>NC_092378.1:9761761-11011761 GCF_030028105.1 Mobula birostris | reverse complement strand
AATGTTCCCAATGGCATGCCTCTCAAATAGCAAGGTGTTACATATAATAATAATAATAGTAATAATAATATATAGAACACTTTTCATGCAAACAATGTAGAACAAAGTGCTTTACAATGGGTTAAACTGCAAACACAAAAATAAAAAAACTAAATTATGTTCATTAAAAACAAGATTAAATAAATAGTTTTGAGCTGTGTTTAAAAGTGTCAACCATGTCATCAATCCATATAGTTTTAGGTATTGAGTCTCAGAGTTTAGGGGTATAGTTTCCAAAAAAAAACTGACCTGCCAATTTTCTTTTGAGGGAGTTTCTTTAAATTTAAGAGACCAAGGGAAGAAGATCTGAGAGCTCGAGCAGGATTATGAAACAAAAACAATTCTGAGATGTCCTCCTGTCCCAGACTATTAAGAGCTTTAAAAACAAGTATGAGAACTTTAAACTTTTAGGAATTCAAGTAGGGTTTGCACATATGCAGTAAATTGTAGGGAGCAAATGAATGCTGTTGAATTGAAGGACCTCAGAGTTCAGTCCATAGTTCCCTGAAAATGACAACATACAGTAAACATAGAAACATAGAAAATAGGTGCAGGAGTAGGCCATTCGGCCCTTCGAGCCTGCACCGCCATTTATTATGATCATGGCTGATCATCCAACTCAGAACACCGCCCCAGCCTTCCCTCCATACCCCCGACCCCCGTAGCCACAAGGGCCATATCTAACTCCCTCTTAAATATAGCCAATGAACTGGCCTCAACTGTTTCCTGTGGCAGAGAATTCCACAGATTCACCACTCTCTGTGTGAAGAAGTTTTTCCTAATCTCGGTCCTAAAAGGCTTCCCCTCTATCCTCAAACTGTGAACCCTCGTTCTGGACTTCCCCAACATCGGGAACAATCTTCCTGCATCTAGCCTGTCCAATCCCTTTAGGATCTTATACGTTTCAATTAGATCCCTCCTCAATCTTCTAAATTCCAACGAGTACAAGCCCAGTTCATCCATTCTTTCTTCATATGAAAGTCCTGCCATCCCAGGAATCAATCTGGTGAACCTTCTCTGTACTCCCTCTATGGCAAGGATGTCTTTCCTCAGATTAGGGGACCAAAACTGCACACAATACTCCAGGTGTGGTCTCACCAAGGCCTTGTACAACTGCAGTAGTACCTCCCTGCTCCTGTACTCAAATCCTCTCACTATAAATGCCAGCATACCATTCACCTTTTTCACCGCCTGCTGTACCTGCATGCCAACTTTCAATGACTGGTGTATAATGACACCCAGGTCACGTTGCACCTCCCCTTTTCCTAATTGGCCACCATTCAGATAATAATCTGTTTTCCTATTTTTGCCACCAAAGTGGATAACTTCACATTTATCCACATTAAATTGCATCTGCCATGAATTTGCCCACTCACCCAACCTATCCAAGTCACCCTGCATCCTCTTAGCATCCTCCTCACAGCTAACACTGCCACCCAGCTTCGTGTCATCCGCAAACTTGGAGATGCTGCATTTAATTCCCTCATCCAAGACATTAATATATATTGTAAACAACTGGGGTCCCAGCACTGAGCCTTGCGGTACCCCACTAGTCACCGCCTGCCATTCTGAAAAGGTCCCGTTTATTCCCACTCTTTGCTTCCTGTCTGCTAACCAACTCTCCACCCACACCAATACCTTACCCCCAATACCGTGTGCTTTAAGTTTGCACACTAATCTCCTGTGTGGGACCTTGTCAAAAGCCTTCTGAAAATCCAAATATACCACATCCACTGGTTCTCCCCTATCCACTCTACTAGTTACATCCTCAAAAAATTCTATGAGATTCGTCAGACATGATTTTCCTTTCACAAATCCATGCTGACTTTGTCCGACCATTTCACCGCTTTCCAAATGTGCTGTTAACACATCCTTGATAACTGACTCCAGCAGTTTCCCCACCACCGACGTTAGGCTAACCGGTCTATAATTCCCCGGTTTCTCTCTCCTTCCTTTTTTAAATAGTGGAGTTACATTAGCCACCCTCCAATCCTCAGGAACTAGTCCAGAATCTAACGGGTTTTGAAAAATTATCACTAATGCATCCACTATTTCTTGGGCTACTTCCTTAAGCACCCTGGGATGCAGACCATCTGGCCCTGGGGATTTATCTGCCTTCAATCCCTTCAATTTACCTAACACCACTTCCCTACTAACATGTATTTCGCTCAGTTCCTCCATCTCACTGGACCCTCTGTCCCCTACTATTTCTGGAAGATTATTTATGTCCTCCTTAGTGAAGACAGAACCAAAGTAATTATTCAATTGGTCTGCCATGCCCTTGCTCCCTATAATCAATTCACCTGTTTCTGCCTGCAGGGGACCTACATTTGTCTTTACCAGTCTTTTCCTTTTTACATATCTATAAGAGCTTTTACAGTCCGTTTTTTATGTTGCCTGCCAGTTTTCTCTCATAATCTTTTTTCCCCTTCCTAATTAAGCCCTTTGTCCTCCTCTGCTGAACTCTGAATTTCTCCCAGTCCTCAGGTGAGCCACTTTCTCTGGCTAATTTGTATGCTGCTTCTTTGGAACTTGTCAGCCACGGGTGCACTACCTTCCTTGATTTATTCTTTTGCCAAACTGGGATGAACATTTGTTGCAGTTCATCCATGCAACCTTTAAATGCTTGCCATTGCATATCCACCGTCAATCCTTTAAGTGTCATTTGCCAGTCTATCTTAGCTAATTCACGTCTCATACCTTCAAAGTTACCCCTCTTTAAGTTCAGAACCTTTGTTTCTGAATTAACTATGTCACTCTCCATCTTAATGAAGAATTCCACCATATTATGGTCACTCTTACCCAAGGGGCCTCTCACGACAAGATTGCTAATCAACCCTTCCTCATTGCTCAAAACCCAGTCCAGAATAGCCTGCTCTCTAGTCGGTTCCTCGACACGTTGGTTCAAAAAACCATCCCGCATACATTCCAAGAAATCCTCTTCCTCAGCACCTTTACCAATTTGGTTCACCCAATCTACATGTAGATTGAAGTCACCCATTATAACTGCTGTTCCTTTATTGCACACATTTCTAATTTCCTGTTTAATACCATCTCTGACCTCACTACTACTGTTAGGTGGCCTGTACACAACTCCCACCAGCGTCTTCTGCCCCTTAGTGTTACGCAGCTCTACCCATATCGATTCCACATCTTCCCGGCTTATGTCCTTCCTTTCTATTGCGTTAATCTCTTCTTTAACCAGCAACGCCACCCCACCTCCCCTTCCTTCATGTCTATCCCCCCTGAATATTGAATATCCCTGAATGTTGAGCTCCCATCCCTGGTCACCCTGGAGCCATGTCTCTGTGATCCCAACTATATCATAATCATTAATAACAATCTGCACTTTCAATTCATCCACCTTATTACGAATGCTCCTTGCATTGACACACAAAGCCTTCAGGCGCTCTTTTACAACTCTCTTAGCCCTTATACAATTAGGTTGATAGAGTGGTGAAGAAGGCGTATGGCATGATTGAGATGTTAAACTTTACAAAATATTAGCCAGACTGCATTTGGAGCATTGCGTACAACTGTGGAAGGGAGGATGAAGTTGCTCCAAAGAAAATGTAGAAGAGATTCATCAAGTTGTTGCCTAGAGTGGAGGACTTCAGTTATGGGGAGAGATTGGATAGGCTAGTTTGTTTTGGAAGGAGAACTGAAGCATGATCTTGTAGAGGTTTATAAAATTATAAATAGGGTAGATAATCAGAATCCTTTTCCCCCACAGTCATCATCTTCATTATGTGCCGTATTGTTTGACATGGGCAATCATGGTCTTATGGTCATGATTGTTCTTGGCAATTTTTTGCTATTGCCTTCCTCTGGGCAGTGTCTTTACAAGGCGGGTGACTCCAGCCATTATTAATACTCTTCTGAGATTGTCTGCCTGGCATCAGTGGTCATATAACCAGGACTTGTGATATGTACCAGCTGCTCATATGACCATCCACCCCCCTGCTCCTATGGCTTCATGTGACTCTGATCAGGGGCTAAGCAGGTGTTACATCTTTCCCAAGGGTGATGTGCAGGCTAGCAGAGGGAAGCAGCACCTTACCTCTCCTTTGCTAGAGACGTATCTCCACCCCAAAGTAAGTGTATCAAAAAATGAGAAGGCATAAAAATAAAATTAGTAGAATCGCTTAAAAAGTAGATTTGAGATTCCAGTTCCCACTCTGACATGTCGGTCCATGGCCTCCTGTTGTGCTGAGATGGAGCCACTCTCAGAGTGGAGGAATAACATATTATATTCCATCAGGGTAGCCTCCATCCTGATGGCATGAATATTGATTTCTCCTTCTAGTAAAAGAAAATTACCTTCCCTCTTCTTCTACTTTGGCTTCCTACCTCTTCTCACCTGCCTATCACCCCTGGGTCCCCTCCTCCTTACCTTTCTCTTATGGTCCATTCTCCTCTCCTATCAGATTCCCTCCTCTCCAGCCCCTTATCATTCCTACCCACCTGGTTTGACCTGTCACCTTCCAGCTTTTTTCCTACCCCTCCCCCACCTACTTATTCTAGCGCCTTCCCCCTTCCTTTCCACTGCTGAAGAAGGTCTCAGCCAAAAATGTCGATTGTTTATTCATTTCCATGGATGCCTCCCAAACTGCTGAGTTCCTCCAGCATTGTGGGTGTGTTGCTTTGAAGGGATTGTTTTTTAATACAGAGAATGGTTGATATCGGAAGGGGATAGAATCGGAAATGATAACTATAGTTAAGAGACATTTAGATAGACACTTAAATAGGCAATGCATAGAAAACTAGAGACCTAATGGAGTCAAATGGGATTATTGTAGATGGTCAAAAAGGTCAGCATGATTGCAATGGGTCAATTGCTCATTGTGCAATTCAACAACTCTGTGGAACAAGTTCAAATTAAACTAGAACTAATTTATTCTCATATTTCTCATTGTGGAAGCAGGCTTCTCAGCTCAGCTGGTTCTCAGAGCAATCCCATTCCTTCACTTACTTTCCTGCAATCTATTCTTTCACATGCGAAAAAAGAACACTATTCTAACACACTAATCACTCAGGTAGTTTGAAGTATCCAATTAGTCTAGCAATATGCACAGGGATTCTCAACTTTTTGCATGCCACGAGCTCTTACCATTTACTGAGGGGTCTGTGGTTGCTGGGTTAGGTACCCCTGAACCTGCATGTCTTTGAGATGTAAGTAAACACTTGAGTACCTGGGAAACACGAGGACTGTTACAACGTGCAAACACTATACAGACAGCGCTATCTGCTGCACCCTGTTGGCCTTGAAAAATTTCCATGCTTTAGCTGGTGTGTTGGAGTGGATCTAAGCCAGGGGTTCCCAATCTTTTTTTATATGCCACGAACCTTTATCATTAACCGAGGGTTTTGTGGAACCCTGGTTAGGAACCCCTGGTTTGAGTGGAAGGCATGGATTTTCTGCAAATGAAAGCCAATATCTATTGTCCAAAGTGTTCAGGAAAAAATGTCCAAAGGAAACAGGTGGTGAGTGGGGAAAGGTCAATCAAGAAATGAACATCAAACTACAAAATATTAAAGGCGGCAAAATTTTGGACACTTTGACACAAAACTAAAGATGAGGTAAGCTTCAACTCTCCATTTCAGGGTGGTTTAGGTGTGATTCACCATTTGCCAGCCTCAGAGCTGCAAAAGAATTTTGTCTGAGGGAAGGCACAGTACTTATTTCACACACAGATGTTGCACAGATATCTCGCAACCACAGTGTGCTAGGTTATTTGCACAGAGACCTGGCTGATTGTCTGAGAGTGTACACAGAAAATATGCTTGGGGTTTTAGATGAAATTTAGTTGTGTAGAGTGCAAAAACGTTACACCACATGAAAGAAATGCCAGTTAATTATCATTATAATAATCAGTCAGTCATTGTTCTTCCAGACACATTGAATAATAATGGAAAAATTGCACAGCTACAGCCTTAGGGAAATAGGTGTGGCTTTTAGCTTATATTTTTCGGTTTGGTTGACCTGAGCCTAATTAAATTTGTATTCAAGCCATTAAAAATACCCTGGCAAAGTGCACATTATGCAGAAGACTGGCAGTATTCCAAACGTTTTGATCTAATGATGTTTGAAAAATCCAAACTGAGCAAATTAAAACTCGGTTGTGCCTTGACCTCTTAGTACAGCTAAGGAACAGAATTTAAGTCACAGTCCTACAGTTACTTTCGGAATCAGGTTTAATATCACTGGCATATGCCATGACATTTGTTAAATTTGCAGCTGAGTACAATGAATTA
Source organism: Mobula birostris (assembly GCF_030028105.1). NCBI lineage: Eukaryota > Metazoa > Chordata > Chondrichthyes > Myliobatiformes > Myliobatidae > Mobula > Mobula birostris. Next base: position 11,005,467 of record NC_092378.1, on the reverse strand, counting down.
GAGTAAGTATATATATGTATATTAAATAGCTAAATTAAGACAAGTAGTGCAAGAACAGAAATTTTTTAAAAAAAGTAATGAGGTATTGCTCATGGGTTCAATGACCATTTCAGAATTGGATGGCAGAGGGGAAGAAGCTCTCTCTGAATCACTGAGTGTGTTTCTTCAGGCTTCTGTACCTCCTTCCTGATGATATTAATGAGAAGAAGGCATGTCCTGGGTGGTGGGGTGTCATTTCAACTTTTGTTGAAAGTCACCCTGTACTCCACTGCCTTTGGTTTGGGCTTAGACACAGAAACTGAGTTGGAATGGTAAAGATATGACTTAAACATTATCCAAACAGTTGTAATTAATGTGCAAGATGTCTTTAAAAAATGGATTGCAGCCATCAGGTTTGTTTTAAAATCTGCTCAATTCACCCACTGTAGTGCACTGCCTGGCTTGCAGAGTGGAGATAACGTCCCTAGTGAGATAAGTTTTGTACTATGTACATATCCACACCCTTATAATTTTGGGTATCTCAGCTAGGTCACCTCCCAGCCTTTTCCAATGCAAGGAAATTAAACCCAGCCTGTACAAACATTCCTCTTAGTTGAAATGCATATAAGACCATAAGTTATAGGAACAGATTTGGCCCATTGAGTCTGCTGCACCTTTTTTATCATTGCTGATCTAATTTTTCTCTCAGCCCCAATTTCCTGCCTTCTCCCCGTTTCTCTTCATCCCCTGACCAGTGAAGAATCTATCAACCTTTACCTTCAATATTCATAAAGACTTGGCCTCCACTGCTGCCCGTGGAAAAGAATTCCACAGATTCACCACTCTCTGGCTAAAGAAACTTCTCTTCATCCCCTCTATTCTGAGGCTGTGTTCTCTGGTCTTAGACTCTCTCACCACAGGATGCATCTCTACATCCAGTCTATGAAGTCCTTTTACCATTTGACAGGTTTCAATGAGGTCACCTCTCATTTTTCTGAATCCTTGTGAATGCAGGCCCAGAGCCATCAAACGCTCTTCATACGACAAGCCATTTAAACCTGGAATCATTTTCATGAAATTCTTTTGAACCTTCTCCAGTTTCAGCACATCTTTTCTAAGATAAGGGGCCAAACACTGCTCACAATACTCCAAGTGAGGCCTCACCAGTGCTTTATAAAGTCTCAACATTACATCTTTGCTGTTAAATTCTAGTCCTCTTGAAATGAATGCTAAAATTGCATCTGCTGTCCTCATCACAGACTCAATCTGCAAATTAACCTTCAGGAAATCCTGAACAAGGATTCACAAGTCCCTTTGGATCTTTTTTTTTTGCATTTCTCTCCATTTAGAAAATAGTCAACCCTTCCATTTCTTCTTCCAAAGTGGATAACCATACACTTCCCAACACTGCATTCCATATGCCATTTCTTTGTCTATTCCCCAAATCTGTCTAAGTCTTCTGTAGCCTTTCTACTTCCTCAAAACTACCTGCCCCTCCACCTATGTTCATATAATCTTCAAACTTTGCAACAAAGCCATCATCCAAATCATTGACATTTAACGTAAAAAGAATCAGTCCCCTACACTGCAGCCTGTGGAACACCACTAGTCACCGGCAGCCAGCCAGAAAAGGCTCCCTTTATTCCCACTCTGCCCCTTGCCAATCAGCCACTACTTTATCGAGTCTAGAATCTTCCCTGTAATAACACAGGCTTGTAGCTTGTTAAGTAGTCTCATGTGTCGCACCATGTCAAAGGCCTTCTGAACATCTGAACATCCACAACATCAGCTGATTCTCCTTTGTCTATCCTGCTTGCTATTTCTTCAAAGAATTCCAACATATCTGTCAGGCAAGATTTTCCCTTGAAGAAACCATATAGGCTACAACCTATTTTATCATGTGCTTCTAAGTACCCTGAGACCTCATCCTACTCTAATATCTTCCCAACCACTGACACCAAGAAGCCTGGAAACAGAATGCGAGCCCACGATCGACTGCCATTCCTTTTCGATCTTGCCGATTAAATTGTCAAGCAGTATTGAAATCAACAAGGATGAGAGAAGAAGGTGAGCGGGTATTCAGCGCCATCTGCCTGTGTTTGACTGGCCTCTCTTGCCTTCTCAGTCGATGCTGCCAGAGGAAGTTGCCTGTGCTTAACTGGTCTCTCTCCCTCTCACTTGATGTTGTTGGTGGATGGCGCTGGAGTATTGGGTTTTCGGCAAGGTTAAATCAACACGGTTTGTGGATTGGACTCTGCAGTTCATGTTATGATGTGTTTCTAGTTTCTGATTACTCCCTTTTTTATTTCTGTTTTATGCGATTTTGATCAGGGCAGACTGGCTCTAAGGCCTCCAGTCAACAAACGACACAATGCTAAATTGAACTGAACTGAACAGTCCTAGACTGCTGCCGGGATGCTGCCTGGTTTAGAGAGTATGCATTATGATCAGAAAATTAAGGGAGCTAGGGCTTTACTCTTTGGAGAGGAGGATGAGAGGAGACATGATAGAGGTACATGATATTAAGAGGAATCGATAGAGTGGACAGCCAGCACCTCTTCCCCAGGGCACCACTGCTCAATACAAGAGGACATGGCTTTAAGTTAAGGGGTGGGAATTTCAAGGGGGATATTAGAGGAAGGTTTTTTTACTCAGAGAGTGGTTGGTGCGTGGAATGCACTGCCTGAGTCATTGGTGGAGGCAGATACACTGGTGAAATTTTAGAGACTACTAGACAAGTATGCGGAGGAATTTAAGGTGGAGGGGTTATATGGGAGGCAGGGTTTAAGGGTCGGCACAACATAGTGGGCTAAAGGGCCTGTACTGTGCTATGCTATTCTATGTTCTATGTTTCAATGGCTCTGTGGTTTGATGGTTTACATTCTGTGTTCTCTGCTCATTTTTTGCCATTTGTGGAATATCTTCTCTTTTTTGTGCGTTGGGTGTTTGATGCTTTCTTTGAATGGATTCCATAGTGTTTTGTTGATTCATGACTGTCTGTGGGAAGATGAATCTCAGGGTTGCATACTGCATGCAAACTTTGATAATCAATGTGCTTTGGATCTATGAATTATTCCCTGCATCTCCAGATACAGACTAATCTCGTTGTGTCATTGAGGGCCTCAAGGTCATATATTGGGAATACACAGCAGCACTACATTAGTGACAGAAATAACCCTCCCACTTGCTACATCAGCCACCACCTCCCCTATCTCTGGTCCCCATGGGCCCCACTAGCCACCTCAGAACCCACGGAACTAGAGTGGAAGGAAGGAATTCATCCTTGATCCTGAGAGAGTACTGAAGAAGAAGCTGAAGAAGTAGAAAAAGAAAGTGTGAATCTGTCAAGTTTTCAGCAAGCCTATGTCTTTGATCTATGGTATTCACTGATGTAATATAAAAAATACACACCAGGAGGCTTTCAATCTGCATTGAATGTGCCTTCGGTATTCCTTGCTGGTTTGTCTTGAATATTTTGTAGATAATTATTTTCAATATCAGACAGCCAGACTGGATCATTGGCAATCCTGTAAGGTAGTAAGAGAAACTTGTTTGTCTAACACTCAGCATTTAACCATTTTGTTTTCCTATCGAATTTTCAAACCTTGGGAATTCTTTAACTGTTAGATTCAGCTCATGTTTCAGTTCTCATTTAAGAATTCCAGAAGCAAAATCTGATATTTTGAAATTATCACATTCAAACCTTTCTTACTGATGCCAACTTGTCAGATAATATTTGTGAAATATTGCAATAAATTTTTAAAATATTCAGAGTCACAATTCCTTCTGTCAATGCTCTGTTGCAGAACAACTACCCTAATAGTTATCTGCAACATGAAGTCAGAGAAATTGAGTCAAGCTAGTGCAAACCACACAAGAAGTCCTTTCTGGGTCCAGCTATTTCTTTCCATTGCCATCACACTCTCTAGGAGCACTGTATTTGACAACTCTGTCCATTTTTGTTATTTCGATCCAATGGGGATGGTAAAAATGGAGGAATAGTATTGGTCTCATATAAAAGCTTAGCAATGGTGAATCAGGTCTTGGAATGATAAATCTGCCATTTGGCTATTTAATTGGCATTAGGTCTGGAACTTCCTACATATGTGAAATGTGGTACCACATTTGATGAACACTGGATGGTTTGATGGTGAAGATCCAGCGTACTGAGATTCCTCAGCATTCATGATGGGAAATCACCTCTCAACTCTTATGCCAGGTAAGACCAGGCACACAGTTAAAGATCCCTACCGCACCCTCTTCACAAAGACAGGTTTTGTTCTGTAGTAACCATGAACGAAGTCACCAGAGAGATGCAGCTGGTAGATATAAAAGTCATGGGGGGGGCAGGGTGAGTGGTGGGAGGGGGAGAGGGAGAGGGAGAGGGAGATATCTGAAGGTCAGTTGCTGTTTAGATTAATATTTGCTATATACCCTAACTAGAATACACCCTCACAGCTCCAATAAAAAAAAAGGGAGCCAAGATGACCAGAACCCAGGCTGTGCAGCACAGTCTTCATCCACCTAGTTGAATACACTCACATACACACTCACTCAACCTTGCCTACAAATCTCCTCACTGTCAACTAAACACATAAATTTTGTATCACCTGTAAACTTTATCATGCCCCTCATTTAGGACTGAAACATTTCAGGAGATACAAGGGACAAGGTAACCCATATAATAGAGGTTTCCACTCACAAAAGCACTCATCATTTTGATTCCTGCCTCTCCACCAGTTTTGGGTCCAATTTACAGGCTCTCTTAGATGCAATGGATTTTGCTTCTTTTCGTATCCTGACCTGACAGACGTCATCAAAAGCATTACTAAAATCCATGTATACTACATCAAGTACACCTCCCTTATCAATCTTCCTTTTCATCTTCGTCATCTTTATTATGTGCCATGTTGTATGACATGGGCAATCATGGTCTTTCCATGACCATAATTATTCTTGGGAAATTTTTCTACAGAAGGGGTTTGCCATTGCCTTCTTCTGGGTAGTGTCTTTACAAGACAGGTGACCCCAGCCGTTATCAACCCTCTTCAGATATAGTCTGACTGATGTCTGTGGTCACATAACCAGGACTTGCAATAGGCATCAGCTGCTCACATGGCCATCCACCACCTGCTCCCATAGCTTCATGTGACCCTGATGGTGATGGTGAGGGCGGGGGCCTAAATAGGTGCTACACCTTGCCCAGGGGTGACCTACAAGCTAGTAGAGGGAAGGAGTGCCTTACACCTCCTTTGCTAGAGATGTATCTCTACCTTGTCGCCCATCTCCTCCTCATTTCCTCAAAAATTCATTTAGTTTAGTCAGGTGGAACCTTTCCTTAACAAATACACACTGACTGTTCACCAAAGGTTGTTTAAGTCTGCAGTACTTTTTTTCCAAATTGCTCATAATTTTGCTGTACAATTACTATCATATCAAAATCAGCACATTAATGACAGGGATACTTTTAGTGTCTATAGTACCATTTAACATATTTAGATATGAATAAGAGATTGATCAGGTCATTAGATAAAAACTAGTCATGCTTGAAGATGCTTTTAAGATACATTACTGCACATACAGATTGATTAATTAATCAGCCTAGAAATCAGTATCGTTAATTTTATTGACATTCAGAGCCTTTGCTTGAGATTCCGCAATCTGATTCTTAATTTATTTATTGTGACACAACTCAGAATAGGCCCTTCCGGCCTTTCAGCAACCCCCAATTTTAAATCCTAGCTTAGTCTCGGTACAATTTACAATGACTAATCAACCTACCAACCGGTATATCTTTGGACTGTGGGAGGAAACCCATGTGATCATGTGGAGAACGTACAAACTCCTTAGATGTAGCAGCGGGAGTTAAACCTGAATCGCTTCTACTGTAGAGCAGAGTGCTAACCGTTATTAATGTATCATATACATCATGGATCTCTGTGAAGAATAAGAATTTCAGGTTGTATATTGTATACATTTTCTGATATTAAATGGAACTATTGTACCATATAAAATTGGTATTGTCTGCTCTTATACCCCAGACTAGTGAATGTTATACAAACGTATTATTACTTAGCATTCATTTCTATTTTATAATATAATAAGAATTCTTATTCTCTGCCAATACATTAATAGACCCACACAGGCACTGATTATAATTACATGGGATAGAATTTCCAGAGGTTGCAGATATTAGTATAAAATTTTGTCCACTAAGGTCATTGTTAATCTTCAGATGATGTTCTGCTGGGAGTTTTGTGGCCCCCTCCACTATGGAAATATTATTTCACATATTTACCATTCAAGTAAAAATCAAATGCATTCCATTTTCAAATAGTTTCAGTAAAATATCAATTTTATAATCTCTGGCATGATCTAAACCAAGAAGACTTCAAATTGCATCTTGGACCAGTGCTGACTTAATTGCTCTGTTTGAAGATTTATAATTGGTCCCACAAACACTATTTCATGGAGATGAGAATTAGGCAGGTTACATCTGTTGAATATTAACTTGCTGAACTGTGTGTGTGTGGGTGTGTGTGTGTGTGGGTGTGTGTGTGTGTGTGTGTGTGTGTGTGTGTGTGTGTATGTATGTATGTGGTCACTGCTACTGTGAGCTCTAGCTCTGCACAATGACAACGAATAACCCAATAATAGCCCTGTGGCTGATAAGTATATCTGCATTGTGCAAAGGATCTGAAAGGCACTCATTAAGGAAATGAGAAAGCAGGAGTCAGCCATCCAATCCTCTGTGCTTGCTTCTCCATTTAACAGGGTTATTATCGCAGTAAAACTTTCCTGTACGTATCAAGTTTTTTTCATATCTAAGAATTTCTCCAGCTCCCTTGTGTAAATGATTAGAAAGATTCATAACCCTCCTGGTGAAGTAATTTCTTCTCATCTCAGCCCTGAGTGGTTGTGATTCCTTGTCTGATATGCCCCAATCAGAAGAAAATCATCCTTGTCAATCCTTCTCAGAGTTTGGTATCTTTCCATGATATCACCTCTTATTCTTCTTAACTGAAAAGGGTATAAACTAATCTCCTTAAGGTCTCTTTACATAACATTTCCCTATATCAGGAACTAATACGGTGAAGCTTCGCAATGCTTCCTCTTTCACAGGGATACTACTGCTTAGGTAGGGAGATGAGACCCATACACAGAATTCCTATTGCCTTTCAATAAAATTATTGTACTCTGCTTGAAATAAATATTATCGATATTCCCTCACCTCACTGCTTACTGAACCTGCCCCTTAACTTTCCATGATTTGTGAAGAGCACCATCATCTCTCACTGCAACAGGTGGAAGTTCCCATTTGCTTCAAAAAGGCAACAATTATACCAGTGCCTAAGAAGAACAATGTGGGCTGCCTTAACGACTATCACCCGGTTGCACTCACATTAACAGTGATGAAATGCTTTGAGATGTTGGTCATGACTAGACTGAACTCCTGCCTCAGCAAGGACCCAGACCCATTGCAATTTGCCTATCGTCACAATAGCTCAATGGCTGATGCAATCTTAACGGCTCTTCACACAGCTTTAGACCAAACACCTACGTCAGGATACCATTCATCGACTATACTCAGCATTTACTGTAATACCATCATTCCCACAATCCTGACTAAGAAGTTACAGAATCTGGGCCTCTGTACCTTCCTCTGCAATTGGATCCTTGAGTTCCTAACTGGAAGTCCACCATCTGTGTGGATTGGTGATAACATATCCTCCTCGCTGACAATCAACACTGGCACACCTCAGGGGTGTGTGCTTAGCCCACTGCTCTACTCTCTGTATACACATGACTGTGTGGCTAGGCATAGCTCAAATACCATCTATAAATTTGCTGACGATACAACCATTGTTGGTAGAATCTCAAGTGGTGACGAGAGGGCATGCAAGAGTGAGATATGCCAACTAGTGGAGTGGTGCCACAGCAACAACCTGGCACTCAACGTCAGTAAGACAAAGAGCTGATTATACACTGCAGGAAGGGTAAGATGAAGGAACACATACCAATCCTCACAGAGGAATCAGAAGTGAAGAGAGTGAGCAGCTTCAAGTTCCTGGGTGTCAAGATCTCTGAGGATCTAACCTGATCCCAACATATCAATGTAGTTATAAAGAAGACAAGACAGTGACTATACTTTATTTGGAGTTTGAAGAGATTTGGCATGTCAACAAACACACTCAAAAACTTCTATAGTTGTACCATGGAGAACATTCTGACAGGCTGTATCACTGTCTGGTATGGAGGTGAGGTGGCTACTGCACAGGACCAAAAGAAGCTGCAGAAGGTTGTAAATCTAGTCAGTTCCATCTTGGGTACTAGCCTGCAAAGTACCCAGGACATCTTTAGGGAGCGGTGTCTCAGAAAGGCAGCGTCCATTATTAAGGACCTCCAGCACTCAGGGCATGCCCTTTTCTCATTGTTCCCATCAGGTCGGAGGTACAGAAGCCTGAAGGCACACACTCAGTGATTCAGGAACAGCTTCTTCCTCTCTGCCATCTGATTCCTAAATGGACATTGAACCCTTGGACACTACCTCACATTTTTTAAATATACGGCATTTCTGTTTTTTGCACGTTTTAAACAAATCTATTCAATATACATAGTTGATTTAGTTGTTTATTTATTATTATTATTTTATTTTATTTATTATTATTTTTTTCACTCTGCTAGATTATGTTTTGCATTGAACTGCTGCTGCTAAGTTAACAAATTTTACATCACATGCCGGTGATAATAAACCTGATTCTGATTCTGATCTTTCAGTATCTCACTGTTTAAAAAATACCTTGATAATCTAGTTTTTGGAGCACAGTAGATCTTATATTTTCCACAATATATTTCTCCTGTCATAAGGCGAGTGGCTAGGAACGGACCAAGTGCAAGACACAGACACTGACACTGAAGTACTAGGGACAGGACTAGGATACAGGCTGACGGCAAGGACATGGACATGAAAACCGGGATCCCGGAACATGACTGGACAAGAGAGCTAGGAGCCCGGACTTGGACTCCGAGCCAGAGACCGGACAAGAGAGCTAGGAGCATGGGCTTGGACTCCGAGCCAGAGACTGGACAAGGACCCAGTACCTGGGTCTTGCCTCTGGCTCGGACCCCAGAACTAGGCAAGGACGAGGCTTGGCAGGCAGGCAGGATGAGGCTGGAGTCTTCAGGATAGAAGCTAGAGGCGAGACTTGGCAGGAGGCAGGAGGCTGAAGTCTTCAGGCTTGAGGCTTGAGGCTAGATGCGAGGCTTGGCAGGAGGCAGAAGGCTGGAGTCTTCAGGCTTGAGGCTAGAGGCGAGTCTTGGCAGGGGGCAGGAGTCTTCAGGCTTGAGGCTAGGCAGGAGGCTGGAGTCTTCAGGCTTGAGGCTAGGCAGGCTCCTCCTGGGAAGGGCGTGATTCACCTTGGCAGGGCGCGGCAGTCCTGGTTGACCCGACGGAGGCATGGAACAGGAAGGGGCAGAACCAACCGCAGGTAATGGCAAGACGGCCTGGCTTACCTGACGGAGGCAAGGGACAGGAGGGGACAGAACCAACCGCAGGTACTGGCAAGACGGCCTGGCTTACCCGATGGAGGCAAGGGACAGGAAGGGAGCTAGGTACAGGGTGGCTCCAGGACAAGACTGCAGGCGAGACGAGGTGAGAGCTACCAGCAAGACAAGGCAAGGCTTCAGGCAATGCAAGGCGAGATGAGAACTTCAGGCGAGATGAGAGTTACCAGCAAGACAAGGCAGGGCTTCAGCTGGGGAAACAGGAGGCAGAGGAAGGGATACAAGGAGTAGAACAAGAACAATCCAGCAGCCACGCCCTGGTTTCTGAAGGTATTTATGCAACCAGCCCCAACGAGCATCAGTTGCCCAAATTAGAGCTCAACAAGAACAGAAACAGGGTAGACAGGAAAACCTGGAGCAAGGGTCGATGGACCGGACCATGAACCAGAATATGGACTTCACGGACTGGACCATGACATCTCCTCCCTCATCCATTCACTTAAGCTATCTATATCCCTCCAAAGCTCCTCCACGCCCTCTTCTCATTTCAAACTGCCATCCAGCTTTGTATCATTAACAGTCTTGTAGATATTTCATCCCTGAACCCCCGATCCAAATCTGTTATATCAATTATAAACAACTTGATCTGAGTGGATGTACATTTTGCTTTTGTTTTTCTCTTCTTCGTTTTCCAAATGATGAGGTTACATTTGCTAATTTTATCCTCTAAGAGTAGTTTTTAAAGCTGTGAAGCTTTGGATAACAGTAACCAGTGCATTTATTATCTTTATACCAGTCTTTGAAAACTTTGAGATTCAGGCCATCTGACACTGGGGACTTAACGCCTTTCATTCTCCTTAATTTCCTGTAATCTACATTAATAATATTTAGTTCAATTACATTTTCTTTTGCACTAGACTATTGTCCTTTACGGTTTCCATCATCATTGAAAAGAGGTATAAAATATGTTTAATTTCTCTAATGTTTCCTTGTTCTTCAGTATATGTCATGTCCCTACCTGTAATTGATGCTCGTGAATTCTTGCAAATCTAGTATTTTTTATATATTGCTAGAATTTTTTTGTGGTTTGTTTTTATGTTCCTCCATAAATTATTCTCTCCCCCTTTCAGACTTACTATTCTTGCTGACAAAATTCTAAGTTTTTTTCCTTTATTCTACTCTCACCTTTAACCTACCTTGTCACTTGCATCATGTTTCCTGCAGAATATTTTCTGCCTTCAAGGAATATATATTTGCTCAATACTAAGTATAAATTCTTTAAATATTAACCATTGCTTTTACCTTGGCATTACTTTGCTGCCGGAGAAGGAGACTGTGGATTTTCGCTGCACCCAGAGGGAAGGCCTCTACGATCGTGCAGTGTCTCTCTCTTTCAATAATGTCAGATGATGTTACTGATGTTCTGCATTCATGGATTTGGACTCTGGACTATGGACTTCTTCAGGCTCATGGTTTTTATATTCTGTCTTGTCACTCGTTCTTTCTCATTTTTTTGTGCGAGCAGAGGGGGGTTTGAGGATCAATGTTCCTGTTGTGTTTTTATTAGCTTTTGTTCAGGGGAGGGGAATTTCTTGTTATGTATTGTGTGGGGGAGCGGCGTCTGGGGAGTTGATGATTGTGTTACTGTTCTTTTATTGTACAGAGAGCAGGGTTTGCTGATTCTCTTTGAACTGACTTCCATGGTTTTCTTTGTTTCATGGTAACTTGGAGAAGAAAAATCTCAGAGTTGTGGACTGCATACATACTTTGTTAATAAATGAACCTCTGAAGCCTTTGAAATTTGTAATGTAGTTTAAAATCTATCATAGACAATTCCCACTTCATATCCCTGTAGTTTGATTTCTATGGATTTAGTACCCTGGTTTCAGATTGAACTGGATCAGTAACTGTACAATGTTAATGTAAAACTCAACTACAGTATTATTACCACTCTCTCCTAATGGTCCCTTAATTACAAGGTTATTAATTAACCCTTCCTCATTTCATTATTTTAGATCTAAAATGGCCTGTTCTTTGGTTCTTTTCTCAACACACTGATCTAGAAAGCTACTCCATAGATACTGATAATGCAAGACTTCCTTTCCCTTTTCAATTCTGAAACCCTAGTGGTTTAGTGACCAAATGAGCCTTTAGTTCCTGGTTCATTCACAGAAAATGCTCACTGAAACAATGCATGAGAGAGCCACCAGAGTTTCATGAAACATCACTTCTGCAAAGCAAATCCATTCAGAGATGAAGAAGCATAATTACTAAGGCAACCTGCATTTAGAAAGTGCTTTTGTGCAGTTAAATTTCCTCTCAAGCAGGGGTCCCAACCTTATTTATGCCATGGACCCCTACCATTAACCGAGGGATCTACGGATCCCAAGTTGGAAACCCCTGATCTAGTGCTTCATCTGAGTGTTTTCTTTTAGTAGAGCTACTAGGACTTGATGTTTCAGTCCCTATGGTAAGTTGGCACTCTTGATGTTGGCAGTGGGCTTGGAGTGGTGACAAGGAGGGAGGGTAGGTACGTCATCGTGGTCATCAGGTGGGCACCCTCCTTCTTTGACGTTTCGTTGATAAGCCCACAACATCTCCAGAGGGCTCAACGGTGCTACCTGGCGACCCAGATACACCCCGCTCAGTTCCATACCCTCCTGCCTTCATCTTGCAGCCCAGTTGTTGTCTTTCCTTTTAATCCAAATCCAGTTGCTGCTTTCTTCTTCTGCGTTTGACAAGGTCTTGATAGCTTGTTGGAGGGAGTGACCCCTCACCCCCATCTTCTTCAATAGACTGGTCGTAGAGGTAGCAACGAATCCCCTGCATCCCACTTCTACAGGGAAAATCTTGGTCTTCCAGCCATTCTGGGCAGCTTCAGTTGCCAGTTCAATAAATATCAGACCAAAATTGAGTCCATAATCCTAAAGCCCTGGTCAGCTGGAGTAAGCCCATAATCCCAGTTTCAGTTCCACACAGCGAGGCAAATGGCTGTGACGCTTACAGACACTAAGCCTGGAGTAGTCAGAGCATGATATAGCCTCAGCACCAGAGAGAGCGGAATAAAACACCATGGAGCAGAACCGTCCTTGACCCTTGCCTCGGGTCCTGACACCCTGCCTTCTCAGTCCATTTGGCCTGGTGCTTAAATTGTCTAAGCACCGAGTCATCTCCCACACTAGGACCGAGCAAATATCACTCCATTTCCTTTGTCCTCACATCCTTATCAATTAAGCTAGATGGTCTCAATACAAACTGTTAGGGTGCACACTACTAACAAAATAAAAATGGAGGATTATGGAAGCCCTTAGAATTTCAAGCAGCATTTGTGGAAAGAAGAAAAAGAATCAAATGGAGCACAGTAAACACGAGGAATTCTGCAGATGCTGGAAATTCAAGCAACACACATCAAAGTTGCTGGTGAACGCAGCAGGCCAGGCAGCATCTCTAGGAAGAGGTACAGTTGACGTTTCGGGCCGAGACCCTTCGTCAGGACTAACTGAAGGAAGAACTAGTAAGAGATTTGAAAGTGAGAGGCGGAGGGGGAGATCCAAAATGCGAGTCTGAGTCAAAATGTGGTCGAAAAGTTGGGAGTTCAGTAAAACTATCTCTCACTGCTCCCCATCTGTAATTTCTTCGGCTCTTCAACTTTTTGACCACATTTTGACTCAGACTCGCATTTCGGATCTCCCCCTCCCCGTCCCACTTTCAAATCTCATACTAGCTCTTCCTTCAGTTAGTCCTGACGGAGGGTCTCGGCCCGAAACGTCAACTGTACCTCTTCCTAAAGATGATGCCTGGCCTGCTGCATTCACCAGCAACTTTCATGTGTGTTGCTCAAATGGAGCACAGAGTGGAATTTGAGGACTGAGTGCTAATCTGGAGCAAGCTGTCGGCAATGTTTCCGCAGACTGTAGAGTTTGGCTTTCTACCACTTGTACATCGGTTTACATGTGTATATTCTACAGCAGGGATTCCCAATCTGGGCTCTATGGACCCCTCAGTTAATGGTAGGGGTCCATGGCATAAAAAGGTTGGGATCCCCTGCTCTACAGGGTAGGTGTGATATATTAAAACAATGGGATAGGTGTAAAAGCACTACTGGCCCACCTGAATTGTTTGAATTAAGTAATTAGATTAAACTTTTGTTTTCAATATATGAATGGTTAAAAGCACAGTATAAACATCCACACACACACACACACACACACACACACACATACACAAGGAAATCTGCAGATGCTGGAATTTCAAGCAACACACACAAAAAATGCTGGTGGAACGCAGCAGGCCAGGCAGCGTCCGTAGGAAGAGGAACAGTCAACGTTTCGGGCCGAGACCCTTCGTCAGGACTAACTGAAAGAAGAGATAGTAAGAGATTTGAAAGTGGGAAGGGGAGTGGGAGATCCGAAATGATAGGAGAAGACAGGAGGGGGAGGGATGAAGCTAAGAGCTGGAAAGTTGATTGGCAAAAGGGATATGAGGCTGGAGAAGGGAGAGGATCGTGGGGCGGGAGGCCTAGGGAGAAAGAAAGGGGGAGGGGGGAAGCCCAGCAGATGGGCAGGGACTGGTTCTTCAGCAGCATTTTCCTCAACATTTCTTCTACCTGCTAAGAGGGAGCCACTGTAGACGCCATGTTCTCCCTCTATCTCTCATTACCGTTTGTTCTATCAGACTCCATAACTTGCAGCAACACATCCAAAATGCTGGAGGAACTCAGCAGGCCAGGCAGCACTTATGGAAAAGAGTAAACAGCAGACGTTTTGGGCCGAAACCCTTTATCAAATCTGCAGATTTTTTCCTGTCCATAATCTGTAGCCCTATGTTAACCTGACCTGTCACCTCCATGCATCTGTCACTTTCTTTGGCCCTCTTTCCCCCATCTGGCTCCATCTACCATCAACATCTCCTCACCTGCACCCACATATCGCTTGCCAACTCTTGCTGCACCCCTTCTTCTCACTGTTTTACACTGGCAGTCTCTCCTCTGTTCTGTCAGTCATGAATCGATCCACAATGTCAACCATTACTTTGCCTCCACAGATGCCGCCTGACAATTCCACTTTTCTCCAGCAGTTTGTTTCTTGCTCAGGCTTTTTGTTAGGTGTCGCTAATTCCATTCGCAACATTTCTTTCTTGACACCTGTAGGTACCTCACAAGGTACAGAAGTGATCAGAAGTGGAAAGAGTGAGTAATTTCAATTTCCTGGGTGTCAGCACCTCTGAGGATCTATCCTGCACTCAGCATATCGATGCAATTACAAAGAAGGCAAGACAGTAGCTATATTTCAGGGGAGTTTGAGTAGAGTTGATATGTCACCAAAGACACTTGCAAATTTCTACAGGTGAACCATGGAGAGCATTCTATATGTAGCTGTATGAACATCTGGTATGACGGGGTGGTGGTGGGGGGGAGGGGAGGGCTACTGCCCAGGATCGAAATAACCCACAGAAAGTTGTGAACTCAGTCAGTTCCGTCATGGGCACCGGCCTCCCCAGCATCCAGACCATCTTCAAGGAGCAATGCCTCAAAGAGGCGACATCCATCACTAAGGACCCCATCACCCAGGACATGCCCTCTTCTCATTGCCACCATCAGGAAGGAGGTACAGGAGCTTGAAGGCACACACTCAGCAATTCAGGAACAACTTTGTCCTCTTTGTCATCTGATTTCTGAATGGACTTCGAACCCTACTTTTTTTTGCACTATTTAATTTAACTAATATATATATATACACACACACACACAATGTACACACATCATACTGTAATTCACAGCTTTATTATGTATTGTAATGTACTGCTGTTGCATAACAATAAATTTCATGACATACGCAGGTGATATTAGACCTCATTCTGATTCTGATCTGACTTTTCATACTACCCAAATATATGTAAAGGTATTGCTGGACTCTTTTCTGACTCTGCCCCCTCCCTGTTATCTGATCTCAGCAAATATTAACAAATCTAGGAGAGACCATGAGTGCACCTTTAATGGAACCTAACTGGTTTTTCTATCACTTAATTTATTGGAGTGAAAGGGTTGAAGGTTCCTGTCTGGCTGCAATTTCCAAAATGAACTATTTTACGTCAAACTTTGTGGTGTATCTAATGCTACGTTCCTGTGATGCCACTGTAAATAAGGTTTACATTACAATAGTGTATACATTTACTTATGGTTGGTATCTAAGTTTGTTATAGCCGGGGGTGGTAATGTGGATGAGCTCCCACTACTTATTAAATGCCCCTATAGCATGCGCCTCAAATTGCCTCTGACAACCAAGTCCACCTCCTGATCGGGGGGCTAATCAGGTGCTAAACCTTGCCCAAGGGTGACCTGCAGGCTTGCAGAGGGAAGGAGCACCTTACACCTCTGGTAGAGATGTATCTCCATCTTGCCAACCACCTAGGACTTATACCAGTTACAAATTGAGAGATATATTTTTTAAAAATCGCATGTTAGGACTGCTTATGCAGTGAATAAATACTCCCATCCTAAAAATACTCAGATGTTTGCATAAAGTAGTTTTGTCATTAATGCCTGCTCTGTTGATTGGAACACGTCAGTACATTTATTTTACAATCAGCACAATTGAAGTTAGGAAACAAAAGCCTTTGAAGTTGGAATGGCAGCATAAATTTATGGATTTTGTAATCTGAATAGCACAGGCAATAAAAAGAAACTATTATGTGTTCTTAGCAGTAAACACTGATCAGTCAAAATGTATGCAAACAAGGCACCGTGTAAACCTTTTATTTAAATTCACCAGAAAGTGGGATAAAAGATCAAAGAACAAAAGTTCTTATTTCCAACATAAATTATACCTATCTTGTTAAGGTTTTGGGGAACAGAACTAAATGAATTTTATTCAGTATTTCAACGCTCATTAAGCACAGATTGTAAACACAAAATGTAAAAGAAATTTCTTAATAAATGCAAATTGGTGTACAAAAGAAGTCATTGAAACAAAACCTGTGCAGGAAGGATAAATCGCAAATTTGAAATACTTTTACTTGACTAGCACACAATTTAATGCTCAAAGTTGTGCAAAGGTATTTCCCCTGTGACTTTAAGGACCTTAAGTGAAAGCAATATATCAAAGTGATAAAAAGTCATGGTGTCATTTCTGTTTGGTGTTGCGGTGTCCACCAAGTTTGGCAATTCGCAACCAGTCGAAGTGACATCCTCTGTGCGCAGTTGTTGCTGTTTCTCTCTGGGACTGCTCATGTTTATAGAGGCCGCCATTCTTGCCTCAGTCCTGAGTGGCTACTCCTTCAGCTGACATTTAAATTCTATTGGTTTGCATTTCTTTGGCTCTGAGTGGTTCATAGATGGCGTCTATTTTGATATGTTTGTTTATGAAGTTATCAGAGGAGAATCATTCTTCTAAAAATTCTCGCGCCTGCTTCATATTTCCCTGCACCAGAACCTCCATGGAGTCCAAGTTAAAGTTGTGTCCTTCTAGTCTTCATGTAACGAGATCATCGACGTAGACGCTATCTACGAACACCTAACAGCCAGAGAAACGCAAGTCAATAGAATTCAAGGGTCAACTAAAGAGGTAGCCAGTCAGGACTGAGGCAAGCACATGAGATCCTACACAAACTTGAACACTCCTAGAGAGAAACACCAATAATTGTGTCACCCCGGCTGGTGATGAAATGTCTGCAAACTGCTTGTCAAATTCGGCAAACACTGCATCATCAAACACCTTAACCCAAGCTACCAATATTCACCTCGATTCTAAAGTGTCATTTCTAGTCCAAACACAAATTCCACAACCCTAACTTTAAAGTAAGTGTGGGCTTTCAGCAGTGTAGGAAGAATTAGGTTCCTCCTGTATCTAATAATGTGGTCACTGAATGAATATTCATGGACTTCTGCTGCTGTACTCCATCCATTTCAAGTTTTGAAGTATTGTGCATTCAGAGATGCTCTTCTGCATACCACTGTTCTTACACATGATTATTTGAGTTACTATCATCTTCCTGTCAGCTTTAACCAGTCTGCCCATTCTCCTCTGACCTCTCTCATTAACAAGGCATTTTCACCCACAGAACTGCTGTTCACTGGATTTTTTTTTTTGTATTTATGAAAACTCTGGAGACTATTGTGTGTGAAAATCCTAGGGGATCAGCCGTTTCTGAGATACTGAAACCACCCCGTTTGGCACCAGCAACGATTCTACAATCAAAATCACTTAGATCACATTTCTTCCCCATTCTGATGTTTGGTCTGAACAACAACTGAACCCCTTGACTAAGTCTGCATCCTTTTATGCATTGATACACATGACTGTGTGGCTAGGCATAGCTCAAATATCATCTATAAGCTTGCTGATGATACAACCATTGTTGGGAGAATCTCAAGTGGTCACGAGACGGTGTACAGGAGTGAGATATGCCAACTAGTGGAATGGTGCCGCAGCAACAAACTGGCAACAAACTGACGAAAGAGTTGATTGTGGACTTCAGGAAGGGTAAGATGAAGGAGCACATACCAATCCTCATAGGGGGATCAGAAGTGGAGAGAGTGAGCAGCTTCACTTTCCTCAGTGTCAAGATATCTGAGGATCTAACCTGGTCCCAAAACATTGATGCAGTTATAAAGAAGGCGAGACAGCGGCTATACTTTATTTGGAGTTTGAAGAGATTTGGCAAGTCAACAAATATACTCAAAAACTTCTATAGTGGTACCGTGGAGAGCATTCTGACAGGCTGCATCACTGTCTGGTATGGAGGGGCTACTGCACAGGATCAAAAGAAGCTGCAGAAGGTTGTAAATCAAGTAAACTCCATCTTGGGCACTAGCCTACAAAGTACCCAGGACATCTTCAGGGAGCAGTGACTCAGAAAGGCAGCTTCCATTATTAAAGACCTCCAGCACTCAGGGCATGCCCTTTTCTCACTGTTACCATCAGGTAGGAGGTACAGAAGCCTGAAGGCACACACCCAGCGATTCAGGAACAGCTTCTTCCCCTCTGCCATTTGATTCCTAAATGGACATTGAAGCTTTGGACACTACCACACTTTTTAAATATACAGTATTTCTGTTTTTGCACATTTAAAAAAAATCTATTCAATATATGTAATTGATTTACTTGTTTGTTTATTATTATATTTTATTTAATCTCTGCTAGATCATGTATTGCATTGAACTACTGCAGCTAAGTTAACAAATTTCACGTCACATGCCGGTGATAATATCTGATTCTGAGTTGTTACCACATGATTGGCTGATGAGATGTTTGCATTATTGAGCAGGTGTACAGGTGTATCTATTAAAGTGGCCACTGAGTGAAAGTACAGACAAAAGTTGGTTGGTTGGAATGTTGATGCATCTTGATTTGATCCTTCTGGCTTTTGTGTTGCTGAGCTCTTGAAGACAGGACACAATGTACACAACACTTTGTTTCAAATATTTCTAAAAGCAACTAATTAGTTGGAGTTTTGAGGATTTGCACATAAATGCTAGCATTTATACTAATAAATTAGGAGCGAGGAAAAGATGGCAGCGTGACGCAGCGCGCGCGGCCTCTCCGGTGAAATGATATCGTATTTGTTAAATAGGGGCCATGCACAATCCAGATTTGATGGAGACAGACGTGAGAAGCACGGAGGAATATTTGGAGAAACTACTGAAATGCCCGGTTCACTACCGCTGCTACTGTGCGATCGCGAATCTCCGGAGGGAAGGCCCCAAGTCCTCGACTTTGCCTGTTGCTGGCGGCCGGGGCTGGGGTCAAAGCGCTCGGCAGAGATGGTGCTTGGTGCTCAGTGTCGGAGGGCTGGTCGGAGGCTCGAAGTTTTCGGACGGGCTGAGAGTCGGACTGTGGTCAGCTGCTTCCAGGATGCTGCATCGGCAAGTTTGCAGCACTGGAAGCTCATGGCAGGGAGAGTTTTCTTCCTTCTACCGTCTGCGTGAGATGTTGGGATTTTCGAGAGACTTTGAGACTTTTTTTTACTGTGCCCATGATCTGTTCTTCTATCAACCTGCACTGTTGTAACTATATGTTATAATTATGTGGTTTTTGTCAGTTTTTCAGTCTTGGTCTGTCTTGTGTTTCTGTGATATCACACTGGAGGAACATTGTATCATTTCTTAATGCATGCATTACTAAATGACAATAAAAGAGGACTGCGTGTCCTCATAATCTAATCTAATCGAATACCTTCTCTTGCCTCACTGCTAGCTTCAGACTGGAGAGGGAAGGAGTTAATTTTGCCATTCAAGGTTTGATAGGACCTGCTGCTCTTCTCAAGAAGATTAAATTTTACTGTTACTTTTACTTAGAGATACAGTGTTGAATAGGCCCTTCCAGCCCAATGAGCCACACCACCAGTAATCTATTGATTTAATACAAGCCTAATCACAGGACAATTTACAATGACCATTAACCTACTAACTGATACATCTTTGGACTGTGGGCGGAAACCGTAGGACCCAGAATAAACTCAAAGCAACACACATGAAATACTGGAGGAACTCAGCAGATCAGGCAATATCTATGGAAAAGAGTAGACATTTTGGGCCGACATCCTTCATCAGGTCATCAGGTCTGCAAATTTACCCACAAAAGCATCATCATCCAAATCATTGGCATATTTAGGAATGTAAAAAGAAGTGGTTCCAACATAGACTCCTGTCGAACACCACTAGTCACCAGCAGCCAATCAGAAAAGGCTACCTTTATTCCCACTCTTCGCCTCCTGCCAGTCAGCCAATGCTCTATCCATGCTCGAATCTTTCCTGTAATACCATGGGTCTTAACATGTTAAGCAGCCTCATATGTGGCACCCTGTCAAAGGCCTTCTGAAAATCCAAGTACACAACATTTACTGATTCTCCTTTGTCTATCTTGCTTGTCATTTCTTTAAAGAATTCCAACAGTTTTGTCAGGCAAAAATTTCCCTTAAGGAAACCATGCTATTTTATCATTTGCCTCCAAGTACCCTGGGACCATATTTATAACAATCGACTCCAAAATCTTCCCAAGCACTGAGGTCAGACGAACTGGCCTATACTCCTCTTTCTTCTGCCTTGCTCCCTTCTTGGAGTGATATTTGCAATTTTCCAGTCCTCCAGAACCATGCCATTGATTCTTGAAAGATCATTACTAATGCCTCCACAATCTCTTCAACCACCTCTTTCAGAACCTTGGGATGCATTCGATCTAGCCCAGATGATTTATCTACCTTCAGACCTTTCAGTTTCCAAAGCACCTTTTCCCTTGTAATGGCAACTTCACACACTTCTTCCTCCTGACACTTTCAAATCTCCAGCATACTGCTCATGTCTTCCGCGGTGAAAACTGGTGCAAAATACTTATTCAATTCATTCATTTCCTTGTCCCCCATTACTACATCTCCAGCGTCATTTTCCAGTGGTCCGATAGCTATTCGCACCTCTCTTTTACACTTTGTACATCTGAAAAACTTTTTGAAAGCTCTTTAATATTATTGGCTAGCTTATCTTCATACTCTATCTTTTGCTTCTTTCTGACTTTTTTAGTTGACTTCTGTTGGTATTTCAGAGCTTCCCAATCCTCTAGCTCAGTGGTCCCCAACCTCCGGGCCGCGGGGCAGGTAGTTTTGAAGAAGCAGAGACACTACAGAAGGACTTAGACAGATTAAGACTCTAGGATGAGGGGACATGTTCTTAAAATAAGAAATCAACCATTCAGGACAGAGTTGAGAAGAAATTTCCTCAACAAAGTACTGTATTCTCTACCCAAGTGGGCTGTGAAGCTTCAGTCAATGAGTATATTCATGAAAGAAATTAGGATATTTTTAGATATTAGTGTAAACACCAATGCCGTTGAACAGAAAATTCTAAAAATGGTAGATAGAGCTAAAGAACTGCAAGGGTAAAAAAACCCTGATGGGAGTTGAATACAGACCCCCAAACAGTAGAAAGGATGTGGCCTACAAATTAAAGCGGAAGATAGTAAATGCATGCCAAAAAGGCAATGTTACAATAGTTGTGGTGGACTTTGATACGCAGATAGATTGGGAAAATTAGAGTAGTACTGGATTATATCAGGGAGAATTTCTAGAGAACCATTGAGATGGCTTTTTAAAGCAGCTTGTGGCTGAGCCCACTATTTTGGATTGGTTGTTGTGCAATGAACCAGAATTGATTAGTGAGCTTAAGGTGAAAGAACTTTGAGGGGAAAGTGATCATAAGATGATCAAATTCACCCTGAAATTTGAGAAGGAGAAGCTAAAGTCAGATATATCAGTATTACAGTGGAATAAAGAGAATTATGGAGGCTTGAGAGAGGAGCAGGCCAGAATTGACTGGAAAAGGACAGTGGTAGGGATGACCACAGAGCAGCAATAGCTGGAATTTCTGGAAGCAATTCATGAGGCACAGGATATATACATCCCAATGAGGAAGAAGTATCCTAAAGGAAAGAAGATATATCCATGGCTAACAAGAGAAGTCAAAACCAACATAAAAGCCAAAGAGTGGGCGTATAATAGAGCAAAGATTAGTGGGAAGTTAGTGGATTAGGAAGCTTTTAAAAACCAACAAAAGGCAACTAAAAAAGTTATTAAGAAGATAAAGATGGAATTTGGAAGTAAGCTAGCCAATAATATTAAAGTGGATACCAAAAGCTTCTTCAGATACAAGAAGTGTAAAAGAGAAGTGAGAGCGGATTTTGGACTGCTGGAAAATGATGGTGGAGAGGTAGTAATCGGGGGCAATGAAATAGTGGACGAACTGAATATTATGTATTTTGCATGTCTTCACTGTGGAAGACAGTAGCAGTTTCATGGATGCTCCAGGGGTCATGAAGTGTGTGAAGTTACCATAACTAGAGAGAAGGTTCTTGGAAAACCAAAAGGTCTGAAGGTAGATAAGTCACCTGGACCCAGGTGATGTACACCCCAGAGTTCTGAAAAAGGTGGCTGAAGAGATTGTGGAAGCATTAGTAATGATCTTTCAAGAATCTCTAGATTCTGGAATGGTTCTGGAAGACTGGAGAATTGCAAATCTCACCCACTCATCAAGAAGGGAGAGAGGCAGAAGGAAAGAAAATATTGGCCAGTTAGTTTGACCTCAGTGGTTGGGAAGATGTTGGAGCCGATTATTAAGGATGTGGTCTCAGGCTACTTGGAGGCACATGATAAAATAGGCTGTTGTCAGTATGGTTTCCTCAAGGGAAACTACGAGCCCATGGTTTCCTCAAGCTACAAGCCCGTGGTATTAGAGGAAAGATTCTAGCATGGATAAAGCAGTGGCTGATTGACAGGAGGCAAAGAGTGGGAATAAAGGGAGCCTTTTCTGGTTGGGGTCTGTGTTAGAATCAATTCTTTTTACATTATATGTCAATGATTTGGATGATAGAATTGATGACTGTTGCAAAATTTGCAGATGATACAAGAATAGGTGGAGGGGCAGGTAGTTTTGAGGAAGCAGAGACATTACAGAAGGACTTAGACAGATTAAGAGAATGGGCAAAGAAATGGCACATTGACTACAATGTCAGGAAGTGTATGGCCATGCACTTTGGTAGAAGAAATGAAAGGGTTGACTATTTTCTAAGTGGAGAGAAAGTACAAAAAACGGAGACACAAAGAGTATTGGGAGCCCTTGTGCAGGATTTCCAATAGGTTAATTTGCAGGTTGAGACTGTGGTGAGGAAGGCAAATGCAATCTTAGCATTCATATCAAGAGGACTAGAATATAAAAGCAAGGAAATAATGTTGAAACTTTATAAAGCAGTGGTGAGGCCTCACTTGGAGCATTGTGAGCATGTTTGAGCCCCTTATCTTAGAAAAGATGTTCTGAAACTGGTCAAGGTTCCAAGGAGGTTCATGAAAATGATTCCAGGATTGAATGGCTTGGTGTATGAAGAGTATCTGATGGCTCTAGGCCGGTATTCACTAGAATTCAGAAGAATGAGGGGTAACCTCATTGAATCCTATCCAATGGTGAAAGACCTGCATAGAGTGGATGTGGAGAAGATGTTTCCAATGGTGGGAGAATCTAAGACCAGAGAACACAGCCTCAGAGTGGAGGGGTGTTCTTTTAGAATGGAGATGAGGAGGAATTTCTTTAGCCAGAGACTAATGGATCTGTGGAATTCTTTGCCACAGGCAGCTATGGAGGCCAAGTCTTTCTGTATATTTAAGGCAGAGGTTGATAGATTCTTGATTGGTCAGGGCATGAAGGGATATGTGGAGTAGACAGGAGATCAGGGCAGAGAGGAAAATTGGATTAGCCATGATGAAATGGTGGAACAGACTCGATGGGCCAAATGGCCTAATTCTGCTCCTTTATCTTATGGTCTAGAAAGTAGTGGATTTGGTCTAGTCCATCATGGGTAAAGCCCTCCAAACCAATGAGCACATCTACATGAAAGGCTGTCTCAGGAACTCAGCATCTATCACCAGAGACATTCATCTCTCAGGAAGTGCTCTCTTCTCGCTGCTGCCATCAGGAAGAAAGTACAGGAGCACCGGCACTCACACCAACAGATTCAAGAACTTTGCTATCCCCACCACTATCAGGCCCTTGAATCAAAGGGATTAACTTCACTTGCCCTATCATTGAAATGTTCTTACAAGCAATGGGCTCATTTTCAAGGACTCTTCAATTCATGTTCTTGATATTTATTACTAATATATTTATATTATTTTCTTCTTTCTGTATTTGCACAGTTTGTTGTCTTCTGCACCCTGCTTGAACACCCTAGTTTGACAGTTGTTCATTGATTCTGTTATAGTTACAATATTACAGATTTGTTGAGTATCCCCACAAGAAAATGAATCTCAAGATTGCATATGGTGATATATATATGTACTTTGATAGTGAAATTTATTTTGCATGTGATGCAGTGTTCAATGGGCCTGAGATAAAAGGTCAGCTCTACCAATAACCAATTCTTGCTTCATTTCTTAATGTCTTATGATTTCACAGGGTTTATAAACATGTTTACTTCCACTGTTTATTTCTGCCAGGGACAGTAATGGCTCGAGTAAGTTGTGAATGCCTGCCCCCCTATAGGAACTTAATCAAGGTTGACCAACTAGCACAGATTTAAAAATTACACACTGCAGGTAATGGTTTCATGGGGATTAAAATAAGATATATAGTCGTATAGATGAGATGCCAAACCAATGGTCTACTTTCTCAGATCCCTGAAGAGTAGTTTCTGGTGATTTAACCACTTTACTCCCATAATTTAGACCATTAACACATTAGACTACTATCAAATGTGAAAGAATTTCCGATGCACCAACTTGTTAAAATGAAATAGTGACATTTCAGATCTATGTCATTGGTTTGGAATATACTGATATCATGAAAAGTGCTTATATAAATACAATCAGTATCCCATTGTTGAGTCTTCTTGATCCATCAATTTGCACTGTGGTCTGTGAATACAGGAGATATACACTCAGTGGCCACTTTATGAGGTACACCTGCACAGAAGCTTGATAAAGCAAGTATCTAATCAGCCAATCATGTGACAGCAACTCAATGCATAAAAACATGCAGACATGGTCAAGAGGTTCAGTCATTGTTCAGACCAAAGACCAGAATGGGGAAAAATTGTGATCTAAGTGTCCGTGGAATGATTGTTAGAGGCAGACAAGGTAGTTTGAGCATCTCAGTAACTGTTGATTTCCTGGGATTTACACACATAAAGTTTACAGAAAATGGTGTGGGAAAACAACAAAACGTCCAGTGAGCGGCAAACACACCTTGTTAATGGGAGAGGTCAGAGGAGAATGGCTAGACTTGTTCAATCTGCCAGGAAGGTGACAGTAACTCAAATAACCACATTCTATATATAAAATAGTTAAATTAAATAAGTAGTGCAAAAACAGAAATAAAAAAAGTCATGAGGTAGTGTTCATGGGTTCCACATCACTTCAAAAATCAGATGGCAGAGATGAAGAAGGTGTTCCTGAATCATTGAATATGTGCCTTCAGGCTCCTGTACTTCCTTCCTGTTGATAGCAATGAGAAGAGGGCATGACTTGGGTGATGAGTGTCCTCAATGATGGATGCCACCTTTTTGAGGCATCGCTCTTGAAGATATATTGGATTCTATGGAAGCTAGTGTCCATGATGAAGAAGTTTACAACTCTCTATAGCTTATTTTGATACTCTGTGGTAGCCCCTCCCCCCCACCAACCCTGATACCAGACAGTGATGACATTTAGAATGTTCTCCATGGTACATCTGATGGAGATCATCCGGTGCCACAAGACACTTAAAACATATTTAACCTACCCTTTAATCTTGAACCAGGTTTATTAGTCACATTTTATAATAAAAATATAGCTATGGGTTATATAGACATGGCAAGAGTTAACATTACAATAACAAGAATAGCAATGACAAGACTCATAATGTCCATTGACAATACTCTATCACTCCATGAGTTAGAGGCAGTTTGGGCTTCTGCCTGGGATCACAGCAAACAAAAAAGAAATCACTTGTCTCAGAATACAAAGTCAGTTCAAAGAGTGAAAGAAACAGAATTTATGATAGGAACCCAGAGATACTTATCCCAATTCTGACAGGATAATTTCTCCAGAGAAATGCAGTGAATGGAGACTAGCTACAATAAAGCAATGCAGAAAAAATATAAATCCAATGGTAAGTGCAATTCAGTTATGATAGATAGGGGAATTGACAATCATTTCCACTCTGGTCAAGAATAATGCTGTCACTATTTGCAGCCTAAATGACACTTTATATAACACATATTGAGCTAAATTAAGGTTAGGTATTGTGATGCTGGAATTTGTCACTCTATATTGATTTAAACTTTTTTTGATTTATCCTTGAGTACTGTGAGCTAGAAGTTCTTCTGCATGTAAAAATGTGTTAAAAAAGATCCATGCTTTGAGATATATATACATTTCATTCGTGGCCAGTAGTTAGATTCAAGTTGGAAGCTTTTGTGTGTGTAAAGAGGCTCACGAAAATGATTCTAGGATTGAAAGGCTTGACATATGAGAACCATTAGATAGCTATGGGCCTCAACTCACTGAAATTCAGAAGAATGAAGTGTGACCTCATTGAAACCTATCAAATGTTTTAAGGCTTCAGTAGATTGGACTTGGAAAGAATGTTTCCTATGGTGGACACAGCCTCAGAATAGAGCAACAGCTATTTATACATCCTTTGAGGAGGAATTTCTTTAGCCGGAGAGTAATGAATTTGTGGTATTTGTTGCCACAGGTAGCTGTGAGGGCCAAAAAAGTGGATATATTTAATGCAGAGGTTGACAGGTTCTCAATTGGTCAGGGCATGAAGGGATACTAGGAGAAGGCAGGAGAATGGGGTTAGGAGGAAAAATGGATCAGCCATGATGAAATGGCAGAGCAGACTCTATGGGCCTCATTCTGCTCCTATATGTTATGATCTTATGGTCTCAATCACATCAAGCCCTTTACTTTATAACCCTTTGCCATTGTGAAGGGTCATCGTTGGGTTTTTATATAGGAAGGGGAAGACACCAGAATAAAATGTGTGGGGGTGGGAAGAAGGATATTTAGGTGATGGTAAAACCATGTGGGTGGGAAACATCAAAGGCTGAAGAAATAATCTGATAGGAGAGGAGGGAAGACCATAGGAGAAAGGGAAGGAGGGGACACAGGTGGAGGTGATAGGCAGGCGAGAAGAGGCAAAAGGTCATAAGGTAAAGGAATAAGGAATAGAAGAAAAGCGGATGGGAAGGGAAACATTTTTTTTTAAAAAACCAGAACGAGAAATTGATATTCACGCCATATAGCTGGAGGCTCTCCAGACAGAATACAAGGTGTTGCTCCTCCACCCTGACCGTGGCCTCATCTTGACATAAGAGGCGGCCATGGACTAACGTGGTGAAATGGGAATGGCCAATTGGAATTAAAATGTTTGGGCACTGGGAAGTTCTGCTCCTTTGTGAAGATTCCATCGTCGTGGCTATCCCGAGGTTGAGGATGATGGTCTTCGTTCTGAAGAAGTGGCCCACAGAGTGAAGACGCCTGTGCATGTATTTGTTTAACGTGTACTTGATGTTGCATTCCAAGAAGCACACGATACTTCACAAATCAACCAACTGATTCCAATGGCATGGAAACCACGACAATTGGAGCTGATGGATTTATTGTAGTCTTCATCCACCTTCACAGCCGTTGAGTTCAAAATAACTTCGTCCGCCTGTTCCACCATTGACGTTTTGGCTGGATTGTTCTTTGTCAGGGACTTCAGCCTTGACCTTACCGCCACGGGTGACCCTACCAGGAGCATAGCTCCAGATGACATTGCTCTTGGGATCATAGGACCACACAAGCTTCTCCACCATGACAAGGTGACAGTCCACAGAGAAGTGTGAAGATTACCGTCAAACCCATACCCACACTGAAGGCCAAATCAGCTGGGGAATTAAGAAAAAGCCTTTCATCATATTCCCTCTGGCTCTTTTGTCAATAATCTTTCATTGGTATAAGATAATGAAGCAAATTGACAATTAATTATTTCATTTAAACCTGAAGGAATCATTACCATGATTTTGTAGATTTATGACTAGATATGCATCCATTTCAATTTTCAAGCAGATTTTACTTTTAGCACCCAGACAGACCCTCAGGCATATTTGTTCATCAATTAATGTGATCAATAATTTGCATCAATCTTACTAGCTTTTTAGTCATCAAATCTTTGATTTGTGCACAAAAGATGGGTTTTCAAATCAGGAATTAGACTCCCGTGGAGGCATTGAAAAAGTATTGAATCTCTGGCCCTCAAGGCTGGTGAAGGGAAGGTCATTAGATATTTCGAATTTTGAGTTAGATAAATATTTAAAAGGTCAGGGAATAGAGTTTAAGGCAATCTCGCACAAAGGAAGATTTGAGGCTAGCCATTATCATATTGGGCAGGGTAGGCTAGAGGAGCTTAGTGGCCTACTCTGCTCCAATGTTCTTGTGAGATTTCACACATTTATTAGATTTTGGGTCAAATTTAACCCCAACTTTCAGGCAGAAGCAAAATGAATAGAATGATAAAATCCTCTGGTACACCTGACCACTTGACTCCAACTTTCTTCTGTTTTATTTGGCTTTTTAAAGTGCATTTATTATGAAAATATGTGTACCAGAGAAAGTATACAACCCTGAGATTTGTCTTCCTACAGACAAAACAAAGAAAACAAACCATGGAACCCATTCAAAAAAAAAAACCCAAAAAATAGAACAAATTGTGTGAAAGCGGAAGAAAAAACAAGGAAAAACACAGAATACCAGTTCAGTTCAGCTCAGTTCAGTTCAATCTTGCTCTGTATCATTTACTAACTTCAGGCCACAAAGCCCGAATTCCACCCCAGACAAAACTACATGAAACAGCAAAAAAAAAGCAACCAGAAACACATCATAACACAAACTACAGAGACCGCTCCACAACCACATTGATTAGAGCAAGTAAGCAAAATAAATAAAGCAGACCCCTTGCTTTATGGTATTTTTCCATGGCCTATAAAAGGTTGGGAACTCCTGGATTAGACCCTGATGATATGGTAGGATCAGACTTCAGCCAGGCAAGGAGATAGCTGTAATTGATCTACCTGCTTACCTTAGCAGCAAGGTGACTCAGAGCCAGAAGTGCCTCATTAAGTAAGTAGTTATTTGTTTAAACTGGCTGTCATTGAGACAAGAGTAAAGTCTTGGATAGTCATAGAATATCAATGCACTGAAACAGGGCCTTCAGCTCATCACATCCATGTCAGCTAATTATACCCATCTATACTAATCCTACTTATCCATATTCAGAATTAAATTAGGAATCAGAATTCTTGATGTCACCCAGAAACTTTATGAAGCCATGTCAGAATCTAGAATCAATCTCAAACCTTTTCCCATTGAACATACCCAAGCATCAGCAACCACCTATTCAGGAACTGACCTATCAGAGGTGTGATTCAATCACTGACCCAATTGAGCAGACCTTTGCTATCCTCAAGCAATAATTCAATTGTCTGACAAGTTTGCTAAACTCTGGTATGTTACCATCTCTGAGAAGCTGGGTTGCTTCCTCTCAATCTGTGGGAAGCATATGATCTTACCATACATCTTAGCCATCTTCCTTCACCGCTGTCAACAAACTGTTGGGAGAACATAGTGATGCAGTAGGGAAAGAGGCCCTTCTGTCCATCTAGTCTGTACCAACCACCAACCATACATTTTATTCTCGCCACAATCAGCAACTCTTCCTCACCCCACCTAACTGACCCCAGATCCTATCACCAACTTAAGTCCCAGTGGCAAGTTACAGCTGCCAATTAATCTACTAGCCCACATGTCTTTGTGATGTGGGAAGAAACCAAAGCAGCCACTATTGCGACCCAGCACAATCCTAAAACATTCAGCCTTTGAAGATTCAGGAAGTTTTATCTGTGTTGTACTTTCTGTATTTCCAGAGCTGCATTGACAGGGGTTGGGGGGTTCCTGGACAACCTCATGGTGCCTGCTGCCTCACTAGCTTTGAATGGCATTTCTCCACTTTAAAAGCTACGTGCCACCTTATAGAAGCTGTTTACCTGCCAGATTATCCACTAACCCACTCACTAAGCCATCCAAGAGTGGACCTGGTGGCTCTCCTGTCGAAATGAAATGATGAGGTCTCACAAGAATTGATCAGGATTCCTGCCAATTATTCAGTGAATGGAGGAGACAGCGTGCCAAAATTCTTAGTTTATGCTAGACACATTAATCCAATGTAGTAAATGTTACAAATTTCTGTTTCATTATAATGCAATTAAACAAAACAAAGAAATCTAACATAATTCAGAGTTTTAATCACATCAAATATTCTAAAAATGCAATTACGCAGCATGAATCAGGAGCAACTTATCGTAAGCTGACTGAAATAGTATTTGCCTTTCAACTTCAGACTTCCAAGCCCAGAGGCTAATTTTGAGTACTTTGCAAGGCTAGTCTGATTTCTTAGTTTAACTGACATTTTTCTGTCTTGCTTTGAAAGGCAGCCATGTGCAAAATGTTTATCTTTCTAAATTCTTTAAAAGTAAAGCTCCTCCAGCATTGTGTGTGTTCCCTGGTGATCTTCAGATTAGCAACACCAACATCTATCCAATGTGTAAGAAAAAATTGTTTTTTTCAGACCATTTATTTTTGAATGAAAAAGCACTTGAACTCTTTGGTAGCAACTTCAACTGCCATACTTTGCTTTTTCAACAGCTTCTATGCTACCAAGTTGAGCAATTTCATACATTCTACACAAACCAGGGGATCGCTATTAATAAAACAGGTAATTACAGTAGTGTTAAAATACTAATTTATCAAAAAGTGTTTGGATTTTGTTCTTAAAAGTTCACCCTTATATGTATGTTTCTCCTCATTTCACAGCAAAGCACTTGCCAAAGCAACACATACAAAATGCTGAAGGAATTCAGCATGTCTGTCAACGTCTATGGAAATGAATAAACAGTTGATGTTTCAGACTGAAACCTTTCTTCAGGACTGAGAAGGAAGGGGGAAGATGCCAGAATAAAAAGGTTGGCGGGGGCTGGGGGGGGGGGAAGAGGCTCACTGGAAAGTGATAGGCGAAGCCTATTGGGTGGAAAAGATCAAGGGCCAGAGAAGGAATCTGATAGGAGAGGAGAGTGAACCATAGGAGAAAAGGAAGGAGGCGGGACACAGAGAGAAGTAATAGGCAGGAGAGAAGAGGTGAAAGGTCAGATTGGGGAATAGAGAAGAGGAGAGGGAGGGATGACAATGATTTTTTTACCAGAAGGAAAAATCGATACTCATGCATGAGGTAGGAGACTACCCTGACAGAATATGTTTTTGCTCCTCCCCTCTGAAGATGGCCTCATCTTGGGACAACAGGAGGCCATAGACCGAAGTGTCAGCATGTCGAAACAGGAAAAGGAATCGGACGGTTTTCTGATGATCTGGGGTCCTCTTTAAGGGGTAGGAATGAAGAGGTGTCTAAGAGTTATCGCCTAGCCTCAGCAAGGTAGAGGTCGGCGAGCCACACTACAAAAGCACCCCCTTTGTGTGCAGGGTTGGGATTGATGCAGAGCGAGTAGAGGCCAGTGCGTCCAGAGGGAGTAAGGTTTGAGGAGAGAGGAATGCCGAAGCTGAGATGGTTGATGTCTTGTTGGTAATTCAAGATGAAAAGATGCAGAGCAGCCAGAGAACCAGAACGAATTGTCCAAGAACGGGAGGAAAGAAGATGCATAATAACCAAGATTTATAATATCAATGGAAATTTCATAAAACTCTGCATTCATCAAGGGTTGATGGCTTACCTTTGCTTTATATTTGATTGGACTCAACGTTTTAATTATCAATTTGCACAGATTACAAAGCTTTCCAAAATTGAAGATGCAGAGCAGCTTAAACCAAATGCTGAAAAGTAAATAGATCACTATTACTTTTATTACAATAATTATTTCATAATAGAAGTAAAATTTGGAAGGTTGCGATTGGCTATTTTACTGTGTCACTATCCCCTTAAAAGGCAGTGTGGGTTCTTTGGCCTTTTAAAAAGTAACTCCATACCATAATAAAAATATTCAAGGAAGTTAAAACATATAATTTAAAAAATATATTATTATATAAACTGCTCTGATCAGTAGGTTCCATGAGTTACATCAGTTCCAAGGCTAAGGATTTCTTCTCCTGTTCCACAATGATGTGTATCAAACACAACTACACACACTGCCTTCTCCTTTAGCCTCTGGGATAACACCAACATAAATCAAGCCAAACAAATGAATGCAAAGTTTTTTAAAAAATCTGATATCTCTAATGAGTTTGGACAGTTTCACCAAACTGGATGCACAAGTGGACAAAGTAAGTACAGCTCAAAATACTGCAACCTGCTTCCTTGCCAGAAGAACTGCGATTTTTTTGTGTGATTAGGATTATCCAAGAATCTGTATTTGTTTAGCGATGTATAGGGCCTCCAGGGTTGTTGCTGTAATTTTGGCACAAGTTTAGCAAAGATCCCAAGGAAATTCACCGTAAAGTATCCCCTGAGATGTTTGCAGCATTCCTCACACATCAGGTCAAGGTTGTCTGATGAAAGGGAAAGTAAGCAAATGATAGGGGACGAGATGTTCTATCAGGTTCCATAAACTTGTGCAACATTTGATCTTTTATAACTACCCCGCCCTTCCATTTTAGAAACATTTTTAGAAACTTGGCACTAGTCATGAAGTACTGATTTGTGGAGGCCTCTAGATTAGGGCAGTTCTACCCAGCACCATGCAACACTCCATCTGATTCCATTTGTAAAATTGTGCTTAATATCATAATCATTGATCTCTTAATCTTCTTATTTGTCACATCATCCACTAAACAGCTAAAGGCTACTAAACAGCTTCCTCCCACAGGCAGTCAGACTGCTAAACAGCTGCTCCACCTGACTCTGCTTTGGACGCTTTTAACTTGCACTGGGCACTTATAACTTGATTTTAATTGAAATGTGGCTGTTGTGTTTTACTATTTATTGTTATGTTTATTATTTAGTGTTGTGTTTGTTATGTTATGATTGCACTGCTCCTGGGAAACGCTGTCTCATTCTGCCCTGCAGAGCTGATGTACGGTAGGAATGACAATGAAGTTTTTTGAATCTTGAATCTTTCAATCTTTCCTTGAACCCTTTCACCTGCATCCTCAATTCCTTCTCAAACTCACTCACTTCATCCATGAGTCTCATTCTCTGAATTAATGGAAGATGAGTGGAAAAAAAAGTGATGTGTGGACATCTCATCATTATCATCAGGTGCCATGCCCAGTTTGAGCTTTGACTGCCATGGCCCACGCACTCCTGTTTCAGGTCAAATGGATCAATTCACTAGTATTCATTTCCAGTTTTCTGGCTGCTGTCTCCATCATCATTTGTCTTTCTCTTCCTCTTGCTTTCTTCCCTTCAATCTTTCCCATAATTACTGTGCATTCTAACTCCTCTTTCCTAATCACATGTCCAATGAAGTTACGTTGCCTTTTCATGATCTCATACATTAATCTCTTTTTGTGTTTGCTCTATTGATGACATCCTCGTTAGATATTCATTTCATCCATGATATTCTTTGCATCCTCCTCAAAAACCACATCTCTGCTGCTACAATTCATTTTCTCATGTTACTAGAAATTGTCCAACATTCTGAGCCATATAATATAACTGGATAAACATAACATTTCAGTACTCTGAGGCAGGTTGTCATGCCTCATTTAGTATTGGTCAGTATACTCTTCATTCTTGTAAAGGTGTCTTTTGCAATCCCTATCCTTCTTTTAATGTCCAAGTCGCACCTGCCATCTGATGTCACCCAGCTTCCTAAGTAGCAAAAGTTCTGTATTTGTTTTACGTCTTCCCCATTTATTCTCAGCCTGCAGATAGGACTCTCCTTCTTTTTGGATATCACCGTACATTCTGTCTTTACATTCTGTTTTTTTTTGCGTGGATATCTTCTTCCAACTTTACACAAAACTTTAATGTATGGATCTATTTCTTTAGAGCACTCCACTTAGCGCTATGTATTGATCTGTTGACTGCATATAGGCTGTTGTCTATGCATGCCCATTGTTTTCTCTCTCTCTCTCACTGCAACGTGAATACACCAGTTAAAGCCATCTCCCGCTTGCGTGCTTTTATTTAATTGATACGTAGTTGTGTACCGACATAACAAATTGGCAACAAGTACGAACATGAATGCCAGAAAGTATCACAAACTGCACTGATGGTTACGGCATGATTATGGGATGAAACATTGCGAGTAAAACAGTATAGAGAAGGCCGTCATGGATGCTAACAAAAGCGTGAGTACAATGCATTGTAACAGTGAAAGATGCACTGAATTTAAAGTGAAAATACCGTGGCCATGACTTCAGTCAGGAAAGTCCATAAATTTGATAGTGCTAATGAAGGCTGGGCATTATATATCAAGATGGTTGAACTGTACTGTAATGCAAACAATGTGGAGGAGCAAAAGAAAGCCCATACAATAGTATAACTGAAACAGATCACAAAATCATCTGGATCACAATAGATGTGTCCAGTGTAAAACTAAAAATGGAGCTGGATACAGAGTCAGCTTTGTCCATAATTCCAGAAGCAGACTAGAAAAGACTGTTTTCTAAGATACCATTAGAGAAGTCCTCAGTGATGCTAAAGTCCTACACAGGTGAAAAAGTGTCTCCCAAAAGCAAACTGAAAGTAAATGTGACCTATAGAGGCTAAACACAACAGTTGGAGCTTTATGTATTGAAAAGTGAAGAGTCAGCACTTTTTGGATGTGAATGGTTGAGAAAAATCCAACTAGACTGGCACTCAATCAAAGCTCTCAGTGTGACATCAACAGACAATGGCAGCCCAAATGGCAGCAGTCACCAGAGACTGGCACAGCTACTTAATGCTGATGAGAGGGTGTTTAAGAAGGGGTTTGGTAAACACAAAGGCATGAAGGCCAGATTTGAACTGGCTGAATCAGCAATGTTAAGATTCCATAAAGCGCGTGCAGTGCCTTACGCACTAGGTTCTAAAGTTTGTGTACAACTTCAGAAGTTGGAGGCAACTAGAATTCTCTCCAAGGTTCAGCAGAGTGATTGGGCCATGCCCATTGGCCCAGTGATGAAGAAAGGGAAGGGTGGAGCTGTTTGCATATGTGGGAATTTCAAGGTAAGCATCTATCCGGTAATGCGTACTGTGCAGTATCCCCTGCTATGGATAGAAGACATCTTTGCATCTTTGGCAGGCGGGGAGAGGTTTTCAAAGATTGACGTCACAAGCCTATCTGCAGATAGAGATTGAGGAGTCAAGCAGAAAGTTCCTCCCAATCAACACTCACAAGGGTCTGTTCCAGTATAGTCATTTTGTCCTTGGCGTTGTATCAGTTCCAGCAATTTGGCAAAGAGCAATAGACCCAAGCTCTCCAAGATATTCCAGGAACACATTGTTACCTTGATGACATCATTGTGACTGGCAAAAATGATGAAGAGCATTTCCAGAACCTTGGTAAATTGCTTACCAGGCTGAGTGAGTATGGTCTGTGTGTAAAAAGAGAGAAATGGGAGTTTTTCAAGAATGAAATCTCATATTATGGACAAGTCATTGAGAAGAATGGCTTACATAAGTCACGAGAGAAGCATAGACAATAGACAATAGGTGCTGGAGTAGGCCATTCAGCCCTTTGAGTCAGCACCACCATTCACTGTGATCATGGCTGATCATCCACAATCAGTATCCAGTTCCTGCCTTATCCCCACATCTCTTTACTCCGCTATCTTTAAGAGTCCTATCTAACTCTTTCTTGATAGAATCAAGAAAGTTGGCCTCCACTGCCTTCTGAGGCAGAGCATTCCACAGAACCACAACCCTCTGTGTAAAAAATTTTTCATCAACTCAGTTCCAAATTGTCAACCCCTTATTCGTAAACTGTGGCCTCTGGATCTGGACTCCCCCAACATCGGGAACATGTTTCCTGCCTCTAGTGTGTCCAATCCCTTAATAATCTTATATGTTTCAATCAGATCCCCTCTCATCCTTCTAAGTTCCAGTGTATACAACCCCAGTCGCTCCAATCTTTCAACATATGACAGTCTCGCCATCCTGGGAATTAACCTTGTGAACCTATGCTTCACTCCCTCAATAGCTAGAATGTCCTTCCTCAAATTTGGAGACCAAAACTGTATACAATACTCTAGGTGTGGTCTCACCAGGGTCCTGTACAACTGCAGAAGGACCTCTTTGCTCCTATACTCAACTCCCCTTGTTATGAAGGCCAACATGACGTTAGCTTTCTTCACTGCCTGCTGTACCTGCATGCTTACTGATGAACAAGGACACCTAGATCTCGTCGTACTTCCCCTTTTCCTAACTTGACACTATTCAGATAGTAATCTGCCTTCCTGTTCTTGCCACCAAAGTGGATAACCTCACATTTAGAATGAAGCAGCACTACAGGCATCCAAACTGGAAAATGTGTCAGAACTCAGGTCATACTTGGGCCTTGTAAACTACTACCTCAGGTTTATCCCAAACATTGCTACAGTGCTGCAGCAATTGAACACACTGTTACAGAGAGGAGCAAAGTAGGAATGGTCAGAAAGATATGAAAGAGCATTCAAGGAAATAAAGAGACTAATAACATCTGATGTACTGCTCACTCATTATGACCCATCCCTGCCCATCAGACTGGTGTGTGATGCGTCTTCTTGTGGCATTGGAGCCATTTTGTCACACATTATGAAAGATGGATCTGAACATCTGATTGTGTTTGCTTCAAGATCACTAACAAGCGCAGAACGCAACTAGGCACAGATTGACTGAGAGGCCTTTAGTCTATATGGGGAATAAACAAGTTCCACCACTACCTCTGCGGACAAAAGTTTACATTAGTGACAGATCACCAGCCACTTGTGTCTATTTTCAATCCTAGGAAAGGGATTCCAGTGATGACTTCTACCTGGTTACAATATTGGGCACTATTCCTAGGAGCCCACTCTTCTGACATAGAGTTCAAGGGTACCACACAACACAGCAACACTGATGGTTTGTCATGTCTGTCACTATTGGTAATTGAAGAGGAAAGGTCTTCATACTGTGACCCAGTAGGAGTGTTCCACACCGCATTGGTGGACCAATTGCCGGTAACAAATTCTGAAATTCAAAGGGAAACAAGGAATGACACAATGTTGTCAAAAGTCGATGACATCACCATGCAAGGATGGTAACTCTATGTTTTCAGAGTTCTCATGGAGATAAGACCAACTACCGGTATGTCAAAGAACGCTGATGTGTGGATCCCGTGTTGTGGTTCCCTCTAAACTACACACCAGAGCGTTAGAGACTCTGCATGAAGGACAGCTGTGTAAAGTCAAGATGAAAAGTCTCACCCAGATCTATGTGAGGTGGTCGGGAATAGATTAACAGATTGAAGACTTGGCTAAAAGCCATTCAGGATGTCAGAAAGTTCAAAATCCACCCCTACAGCCACTGTTACGCCAATGGGAGTGGCCTGTCGTCACCCTGACAAAGAGTACATATTGACTTTGCTGGGCCATTCATGGACTCCATGTTCTTGATTGCTGTGAATGCTCATTTGACGTGGCCGGAGGTTATGCCAATGAAGTCAACCACAACAGCAAAGCTTGTTTCTGCCCTGAGGACTATTTTCACCAGAAACGGCTTACCAGAACAAATTGTGAGTGACAACAGGCCACAATACGCATCAGAAAAATTCGGACTGTTCATGAAGAAAAAGGGCATCAAACATTTCAAGTGAGCTCCTCATCACCCAGCAACGAATGGGTTAGCTGAAAGGCTTATCCAAATCTTCAATAAGTCCATTAAAGTGATGGACATTCCTCTACAGCACAAGGTGGACAACTTGCTTTTTGTGTATGAGGACTCAATTCATGCGATGACAATTCAAACACCTGCAATGTTGTTCATGAACAGCGTCCGAGATCTCTCATAGACCTCCTGAAACCAGATCTATGGAGGGATGTGCAGAATAAACAGTTCAGCCAGTTGTCAAGTGAACCAGCAAGGATCTTTGAGATTGGACAGGAAGTCCTAGCGCATGATTACCAAGAAGACAAGTGGACACCCGGTAGGCTAGCTACAAGAACTGGACCACTAATGTTGAAGGTCAGATATGGACATGTCATGTGGACCAGATACTGGTGCTCAACTGAGGAGAACACTTCAGTCAACTGCATCCAACAAGACGGACACAGTACTGTCACTGCATTTGTCTTGGTGCGTGAATGGAGTTGTGGAAACTGGGGGCCTGGTGTGTGAAATGGGACTCCAGTGTATTGCAAATGGATTGAGAACTGGGACTGTAATATATTAAAGTGCCTGGTGTGCCAAATACCAAACCATTAGGATGGCCAAATATCTGGAAAACAGATTCGTGGATTTCCACTGTACTTCCAAAGAAGTTGGGTACTTGCATTTTTAAAGTGAATCACAAATGATTAAATTGTCAAAGTGTAGAAATAAAATGGAATAAATGTACTTTATTCAATTAAATGATGCCTACTCAGGAATAAGAGTGGACGTTAACACCCCATACTCAAGATCCTGTTCAAAGTTCAAAGTACATGTATGTCACCATATACAACCCTGAGGACGGTGAATCTATGGAATTTGTTGCCACGGGCAGCAGTGGAGGCCAAGTCATTGGGTGTATTTAAGGCAGAGATTGATAGGTATCTGAGTAGCCAGGGCATCAAAGGTTATGGTGAGAAGGCGGGGGAGCGGGACTAAATGGGAGAATGGATCCGCTGATGATAAAATGGCGGAGCAGACTCAATGGGCCAAATGGCCGACTTCTGCTCCTTTGTCTTATGGTCTTATGGAGATTCATTTTCTTTGCGGGCATATGCAATAAATCCATAATAGAATCAAGGATAGACCACACCAACTTGGGCATTCAATCAGTGTGTAAAAGACAACAAATTGTATAAATACAAAAAGTAAGAAGTTATAATAATGAGTAAATAAATAAGAAAAAGTATCAAGAACATGAGATGAAGAGTCCTTGAAAGTGAGTCCATAGGTTGTGGGAACATTTCAATGATGAGGTAAGTGAAGTTGAGTGAAGTTATCGCCTTTGGTTCAAGAGCCCCATGGTTAAGAGTTAATAGCTGTTCCTGAACCTGGTGGTGTGAGTCCTGAAGCTCCTGTTTCTTCTTTCTGATTCCAGCAGTGAGAAGAGAGCATGTTCTAGGTGCTGGTGGACCCCAATGATGGATGTTCTCAGTGGTGGGGAGGGTTTAACCTCTGAAGGACTGGATTGTATCCACTACTTTTTATAGGATTTTCCATTCAAGAGCATTAGTGTTTCCATACCTGACTGTAGTGGAGATAGTCAATATACTCTTCACTACACATCTATACAAGTTTGTCAAAGTTTTAGATGTCATGCCTGATTTCCACAAACTCCAAAATAAGTAGAAGCACTGTTGTGATCTCTTTATAATTGTGTTTGCATGCTGGGCTTAGGTTTTTCAGGTATTGTTCAGAGTTACCCATGATTCTTAGCCCACTGCACCAGCTGAATAAAAAGGAGGAAAAGTAGAAGTGAAATGAGGAATAACAGAGAGCTGGTGATTAACACACACACAGAGTGAAATCAGTGAATTCTTTAGTTGATTATGTCACAAGGAGAACACTGAAGCTTGAGTTTGCGTGATGCTTTAGATGATGGATTAGGTCTTTCTCTCAACCCTATCACTGATGAAGTATGGAATAAATTGGTAACATTTGCATCCCTTAGTTTAAACAGAAGTGAATGGAATCACATTCACTTAGAAAAAGATACATGTATTTATTTTGGAAGTGAAGAAGTTTCATTTTTTTTTGTCACAGATCATATTCATTAAGAGAATGATAGGATTATTGCATGAGGGGCATTTATGGTTCTGGGTCTGTTCTCACTGGAGTTTAGAAGAATGGTGGGGAGGGTGGATTTCATTGAAACCTATTGAACATTGAAAAGCCTAGATAGAGTAGACGTGAAGGAGATGTTGCACTAGTGGGAATAATCTAGGACCAGTGGACACAACCCCAGAGTAGAAGGATGTCTTTTTAGAACAGAGATGAGGAGGAATTTCTTTCGCCAGTGGGTAGTGAATCTGTGGAATTCATCACCACAGATGACTGTGGAGGCCAAGTGGACATTGCTAGGTTCTTGATTAGTAAGACATCTAATGACATGGGAAGAAGTCAGGACAATGGAGTTGAGAAGAAAAGTAAATAGTCATGACTGAATGGTGAAACAGAGTTGATGGGTTGAATAGTGTAATTCTACTCCTATGTCTTTTGAAGATGGTCTTATGATCTTATTCCAGATAATTCCAACCATGGCAGCTTTTAGAAGACGTTTCAATTTTAGAAAACCAAGATACTGCAAATGCTGGTAATCTGGAATAAAACAGATACTTAGGCAGCATCTGTTGAGAGACCTTTCATAAATTGACAAATGAACGCACAACTGAGGAAGTGGTGCAGGTGGTAGAGTTTCAGAGTTATGGATCACTGGGACGTCTTCTGGGGAAGGTATGACCTGTACATAAAGGATGGATTACATCTGAACCCATGAAGAACCAATATCCTTGCAGGCAAATTTGCTAGACTAGCTGGGGAAGGTTTAAACTAATTTGGTAGGGGGGTGAGAACCGGGTTGATAGAGCTGAGGATGGGGCAGTTAGTGTACAACAAGATGCAGTGTGTAGTGATGCTGTGAGGAAGGACAGGCAAACAATAGGGCAAAATTGCAGTCAGTGGAATGAGCTAAAATGCAACAGGTAGCCAGAATCAAAAAGGGTGCTGAATCCAAGACTGAAGGTGTTATCTTTGAATGAATCCAGTATGGGAAATGAGGTAGATGATCTTGTAGCGCAGTTAGAGA
The DNA here is from genome assembly GCF_030028105.1 of Mobula birostris. Taxonomy (NCBI): domain Eukaryota; kingdom Metazoa; phylum Chordata; class Chondrichthyes; order Myliobatiformes; family Myliobatidae; genus Mobula; species Mobula birostris. The sequence goes on along the minus strand of NC_092378.1, from coordinate 10,964,587 downwards.
TTGGCAGGTATAATGTTGTGGACATCTCTGAGTTATGGCTGAAAGAAGATCATAGTTGGGAGCTTAACATCCAAGGATACATATTGTATTGAAAAGATAGGCAGATCAGCAGTAGGTAAAAAATGAAATGAAATCATTAGAAAGAGGTGACAAAAGATCAAAAGAAGTAGAATCTTTGTGGGTAGAATTAAGAAACTGCAAGGGTAAAAAGACCCTGGTGGGAGTTATATATAGGCCTCTGAACAGTAACCGGGATATGGGGTACAAATTACAATGGGACATAGAAATAGCATATAAATAGGGTTATGATATTCATTGTGAATTTCAATATGCAGGTAGAATTGGAAAATCAGGTTGATGCTGGATCCAAAGAGAGGGAATTTGTAGAATGCCTGTGAGATGTTTTTTTAGAGCTGCTTATGGTTGAGCCCACTAGGGGAATGACAATTCTGGATTGGGTGTTAGGTTAATGACCCAAATTTGATAAGGAAGCTTAAAGTAAAGGAACCTATAGGAAGCAGTGATCATTATACGATAGAATTTCTCCAGCAGTTTCAGAAAGAGAAGATAAAATTTAATATTTAAGTGTTACAGTGGAGTAAAGGGAATTACAAAGGCATGAGAGAGGAGCTGGCTGAAGATGATCTTTCTTTCTTTTTCAATCTTTTTTATTGAGTTTCAAATTGACTTAACGGTTAACGTATACACAGACTCCGAGTAACATATTTAATTTAAACCTCCCAATCTTTTAATAACTGAACATGAAAAAGATTCAATAAGAAACTTTTACCCCTATACTAAAAAAAACAAAACAAAACAAAACAAAGACTGGGCTGCCATATTTCATCAGTTAAGATCATTATTTGTCATTAACTCCGCTCCTCTGTACACAAACAAAAAGTTATTAACAAGGATTCAGAAAAGGTCAGCTTACATCATATGAAAATGTTGAATAAATGGCCTCCAAATTTCTTCAAATTTAACCAAAGGATCTGTGGTACACTGGTACCACCTCTAATTTTTTCCAAGTTTAAGTATGTTAAAGTTTGGGAAAACCGCTGAAACATAGTAGGGGAAGATGATCTGAGGGGAGCAATATCAGGAATGACAAGCAGAACAGCAATGCCTGGTGTTTCTGGGGGAAATTCGGAAAGCACAGGAAAGGTAGGTCCCGAAGATGAAGAAGTATTCTAAAGGGAGGATGTGGCAACCGTGGCTGACAAGGGAAGTCAAAGACAGCAGAAAAGCAAAAGAGAGGGCATAGAATAGAGCAAAAATTAGTAGGAAAGTGGAGGTTTTGGAAGCTTTTAAAAAACAACAGAAGGCAACTAAAAAGTCATGAAGAGAGAAAATATGAAATGTGGAGGTAAGCTACCAATAATATCAAAGAAGATACAAACAGTTTTAAAGAGTAAAAGAGAGATGAGGGTGGATATCGGACTGCTGGAAAATAGAAACATAGAAAATCTACAGCACAGTATAGACCCTTTGGCCCACAAAGCTGTGCTGAACATGTTCTTCCCTTATAAATTACCTAGGGTTACCCATAACCCTTGATTTTGCTGGAAAATGATGCTGGAAATGTTGTAATAAGGTCAAAGGAATGGTGGATGAACTTAGTAAGTATTTTGTATCAGCCTTTTCTGCGGGAGACACTAGCAGAATGCCAGAAATGCAAGAGTGTCAGGGGGCAGAAGAGAGAGTTGTTGCTTTTAACTAAGCAGTAAGTGCTTGAGAAGCTGAAAAGCCTGAAGGTATGTCACCTGGACGAGATGGACTGCACCCCAGGTTTCTGAAAAAAGTGGCGAAAGATCTTTCAAGAATCACTAGATTCGAGAATGAAGACTGGAAAATTGCAAATGCCATTCTATTGTTTCAGACGAGAGGGAGCCAGAAGAAAGGAAATTATAGGTCAGTTGGCCTGACTTCAGTGGTTGGAAAGATGTTGGAATCTTTTATTAAGCATGAGGTTTTAGAATACTTGGAGGCACCTGATAAAATAGGGCAAAATCAGTATGGTTTTCTAAAGGGGAAACCTTGCCTGACAAATTTGTTGGAATTCTTTTGAGGGAAATAACAGGCAGGATAAACAAAGGAGAGTTGGTGAATGCTATTTACTTGGATTTTCAGAAGGCCTTTGACAAGGTGCTGGACATGTGGCTGCTTGACAAGATAAGAGCCTATAGTATTACAGGAGAGGTACCAGCAAGGATAGAAGATTGACTGACTGGCAGAAGGCAGAGAGTAGAAATAAAAGGGATCATTATGAGAGAACTGGAATACAAAGACAAGGATGTAATGCTGAGGCTTTATAAGGCATTGCTCAGACCACACTTGGAGTATTGTGAGCAATCTTGGGCCTGTTATCTTCGAAAAGCTGGGCTGGCATTGAAAAGGGTCTCGAGGATGCTCACGTGAGTGATCCCAGGAATGAAAGGGTTTCTTTATGAATTTATGAGGAGTATTTGATAGCTCTGAGCCTGTACTCACTGAAGTTCAGAAGAATGTCGGGGGGTGGGGAGGGGGGAGGTCTCATTGCAACCTCCAGAATATTGAAAGCTCTGGATAAAAGTGGATGTGAAGAGGATGATTCCTGTAGCAGGGAGTCCAGGACTAGCGAGCACAGCCTTAGAATTGAGAGATATCCATTTAGTACAGAGCAGAGGAAAAAATTCTTTAGCAAGAGGGTGATGAATCTGTGGAATTCATTGCCACGGACAGCTGTGCATGCCAAGTCTTTAGGTATTTTTAAGGTAGAGGTCGAGAGGTTCTTGATTAGTCAGGGTGGCAAAGGATGTTGTCCAAGATGCTGTCCAGGATGCTGTCCAAGTTGCATGCCATCTTGGACAATGTCTCCCATCCACTACATAATGTACTGGGTGGGCACAGGAGTACATTCAGCCAGAGACTGATTCCACCGAGATGCAACATAGAGCATCATAGGAAATCATTCCTGCCTGTGGCCATCAAACTTTACAACTCCTCCCTTGGAGGGTCAGACACCCTGAGCCAATAGGCTGGTCTTGGACTTATTTCCTTGCATAATTTATATATTACTATTTAATTATTTATGGTTTTATCACTATTTATTATTTATGGTGCAACTGTAACGAAAACCAATTTCCCTCGGGATCAATAAAGTATGACTATGACTATGATTATGATTATGACTATTATGGGGAGATGGTAGGAGAATGGGGTTGAGAGAGATAGTGAATCAGCCCAATTTTCCTCCTATGTCTAATGGTACTTTTGGACTTATAGTCAAACTGGGAAAGTGCAGAAAAATGGTTGGTATAGGAAAAATAGTAGCGGTGGGAGAAGATGGAGAAAACAGATGAATTTCCCTCAGTAACTTAAGCCATTGTAAATACAAAGCTAGTTACAGCCGCTTTGTATAATGGCAAAAAAGTGATAAAGATCTACAAGATATTGTTTCAGCATATTCATTCTGCCACGGGTGAAAAACGAAACTTCAAAGACCTTCAAAAATCTGGAAGTGGACAGCAAAATCATGTTGAAGTGTTTATGTCACTACCTTCCTTGTCAAATTGATGCCCGCTTGGGATTACTTAAGCTCCACATGTGGGATCATGCACAACAGAAAAAAAGTGCAATTGAGAAGCTGGGATTAATTTTCGCTACTCGTGGCATACCTGTTAGAAAAGAACATTCCACTTCAGACCCTATCTACCAGATTGTTTTATGACAAAATGGTGTCAAACACACACTAATTCTCCTGTTCCACCGAGACTCTACCAATGTGGCTGAAAAGTCCATACAAAGCAAGGATGTAACGCTGAGGCTCTATAAAGCACTGCTGAGCCCTCACTTGAAGTATTGTGAACAGTTTTGGGACCCTTATCCAAGAAAGGATGCGCGGACACTGGATAGGGTTCAAAGGAGGTCCATGGAAATGATTCCAGGATTGAAAGGCTCTGGGCCTCTACTCACTGGAATTCGGAAGGCTGAAACATGACCTCATTGAAACCTATCAATTGTTGAAAAGTGTGGATAGAGTGGATGTGGAGAGGATGTTTCCCATGGTGGGGAAGTCTAAGACCAGAGGACACAGCCTCAGAATAGAGGTTAATCCTTTTAGAAAGGAGATGAGGAAGAATTTCTTCAACTAGATAGTCATGAATCTGTGGAATTTGTTGCCACAGGCAGTTGTGGAGGCCAGATCACTGTGTATATTTAAGGCAGAGGTTAATAGATTCTTGATTAGTCAGGGCATGAAGGGTATAGGTGGAGAAGGCAGGAGATTGGGGCTGAGAGGGAGAGTGGATCAGTGATGGTGTAGCAGACTTGATGGGTCAAATGGCCTAATTCTGCTCCTATATCTTATGGTCTTATGTCTAAAGACATTTTGAGGACAAATTTTCAAAAGTCGCTTGAGCCGAACCCTGAGGTAAATTTAGTACAGGCCAGTACATCTTACTTGTAAGAAAGTGCCAGAAGAGGTCAGTACAAAAGGGTATTAAATTCTAAACCGGTTCTTTCATATTGTCTGAGTATCAATCATCATTCAGGTAACTTTCTGCTGAAGTATCATACAATACTACGTCCTACCACAGATGACATGGAATCTGTCTGGACGGTGCTAAGAGGTATCAAAAGCATTACTGGGAGTTGTATTATATTCCGCTGCTGTCTATAAGGACTTTGTCCATTCTCCCTGTGACAGCGTGGGTTTCCTCCAGGAACTTTGCTTTTCTCCCACGTTCCAAAGGTTAGTGGGCTAATTGGTCACATGGGTGGAATTGGGAGTTGTGGCATTGTCGGGTCATAAGAGCCTGTTACCATACTGTACGTCTAAATGGGAAAAAAAAGCAATGGCGGTAATTTTGAGGTTGGCATTAAACTGGAAACAATTGTAATCAGTGTGCACCCTTTAATCTGCACACAAACTGAAGTTGTCAAATTGGAAACAACAGTGTGGAAGAGGAATTCCTGCAGTTTGTATAGGATGGTTTTCTGGGCCAAAAAATTGAACAACCAAGTGCAGAATCTGGAATGGGTATTGTATAATAAGTGATGAGTAATGGTTGATTGGGAAGTAGTGAGCACAAGATAATATCTATTTTTAATAAGGTGTAAAGTGATGCAGTTAATTTGAGATGGGGATGCTCAATCCAAGGAAATGTTATTTATTTATTGGGATACAGCACAGAATAGGCCCTTCTGGCTCTTTTAGCCATGCCAGCCAGTGATCCTAGCCTAATCACAGGACACTTTATAATAACCGGGATTCCAGGACTGGCCATTGTTTGGCACACCAAGGGCTTGGCCTAAGTATTCAGCTTAGCTTTGGAAGCCGAGGATCTCGGGCCTCTGGAGACGGGCGGATCAAGCGTTGGTGTCACAACAGGAGACCCATGTGTCGTCGGGGGAGTCGGAATATCTGCAGCTGTGTGCCCAGAGACTCATGATCTTTGGGCACAGAGCTTGAAAGAAGCGACATGGCAGACTTTTAACATCATAAGCCAGCGAGTTGTTTGTTATGTCTCCCTGCTCGCTGTGAAAACGGAGATACCTCTTTCTCCCTTATTAGGGAGAGAGAGAACCTGTGGCATGTCAAATGCCGGGTGAACAAGTATTCAACAGCAAGTCTGTGTCTATGCTATTGCTTTGTTCACGCTTGAGTGCACGTTGGCTGGTGCCGATGTTTTTTTTTGCTGGTGGGGGGAGGGGGCATCGTTGCTTGCTGCCACTTACGTGTGGGGGGGAGCTGGGGGGGACTTTGGGGTTCTAACATTTGACTGTCATTCATTCTTTGGGGTACCCCCCCCCCCCACCATTTTTGTGGATGGTTGCGAAGAAAAAGCATTTCAGGATGTATATTGTATACATTTCTCTGACGTTAAGTGTACCTTGGAAACCTTGAAACCTTTAACCTTTAATCTACGAAACCACTATGTATTTGGACTGTGGGAGGAAACCAGAGCACCCGGAGGAAACCCACATGGTAACAGTGAGAATGTATAAAATCCTTACGGGCAGTGGCAGGAATTGATGCCAGGAGTTGGCGATAGCGTAACATGTTGTACTCGCCTCTATGTTCCTGTGCCACCCCAAATTTGCGATGGTACAAGAGAAACATATTTTACAGGTTGATGGTAGACTAACAAGGGCAAACATTTAATGAGGACACAATCGTGAGCCACAGCAATTGTTCATTCTTTTCTGGGACAAAAAAGAAACAGGAACGGAGGCTAACAAAAGAGGTTAGAATTGGCATAAAATTTAAGTCATAGTCATAGTCACACTTTCTTGATCCCGGGGGAAATTGGATTTTTGTTACAGTTGCTCCATAAATAATAAATAGTAATAAAACCATAAATAGTTAAATAGTGATATGTAAATTATGCCTGGAAATAAGTCCAGGACCAGCCTATCGGCTCAGGGTGTCTGACCCTCCAAGGGGGGAGTTGTAAAGTTTGATGGCCACAGGCAGGAATGACTTCCTATGACGCTCTGTGTTGCATCTCGGTGGAATGAGTCTCTGTCTGAATGTACACCTGTGTTCAACCAGTACATTATGTCGTGGATGGGAGACATTGTCCAAAATGGCATGCAACTTGGACAGCATCCTCTTTTCAGACACCACCGTCAGAGAGTCCAGTTCCATCCCCACAACATCACTGACCTTATGAATGAGTTTGTTGATTCTGTTGGTGTCTGCTACCCTCAGCCTGCTGCCCCAGCACACAACAGCAAACATGATAGCACTGGCCACCACAGACTCGTAGAACATCCTCAGCATCGTCCAGCAGATGTTAAAGGATCTCAGTCTCCTCAGGCTCTGACCCTTCTTGTAGACAGCCTCAGTGTTCTTTGACCAGTCCAGTTTATTGTCAATTCGTATCAATTTGTGTCAATTAATGAAAAGAAACCCCAAAAAGCAGTAAAACCTGAGGATTTGGATCAGTTCAGAATACAATAAAGGAGAGCCAAGGGAATAATTATAAGTAGGATATACAGTAGGAAAGTACTGTAAGTTTGCAAAGAACATAAAATTTGACCATAACGCTCTCTACAAATAAGAGAGAAAATAATAGTGTCTGAGAGTCAAAAATAGGCCATTTATAATTGCGAACAAAGAAATAGTGCACCAATTGAATGAATACTTTTAGACCAATGAACAATGTGTTAGAAGAATTCAACAGATTGAGCAGCATCTGTGGAAGGGAAGGAATCAGTGATGTTGAAGTTCAAAACTCTGCATCGGGACTTTGAGTCCACATTCACAAAAAAACACATAAATAACTTCCCAGAAATGTTAGAGAACCTGGGGTCTGGTGGGAGAGAGAAACTAAAGTAAATCAGTATTGGCAGGGAAATGTTATTGGAGAAATTGCCGAGATTGAATGCTGATAAGTTCCCTAGAAGTTATTCAAACATTGATGGCCGTTTTCCAATGTTACTTCCAGCTGTAATAGAAAAGCATTTGAAAAGCAAACAGGATCAGAAAAAGTAAGCATGGACTTATGAAAAATAATCATGCTCATTAAGTTTTCTGGAACATTATGAGGACTTAACCAACCAGGTGGAGAATCAATATATGAACCTGGATGATCATATTGAACTATTTCAACAGCCAAAGGGCCGAATTCCACTATTCCTGTTTTCTATTTTCCGTCTTTCTGTGATTTTACTCCAGCAGAGCTGTTAATGGATAACAGATCTCAAATACTTTCGATGTTGACTACAACTCAGCATGGAGGGGAAAATGTTTGGACAGCAGTTGAACCAAAACCGATCATTATTCAAAGCCTTGCAATTCTTAAGGAAGTAGGCAATTCAAGAAAGAAAGAGTTCTAAGTCTAATGAAGAACAATGGCATCCAGAAGAAAGATATAGGTGAAATTATATTGAATATATTGTGCAACTTAGAAGAAATAGTACAATTGTCCATGTCGACCACATTGTTTGTTTTGTGCTATGTCATATGATGTGGGCGATCATTGTCTTTCCATGACCATGATTGTTCTTGGCAAATTTTTCTACAGAAGTGGTTTGCCATTGCCTTCTTTGGGCAGTGTCTTTATAAGATGGAACCCCAGCCATTATCCATACTCTTCAGAGATTGTCTGCCTGGTGTCAGTGATCACATAACCAGGACTTCTGATAGGCACCAGCTGCTCATATGACCATCCACCACCTGCTCCCATCACTTCATGTGATCATGATCGCAGAGAGCTAAGCAGATGCTACACCTTACCCAAGGGTGGCCTGGAGGCTAGCAGCGGGAAAGAGTGCCTTATACCTCCTTTGGTAGAGATGTATCCCCATCCCATCACTCAAGTTGACCAAATAATCTCTGCAAAAGGGTTACAGAAATGCATGATGATGAAGTTATTCCAGAAATTAACACAAAATGAAGAACTAAAAAACCAACATTGATTTTGAAAGAAAAAGAGACTGTAGGTACTGGAAACATGAAAAATTTTTGGAAGTTTTTGGCTAGTTGGGCAGCATCTGTAGGAGGAGAAATACCTAGTATTTTGGGTTCAGGGGTTTTTATCAAAGGGGAATGCAAGTTAGGTATCAACAGGGGAAGATTTGGGGGCAAGAGGCTTGTATGAAAAACAGCCTTTTCTACGGAGTGTTTCAAGCATGTTTCACACTAAATGTGAGTCAGAATTTCACACATCCTCCAGATCAGAAAACAACTATGATATCAAAGATCCAAACGCAATTAAGAATGTTCCGGTATCTGAGACAGTGGATGCATTGAAGCCATCATGTTTGTACTTATGTGGAAAATCCCTTCAAAGGCATATTTCATGTAACTGGATAGATGGGCCTTGTGAATACTGACATACTGACATTATTGTATATTTGACATGATCAAATATGGTATAGTTCCTAATATGCAATCAAAAATTCCCATGCTCTGAAATTTTATTTGTCTCCTGGAATCTTCTTTAATACAGGGACTACTAGAAGACGTTAGTTCTGGTAAAATGGCAACTCATTTGATCACCTAGGCTTCTACGAGGTCAACCAAAGGTGCTATTGTCCTTATTAAATGTATTTTTTTTTACAATCATAAGACCCTGGTGGGCACAAAGAATGTAAATTATTGCAGGTCTACCCCATCAGCAAGTTGCTCGTTAGCAGAGAAACAGAAGAGGCTGGACTTGGTGTGGGTTCTACTGCTGCCTGCAGCAGAGCGGCATCATTGCTCAAAAGAGGTGAGCAGTCTAAGAGCAAGTCATTGTGCGTGGCCTCGGTTGTAGTGAGGACTAGACCTCAAGCCATAGTGTCACCTGTTACAGTCACTCAGGAGAGAGGCATCAGAGATTGGCACACCCCACTGGAAGCAGTGTGGTGCGGCGTCCAAGCTGGAGTCGGTGCTGCCCTCCAGTGTTTGCTGGGCAGAAGACAAGTATTGTATTTGATTGCAGATTACGACAACATTCATGGATTCAGGGTCTTGGACTATACTTTTTGTGTGACGACTGTATTTTACTGATATTTTATATGTGCTTGCTATTTTATATGTGCTATATGTGCTTTGTGCTGTGTATGACTGTTGGTACTGTGTTTTGCACCTTGGTCCCTGCAACTCTGTTTTGTTTGGCTGTATTTATGAGTATTCATGTATGGTTGAATGGCAATTAAACTTGAACTATGAACTATGAGCTATGAGTTATGAATAGAACTACAATAGTTATGCATGTATCATCCCCAACACAACACAACATGCAGTTTGCCACTTCAGAGCATGTGGCTGTATGCCTGCCTTCCACTGGAACCTGTTGGGCACCTGTAAAGCAGATGAGTAATCCTTACTTCCAATGCATTAACTTAATATAGAAATGAAAAACTAGTTTGATAGCGCTGCTGGAAGCCTTTGGCTAAATTGGTTTGACAGTGGATTGCACCTCCAACTGACAGTCAAAATGGTATAACTCAGTCAGCACACACATGCAGCTAAACTTTACCTATGTTAATATAATGCTGAAATCTCAACTTCAAATATCTTTGAGCACTGGTAATTTGTATGCCAGAAAGGAATATGTTATGTGATTTTTGACACTGCCAATAGAAGTATATGCTGATTTTTTTTCAGAGCATTCAGTGCAGTCTAATTCATTGTTCAATAAAACCGGTTGGAATGCACTGGATTGCAGGTTTTCTTTTCTGGGTGACAATTTGGTGTAGATTTCATCAAAGTTCACTTGTTTTTCAGGCCATTACTCTCTTGGCCACATGTTTTCGTAAGCATAATGAACAATAAACAATAGTCCAATTCAGTGGCATGTCCAGTCATAAGCCCGAATATTCTCCTGTTACACTTTGCTCGGCTGAATGAACCATTAGATGTACTTGGTTTGAACTCTGCTGCAGGCACTGATATAAACATTAAAAGCTGGTTGTATGGACGCCAATTAAAAAGCAGAACCGCCATGGTCATAAACCCTAACTTTTAAACAAATTTGCTTTGCATTTGAACTTCTCCCTGAACCCCCATTAGGTGTGGTGTCAAGTTTCACAGATTGCTCAAGACCTCAAGAAGAATGTGTATGGAAGTGGGCAAATGTTTCTGAATGCTGCCTAACCAGACTCCTGTATTTTTTATATAATCTTCTTTAGCAGGCTCCTGTACTGCTGCGAGTTTCAGATTTGCTATCCTACTTCACGATGCAGTTCGAAGGGAATCCTCAGAGGAGAAAACAAAAACAGTTACTTCTCCCAAGCCATCAAACTAATCAACATCTACATCCATTAACTGAGCCCCTCTACTACTGCAGATGCATCTCCTAGTGTCATTTGATATACATACAGACCACTTGTACACTGTGTTTTATATTTATATTTATTGTGTTTTTATATTGCACTCTTTATGCTTATTCTGTTTTTCTTACACTGCGTCGGACAGGGAGTAGCAATCATTTTGCTATTTACACCCGTGTATCGAAGAATGACAATAAATAATCGTGAACATGCGGGTGTGAATTGGGATGATGTTTTTGCGGGGAAATGTACCATGGGCATGTGGTCGATGTTTAGTAGGGATCTCTCACAGGATGTTAGGGATAAATTTGTCCCAGTGAGGAAGATAAAGAATGGTAGGGTGAAGGAACCATGGGTGACAAGTGAGGTGGAAAATCTAGTCAGGTGGAAGAGGGGAGCATACATGAGGTTTAGGAAGCAAGGATCAGATGGGTCTATTGAGGAATATAGGGAAGCAAGAAAGGAGCTTAAGAAGGGGCTGAGGAGAGCAAGAAGTGGGTATAAGAAGGCCTTGACAAGTAGGGTAAAGGAAAACCCCAAGGCATTCTTCAATTATGTAAAGAACAAAAGGATGACAGGAGTGAAGATAGGACCGATTAGAGATAAAGGTGGGAAGATGTGCCTGGAGGCTGTGGAAGTGAACAAGGTCCTGAATGAATATTTCTCTTCGGTATTCACCAATGAGAGGGAACTTGATGACGGTGAGGACAATATGAGTGAGGTTGATGTTCTGGAGCATGTTGATATTAAGGGGGAAGGTGTTGGAGTTGTTACTTTACATTAGGACAGATAAGTCCCCAGGGCCTGACAGAATATTCCTCACGCCGCTCCATGAGGTGAGGGAAGAGACTGCTGAGCTTCTGGCTAGGATCTTTATGTCCTCGTTGTCCACAGGAATAGTACCGGAGGACTGGAGGGAGGTGAATGTTGTCTCCTTGTTCAAAAAAGGTAGTAGGGATAGTCCGGGTAATTATAGACCAGTGAGCCTTACGTCTGTGGCGGGAAAGCTGTTGGAAAAGATTCTTAGGGATAGGATCTGTGGGCATTTAGAGAATCATGGTCTGATCAGGCACAGTCAGCATGGCTTTGTGAAGGGCTGATTGTGTCTAACAAGCCTGATAGAGTTCTTTGAGGAGGTGACCAGGCATATAGATGAGGGTAGTGCAGAGGATGTGATCTATATGGATTTTAGTAAGACATTTGACAAGGTTGCACATGGTAGGCTTATTCAGAAAGTTAGAAGGCATGGGGTCCAGAGAAGTTTGGCCAGGTGGATTCAGAATTGGCTTGCCTGCAGAAGGCAGAGGGTCATGGTGGAGGGAATACATTCAGATTGGAGGGTTGTGACTAGTGGTGTCCCACAAGGATCGGTTCTGGGACCTCTACTTTTCGTGATTTATATTAACAACCTGGACGTGGGGGTAGAAGGGTGGGTTGGCAAGTTTGCAGACAACACAAAGGTTGGTGGTGTTGTGGATAGTGTAGAGGATTGTTGAAGATTGCAGACAGACATTGATAGGTTGCAGAAGTGGTCTGAGAAATGGCAGATGGAAGTCAACCCGGAGAAGTGTGAGGTGGTACACTTTGGAAGGACAAACTCCAAGGCAGAGTACAAAGTCAATGGCAGGATACTTGGTAGTGTGGAGGAGCAGAGAGATCTGGGGGTACATGTCCACAGGTCCCTGAAAGTTGCCTCACAGGTAGATAGAGTAGTTAAGAAAGCTTATGGGGTGTTAGCTTTCATAAGTCGAGGGATAGAGTTTGAGTCACAAGGTAATGAGGCAGCTCTATAAAACTCTGGTTAGGCCACACATGGCGTACTGTGTCCAGTTCTGGTCACCTCACTATAAGAAGGATGTGGAAGCATTGGAAAGGGTACAGAGAAGATTTACCAGGATGCTGCCTGGTTTAGACAGTATGCATTATGATCAGAAATTAAGGGAGCTAGGGCTTTACTCTTTGGAGAGATGGAGAGTGATAGGAGACATGATAGAGGTATACAAGATATTAAGAGGAATAGATAGAGTGGACAGCCAGTGCCTCTTCCCCAGGGCACCACTGCTCAATACAAGAGGACATGGCTTTAAGGTAAGGGGTGGGAAGTTCAAGGGGGATATTAGAGGTAGGTTTTTTACTTAGAGAATGGTTGGTGCGTGGAATTCACTGCCTGAGTCAGTTGTGGAGGCAGATACACTGGTGAAATTTAAGAGACTACTAGACAGGTATATGGAGGAATTTAAGGTGGGGGGTTATATGGGAGGCAGGATTTAAGGGTTGGCACAACATTGTGGGCTGAAGGGCCTGTACTGTGCTGTACTATTCTATGTTCTATGAACTTTGTAAGCATTGTAGTAGCAAATTATGACAAAGTAAGCAACAACAACAGCAAGAAATTGCTAGCCCTGGTTTCATTTCCTTTTGAAAAACATGTTAGCTACTTTCTATCTGTTTCTGTATCACAAACATTGAAATAAAATTGGCCTCAGATCTGCAGAGCCAGAGAACTTTAAAAGTCAACAACAACAATACCCATCCTTGGCTGCTGAGGAGTGGACCTATGGAAAGCAGGCTCAGGCGCTCACTAAAGATGAGATTGAACATGGCTATAATACTGATGCACTTTAACCACCACCTGACACTAATTATCTGCTCTTCTACATAAATAATAGTTTTTAATCAATATAGGCATCGGTCTAGTGATCTGAAGGTCGCTAGTTTGAGCCTCAGCTGAGGCAGCGTGTTGTGTCCTGAGCAAGGCACTTAACCATGCATTGCTTTGCGATGACACCGGTGCCAAGCTGTATCGGCCCTAGTGCCCTTCCCTTGGACAACATCGGTGGCATGGAGAGGGGAGACTTGCAGCATGGGCAACTGCCAGTCTTCCATACAACCTTGCCCAGGCCTGCGCCCTGGAAACCTTCCAAGGCGCAAATCCATGGTCTCATGAGACTAACGGATGCCTGTAATCTATATACCAGTGGGTTGTTGATATCTTTGAAGACAACAAAGCAAGTCAGTGCATTTATAAATATATATAGTATATATGAGATACAGCACCATATCAGGCCCTTCTAGCCCAATGAGCCCAAGCTGCCTAATTTCACCTATCAGACCAATTAACCTACTAATCTGTACAGCTATGTAATGTGGGAGGAAACCAGAGCACCCGGAGGAAACCAGCGTGGCCACAGGGAGAACATACAAATGCTTTACAGGCGGTGGCAGGTATTGGACCTGGGTTGCTGGTGCTGTAATGGCATTACGCTAACCACAACACGACTATGCCGGCCCTGGAAGATGAAATAAAAAAATGTAAGTCAAAGCTACAGATGGGCCCCATAGCAGCGTAGCGGTTAGCACAACACTATTGGAGCTCAGGGCGTTGGAGTTTGGAGGTCATTTCAGGTGTCCTCTGTAAGGAGTCTCTGTACGTCCTCAAGACGATCACAACCTCGTTATGGGTTTGGAGGCTTGCACACCTCAGTGATCTGGAGAGCTATGTTGGCTGGAGTCAGGGCTTTGTGCCTTAGCTCTTGATAGGATTGCTTATGACAATAGGTCAAAGGGTAGAGGCCAGGGTTCGGGGGTTCAGCTCAGGTCTATCCCCGACTGATCAAAAAAAACTGTGACAGAAATAACAATGAAGAGTCTTTCTATACAGACAGAGATGGAGGACCTTCATTGCTGCCCCAAACGCCAGCGGCATAATGGGCAAGTCTGCTGGTTTCTGCCCATATTCTAAAGATGTACCAGTTAGGTTAATGAGTCATTGTAAATTGCCCTATGATTGGACTAGGGTGAACTCGGAGTTGTCAGACGTTGCTGGGTGGTGTTCATTATTTTTGATCCTCTGACGTGACACAGGTTTCTGCTCCTCCTTGACAAAATGATCACATAATATAATGTCATCTCTTTTGCTACAGTTGTGGCGCATTGGGCAGCATTGTTGCCAGTTCCGTAACATTTAACTGTTTTTTACAAGGCTGAGTTGCTAGCTCGACACTCAATCCAGCAGAGATATAAAGCATGCAAGGAGCCAGCCGGATTTGAAATCAGGGCTATTCATCTCAGGATTGTGTTTTTTTTCCCAGTTCCCAAAGGTAGTTTTACACAGGTAGCTTTCTTCTTGATCATCAAGAATAATTGCTCAAAATTGGGCAATAACATTTCATAATCTTTATCACATTATGTTTGCAATACCTGCAAAGTTATATACTCGTCTGTTGAAGATGGCCAGAAATTTTACAGAGTAAATATTGTAGTTGGCAAATTAGAGATGCAATTTCATTAACACAGTGATTCAGATACGAAGCAGAAATGTTATTTCTCCTTGGAGAGTAGCTTAGTTTAATCATCATTGTGATTAACTATCCCAACCTTGTACACTTAAAAGGTATGTAAATTTCAAACTCCATGAAGACACATCAGAAATTGAAACCAAGTGTTGTCTTTAAATTTCTGCTATAATGTGATACACATCATTTAGTTTTATTGAAAATTGATGCTTTGTTGAGATATGTTTTATCATCATAAAACATATGATTGTGAAGTGGAAAGAGTGAGCAATTTCAAGTTCCTGGGTGACAACATCTCTGAGTATTTAACCTGGACCCAACATATCGATGCAGTAACAAAGAAGGCATGACAGTAGCTATATTTCATTAGGAGTTTGAGGGGAATTGGTCTGTCACCAAAGATGCACGCAAATTTCTACAGATGTACCATGGAGACCATTCTAACCGGCTGCATCACCGTCTGGTATGGGGGCTGGGGTTGTGCACTGCATAGGACAAAATAAAGTGCAAAAGGTTGTAAACTTAGTCAGTTCCATTGTGGGCACTAGCCTCCCCAGCATCCAGGACATCTTTAAGGAGCGATGCCTGAAAACGGCAGCATCCATCATTAAGGACCCCCATCACCCAGGTCATGCCTTCTTCTCATTGTTACCATCAGGAAGGAGGTACAAAAGCCAGAAGACACACACTCAGTGATTCAGGAACAGCTTCTTCCCCTCTGCCATCAGATTTCTGAATGACCATTGAACCCATGAACACTACTTCATTATTTTTTAAATCTTTTTTGCACTATTTATTTAACTTAACTTTTTACTATATATTCTGTATTTCAATTGGCCCATTTAATATCACACAATGTATACAATATACATCCTGAAATTCTTGTTCTTCACAGACATGCACAAAAACAGAAGAGTGCACCAAAGAATGAGTGACAGTAAAAATGTTAGAACCACAAAGCCTCCCTACTCCCCCCCACGCACAGTCATGCAGCAAAGCATCGACCCCCCTCCCCAATAACTTCAGTTAAAAGCATCATCACCTTCCACCCACCAAGAGAGAGAGAGAGAGAGAGAAAGAGAAAGAAAACAACAGCTGATCCATTGTTCCCAATATTCCGCTTTCTCCCGCAACACTTCAGTCAGTGGCACTGGCATAGAATCCACTCATCCCCAGGGCTGCAAAGCCTCGGAACCCTGAAGGTGCACTTGTCTTCGAGGCTGCGTCCTTGGGGTATTGAGAAATGGCCAGTAGGTGGGCTCTGAGAGTGGGAGCCAACATTGTAAAGCGCTAAAGTTTGAGTGCAACTCAATTTCTTGGTTTCAATTTCTGATGTGTCTTCAAAAGAACCCTATGCACCTTGAAAAGGAAAATGAGAGACATTAATCGTAGAAATTAAGCTGCTTCCACAGATGAGCTCGAAGTTGCTGTCTAGTGACATTGTAACTCCATAATTTACAGTTTTGATTATTATGTATTGCAATGTACTGCAGCTTTATAACAACAAATTTCATATCATATGCCAGTGATATTAAACCTAATTTTGATTCTGCGTCTATCTGGTATTTAGTATTGAACTTTGTGAACTATGTTTCACAACTAATCCATTTACTGAAACACTTTCAACCACTGATAATTAGGTAAAATTTATTCTTCATGTGTAACAATTAAGCCAATACTTCAGTCCATTTAAAAGATAACTCTAGATTTTTAAAAAATTGTTGCAGTAAATTTACACATTGTACAATTGATACACCTATCTCTGTCATTTATTTTGTAGTTTGTATGATCTAGCTAAGTAAAAATTAGTTGTGGTAACCTAAACAATTATATTTCAAATATATTGCTTTTTTATAAATCTTTGAGGCACATTAATAAGTAACACAATGCATTAGAAGCTCAGAGTTTTACATTTTACCAGTGAATAGGTTGGAGAAACATGATCCAATTTGAAATCCGTCAATGATCATCATGAGCTCTAATTTCATTACTCTGTAAACTACAATGCAGGAAATTCAACACCTGGGGCTTTCAAGTAATAGAATAAGTTACACCTCCCATTTGACTTCTTATAATAAACTGCATGGAAGCATCTATGATTCCACTTGCGCTGTGTGTTGTTCACTTGCTTTTTGCATTTGCACAGTTTGTTCTTTTTTTTTGTGTGATGGGTGTGTGACGTTTCCTGAACAGGTCCCATGATGTCTCTTTGTTTATTGGCTGCCTGCAGGGTGATGAATCTGTATACGTACTTTGATAATAAATGTACTTTGAGTCTTTGAAACTTGTATCTTTTTCTGATTTATTGATACAGCCAGAGGCAAGATGACTAATTGAAATAATTTGCATATATGACTTTGAAATTTAGATACATAGGTTCTAAAAGGGAGTTGCAATTCATTCAGCTGCTACAAACAAACAGCATCCAGTCAAACACTGATAGTCACATAATCAAAATAAAGGGTTCATGCTTCATGAGGTGATGTAATTGCTACAACTTTTATTCTTTCCTTACTTCACACACAAGAAAGGATGGAGACTTCACTGAACTGATAATAAAACTATTTTGATCTTAAAATGATTATCTGTTATGAGGGGTGAGGACTCCTGTACAGGATGGAAATAAGCTGCGCAGAGTTGTAAACTCAGTAATTCCATCATGGGGGTATCAGCCTCTCCAGCATCCAGGACATCTTCAAGAAGCATCTAAAAAAGACATTATCTATCATTAAGGACCCCCATCACCTAGGACATACCCTCTTCTCATTGCTACCGTCAGGAAGGAGGTATAGAAGCCTGAAGGCACACACTCAGCAAATCAGGTAAACACAAGGAATTCTGCAGATGCTGGAAATTCAAGCAACACACATCAAAGTTGCTGGTGAACACAGCAGGTCAGGCAGCATCTCTAGGAAGAGGTACAGTCGACGTCTCGGCCCGAAACGTCGACTGTCAGCAAATCAGGAATAGTTTCTTCCCCTCTGCCATCCAATTTCAGAATGGACATTGAACCCATGAACACTACCTCACTACTTTCTCAAAATCTATTTCTGCACGACTTATTTCGTCTTATTCAGGTTTTTTTCCCTCTCATTATTATATATTGCATTGTCCTGCTTCCAGAAAGTTAACAAATTTCATGACATATGCCAGCGATGTTAACCTGATTCTGATGCCACATGACATTGAAAATTTAAATCTGTCTAAAATACTTCTGTATGGATAGAAAAAGGATTGAATGAAGTCTTACAGAGATGGAAGTAAGGCTTTGTTCAGGAAAATGGAGCACAAAAGCCTACAGGGTTTTTATTCAAATAGTTTTTTGTGTAAAGTGATGTTCCTAATGAATAATGCAAAGTGAGTCCCATGACAAGGCTTAATTCTGTTTAAAGCAAATGGAGTCACTACCTGTGAAAAGGAATTGAAAGAAATCAAAAACAAATGTGACATGAGGTACCACGAGGATTAGGTCTTTCTGTGCCTCAAGATGATCCATCATTTATCAAATGCATCTTGAATTAACAGCATGCAGTATGGTGGGAGTTCAGTTTCAAGACTGAATGCAGGTTTAAGTGGTCTCTCAATTATTTTATTTTCCATTACGCCAAGGGCTGACTGTTGCCAATTTTTTTTCCTTGAGACACACTCCCTGGAAAGTATTATTCAGAGAAAACCTTTATTGTTGTCAGCTCTCTGTTGAAGTCCAGTTGCCTGAGAGATAGACAGGTTTATCTTTTGATGTTGTAGTGTTTGTTGAGTTTGGCAATGAGTTTGCAGACATTTTATGACCACCTCCGTCGAGGTGACACCCTCAGTGTGCAGTTGTTGGTGTTTCCCTCTGGGACTGCTTGGGTTTATATACCCCCCCCACACCACCACCATTTGGTTGCCTCAGTCCAGATTGGCTACCCCTTCAGTTGACCTTTGAATTCTATTGGCTCACATTTCTTCGGCTCTTTGGGGTTCGTAGGTAGCAATGATTTTGATTTGTTTATTTCTGGAGTTATCAGACGAGGATTTACTTTTTCTCAAGAAATGGATAGTCGACATCACAATAAACTGTCCCTAACTTTTCTTGTACCATTTCACTGCAACTTCCTCTCTGCTCATTGCAAAGTACATTACAGATTGTTATGAAGATTAGACTTTATTTTCTGATCACAAAATAGTCAACTAAAAATATCAAGTAAGGAGAAGCTAGGCAACTGTGCAATCTTCTCACCATCTCACCAAATCCCCCTCCCTGCTATTCAACCACACAGCAACTTAGTTGAACAGAGAAAAACAGGAGAAAGTGTTCTTTGGATTATCCATCTCTGACCTTCAAAAGGCATTCACTGGCAACACTACCCTGAGTTGTCCACTATCTTCCACATGAAGGCAGTGGATCAAATGTTTGGCCTTTCAAGAATGTTTGTCTACCCCCTTTGATACATTGCTGAAAATCTACAATCAGTGCATGTGCCTCTAATTTTTTTTCAAAAATGGCCAGATCCCTAAAAGAAAGAGATTCTTGACATTTAACTAAAGATGTTTCTTTGCTAGCTTATAGATTGTTAGAGTTTTACAGCAAGGAAACAGACCCTTCACCTCAACTTGTCCATGATGAACAAGTTGTCTATCTACACTCATTCCATTTGCCTGCATTTGACCCATATCCAACTCAACCTTTCCTGTCCATGTACCTGTCCAAATTACCTTAAAGGTTGTAATTTAACTTGCCTCTATTGTTGGGTGACAACACAAACAATATAGACCACATTCAGAACAGTGGAGCACATCTGTAACGTTTTTCCTCCACTGATCAGCAGACTGTCCAAATTACTGCAATATTTTCTAGCCTCATATACATGGTCTCCTTAGCAATAATCTTACCCTGCATCTACAAAGCAAGATCTTACCTGAAGGATTCTGCCAGAAGAGCTTCATTACAAATGTTCATGTACTTGCTATACATTAGATGGAACACATTTGTTGGCTTTCAATTTCCCTGGCTGTAAGTGTTTGAGGTTAACTGGTCACCTCAATATTTTGGCTTTCTGACTAGCAGAAGGACAAAGAAATAAAAGCAAGAGGCCATTCAGGCTCTCATGGGTGATATTTTAAGCGCATCACATTCCATCACTGTCTATATATTCCATGATTCCCTAATGGCTAAATATCTCTTTTATGAATATATTGTATTTCTGAGCCTTCACAGACCTCTCAGGGTGAGAAACAGAACCTTTAGCCCATCTAGTCCATGTTGAACTATTATTCTGCCCAGTCCCATTTACTTAAACTAGGACTATAGTCCTCCATGTGTGGGCACGTGGCCAAATGGTTAAGGCATTGGACTAGTGACCTGAAGGTCGTGAGTTCGAGCCCCAGCCGAAGGAACGTGTTGTGTCCTTGAGCAAGGCACTTAATCACACATTACTCTGTGACGACACTGGTGCCAAGCTGTATGGGTCCTAATGCCCTTCCCTTGGACAACATCGGTGTCGTGGAGAGGGGAGACTTGCAGCATGGGCAACTGCTGGTCTTCCATACAACTTTGCCCAGGACTGCGCCATGGAGAGTGAAGACTTTCCAGGTGCAGATCCATGGTCTCGCAAGACTAACGGATGCCTTTAGTCCTCCATACCCTTCCCATCCACGAAGTTATCCAAACTTCTCTTAAATCCAGCAAGCATCCACCACTTCAGCTGGCATGGTAAATGTGTCTGGTTGGCGGCATTTATTTATCCTTTTGGATCGACATAGCCCAGCAATTATTTTAGAAATTTTGACCCCGATCCAAGATACCACAGCCAGGTAAAATGTCAAGTTCACATCTTCTCTCTCACCCCATTATGAATGTTTTTACCATCATCCTCTTTTAAACTCTAGAGGATATCAGCTATTCTGTTTAATCTCTCCCACTACGGGAAAATCATTATCCAAAGATTGGGTCTAATTAACTTTTATCATGTTTCCTGTATCTCTGATATGTACTTTCTGACTTTGTCCTTGTTTTCCCACAACCAGTTAGTCCGGCTACCTCCTTGCTCTGTTTAGTTCCTTGAGTAAATTCTTTAATTAATTCCCTAACTAATACTCACAAGAGCCTGTGACCTGGCCAAGTGCAAGGGCAGGATTAGACTGATTACAGCTACAAATCTGCAGCATGGCTGGAATTGAAGAGTTAGCCTGAACTTCTTAATCAGCAATTGGAAGAGAAAGAGGGAATGGTTTGGTTTCTGAAAGACTGCAAGACCCGTATTACATCAGTCACAATGAATATTCCATGATACTGATCTTGGGGAGTTAATCAGAGGTCAACACATGCCAGCCTATACACCCAACCCCAACAGCATCAATTACCCTTCTTTATGAAATATCATCTTTTTTTTCATGGATTAGTTACAGTCTGGGGTCAGCAGTCCCATCACTGGTAGTGCATTGATCCCTGCTCTTGCAAACTGGCCTTAACCTCAGAAGAAGAAACCAAGAAGGCCAAATTATTTTTGTGAAATGAAAAAGCAGGTTAGGCTCCACATGCAACTCACATTGGGTGTCAGTTGCCTTTACTGATGTTCCCCATTTCAAAAGGTGTTTACTTTACCGATTAATCTGCTGCAGGAGAATACCCCTTCAGCCCCAAAAAATGGAGACCATTCTCTGCTATCTACACATGGTTTCAATATTGTATGAAGCACATGTTTCTTGTTATCACAAGGTAAAATGTTTCTGATAAAGCTTATCCTTTTATTTGCTTCAGGTGTTTGAGCATAGTTTAGAATTGTTATATTTCTTTTGCTGAATCTGTAATGTAGATATTGACCCAAGCTCAACAGCTGTGGGACTGATTTCAGCAAATATTAACTCACTGCAGCTCCAATTCGCCATTCCATTTTTGAGCAAGTTTTCCACATGAAACAACTTTCCAATCTCGTGACTTGATGTGCCAAATGTTTCCCTCATTTTAGATTTAGACTAAAGAGCCAGTATATTGAAAGCTGATTGACATTCATTTTAGATGCAGCATGGATTGCTACCAAATGGTACAGATTTGCCAGCCAGCCAGTTGGAACTGATGAATTGTGATCTCCAAGCAAGTGGGCCAGCATTCCAGCATTCTGACCTGAATGAGTGGGTAACCCACATACAGAGTTAACAATCTTTTGGCTCATGTACAACAGATATAGGACTGCAACAAGCAGATTTCTGGAGTTGACAGTTTCCTGTTTAAAAACATATATTCCTACAATTTCTGCTTTTGGAAAAGTAAAAATTAAAAATTACATATTTTAACACCTTTCAGGGTTTGAGACTACAATATTTTGGTAAAATATGTGGATTTGTCTGAAACCTACTGCATCACAAAATGACAAGCAGTATTCTTTAGCACAAAATAATCTGCAGATGCTGGGGTCAAAGCAACACTCACAACACACTGGAGGAACTCAGCAGGTCGGGCAGCATCCGTGGAAATGTCGACTGGTCTTTTCCACGGATGCTGCCTGACCTACTGAGTTCCTCCAGCGTGTTGTAAGCAGTATTCTTTGTAAGTTATAAATCTATCCATCTTTCTCTCTCTCTGCCCCTCCCTCCCTTTGTATGGTGCAAAAGCGACTTGCACTCATTTCCATGCGGCAGCAGCCACCACTTTAGTCATCCCCCATTTCATCTGGAGACTCAAAGTGGATTATGTGCACCAGCATCTGATTTACAGATCTCCAAAGACAGAGAGGAAACATCCCTAAGTTAGCTCTCGTCCTGATAATTAGTGTGTGGCTGTGCAATGAGCCTGAGTACATAAACACCAGAGGTCATGACATTCTGAGGTTCTACCTAACCCTGGTGTTGCAAAGGATGAGCCTGGCCTCACTGCCGTACAATGTTCTGATTAGATGAGTCTGGTAGTATCACCTGTCCTTCATAGGACAGTTTCTGTGGAAAACGCCTGTGATCACAAGTCTACCAAGCAGCAGGGAATGTCCTGGAAGCCCTGTGGAATAAGAAGATTGTGGATCCTATTGGATCTTGCCTGAGCAGACCGTCAAAATCAATGAGTGATGAGAAAGGTCCTTCCCTGTCAGGTCATTCATGCACGTCTGGAGTCTCTATCCCAAATGACGTCGCCCTCAGACTAGGTGATGTGCGGATGAGGCATCCTTGTGTCCACATACTTTGTGCATTTGGCAAGAAGGTGTGGAAAAGCGTCCTGTGGTTCTTGTTCAGGTCTGAACAGAGCAGTTGTGTAAAACTGGACTCTCTTATCAATGGGCTGTTCACAGGAATACTGACATAAACATCAGTGGCTGCTGGAAGATCATCATTTATCTGTTTATTTATTGAGACATCGCACAGATGGAGTAGTCCCCTCTGGCCCTTTGAGCCATGCCACCCAGCAATCCTCCAATTTAATCCTAGCCTAATCACAGGACAATTTACAATGACCAATAGCTCTCGGATTGTGGGAGGAAACTGAGGCACCTGGAGGAAACCTACACGGTCATGGTGAAAACGCACAAACTCCTTACAGGCAGCGATGGGAACTGAACCCAGGTCATTGGTACTGTAAAGCGTTGCGCTAACCACTACGTTACCTTTTCATCTCGGTGAAAGACACATTCTATTCTGCCTGAACTCATTTTAGAATTTACTTCTTGCCTCTCATTTCCTATTTCCTGGTAGTGCTGTCAGTCCTTTGTCAGACTTATGGCAGGAAGTTAGCAGAAGCCTATGGGAATGAGTTTTGTAACTTATCTTCAAATGCCTTCATATTTTAAACACCAGCTGATTTAAATTAATTTTAATTTTTTTCCTCACAAAATTATAGATATTGTGTTATGCATTTAATTAAACTTGAAATAACAGATTAAGTTAGATTTGTTTCTGCAATAACATTAGAAATATATGCCATGATACATCCATACCTCAATTAGACATCAGAATGTGACTGATGTTAGATTAATTACCTGTCTGGAGAAATTGTGGCCTTTTTGCAGAAAATCAAGAATTTTGAGAACAATTTCCTGCTTGCTCTGCAACAGCTTTATTTATTCCTAAATACAGCTTCACTGAAAGCTGCAGTGATAATATTGTCTGCTTGATAGGCTGCGGGTTGAAGCAGCACACCAGCTCATAATTATTGAATTTTGTCAGCTGAATAATGAGGTTTACTTTCCAGATTTGTTTTTCTTTCAGAATTTACTCATTTGGTGACTACAGGTGGTCGCTGTTTTTGAGAAAAATGAAAGCTATGCTCACAGCTTTGTTAATTTATGATCAGCATTGGAGCTGTGCTGTGCAGTTTGCCTCTGTCAGCCGATGTGAAAGTCTCTTTGTGTACTGTTGGATTGGGAGGGTCAGTTTCAATTCTGCAAACTCCAACTCCCGCTCATGTTTCCTCATCTCTGCAATAAAGCCATTATTATTCTACACACAATATCATTTATATGGTGCTAGATTTAACCTGAATTCAGTATTATATTTCAGTCCTTCTGTGAAATCCATGTTAACCTATTTCATCTTGTATTCTGATCTTCAATTGAGCATCTGTTATTGAAGTCATTTATTGATTTAGTTCTTACTCTGGGCCTGGAAACATCTGCACATCTGTAGTATTTGAATATCAGATTTTTTCAGAATATTTTGTCAAAATAAAACAAATACAACATGATTTTCTAGTTAGCCTTCTGCACTGTTTTTTAAAACTGAAAAATACAAGCACTACTTGCTATAAGACTCTCTCAGTAGGATAGTTACATTTTTATATCCTAACTCGAGTTTACACTGTAAGAGGATTGCAAAAGGTGTGTAAAGGATTTATCACCCTGGAATTAAAATGTGTGGCCACTGGGAGATCCTGCTTTCTCTGGCAGACGGAGCGTAGGTGTTCAGCAAAACGATCTCCCAGTCTGCGTCAGGTCCAACATATAATTCTCCGTAACTTCCGCCACCTCCAACGGGATCCCACCACTAAGCACATCTTCCCTCCTGCCACCGCATTCCGCTGGGATCGCTCCCTACGTGACTCCCTTGTCCATTCGTACCCCCCATCCCTCCCCACTGATCTCCCTCCTGGCACTTATCCTTGTAAGCGGAACAAGTGCTACACATACCCTTACACTTCCTCCCTTACCACCATTCAGGACCCCAAACAGTCCTTCCAGGTGAGGCAACACTTCACCTGTGAGTCGGCTGGGGTGATATACTGCGTCTGGTGCTCCCGATGTGGCCTTCTGTATATTGGCAAGACCCGACGTAGACTGGGAGATCATTTTGCTGAGCACCTACGCTCTGTCCGCCAGAGAAAGCAGGATCTCTCAGTGGCCACACATTTTAATTCCACGTCCCATTCCCATTCTGATATGTCTGTCCACGGCCTCCTCTACTGTAAAGATGAAGCCACATTCAGGTTGGAGGAACAACACCTTATATTCCGTCTGGGTAGCTTCCAACCTGATGGCATGAACATTGACTTATCTAATTTCCGCTAATGCCCCACCTCCACCTCGTACCCCATTCGTTATTTATTTATATACACACATTCTTTCTCTCTCTCTCCTTTTTCTTCCTCTGTCCCTCTGACTATACCCCTTGCCCATCCTCTGGGTTCCCCCCCCCCCTTTTCCCTCTCCCTGGGCCTCCTGTCCCATGATCCTCTCATATCCCTTTTGCCAATCACCTGTCCAGCTCTGGGCTCCATCCCTCCACCTCATGTCTTCTCCTATCATTTTGGATCTCCCCCTCCCCATCCACTTTCAAATCTCTTACTATCTCTTCCTTCAGTTAGTCCTGACGAAGGGTCTCGGCCCAAAACGTCGACTGTACCTCTTCCTAGAGATGCTGCCTGGCCTGCTGTGTTCACCAGCGCCTTTGCTGTGTGTTGCTTGAATTTCCAGCATCTGCAGAATTCCTCATGTTCACAACAAATATAAAACACTTGGGCAACTACTCAGGTCAGGCAGCATCTATGGAAATGAATAAGCAGGTCAACATTTTCACAACCTATTCCTGTAACATTAAACCTTATTCTGATTCTGATTCCAACATTTTGGACTGAGAAGGGTCTCTGTTTACTCATTTCCATGGATGTTGCATGACCTGCTGAGATCCTCCAGCGTTCTGTGAGTGTTGCTGCATAATCCTATCACCAGGGACATCTTCTCTGCCATTCAATATTTCAAAGCCACTGTTCCCTCTGCAGTTCTCTGATTCAGTCTTCAAAGTCTATTAACACCCACAGCTATTCACATGGCACTTTCTGTTGCAACTACAGAAGATTAACACCTCTCTCAATATCCAAGGAAATAAGCCCCAGATGAAGCAGCAATTCATGTGCATTTCTTCCCACTTCATGGACTTCAATTGGTGCTCACTTTGTGACCTCCTCATAGTATTGGAGAAATCAAAGGAGGTTGGGTAACTGTTTTACAAAACATCTACATTCATTTCATAAGGGTGAACCTGAGTCTCCAGATACCTGCTGATTTAATTCTCCATGCCATTCTCAATCTGACCTCTCTGCCTTTGACCTCCTACACTACCTTTCTTTCTCTCTCTATCTCTCTCTCTCTCTCTCCATCACACATTTCCAGAATTGTTTTTGCTCCGCTCACCTCTTTTTCATCTCCTACTTGCAGCTCCTTCAGTCAGATCTGATGACAAAAGTTCTCCACTCTCTCAGAGATGGCATCACATCTCATTCACTCACTCTTAGTTTCCACCAAACCACAAATATCCCCTTTGTTCTCTCCTTCACTCCTCTGTAACCATCTTCTAATTCTGCTGAGACATCATTGATCTGAGACATTAACCCCATTTATTTTTCCCATAGATACTTTTGTTCAAACAAAGTCAATTTCTGTTTGCAATGCACATTTCCAGCATCTGCAAATTTCTTTTTATTTTAGCAGGATGTGCTTTGGATCTCGCAGGTCTGAACTAACAACACATCATCAGGGACCTATACTGCAGGATACATTTACCCACATTGGGTATAAGAACTGGTAGAAAGAAGTATACATTGGCAACTGGCCTCTGTGAAATAATGCAAAAGTTTCTGTTAACACCTATGTCCATCTTGATCAGAATCAGAATCAGGTTTAATATCACTGACATACGTCATGAAATTTGTTACCTTTGTGGCAGCAGTACAATGCGATATATATAACTACAACAAAAAAAGTGTAAATATATATACACACACAAATTAGTTAAGTAGTGCAAAAATAGAAACGAAAAATACGTAGTAAGGTAGTGTTCATGGGTTCAATGTTCAATTTAGATGGCAGAGGGGAAGAAGCTGTTCCTGAATTGTTGAGTGTGTGTCTCCTTCTTGATGGTAGCAATGAGAAGAGGGCATGGCCTGGGTGATGGGGATCCTTAATGGAGGATGCTGCTTTTTTGAGGCATCGCTCCTTGAAGATGTCCTGGATACTATGGAGGCTAGTGTCCATAATGGAGCTGACTGTGTTTACAACTTTCTGCAGATTATTTAGATTCTGCGCAGTAGTCTTCTCTACCCCCTCCAAACCAGCTGGTGACGTAGCAAGTTAGAATGCTGTCCACCGTACACTTGTAGAAATTTGAAAATGTCTTTGGTGACATACCAAATCCCCTCAAACTCCTACTGCAATGTAGCCACTGTTGTGTCTTCTTTGTAGCTGCATCGATATTTTGGATTGAAACCCTGCATCGATATGATCTTCTCTCCTCCCCCACAATTGTTGCTTGATCCACTAAGTTCCAACAGTAGTTTGTTTGTAGCTGCAGATTCCAGCATCTGCAATCTCCTTTGTCTGCAGATGTGCGTCCTGAATTTCCTCTTTGCCATAATGACAGCTCCTACTCATTTTTCTGCGCTTATTTTTGGATTAAAAAATGTGCGACCTCCTTTGTCAACTCTGGTGTAACTGGGACACAAGCCGAAGATTGGCACCACAGTAACCTGACATTATTACCACTCGGGGCATTGTAATTCGAGGCTCAATTCCACGTCATCTGTAAGTAGTCTGTACGTCCTCCCTCTGGAATGCATGGGTTTTCCCTGGGTGGTCCGGTTTCTTCCAAAGGTCCAAAGATGTACCAGTAAGGAGGTCAAGTAGTCATTTTAAATTATCCCACAAAATAGTCTAGGGTTAATTCAGGGGTTGGTGTGCAGTGGCCTCCAAGAGGACCACAATCTTGTTGTACGTTTTGGAGGTCTGTGTGCTTCGATGACCTGGAGAGCTACTGTATGTTGGCTAGAGTCAGGGCCTTGTGGTTTGGCTCCTGGTGGTGTCACCCATGCCAAACATGTTAAAGGGTAGAGGCCAGACTAAGAGTGGTCCACCGGTTTTCCAAATTCGTTCAGGTGCTCAGCTCAGGGCTAACAGCCCTGACTGGTCAAAAAATTGATACAGAAACAGCAATGAAGAATCCTTCTTTATCTGTGTGCGGTAGTATGAACAATCAAAGATGGAGGACCTTCATTGCTGCCCTAAACACCAACAATGTAATGGGTAGTGCAGCTCAAAGGGCCTATTCCATGCTGTATCTCGATAAATAAATAATGTACGAAAATTCACTGCTGGGTCCAATGATTATTTCTGTTTAAGCCTATTTCTCACCACCTGGCAAAAACAGTGAAGGAGCAGGATTAAAACTGACATATATGATTTACTAGGCCCATTCCTACATCACTGACATATTAGCGCTAGCCTTTTGATCTGTTGGCAAGATAGAGGATATTAATCCACACAAACTAGCATGCAATGACAGATAGACACCTGAAGCAATAATAGAGGACAGACTGTGTAGAACATGATCAGTGTCCTGTTCCTGCCTGGCTGAACTGATGAGAAAAGGAAAGGTCCCAAGCAGATAGAAATAACACAAATATTTATCTCATGCATTTTAATATAATAAAATGCGCTGAAACACGTCATTGGAGCATACTCAGACAAGATTTCACTGAGCAGCAGTAGGGGATTTTAGGACATGTGACCCAAAGCTTTGTCAAAGGTTAGACTTTAGGGAGTTTGGATTTATTAAAATCAGGGAGATTAAATAACCAGAATTGAAGGTGTGTAGTTATGGTAATATTGGTTCCTTAAGGGGTGTATGGGGTGTCAGGGAGGGGTAGCACCTCTGGTGGGGGAGCATGTCAGGGTCACGTCCTCTTCAAGACCTTTGGTCCCCACCTGGCACTCAGCTCTCACCTGTGGCTCCTCGTAGCTGTTTGCATGCGACAGTGGCCACACCCCGGGCAACGGCTTTGACAAGCTGGCTGAACCAGGTGAGGCTAGCCGACGGGTCTCAAACCCTCGGTGAGATAGGGAGTTGTCTATCCCAGCATGTGAAGACAGACTCCGGCAGATTGAGCAGACGAGACCAATGGAAGGTCCAACGGTCAAGGCGGCGGTCTCTGCAAGCGTTGTGGAACATTAGAGTAGGACAAGACGCAGAAGACATCCTGGTCATCCACTGCGCCTAGTCCCATCTCCAGTCATCTCAACTCTGTCTTGCCACTGGATCCAGATGGGAATTGGGAAAAGAGAGTGAGGCTGACGCTACACAACTGTCCCTCACTTCAATCCAAATCATGCACTAGTGTCGACACCATCAATGGTGTCAAGGTCTTCATCGACGATGACGATGGACGAACAACTATAAAAGGTTCCTTAAGGTTGTCCTGGCCAGGGGAGGTAATGGGGATAAGCTCCTTGTATCTATTAAATGCTCCCATTGGTATGCACCTCAAATAGCCTCTGACACCAAGTCCAACTCCTGGCCTTCATGTGTGGTTTAACCCAGTGGAACCATTTCTAAAGATGGGAGAAGGGATAAAGGCAGGTTACTGGCATCTTAAAACCAGTCACTTCAGACAGATGGGGCTCATCAGCCGTGGTTGGCTGCTCACCTAGGAGAAGAAAAACTCTGATCTCAAACCTTCACTCTCTTGCAGCTATACCCACTCATGAAGGCGGCTTTGGAAGTTATCTCCAAGGAAAAATGCTGAACTGGAATCCTTAAGGCAGTCCTACGTTGAGTTTCACTATGACTGGCAACTCCTGCAACGCCACTGGTGCCAAACTGTATCGGTCTCCGCTGTTCCTTTGGATTCATCAGCTGTAGGGAGAGTGGGAGCCCACTGCATGGGTAACAGCTTGGTCTCCATATCATACTGATCTGGCCTGCTTGAGTACTGGCTGCATATCACGAGGACAGCTGGCACACAACATCCATGGTCGACCTCGACCAACGGAGGGCCTCAGAGTTATGACAAATATACTGTAAATGGTTGAATGAGATCAAAGGGATAGGGTAGAGTGAGATCATGGAACAATTTGAAAACAACTTGAGACACCGGCTCTAGATAGACTGGAAAGCCCTAGTGTCGGGACTGGAGGCGAGGGGTGGGCTGATTTCACTCGCTGTCCCGCAATTTCATTCTTCTCTCGGCGATGAACTGCTCCAGTTGCCGTGCTACTGAGACCAAGGCTAGAGCCTACTCTGGCTGCTCTGGGGAGTGGATCTAAGGACTCAATTTAGTTTGGAATGCTGTCGCTTGCTTCTATTGTCTGCATGATTGTGTCTTTTATTCTTTCTGGCTTTAGTTTTCACATTTTTAAAAATTGGGTTATTTGGGTTTCTTGCTTTGTGGCTGCCTGTAATGAAAACAAATCTCAAGGTGTATAATTTATACATTCTTTGATAATAAATTGTACTTTGAACTTGAACAAGGATAAGAATCAAGTCATCACTTTACTGGAAACCAACGCAAGATCCGTGCCAGGCAAAAGCTAAGGAGGGGAAGTAGAGAGTTAAATTACAGGCAGTAGAGTTCTAGGTGATTTACATTTGTGGAGTGTCAACAAAGAAGGCCAATCAGGGGTAAGTCAAATTGTCTAGGCCAAATAACCATCTGAGAGTTTTAGCAGAAGAAGAGCTGGTGGTGTTACAGATCTGAAAGTGGTGGACTAAGTAATGAAATAGGTACCTGGGCTAAAGCTCTCTTCATGACTAAACATAATACCAAGAGCTTTATCATGATGTATGGAAGAATGATAGAGTAGGTGGCTGATGAAGAGCGTTTCTCTGAGGTCCAGTAACCTTGTTTTATTTTACACACTAATATTTAGTTGACAGAAATTTTTGGCAATTGAGAGACAGTGGAGAGGAGGGGATTAGCAGTGGTGTGGGAAAATGAAAAGTGCCAATTGGAAATAGAAGCAGTATTTTTGAACAATGTCATTGTGTAACTATTACAGGGATGAGGAATAGCTGAGGTTTAAGGTTATTTGCTTGCAAAGCACCAGAAGTAAAATTTTTGGAGCAGCAGAGAAACAATTACAGGTAAATGAATCTTTGAGGGACCGAGGCACAAGCACCACAATGAGGGATCAAGGCACAAGCACCACAATGAGGAATTGAGGCACAGACACTACAATGAGGGAATGAGGCACAAACACTACACTGCGGGATGGAGGCACGGGCACCACAATGAGGGACGGAGGCACAGGCACCACAATGAGGGACCGAGGCACAAGCACCACAAAGAAGGACCGGAGCACAAGCGCCACAAAGAGGGACCGAGGCACAAGCACCGCAATGAGGGATCGAGGTACACATGGTTCAGTAGACAACACTTGCACAAATTTGACAAAGTTCTAGTTTAATTTAAATTCCAAGTATTAAAGTTAGAGTTTCGCACAGTTATCCTTCTGCTATGCATTGTAAAGTAAATCAACAGGAAGAAATGGGCAGGCTATTCATTAAGACCTTGAATCAACAACACATTTTGCTATGACACTGACCTTTACTTATATCTTCAGCTCTTATTGTATAAAAGGGGTTGACCTCAACCTACACAGATTACAACAGCTGGCTCTTAAACTCATCTTTTATTTATTTATCGAGATAGAGCACGAAATAAGCCCTTCCAGCCCTTTGAGTCATGCCATCCAGCAATCCTGTGATTTAACACTAGCCTAATCACAGGAAAATCTACAACGATCAATTAACCTACCAATCAGTGTGTCTTTGGACTGTGGGAGGAAACCGGAGCGCCCGGAGGAAACCCATGCGGTCATGGGAGAACGAATAAACTCCTTATAGGCAGCAGCAGGAATCGTACTGTAAAGCATTGTGCTAACCACTATGTTGCTGTGCTGCCTCATGTTGCAAGAATATTGTTAGAAGTATTTGTTAAGAGCCAGCAGCTGCAACATTAATGAAAATGGAATGAATTTAGTGTTCTGCGAATAGTGAGAAACAAATGCAAAAATCATAGCTGAGTTATTTTATTAATTAACAAAATCAACTTACACGTCTTAAAGCAATGGGGCAAACAGTGTAACAGACAGGCTTCTCCACTCTCAATAACCAAAAAATATGTATCCGAGGAGCTTCTGGGCATGTACACACATGCTCACTGCGCTACTTATAGATGTAAACCACCCAGGTCAATAACTTTAAATTTTTGCACACATCTCTGGCTTTAAATGTTTCAATGTTTTAAAAGATTTAAATAGAGTTAAATATATTTCAATTGTTTCATTGAGTTTTAATAATTTTTGAACATTTTTTATCTGTCTTTAGTGGTAATGTAGCCATGTCGTTGAGGATTGGATCATTACTTTGCAAAGAATGGATCTGCAAAGAGTAAATTCAGATTTATCATAAAAATTGCTGGTGAACGCAGCAGGCCAAGCAGCATCTATAGGACGAGGTACAGTTGACATTTTGGGCTGAGACCCTTCGTCAGGACTAATGAAGTCCTGACGAAGGGTCTCGGCCCGAAACATTGACTGTACCTCTTCCTAAAGATGCTGCCTGGCCTGCTGTGTTCACCAGCAATTTTTATGTGTGTTGCTTGAAATTCCAGCATCTGCAGATTTCCTCGTGTTCAAATTTATCATGTAGTTCTAGCAACAATTCTGCTTTCTGCTACCCAGTGTAAATCTTACAAGATAAATCTATTAGACACAAGCTCACCATGCAAGTGTCCAATATTGTGGGTCATAACCGTTTGTTAAATGCATGGAGCAATTTACTGCAAGAAAATGAATCTCAACAGCATATGGTGACATACCTGTATACTTGATAACAAATTTACTTTGACTTTGCATATATATTCCTTTAAACTCTATAAACTCACAAATACTTCTGGTCACCTTCCTACGGGAGAAGTGTAAATAAGGTTGAAAGAGTACAGAGAAAATTTACAAGAATCTTGCCAGATCAAGAGGACCTCAGTTATAAGGAAAGATTGAATAGGTTAGGGCTTTATTTCTTGGAATGTAGAAGATTAAGGGGAGATTTGATAGAGCTATACAAAATTATGAGGCGTACAGATAGGGTAAGTGCAAGCAGGCATTTTCCACTGAGGTTGGCTGGGACTACAGCTAGAGGTCATGGGTTAGGGGTGAAATGTGTAAAGATTAAGTGGAACATGAGGGGAATTTTCTATGCTCGGAGGTTCGTGAGAGTGTGGATCCAGCTCCCAGCACAGGTGGTGCATGTGAGCTTGATTTCAATGTTTAAGGGAAGTTTGGATAGGTACTTGTATAGAAGGGGAATGGAAGCGGTGCGCATGCGCCGGTCGTGCACGCAGCCTGGTACAGCCGTTCCTATCTATTCCTTTACTTTCTTCTTCTTACTTCTTAATTTACGTTATTTTTTGTATTTTTTTTCTCACGGTAACACGTCGAAGCTGCACCCTCTCTAACATGCTGGTAGAGAGAGTTTTATTTGTGTTTTCTTTAGCGCTGGAAATGGTTATATCCCAACATGTGGGACAGAAGCAAGGTCGCATTGTGTATTCCACGGACCAGCAAATCCCAGCCGGCTTAGCTAACAGAGCAGCGGACACCCCTGCTGAAATCCGGAGGAAAACACACAGAGGATTCAGACGGGGTCACAAAGTCGAGGAAAGAGGACCGGGTCGAGACAACAGAGACTTTGGGAGAAGAGCAGTTCGGTGGGTAATACCGTTCTGGCTGACCGGAAGTGCACCAAGAGCGGTAAGCGTAAAGGAGTTGTGTGCTTACTGATCTGGTTAACAACGGATGGTGCAATCCGGGGTATATTACGTTTGAGGAACGTGTTTGTAGACTGGATATTGAACTTTTTACTGTTGGACTTCGGCCACATTCCACCGTGATACAACACTTGGCGGCACGGGAAGTCGTTCCCGCCTGCGGCAATCGAACGTGCAGCTCCTCCCGTGGAGGGTCAGACACCCTGAGCCAATAGACTGGTCCTGGATTTATTTTCCATCTGGCATAGTTTGTATTTTGTTGTTTGATTGTTGGTGTTTTTTGTATTGCTATATTTACACTCTATTCTTGGTTGGTGCAGCTGTAACGAAACCAAATTTCCCTCGGGATTAATAAAGTATATCTATCTATCTATCTATCTATGTCTATGGTCCCAGTGCAAGCCAATGGAAGTAGGCACTTCCGTTGACATGGACTGGTGGGCTGAAAGCCCGGTTTCTGTGTTGTACTTTTCTATGACTCTTCTATTGTTGACCCCAGAAAATGATGAGTGCTTTTATATCACATAAAATAGTTTTGCATAGATTTTTTGAATAGGTACTCATGTGTATATGCAAAGATCATAGAACATTTTAGCACAGTACAGGCCCTTTGGCCTATGATGTTGTGCCAATTCTTTAACCTGTTCCAAAACCAATCTAACACTTCCCTCACACACAGCCATCCAATTTTCTTTCAGCCATGTCTCCATCTATGAGCCTCTCAAATGTCTTTAATTTATCTGCCTCTCCCACCAGAGCATGTTCCACATCCCCACCACTCTCTGTGTAAAAAACCTACATCTGAAATCCCCTCCATATTTTTCTCCAACCACTTTAAAGTTATGCTTCCTTGTATTAGACGTGCTCTTGGAAATCTTGAATGATTTTGAATGATTATTTACCTCTGTTCTCTTACCTGTTAGATCCCCTGTAAGCAATATTACAAAATATCAATCACAAGTATTTTCTGCGAAATTACATTATTCCTTGTCTTATCAATGAAGAAACATCAACTGTTCTTAGTTTAGAGTTCCTCTTGTCCTTACCTCCGCATTCAGCACATTATTCCCTGCAATTTTCACCATCACCAAAGGGATCCTACAGCCAAATATATTCCTTCCATCCTGACGAAGGGTGTCGGCTCAAAACGTTGACTGTACCTCTTCCTATAGATGCTGCCTGGCCTGCTGCGTTCACCAGCAACTTTTATGTCTGTTGCTTGAAATTCCAGCATCTGCAGATTTCCTCGTGTTTGCCAAATATATTTTTACATCACCTCCCTCACTCAGCATTCCACAAGGATCACTCCCTCTATGGTTCCCCTGCAAATTCATCACTTCCCACTGATCTCCCTCCTGGCACTCTTCCCCACAAGCGGCCAAAGTGCTACACCTGCCCATTCACCTCCGTCCTCACCTCCATCCAGGGCCCCAAACAGTTCTTCCAGGTGAGGCAGCACCGCACCTGCGAATTGGCTGGGGTCGTCTATTGCGTCTGGTGCTCCCAATGTGGCCTCTTCTAAATTGGTGAGACCCATTGTAAATTGGGGGACCACTTTGTCGAGCACCTCTGCGCCATCCGTCAAAAGTGGAACTTTCCATTGGCCAGACATTTTAATTCCACTTTCCATTCCCTTTCCCACATGTCAGGCAATGGCATGCTCTTGTGCCATGATGAGGCAACCTCAGGGTGGAGAAATAACACCTTATATTCTATTTGGGTAGACTCCAACCTGATAGCATGAATATCAATTTCTCTTTTTGGGAAAAAAATTACATCCCCTACTCCCTTTTTTTATTCCCCACTGTGACTCCTTACCCCTTCCCACCCACTTATCACATTCCCCTTCCCTTTCTCCTATTCTCCACGCCCCTCCCCTATCAGATGCCTTCCTCTCCAGCCCTTCAACTTTCCCAACCACCTGGCCTCACCTATCAACTAGCTAGCCACCTTCCCCTCCCCCCAACCTTTATAGTCTGTTGTCTTCCCCTTCTCTCCCAGTCCTGAAGAAGTGTCTCAGCCTGAAACTTCAACTGTTTATTTATTTCCATAGATGCTGCTTGCTGATTTCCTCCAGCATTTTGTGTGTGTTGCTTTGGATTTCTGGCAACTGTAGAGTTTCTTGTATTTTTAAATTCATTTTTTTCCAGCTCTAGATTCTCAAATATGTTATTGTACAATCAGGTAACCTGATCATTTGCAATTGTGCTTTATAACAGATTGTATAAATATCCTTGTCAAATTAGTATATGACTGGTAATTATTGATTTATTTTCAGGGTTCCCTCCAATTGAATAGTTAGTACCATTGTTAGCTTTGATTGAGGTAATTATCACTTAAGCATATATATTAGAAGTATTATTTGGCTGAGTCAAAGGGAATATTTTGGATGAAAATAGTCAAGTTTTATAGGCATAAATTATACTCAGTGATTTAATAGTCAATGGTTTATCCTTTGTGGAAAAATCATGTTTATCACTGTTGTGGAAATCCTTGAATTGCATTTCCCTTTGTTAATTTGCCACTTTGATCAATCCACAAACAAAGATTAATCAAAGTGTGCATCAGGTTTCCTGTAATGGGTACAGAATCAACAACTGGCGTCATGAACCGCCCTGAGAACCATGGCGATTTAGGAAAGTACACATTTCCAGCTGATAGTCTGATTTACTGGTTTGTCTGCAGCAATTCACCCACTGACTGCTTTGGGACCTCATTATGCCCCTAAGTTAATTAAGCTGATGGAAATTTAGAAAAATGCAAATTACAGAACTCCGTGCATTTATTACCATTTAGCATTTCTGCTAGAGATTCAGCTCAGTACTTTGATGCAGTTTGTCATGCTGATGACGACAGTTAAACGTGAATCCCAGGATCCTCTCCAGTTAGCTGATGAGAACCAAGATAAATGAGCATCACTACAATTGGGCACAGTCGGCATTCATGGCTTGAGTAAGGGCACAATTTCCTTTTCCTGCTGGAACCATTTTTAAATGCCTACCAGCTTGTCCAAAGTGCAAAGTTCAAAGTCGTTTTATTATCAAAGTACATGTATGTCACCATATACTACACTAAGATTCATTTTCTTGTGGAATTCAACAGTAAATATAAAGAAACACAATAGAATTATTAATAAACTGCTCACAACGGTAGATAAACAATGTATGAGCAAAATACAAAAAATTGTGCAAATGCAAAAGAAGCAAAATAATACTAAATAAATAAATAGACAGGTGAATGAATGTGAATGAATAAATAAATAATACTATGAACATGAGTTCTTGGAAGTGAAATCACAGGTTGTGGAATCAGTTCAAAGTTATTTATGCTGGTTCAGGAGGCTGATGGTTGAGGGGCAATAACTGTTCCTGAATCTGGTTGTGTGGGAACTTAAGGCTCTTTTCGCACCTCCCTGTTGGCACCAGCGAGAAGATGGCATAGTCTGGGTGGTGACAGTCCCTGATGATAGAAGCTGCTTTTCTGCAATAGCACTCCACATAGATATGCACAATGGTGGGCAGGATCACTTATGAGGAGACAAATCTTAAGGTTACATATAGTAGACTCTACATATCTTTATAATAAATATAATTTAAACTTTGAACTGAGGCAAGTGGAGAATTAGTCAGTGGTTTCAGTCTTATGCTAACAGGATAAGTGGCTCACCTTGAGAATAAATACCAGTTAGAAGGTTGGGTTGAGTAGGCACCTGTTCTGCACATTTTCCAAATTATTTCCACTATTAGAAGGAATGAAACTATGAAGAGATTGAAGTATGATGGTGAGGGGCTTAAATTGGAGACGCTTGGTGCTCTGGAACAAATATATCAATGATTATAGGGGTGGTGTGTGAGTAAGACATGGTTCACAGTCAGATACATGCAGTATTTCAGGAACTGAATTTTGGGATCAAGAGATGGTGGACAATAGGTCATTAGTGCTAGAGAATGTCAGTCTAGTTATTTTCAGAAATGATAAAGTAATAGACAAGAATTTGATCAGCAGACGGGCTAAGGCAGAAAGTGAGGGTCTAGAAATTCCATTACATAGCACAATGAATGTTAGTAAACACACGTTCAAATGCCGAATATAAGGGGAATGCATTTCTGTATTTCTGGAAACTTCATGAACATACAGGGGAGTCACTGGCCAAATACAGTGATATGAAAGTGTGTAATCCATGCTATTGTATACCTGAAGCTCACAAGTCTCAGCAGCCAGTTAAACTGAACAAACCTTCCCTTGCTTGGATTTAGTTAAAAAGGTTCAAGCTTATTTGGTTGATTACCAAATAACACGAGTCATACTTTCTCTAAGTAGTTTTCTCTGCTTTCACTCTCCCATATCCTCA
The DNA here is from genome assembly GCF_030028105.1 of Mobula birostris. NCBI lineage: Eukaryota > Metazoa > Chordata > Chondrichthyes > Myliobatiformes > Myliobatidae > Mobula > Mobula birostris. The sequence goes on along the minus strand of NC_092378.1, from coordinate 10,926,198 downwards.
CAATATCTTCATGTCACCCAATCACTTCTTCAGCCAAAACCTACTTAATAGTCTTCCTGCCACTGCCTGTAAGGAGTTTGCACATTCTCGCCGTGACCCTGTGGGTTTCCTCCGCGTACTTCAGTTTCCTCCCACGGTCCAAAGACGTACCGGTTGGTAGGTTAATTAATCATTGTAAATTGCCCATTATTATGCAAGGGTTAAATCAGGGGTTGCTAGGCAGTGTGGGTCAAAGGGCTGGAAGGGCCTGTTCCATGCTGTATCTCAATAAATAATCCCCATTTTTTTATCCAACCCCTAAAGTCCAAAGTCTTCTTAATCTGACTCAAATTTCTGATCCCCTAACTGAAGCATCTTGCCCATGTTCCAGATCAATCCTCCTATAATCTCATAAGTAGTGCAAAAATAGAAATGAAAAATAAGTAGTGAGATCATGTTCATGGGTTCAATGTCCATTCAGAAATCAGATGGCAGAGGGGGAGAAGCTGTTCCTGAGTCATTGAGTGTGTGCCTTCAGGCTCTTGTACCTCCTTCTTGATGATAGCAATGAGAACAAGGCCTGACCTGGGTGATGGGAGTCCTTAATGATAGATAGCCTTTTTCATCATGCAAGCATAGTGGTTGATGTGACACTATTGCACCGCAGGCAACCCGGGTTCAATTCTGCTGCTGTCTGTCAGGAGTATATACTTTCTCACCATGACTACTTAGATTTGCTCTAGGTGCTCCGATTTCCTCCCACACTGCAAAGACGTACATGTTAGTAGGTCAATTGGACATGTGGGTGTAATTGGACAATGTGGGCTTGTTGGGGCAAAAGGGTCTATTACCATACTGTATCAATAAATAAAAATATAAGAAATTATGAATCAACCACAACCAAAATAAAAATATCAGAAGGGCAAATTAAGCAAGTTTAATGTCTATTCATCTGATCGGAATGAAAACATGGTGTAGCAGTTCATATGCTCTTTGACAGCTGCAACAGCCCTGGTCTGATTCTGACCTCAAATGTCCTTGCAGGGTTTGTACATTCTTGATGTGACCATGTAGGTTTCGCCCTGTTCCTTTTGATTTCCCAAACATGGGCGGGTTGGGTACTGTAACTCAACTATACAGTAGTTGGTAGGAGATCTGGGGAGGAGGAGAGCTGATGGACACTTGAGAGAGAATCTGTTGCAGGGAAATAAATTACAAATGCAATTGATGAGTTTGCTCTGAGGGCTGTAAGTGACCAGATGGGCCGAATGGTCTCCTTTCATGTCTTAAGAAAATATGAGCTATTTATGCCCTGAAGCCTGGGTGTGAAATAAGATGAAGACTACACTTGACACACGTTATTGATAGGCAATGAATGATGGGTTTTTTTAAAATATGGGTCGTCATTCAGCTTGCCTGACATGTCTTATTATTGCTCTCAGAGTTTTAGATTGAGAAAACTTTGTCGAGGCAAACAAAGTGACAAGTGAAATTATGACCTAGTAGTTGCATACATAATATGGATAATGATGAACTACCTCATAGTAATGGCAGAACACTTGGCCAAAAATGGAAAGCGGTGGATAGATTCACAGTAAAGGCTAAAGTGAAAGAGGAGAGAAATAAAATTCAGGGCTAAGTAGATAAATTAGAACGTAAGACAGCATGAAAGCAAAGCCATATACCAAAAGGCAAAAAAATTAAAGCATGCACCATTATATGCATGACAATCACCAAATACCTCGTATTATTGTACTTGTTTATGTTGCTAAATAGAGTTGTTTGACACTTGTATTCAAGTTGTGCTCCATACAGCTTTATCAAATTGATAGATATACAGATCCTTGAAGATCAGAGTGGTGATCTATGCCTGGAGCCAAAAGATATGTGAGAGAACTAAAATGGATTTCTTGCACCTGTATTTACAGTGATTGGGAGATGGACATAGAGTCTACAGATGTGAGGCAATGCAGCAGTGAGGCCATGGGCTCTATACAGATTACAGAGAAGGAGGTGTTTGCTGAATTGGGGCAAATTAGTGTGAATATATCACCAGGGTCTGACAAGGTATTGCCTCAGATCCCGTGGGAGGCTAGTGCAGAAATTGTAGAGCCTTTAGCAGAAATACTTAAAACATCCTTAACCACAGGTGAGGTGCCACTGGTTTGGAGGACAGTCAATTTTCTTCCATTGTTTAAGAAAGGCTATAAAATAAACCAGGAAATTAAGGCTGATGAGCCTGATATCAGTAGTGGGAAAATATTCAAAGATATTCTAAGGGACAGGGTACCTAAGTGTTTGGATAGCCAGGGACTGACTAGGGGTAGTCAACCTGGCTTTGTGCATGGTAAATCGTATCTAACCAATTTTTTTTAAAGATTAGATTATGAGGACACTCAGTCCTCGTTTATTGTCATTTAGAAATGCATGCATTAAAAAATGATACAATGTTCCTCCAGAATGATATCACAAGAAAACACAGGGCAAACCAAGACTAAAACTGACAAAACCACATAATTATAACATATAGTTACAATGGTGCAAAACAATACCATAATTAGATAAAGAGCAGACCATGGGCACGGTAAAAAAAAAAGTCTCAAAGTCCCGATAGCCTCATCATCTCACAGAGACGGCAGAAGGGAGAAACTCTCTCTGCCATGAACCTCCAAGTGCCGCAAACTTGCCAATGCAGCACCATTGGAAGCACCCGACCACAGCTGACTCTGTGTCCGTCTGAAAACTTTGAGCCTCCGACCAGCACCACCGACACAGCCTCTCCGAGCACCATCCTCTGCCGAGCGCTTCGACTCCGCCCCGGCCTCCGAGCAACAAGCAAAGCCAAGGACTCGGGGCCTTCCCCTCCGGAGATTCTGGACCACACAGTAGCAGCAGCAGCAAAGCAGGCATTTCAGAAGTTTCACCAGATGTTCCTCCGTACTCTCACGTCCGTCTCCATCAAATCAGGATTATGCATGGTACCCTACTTGACAAATAACAGACATCACCACCGGCTTGGCTACTGCGAGCTGCGTCGCACCACCATCTTCTCCTCCCTTCATCTTATAGAGTTTTTCCAAGAATGTTACCAGGAAAATTGATGAAGGCAAGGAAGTGGATGTTGTCTACATGGACTTTAGCAAGGCCTTTGACAAGGTCCCGCATGGAAAGTTGGTCAAGAAGGTTCAATTACCTGGCATTGAAGATCAGATAGTAAATTGGATAAGACATTGACTCAGAGGAAGATGCCTGAGAGTAGTTGTAGATGGTTGTTTCACTAACTGGAGACTTGTGACTAGTGGTGTGCTGCAGGGATTAGTGCTAGATTTACTGTTGTTTGTCATCTACAGCAATGATCTGGATGATAATGTGGTTAACTGGATCAGCAAATTTGCAGATGGCACAAAGACTGGAGGTATAGTAGACAGCGAGGAAGACTATCAAAGCTTGCAATGGGATCTGGATCAGCTGTAAAAATGGGCGGAAAAATGTCAGATGGAACTTAATGCAGACAAGTGTGAGGTGTTGCACTCTGGGAGGACCAACCAGGGTAGGTCTTACACGGTGAGCAGTAGGGCACTGAGTTCCTTGGTAGAACAGTGGATCTGGGAATAGTCATAGTCATAGTCATACTTTATTGATCCCGAGGGAAATTGGGTACAGATCATAATTCCTTGAAAGAGGTGTCACAGGTAGATATGGTCATAAAGAAAGGTTTTGGTACACTGGCCTTCATAAATCAATATATTGAGTACAGGAGTTACCATGTTACGTTGAAATTAGGCAAGATGGTGAGGCCTGTTTTGGAATATTGTGTGCAGATTAGGTCACTTCCTACAGGAAATTATGTAAGTAAGATTGAAAGAGTGCAAAGAAAATTGACAAAGATGTTGATAAGACGAGGATCTGAACTATAGGGAAACAATGAATAGTTTAGGACTTTATTCCCTGGAATGTAGAAGATTGAGGGGAGATTTGATAGAGGTATACAAAATTATGAGGGGTATAGATAGGGTAAATGTAAGCAGGCTTTTCCTCTGAGGCTGGTGAGACACGAACTAGAGGTCATGGGCTAGGGTGTAAGTTTAAGGGAAGCAACATGGACATGTTCAAAGAGGTGAATGTAGACCTTAGAGAGGTGCAGGCTGAACACTCCTCATGGCACATGCACAGCTTCTTTGTGGACAGAGATCGGAGCGCCAAGGTGCTAGGAATGCATCTAATGGATGATCTCATCTGGTCCCTCAACTCCACCACTTTGGTGAAGAAAGCACAGCAGCAACTCCACTTCTTGAGACGATTAAGGTGAGGAGGGTCCCTTCTCATTCTAACCGAATTTTGCAGGAGCATCATCGAAAGTGTCCTGACCAGTTGCTGCATCACCTTCCATGGGAATTGCAAGGCATTTGACTGCAAGTCCCTGCAAACAATTGCAAGGACTGCTGAGAGTATCATCGGGGTCTCTCTTCCATACATCAGAATTATTTATTATGAGAACTGCGTACACATGGCTCTTAGCGTTGTCAATGTTCCCTCCCATCTGTCCAGTAATTTCTTTGATCCCCGACCAGCAGGCAGGAGGTACTGCTGTATTAGGACAACAGAAAATAGGATGAGAACATTTTCTTCCCCCAGGCGATAATGCTACTGAACTCCTTGGCTCCACCCAAGTTTCAACATGCATGAATCGCCAGTTGTGTTATACTGTTTACTTTTTAACTTATGTCATAAATGCACCTTATTATTAGTTAGTAACACAACATAAAATGTGGGAAGAACTCAGCAGCCAGGCAGCATCTATGGAAAAGAGTAAAGTCAATGTTTCAGTCCGCAACCTTTCATCAGGACTGGTGAAGGGTCTCAGACCGAAACGTCGACTGTGCTCTTTTCCACAGATGCTCCCAGGCCTGCTGAGTTCTTCCAGCATTTTGTGTTCTGTTGCTTGAATTTCCAGCATCTGCAGATTTTCTCTTGTTTGTGACCTGTGTTTACTGCCCATTCCTATTCGCTTTGAACCGGTAAAATGATTAAAATAGTCTCAATTAGACCAGACTGGTTAGATTTTCTTTCTTGAAATCAAGTGAATTTTTAAAGCATTCTGATAGTTTCATAGATAACTTTACAGTATGTAGATTTTTAAAAGAAGTACATATTTAATTAATTATTTTAAGAAGCTAGGTTTGCCAGCTGGGACTTGAATTTATAGCTCTAGATCAAGATACAGGAAAGGCAAACTCTTAAGGCATTTATTTAACTTCTCCCCTAAAAAAAATGATCTATCAACTATCATTAATGTATACCAGCTATAAATGTTAACTACTTATATCCATAAAATTATAGAATTGACTAATTACTTACAGTGACATATAGAGCAAAAATAAATTTAATCATTTTCATCGTTTTCTCAGTTACACATTTTACACCATAAGCAAAACTTGGTATATCCACAGTTAAATGTTTATATCTGTGAAATTATTGAATTGACTATTTACTTACAGTGACTTATATTACTTGGTTGTCACAGTAGCATAGCTTTTTTTTACTGCTGCTACATCACTGGCGTTTAGGGCAGCAATAGAGATTCTCCATCTCTGGCGGAGTTTATGGGATCCTTCATCAGGGCGGTAGTTTACTTTCCGATTTCACTACTGTCAGTCATGCAAATTCTGGGTGGAGACTCCAGAACACCATCACACTCAGATGTAGGAGGACTCTTCATTGCCACTTTCATAACAATTTTGTTTTACCAGTCAGGGTTGTTAGCCCTGAGCTGAACCCCAAACCTGGAGGACGGGTGGACCACTCTTAGTTTGACCTCTACCCTTTGACCTGTTTGGCATGGGTGACCCTACCAACAGCCAAAAAGTATGAAGCCCTGACTCCAGCCAACATAGGTCTCGAGGTCATTGAGGCACGTGAGCCTCCAAACCACAAGGTTATGGTCCTCCAGCTGCAGCATAGTTGTTCGAGCAATGCTATTACAGTTCAGAGTTTAATTCCGATGCCATCTATAAGGAATCTCTATGTCCTCCCCGTGTGCACGTGGGTTTTCTCCAGGTCCCCAGTTTCCTCCCACAGTCCAAAGATGTACCGATTGTAATTTAATTGGTCATTGTATGTTGTCCTGTGACTAGGGTTAAATCGGGAGGTGGCTGGGCAGTGTGGCTTGAAGGGTCAGAGGGGCCTATTCCGCGCTGTATCCCTAAATAAATAAGTAAATATCTAAATATAAATTGCCTTCTTTTATTAGCTTTGTCAATCACACATTTTACACTATAAGCTAAATTTAATGTGTCTACCGAATGCACTCCAGACACTAATAATTCTTGAGAATCACTTCCCTAAACAGGAATCATACCAGCTCCTATTTGAGTACGGATGACAATTGTTACATTAATGATTGCATGAAAGTACATGATGCCAAATAATTTCTAATCATCAACCATAACACTAAATACATATTAGCTGCTACAAAAGCTGAAATTAAATATTATTGTTACTAGATAGGTGAGGTGGAGGCTCCAAAATATCTCTATGCATAATGACAAGGTACATCGGCAGCTGTAGGTTTCTGACTTTGATCTATAGCAGCAGTCCTTCATCATTGTTGATATACCCTGAAACTCCCTTGCTAACAGCACTGTGGAGTGCCTTCACTACAAGTACTACAGTCGTTCAAGATGGTGACTCACCACCACTTTCCCAAGGTTGCTTAAGGATAGGCGATAAATGCTGGCCTTGGTAGTGATACCTAGAAGATAAAAAAAAGAGTAATGATAAACATTGTAAGCATAATTATGATATATAGCAAATAGTGCTTCCAACAGCAGCCAGTTTTCAGACCTGGACATGGATTGTAGATTGAATTTAAAATGTAGCTCTGAACAATGGTCTTCTTGGAGCTGCATTTTGGGGTTGATTGCAAACAAAAAAACACACCATCTGAGCTCAGATGTCTGCATATGCATGAATGCAGTGGGAGACAGTGGGAATTAACGTTCATTTTCAGAGTCTGGAGTGTGGGTGCGAAGAAGGGGGTGTTTGAAAACTATATGTAATTCAAAGGAGGCATTGTAAATACATTATTATTATAGAATTGTTCTTCTGTTACCTTTGATCTTTAGCATATAAAAATGGCATGTAATATTGGGTTGGGCAAGCCTCTTCTTCCAAGAGTGTCTCAAATATGATGCCCAATGCTTGCTTTGCTGAATAAAAACTACTATATTCACCAATTTCAGTGTCTCTCCAGTGACTTTTCTCACAGTCATAATAAGGACAATCTTGCCATTTTAAATATATTGTGGCGAGCATTTGGTCCATAATGACAGACGAGGAATCACTTGAACTCAACAACAGTTTTATTGTGATAGACACAAAACAGAGCGGGTACCCGGACCCAGAGAGTGAACCCAACCCATCTCACACAGACAGGGGAGGTGACCATCACACACCCCAGTTACAGTTAGGGTGACCCACAAATACACAAACGAGTAACTGTATAACGCCAGCTAAAATGTAACAATAAATGAACTGGAACTTGACACCATAATCCCACAAAAACATTTTAACACAAGAACAATGAACAGTACTGGTAATTAGAAATGCAGGGGCAGGCTGTTGACCACACCCCCACCCAGAACATCTATTGTGAGAAAATTGTGAGTAGATGTGGGTCCCTTAACTATGTAAGGATGGCATTGGAGTGTGTCCAGAAGAGGTTTATAAGAATGATCCTGGGAATGATTGGGTTAATGTATGAGGTGCATTTGATGGCTCTGACCCTGTACTTGCTGGAGTTTACTAACAGTGACTTATATTACTTGGGTGTCACCGTAGTGTAACAGATAGAGCGACACTATTACAGGTGAGGGCATTGGAGTTTGGAGTTCAATTCCAACATTAATTGTAAGGAATCTCTATGTCCTCCCAATGTATGCATGGGCTTTCTCCAGCTCCTTTGGTTTTCTCCCACAGTCCAAAGATGTACTGGTTAGCAGGTTAATTGATAATTGTAATTTGTCCCATGTCTAGGCTTAAATCAGGGGAATGCTGGGGAGCGTGTCTCGAGGGGCTGGAAGGGCTATTTTACGCTGAATCTCTAAATAAATAAATATATGAAGTATTAATTAATTAATTTCCATAGTTTTCTCAATTACACACTTTATGTTCTAAGCTAAACTTAGTTTATCTACCTTATGCACTCCAGGTACTAATAATTCCTGTGAATGACTTCCCCAGACAGAAATCATACTAACTCCTCCTGCAGTACATATGAGCATTGTTGCATTAATGATTGCATGAAAGTATATGATGCAAAATATTTTCTGAACATCAACCATAACACTAAATAGATATTAGCTGTCACAACAGCTGCAATTATATATTATTGTTAATAGATGGATGAGGTAGAGGCTCCAAAATATCCCTATGCATAATGACAAAGGTACATTGCCTGCTGTAGGTTTCTGACTTTGATATATAGCACCAGTCCTTCATTATCATTGTTGATAAACCCTGAAACTCCTTCGCCAACAGCACTGTGGAGTGCCCTCATTACAAGCACTACAGTTGTTCAAAATGGTGATTCACCACCAGTTTCCCATCTTCATGTCATTTAGGGATAAGCAATAAATGCTGGACTTGTTAGTGATGCCTAGAAGATAAAAAACTAAAAGAGTTATGATAAACATCAAAAGTACTGGTAGCTGAGTTTAAAATGCAGCTCTGAACAATGATCTTCCTGAAGCTTTGTTTTGGGGTTGATTGCAAACAAGGAAGCACACCATTTGACCTTAGATTCCTACATATGCATGAATGCAGCCCAGAGTCCACAGTGATTGGATTTCATTTTGGGTGTCTGGAGTGTTTGGTGTGAAGATCGAGGTGTCTGAAAATTATATGACATTCAAAGGAAGCATTGTAGACTTTGTAACAATAGAATTGACCTGCTGTTACCTTTGATGTTTAGCATATAAAATGTCATGTAATATTGGGTCAGGCAGGCCTGTTTTTCCAAGAGTGTCTTGAATATGATGCCCGCTGGTCACTTTACTGAATAAAGGCTTCTATATCCACTAGCTTCAGTGTCTCTCTGGAGACTTCATTCACAGTCACAACAAGCACAATCATGTGTGTGTATATACTATATATATAAAATTATTCCTTCTGAAGTTTTCCCATCTTCATTAGATTAGATTAGATTATGAGGACACGCAGCCCTCTTTTATTGTCATTTAGTAATGCATGCATTAAAAAATGATGCAATATTCCTCCAGTGTGATATCACAGAAACACAGGACAGACCAAGACTGAAAAACTGACAAAAACTACAAAATTATGACATGTAGTTACAACAGTGCAAGCAATACCGTAACTTGATGAAGAACAGGCCGTTAGCACAGTAAAAAGTTCAAAGTCTCTCGAAAGTCCCATCACCTCATGCAGACGGGAGAAGGAAGAAAACTCTCCCTGCCATACCCGACCACAGTCCGACTCTGAGTCCGTCCGAAAACTTCGAGCTCCGACCAGCTCTCCGACATCGAGCACCAAGCACCATCTCTGCCAAGTACTTCGACCCCAGCCCCGGCTGCCTGCAGCAGGCAAAGCCAAGGATTTTGGGGACCTCCCTCCAGAGATTCTCAATCGCACAGTAGTAGCGGCAGCGAACCGGGCATTTCCGAAGTTACTCCAGATGTTCCTTGGTGCTCTCATGGCTGTCTCCATCAAATCAGAATTGTGCACAGCCCCTATTTAATAGATACGATATCATTTCACCAGAGAGGTTACGCGCGCTGCATCGAGCCACCATCTTCTCACTCTCATGCCTCTACTCTCAGTCTTATCTTATACATTTGGAATATTGTGAGCAGATATGGGCCCCATACATAAGAAAGGATGGCATTGGAGTGTGTCCAGATGAGATTTTCAAGAATGATCCTGGGAATATTCAGATTACTATATGAGGAGAATTTGATGGTTCTGAGTCTGTACTCACTGGAGTTTAGAGGAATGGGGGTGGATAGGTCTCATTGAAATCTACCAAGTATTGAAAAGCCTGGATAGAATAGATGTGAAGAGGATGTTTCCAGTAGTGAGAGAGTCTAGAACCAAAGGGCAGAGCCTCAGAATAGAAGGACGTCCCTTTAGAACAAAGATAAGGAGGAATTTCTTTTGTCAGAGGGTGGAGAATCCGTGGAATTCATTACCATCCATTCAGGCCAAGTCACTGGGTATAATTAAAGTGGAGGTTAATAGGTCCTTGATTGGCAAGAGCGTCAAGGGTTACAGGGAGAAGGTAGGAGATTGGAGTTCAGAGAAAAAAATTATGCAGCCATAATCAAATGACAGAGCAGAATCGATGGACTGAATGACCTAACTGTGCTCTTATGTCTTATGGTCTTATATTACTTACACTTTCATTTTCTGTAGGGGTTGGATATTTTCATCTTTCCTGCTCTCCCTGTTGAAGTTATTAATTTCCCTCTTTGTATTGATTTCAATGATTGTAGTACAGTTTATAACTGTTTTCAGTGTCACTCTTGCTACACTGTGATAAAATGGATTTTGTAAGTTTTTGTCTAGTCTGCGTATTCAAGCCCATTTTGTAATTCTGTAAACAATAAAACATAAATAGACACCAAATTGTCTCGAAATCTTGCAGTGTCTCATTGTTCACAATGGCATCATCTGACTTAATACCAGAAAACACTGAAAACACTCAATGGGTCAGGTAGCATTGTGAAAGGCATTACAAAAATAAAGTTTAAAGTAGAAAACCTTAATCAGAATTGTGAAGGAAAGAAAACAAATTAATGACGGTGCAGGGATGGTGAGATTGAGTTGGATAGGAAAAAGGCAACATCTCTGAAAGGCTGGGTCCATGATTGTCTGAAGGACAAATTGTAAATGAGGTCATCTGGTTGATGGGTTAATGATCATAGTTTCGGAGGGAGAACATGCTTGTCTGTTCAGGAAAAGCATGAGCAGATGAAGCGTGAGAACACAGACAAAAAAAACTGCACAAGTTGCAAAATGCAAGGCTGCAGGACATAGCCTGCAGGTCATGCCTGATGATAGAGAGAGGAAAAGCAAGACAGACTCTGAAAGGCAGCAAAATGTTCAGATGAAAAATGAGGTATGTTTCTTCTCAAGCTTATGGTGGGCATTGTTATAACTGTAGTGTATTCAATATTTCAGTTATATTTGAGTAATATTGTAAATATATTGTTTGATTAAGCATTCTTTCTTGACATAATTCTGAATGGGTTATATTTATGTGAATGGGGTTAATCATTATGTCACTACACTATCTCTGAGCACCTCACTGCAGAAAAACTAAGTGGGCAAATTTTCCAGGCTCCAGTTTTTTTTCTTTCGATTAGTTTCAAGAGTTACAAAAAATAGCAGTGGCGACAAGGAGGTTTTATATGAACCCCACACGAATACCTACCTGTTGAAGCACAGCACATTTTTCTCTTCCGAAGCGGGACAGAAATGTTTAAGTTTTTAAAAAGGCAGAAAATGGACAAAATTAACAAGCTGTGAATACTGAGTGATAATAATAAACAAATAACAGAAATTGCTGAATACTTTAGAAAGATAGATGCATTTGATTGCACAACAGGTAACTAGATGATGTATACTGAACAAATTAAGTAGTATTTTGAAGCAAATGAAATAGCCAATAAAAGATGAGTGCCAGTGTTGCTGAGTGCCATGGGTGTCAAAGACACAAATGAGTTGCAGTCAGGGCAAGAACAAAATTGCAATGTCTAAACAGAAATCTACTTGACTGAACAAACTGTGTTATCATTGTGGCAGGGGCTCACATACACCAGACCAATGCAGGTTTAAAGGCAAAACTTGCAGAAAATGCAACAAAGTTAAGACACATAAAGAGCACGTTGGGCAGACAGAAGTACATGGGACCGCACAGGGAAGAGAAAAAGATAAAAAGCCAAATAGCAGTATCCCAAAGAGCACTAATCAGCATACAGTTGATAAGAATCTGATAATGATGAGAGTGACAGAGGACTGTGTAGCTTTGAGACTTACAATGTGAAAACTAACAATTGACAAGCAATATGGCTTACACCAGAAGTGAACGGCAAATTAATTCAAATGGAGCTAGCTCAGCTGTCTCAGTCATTCCACAAAATGAGTTTGAATGGCAATTCAAAGATATTGAATTGAAGCTTGCAGATATCCAACTAAGAATCTATATTGGAGAAATGATAAATCCTGTGGGAATGACATCCATAACAGTAAAATACAGCAAATAACAAGCCTCATTGGGCTTGTATGTGGTAAAGATAGTGGGGCAATATTGCGGGGTCATGAATAGCTGAGACACTGCAACATAATTGGAAATCCAACCACCATCTGCATGCTGCATAACCTGCAACAGAGTCAGCTGAAAGTGAATTAAGAAAGGTGCTGGACGATGCCACAGCAGTTTTCAAGGATAGCGCTGGAAAACTCAAACACATCAAGGGTAAAATAGTGTTAATAAAAATGCCATTCCCAGGTTTTACAAAGTTCGTCTGGTTCCGTATACCATCCATGCTCAAGTAGCCAGTGAGGCTGAAGGAATTTATTTCTTAGGTTGGGTGCAGCCCATGGGCAAAGGCCATGGTCTCAGTAGCTAAGAAGAATGGATCTGTTAGGATGTGTGGTGATTTTAAGACACCATCAACCCAGTACTGAAAGTAGATCAATTACCATTGCCCCAGATAGAGAATATCATTGCAAACCTTTCTGGAGAAAAACACTTCAGTAAGGTAGACCTAGCTGATGCCTACCTACAGATGGTGAAGAAAGAAGAGTCTGGAGTGTTTCTCATTATAAAACACTCACAAAGGGCTTTATTGCGATAATAGGCTTATTTTTAGAGTAGCACCTGCACCTGCACTGTGACAGGAAGCTACGGACCAGGTTCTGTAAGGCTGTCCAGGCACTCAGTGTTACCTGGACAACATCATTGTTTCTGGTGAGGGTGATAAGGAACATCTCCAAAATCTCAAGGCAGAGTTAAAAAGATTAGAAAACTACGGGCTCAGAACACAACGCAACAACTGCCAATTCTTTAAATCAAGTATTATGTTGCATATTTGAGTTGAGATGCATTCTATATTGAGTTGGACTTTATAGCTAAGCAGGGAGGAGTGCAGTGCATTGTAAATATGTTGTTTGATTATGCATTCTTTGTTTGCTTGTACAATTCATTATGGGTTACACGTAAGAAGTACATGAATCGCATATGTCATTACGCCATCACGTCATATGTGAGATCATCACTAAAGAAAAACTAAGTAGGCAAATTTCCCAGGCTCTGGTGCTTTTCTTTCAATTAGTTTCTGGAGTTACAGAACATAACAGCGGCAGTGCAAGATCTGAAGATAGATAGGGAGCAGTGAAAATGGGATGGGAATTAAAGTAGCAGCTAATAAGAAACTCAGGTTCATGCCTGTGGACTGAATGCAGATGCTCTGCAAAGCAGTCATCCAATGGGCATTTGTTTTTTTTTTCGAGTGTAAGGCTATCATTTCTTGAGTACAGTTTAATTACTGCTTCTGTCGGCTTGTTTCATGTCTGTACATTCAGGTTTTGCCCTCAGAGCAACTGCTTCGCATTTCCCAGCATCCTATCCGTACAACTGGATATTCTGCCTACTTTCCTCCAGCGTGTCAATCAATTATCCCTGAAACAGCTCAGGTATGAACAGAATTCTCCCTGTATCCTTAGCAATCCTGCAGTGAGTACCTGACCCAAAAAAGATCTGCACGTTACCTCTTTGAAATAATCATCAGCTATGTGGGGACTGCTTCGTCGAGCACCTCCACTCCATCCGTCAAAAGTGAAACTTCCCGGTAGCCAGACATTTTAAATCCCATTCCCATTCTCATGCTGACATGTCGATTCATGGCTTCCTCTTGTGCCAAGATGAAGCTACCCTCAGGGTGGAGGAACACCTTATATTCTGTTTCGGTAGCCTCCAACTTGATGGCATGAACATCGATTTCCCCTTCCTTTTAAAAAAATTCCCTCCCCCTCCCCTTTTCTTCTGGTCCCCAGTCTGGTCCCTTAGCTCTTCTCAACTGGCTATCACCAACCACTGGATACCTTCCTCCTTCCCTTCCTCTTATGGTGCACTTTCCTCTCCTATCCTATCCCACCCACCGGGCTTTACCTATCACCTCCTAGCTGTCCTCCTTCCTCTCCCCCCTTCCCCCCACCTTTTTATTTAGGTGTCTTCCCCTTTCCTTTTCAGTCCGGAAGAAGGGTCCCAGCCCGAAATGTCAACGGTTTATTTCTTTCCATAGATGCTGCTGACCTGCGGGATTCCTCCAGCAGTTTGTGTGTGTTGCTTTGCATTTCCAGCATCTGCAGGATCTCTCACATTTATAACTATTTCCTCCGATCACTGCTCTTCTGTGCTACACTTGTAACCCTGGAAAATCTCTGTATGCACTGGGTTATAAGGTTCAGTCAGTGACTTTACAACAACCTCATCGGAGACTTCATCTGTGATTTGTGTTGCTAGTAAACTCATTGACATTTCATCTGTCTTCTATTTCTCCAGCAACAATATCACCCTTTTCTTCTCATGTAAGGCTACATTGCTCTGTTGTATGAGCTCAACGATACTATTAGATTGCAGGAACATCTCAACTTGTTCCAAATGCAGGACAAATGGCTGAGACTTCTCATATTTCTGAAGCTTGCAGACATATTGCAGGCGCTTGATGCCTGCTATTATCACTAATCCACTTAGCAAAACTCCATTCTCTGATTATTACACTTCTGCTCCCTCCAGCAGCAACACACCAATGCCATGCCTTTTTCAGTTGCTGTTTTCTGAGGCAAGAACAAGGATAGAGCCAGCTATAAAATGTCCTTAACTTAAGGCAGTTGTTACTCCCAAATGGTGCTCACATTTCCTACCACATCCCAAAGACATACAAGTGGTTCAAATAGTTAACTTTAATATCAGTATACAACCTGAAATTCTTACTCTTCGCAGACGTCCATGGAATAAGAAACCCCATAGAATGAACAATAGCAAAATCAGAACCCCGAATCTCCTCGTCCACCCTTCCATCACAAAAGCATGGACCCTTGCCCTCCCACTCCCCCCAATTGCACCACCCACCACCATGCAAGCAATAGCAAAAGCCTCCAAAGAGACCTTGATCGAGCGATTAATTAGTTGCCATTAATTACTGTTGGTGCAAAATCAAAATCAAAAGGGAAATGATGGGCTTAAGAGAGAGAAAATGTTTTATGTCTACAGGGAAATCAGATGAATGTGAATTAGGCAAATGGGTTAACTCCGCTGGGAGTCAACATATACTTGTGGGGCAGAATGGCTTCCTTCTCTGTCACAATAAGGAGGTTAAGATGGCCTCAACAAACAACTTTACCTTAACCAAAAGCCTTAAAATGTAAGCTTTCTGCTTCAGTTTTCCGTACATTTATCTATCAAAATTCCCACCATATTGTACAAACAATTGTCTGCAGTGCACTCAGTTGTTCATTTCAAATGTAAATTTCTTTCTTACCCGGGAAGCAGAGTGAAAATGAATTGCACTTGCCTGCAGTTTAATTCCAGTTTGTCTACTCTACATTAATTTTCAAGCTGTAGCCAATACATTATGCTTTGATTATGTTTTCAATAGATGGCACAGTTTTGTAGTCGTTAGCACAACGCTTTATCAGGCTTCAAATCCCGCCACTGCCTATACATTCTCCTCGTTACCGCATGGGTGCTCTGGTTCCCACCAACTGTCCAAAGATCTACCAGTTGGTAGGTTAACTGGTCATTTTAAATTGTCCAGTGATTATATCTGGAGTTGCAGGGCGGCGTGACTTGAAGGGCCGGAGGCTGTATCTCAATAAATAAATTTCAGTCATAATAATGATATAGATTGTTGCTCAAATGCTCACTTAAGGAATGTAATTCATGTGTGAATGTATGGGAAAGAACAGTTAGGTTCATGTCCTGTCACAACTGACTTCAGTTTCACACTGGGACGCTTTTGCTGTTAACAAACTGAAATACACAAAATGTTGTCAAGGCAATTTAATGTATGAAGGAGATAATGATCTTTTCAGCTACCAGTTGTGATGCAAATATAAACTCATTCAGCTCCAATATTTTTGGCTGAATTTCAAAAGTGCATTGAGCAAACTTCTTCAAGGTACAATAAATCCTTATTAGGCCACGGTTGTCTCAGTCTCCTGGCTTCACAAGTTATTTGGGATGTCATAAAAGAAGCCTCTGTGAATCTGCAGCTTCTTATGTTTCCCAAGAGTCCATAGCAGAGAGATAATCCCAGAGCAATGAGGTTGCACTTAGACATAACTATGAACCTTTTTGGTTAAGTGCACTTACAGTGTTTGAAAGGCCTGAATCATCTAAAGTCTTGCAGATTAAATTTCTTATTATTGTGTACCATGTTAAGATGAAGTGCTTGTTGGGGAATTACGGATCCCACAATGAAAATCTCACACCAGAATTTGCTATGTGGAGAAAAAAGCCTTAAATTGTAAGTTTTCTGTTTCAGGCATTCTATCCTACGAGCTACAAACAGAAGCTCTTCAAATT
Source organism: Mobula birostris (assembly GCF_030028105.1). Classification (NCBI taxonomy): domain Eukaryota; kingdom Metazoa; phylum Chordata; class Chondrichthyes; order Myliobatiformes; family Myliobatidae; genus Mobula; species Mobula birostris. The sequence goes on along the minus strand of NC_092378.1, from coordinate 10,909,610 downwards.
TCCAATAATAAAGCATTTATTCTAATTCCCTGCATGGAGGCATACTTGTAGAAAGCTTTAATTAGAGACAGAGCTATGGAGATAACTTGTTAACATGCTGGAAACTCATATAGCAGAATATGTGAACTGCACCTCATGTGAATCAAATTCACAATCACTCCCATCTGACCTCCTAGACTTCTGGAGGCATCAAGGAATTTTCCCAGTTCAGGAGAAGCCTTAATTGATATGTCCTACATATACAACCATTGAACCATTGATCAGTCTGCTTTGGAGCATTCCCAATGAATATAGGCCCAGTATTTAGACTAATTGTATGATAAATTATAGCCTCAATCCCTTTATTCTGGCACCCTTGCAACCTGACTAGTGCAGGGTCACAAAAATTCTGGACACAGAAATTGACCCCCACCACCTTCTTCTGAGTAGGAGAACTGTTCCTTTTAAGTATGGACACTCTCCAAGCTACGTAAGCATTCCAAGAATTCTCCAAAGTTTCTGTAAATCGGAAAAGCTGTTGGCTGGGATATTTGTAAACTGGGATTGTAAAAGTTGCGTTGGTATGTTAATTATCTACCAATTAGTACTGATCTTAATTAATTTTAAAACTTAGTTAGAATTGCTTAATTAGTAAAGATATGTACTACAGATTCAAAACGTACCAGACCTCAGGAGTTGCCAGACCATGGAATGCCAAGCTAGAGAGTTCCAACCTGTATCTGCAGTGAAATCACAGACTGTTTATCTTCTAATTCAGATGGCTTGATAAAAGGATGACTGCTCAAATTAAACATTTAAGATCAATATTATTTACTGTCCTCTCTTCCATGTCACTGAAGTATGGTTGTTACCACAGAGAACACTGCAATATTTACTTAATTGATTATCTGTCAAGAACTGGAACATCAACAGAATTTTACAGACAAATTTAATGTACAAGGAAAGATTGTACGAGGTAAGTTTAACTTTTCACTCAGGAGTTACTGAATCCATCCATTGGGTATAAAAAATGGCTGATTACTACTGACAAGAGAAACATAATTAAGATGTAACAGTGAGAAACAATCGCTCTGGGACTGAGAGTTTTTGTGCGCAGTAATACGGAGACACATGACAACCTTGACTGAACAATCTGATATGTTTATTGAAGTGGCTGATCCAATTGCAAACAGAGTTCTGATTCTCAATAAATTGCTCATAGTGAGGTAGAAGATGAGCCGTTTTATAACAATAAGGGTGTTATGCATGCTGTGTGATACATGATATATGATTATCAGGGTCACTAACCAGGGATGAATGAACGAGGTAAATTCTATCTACCTAATCTACAAAGTATAACAGTGAAACTGTGTTGGGAAATTGTTGCAGGGAGCAAATGTAACACTTAAATCATATCTATGCAATATGCATTTATTAGAATTTTTTCCTCAGAGAAGTGATTTGTACACTGTGGAAAAGCGTGAATTGATTATCCCAAAGAACACAATGGTGTGTACATGAATAATAGATATACTGTTCAACAAAGATTTTCCTTCCTGAATACTTTTGGATGTACCTTTATGATTTTTGGGCTGCTGATTATGACAATTATCATGAAATTTCCCTATCACATATCATTTTTTGTAATCACCTATATTTGTTATTTTAATTCATAATTCAAGTCAGAATAACTGATGCCAAGATTAAGGAAGGCATTTTTTGATTAAGGAAGACATTTTTGTTGGTCCATGAATCAAACATATCATCTACGACAAACAATTCAAAGAACTTTAGTGGGTGGACCGGAGAAAATCACATGAAAAGCATTCAGGGATGTTGTTGAAAGTTTTTGTTTGGCAACTACAAAGCACCAATCTACATGTAGTTGCTTGACAACACACTTCAAGCATACAATACGTGCAATATGTCACTAAAGACTCACTTGTATTCCCATTTAGACTTCTTCCCTTCAAATCTTGGGGCTGTCAGTGACAAGCATGGTGAATGGTTTCACCAGGATATTGTGGTCATGGAAAAACAATATCAGGAAATTGGAATAAGAACATAAGAAATAGGAACATGAATAGGCTAACTGGCCCATTGAGTCTGTTCCACCATTGAATAAGATCATGGCTGATCTGACCTTCGGTGCTGGCTGATTATTGTTGGGCACGTAAGTGAGAAGCCTCAGACACTGAGTACAAATGGAAATCATCAACAAAATATATTTGGCTCAGTATTACTACACAATTAAACACATTATATTCAATCAAAATTAATTTCTTGTTTCTCCTAATTCCAATGTGATACAAATAATCTGAAATTATATTCGTGTTCAGCTTCAAGTGGTCTATCATAAACATAAAAGATTTGTGAGGAAGTAAGCTTTGAAAAAAATTGTTGTCTAGAGTTATTAACAAAAAGTAGCTATTTATTGAAGTGGTATAAGAGTTATCAAAGCTTAAGATTTATCATAAAACTTATCAGGAACACAATCCTAACTGGGGTGACGTCCAGACTAGAACAGACAGCACGTTTAGCCACTGAGGAGTAAACAAGGTGCAGTAAAAGAGGGTAACACACACCAAAGTTGCTGGTGAACGCAGCAGGCCAGGCAGCATCTCTAGGAATAGGTATAGTCGACGTTTCGGGCCAAGACCCTTCGTCAGGACCAACGACTTTGATGTGTGTTGCTTGAATTTCCAGTTCGTTCACTAGCAACTTTGATGTGTGGTGCTTGAATTTCCAGCATCTGCAGAATTCCTCGTGTTTGCGGTAAAAGAGGGCATGGATTTTTCTTGCACACCCAAACTTCACAGATGTACAATGGCCTGCAGTATGTAATAATCCATCACCATTCTGGAAATGCTGGCTATTGCATTTTGAAGCACACCTGCAGTGACTCTTCAGCATACCCGAGGCTCAGTTAATTAATAGCCTACTGATATAATGATTTATTGTTGGGTGTCGGTGTTGCGATTTTTGATGTGTGCCTGAGCAACATTGATTGTTGATATGTCTTGTTGCCTTGCAGCCACCGCTTAACCCTGCTTCTAAACAATAAGGGTTGAAGGAACCAGAAAGTGAAGCATTAGTTATATCTTCTGAGCAGTCTTTCCCACGCATGGCTGGAGATCAAGTTATGGTTGAGCTGCAGGTGCGCATTTATAGAGCGTGAAATTTTAGTTCTGTCGGCAGTGCCTGGATTCCCTCCAGGAGCACTTTGCCCGGAGAAAGACTATCTTTGTCACTGAGCTTATTCTGATTGGAATTAATGGAGTCAAATTTGGCACATGCACTCGCAGTTCCAAACAACCCAACAGTGGCCTTATGCAGCTGTACCTGTATCCAAGTCGGGTAGAAAGTGGAGTCAAGGTGAGTTTGACCACAATAGGTATAGCATACCCATCGGTCAGGTTTTCTTCTATAAGGTTGCATATGGCTTCCACTCCATTACAAGGGTATACTCAGCCTGGCAAATGATCACGCTTCAGTGAAGGCAAGGAAATGGATCCTCGGCTTCTACTCCCTGTTCCCAGGACAAGGTCTCCTGTGAACTGGGCCATCTTTACTAAAACATCGAACATAGAACATAAGCAGTACAATACAGTACAGGACCTTCAGCCCATGATGTTTTACCAACCCATTAACCTAAATTAAGATAAATCTAACCCCTCTCGCATAGCCCTTCATTTTTCTTTCATCCATGTATCTATCTAAGAGTCTCTTAAACATCCCTAATATATCTACGTCTACTACCTGGCAGCAGGCTCCACACACTTGCCTCTTGCTCCGTAAAAAAGCTATCTTTGATTTTCCCCATACTTACCTCCAAATACATTAAAGTTATGCCCCCCCCATTAGCCATTTCCCACCCTGAGAAAAAGTCTCTGGCTGTCCACTCTGTCTTTGCCTTTTATCATCTTGTACACCTCTATCAAATCACCTTTCATTCTTCCTCACTCCAAAGAGAAATGATGTAAGTTGCTCAACCTATCCTCATTAGACATGCTCTCTAATCAGGCAATATCCTGGTATATCTCCTCTACATTGTCTCTAAAACTTCCACATAGTTTCTGTAATGAGGCAACCCGAACTGAACACAATACTTCAAGTGTGGTTTTTTACCAGAGTTGTATAGAGCTGCTACATTACTTCACAGCTCTTGAACTCAATCCCTCAATAATTGAAGGTAAACACACTATATGCCTTCTTAACCATCCTATTAGTTTGCGCTGCAACTTTGAAAATCTATAGGCTCCGTGAATCTGTGTAGCTCAAGATCTCTCTGTTCCTCCACAATGTTAAATATCCTGCCATTAATCCTGTATTCTGCCTTGTAGTTTGACCTTCTAACGTATATCACTTCATACTTTTCAGGACTGAACTCCATCTGCCAATTCTCAATCGAGCTCTGCATCCTGTCACTGCCACATTGTAGCCAATCTTCTACACTATCTACAAAACCATTACCCTTCATCTGTAAAATCACTACCCCACCCTTTCACTTTCTCAGCCAAGTCATTTATAAATATCACAAACAGCAGAACACCACTGGTCACTGACCTCTAGGCAGAGTACGGTCCATCTATTACCAATCTCTGCCTTCTGGAGGAAGTCAATTCTGAATCCAAACAACTCAATTTCCCTGGATCCCATGCCTCCTGACTTTCAGAATGAGCTTACCATGGGGAACCATGTCAAACACCTTCTAAAATCCATATACACCACATCCACTACTCTGCCTTTATCAATTTGTTTTGTCACATCCTCAAATAATTCAGTCATGATTTCAAGGCACGCCCGTCATTACAAAGCCAAATTATCTATTACTATGGAATCTATGCTTCTCCAAATTCTCATAAATACTATCTCTAAGAATCTTCTCCAATTGTTTTGTCACCACTGATATAAGACTCAATGGTTAATAATACCTTTCTTAAACAAAGAAATAATATTTGCCACCCCCCAATTTTCTAGTACTATTTCCGTGGCCAGTGAGGATGCAAAGATCATCACCAAAGACAATTTTTTCTCTTGCTTCCTTTAGTAACCTGGGGTATATTCCATGTAGCCCTTTGACTTATTGATCCTAATATTCTTCAAGCACATCCTATTTCTTAACGTTCCAGTATATCAGCCTGTTCTATGATGGCCTCACATTCATGAACATCCCTCTTACGGGTGAATAAGACCATAAGACATTGGAGCAGAATTAGTCCACTTGGCCCGTTGAATCTGCTCCACCATTCAATCATGGCTGATCCTTTTTTCTCCTCCTCAGCCCCACTCCCCAGCCATCTCCATGTAACTTTTGATGCCGTGTTCTAATCAACAACTGATCAAGCACTGCCTTAAATACACCCAATGACCTGGCTTCCACAGCTGCCTGTGGTAATAAATTCCACAAATTCACCAACCTCTGGCTAAAGAAATTTCTCCGTATCTATGTTTTAAATGGATGCCCCTCTATCCTGAGGCTGTGTGCACTTGTCCTAGACTCCCCCATTATGGGAAACATTCTTTCCACATCTACTCTTTCATGTTCATCATTTGAAAGGCTTCAATGAGAGCCCCCCCCATCCTTCTAAATTCCAGTGAGGACAGACACAGAGCTATCAATCATTCCTCGTATGAGGACCCTTTCATTCCTGGAATCATCCTTGTGAATTTCCTCTGAATACTCTCCAATGTCAGCACATCTTTTCTTAGATAAGGAGCCTAAAACAGTTCACAATACTCAAGCTGAGGTCTCACCAGTGCCTTATAAGGCCTCAGATTCACACCCCTGCTCTTGAATTCCAGACTTCTTGAAATGAATGCTAACGTTGCATTTTCCTTCTTCCCCACCGACTCTACCTGCAAGTTAACCTTTAGGGTGTTCTGCATCTCAGACTTCTGGATCTTTTCCACGAAGCAAAATATTCTCCTATAGGACCTCTCCTACCTTCTCCAGCTCCAGGCACGTGATACATCTTCTCCCTGATTGGCCCTCCTCTCAATCTAGTCATCACTCTGTTCCTACCCAGATCCCCATATTCACTCTCCTGGACTACAACCTTTTCGTACCTATGTCATCTACCACAACTTCTGGTTGCTCACCTTCCTTCTTTAGAACATTGTAGATCTAATTTTAGACATCCCTGACTCTGGTATTTGAGAGACAACATACCATCTGGAGTCTCTTTCATGTCCACAAGATGCCCTGTCTGTACACCTAAATACTGTATTGAATTCCCTATCAACACCACTCTCTTTTCCCCACTGTCTTCCCTTCTAATCAGATTCAGTGCCAGAGACCTGTCACTGCAACTTTACCCTGGTAAGTTATCCACCCAACAGTATCCAAAGTGGTATACTTGTTATTGGAAGATACGGCCATAAGTGTACTCTGCACTAGCTGTTTATTCCCTTTCTTCTCCTGACAGTCACCTAGTTACTTGCCTTCTGCAACTTAGGTGTGATTACCTCCCTGTAGCTCTTAACTATCAGCTCCACATTCTCCTGAAAGGATCAGGGGTCATCCAGCTGCAGCTCCGGTCTTCTAACATGGTCTGTTATCAGCTGCACCCCGATGAACTTCTCACAGATAAAGCAATCAGGGAGGCTGGAGGTCTTCCAGATCTCCCACATCTCACTGGATGAGCAGGATGACCTGGGATCTATTCTCACTACTCTACTTAGGCAATAATTAACAAAGAAAGAGAAAGCCAACTGAAAGCTAAACCTAGTCTCTGCCTCTCCTCATCAAAGCCTCCGTTCCCCGCTGTCGCCCTTTCCCACTCCAGCAATCGTTGCCCCTTCCCACTCCAGCAATCGTTGCCCCGATTATGCAGAGCTTCTTATTATTGGCCCTTGCCAAGCGCCTATTAAACCAATCGCTCTCAATCTCTTCAGAAAATCCTGACAGGCTCCATTTGTTTTTTAAATCTAGTGCTTAAATTCAACAATATCTGTTTCTGTGATTCTAATCTCCACGACAATCCTTCGAAGTCCCATTCACTTCTTAAATCTGGTGCTCAAACTCCAAAATCAACTATTAATTCTCTGTTTGCTTGTTCCTCTCTCATTGTATAACCACAATTCCGTGTGTATCATTTAAACTGTGAGCAGCATCTTAATCTCTTAAATTATAGCTCCAAACTATTACAAAAACTTACAGTCACTCACTTGTTGCTCTATCATTCTGACAATGAGCCTTCCTTTTCTCTGTTCTTATTTGCTGTGCTTTAACTATTAATCTTTATTCAACCTAATCCTTATCTTTCTAACAGATTTTCACGTGGTGGCATATAACAAAGAGATGGCAGAGGAACTGAATGAGTATTGTGCATCAGTCTTCACAGTGGAAGACATGAGCAACATATCTGATAGCCAGAGGTCTCAGGGAATAGAATTAGGTACAGTCAAGATTACTAGAGGGAAAGTGCTTGGGGAGCTAAGTGGACTAAGAATAGATAAGTCTCCCGGTCCAGATGAGGTGCACCCAAGGGTACTGAAGGAGGTGGCTTTGGAGATTGTGGAAGCATTGGAAGTGATCTTCCAGGAATCAATAGACTCTGGCATGGTTGCGGAGGACTGGAAGGTCGCAAATGTAGCTCCGCTACTTAAGAAAGGAAGGAGGCAGCAAAAAGAAAATTACAGACCTATTAGCCTGACATCGGTAGTTGGAAAGATATTGGAGTCAATCCTCAAGGACGAGGTTATGAAATACCTCGAGGTGCATGACAAGGTAGGCCGAAGCCAACATGGTTTCATGAAGGGAAGATCCTGCCTCACCAACCTATTGGAATTTTTTGAGGTAATCTCGAATAAGATTGACAAGGGAGAGGCTGTGGATGTTGTGTATTTGAATTTTCAAAAGGCCTTCGATAAGGTGCCACATATGAGGCTGCTTAATAAGATGAGAGCCCATGGAATTATAGGAAAGATATTGAAATGGGTGGAGCATTGGCTGATAGGCAGAAAGCAAAGGGTGGGAATAAAGGGATCCTATTCTGATTGGTTGCCGGTTACTAGTGGTGTTCCGCAGGGGTCGGTGTTGGGGCCACTTCTTTTTACGATCTATATTGATGATTTGGATTATGGATTGAAAGGTTTTGTGGCTAAGTTTGCGGATGACACCAAGATAGGTGGAGGAGCAGGAAATGTTGAAGAAATGCAAAGGTTGCAGAGAGACTTAGTCAGTTTGGGGGAGTGGGCAAAGAAGTGGCAGATGAGATACAACGTTAACAAATGTACGGTTGTACATTTTGGAAGAAGAAATAATCAGGCAGATTATTATTTAGATGGGGAGAAAATTCAAAAATCGGAAGTGCAAAGGGACTTGGGGGTCCTCGTGCAGGATATCCTAAAGGTTAAGCACCAAGTTGGATCGGCGGTAAGGAAAGCGAATGCTATGTTGGCATTCATTTCAAGAGGAATAGTGTATAAGAGTAAGGAGGTGTTGATGAGGCTCTATGGGGCATTAGTGAGACCTCATTTGGAATACTGTGTGCAGTTTTGGGCCCCCTATCTTACAAAGGATATACTGATGTTGGAGAGAGTTCAGAGAAGATTTACGAGGATGATTCCTGGAATGCAGGGACTAACATATGAGGAGCATTTGTCAGCTCTTGGACTGTATTCATTAGAGTATAGAAGAATGAGAGGGGATCTCATAGAAACTTTTTGAATGTTGAAAGGGTTGGACAGAGTAGATGTGGAAAGGTTGATTCCCTTGGTGGGTGAGTCCAACACAACGGGCCATGGTCTTAGAATTAGAGGGTACCCAGTTAAAACAGAGATGAGGAGAAATTTTTTTAGCCAGAGGATTGTGGATTTGTGGAATTCGTTGCCACATACAGCTGTGGAGGCCCGATCATTGAGGGTGTTTAAGGAGGAGATTGACATGTATCTAATTAGTCAGAGTATCAAGGGATATGGGGAAAAAGCCGGAAATTGGAACTAGATGGGTGAATAGTTTAGCTCATGGGGAAGTTGCGGAGCAGACTTGATGGGCCGAATGGCCTACTTCTGCTCCTTTGTCTTGTGATATAAAATGCCATTTATTTGTCCAAATATAGAATTTCCATTGGTTCTCTCAGCACTATCCTCAATAATCTCCAACACATTTGCAAACACAATCTCCTTTCCACTAAACCAGGGCTTTCCAATCTTTTTTATACCATGGACCCTTATCATTAACTGAGGATTCCATGACCAGAGGTTGGGCCCCTTGACAAATGTTTAATCATAGAGTCTATTTTCTTTTAGTACATTGTACCTCTGTTTGGTATAAAAGGGACTGGAGTCTTATATATCAATCACTTATTTGGTCAGCCTTGTTTTAAGATGTAATTCTTGTTTTGTGTTTATTCCAAATCATCTCTAAGTTTGCAGTGTGGAATGATCAGACTTTCTGATATTATCTCTAAGAAACCCTGACTCAAATCGTATAGTTGGGCACTTGCCTGACAATGGCATAACTCCACTCCTGATAGTGTTTTGGCCCATAATGTTGTACACATTGTTGTCCCAGTACCTCCCTCCTATCCCTATCCAAATGCAGGCCTCATCCTTTCTAAACTCCGCAGCTGCTCCACATCCTCCCATTCTATCTCAGCAGGGTCCACAAAGGCCCTTGACCAAGGTCTTTTATTATCTTGTAAGGCAGCTGAGATCTCATGCACAATGGGACATTACTGCTGGGAGGCCACATACAAAACTGATGTGTGCTTCTCAGAAAGCACAAACGCTATGTGGTTATTTTTGGTGTCACAGTGCCATAATTCAGTCAACAAACCACTCCCTAGGTACTGTACTGGCCCTGTCAGCTTAGTATGTTGACCTTTCAAAGTAAAAAGTGGCAGAAGTTCAAAGGGAAAATCTCATATAATAGAGAAAGAGAAAATTTCCAACAGAGCCTATATTGGAGATGACTTTCATATTAAGAAATAAATTCAAAACTCATCCAGAGCTGTGACAAAAATAAAGTAACATGATGTGACTTTAAGTTCCTGGGTGTCACTATTTCAGGGGATCTGTCCTGTGCCTGGCATCTACGTGTAGTGTGAAAACAATACTGATGTGCCTCTACTTTCTCAGGAGTCCGTGGAGATTCAGCATGACATCTAAAACTTTGACAAACTTCCATAGATATGTAGTGGAGAGTGTATTGACTGGCTGTATCATGGCCTGCTATGGAAACACCAATACCTATGAATGGAAAATCCTGCAAAAGCCAATGCATTCAGCCTAGTGCGTCACAGGTAAAGCCCTCCCAACCATTGAGCACATCTACATGAAATGCTGTCACAGGAAAACAGCATCCATCATCAGAGATCCCCACCAACGAGCCCATGCTCTCTTCTCACTGCTGAAAACAGGTGGAACGTACAAGGACCTCAGGACTCACAAAATCAAGTTCAGAAATAGTTACTACCCTTCAGTCATTAGGCTCCTGAACACAGGGGATAACTACACTCATTTGTCCCACCATTGAGATGTTTCCCACAAACAATGAACTTCACCTTAAGGACTCTTCATCTTCTTATCTTATGTTGTCATTATTTATTGCCATTTATTTACAGTTCCTATATAAAGTATTCACCCTCCTCCTTTGTAAGTTTTCATGCTTTATTGTTTTACAACATTGAATCACAGTGGATTTAATTTGGCGTTTTTGATACTGATCAACAGAAAATGACTCTTTCGTATCAAGGTGAAAACAGGTCTCTGCAAAGAGATCTAAATTAATTACAAATATAAAACACAAAATAATTGATTGTATAAGCGTTCACCCCCTTCAAATCAGTATTTAGTAGATGCACCTTTGGCAGCAATTACAGCCTTGAGTCTGTGTAGATAGGTCCCTATCAGCTTTGCACATCTGGGCACTGCAATTTTTCCCCTTTCTTCTGTACAAAACTACACAAGCTCAGTCAAAGTACATGGAGATCGTGGGTGAACAGCCCTTTTCAAATCCAGCCACAAATTCTCAATTGGATTGAGGTCTGGACTTTGACTTGGCCACTCCAGGACATTAACTTTGTTGCTTTTAAGCCACTTCTGTGTAGCTTTGGTTTTATGCTTGGGGTCATTGTCTTGCTGGAAAACAAATCTCCTCCCAAGTCGTAGTTCTCTTGCATACTGTGTCAGGTTTTCCTCCAGGAATTCCCTGTATTTTGCTGCATTCATTTTACCCTCTATCTTCACAAGCCTTCCAGGACTTGCTGCAGTGAAGCATTCCCACAGCATGATGCAGCCATCACTATGCTTTTTGATGATGTATGGTGTTTGGCTTACGCCAAATATAGCATTTAGTCTGATGACCAAGAAGTTCAATTTTGGTTTCTTCAGACCATAGACCCTTCTTCTAGCTGACTTCAGAGTCTCTCACTTGCCTTCTGGCAATCTCTAGCCAAGATTTCATTGGAGTTTTTTTTTCAAACAGTGTCTTTCTCTTTGCCGCTCTCTCAGAAAGCTGCAACCAGTGAAGCACCCTGGCAGCAGTCGTTGTATGCGGAGTCTTTCCCATCTCAGCCACTGAAGTTTGTAACTCCTCCAGATTTATCAGAGGTCTCTTGGTGACCTTCCCTCACTTGTCCCCTTCTTGCATGGTCACTCGGTTATTGAGGATGGCCTGCTCCAGGCAGATTTACAGCTGTGCCATATTCTTTCCATTTCTTGATGTTTGACTTAACTGTACTCCAAGGGATATTCAGTGACTTGGAGATGTTCTTGTACCTATCTCCTGACTTGCGCTTTTCAATAGCCCTTGGCAGAGATTCTTGAAGTGCTCTTTTGTTTCCATGGTGTCGTTTTTGACTTACCAGCAGTAGGACCTTCCAGATACAGGTATATTTTTACAACAATCAATTGAAACACCTTGACTGCACACGGTGATCTCTATTTAACTAATTATGTGACTCCTAAAACCAATTGGCTGCACTAGTGATGATTTGATGTGTCATATTAAAGGGGGTGAATACTTGTGCAATCAGTCATTTTGTGTTTTATATTTGTAATTAATTTACATCACTTTGTGGAGACCTGTTTTCATTTTGTCACAAAAGAGTGTTTTTCTGTTGATCAGTGTCAAAAAAAAGTCAGATTAAATCCATGGTGATTCAACTTTGAAAAACAATAAAGCATGAAATATTCCAAGAGGGGGTGAATACTTTTTATAGGCACTGTATATATGCATTTGCATGGTTTGTTGTCTACTGCACTCTGGTTAATCTTTACTGCTCCTGTTATAGTTACTAATCTATAGATTTGCTGAGTATGCCCACAGGAAAATGAATCTCAGGGTTGTATATGATTATGCTTATGAAGACACATCTTTTATTGTCATTTAGTAATGCATGCATTAAGAAACGATGCATTTTTCCTCCAGTGTGATATCACAAAACACAGGACAGACCAAGACTGAAAAAACTGACAAAACCACATAATTATAACATATAGTTACAACAGTGCAACAATACCATAACTTGACGAAGAAGTCCATGAGCACAGTACAATTCAAAGTTTCTCAAATGTCCCACATCTCACGCAGACGGGAGAAGGAAGAAAAACTCTCCCTGCCATGCCGATCACAATCCGATTCTGAGTCATCCGAAAACCTCGAGCTCTGATCAGCTCTCCGACACAGAGTACTGAGCGCCATCTCTGTCCGAACGATTCGACCTCCTTCTCGGTCGCCAAAAGCAGGCAAGGCCGGGGATTTTGAGGCCTACCCTCAGAAAGATTCCCGACCATACAGTAATGACAGCAGCAAATGGGCGTTTCAGAAATTTCTCCATATGTTTCTCTGTGCTTTTACGTCCATTCTCCATCAAATCAGAATTGTCCACGGCCCCTATTTAACAGATACAATATCATTTTTCACCGGAGGGCTGCGCACACGCAGGTGCACCACCATCTTCTCCTCCCATATGCTGATAATTTGTTAATAGTTGTATAGGGTGGTACATTGATTACAAAATTTACTTTGAAATTTGAACTTTGTTATTGCAGTCTTGACTCCTTGTTGGAATGTTAGCTAAATTTACTTTGAATCATGACTGAAGATATTGGTAAGTTATCCTCCCTTTGTTATAATTTCATTTCACTGGATCTGTTGATGCTATTTTTGATTATAACGATTACTTATAACTAATATTACTGACACATTTTTATAATGCTCTTACAATCAATGTTCATGTTTTGTGATTTAAAAAAAAGTACTCTGGAACTTGATGATTACTCTTCTCCTTAAAATTTAATGAAGTGAAAATCAATTTCTTTTTTCAAAATTTTCATTGTTTCCAGACAGTGTCCAGTACCAAGTGTTCTGTCATTAACTTGGACTATACTTGCTCTACACAAAAAGACACAAAGATAATTATCATTGTCCTTATGTAATGTAGAAGATTGTTCCACATAAAGGTAAGCTATTCTCTAGTTTCTGTTTGCTGCAGGTTATTGATGTAACAGGAAAGTTACCAAACATTCCTTTTGAGTTTTATGGTTCTAGTTTTTACATGCAGAACTATAAAAACACACACATTAAGAAGTTGCTGAACTATGAAGTCCTTCATTAAATTTCAATGCATGGCCATAAATCATCATTTCACAAATTATACAAATATCATGCTGGGTTGCAGCACAGCCATGATTTCAGCATATTAAATCCTTGCCTTGTACTTTCAAAAGAAACAAGCATGCACTGGAATTAATATTTTGAGGCACAAAACTGTTGGTGCTTTTTACTTTTTAGCAGGCAAGATTAAAAACCTGCTAAAGAAATGGTAAAATAGAAACCAATTTTAAAAAACAAATCTTTATTAAATGCAATAATTTAAATGTAATAAGAATTTTTGACTGTAATGATTGGAACCACATAGGGAATATGGCAGCCAATTTGCCAAGAGCAAGAGCCCGTAAACACCAATTAAGACCATAAGACCATAATTAAGTAAGTAACCAGGACATTTGCTTAAAGTATTGAGTTGAAACCCATAATTTTATGATCATAAAATAGGTTCTGAGTTTCTGAAATTGAAGAGAGCGTGTTTTTAAGTAGGTACAAGAAAAAATATAATTTGAAACTTGTATTTCCTTTTACTAGTTGTTTTATTTTTCTCATAGTGTCTAATCTCTGCCAATTATCTGAGAAATGCAGAAGCAAAAGGAATTTTTCATAAATGTTTTCAGTTGCCATCTTACAATCTGATTTAAATTGATGTAATAATATACATATTAAGTAATGACAATGACACTATTGCAGTATGTTAGTGAAAACAGTTGTCATTTTATTTATTTGAATGCTTAGGTTTGTTCAGCAGGTAACAAAATTCCTCGAGAAAAAGATAAAGAAAAGCATAACAAGTTAATCACAAAAAGTAAGTGAAACAACGCATAAAATAACAAAATACAAACAAAAAACTGCCATTAACTTTTGCACAAAGTTGTATATAATCACAATTAAATTCTTTGGAGAAAACTGACAAGACACATGTAAAAAGTTGTCAAAGAAATACTTTTCAACAAGTCATGACTTTTCCATTTTATGGATCTATTATTGGCAGAGGGATCAATGGCAGATATTTACTGTTCCCTGAACTAGGAAACTTAGCTGGGGCATGTCATAGAGACATTTATTAGAAGTGGAAATTACCAAGGTCAAAGTTGTTGCATAAACTTTTGATCTTACCTTAAAGAATCACATTTAACTTCAAATTAGTAACCAATGGACATTTCAACTGGATGATGATTCAATGAATATAATTTTCATGACTCATTTCAGCTGCAGAATAAGTATTAGTTATAAGTGATAACACAATTGAAGTTAGTCATCTTACCATAATTTGCTCTTTCTAATATTATGTCTTGCATTTTCAGTTAAAGAAATTAAACAGTAGTTCTCCTCATTAATGCATGCTCTTTTGAAATACTTCTAACTGTATGACAGTACATAAGGAATTAATATTGTAGGCATGCAAGCTATAATGATCTGTCATTTATGGGAATTGGAAACTGTTGCAAAGACCGGTATTCATCACCCACTGATAAATTGTCTTACACAGTCTGGGACAGTGCAGAGTTAAGACAACATTTAAGAACTACATTTTGCTGTAGTTTTCTAATGTTGTCCATGCCAGGAAAGGACTGAAATCTCTTTTCTCTGAAGGATATTGGTGAATCAATTGGCCTTTTCTGATAGCTCATAGTTTCATGATCTCCATTACTGACCATAGCCTTTTTCTCCAGATTTATTATTTGAATTCAAGTGTTCCGATTACCATGGTAGCACTCAAACATACTGCACATCTCCAGTTCAAGAATTTGGTTACTTAATATCCAGGCTACCATAATTACACAAAATAAGAAAATGATTTACATGTTCTCCATTTGTAAGAGAACAAAAAGTATGGATTATCTATGACATTTCTGCACCCTGAATTATTGTACTGAGGGTATCATTTTTCTCTTGCTGAATTTGCCAGATACTAGAAAGTAATGCAAATGGTAGGTATTGTTGTGTAAAATACACAAAATGCCGGAGGAACTCAGCAGGTTAGGCAGCACCTACGGATAGGAATAAAGAGCTGATGTTTCAGGACGAGTACCTTCATGATGAGTCCTGGTGAAGGGTCTTGACCTGAAACATCGGCTCGTTATTTCTCTCTGTTGATGCCCACTGACCTGCCGTGTTCCTCCAGCATTTTGTGTGTGTTATTCTGGATTTCCAGTATCTTCACAAACTCATGTAATTTGTGTAATTTGCTTCAGTGTTCAAAGTGGCTGACACTTGAGACACATTGACCTGTTGCATTAGCAGATATTTAAGGGATGAGCTTTACTGCCTCTGCAATTGTACAGAATATTCACGCTCTAAATAGGATTCACATTTTTCCTGGCTGAAATTGAACTGATTACAGGGCTACCTAAAAGCCGTTGGGAAAAATGTCATCTGATTGCTGACTAAAAAAAAGATCTAATTCTATCTCATTCCTAACATAATCTGCACAGGTTTGACAATGCAAAGTGGCTTTAGTGCAGTAATTCCCCATGGACAGGTGTGAAATTTCAAAATCAGGGTGGCCGGCACATAACCAATGACACAGCACTAGATTGAACTGAACTGCATATGCTTGGACTCTTTTGAGGACTTTATAAGCTGGTGTTTTATATTCTGTATTTATTGCTCTTTTTTGCTGTTTGCGCTATTTGTTTTTTTGTGTGGGGGGTGATGCTTTTCTTTGGATGGGTTACATGATTTTCTTTGTTTCGTGGCTGTCTGTGGGAAAACAAATCTCAGGGTTGTATACTGCATATATTCTTTGAATATAAATGAACTTTAAATATTTGAAATCTAAGTAAAGACTAAGCCTCAGTGTGCTGCGCTATCAATACTGAAGAAGTAATATGACATGATCAATTCACACTGAGAATTAAAACCTTAGATTTCAAGAGGAAGGATATGAAACAAGTCGTACCCACTTGCTGACTTCAAATATTATCCACTGTCTAATCCTGTGCAAGGTTCAATGTCAAACTTGCATATCAACGGAGAAATATAATACACCCTGGTTTTATTAAACAATCAGTCCTTCATACAAATTCATGCATTTCAGAAAGTTGTGTATCACATGCACAATAGCTTGGTTAAAGTTAATCCAAATGCTTACTTAATAAATAATAGCTACTCATGATAAATTGATGTCTTAGTCACAATTGGATTGAGCATTCCCTCACCTCCATCTAGATCTGACATAGAGGGGAATTCCCAGTCAGGACTCAAGGTAACCTTGCTGAGTAAACATTGGATAGATTGTAAGGTTCAGTGATCCCTTGGCCCAGAGGAACTATTCTCCACCTTTGAGATTTCATCATCATCATCGTTATGTGCCATGTTGTACGACGTGGGGAACCATGATCTTCCATCTGTCTTTAACCTATGCCTGTGGGGAAGACCTCCTTCATGCTGTTGTTCTTATCCTTTTCTCTATCTGTGACCATGCTTGTTCTTGGCCAGTTTTCTACAGAAGTGGTTTGCTATTGCCTTCTTCTGGGCAGTATTTAGATTTAAGGTCTGTAAAATGACCATGGTCACTCAGAATGCAATGATGAGGTTCAGAAGGTGTGGCTGCTTCAACACATTACAAAACAGGAGTCCCTGCTGTTTACAGCACTAATAGGAAAAATTGCTTTGACTAAAACCCTGTGATAAAGGCAACATGTCCACCTCATACATGGCTGAACAACGTCAGGTATTTTACATCATATAGGATCCTACTGAGGCCTGAATACAGCAGACAGACTCACAATTAGAATGTTTTAATTTGTTTTAGAATTCTACTAAATATTAAATAATAACCTTCACGCTTGGGAGCAAGTATTTTCCCTAATCTCCGACATGCACATAATGGTTATAGGTCTTGCAAGACGTGCATCTGCCCCAGGTGTCTTTAACATAACCTGGGAAGTACTCGTGGGAAAATCTGGCAAAAAGAATTTTATGTCTGTTACAGAACAGCTGGACTTTTTTTTTCTTAATTCATATATATGAAAGTAATGTTAGGCAGGTTCTATTCCTGACACAAAACTCTAAACTATTTTCATTCTGTTCCAATGAAGTTTAATACTCAGATTGGAAAGACAAACTTTTCTCTGCTATATCAATACTGCAAATTGGAAAATTACCAATTTTTAAATCAATATTTTTATTACTGCTTTATAAATAGTTATCTGGTGTCACTTTTGTATATAAATATAACTTTAAAATGAATTTTCAGTATTATTACTAATTTACATTGATAGTTTTTACTCTAGGAAATCATATATGACATGTAGGCTATATATACACTGCAAGAAAATCACCCAGTCCTCAAAATAAATGTTTGTTTTCATTAACTATTCATTAAAAGTCTTGATAACTTGCTATTCGCTGTTAGCATCTGCCAACAATATGTCTGAATAGTGTTATTATAAAACTTACTACAATTCACTTCAGTTCATTGCATAACATATCTGGAGTATATACAGTGGATTCCAGTTAATTGGGCCATCAGCTAATCAAGTCAGACTTTATTTGAGACAACACTTAAAGAACAAAAACTAAACTGAGAAAATAACCTGGATTACCTTTGATTAGTTGGGACACAATGCTGCTTAACTGCAACAGGAAACTTGCTGAACAGTTTCCAACTAGCGTCAGTTGAATGCACCTTCATGGTCGTCAGACACGGCATATGCTTACAAATATCAGTTTTTAAATAGTACCAGTTACATGTGTTTGCATTCAAACAGCAGTGATTGTGTCAATGGTAGCTGGTGGGAAATAAGCAGTAAGACAATTAACTGTTTTGCTCACTGTGGTTTCAAGCATTCAGGCTTGGAGATGCCAGAAAGAGCCGGAGTGAAGATGAACGTATTGCACTACTTCAACAAGTTAGGAATTACTAAAGTATCGACAATCGTCTCGAATGTTACAATGAAAATGAAGACTTGGAGAATGTAATGATCTAAAAGCATTGTATGAAGGCAGTCCATTATCTGCAGTAGGTATCCGCGCTGATTTTGTTCACTTACAGTCATATCAAAAGAATAGGGTAGTTGAATTCCTCTATCGATAACCATTAGGCACTAATACACTGTTCTGCAGTACCGCAGAAGTTCTGTACTTCATTTAAATACATATAGTATTACTCAGTTAAATGGTAGTTAGTTTTATACTTTTCTATCATTTAACTAAAGTTTCGACTAGTTGGGGCTAATTGGGTCAAAATGTACTGATCCCGATGTGTGCCAATTAACAGGAACCCACTGCATTTGCATCCGTGTATACCCATTACTTTCTCTTCATGCCAATACATACGCAGCGCACGAGCGCACAAAAGGAAACGGTACAGATAGGTGGGCTGCACTGATGCAGGTTTTGCAGTACACCCCCCGAAAATCGCACGAACTACTTGCTCGGTACTTACGCATTACTTTTAAGGTGCTATCATTGCGCAATAACATTTGACTCTTACATGTGTGGCGTCCAAGTGCTTTTACATTTTAAATCGGTTTATAAAGTCCCCCGTAAAGTTGTCACCTTTACGACTTTCGCAACTTAAATCTGAGTTTATTTTTCTAAAGCATTCTCTACTTGTGCACCACTGGGTCCCAGTAATCGTTTGTCTAATCTTTGATTTTCACACCCAAGGCATGTATGCGAATGAGTGCGTATAAGCATGTATGCATCAGAGTCATCTTAGTTCCCCTAGTGATTGTATTGAAATCTTATAAACTGTTATGCCATGGCACCTGGTCTTAAAAGAGAATGAACATGCACAGGCAATTTCCACCTCACTCTCCGAAGTTCCGGGCCTGGAATGTTGGAACCCACACAGTCAATGACAGTCCCGACTGATCTCTTATCTTAAAGATTTGTAAACGTTCAGGCTTCTTGCATTTGAAAAAAAGTGACAAGTAACAACTAGTTGACACAGCGAGATGAAATTACATTTTCTCGGTTACAATTCAAACCGAATGTCGGACGTGTTTTTAAACGTCGTATCCTCATACACACACACACACACACACACACACACACACACACACACACTAAAAGATCATTTCGTTAACAAGCGGCGAGGATCTCTAAAAGCAATTTGTGGAAGCGGATACAACCTCTACACAGGAAGGTTCAGAGTCCTGGCTGTGCGTAGAACTGATCCCCGTGTCTGAGTCCGTGTCATTCACATCGGAAGGGGAGGGAGGCTCCGAGCTACTCTTGAGTGCATTGGCAGTCTTTCGGGGCGAAGCGCACTTACTGGCAGGCGTGCACGGCCCGGACTCCGGGGCATCACCCTCCCCGCCCTCTGCAAGGTGCAAAGACTGCAACTGTTCCGCCAATTGGTCGCACTCGGCCGCCTTTTGTGTCAGCACCTGCTCCTCCTGTTTCACTTTCTCCTGCACCTCCGTCAGGATTTGCTGGAGCTGCAGCGCGACGCTCATGGCGGCTTCCAATTCGCTCTCGACTCTCTTGATCTCCGCCGCGCACCCTGGCGGACCGGTGCCCGGGGAGCCGGGGACATCCCGCGCCTTGCCCAGATCGCCCCCGCACAGCCTGCTCAGCTCCAGTTGGATCTCCGCTGACAGTTTCTCGATGGCTTCCCCCTGCTGCTCAAGTTGCTCTTGCATCTTGAAGGTGGCGTCCCTCTTGCTGAGGTACTCCTGAAGCGGTGCTCTCTCACCTCCCTGTCCGTCCCCCTCTCTGCTCTCCAGCAGGTAAGTCTCCTGGACGTAGTTCTCGCCTTCCTTCTGTATCCGCTGCAAGTGCGTCCACGATTCATATCCGTCAATTTCGGCGTCAAGCTCCCTCATCCTCTGCAACTGTTGGCGGATGGTGTGGTCCTGAGATATGATCAGATGCACCAAGGTCTCAATCCCTTCTCGGCCCTGCTTTAGCTTTTTCATCTTGGCCAGTTTTCTGAAAGCTTTGCGCACCATTCTCCTCTGCTTTTCGGCCGGCAGGCTGTTGATATACTGGGCGGCACTCAATTCCCCTTGTCCTCCCTTGTTCTGGATCACCTTGGCTTCTGCGCTCCTCAGCCCCGGCACTGCCAGGGAAGCCCCAACCTTGACCAGGACGAAATGCACGTTGGGCTGCTCCTCTCCCCAGGACGCCCAGAGCCTCAGCAGCTTGGTGGCGGGGGGCAAGAGCCTTTCGAAGCCTCTCCACTTCTCCACGATGCAGTAGTCTTTGGCAGGTGCGTGGAGCAGCCTGGTGGCGCCAGCGTTGGCGAGGTGGTCCTCCAGTAAGGCCCTCACCACCTGGGCACAGCTGGTGCGCTTCGTCAAACCGCACACCAGCTTCTCTTCCTGGCACACCCATACCGCGATCTCGGCGCCGTCCAGCGATGCCATGGTCGCACTCCGAGCCTATTCTGGAAAGAGCAAGAGAGACGAGCTATCAGAACGGCGCGATGCCTTAAAACACAGAGACGCGCATACCAAAGTTTGGTTGAGTAAAGTTGCAGTGATCACGTGACTGTGGATACAAACTGCCTAATTTCCCGCAGGCAAACTCTCCTGTTGTGTCAGATCTGTACATTGAAAATACTGCTTCTAAATGCTTCTTAATTGACGATAGAAACTAACAAATAGGTATCACCCCATCCGTAATTAAAGAATAAGACAGCTTCAATTGTCTCCGCGCCTTCTCAGCCTATTCAACCTGTACAACCTCTTGAACAGCAAATTAGGTAATGAAAGTATCATCTGTATTCAGAGTGTTTCCCTTCCTTTTAGCACCCATTTGAGTGTTGGCCAAGAGCATGTCTCCCTATCCAAAACATCGTTTAAGATATTTTGGTTGCGAGTTGCAAATAGATTATTCCCTTTACCCATCTTTTCATGCTTTGAACCTAGTTTACTAGCAGCAAGCTGGGCCCCGCACTACTGACACTAAGAATTCCTCAGAAAGTCCAGCATAATAAAAACAAAATAATATAAATATATCGTTATCTTCTGGACCTGGATTCACAAAAGTGAGATTAAAAGTTGATAACATCTTACTACCATTTACTTTAACCGCTTGGTCATAAAGCACTTTAGATCAAGTGGAATTTATATTTGAAAACATCTTAGTGCTGACAGTAATGTATTAATGTATCGAAGTCTTTCTTCTCAAACACATTTTACATTATTATGTTTTTGTCAGAAAACACATTTGATATGAGTTTCAAACTTAAATGAGAGCTGATAATTTAATTTAAATGAGCTGATAATTTGCAATAGTGTAGATATATACTTGATTGGCATCAGCAGAGGACTAAGGATTCTGTTTCTATGCTGTACTTTTCTATGATTATGACATAATCCTTGGTACAGCATATACATTTAAAACATAGCTGTTAACATTTTTCTACCATATGTAACAAAATACATGGATTACACACACACACACACACACACACACATATATATATAATTAATTCTTGTTTTGTGCTTCAGTTTCTACAAACGTTTGTAATTTTCTCCCTGTTGTGCTGAAACACCTAAAAGCTGAGGGAATGCAGTTCCACAACTTTGGCAAGAGCATTCATATTTAGGTTTGACAAGCAACTTAATTTTGACAGATCTGTGAAACCTGAATGGCATCTGAGATTTTACCTATCGAGGCTCTTTTTTAAAAAAATATGCAGCTAACTTATTATGCCAAGTTCTTAGCATGTATGAAAAACCCCTTAATTATAACTAATTGAACTTTAGAATCAATGTATCCATTATTGCTTGTTCTAATCCTCTCCAAAAGTTAAACATGAACAGAATTGTGTAAGTAATATTAAATTAACATTAAGTTAAAGTCCATTAATTATTAATTAATTATTAATTTCAAAATACTTACTCTAAATGCAACCAAGGATGCAGGTAACACTTGTCAGAATATGAGGCAATAACATGTATTACCAGATTATTAGCTTGTGATAGTGGACCTTCCAGAATATCAGGTCATTTGAGTTAGCTAATCAGCAAGTAATGCATGATACATTTGCTACGCAAGACTGTAAGACATGGGAGCAGAACTAGGCTATTTAGCCCATTGAGTCCTCTCCTTTGTCATCATGGCGGATAACATTTAAAAGTAAAGGGCATGCTCATAATACACACTCCTAACATGATTAAAACTTTGATTTGTTGTGATGAAGGTAATATTTTAAACAAAACACAATGCTGAAAATTCTAGCACAATTACACTTTAATTTGGCATTTCACTTTGCAGGTCAGAATGTTCAAGAAACAGGATGAGACTTTAGGCATTTAAAGACATTGATTATTGATGAATAAAATAAAGTAAATTTTATGGTCAAAGTACATATATATCACCATAAATAAACCTAAGATACATTTTCTTGTGGGCATACTCAGCAAATCTATAGAATAATAATTAGAACAGGATCAATGAAAGATCAACCCGAGTGCAGGAGACAACAAATGCAAATATAAATAAATAGCATCAAATAACAAGAACTTGACATAAAGAGTTCTTAAAGTCAGATCACTGGTTCAGGGGACATTTCAATGATGAGGCAAGTGAGTGTGGTTATCCCCATTTATTCAAGAGCCTGATCTTTGAGTAACACTCACAACACGCTGGAGGAACTCAGCAGGTCGGGCAGCATCCGTGGAAAAGATCGGTCGACGTTTCGGGCCGGAACCGTTCGTCAGGACCAAAACGTCGACCGATCTTTTCCACGGATGCTGCCCGACCTGCTGAGTTCCTCCAGTGTGTTGTGAGTGTTGCTTTGACCCCAGCATCTGCAGATTATTTTGTGTTTCTGATCTTTGAGTGGTGGTGCAAGCCCTGAAGCTCTTCTACCTCCTACCTGATGGCAGCAGTAAGAACAGAGCATGGCCTGGGCAATCTCAGATGATGGATGCTTCTTTTCTATGACAGCTTTTCAGATAGATGTGCTCAGTGGCTGGGAGGGTGCTACCTGTGATGTACTAGGCCAAAGCCATTAACTTCTGTCGGATTTTCCATTTAAAAGCATTAGTGATCTTATAGAAACATACAAAATTTTGAAAGGGATAGATAAGATAGAAGTAGAAAAGTTGTTTCCATTGGTAGGTGAGACTAGAACTAGGGAACATTGCCTCAAGATTCAGGGGAGAATATTTAGGACGGAGATGAGGAGAAACAGTTTTTCCCAGAGAGTGGTGAATCTGTGGAATTCTCTACCCAGGGAAGCAGTTGAGGCTTCTTCACGAAATATATTTAAGATACAGTTAGATAGGTTTTTACATAGTAAGAGAATTAAGGGTTATGGGGAAAAGGCAGGTAGATGGAGCTGAGTTTACAGACAGATCAGCCATGATCTTACTGAATGGCAGGGCAGGCTCGATAGGCTCCTGCTCCTATTTCTTATGTTCTTATGTGTTTCCATATCAGGCCATGATGCAGCCAGTTAATATACTCTCTACTACATACCTAAAGAAGTTTGTTGAAGTTTTAGATGTCATGTTAAATCTCTGCAGGTACATACCAAGTATTTTCAAACACTCACTGCTTCTTGATTGGGTCATAAATGTAAGTCTTATTTTTGTACACTACAAACCTTCAAAATAACCTCCAAACAGATTAGACTGGAACAATGGGTTTTCAGAAATTTGAAGGTGCCAGTTTATTATTTGAATAGACCTATAAATAAAAATGACATTTTGAAATGTGCTGCTGTAATTAGCCTTAGTTTCTGAAAAGGATTGACAATGCTAGGATACACTAAAGGAAATGAGATGTAGATTTTGAAATCTATTCATTTAGATCAAGTTCACAGTGCCACAAAGGACTGGATTTAAAGAATTTTTTCTTTGCTTCTGGGTTTCAGAGGATTGTTCTCTAATAGGGCATGGGGAGATTCTAGAGGTAGTACCTAGTTAGTTGTGCTGGGATAGGAAATAAGAAACCATGTTAAAGTTTTACTAGGAGTGCTTGCACTTGGAATCTTGTAGTGAATTTTTGGTCATACATCAGGAATTAACCAAGTCCAAAATAGGATACCAGGCAAGACAATTACTATGACATCCTACTTTAAGGCTCTTGGATACAGGAATGGACCTTACACAAGAAAGAGGAGAAGCAAATTCTTTGAAGAGTGCTCCATCATTCATTATGGTCATAGCTGACTTTTTACATAAACTCCAAGTGGTTGACTTGATATAGAAGATGTCACACAGAAAATGTTTAAAACTTCTGGAATTAGATTGGTAAGCGTTCTTAACAGTTAGCTAGGCAACTTTAGGTGGACAGCAAAATGTGAACTGAAAAGCACAAGCATGAAATATGCAGTATACCAGCAGAATTCAGTTTAATGTTAGAAATATTTTTTCACAGAGAGCTTTTGTCTTTGGAGCAGCTTACCAATGCATGCAGGAAGCATGGATTTCCTATAAGCTCTCAAAAGGAGTTCATGGGAAGATAATAAATAATGCTGTAAAAATAAAATCCAGAATCACCGTAAACAGGTAAGAAGGCGGCCCTGGAACATTTTGGTTACTTCGTGGCATCAGAGGGAATGTTTTTAAGAGTACTTCATAAGTTGTGCAAAAGTTCTTTCTCTCATTTTTGCCTCTCCAGGGGAATCCCAAGGCTTGGGAGGGAGAAAAATTATAAGATCCTGTTCATAGTTGCACTGTTTGCATTCTCACCATTTTTATGCATTTCTGCCTTCATATGTGTCCTTTAAAGACATATTCTAACTATTTTCTGACATCAATCACAATTTCTTCGCAATTTGACTAGAAAATTTAGCAGTTTGTGCAACTCCAGCCTTAGGTCAGAAGCATATCAATTTTCAAAAGTAAAATTTATCTCTTTTGAAACTATTATGGTAATCCAAAGGTACCCTATACTACAATTCAAAAGTTGAAAAATATAGAATTAATGTGTATTAAAGCACATGAAATCATTGACCTTCATATTCCACAACTTAGGAAAACTCTGTTCCTGGCTGGAATGAAGATTAAAAAGAGAAAGTGATCTAAAATATTAGACTCTGCAGCTAAATGATTTCCTTCCAAACTTTCCTCTGTTTTCCTTCAAACACCTGCACAATTTGTTTGAGAGGCATACTGCATAGAAACAGGCCCAACAAACAATATGCTGAAGGAAATCAATGGATCGAGTAGCTTCTGTGGGAGGAAAGAAGTTGTCAACATTTCTGGTCCTGATGCCTGATTTTGACTGGAAAAGTCAACAATTCTCTTCCTTCCCAGAGATGCTCTTCGGCCCATTGAATTCTTCTAGCAGATTGTTTGTTGCTGCAGATCCCAGCATCTGCAGTCTCTTGCGTTTCCATGGAAATAGGCCCTTTAGCCTACAGAGTCCAGGCTGGCCATTAACCACCTCCTACACTAGTCTTAGATTGACCCTTTTTAAAATTCTCCACAGGATCTACTGCTCAGGGTAATTCACGGTCACTAATTAACCCACCAACTGCATGCCTTTGGGATGTGGGAGGAAGTCGGAAACCCACAGGGTCATAGGGAGAACAAACAAATTCCATACAGAAAGCACCTGGAGGTCAAAATTGAACCTTGGTCACTGTTGCTGTGAGGATGCATCTCTACAGCTGTACCACCCACTCTTCCTTTTTCATTGTGTTTTCCGTTGTTTCAAACCCATTTATTCTTCCATCCTACTTTACTTCTCTATTATGCCCACGCCGTGTCCACATTAGGAACAATCCTGCCCACATCAGGAATAAGCAAAGACGCAGTATTAAAATGTGGAAGGCAGGGGAGGGGGTTCATAGGTTCTTTCTTCATTTTCCAATCAGACTTACTTGTGGGGACCAACTTGAAATAATTTCTCAAGAGATGGTTTGGCCAGCTGAGATGCCTGCTGTTAATGGCCAGTGTTGACTTCCTACTTCCATTCTCCTCGAAATACGAAGCTGAGGGGAATTATTTGGCTGATATAAACAGCCAGTAACCCAAAGCCTATGTGAAGTACAAATGGCTTTGAGGAGGAGGCTGAGGAGAACATTGTCTCCCATTTGTTTCTGCATGTGGCAATCAGGCTTAAACCTAAATGTTTTGAATAGTATGCTGGTTGTTTATCCCAATTAGTAATCCAGAAAATTTTCAAACTCTGAGTTTGAAAGTGACAGCAGTGAACAGGGACTTTAAATTTAATTCGTTAATTCAGAAAATAAATGTAGAATGGAAAATGGTATCAGTAATAAAGATAATTAAAGCATGAACTGATATAATATCTCATTTAATGCCCTTCAAAGTTGCCAGTTTAATTTAGGAATGAGGAGCACTATCATAGAAACATAGAAAACCTACAGCACAATACAGGCCCTTCAGCCCACAAAGCTGTGCCGAACATGTCCTTACCTTAGAACTACCTAGGTTTACCCATAGTCCTCTATTTTTCAAAGCTCCATGTACCTATCCAGGAGTCTCATCAAAGACCCTATCGTTTCCACCTCCACCACCGCCGCCAGCAGCCCATTCCACGCACTCACCACTCCCTGCGTAAAGAACTTACCCCTGACATCTCCTCTGTACCTACTTCCAAGCACCTTAAAACAATGCCCTCTTGTACTAGCCATTTCAGTCCTGGGAAAAAGCCACTGATTATCCACGTGATCAATGCCTCTCATTA
The DNA here is from genome assembly GCF_030028105.1 of Mobula birostris. Taxonomy (NCBI): domain Eukaryota; kingdom Metazoa; phylum Chordata; class Chondrichthyes; order Myliobatiformes; family Myliobatidae; genus Mobula; species Mobula birostris. The sequence continues at coordinate 10,882,495 of NC_092378.1, read as the reverse complement.
TCTTGTACACCTCTATCAGGTCACCTCTCATCCTCCGTCGCTCCAAGGGGAAAAGACTGAGTTCACTCAACCTATTCTCATAAGGCATGCTCCCCAATCCAGGCAACATCCTCTGCACCCTTTCTATGGTTTCCACATCCTTCCTGTAGTGAGGTGACCAGAACTGAGCACAGTCCTCCAAGAGGGGTCTGAACAGGGTCCTATATAGCTGCAACATTACCTCTCAGCTCCTAAACTCAATCCCACAGTTGATGAAGGCCAATGCACCATATGCCTTCTTAACCACAGAGTCAACCTGTATAGCAGCTTTGAGTGTCCTATGGACTCGGACCCCAAGATCCCTCTGATCCTCCATACTGCCAAGAGTCTTACCATTAATGCTATATTCTGTCTTCATATTTGACCTACCAAAATGAACCACCTCACACTTATCTGGGTTGAATTCCATCTGCCACTTCTCAGCCCAGTTTTGCATTCTATCAATGTCCCGCTGTAACCTCTGACAGCCCTCCACACTATCCACAACACCCCCAACTTTGTGTCATCAGCAAATTTACTAACCCATCCCTCCACTTCCTCATCCAGATCATTTATAAAAAATCACGAAGAGTTGGGGTCCCAGAACAGATCCCTGAGGCACACCACTGGTCTCCGACCTCCATGCAGAATGTGACCTGTCTACAACCACTCTTTGTCTTCTGTGGGCAAGCCAGTTCTGGATCGTCTTTCAACAGTGATAAATCTATGGATTTCTTCATCCCAGAGAACTATGTGGGCAGATTTGCTGAATATATTTTCCACTGAGACTGGGTGGGACTTCAACCAGAGATCATGCATTAAGGGTGAAAGGTGAAAAATTTAAAGGAAACGTGAGGGGAAATTTCTTCACTCAGAGGGTGGTGAGAGAATCAGAATCAGGTTTATTATCACCGGCTTATGTCGTGAAATTTGTTAACTTAGTAGCAGCAGTTCAATGCAATACAGTGTCGAACAAGCTGCCAGCGGGAAGTGGTCGATGAGGGTTTGATTTCAACATTTAAGAGGAACTTAGATAGGTACTGTGAGATTCAAGTACATTTATCATCAAAGGATGTATAAATTATACAACCTTGAGATTTACTTGCTCACAGGTAGCCATAAAGCAAGAAACCCAAAAGAACCCAATTTAAAGAAAAAAAGAATAAAATTACAAATAAACACTTGATGTGCAAGAGAAAGAAAAAACATACAAGTTATGCGAACAGTTGAAGCGAACACCAGCACTGTAAACCAATAATAAATCCTCAGATCTGACTCCGGAGCAGCCCAGGGTAGGCCCAAAGCCTCGCTTATCAGTTCATCATATTAGTGGGTAGAGGCTCTGCAGCTGGGACAGTCTCAGCACCATGGAGATGACCATTGCGGAGAACGAGCAAAATTGGCTGTCATGCTGATCGACACCCTGTCTTTCCGGTCTGTCTGAGCTGGCATTTAAATTGACCCAACGGCAGCACAGCGAAAGGCACCAGTGCACTAGAGAGCAGAGAGAACATCAAGGAGAGTGAACTCTCGTGTCCGATCTGGGACAGCGTTTAGATTGTCTGAACAGCACATTGTACCTCGCACTAGGACCAGGCACTGCTGCTGCAAAAGGCTCCGGGCTTAGTCCACGCCACCCAGCGACTCACTCCAGGCCCAGATTCTGTCACCCAGCCTGAAGCTGCTCTCAAACTCTTCACTTCAAATCAGCTCAGTGCCCAGAGCGATCCAGCCTTGCTCCCAGGCCAGCTGTGTGGGCACTGGAACTCCAACTGCATTGATTCATCCTGTAAACTTGTCTCGCCTTTGCTCACTGTTTATGGTGATAATTTAACATAATTTATCTCAAAACAGGTATTTTTAGTGATGTTTTTAGTCAGATTTCTTAGCTTTTTGACTACAAGAAAGCTGTCTCACATGTTTGGCAGTGTCATCTTAACCTGTACTTGATTGGGAGGGGTATGGAAGTCCATGCTCTGGATGTAGGTAGATGGGACTAGACAAATTAATAGTTTGGCATAGACTAGATGGGCCAAAGGGCATATTTCCGTGCAGTAGTGTTCTATGACTCTATGAGCTGGAGATCAAAGTCTCTCTCTCAGAAGGTGGTGGAAGCAAAGTATCTGAATAATGTTGGAAACAGATAAAAATAGAATCTGAAAGCAACACACATAAAAAAATGCTGGTGAATGCAGCAGGCCAGGCAGCATCTATAGGAAGAGGTACAGTTGACGTTTCAGGCCAAGACCCTTCGTCAGGACCAACTGAAAGAAGAGATAGAAAGAGATTTAAAAGTGAGAGGGGGAGGGGGAGATCCGAAATGATAGGAGAAGACAGGAGGGGGAGGGATGGAGCTAAGAGCTGCAAAGTTGATTGGCAAAAGGGATACGAGGCTGGAGAAGGGAGAAGGTCATGGGACAGGAGGCCTAGGGAGAAAGAAAGGGGAGGAAAGCCCAGAGGATGGGCAAGGAGCTATAGTGAGAGGGACAGAGGGAGGAAAAAGAGAGAGGAAAATAAATAAATAAGAGATGGGGTACCTCTTCCTATAGATACTGACTGGCCTGCTGCGTTCACCAGCATCTTTTATGTGTGTTGCTTGAATTTCCAGCATCTGCAGATTTCCTCGTGTTTGCGTTTTAAAATAGAATCTTAATAATGAAGAGAGTAAGATTACCAGGGTTAAGCAGAATTGTGGGATTGAGGTGACGATCAAATCTCATTTCACAATTGTCAGGCTTGAGGGTCTGAGAAAAGTGGCCTGCTCCTGCGTCTCAGGTTCGGGCTTGGGCAAAATGGGAACAGAACCAAAGCATGAGGGTTAGAATGAAGAGAAATGCTGTGAATTAGCTTGACTGTGATAAATTGCCAGAAGTTTTCAATCAACACACATCAAAGTTGCTGGTGAACGCAGCAGGCCAGGCAGCATCTCTAGGGAGAGGTACAGTCGACGTTTCAGGCCGAGACCCTTCGTCAGGACTAACTGAAAGAAGAGCTAGTAAGAGATTTGAAAGTGGGAGGGGGAGGGGGAGATCCAAAATGATAGGAGAAGACAGGAGGGGGAGGGATGGAGCCAAGAGCTGGACCGGTGATTGGCAAAAGGGAAATGAGAGGATCATGGGACAGGAGGCCCAAGGAGAAAGACAGGTCGGGGCGGGGGAAAGCCCAGAGGATGGGCAAGGGGTATAGTGAGAGGGACAGAGGGAGAAAAAGGAGAGAGAGAAAAAGAATATGTGTATATAAATAAATAACGGATGGGGTACAAGGGGGAGCTGGGGCATTAGCGGAAGTTTGAGAAATCAATCTTCATGCCATCAGGTTGGAGGCTACCCAGATGGAATATAAAGTGTTGTTCCTCCAACCCGAGTGTGGTGTCATCTTTTCAGTAGCGGAGGCCATGGATAGACATATCAGAATGGGAATGGGACGTGGAATTAAAATGTGTGGCCACTGGAAGATCCTGCTTTAAAAAGTTTCAATGTTTCCTTTAAACAACAAACAATTGACCGAGCAGATCGTTTTGAATGGTCAATTGGTCAAGCATGCTGGAGAGTGAGAAAACAATGAATGCATGGTCACAGAACCTCTTGGAATAAACTATTGTATGGTTGGCTTTGTAATATCAGGATCTTGAAAGCTAGAAGCAAAACATTTTGTCAATATTTGTCCTTGATTGTTTGTCAAAGTGTGCTAGATGTTTTCACCCCCAGCTTCATGGAGATCAAGGCCTCTGAAGTGCAAACAAAACCCAGGCTGTTCAGGACCAGCTCACGGTTTAGAAATGTCTCAATCTGAGGCATCTCAAAATAGTGGAAACAAATTTAAATAATCTTTAAACAGATTGAAAGTATGTTTGTTTAACAACAAGTTCATCAGAACATAAAGATGAAGAAAAGTTAAAAAAGATGTCAGAAACTTCAGTTAGGCTTTAAGTTTAAGTTTTAACTTCAGTTTGCAGAAGCTAGAGGCGGGAGGAGAAGATGGCGGCGCGACGCAGCTCACAGCGGCCACTCCAGTGGTGATGTCTGTTATTTGTCAAGTAGGGTGCCGTGCACAATCCTGATTTGATGGAGACAGACATGAGAGCATGGAGGAACATCTGGTGAAACTTCTGAAATGCCTGCTTTGCTGCTGCTGCTGCTGTGTGATCCAGAATCCCCAGAGGGGAAGGCCCCGAGTCCTCGGCTTTGCTTGTTGCTTGGCGGCCGCGGCGGGGTTGGGTTGAAGTGCTCGGCAGAGGATGGTGCTTGGTGCTCAGTGTCGGAGGGCCGGTCGGAGGCTCGAAGTTTTCGGACGGACTCAGAGTCCGCTGCGGTCGGGTGCTTTCAATGGTGCGGCATCGGCAAGTTTGCGGAGCTTGGAGGTTCATGGCAGGGAGAGTTTCTCTCTTCTATCGTCTGCGTGAGATGATGAGGCTATCGGGACTTTGAGACATTTTTTTACCGTGCCCATTGTCTGCTCTTTATCAAATTATGGTATTGCTTTGGACTGTTGTAACTATATGTTATAATTATGTGGTTTTGTCAGTTTTAGTCTTGGTTTGTCCTGTGTTTCTTGTAATATCATTCTGGAGGAACATTGTATTATTTTTTAATGCATGCATTTCTAAATGACAATAAACGAGGACTGAGTGTCCTCATAATCTAATCTAATTAAATTGACTCCATTGAAATAAACTAGATATGTCAGCCTTGTCTAGAGTATAACTGAGAGACCAGACACAAAGAGTATTTCTCCACACTCATTACAGAAAACTGACAATGGTGACCCCAGGTGTTGGTGAAGGATCAGACTCACCCACATCTGCTGTCCGGTGCTTTCCATATGACTTGGTACAGAAGTCTGGAATATGCTGACAAACACATTGCACCTAACTACTGGTTCACTATTTTCTTTTTTCTCACTGCTGCCCTCAGGTAGAAGGTACAAGAGCCTCAGGAGCAGTTACTATCCACCCCACCCTCCCACCCCCACACAGCCATCAGGCTTGTGAACAAAGAGGTTAACAACACTCATTTCCCCATCCAGTGGGAAATTCCCACAACCAATGATCTCACTTTAAGGACTCTTTATCTCGTTATCTCATGTTCTCATTATTTTTTGCTATTTATTTATATTTGCATCTGCACAGTTTGTTGTCTGCACTCTACTTGATCTTTCTTAGACCCTGTTATAGTTACTAAGCTGTAGATTTGCTGTGTATTCTGTGATGATATAGCCACAACCAAATTACATGTTTATTTTTTACTGGTAATTAAACATGAATTTCTCCTCATTCTTTGCATGTTTCAAGGCTTCAAGGAATCTTCCAGCTCAGAAGGAGGGTATTTGGCATATTATGCCTGCACTAAACTTTGAAAGAAGTTTAGTGCTAAACTTCCCAGTCAATCCCACACTCCTGCCCTTGCAGGACTGGTGGGGATCATAACCCTGACAATGTTTGACCATAAGACCATAAGCTTAGGAGCAGAATTAGGTCATTCAGCCCATTGAATCTGCTCTACCATTCCTTTGCGGCTCATTTATTTTCCCTCCCAGCCCTATTCTTCTGCCTTCTCCCTGTAACCTGTGACACTCTTACTAATCAAGAACATCTCAAACTCCGCTTTAAATATACCCAATCACTTGGCCTCTGCAATCATCGGTGCAAGATTCACCACCCTCTAGCTAAATAAATTCAAAGTTCAAAGTAAATTTTCACTCTCAGAGTACATATATGTCACCATATACAACCCAGAGATTCATTTTCTTGTGGGCATACTCAATAAATCTATAGAATAAAACAGGATCAGTGAAAGATCACACAATTTGGGTGTTCAAACAGAGTGCAAAAGGCAAAAAACTGCAAATGCAAAAGAAAGAAATATTAATAATAAATTATCATACTGCCCCATGCTGCCACTTCATGTGCAATTCCTAGTGTCAATTGACAGATTTTATCGAATCTGTTTTCACCAAATATAGGAGCAGTGAATTCCAAATCATGATATCTCTGCATTAAAGAAACACTCCTTTCTTCCTTTTTAAGTTTGCATGAGCAACATTTCCATTCCTGATTCTAATTAGCATCAGAATCTTATACTTGTCAATTCATTTTGTGCTGAGCTGATACAAATTGTTAAAAATCTCTGGCATTGAATGGGAAGTTGTGCCCCCAAAAAACCTGTGTTAATAAGATCAGAGAGCTAAATGCATGATCTCCCAGTGGCCACACATTTTAATTCCACGTCCCATTCCCATTCTGACATGTCTATCCACGGCCTCCTCTACTGTAAAGATGAAGCCACACTCAGGTTGGAGGAACAACACCTTATATTCTGTCTGGGTAGCCTCCAACCTGATGGCATGAACATTGACTTCTCAAACTTCCGCTAATGCCCCACCTCCCCCTTGTACCCCACCCGTTATTTATTTATATACACACATTCTTTCTCTCTCTCTCCTTTTTCTCCCTCTGTCCCTTTCACTATACTCCTTGCCCATCCTCTGGGCTTTCCCCCGCCCCCCACCTGTCTTTCTCCCTGGGCCTCCTGTCCCATGATCCTCTCATATCCCTTTTGCCAATCAACTGTCCAGCTCTTGGCTCCATCCCTCCCCCTCCTGTCTTCTCCTATCATTTTGGATCTCCCCCTCCCCTTCCTACTTTCAAATCTCTTACTAGCTCTTCCTTCAGTTAGTCCTGACAAAGGGTCTCAGCCTGAAACGTCGACTGTACCTCTTCCTCGAGATGCTGCCTGGCCTGCTGCATTCACCAGCAACTTTGATGTGTGTTGCTTGAATTTCCAGCATCTGCAGAATTCCTCGTGTTTGCGGGTCTAAAGAATGGCATGGGAGAAGTGGGCTTGAATTTGTGACACATTTTGCACCAGTACTGGGGAAGGAGGGAACTGTTCCACCTGAACTATGGTGGGGCCAGGGTCCTGGTTAATTGCATAACTAAGGCTTTAAACTAAATAGTAGAGGGTTGAGTTCAACAGTTTGGAAAATTATGGGTGAAGTAAAAGGGAAGGAGAGTGCAGGAGAGGTCACTCAAGTCTCCAGAATAAAGAACAAGACAAAAAGTTGACAAAGTGAAAAGAATTTTACTTCAAGCAACATGGAAACAAAATTAAAAAGGGTGGTGAATACAGGACTAAAGGAGTTAAAATTTGAATGCACACAATATACAAAATAAGATAGATGATCTCGAAGCACAGTTCGAAATCACAAGTACGACATCGTGGGCATCACAGAGTCAAGGCTGATAAAAAGATCTAAGCTGGGTGTTTAGCATCTATGGAATCTAATGCCAGAGGCGACTGTGGAGACCAAGTAATTGGGTATATATAAAGCAGAAGCAGATATGCCCTTAATTAGTAAGGGCGTCAGAGGTTCTGGGGAGAAGGCAGGAGAGTGAAAGTAAATCAGCCATGTTCGAATGGCAGAGCAGACTCTATGGGCCGAATGGACCAATTCTACTTCCACGTCTTATAGTCTTAAAAACTTTCTGGTCTGCCTTGAACTGTTTTTCTATCAACATGCTCCGTTTCTGTTTGACTAGTTTTACTGCTGTTGTTTTCATCACTGTCCTCCATTCTAATACGTCACCTCTCAGGTTATTGTTCCCCCTCTCATAAATCATACTCTAAACACTTCTGTTGCTCTCCCTTAGCCAGGAGTGCAGACTGAGCTGTTGGTGAAAAGTGAAACATTACAGCTGCTGATAAGAAAACTAAAAGTGGGAAAGGACTTTCAGGAAGTTATTCTGAGGGGATTGGGGATTTGGAGTGAAGAAGCAGGACGGAAATGAATTAGGTGGGGTCAGAGCAGTGCTGGGTGGGTTAGAATTGACGAGAAGTGACAACGTCAGAATGAATAGGATGCAGTGTACCGCAGCGGCGTCCAAACCGGCTGGGAATGCCTGGTGGACGGAGAAAGCCAAGAATGCAGGAAAGCTTAGTAATCATGGTGGGTGGATCAAAAAAATGTAGAAAGGATTTGCTGTGATTTATGTGAGCTGCAGTCACTTGGGAAGAACAAAGGTAGTTACAAAAAAATAAAACAAGCCCAACAACTGGAGACCCAGCCCAAAAAAAAAAGAATCAGCGTTGCTGGGAAATATTTTTCAAGGCTGACAATTCTGTATGCACAACTCCCCTGTCTGTAACTGAGCCTGTTTGCTACTTTCAGAATTTCATCAAAGGTTTGCTTATTTATATCTGTTTTTCAAGATTCAAAGTACATTTCAAATCAAAGTATGTATACAGAATACAAAATCTGAGATTCGTTCTTTAATGGTAAAATGACAAAGTATGAAATGCAGTTACCAGAGGAGGAATTAAACTTAGTTACAGTTTGTATTCATGCTATATGATGTGTCAATGTTTTATGACAAAGCTTCATGCCCAAGAAGTGTTCCACTTTCCTGGTAGCTCTGGGTAAAAGATTAACAGAGCACATGGATTTTTGATTATTTTTATTTCAATTAGCACTACAGCTTCCACTTTAGCGGCATTTTAATTTGGGGGAAACAATTAAATTGAGATCAATGGCACAGCAACAAGCCAGTCCTGATGAACGGCCTCAGCCTGAAACATCCGACTGCTTACTCTTCTCCCGAGTTGCTGCCTGGCCTGCTGAGTTCCTCTAGCATTTTGTGTATGGTGATGTGGTTCCAACGAAAGTTAATCGATGTGAGGTGATTACCTTGCAACCTCTCCACAGATGCTGCCTGTCCTGCCAAATATTTCTATATTTTCTGATTTTATTCAAAATATCCAACATCCACATTATTTTGTTTACAGCAAGTGGCACATATTCAAACTGAACTGCAGCACTGAAACCATGCAAAAACTTGCTCACACAGGTGAATTTGCGTTGCCACTTCTTTAGTGTTTCAGGTAGGTGTTTACAACAACATTATAAGCCTGTATGGAAAAATATTTATTGAGATACAGCATGGAATATGCCCTTCGAGCCACGCCCACACCCCACCCCCCCAGCAATTCACCAATTTAATCCTAGCCTAATCACAGGAGAATTTGCAATGGCCAATTAGCCTACCAACCAGTATGCCTTTGGACTGTGGGAGGAAACAGGAGCACCCGGAGGAAATGACATGCGGTCATGACAATAATGTACATACTGCTTACAGACAATAGGGGGGAATTGAACCCTGGTCGCTGTTATTGTAAAGCGTGGTGCTAACCACTACGCGATTGTGCTGCCCAACCCACCAAAGAATTAATTAATTTAGAATTCTTCTACACGTCCTCTGGTTCCTTACTCCAAATAATGATTACGTCTTTTTATTGAAAGACAAAAGAAGCATTGTTTAATGAATTCTGCTGTGGCCATGGTCTTTTCTACTCACACCTAGTCTTCTATTCACCGACTTACAGGTCACTGATTGGAAGGAAAGTGGATTATTATTATTATTGCTTCCTGTGAATGTATGATCAACAAGGTCAGCCATATGGCCTGTTTTCGTATATAGTTGGATCATTTTCCGGTTACCTACCCCTAAAATAGAAGATAGAAGAGTAGAGCACAGGAACATGCCATTGAGCCCACAATGTTGTGCCGAACCAGCTAAAACACGAATCAAAAACACACCAACACTAATCACTCCTATCTACACCACGTCCACATCCTTCCAACTTCCTTACATCCATGTGCCTATCCACACGACTCTTAAAAGGCTCCAATGTATTTGTGTCTACCACTACACCAGGCAGCACATTCCACTCTCTGAGTAAAAAACTTAACCCTCACATCCCCCTTGAACCTACCCCCTCTCATCTTCACTGCTTGCCCTCTGTTATTAGACATTTCAACCCTGGGAAACAGATACTCTCTGCCCACTGTATTTATGCCTCTCATAATCTTTCACACCTCTGTCAGATCTCCCCTCAGCTTCCGGCACTCCGGAGAAAGCAACCTAAGTTTATCCAGCCTCTTGTAATACCACATGCCCTCTAAATCAGGCAGCCTAGTAAACCTCTTCTCCAAGGCCTCTACATCCTTCCTATAGCGAGATGACCAGAACTGCATGTAATACTTCACATGTGCCCTAAGCAGAGCATTATAAATTTGTAATATAATCTCTTATTAGGTCTAAGTAGATGGGGTGATTTGACACAGTAAGGGTTGGAGCATGTGTTTTGCACATTGATATTAGTTCCAATGAATCAAGGATTTTACTCACATTTAACCTGTCAAATTTTATTAACATGACTTTAAAAAACCCTTAAAATGTAATTTCATGTTGGTAAGGCCAAATATGGATAAGATCTACAGATTCCAGTGATGTCTTCTCTGGAATTCAGAAGAATGGGGGTGGCAGGGGGATGTATCATTGAAACCTATTGAAGACCTCGATAGAGTAGATTTGGAGAGGAAGTTTCCTATGGTGGGAGAGTCTAAGACCAGAGGACACAGCCTCAGAATAGAGGGATGACTATTTAGAGTGGAGATGAGGAGGAATTTCTTTAGCTAGAGAGTGGCAAATCTGTGGAATTTGTTGCCACAGGCAGTTGTGAAGGCCAAGTCATTACATATATATTTAAGGCAGAGGTTGATAGATTCTTGATTAGTCAGTACATGAAGTCATATGGGGAGAAAGCAGAGGCCGGGGCTGAGAGGGATATTGGATCAGCCATGAAGAAATGGTGGAGCAGACTCGATGGGACAAATGGCCTAATTCTGCTCCCATATGTTATGGCCTTTATGGTCTAATGCCGTTGGTTAACAAATATAACCTTAGAACGTATATCTGGATGATGCGTCATTGTTAAAATAGTCCAGATAAAGAGGCATAGTAGAATTTTGAAATTGTTTTGTTGAAAGGTTATCCAGTATGGATGGTGTGTTTTTAAAGAATGCTGTTTTGCCGGTGTGAATGACAGAGGACTGTAGGAACAAGCTTTTGGTAAAATGGAAAGTGGAGATTAATGTTTCCCTTGTCACCTGTGCCAACACAAATAGACTCATACATTTCATCATTGCATAATTCCACATTGCATCATTCCACAGTCATGAACAGAAGTTCCTGGGTATTAACATCTCTGAATATCTAGCCTGGACCCAATATATTGATGCAGCTACAAAGAAGGCAAGATAGCGGCTATATTCGATGAGGAGTTTTAAGAGATTTGGTTTGTCATCAAAACACTCACAAGTTTCTACATATGTACCATGGAGATCATTCGAACTGGCTGCATCACCCTCTGGTAAGGAGGAGGGGGTTGGGGTACGGCTACAGGTTCAAAATAAGCTGCAGAGAGTTGTAAACTTAGTCAGCTACATCATGGGCACTAGCCTCTGTAGTATCCAGGATATCTTTAAGGATTAATGCCTCAAAAAGTCGACATCCATTATTAAGGATCCCCATCACCAAATTATGCCTTTTTCCTCCATTAGGGAGGAGGTACAGGAGCCTAAAGGCACACACTCAAAGGAACAGCTTCTTCCCCTCTGCCATCTGATTTCTGAATGGACATTAACACATGAACACTACTTCAGAACTTTTTTTATTTCTATTTTTGCTTTTCTTATTTAACTATTTTATATATACTATATATCATTCAGGCTTTTTATTATGTATTGCAGTGTACTGCTGCCATATAACAACAAATTTTACAACATATACCACTGATACTAAACTCGATTCTGGTGATGCAACGTTGCAACAATTGACAATGAATAATAAATACCTTCCGACTGATGAAAGAATTATACATTTCACAGTTCTCTGTACCAAAAAGCAAGTCCCTCTAGAACGAAATTACATTTTAAGGGATTTTTAAAGTCACCTTTGTATATAACTGCCTTCTTCAAAGTCAATCCTGAGAGCCCAGGCTTATTAATTACGTCTGAGGACTACATTGTCACCAATCTTTTAGCTTTTAATTTGGGTGCCTGGCAACAATATTGGAGGTGCTTTATTAGTCATAAACTATTATCTGCTTTATCAAAGTAAGTTTTTTTTAAATGGGCAATTAGACCATTTGGTTTTCTGCTATTTACCTTTATCTCAAAGGAACTCTTCAACCAAAAGTGTTCAATGTGTTCCTGCAGGAAGATAAGGCAACATATCCAAGGAACTCTGGGTGCTTAGGAAAGGGTTGCACATGGAAGGCATGAAAATTCATAACAGGAGCTTTTCTATGGATAAAAAAAGTGGAAAATAGCAGATGCTGGAAACCTAAAACAAAAGCAGAAAGTCTCGCTGTTAATCAGAAGCTCAGGAAGTATCTGTGGAAAGAGAAAAGGAGCTAATGTTTCAGTCACCGACACCTTGATCAGACAACCATTAAACACTGTCCTGTTTAAGGTGACTTAAGTCAATGATCAGATCCAGTCATAGGAAAAGACAGCACAAAAACAGGCCTTTCAGCACAACTAGTCCACGCTGAACCATTTCAATTGCCTACTCCTATCGACCATAGCTGTCCATACCCCTACCATCCAGGTACCTATCCAAACTTCCCTTAAACGCTGAAATCAAGCTTGCATGCACCACTTGCACTGGTAGCTCATTCCACGCTCTCATGACTCTCTGAGTGAAGAAGTTTCCCCTCATATTCCCCTTAAACTTTTCACCTTTTACCCTTAACCCCTGACCTCTAGTCCTAGTCCCAGCCAACCTCAGTGGAAAAAGCATCCTTGCACTTACCCTATCTATAGCCCCTATAATTTTGTATGCCTCTATCAAATCTCAGATATTTAATGGTTACAAGAAACTTAAAAGTCATCTACTATTTATTGCAGTCTGTCTTTTGACCTTCATGCTCATCCTGAATGTAAAAGAAAAACTGGAAGGGAAGTTCTTATTTTTGTCACATTTTCTAATAGCATTGAAGGGGGCCAGTTGGCTGACTGAATCAGGGTTAGTTCTCAGCCCATTAGTCCCATGTCTCCACATATTTCCCTATAACCTATTCTCTCACATACAGGCCTAACAATCAACCCCCTTCCCTCTGATTCCCTTTCCTCCCACCTACACGAGAGATGATGTACAATAACTAATTAACCTTTCAACCAGCCGCTCTTTGGGAAGTGGGAAGCAACTGGAGCACATTCAAAATGAAAATGCAGTATCTCCACACAATCACCATCTGAGGCTCGAATTGAACTCCAGCTGCTGAAGCTGACCAGCAGCAGCACGACGCATTTTGCCACTGGGTTCCTCTCCGTACCACTGCAGGCCTTCATGGTCAAGGTAGCACCAACAAGGCAACTTGGCCATCCATTCAAATACTGAATATGTAACAAATTAGAATCAGAATCGGAATCAGGTTCAATATCACCAGCATATGCCGTGAAATTTGTTGTCTTTGTGGCAGCAGTACAATTAAATTAAAGGCATCCGTTAGTCTTGCGAGACCATGGACCTGCGCCTGGAAAGTCTTCACTCTCCAGGACGCAGGCCTGGGCAAGGTTGTATGGAAGACCAGCAGTTGCCCATGCTGCAAGTCTCCCCTCTCCACAACACCAATGTTGTCCAAGTGAAGGGCATTAGGACGCATACAGCTTGGCACTGGTGTCGTCGCAGAGCAATGTGTGATTAAGTGCCTTGCTCAAGGACACAACACGTTCCCTTGGCTGGGGCTCGAACTCACGACCTTCAGGTCGCTAGTCCAATGCCTTAACCGCTTGGCCACGTGCCCACACAGTACAATGCAATACATAATAACAGAGGAAAAATGGAATTACAGTAAGCATATACATATATACACACACTCATATACATTAAATAGTTAGATTAAGTAATTAGTGCAAAAACAGAAATAAAAAAATAATGAAGTAGTATTTTTGGGTTCAATGTCCATGTAGAAATCAGATGACGGAGGGGAAGAAGCTGTTCCTGAATCACTGAATGTGTGCCTTCAGGCTTCTGTATCTCCTTCCTGCTGGCAGCAGTGAGAACAAGGCATAACCTGTGTGATGGGGGTCCTTAATGATGGATAGCATCTTTTTGAGGCATCGCTCCTTAAAGATGTCCTGGGTACTATGAAAGTTAGTGCCCATGATGCAGCTGGCTGAGTTTACAACTCTCTGCAGCTTATTTTGATCCTGTGCAGCCCCTCCCCATACCAGACAGTGATGCAGCCAGTTAGAATGTTCTCCACAATACATCTGTAGAAATTTCTGAGTTTCTTTGGTGACACACCAGAGCTCAAACTCCGAATGAAATAAAGCCATTGTCGTGCCTTCTTTGTTGCTGCATCGATATTTTGGGTGCAGGTTAGATCTTCAGAGATGCTGACACCCAAGAACCTGAAATTGTTCACTCTCTTCACTTCTTCTCCCTCTGGGAGTTCTGATGTGTGTTCACTCATCTTACCCTCTCTGAAGTCCACAGTCAGTGCTTTGGTCTTACTAACGTGAAGTGCAAGGTTGTCGCTGTGTCGACCAGTTGGTATAACTAATCCGTTGCAAATAAACTATCCAAATCCAATAAAACCAAATTCTATTGTTCAGTATGGCATATTGACACTTTAAATTGATTGCAGCTTTTGATATTTAGATAACTACAGAGCAAATATCATTCCCTACACAAATAATGGTCTCAATTCTGTGAAACTACAATTTGAGCAATTGATTTTCTTTCTCTCGTCTAAAAGCTAAGTCCCTTAGTGCCACACATCCAGTAAAGAACTATGCATGGGCCACAATCAGCAAAGTAATCTCCCTCGTGTTTGAGTCTTCAAATTGAACTCTCCACAGCAGCTTGTTAAGGCTTACACTGATAGTCTCACCATCTTAAGGTGACGTAATGTTAAATATAGTGCTTAGAATAAAATATTTCAGCCTGCTTGAAAAGGTGATCAAATGTTGATATAAGAGTCACAGAAACAGAACAGAGGTTAACAGATTCTTGATTGGTCAGGGCATGAAGGGATATGGGGAGAAGGCTTGAGACTGGGGTTCAGAGGGAAAGTGGACCAGCCATGATGAAATTCTGCTCCAAAATCTGATGATCTTATTCACTTTCACTGTGACCTCAGGTGAGGCTGATGGACAGTGCAGCAGCACAGCTAACAGAGGGATCTGGTTTGTATGGACTTTGTATGTTGTCTTTGTGTCTGCATGAGTTTCCTTCAAGAGATCCAGCTTCCTTCTATATCTCAAAGGTCTGCAGTTTAGCACAATAAGATATAGGAGCAGAATTAGGCCATGTCTGCTCTGCCTTTTCATCATGGCTGATCCATTTTTTCTCTCAGCCCCAATTTCCTGCCTTCTCCCCGCATCCCTTCTTGCCCCGACCAACCAAGAATCTATCAACCTTTGCCTTAAATATTCATAAAGACTTGGCATCCACAGCTTCCTGTGGCAAAACATTCCACAGATTCACCACTCTCTGGCTAAAGAAATTTGTCCACGTTGCCTTTCGAAAAGGACGCCCCTCTATTGTGAATCTGAGTCCTCTGGTCTTAGACTTTCCCACCATAGGAAATATCATCTCCACATCCACTGCATCAAGGCCTTTCATTGTTCAATAGGTTTCAATGAGGTCACCCCTCATTCTTGTGAATTCCGGTGAATACAGGCCCAGCGCCATCAAACACTCTTCATAGGACAAGCCATTCAAACCTGGAAACATTTTCAAGAACCTCCTTTGAACCCTCTCCACTTTCAACACATCCTTTCTAAGATAAGGGGCCCAAAACTGCTCACAATTCTCCAAGTAAGGCCTCACTAGCGCTTTATAAAGTCGCAGTATTACAACTTTGCTTTTATTGCCGTCCTCTTGAAATGAATGTTATCATTGCATTTGACTTTCTCACCACTGACTCAACCTGCAAATTAACCTTTAGGGAATCTTGCACAAGGACTCCCAAATCCCTTTGCGCCTCAGATTTTCGTATTTTGTCTCCATTTAGAAATGAGTCAACCCTTTCATTTATTTTACCAAAGTGCATGGCCGTACTCTTCTGGACACTGTATTCTATCTGCCATTTCTTTGTCCATTCTCCTAATCTGTCTAAATCATTCTGTAGCCTCTCTACATCCTCAAAACTACCTGCCCATTCACCTAGCCGTATATTGTCTGCAAACTTTTCAACAAAGCCATCAATTCCATCATCCAAATCACTGACATATAACGTAAAAAGAATCTGTCCCTACACAGACTCCTGAGGAACACCACTAGTCAAAGGCAACAACCAATTGGCCTCCCTATAGGTTACACGTAGGATGTAGGTGAATGATGGAATTTTTGGGATATTGATGTAACAGTCGTGTGAATAAAATGGAATTAAAATAGCACATAGACCTAGTAGGTCAAAGAGCTGATTTCTGTGCAATGGTTATATGATCTTATTAAACATCTGGACCAGCGTTTTTGCCTACCCCATAATCTTCAGGGATTTGTTGGCCTGTACTCCAAGGTTCCTGGTAGAGCAGTGTGGGTATGATACAACCCTATAGGGATGTGGTGTAGAGGTTCTGCTGACTGTTCACTGTGCACGACCTATTCTCTCCTTGGCATTATGGGGTTGCAAAGAAAAGAGCCATCAAGAGCATCACATAGGCTGCTGAGCGAGTCCTCAGAGGGCTATGGACTAATGCTGCTGGGACACAAGCCAGAGCCTGGTCAGCCCTGGCTGGGTCACCTGAGCAGGAGTGCCTATGTTGAAAGACCCAAAACACCCAATGACCCCAGGTTACAACACCAATGATGCTTCCTAGGATGCATCTCAGCATAATGCTCTATGATTCTGTCAGTATCCCACCACATATTCATATTATTGTTTTAGCTGTCCCTCACTTGCTTTATATTCCATTTGGGTAGCCTCCAACTTGATGGCATGAACATCGATTTCCCAAACTTCCAGTAATTACCCCCTTTCCTTCACCATTCCCCATTCTTTATTCCCTCTCTCACCTTCTTACCTGCCCATCACCTCCCTCTGGTGCTTCTCCCCTTTCTTTTCTTCCACGGCCTTCCATGGAGACTATTAGATTCTCCTTTCTCCAGCCCTTCATCTCTTCCACCAATCAATACCCAGCTCTTTACTTCACTCCCTCCCCTTGCCCGGTTTCATCTATCACCTGCCACCTTGTACTTCTTCATGCCCTCCCCCATCTTCTTATTTCTGACTTCTTCCTCCTCCATTTTAAGATCTGAACGAGGGGGTCAGCCCAAAATATCACTTGTTTATTCACATTCACGGATGCTGCCTAACCTGCTGACCCCCTCCAGCACATTATGTGCATTGCTCTAGATTTCCAGCATCTGCCGTACCTTTTGTGTTGGTAAATTACCCTTAATTCCCCTGATTTGAATTCCATTTGGCATCTATCTGCCTCTTGATCTGCGCTGGAGTTGCAGTGCAAACATACTGTGAACTGTACTGATAGTGCAAACATAAACAGAACTGTCCTGTTCTTTAGATTCACTAATCAACATCAGAAAAGAGATGTGTATTATATTAGAAGTAAATGTTGACCAGGCCATTACTTTACAGGAGTAATGTTAACAAGGGGCTGCTTTCAACAGGTCTGTACGTGCCATTTTATCTTATCTCAAAATTAAACATTAGTTTCCTCAGCACTAATACAGAAAAAATGCTAATATACTCCTAGTCTATTATTTATACCTGTGTGTTATCTGGTTTTTGATAGCAGCAAAATTTTAGGTTCATTGAGTTTTTCACAGTATCCTCCTGAACAATAGATTTTTTTCCCCCAAGGTCACCACACTGGTATTTCAGAAAGTTGAACACATTCCCATTTACTTATCTGCACACCCCCCCCCAATATATGTAAGAAAATAACCTTTAGGTTGTCCCACAATTTATCAATGCAAATTGGAGTCATACAGTCATAGAAAAGCACTGCAGGGAAATGAGCCCTTCTGCCCATCTAGTCCATAATGAGCCATTTAAACTGCCCATTCCCATCTATCTTCACTGGGACCATAGCCTTCCATAACTCTACCATCCACATACCTATCCAAAATTCCCTTAAACATTGAAATTGAGTTTCCATGCATCACTTATGCTGGTACTTGTTTCGTACTCTCGCCATCCTCTGAGTGAAGAAGTTTCCCCTTAGGTTCCTGATAAACTTTTTACATTTCACCCCTAACCCATGACCTCATGTTGTAGCTCATAAGACCATAAAAAATAGGAGCACTATTCGGCCATTTGGGCCCATCGAGTCTGCTGCGCCATTCAATCATGGCTAATCCTTTTTTCCCCCTCCTCAGCCCCACTCCTTGGACTTCTGCTCTTACCTTTGATGCCTTGTCCAATCAGGAACCTATCAAGCTCTGCCTTAGATACACCCAACGACTTGTCCTCCACAGCTGCCTGTGGTAACATATTCACCACCCGCTGAATAAAGAAATTTCTCTGCATTTCTGTTTTAAATGGACACCCCTCTATCCTGAGCCTATGTATGCCCTCTTGACTTGACTCCCCCACCATGGGAGACATCCTTTCCACAAGCTCTATTGCTACCACTTTCAGAACCCCAGGGTGCAGTTCATCTGGTCCAGGTGATTTATGTACCCTCAGGTCTTTCAGCTTTTTGAGCACCTTCTCCCTTGTAATAGTAACTGCTCTTCCCTCACACCCTTCAACATCTGGTACACTGCTAGTGTCTTTCACAGTGAAGTCTGATGCACTGAGTCCCACCCAAACTCCGCGGAAAAAGCCTGCTTGCATTTCCCCTATCTATACCCCTCATAATGTTGTTTACCTCTATCAAACCTCTCAAACTTCAACATTCCAGGGAACAAAAGTCGTATTCAATCTTTCCATTTAACTCAGGTCCTCCAGTCCCGCAACATCCTTGTAAATTTCCTCGGTACTCTTTCAACCTTATTCAATCTTGTTTGAAATAGGATGGCAAAGGGAGTTTCCGAACAAAGATAGAAAAATCAGTTTCAGAATCAGGTTTAACATCACGGGCATATGTCGTGAAATTTGTGAATAGAGGGAAAAAAAAGTAGTCAACTTAAATACTGAAGGTTAAGGGGAAGATTTTAAATAACGGCAAGGAAAAATAATTGCACAGATTCATAATTCTCTTCCTGGGTTAGAGTGCCCGGACTGTTGATCACGCCGTAGCCAACATCCCTCTGATATAAATAGAATGGGCGCGGCTCACTTTATTGTCATAAGCAACACAAATCTAATAACTTCATCTCCGATCAAGGAGCAGGTGACTGTGAAGGGGTCATTCTTTTTGGTTTGCGGAGGCCAAAGGTGAAGTAGCACGTAATTGAAAACAGCTTATTTGAAAACTGATCATATAACCTCCCGGCCAGCTCACCGTTAACTTTGGAGTCATCGAGTCGTACAGCACTACAGTACAGAAAACAGGCCATTCGGCCCACTTAGTCTGCGTAATAAACTTTCTGGTAACTCCTTTGCCCATACCTTGAGCCATTCACCCAAACCACTTCTCGAAACATTCACAATAGAAACGCCAAGAACTCAGAATATTCCAGCAAGTACGAGTGTGCTTTTTGTTTTAGTGAGAGCAGGAATTCACATCTGATCGCTTTCGGACGGTTACCATGGGCATGTCTGTACGCATTACCTGCAAATGCGTGCATTCTTAATATGCTAATAATTATGGACAAGGCGGTTCTCAAAACCCCTCTTCACTTGCCCCTTGTCCACAGTGACCTTGGCATTCAACGCAGAATATATAGTTTGTAACGTTACAACGTTAGGCAAATACCACTCCCATTGCCCCTTCTCAAGCTGTAAAGACGTTTTGTTTTGGTTGAAATTCACACTGGGTGAAACAGTACATCAACAATAGACACTCATCTCATCCATTATAGTAAATAAATTTCTTCGTTCGAGTTGCCTAATATTTATATCACCTACTCTTGTTAGCGCTGTAATGTCACCCAGACCCTCTCTGCTAGATACATAGGTTATTGGACAAGTTCACTTTACCTTGCTGCTTTCGACTAAAAGTTTAGTAACTCCTTCAAGCGGCGTGCATTCGGCGTCTCTAACAAACATTCCCGGAAAGCTTTCCTTCAAATAATGAATTCCATTCCACTGATGGCTTACTCATTAATTGTGACCCTTTGAATACCGGAGATGCCGAGTGAGCGTTTTGGCACGATCCCACACCAGAGAGAGAGAGAGAGAAAAACCTCCCACCTGCTTGAGATACAAAACAACATACGTTCTGGAGGACACCCGAAACCTTCAATTTAAACCCATCGCGGGCCCTACGACATTGTAAACGAACACTGGCAGAGGTTATCAACGAAAGGACGCAAAATCTAATTGAGCCAAAATTGCGTTTCGCTGGAGAAAAAGGATAACTTTTATAGAGTTGCCTTTGACTGCGCTCCACGCCCTCCAATTGAAAAAAAACTCTTTAGTGCATTATGTTGTGTCTCTCGTATTTCTGTATCCTAAAAATTCTTGGGGCTATTTTATTGCTTAATTTCTGGACGAGACATAGTTTCATACTTTATTGGAACCTCATTTTGAGTTCCGGTTTGATGTGTCCAAGTCCATGGGAACTGAGTACTGCGCACGTTTGTTGTTAGTTACCAGCAGGAAAGCAGAGTTTGGCAGCGGGAGTTTGTGCTCCGGGTTGCCTCGCAGTGACCTCTGCTGGACGGTGCCGGAGAGTGACTGGTCCAGCCAGATGTTCGCAAACACTGCTCCACACTCAGTACTGTACAGCGGGCAGCGCTGTGTTCAGGCTGATGGAGGAATGTGCAACAGGGGCCATTTAAAATACTGGTAGGTTTATTAAACGAATACAGGGGGAAGAGACACCCTTTCCCCGTTCGCCCTCATTACAGAGATAAGAAAAGATAGAGAGAATGGGGGGTGGGGAGAGTGAGAGAGATTGAGATTTCTGGAAACTAATTCTCCAACACTATTGCAATATATAAGGCAAGCTGCAAGTCGCACGCCACAATTCTTACAGCATTATATACCCAATACCACAAAGCCAAGCAAGTGATTGTCGCTAAGATAAGAGACCGCAGATGGAACGGGAAACAGAATGCTCTAAACACTTACACGAGGAATTCTGCTGATGCTGGAAACATTTAGCAGGTTGAGCAGCGTCTGTGCAGGCAAAAGGACCTGATGTAGATTTTTTTATAGGTGACAAGATCTTAGATTTGTTATTTATCAGCGTCTGGCTGTCAAGTTGCTCAGGTGTACAGTATATAGTGGAACTTCATGTGCAAGTGGAGTTTAGGCTTTCTGTCCTGCTAATGAAAATGTGAGAACCCTGGCTACTCATGCTTGCAGTACAAACCATTGACAAATTGCTGTTATTAGCATAAATTAACATTGGGCATGCATAGGCTATGAGCCCAGGTCCCCATCCCTCTATCAATTATCACGAAGCATTTTATGCAAAATTATTTTTAATTATCTGCCAATACTCAAAATCTGAAATAACAATAGTAGATGTTGGAACTAGTCAGCAGATCAGGTTACACCTGTGGAAAGGGATACAGAGTTAATGCTTCTATCTGAAGACTCTGTCAGAACTGGGGAGAAGAGAAGACTAAAGTAGATTCAAGATGCAAAGGTCATTGTAAGTTACCCCTGATTCGGCTAGGATTAAATCAGGGGTTTTCTGAGCAGCACGGCTTGAAGGGCTGGAAGGGCCTATTCCAAGCTGTATCTCAATTCAAAAAAAGTGGTGGGAGGATTGGATGAGACAAGGGGAATGTCTATGATGGGGTAGATTGTGCTGGGTGGGGTATCTAGCCCAGTGTATCAGTTAGAGATTGATAACGCAGACACAGACAAAGAAGCATTATATGTTGCTCATAGCAGGGCTGTGAACTTGTGCACTTGTGTATAATAAGCACTGGTTTCATGGAGTTATCCAGCAAGGAAGCAACCCCTTCTGCCCACTCTCTGCCAGCCACTGAGTACCATTTTGCCCTAATCCCATGTTATTCTCCTCAGATTCCACCACTCATTGGGGTAATTCACATCAGCTAATTAACTGACCAAAGTGGATGTCTTGTGGATGTAATGGGAAAGTAAAGCAAATGAAAAAACCCTACTTTGTTACTGGGAGAACATTCAACATCTTCCTTGACAGCACCAGAGTTCAGACACTATGAAGAAACAGCTCTACTAGATGTGCCTCTACCATGTATTTAACCTGACTCAGAAAGAAGTCAACTTTAACTTGAGTAAAAAAGAATTAAAAAACAACAAAAATACTCAGCAGTTTCTGTAGAAATAGAAACAGCTGATGTTTCAGATTTGAGGCCTCTTGTCAGAACTTCCTCTGGATAGAACAAAAGAATTTTTTTTTGTCCTATTCTTCTATCCAAAGCTGGTGTGTCTATCTTGGGCCTGTGAAAGGTTGAAGACACTCTCTCCTCTGTGTGTGGTTTATGAATTGGAAAAGTTTAGAGCAGGAGTTGCCAACCTGGGGGCCATGGATCCCTTGCTTAATAATATTGGTCTATGGCATAAAAAATGTTGGGAACCTCTGCATTAGAAGAAATTGGGCTAAATCTGGATAAATGGGATTAGTTTAGATGGTCATCTGGGTCTGCATGGGCCAGTAAGAGATTTCCTCTTTCTCTAATTGCTGGAAATGGGGGTGAAGTTGGATTGCAATGGAAAGGCGATCCACCCACTCTTTTCCTGACATGAGAATTTTGCACACTTGGCTGATTAGATGTGAAAGAAAGAAATATCTGAATTTTTATAAAGTTTTTAACACCACAAGATACCTTAGTTGGCACAGTCAGAGGGTCTGTTTCTGTACTGTGTAACTCTATGACTCTAATTTATTCACAACAAGATCCCACAGATGGGAAATTTATAACGGTGAAGTATTTACTCATAAAAGATAAATACTGATTAGGACACTAAGGATAATTTCCCTATCTTTCCAAATAGATCCATAGGGCCCTTGAGAAACCCCAGAGAGAAACCCACTTAATATCCCATCACGAGGAATTCTGCAGATGCTGGAAATACAAGCTACACACATCAAAGTTGCTGGTGAACACAGCAGGCCAGGCAGCATCTCAAGGAAGAGGTACAGTCAACATTTCGGGGGTCCTGATGAAGGGTCTCGGCCTGAAATGTCGACTGTACCTCTTCCTAGAGATGCTGCCTAGCCTGCTGCGTTCACCAGCAACTTTAATATCTCATCATAAAGATGGTGCCTTTGAACATGAAGTGCTCCCTCAGAAGTGCAGTAAAGGATTAGAAAGAGCTCAGAGAACATTTGTAGGATTGATCCCTCGGATAAGAGTCAAGAGTTACATGGTAGGAGAGACTGGGACTGTTCCCTCTGGACAACTGAGTATTGAGGGAGTGATTTGATCATAAATGAAATGAGGAAGTTATAGAATCAGATTTGAAAGAAGTCGTCTTGGGTCTTGGACATGGTTTGTGTATTGGACTCTGGTTCACATTGTCATGTTTTCCTGCTTTCTGGTTGCTTATTTGTTGGTATTTTGTGCGGATTTGATTGGGGCAGACTGGCTCTGTGGCCTCCAGTCAATGACCAATGTGGTGATGGATTGAACTGAACTGAATATTTCTAGACTCTTCAAAGACTTGAGATTTGATGTTTTATATTCTGTGTTTTTCCTTTTTTCTTTTGCGCATTGGGGGTTTGATGTTTTTCTTTGAATAGTGTACACGGCATTCTTTGTTTCGTGGCTGTCCGTGGGAGGATGAATCACAGGTTTGTAAACTGCATACGTACTTTGAAACTTTATATCAAAAAGCACTACAGCACCAAAAGAGTATCAGGATTACTCAGAATTATTTACTGTCCTTAAATGAAGGAAATAATCTATTTCTGTAGCAAATTTTCTTGCTTAAGCTCCTCATAGCATATTAAGTATAAGTTTAAATTTGTTATCATAGGCATGCGTATTCAGAGTATAAATGCTATAACAATGAGCTTTGAGCAGTAGCTGCAGATTACATTATAAACATGACAAACATAAATTAACATGAACTAGTTCAAAGCCATTCACTCATTGACTTTGCACTGATGAAATAAGTTTTATGAAGTTTATATCTGAATGGCACACTTCTAATGACTTTGGAGGTTACACCTCTCTGTTGGCTTGTACCGTATCCTCATTCAGTCCAAAGTGGATGAGACAGAGGCAATTTAGAGACTCTGCGGCACCAGTCACAGGAGACTAAATAGATACTGTGTTTCAGGGTTCATTTCTAAGATAATGAATTAGTACGGAGGGAGTTTTGTTGTTCACCATTACCCAATGAGCCTGTAATTTGCTGTTTGTATTCGATACTGCTCATTTGCCTGTTTGACATTCAATAAACGTGACGAGTGGTTTACTGACAAATCCACTGCTTAGGCACGATACAGAAAGCCATGTGAACATAAGTGGTATATCCAATATTTATTGGCCTTGTATATTCACCTGAATATTAGGCAAGTCAAGACATGATTAAGTCATTAAGATGTTTGTTTATTGGCATGGTCTTTCATGTTTAACCCGTAAAATATATCAGGTATAAAAATTAAAGCAACTCATAACTGCTCTTCACATTGTGATGTCTAGAATCTGAGAGACATTTATAAGCACATTAATTAAAGTGTCTAAATATGCAACTGATAATTGAATCTTTTGGGCATGTGCTAACCTGAAAGTACATAGCAATATTTACATTCAAAAGGAAGGATTAAAGCTAATTTTTTTTTGACATTTACAGAAAGTTCTCTTTAACTGTCTGCTAATTTACACAGGTGCCTCCAGGTTGCAAACAACAAATATCTTGATTTTTAACATTCCGACAATTCAACACAGATTCTGTTGAAAGTAATTATAAAGAAATACTGGGTGAAAATATGTAGTTAGCTGATATATCATCAATTAGACTTTAAGGCTCATATTGTGTTTAAAATTTCAGTAATGTTTGAGTAATATTGGAAATCTATTGTTTGATTAAACATTCTTTGTTTCTTTCATAATGCATTGCAGATTATCTGTGAAAGTGATGGAAGTGAACGTCCCATACCTTGACATCAAGTTCCCTCACCGCTGCAGAGAAAAATTATGCGCAGATTGACAGAGAGACCTTGAGTCTGGTTTGGGGAGTAAAACATTTTAATTATTACTTGTATGGAGACGGTTTACCAACCACTCGTGTCAATTTTCAACCCACAGAAGGGTGTTCCACTAACACCAGCAACACAAATGCAGAGATGGGCTCTGTTACTTGGAAGACACAATCACAAGATTGAATTCAAGAGGATGACTAGTCATGGGAATGCTGATGGATTTTCCCATTTACCCTTGGAAAAGGAAATACTGGAAAAATTTACAAAAAAAGAACACTGCATTGACGTATTCTCCCTAATGCAAATTGGAAGTCTCCTTATTATGGCAGAGATGATCCAAAGAGAAGCCAGAAAAGACTGCACACTGCCTCAGCTCTACATGGCCACCTAAAATGTCTGGAATGCGCAGTAGAAATTCCACTTCTCCCATTTTTACCAGACCAGGGTGAATAAGCCCTTGATGCTGGTTGCCTTATGTGGGGATTGAGAGTTTTTGTACCATTCAAACTGAAAGATAAAAGGGTTGAAGAACCTACATGCAGGATATCTAGGCATGGTTAAGTTGAAAGTGTTGGCTTGAAGCTTTGTCTGGTGGCCTGGAATAGCTCAGCAGATTGGGCAGTTTGGTATGCCAACATGTCCAGAAGATGTAAAAAGCAGAACCTTTCCATCCTTGGGAATGGCCTGCACTGCCCTGGCAGAGGATATTCATGTGGACTTTGCTGGACCATTCGTGGGCACAAATTTATTGGTAGTAGTGGATGCAGCTACAAAATGACCAGAAGTCTTCCCAATAGCCACCACTACAGCCTCGCACACTGTCGATGTGTTGAGAAACCTCTTCTCATAGACTGGTGTTCCAGAACACTTAGTCATTGA
Organism: Mobula birostris; assembly: GCF_030028105.1. Lineage (NCBI taxonomy): Eukaryota > Metazoa > Chordata > Chondrichthyes > Myliobatiformes > Myliobatidae > Mobula > Mobula birostris. The sequence continues at coordinate 10,856,584 of NC_092378.1, read as the reverse complement.
CAATACATCACAGTTTGTGGGGGAGCAGTTTCAATCACTTCTAAAAGTGAATTGAATAAGATATTCCATCTACACAGTACCACCCAGCTACAAGTGGTTCAGCGGAAGCAGAGACTGAAGAACGTACTCCGAGCAAAATCAGCAGAACACACTACACCGACACTGAATCGGAAGCTTGCCAATTTCTTCCTTGCATAGTGCAATGCAGCACAGTCCACAACCAACAACTCTCTAGCTGTGCTGTTCCTGGGTCATCCCTTGTGTTCATGCTTGGATCTCCTCAAACGCAATCTCAGAGGGAGTATGCGGGTCAAACAGCTGTGACAAATTGAGGACTCCTCAAAAAAAAGAGGGCCGATGTTTCATCGCTGGACAAGCAGTCCTTGCGAGGGACTACAGAGATGATCAAACGTGGGTACCCAAAAAGACCAAGGACAGAATTGGACTACTCTCCTATGCAGTGGAAATTGCATCTGATGTCATCTGGACATGACATATTGATCAGTTGAGAAGAGCAGAGCCAATTGTTAGAGAAGGAAGGCGTCTAGAGTTGTCAGAACCACTTCCTGTGATGTCAGAGTCAACTCCTACAACAACCACGGAGGAGGACCCAGAACCTGAGATTGCTTCACAGCCATAGGTCTCACCTGCCAACAGAGTGTCCTCCCCCTTGTCAGAAAAGAGGTTATCACACAGAGTAAGAGAGCCTCCACAGCAATTAAATCTTTAGACCTGAATGGGACAATTTAAAATTTACTATGCGGTGGATACCTTTATACAACAGTTATACTATACAATATAGTATATGTATACACATTGATATGTATGTGTATTCAGTTGGAGTTTATAGCTAAATGGGGAGAAGTGTTGGGTATTCAATATATGAGTGATGTTTGTTTGATTAAACATTCTTTGTTGTTTACAGAATGCATTGCAGATTTACTGTAAAAGTACACAAATCACATACAACATCATGCCACCACATGAAAACATGTCAGCAAGCTTAAAGTAAAAAACTATGTTAGACCCACATTCCTGGCTCTCTTGTTTTACCTTCAATTCATTTAATGTTTTGGAGTTATAAAATGTAACGTGTCAAAGCAAGAAACACAACATACATTTCAAAATGGTTTTCAAGCAATATTTCCTTCATCAGAATGTTCTAGAGATTTGCTTTGTTTGGTTAGCAATTATTAGCAATATTGAGACAGAATTTCTGCTCAAGGATCCTCACATTCGGTGCCCAAGAAGAGCTGTGTGAGCTGCCTCAATGTCTATCATCCAGTAGCACTCTCCTCTATGGTGATGAAATACTTTGAAATGGTAGTCATGGCTGGAATCAACACTTGTCTCAGGAAGGATCTGGATCCACTGCAGTTTGCCTATTGCCATAATAGGTCTACAGCAGATGCAATCCCAATGGCTCTCCACGCAGCCTTGGATCACCTGGACAATACAGATACCTATGTCAGGATGCTGTTTATTGACTATAGATCAGGATTTAACACCATCATTCCTACAGTCCTGATTAAAAAGCAACAGAACCTGGGCCTCTGCACCACTGTACATTTCTTTGCAAATGGATCCTCAATTTCCTAACTGGAAGACCACAATGTTGACAATCAACACTGGTGCTCCACAAAGATATGTGCTTAGCCCACTGCGGGGCTCTCTCTACACTCATAACTGTGTGTCTAGGCACAGCTCAAACAGCATCTATAAATTTGCTGATGTAACAACCATTGTTGGCAGAATCTCAAATGGTGATGAAAGGGCGTACAGGAGTGAGATATACCAGTTAGTTGAGTGGTGTCACAGCAACAACATTGCATTCCATGTCAGCATGCTGATTGTGGAATTCAGGAAGGGTATGACGAGGGAACACAAGCTAATCCTCATAGAGGGATCAGAAGTGGAGAGAGTGAGCAATTTCAAGTTCTTGGGTGTCAATATCTCTGATGACCTAACCCAGATACAACATACTGATGCAGCTATAAAGACGGCAAGACAGAAATTATATTTTATTAGGAGTTTGAGGAGATTTGGCTTGTCAATTAGAACACTTGAAAACTTGTACAAATGTACTGTGGAGAATATTCTGACTGGCTGGTATTGGGGGGGTGGGTTTGGGCTACTGGGCAAGATTGAAATAAGTTGCAGAAACCTGTAAAATTAGTCAGCTCTATCATGGATACGAGCCTCCAAGACATATTCAAGGGATGGTGCCTTAGGAAGGCAGCATCCATCATTAAGGATCCTCACCACCCAAGACATGTTCTCTTCACACTGTTACCATCGGGAAGGAGGTCTGGAAGCCTGAAGGCACACAGTCGTTGATTCAGTTCAATTCAGTTTTTGTTTATTGTCATTTAGAAAAGCATGAATTAAAACATGATACAACGTTCCTCCAGAACGATATCACAAGAAAACACAGGACAAAACAAGACTAAAACTGACAAAACCACATAATTATAACAAATAGTTACAACAGTGCAAAGCAATCCCGTAATTTGATAAAGAGCAGACTATGGGCACGGTAAAAAAAAAGTCTCAAAGTCCCAATAGACTCATCATTCCACACAGACAGTAGAAGGGAGAAACTCTCCCTGCCATGAACCTCCAAGTGTCGCCAACTTGCCAATGCAGCACCATTGGAAGCACCCGACCGAAGCGGACTCTGAGTCCGTCCGAAAATTTCAAGCCTCCGACCAGCCCTTCCGACACAGCCTCTCTGAGTACCATCCTCTGCCGAGCGCTTCGACCCCACCCCGGCCGCAGAGCAACAAGCAAAGCAGAGGACTCTGGGCCTTCCCCTCCGGAGATTCTGGACCTCACAGTAGCAGGAGTAGCGAAGTAAGCATTTCAGAAGTTTCACCAGATGTTCCTCCGACTGTCACGTCCGTCTCCATCAAATCAGGATTGTGCACGGCACCCCACTTGACAAATAACAGACATCACCACCGGAGTGGCCGCTGCGAGCTGCATCGCGCCGCCATCTTCCTGCCGAGAGAACAGCTTCTTCCCTTATGCCATCCATTTTCTAAATGAACACCCTTCTGGCGATGGCCAGTCGCAGAATTAAGTGTGCTTTTAAAAAACGAACTAGACTATGGTCTCAAAACTTCAGATGAAGAATGAGGATGAGTGGGAGACAGTGGCAATGTCAGAGGAAGAGGCACAAGGGGCAAGATCCAAAACCCGACAGCTGCAGCCTGAGCCATCGCTGGAAGGGCTTCCCTCAACCCAAGAGGTGGTAAATCTCTTCAGGGACTTTTTAGCCAGCCAGCAGAAGAGAGGTGATATTCTCCAAGAAGAGCTCTGGGGCTCTCACCGGAGGCCTCCCGACAGCCTGTCCTACAGCCATCCCCAGCAGTTCAGCGTAAGGAACCCAAGATACCAGTGTATCAACAAGGTGAGAACATTGAAAATTACCTTCTATGTTTTGAACGCATGGCAAAAACATGGCAGTGGCCCTGGGAGGAGTAGCCCTGTCGACTAATTCCCCTGCTGACCAGGAAGGCCCTGGAGGCCTACACGGCCATGGATGAAGACAAGTCCAACCGTTATACGGACCTGAGGGAGGCGCTGTTGGCCAAATCTGACATCTCTTCAGAGACCTACCGTCAACGGTTCCAGGCCACCTCAACACCATCTGAGGAGACACTGACAGAGGCGTATCACCGGCTGAAGGGCCTCTATCGTCGCTGGATGCGGCCAGGGCAGAGGAGTAAGGATCAGTTGGGGGAGACCATCATCCTGGAGCAGCTGCTGCAGGTGCTTCCTCCAGTCTCCCGGGAGGTGTGGGTTCGAATCCCACCACTGCCACCATATGTCACAAAAAACTGTGGGTCAATTGTTTAAGAAAAATACCAAGATGGCTTGAGTCACAAAACTAGATTGAGGTGCTTTTATTTACCTCAAAACAAGACAAAAACTGGGAAAAAAACTATAATATTATATATAGCCACCCTCAGACTAAACACAAAAGAAAACTAACCCCAAAGCCTTGGTAACCTGAGGCTTATAACTGCTCAGCCCCTCCCCCTAGACCAACCAAAAGCTAATTAACTCAATTATCCAATTAAAGATGGTATCCTCCACCATCAGCACACCCGTGCAGGTTGCTGCTGCCTCTATCTGAGACAGCTCCATGCAGCAGCTCTGTTTCAGACCCAGTCACTATTACAGCTGGGGATGAGTGTTTTACTGAGTGCACCATGTGCCATCCGTTACAACACTGAACCCATGGACACTACCTCATTACTTTTTTATTTCCGTTATTTTGTACTACTTATTTTAACTTAACTATTTAATAGACACAATACACTTAATGTAAATCAAGAGAAAATCTGCAGAAGCTGTAAGTCCAAGCAACACACACAAAATACTAGAGGAACTCAGCAGGCCAGGCATCATTTATGGAAGAGAGAATAGTCAGCGCTTCAGGCCAAGACCCTTCATCAGGACTGGGAAAAAAGATGAGGAGTTGGAGTAAGAAAATTGGGGGAGCGGAGGAATGTAACTCAATTTTTTTCCCCTATGTTTATTTATCATGTATCTCATAGTACTTCTGCTGTAAAGTTAAGAAATCTCATGAGATGTGCCAGTGATATTAAATCTGATTCTGATTCCAAATTTGCAGTTTTTTTTACAGACAGTACTTAACCAGGCAGAAACTCAGGATTCTTGAACAGAGGTTGAACTTTTACACAGTCCACATCATTTTCAGGACACCTACATTGTCTTTGATGCTTGGCTAACTTAGCACAAGATATTACTAATAATAATTGAAATAATTAAAATTTGTCTCCATTATTATTCTTTTTTTTCTTGATATTACACCATGGGTAATTTCACCCATTTGGTTTATTTGCTTGATTGCGATCGAAAAGGTGGATTTCAATCATGATTTGCTGATGGATTGATCTCTGAATGGAATATGGTTTCTGACTATTGGAATGTATGGTGAATTTGATAGTATCTACTTGTAGTAACTTTATCGATTCATGCACAGGTTGTAGATGTGACCAGATTCATTGGCAATAAATTTACTGATTTATTGCCTATTTCTAATTGCCCTTTGAGCTGAATGGCTTGCTAGGTCATTAAAAGTCAATCCATCATCGAGGTCTCCCACCATCCAGGTCATGCTCTCTTCTTGCTGCTGCAATCGAGAAAGGGTTACAGGAAGCGGAGGTCCCACACCACCGGGTTCAGGAACAGTTATTACCTCTCAGCCATTAGGCTCCTGAACCAGTGCAGATAACTTCACTCAGCTCAACCCTGAATTAATTCTGCAATCTTTCACACTCACCTTCAAGGACTCTACAACTCATGTTTGCAGTATTAATTTTTAATTTATATTTACATAGTTTGTCTTCTTTGGAACATTGGTTGTTTGCCAGTCTCTGTATGTAGTTTTTCATTAATTGTATCATATTTCTTTGTTGTACAGTGAATGCCTGCAAGAAACTTAATCTCAAGGTTGTATATGATGAAATAAGTGTACTTTAATGTTGTTACCTTGAACTTTGAATTTCTGTGTCAGAATTTTATTTAAGCTGGAAAAAAATATCAATGTATCATTCACCCCAAATATATTTTCAAACAGCAATAATGATGCAAGTTTTTATTTCAACACACTTAGATTACTTGAATTGAACTTCCATGATGCTATATTCCGACCATTAACTGAAATCTCTAGATCGTTGTCTGGTACGAACCACCATGCTGCAATGCCCCACAGCAAAGAAAGTGGACGTGAAAGTGAAGCCCGCTATTTAAACATATCTAGAGGTGTTACAAAACTCAGAATTTCAAGATGCAGTATCAGACCCAAATGACAGAAACTCACAATACAAGGTCAACTGTGGTGTTGAGCATGTACACAAAATTATGATCACCTTGAAATTTTCCTGTCTTCTGGAATCTTGTCCATACCCAGATTATGTCAGAGCCACAAGATTTGCTTGTACTTGTGGCAGGGCTGGGCAACTGCACAAGGTTTCTAACATTTAGCAGATCAAAGTTAGACAATGTGACTTGATGTTTTGGTCTTATTCTTAGAGATAACAAATTTAATGCAATCACCACACTGCAGACTTGTTGTATTTGTCTTAAAATGTCTACTTTGTATCATTTGATATTGGTTCTTTCAAAGTGAATAATGAACAGACTTGTTTTTGTTCTGGAATGAGGTCTACATGACCAAAGTGGCCATGAAAAGAGTCTGTATGAAAAGGAGACAATGTAATCAGATTTTGGAATCTTTCACTCTTCTTAATGGTAATTGATTCAGCTCCTAATTCAGCAGCCTGACATATAAACTTATACTGGGATATAAAAATAGTGGCAAGGTGAGCTCCTTTACCATTCAAATCAATACAGCAAATCAATACAGCAATTAATGACTAAACTTGTGATTGGAACATTGTAAAATGCAAACGAATAAATGCATTATTAATACATCATAACTGTCATTTTATATTATCTTTCTTTTCTCTTAATATAGAATAGAATATAGAACAACAGTGCACAGTAGGGTCCTTTCAGCTCATGCTATTGTGCCGACCATTATAAATCTGAGTTGCAAAGGGACTTGGGAGCCCTTGTGCAAGATCCCACAAAGGTTAATTTGCAGGTCGAGTCTGTGATGAGGAAGGAAAATGAGATGTTAGCATTCACTTCAAGAGAACATGAATATAAAGTAAGAACGAAATGTTGAGGCTTTTTAAAGCACTGGTGAGGCCTCTCAGAGTGTTGTGAACAGTTTTGAGCTGCTCAGAAGAGTGTTTGATGGCTCTGGGCCTGTATTCACTGGAATGCAGAAGATTGAGGGATGACCTCATTGAAACCTATCGAGTGGTGAATGGCCTTGATAAAGTGGATGAGGAGAGAATGCTTCCTGTGATGGAAGAGTCTAAGACCAGAGGACACAACCTCAGAATAGGGGGTGCCCTTTTAGCATGAAGATTAGGAGGAATTTCTTTAGTGGCAAATCTGTAGAATTTGTTGCCACAGACAGCTCTGGAGACCAAATCTTTAGGATATATGTAAGGCAGAGGTTGGTAGATTCTTGATTGGTCAAGGCATGAAAGGACATGGGGAGAAGACAGGAGGTTAGGGCTGAAAGGAAAATTGGATCAGTCATGCTGAAATGGTGGAGCAGACTCAATGGGCCAAACGACCTAAATCTGCTCCTATATCTTGTGATCTTATGGGATTGTGGACCTGGGTTTGGAAACCCTGACCTACACCAATTGTGAAAATGGGCAAGGGAATGGATGACAAAGCTTAACTCAGATGAGTGTGGAGCAAAGATTTCATACAAAGTGTGGTTGTTACCTGGAAAGTAGATGTTGGAGGCACAAGCAATAGTAACATTTAAACAGCATTAACACAAGTACTTGAATGAGCAGGGCATGGAATGATATTGAATCAATGCAGACAAGAGGGATTATTATAGATAGGCATGATGGTGGGGTGGGTTAGGATTATTACAGATAGGCATTGTTGTGACAATGAACAAAGTCACCAGGGAAACACTGAAGCTGGTGATATAGAAATCTTTTCTCAACACAACAAGCCAGCATTATTCTTGGAGACACTCTCAGCAGAGGCATCCTGACCTAATATTACATGACATTTTTATAGGCTGAAGATCAAAGGTAATGGCAGGACGATTTCTATAGTTACAATGCATCTACAATTCTTCCTTTAAATTACGTGTAATTTTCAAACACCTAGATCTTCACACCAACACTCCAGACACCCAATATGAACATTGATTATCACCGTTTCTGGGCTGCATTCTCACATATGCAGACATCTCAGGTGAATTGGTTTGCAGTCAACCCCAGTCTGCAGCTCCAAGAACATGATTATTCTGAGCTTCATTTTAGCTCACTACAATCCACGCTCATATCTGAAGACTAGTTGCTGCTGAAATTAGTATGTGCTATATTCCATAACTCCAGAATCCATCCTAACAAGCATGATGGTAGGGCTGCTACAGGTAAGTCAGGTCAAATGTTTATTGTCATTTAACTACGTTCACATATGTAATATATATATAACCATATAATGTATATAGAAACGAGACAACATTTCTTTGAACCATGTGTATTACACATAACACGAGGGAATCCAGGAGTGCCCCTATTAACTGTTTGAAGAGAGAGTCATTTATCATTGATGGCTTGTTTTGAAAAGAGGGAGAGACAAAGATTGACGGTTGGACTGTCACATCAGGGCACAGGAGGTGACTTTGGAGTTTTACTTTGGAGATAACACTAAGCAGCTTGAAGGTTGCTATGGTGACCAACAGGACATTATTGATGTTACTTCCAAGGACTTGTTGCCTGCTCGCATTCCTTTACAGACAAAGGAAGGAGGGACTCTTTGAATGACAGGTGATGCTCAGCCTGGTGAGATAAATAGGAGGGCAGATGATACAGACCTCAGACACATGATCTGGACACTGAATGAGCATTGTTGTGCCCGCAGAGAAAGTGGGTTTTGGAGGATTGATCAGGCGGATTGATCCAAGGGCTCTGCCAGTGAAAATTCAAAGGCAAGACTGGTGGGGAGTTGTCCCTGTGTCTGACCCTGGCCTGGGTAGACAGCTCAACTACATTGAAGTACAGACCCCTTTGTTGTTAAGTCACAGTCAGTGACTTGTGAAGGATTTCGGAGGACAACGAGAAAATCGACGGCAACAGCTCACCTGACGACTCAACTCACTCTCTCCATCACTATTCAACTAAATTCCACAAACTGAACTGAATTTTACTCAAGATTGCAAGACTATCTTTTTACCCCTAGACTTAAAGCTTAGTTTTCATACATATTTTTACACACTTAGTGATTTACTTACCTATATACTGTATATATAATTCTTGCTAACCTGTTTGATTTATCTTCACTTAGTTTACTATATTGCATAGTTATTAATAAATATTAATAGTTTATAGTAATACTAGACTCCAAAGTGGTTTCTATTTCTGCTGGTTCTTTATTCCTGTCACAGGGTACATGACACACCTAACACATGATAACTTATGAAGGTAAGGATAAAATATACAGATGAATCACACATAAATAACAAACTAAAGTGTATTAATATTAAATATTGTAAGGTACAGAGCAGAATAACCAGTAACCCTTCAAATTTGTTGTGGCTGGGAGTTTAGAAGACTAATGTGCTGGAGAAGAAACTGTTTCCAATCTTGACCATTCTTGATATGCATCGTAGTCTCCTGCCTGGTGGTAGAAAGTCAAAGTGGATGATGGATGGATGGGTGGGATCCATGATAACACTAAGGGCCCTGCGTATGCAGTGTTCCTGATAAATGTCCCCAGTGGTTTGTAGGGAGACCCCATGATCCTCTCAGCTGTTCTCAAAGTCCTTTGTCGGGACTTCCAGTGCAATGCTTGACAGCTCACATACTAGATGGAGATTGAACTTGTCAGGACTTGCTGTTTTTCTATAAAGCTTCAGTGTAGTTGTGTGTTCAGAGAGTTTCTCCAGAGATTTTCCAAGACAGTGTTTCAAGAGATTCTCCAAGACCGAGTGTCTTGTGTTACTCACTGAGATCTCCAGAGCTTCTGCAAGAGGTGAATTCATGCCATCTCTGGCAAAATAAATTCTATCTCATCTCCGTTCTAAAGGGACGTCCTTCTATTTTCTGAGGTTTGTGCCCTCTGTTCGTAGACTCTCCTATATTTGGAAACATGCTCTCGATATTCACTCTATCTAAGCCTTTCAATGGGCTACTATTATGGGCCAAACGGTCTCCTACAATGGTTACTTTTCATGGTTGCAAAAGAAATGTGAATGTATGATGTAATGTATCTGTTCCTATGGAATATTTGTTTGTATACCTGAACAGTAAAAGGTACATTGCTCTGAGGAAGCAAGAAAGCACCAGGCAATTCTTATTTACACTTGTGCCTACATACATCTTATGGAAATTCAAAGTTATCATTGCTACTGAAAATCAAATAAAGCTTTGAAACTGAATAAAAGACCATTAACTTTAAGTTGAGAACCAGACAACAACATTTTCAAGTGATAGCAAAGATTATACCATCTTCCTCCACACTTTCATCTCCCTAGCTGATAACCAAAGATATATCTAAGTTGACTGCAGCTCCTTGACATTTTTACCTGAAGTCAGAAGAAATTGCACACAACCAGCATTTCAGTCAAAAGCGTTTCAAAATGGGCGAATGGTTAAATAAAACAGGAACTATAACAGCAAGATGCAGGTGGAGACAGCTGTTATGAGGAAAAATGTCTCCAAAATTTGATCTTATAGAATGCTGAGATCAAAGAAACCCCTTCAGGAATCTGCATGAGAACATCAAACAGCAAGTTATATATTTCCCTGCTCCAGCATTTCTTACTAAGTAATGATTAATCTTTGTTTTTGTACCTTTGGGACAAGGTGTCAGGAATGTAACTGAACTAACAGAAATGGTGTTGTACGGTTTGACACTTTGCCGTTTGCAGCCTTTGCAAATGTTGTGGCTTTGTATATTGTATAATTGTAAACTTGAGCAATAACATTTAACATTTCTTGCATTATCAAATATTGTTGATCCTTTTGGCAAATTGGGTGGCAACCTTGCCATCTCATCAGCACATTTTTTTAATGAGGATGAGTTGCTAGGTCGATGCACAACCCAGCACAGATGGAAAGTGTGCAAGGTGCCACCCCGATTCCAACCCAGGACCATTCGCCTGGAAATCCAGTGCTGAAGCCACGACACACCGGCAAGCAAGTCAAAGGTTAGGATTAGTTAATCACAAACAAGTGTAAATCTGCAGATGCTGGAAATCCAAAGCAGCATGCACAAAATACTGGAGGAACTCAGCAGGACAGGCGGTATCTATGGAAAAGAGTAAACAGTCGATGTTTCGGGCCAAGACTCTTCATCAGAACCGGAGAAAAAAAGATGATAAGTCAAAGTGAGAAGGTGGGGAGAGGGGAGGAAGAAATATCGAAAGAACTTCGATTTCTAGAACAAAATTCATCCAGCATTTTGTGTGTGTTGTTAGGATTAGGCATCTCCCTAGAATTGCCTTCCTCTCTGTATTTGTCGCATGTTTTTCTCCATTATTACAAATATCAGGTGTTGGCACGTGGCCAAGTGGTTAAGGCGTCGGTCTAGTGATCTGAAGGTCACTAGTTCGAGCCTCAACTGAGGCAGCGTGTTGTGTCCTTGAGCAAGGCACTTAAACACACATTGCTCTGCAACGACACTGGTGCCAAGCTGTATCGGCCCTAGTGCCCTTCCCTTGGACAACATCGGTGCCATGGAGAGGGGAGACTTGCAGCATGGGCAACTGCCGGTCTTCCATACAACCTTGCCCAGGCCTGCGCCCTGGAAACCTTCCAAGGCGCAAATCCATGAGACTAACAAATACCCATATAACAAACATCAGATAGGATATCCAAGGCAATAACTTGTGGCTAAAAAAAACATTTATAGAATCAATGCACCCAACAGTTTTCTAACCACTCAAATGGAAAGAGAAGCCAGTTAACATTTCAATCAGTGGCCATTCCTTTACTTCTGAGGAGTGGCCCCCATCCTGAAATGTGAACTGTTTTCTCCTTTCACAGAAGCTGCTTGACTGACTGAGCTCTTCCAGCAATTCTGTATGTTTTTTTATTAGTTTTATAAACATGAGCAAGTCTGGGAATGCTGGACATCCAGAGCAACACACACAAAATGCTGGAGGAACCCAACGGGTCAGGCAGCATCTATGGACACGAATAAACAGTTGATGTTTCAGGCTGAGGCCCTCCTTCGGGACTGGGAAAGAAGGGGGAAAATTTCAGAATAAAAAATGTTGAGGTGGGGGGGTGGAAGGAGGATAGCTGGAAAGTGATAGGAGAAGCTTATCAGATGGATTGGAAAGATAAAGGGCTGGAGATGAAGGAATCTGTTAGGAAAGGAGAGTGGATGATCAGAGAAAGGGAAGGAGGAGGGAACCCTGGGGGAGGTGAGAAAATGCAAGAGGCTAGAGCAGGGAATAGAACAAGAGGGGAAGAGGTGGGAATTTCTTTTACTGGAAGGAAAAATTGATATTTATGCTGTCAGGTTGGAGGTACCTAGATGAAATATAAGGTATTTATCCTCCACCCTGAAGTTGGCTTCATCTTGGCACTAGAGGCGGCTATGAACCAATATGATGTATTTGTTTTATCTGTTTCCAGTTTTAATCCTAAATTCCTGGTAGAAATATTGCTTGGAAGTTATTAACTGGCAATCTTAAATTTTATCATATTGTCAGGATATAGTTTAAATAATCTAACATCATGTATTCTTCAGATAAAACATAATTCCTACCAAATTGGTGTCTTAATCCTCAACCACATTAATCAGTCATATCGTTCCCTTTGCATAAAACCTCCATTCTTCTGACATTAATGTGAAGTTTTTTTGATTTTGCTACTTATTCTTCATTAGGAAACAAACAAACCTTCGCAATGACGGTAGGAGGTTGTGTAAATTATTGATCAGAAGCAGGAAACTACAGCTACTTAAACATTAAAACAAGATATGAACAAGCACTTTGAAAAGCACATTACTTTTTCTTCAAGGCAAGTATCTAATGAAAGGAGAGTAGTTTGTTGTACTATTTGAATTTCTGCTCAAAGAACTATTTTGAATCAGACTTAAAAAACTTGTGCAGATGTCCATGGACAGGTCCAGTTTATTGAGAAACTACCAGCTTTGGAAACAAGATTGCTTATGATGTCACATTGGGGACATTGGGAACAGACCCAAATGTAAGATACAGACACTGAAATATAAGGAACAGGACTTGACTAGAGTAGGGACGTGACAGGATACAGACAAGGAGCAGGGACAAGAACACAGACTTGAGCTAGAACATGGACTAGACACAGGGAACCCAGACTAGGAACTATGAACTAGGAGCCTGGGCTTGGGCTCCAAACCAGAGACTGGACAAGGACCCAGAACCTGGGTCTTGCTTCATGATCGGGCCCCAGAACCAGGCAAGGACATGACATGACTACAGGACAAGATGTGGTTGGGGGCTGGGGTCTTGAGGCTGAGGGCTGCGGTCTTGAGTCTTGGAATGCAGAGGCTGATAACTCAGAGGCTGGAGCTCAGAGACAGACTGGAAACTGTACATTAACACAAAGCCAGGATTTATCCTTCAAAAAGCCAGGACTCATCTTTAACACAACACTAAGATGAGATTGAACAGTACATAGACATAGAGCCAGGACTTATCCTTAGACAAGCCAGGACTCAACTTTATCTCCACATCAAGGTGGGACAGATCCACCTGTTGGGTAACAGCAGAACAGCCAGACTCACCCTACGAGGCAAAGACAAGACAAGACAGGTCCCCCCACAGAGCAACAGCTAAACAGCCTGACTTACCCCACAGAGGCAAGAACAAGAGACAAACACCAAAGAATGACAGACAGTTCCATCTCTGCATCAGGGTCACTCCGAGCAGCAGTTACAGCCAGCAACCTTGGCTAGCTACAGAAACAGCTGGATCCCTAACTAGCTCCAAGTGGCTGACAGCCACTCAGCTGGCCCAGGAAACAGCCAAATCCATACCACAAGGACAGCTCCAACTACTGACAGCAAGGCTCCAAGAGGAGATGGTTCCCCAACACAGCCTAAAGATGGCAAGTAGCCACTCTAGCCTTCCACCAGCAGGCTGCTCCAAGGCAATCTTAACAAGACAAACCAGCCACACACAGTCTTCCCAAGGCTACTTATATTCCAAGCCCCAAGATGGGAATCAGGTGCCTATGATTAACTCAACCAAAACAAGGGACAGCTGGAAGACCCGGAGTCCTGAGTCCACGGACCGGACCGTGAACCGGAATGCGGAGTTCACGGACTGGACCATGACATATGAGCAGCTCGTCTGTTCAAATCTTATTGTCCTTCCATAAACACATCATCTTATCAGCTGTTGGGTCCATCTTACCACTGGAGTCTCGTCACTTTGCTGGACCTTCATTAGTGCCGTCTGTGGTACATCTAACCAGTTGTTTCCCACCAGTATCGATCATTTTGTGTAATTGACCACAACCATTTGCAGCGTCCTCACCACATCCTTGTACCAAACAGAGCACAACAATTTGCTCAAAATTTGTAGGGCCTCCCCAGAAAATACCTGTAAAATGATGCTGCTGGTTACAAATGAAATGAGATATAAACCAGTTCATGTATATCATGAATATCGATATTGGTATTAATATTAGATCATACGGCCATAAGATGCATGAGCAGAATTAGGCCATTTGGCCTATTGAGTTTGGTACATCATTTCATCGTAGGTGATCCATTTCGCTCTCAGCCCCAATCTCCCACTTTCTCCCCATTTCTCATCATGCCCTAACCAATCAAGAATCTATCAACCTCTGCCTTAAATATACCCAATAACTTGGCCTCCACAGCCACCTGTGGCAACAAATTACTCAGGATATTAGTTTATTATTGTCATATGTACCAAAGTACAGTGAAAAGCTTGACTTGTATACTGTTCAAACAGATGAAATCATCACACTGTGCATTGAACTAGAGTGAAGTAAACCAATAACAATGTGTAACAGCTACGGAGAAAGTGCGTTGCAGGTAAACAATAAAGTGGAAGGTCATTTTGAGGTGCATTGTGAAGTCAAGAGTCCATCTTATCATATAAGAGTTCTGTTCAAGAGTCTGATAACAGTGGGATAGAAGCTGTTCTTCAGCCTGGTTGTATGTGCCTTCAGGCTTCTGTACCTTCTGCCCAATGGAAAAGGGGAGGAGAGAGAATATCCAAGGTGAGTAGGGTCTTTAATTTTGTTAGCTGCAAGACTCTGAGAAGTATAGACAGAGTCCTTAGAGGGGAGACCAGTCGCCATGATGTGATGAGCTGTGTCCTCAACTCTCTGCAGTTTCCCGTAGGTCACATGCAGAGCAGTTGCCACCCTAAGTCATTATGCAACCAGGTAGAATACTTTCTATTGTATACCAATAAAAAATTGGTAAGGGTCGACCGGGACAAGCAAAATTGCCCTAGCCTCCTGGTGAGCTTTCTTAGCTGTGACATCAAGGTGTTTGGACCATTGATCACTCTCACTGTCACGAGCTTGAAGCTCTCAATCCTTTCAACATCAACACCACTAGTGTAAAAAGAAGCATGAAATCCATGAATGAGTGATGTGCACCTACGTCAACTTCCATCCTCAGTGATTTTAGAATGACTACCACATTGCAGGCCTGTGTTGACCTAAGTAGAGTTACCATTAGTTTCTGAAACTGCCTTGTGTGCTTGTAGAATTCTAGTCTGCGTGCCTCTCCATAGCTGCTTTGAACCATTACATTCCTGATTTTTCCCACATTTCAGGCTTTGGTGATTGAGAATTTCTGACCAGAGACATGGGGCGTGTAACTGTGAACAAGAGAAGACGTGCAACCACGATGAGTTTTCCACATGACCACCATTTACATTCATACTGTTGGTCAGCATGTCCATGGCAGCAGCTATCCTACATGGTCCCTCAGACATTATAGTGTCAATACAACTTGAATCTGCTATTAATAAATTCACATATCCACCAATACCACTACACAAAGCTAGGTTCAAAGATTTTTTTTTGCCATTGACGGTGGCTGATCACACCGTCACAAACCATCTCATAAGCTCTCAAGATGTACATGCCAAATGTGTAACTGTAAGGCGGCATATCTGCCCCACTATTCCTTTCACAGAGGTTGATATCTCTCTGAATTAAGACTTCATCAGGGGGTCAATATTATTAACTGTCAGGAATATTGCCACTCATTCCAGGTTGACTGTGATCTATTATACATTTCCAGCTCACCAACATTTTCAGTGTCCACTTCTTCCACCATTGTTGTTAGGCCATAACACCATAAGATACAGGAGCAGAATTAGGTGATTTGGCCCATCATGCCTGCTTCGGCATTTGATCATGGCAGACCAACTTCCCTCTCAGCCCCAATCTCCTGCCTTCTCCCTGTATGCCTTCATGTCCTGACTAATCAAGAAACTATCAACCTCTGCCTTAAATATACCCAGTGACTAGGCCTTCACAGCCAGCTGTCGCAATGAATTCCACAGGCTCACCACTTTCTGGCTAAAGAAATACCTCATCATCTCTGTTCTAAAAGAATGCTCCTCTATTTTGAGGCTGTGTCCTCTGGTCTTAGACTCCCCCACTAAAGGGAACATCATCTCCACATCCACTCAACTGAGGAATTTAAACATTTGATGGGTTTCAATGAGATCACCCCTCATTCTTCTGAATTCCATAGAAACCATAGAAACCATAGAAACTACAGCACAAAAACAAGCCTTTTGGCCCTTCTTGGCTGTGCCGAACCATTTTCTGCCTAGTCCCACTGACCTGCACACAGACCATATCCCCCCATACACCTCCCATTCATGTATCTGTCCAATTTATTCTTAAATGTTAAAAAAGAACCTGCATTTACCACCTCGTCTGGCAGCTCATTCCATACTCCCACCACTCTCTGTGTGAAGAAGCCCCCCCTAATGTTCCCTTTAAACTTTTCCCCCCTCACCCTAAACCCATGTCCTCTGGTTTTTTTCTCCCCTTGCCTCAGTGGAAAAAGCCTGCTTGCATTCACTCTATCTATACCCATCATAATTTTATACACCTCTATCAAATCTCCCCTCATTCTTCTACGCTCCAGGGAATAAAGTCCTAACCTATTCAACCTTTCTCTGTAACTGAGTTTCTCAAGTCCCGGCAATATCCTTGTAAACTTTCAACCTTATTTATATCCTTCCTGTAATTTGGTGACCAAAACTGAACACAATACTCCAGATTCGGCCTCACCAATGCCTTATACAACCTCATCATAACATTCCAGCTCTTATACTCAATACTTTGAATAATAAAGGCCAATGTACCAAAAGCTCTCTTTACAACCCTATCTACCTGTGACGCCACTTTTAGGGAATTTTGTATCTGTATTCCCAGATCCCTCTGTTCCACTGCACTCCTCAGTGCCTTACCATTAACCCTGTATGTTCTATGTTGGTTTGTCCTTCCAACGTGCAATACCTCACACTTGTCAGTATTAAACTCCATCTGCCATTTTTTAGCCCATTTTTCCAGCTGGTCTAAGTCCCTCTGCAGGCTCTGAAAACCTTCCTCACTGCCTACTACACCTCCAATCTTTGTATCATCAGCAAACTTGCTGATCCAATTTACCACATTATCATCCAGATCATTGATATAGATGACAAATAACAATGGACCCCGCACTGATTCCTGTGGCACACCACTAGTCACAGGCCTCCACTCAGAGAAGCAATTCTCTACCACCACTCTCTGGCTTCTTCCATCGAGCCAATGTCTAATCCAATTTACCACCTCTCCACGTATACCTAGCGACTGAATTGGTGAATTCCGGTGAATAGAAACCTAGAGCCATCAAATGTTCCTCATTTGACAAGCCTAGAATAATTTTTGCGAACCTCCTTTGAACCTTCTCAAATGTCAATGCATTTTTTCTCAGATAAGGGGCCCAAAACTGTTCACAATACTCCAAGTGAAGCCTCACCAGTGCTTTATCAGGCTTCAATATTACATCCTTGCTTTTATATTCTATTCCTCTTCAACTGAACGTAAACACTGCATTTGCTTTCCACACCACCGGCAAATTAACCTTCAGGGAATCCTGCACGAGGACACGCAGTCCCTTTGTACCTCAGATTTTTGAATTTTCTCTCGATTTGGGAAAGGACCTCATTCACTTTATCTGTATTTGAATATTGCCTTTCTGCTTCTCCAAGCAGCAACATCCCATATTCATTATCAAATGTAGAACCCATAAACTTCTCTGTGCTTGGTAAAGTAAGGAACAAGGATGGCCATGTGCAAAACCAGATTCGCTACCACAGCCCCGTGTCCCTCCTGAGAATGTGTTTCCATCGCCACCTTGTTTCTCTAACTTCTGGTAATTTCTCCCCCCTCCATCATTCACCACCCTGGTTTCTTCCCTATCACCTCTCCCTGTTGACCCTCCTCCTTCTTTTTTTCCCACGGTCCACTCCCCTGTCTTTTCAGATTCCTTCTTCTTCTTCAACCTTTTACCTTTTGTGCCTATCACTTCCCAGCTTCTCCCTCCATCCTCTCTCTCCCCCTCACCTGGCTTCAGCCATCACCTTCTAGCTTGTACTCCTTTTTCTCCAGCCACCTCTTATTCTTGGTACTCCCCCCTTCCTTTCCAGTCCTGATGAAAGGTCTTGGCCTGAAACATCAACTGTTTATTTCTTTCCATAGGAGCTGCCTGACCTGCTGAATTCCTCCAGTATTTTGTGTGTGCTACTAAGGAACAAGGGTAGAACTTTGAGCCAAAAATCTTTTATTAAAAGTGATCAGCATTCAAATATTAGAGCCAACTGGTACAATAATATATTACTAGTCCTAACGCATTGAACAAGCAGTTGTTAAAGATGTTATTAATCACAATAATACAATACAGGCAGTGAGGTATTACACAGCATGGTAGGTAGCACAGCAGTTGCTATATCAATGTCACAGTGCCAGTGACCTGGGTTCAGTTCTGCCACTGTCTGTAAGAAGTTTGTAGGTTCTCCCTGTGACCATATGGATTTCCTCTGGGTACTCCAGTTTCCTCCCACATTCCAAAGACATACTTGTTATTACGATAATTGGTCACATGGGTGTAATTGGTTGGTGTGGACTCACTGAGCCTGAAGGACCTGTTATTGTGCTGTGTCTGTAAATAAAAATAAAAATGGTGAAAATGCTGAGTTTGCCACTATAGAGAGCAATCAGGGCAAATAGTAGACAAATATAGTTCATTCATTTGTTATGTGCTGTGTTGTATGACGTGGAAGATCATGGTCTTTCTGTGACCATGATTATGCTTGGCAAACGTTTCTGCAGAAGTGGTTTGCCATTGCCCTCTCCTGGGCAGTGTCTATACAAGACGGGTGACCCTGCCTTTATCAATACTCTTCAGAGATTGTCTGCCTGTCATCAGTGTTCACATAACCAGTATTTGTGAGGCAACACTTCACCTGTGAATCAGCTGAGCAGGGCGCTAAACAGTCCTTCCAAATGAATCTTCCCCTCTGAATCTATAGTGTTCAGTGCACCCAATGTGACCGTGTTGCCCTTAAGGCATTTATTTGACTTTGTTGGGTCTATGCTTTAAATGATTTGTTTCTAACTATTTTCCAGTTAAAGTTGAAGGTTGATAATTAATTTACAGTATAACAAAGGTAAATTCATTGTCTATGGTATATCATGGCATGTGATGACGTCACCTCCGGTTTCGCCGCGTCTTATATGTAACTTCCGGTTCGGGAAGGTGTAAAGGTGGGTGCCATGCATGCAGCATGATCGTGAAGAGCTCCGTGTCTACCCACAAAGAAACAGTATAGAAGCAATGCCGTAAGTTCCTATGAAAGTATTTGAAGTAAAAATATTAATGCGGTTTCTGTTAAGGAAGCAGCGGTTCGGGTGGCGTGCATGCCAGCTTTTCAATTTCAAACAAGGGGTGGGCTTGGGCCCAGCCACGGTTTGACGGGACCCTCCTAGTCCCTACTCGGGGCGGCTGGAGACACTCGCTAAATGAAGAGAGCGTGTGTGGTCTCCAGAATGAAGCAGACGCTCTATATGTTTGTATTTTTTTATCAACAGTTTTCACCATACCATGTTAATGTGGAAGAGTGAACAGTAAATGGTTAACCTTACTACGACTCTGTCTTCATTGGCTCCGGTTTAACTTGGTGTTTAGTCAGAGTTTCAACACACTGCACGAGAACACTACAGTGACCTCCTCTACATTGGTGAGGACCCATTGTAAATTGGGGGACTGCTTCATCAAGTGCCTCCGCTCCATCTGCCAGAACATCCATTTAGCCAAACACTTTAATTCTGATTCCCATTCCCATTCCCATTCCAACACATCAGTCCATGGCCTCCTCTTGTGCCAAGATGAGGAAACCCTCAGGACGGAAGAGCAACACTTTATATTCTGTCCAGGTAGGCTCCAACCTAATAGCATGAATATCAATTTCTCCTTGCGATAAAATAAATTTCTATCCCCCTCTCCATTTCTTCTATTCTCCATTCTAGCCTTTTTATCTCTTCTTACCGGACTATCACTTCCTGATAGGTCCCCTCTCTCCTTTGGTTCAGTCTCCTGTCTTATCAGATTCCTTCCTCTCCAGCCCTCTATCTTTCCCACCCACCTGTCTTCACCTATCACCTTCTGGCAAGCCTCTTTCCCCACTCCCCCACCCATCTCTTCATTCTGGCATCTTCCTCCTTCCTTTTCAATCCTGATGAAGGTCTCAGGTCTAATTGTCGACTATTTATTCGTTTCCATAGATGCTGCTTGACCTGCTGAGTTCTTCCAGCATTTTATGTGAGTTACTTGTGACATGCGCCAGTTGCTCAGAAGGCCAATCACCACCTGCTTCCATGGCTTCACGTGACTGTGAACAGGGGTAGGAGGACTAAGCAGGTGCTACACCTTCTCCAAGGGTGACCTGCAGACTAGCAAAGAAAAGGATTGCTTTACACCTGCTTTGGAGAAGAGCCAATTGATTAGAGCATCCTAGCTGGGGTAAATGATGGGCCGAATTGCTGTGTATCCCTTGGAAATATCTCAATGAATAAAGAAGCGCAAAGCGTTTTAAAACAGAAAGAGTGGAAACCTATAATCAGCTTTGCCTCAGTGTATTTGTACAGTGTTAATAAACTCAGGGGATTGTATGATTAATTGATATCATGTGTTTCTAAATTATAGATTAGCTCTTGAGCTGACAAACCAAAAAGCTATCAAATATGAGATTTGGAAAGATGCTCATGGAGTTCTTTGTTGTAAATTAATTACACAGAGCTGCAGAAATCTCAGGCATGTCTTCCAGTAAATGCATTCATGTCAGCACAAAATATTCTCAAGACAATATCATCTAGGATCAAATCCAATCTTTATATGGGTTATCTAAAGTCCATTTGAATTTATTTGTTCTGGATGATAATATATTTGGATCTTTTATTATTTTCTTTAAACTAGGTCTTGTTCATCATCCAATCCAGCTGCTTATTTCTGTATTGGGTACCTTAACTCATGAACCAAAGCATTCACAACAGAAAGAAAAACAGTTTGATTTGTCTTTCTATTCAAGATGACAATTGTAATTTTCACATGTAGATAATGTTTTACACCAAACGAGGTGTGAATTTTATGAGATACATTTAGAATTTCTCTTCTATCCTATACCCAGCAAAGTGTGACATTTTTCATTCAAAAATCATGAGGCCTTAAAACATAGGAGTAGAATGAGGCCATTTGGGCCATCAAGACTGCTCCACCATTCCATTATTGCTGATTTATTATTCCCCTCAATGCCATCCTCCTTGTGACCTTTGATACCCTTACTAATCAAGAAACTATCAACCTTGACTTTAAACATACTCATTGACTTGGCCTCCAGATCGGTCTGCAGCAATGAATCCCACAGTTTCAGCACCCTCTGGCTGAAGACGTACCTCCTCATCTCTGTTCTAAGGGGTGTCCCTCTATTCTGAGGCTGTGCGTGCCAGTCCTGGACTCCCCCACTATTGGAAACATCCTCTCCACCCACTCTATCTGTGCCCTCTGGTCCCAGACTCCTCCTCTCCACATCCAATCTATCTTTCATAGAAAACATTGGGCAATTAAGGGTATTTTAAGTTTTGGAATGATCACAGAAGTGTTTATGAATTAAAAAGCAAAGCATTAATAAGTTAATTCAATCATTTGTCCCTAATTCATTACTTACTCTCTTCTACCAAACTATTATTTGGAATCCTTCATGATCTGTCATTACCTCATTTTCTGAATCCTTTCATACAGATTTATGTCAATGGGACCATAAATAAAGTTACAACTATATTTTGTGAATAAAATATTCATGTCAATTTTGATCACAGCCGCAGATTATGGTAAACTGTTTTCTCTCATGTGTATTGATTGTGGGATGGCGGGGTGGAGATAGGTCTCTACCAAAGGAGGTGTAAGACACTGCTTCCTTCTACTAGCCTGCAGGTCATCATTGGGCAAGGTGTAGCACTAGCTTACTCCCCTGAGCAGAGTCACATGAAGCCACAGGAGCAGGTGGTGGATGGTTGTATGAGCAGCTGATGTATATCACAAGTCCTGGTTATGTGATCACTTTCGCCAGGTGGACAGTCTCTGAAGAGTATTGATAATGGCTGGGGTCACCCGCTTTGTAATGAAACTGCCCAGAAGGTGGCAAACCATTTCAGTAGAAAAATTGCCAAGAACAGTCGCAGTCATGACCAATCACCCACGTCAGAAGACTTGGGACGTAATGATGATGATCTACTGTACCTGCTTGCAGTCACCAATACAGCTGATCACATCTTTTTCCTCAAACATCTCCTCGGTTACTTTGCTACCTTGCTTGGTTCCACTTTTCTCTAGCCAGTGCTAGAAGGAAAATTACCAGTAATAGCTTCCTTTCCCATTCTGCACTGATCACTATTTCCCTCCTGTACTTTCTACATATCACTACGAAGATTTAAGCACCAAAAAAATCAAATGGACAATCCAATAATGAGCTGATACTGTGCTGCTAGAGGTGCCATCTCTGATCTAAAATATTAAAGTTATTACAAATTAAATTTTAGCTGATTATCCGATCATTACCACTTTACAGTTTGTAGGGGGTTTTATGTTTAATGTCTCCTGTGTTGCAATAGTGATTTATGGCTGCATTTATGGAGGGATATGGACAGCCCACTTTTTGGATCAAGATCCTTTATCACATAGGTTCTCAACCTCAGGTCCCAACCTTGATTAGTAGTATAGATCCATGGAATAAAAAAAGTTGGGAACACCTGCTTTATCAGGATTGGGATAAAGTGTCTCCCCCGTTCTGATGAAAAGTCTCATCTTGAAGCATTGACTGTCCATTTCCTTCCGCACATGCTGCATGACCCATTGAGTTCTTCCAGCTCCACTGTGTCTTGTTTCAAGAAATGTAAAGTGCTTTGGCACAAAAGAAATCTATTAAATAAGGTTCTCATTTCTTTATTACTTAAATACGTGCTTTAATTTTAAGTCTGCACTGCATTGCCAGATGTTAATGTGAAAATTCGACAATCACAGATGAACTTTCCAATTGTACTGAGCAGATTTGCCCTTCACCCTTTCTGTCAATTACCTGGTGATAAATAATTTCATGCAAATTTCTCCATTCTTTGAACTCATCACTACTTGTATTAGGATACAAATTTCAGTTTCATATGGTTATTAAAATAATTAGAATATCATTATTCATTATATATATCCTTGTATTCAAAGATTCAAAGTGCATTTATTATCACAGTAAGTACGTAGTATACAACCCTGAGATTTATCTTCCCACAGACAGCCATGAAACAAAGAAAACCATGGAGCCTGTTCAAAGAAATATATCAAACCCACCCCCAACCCGCAAAAAAATGAGCAAAAAACACAAAACTGAAAGAGTCGACATAGTTAGTTCAGCTCAGTTCTAGTTTAATCTAGTGTTGCGTCATTCATTGTCTGCAAGCCACCCCAATCAAACTCACCTGAAACAGCAACATACAAAAGGAGTGACCAGAACCAGAGAAAGCATGAACTACCAAGTCCAATCCACAAACTGTGTTAAAACTACATTAAATTGTCATAGAGTTCTGTTTTGTAACTTCAAAACATTAAATTAACACAAAGAAATGCACAGGAGTCTGGAAATACAGGGTTTGCTTTAAACTATGTGTGCACATATCACATGGTAGTGTGATAACATACACAATTACATACAAGCCATAATTAATTATTTAAATGAACATGAATGCTTAATCAAACAATATATGTGCAAGATAACTCAAATATTATTGAAATATTAAATACACAATGCACAGGTTTCAAATATTGTTAAAACTATTTTCATAACAGATTAGAAAGTAACTCATAGATGTTTTAGAAGCAGAAAATGTTGGAAAGACTCAGCACATCAACAGAATCAATAGAAGGGGAAACTGTTAACATTTAATGCTTATGAACTTTTGACAGAATTGAGAAAGAGAAATAAAAGCAACACACATCAAAGTCGCTGGGGAACGCAACAGGCCAGGCAGCATCTCTAGGAAGAGGTACAGTCGACGTTTCGGGCCAAGACCCTTTGTCAGGACTAACTGAAGGAAGAGCTAGTAAGAGATTTGAAAGTGGGAGGGGGAGGGGGAGATCCAAAATGATAGGAGAAGACAGGAGGGGGAGGGATGGAGCCAAGAGCTGGACAGGTGTTTGGCAAAAGGGATATGAGAGGATCATGGGACAAGAGGCCCAGGGAGAAGGAAAAGGGGGAGGGGGGGAAAAACCCACAGGATGGGCAAGGGGTATAGTCAGAGGGAGAAAAAGGAGAGAGAGAGAAAGAATGTGTGTATATAAATAAATAATGGATGGGGTACAAGGGAGAGGTGGGGCATTAGCAGAAGTTAGAGAAGTCAATGCTCATCCCATCAGGTTGGAGGCTACCAAGACGGAATATAAGGTGTTGTTCCTCCAACCTGAGTGTGGCTTCATCTTGACAGTAGAGGAGACCGTGGACAGACATATCAGAATGGGAATGGGATGTGGAATTAAAATGTGTGGCCACTGGGAGATCCTGCTTTCTCTGGCAGACGGAGCGTAGGTGTTCAGTAAAACGATCTCCTAGTCTGCGTCGGGTCTTGCCAATATATAGAAGGCCACCATTCAGGGCCCCAGACAGTCCTTCCAGGTGAGGCGACACTTCACCTGTGAGTCGGCTGGGATGATATACTGTGTCCGGTGCTCCCGATGTGGCCTTCTATATATTGGTGAGACCCGACGCAGACTGGGAGATCGTTTTGCTGAACACCTACGCTCTGTCTGCCAGAGAAAGCAGGATCTCCCAGTGGCCACACATTTTAATTCCACATTCCATTCCCATTCTGATATCTCTATCCACGGCCTCCTCTACTGTAAAGATGAAGCCACACTCAGGTTGGAGGAACAACACCTTATATTCCGTCTGGTTAGCGTCCAACCTGATGGCATGAACATTGACTTCTCTAACTTCCACTAATGCCCCACCTCCCCCTTGTACCCCATCTGTTATTTATATACACACATTCTTTCTCTCTCTCTCTCTCTCTCTCTCTCTCTCTCTCTCTCTCTCCCTCCTTTTTCTCCCTCTGTCCCTCTGACTATACCCCTTGCCCATCCTCTGGGTCCCCCTCCCCTTTTCCTTCTCCCTGGGCCTCCTGTCCCATGATGCTCTCATATCCCTTTTGCCAATCACCTGTCCAGCTCTTGGCTCCATCCCTCCCCCTCCTGTCTTCTCCTATCATTTTGGATCTCCCCCTCCCACTTTCAAATCTCTTACTAGCTCTTCCTTCAGTTAGTCCTGACGAAGGGTCTCGGCCCGAAACGTCGACTGTACCTTTTCCTAGAGATGTTGCCTGGCCTGCTGCGTTCACCAGCAACTTTGATGTGTGTTGCTTGAATTTCCAGCATCTGCAGAATTCCTCGTGTTTACAAAGAGAAATAAAAATTATTTTTCAGCAGAATGAAGCAGGGATAAGGATTTGTAGAACAACGTATCTGCAGTTTTTCTGATTCTTATTCACCATTTCCAGCTTCTGCATTTACTAACATCTTACTTATTGTTCGATTTGCTCTACATATCCCTCCCCCACCATTTCACTATCTGAAAGCTAACTTGATTTTCCTCACTCTCCTATTTCTGATATAGTACCAGATGTGAAACATTGAATCTTTCTACAGGTGCTGCCTGACCTGCTGTGCTTTTCCAGTATTTCCTGCTTTTATTTCAGATTTCCAGCATCTGCAGGTTTTTGATTCACGAACACACCACTTTACACTCCATCACTTTTTCAATGAAAGCAAACATGCCAGTTTGTCTTCTAATTTACCAACAATGCTATATTTTTCAGTATAAAGACACTCTGATCCCTTTGTTTAGAACTATTTGAGTCTTTCTGCATATAATATATTCTGCTATGTGGTTAATATTTATTCCTTTTGTCAAACTTTGGCGTTATCATTGTAACCATTAATACAGTACTGTACAAAGGTCTTAGGCACAGTCCCCTCCTCCTTCCTTTTCTCCTAATGTTCACTCTCCTCTCCTATCAGATTCTTTCTTCTCCAGCCCTTAGTCTTTCCCACCCACCTGTCTTCACCTGTCCCCTTCCAGCCAGCTTCCTTCCCCTCGCCCCACATTTTTATTCTGGCATCTTCTCCCTTCCTTCTCAGTCCTGATGAAGGTTCACAGCCCGAAATGTCAACTGTTTACCCTTATCCACAGATGCTGCCTGCTCTGCAGTGTTTCTTCAGCATTTTGTGTGTTGCTTTGGATCTCCAGCATCTACAGACTTTCTGATGCTTATATACAGCTAGGGTTCCAAAGAATTTTGCACTGTACTGCTGCCACAAAAAAAGACAAATTTCATGACATATGTGAGTGATGATAAGCCTGATTCTGCTATGGGCCTCTGAGTGAGGGAAGGGGGCAGCGGGAGGGGTATCATGGTTTGGAAAAGGGGAAGGGACAAGGGAGGCAGCTGGAAGCACCAGAGAGACATTTTGTAATGATCAATAAACCAATTGCTTGGAATCAACTGGTGTCTCAGGGCTGGGTGTGTCTGCACCCGTGCCACACTCCCAGCCCTTGGTACCCCTTCTCTGCCAGCCCTCCCACAGTACTCCACCATCACCATTCCCAACATCCTTTGCTCCCACCAGATTTACAAATTCACTCTTCTCTCCACATCAACAAATACAGTATTGTGCAAATATCTTAGGCTATACCTATGTGCCTAAGAACTTTTGCACAGTATTGTATCTCCTTTCAACCCCTTCACCTCCTACTTCCTCACACAACAAATTTCAAAATCCAAAGTACATTATCAAAGTATGTATTCTATACAAGCATGAGATTCGTGTCTATACAGCCAGCCACAAAACAAAGGAACCCAATAGAGCCCATCAGAAAAGAAGGCTGTTAAGCACCCAATGTGCAAAAAAAAGAACAAATTGTGCAAACAATAAAAAGTAAGCAAATAACATTCAGAACTAAAGTTTACAAAAGTGATTTCTTAGCCGTGAAGCCAGTCATCACTGAAGCTGATCCAGCAACCTATTAGTTGCAGGCCAAAGCCTTTGTATTGAGATCAAATTTGGTTACTATCCCTTCATTACATCATTTTTATTAATGCTAATTATAACTTTTGAAGTATCCAGTGGCATTGTTTTGGTTGATCTGTCTGGACAAGTTGCAAGAAGAAACAAATCCATAAAAGTTATGGGTCACCCTCCGCTCTGAGTCCCCCTTTAAACATTAAATTTATGCTGCTTTATTCCCTTGGTGTCCAAAAATCTACCAATCTCCTTATTAATATACTATACTTGGAACAGAGAACTTCAAAGACTTACCTGTGAGAGATGAAATTTCTTCTAATCTCAATCATGAATTGCTAATCCCATTCCAAGACTATCCACTCCAATTCAGAGCTTCTCAATCAGCAGTTACATATCCTCTAGTCTGTCAATCCCTTTGGCATATTTTATACTCTGATGTCATCTCTCTTTCATCTAAACCCAGACAATGTAATCCTATATATGCTTATTCCTGATTATTCAATTACAAAATTAATCAGAATCAGGTTTAATATCACTGGTAAATTTTGTGATTTTTCTTGTTATGCAGCAGCAGTGCATTGCAATACTTAATAATAAAATTGCAATACATAATGCATAATAATCAGTTCATGGGAACTCATGAAGTTAGTGTTCATGGGTTCAACATCTATTCAGAAATCAGATGGCAGAGAGGAAGAAGCTGCTCCTGAATCATTGAATGTGTGCCTTCTGAGTCCTGTACCTTCTCCCTGATGATAGTGTCACGTGATCGGCAACAATGAATTATCAACTGAGGCAGGATTCATAAAAACAAACAAACAGTTATTAAACTCTGCTCAACAAATAGCGAAAAGTATTCAAACGTCTAACATAACCAGAAGTTAACTGCTATACGGCAACTCTGGAACAGTTCTTAAAAAGGTAAATGGGAAAACAGTTCTTAAAGTGGTAAAGTCGAACCCAGTCTTAAAATGGTAAATTCGAAAGTCCAAATGACTTACACAGTCAATAAGGAGAGACTTCTTTGGAAACGGATTTCTTCAAAGACGTGACGTTACTGCTGATTCTCCAAAGGATTCACAACAAAGGAAATAATACGGCTTAAAGGAACTGACCTTTTCCTGGCGAGTGAACACTGCACAACTTCCCCGCTCTTGCAGGAGTTATCTCAGACACAGGTGACTATATTATGAATGAATCCTCAATAAGGTCGATCCTTTATAAAGCTGCCGAACGACTCCAACTTTATTCCGATCCTTTAGGTTTCTGTCCTTTAATAAAGTCTTCACTCTCCAATACAATTGAACAGAGGAAATTATAGATGCAACATACAAACCTGGCAGCAATTGGCAAAATTGCCAGCACCAATCTTTGCACCCTAAAATAGAAAGGAAAACTCCATTTTAAAACGAAACTACGTCATGACAAATACGCAGCATAACGGAGTAACTGACGAACTAACACAAAACTAAACTGAAAGCTAACTGTGTCACACCAGGGGTCTCCTTTATACCTGTTTAGAACAGGTCATCATGGAACCTCACACTGGTGGGAAAATTACATCATGTGACCTCTTCAAGACCATTACGTCATGCTCATAAGACAGTCACAAGGTATCCACGGGGTATGTAACAATAGCAATAAGAAGAAGGGTTTTCCTGGGTGATGGAGGTCCTTAATGATGGATGCTGCCTTTTAGGGGCATCATTCTTTGAAGATGTCCTGGATGCTATGGAGGCTAGAGCCATGACGGAGTTGACTAAGTTTACAATTTTCTGCAGCTTATTTCGATGCTATGCAGTGGAGCACCCCCTAACCCATACCAAGCAGTGTTGCACCCAATTAGAATGCTCTTCGTGGTACATCTGTAGAAATTTACAAGTGTCTTTGGTGACATTCCAAACCTCCAATGAAATATAGCCACTGTCGTGCCTTCTTTGTAACTACATTGATATGTTGGGCCCTGGATAGATGTTGACACCCAGGAATTTGAAAATGCTCATTTTTTTCCACTTCTGATCCCACTCTGAGGACTGGTGTGTGTTCTCTCATCTTACCCTTTCTGAAGTTTATGAACTTTACACATTATACTGCCTACTAATGAATCATTTAAAAAACTATTAAAACATGAATTCCAGCATCAAATCCTCATATTTACCAAGTAGATAAATGAGCAGCAATTAATTGTTTATTGCTATTCCCAGATGACACTGTAATTATAAAAAGCATCTTTGCAG
This sequence comes from Mobula birostris, assembly GCF_030028105.1. Taxonomy (NCBI): domain Eukaryota; kingdom Metazoa; phylum Chordata; class Chondrichthyes; order Myliobatiformes; family Myliobatidae; genus Mobula; species Mobula birostris. The sequence continues at coordinate 10,827,104 of NC_092378.1, read as the reverse complement.
ACTTACGCCAAATTTAAGATGGAAGAACATCTAGGGAAGCAGCTTAGTATAATGTTTCAAATTATTCATAATAAAAATAAAGCAATCATAGGGTTTTAAGTTTTTCCCCTTTGGGAATTAAATGTCCTGTAGTTTTAAACCTAGCTGACAACAAAAATTCCATGTATTTCAGGAAGGATTTTATTCTGCTTAGATCCATTAAAAAAAGTGGTCTATATTCAGAGGTGTAAGTATATTTGCAAACTATGTCAATAATTTATTCTGGCTTTCGTTTGCCATCAGATCTTATTCGTGAAGAACTGTGTCTTGTATAGAAGCAGGCAAGTAAAAAGCTTTTTCTATTTCTATAAAACCTTTTATACACAGTAAGCCACACTGATGTATATAAGGATTTCAACTTCAATAAAATACCTTTTTTGGGATTTGAAATCTATTCAGATTTTTTCCTTATGCTTTAGGACAAAGCAGAATTTGAAGCGTTATTTATTCCATGAAAATATGTTGAAATTTTGTTTTATAATTTCAGTGTTACATGTCTAACATGAAAAATACAGACATTATCAACTAATGGTTTGGAAAGTAAAGATTGAATTCTGCCAAGCCTAATTTTAATAGATCAAAGGTTCAAAGTTTCATTTATTATCAAAGCATAGAAAACATAGAAAACATAGAAAATAGGTACAGGAGTAGGCCATTCGGCCCTTCAAGCCTGCACCGCTATTTATTATGATCATGGCTGATCATCCAACTCAGAACCCTGCACCAGCCTTCCCTCCATACCCTCTGATCCCCCTAGCCACAAGGGCCATATCTAACTCCCTCTTAAATATAGCCAATGAACTGGCCTCAACTGTTTCCTGTGGCAGAGAATTCCACAGATTCACCACTCTCTGTGTGAAGAAGTTTTTCCTAATCTCAGTCCTAAAAGGCATTCCCTTTATCCTCAAACTGTGACCTCTCGTTCTGGACTTCCCCAACATCGGGAACAATCTTCCTGCATCTAGTCTGTCCAATCCCTTTAGATTTTATACGTTTCAATCAGATCCCCCCTCAATCTTCTAAATTCCAACGAGTACAAGCCCAGTTCATCCAGTCTTTCTTCATATGAAAGTCCTGCCATCCCAGGAATCATTCTGGTGAACCTTCTTTGTACTCCCTCTATGGCAAGGATGTCTTTCCTCAGATTAGGAGACCAAAACTGCACACAATACTCCAGGTGTGGTCTCACCAAGGCCTTGTACAACTGCAGTAGTACCTCCCTGCTCCTGTACTCGAATCCTCTCGCTATAAGTGCCAGCATACCATTTGCCTTTTTCACTGCCTGCTGTACCTGAATGCCCACTTTCAATGACTGGTGTATAATGACACCCAGGTCTCGTTGCACCTCCCCTTTTCCTAATCGGCCACCATTCAGATAATAATCTGTTTTCCTATTTTTGCCACCAAAGTGGATAACTTTACATTTATCCACATTAAATTGCATCTGCCATGAATTTGCCCACTCACCCAACCTATCCAAGTCACCCTGCATCCTCTTAGCATCCTCCTCACAGCTAACACTGCCGCCCAGCTTCGTGTCATCCGCAAACTTGGAGATGCTGCATTTAATTCCCTCATCCAAGTCATTAATATATATTGTATCATTATACAACTCTGAAATTTGTCTTCTCTAGCTAACCATGAAACAAAGAAAGAACATTTCCGAGAAATGTCTTTCCGAGAGAAACATCAAACCCACCCCGCCGCCCCACAAAAAAGAATGGCATCCTATTCATCAATCCACTTCCTCTGTGCAAAACAGAATGGGACCATTAACCCCCGCCCTCAAAACAAGCCTTCCCCTGCACAAAAGAACTAACAGAACACAACAGAACATCAATCCCCAAACACCCTCCAATCGCACAACAAAATGAAAAAGAAACAGGTGATATAAAACAGAATATAAAACCATATGTCTGAAAAAGTGCATAAACACAATAGTCCAATCCATAAATTCAGAACCACGATACCATCCTATGAAATCACTGACATTCATCAAAAGAGCAGTGGAAAGGCCTACCTGCCACAGTGATAGGCGGGTCACGGATTAAATTAGTACCTTGTGCATAAAGTATGTTCGTGGCTCAGTCATACAAAAACTACCCTCCCCAATACCCATTTACGGGTCCTTTAATAACACTTTACAGTACATGTTCATAGCAGATTTTATTCAAATTATTCACTGTAAAAATATGGTTTTAAGTTTTGCACCGTTGGGAATTAGATGTGCAGTAGTTTTAAACCAATTTGACAGCAAATATTTCATATCTTTCAGGAGCTATGTTTTCTGCTTAGATCAGTTCAAAAAGAGTGGACTATATTTGGTAATTGTCCATCGTGAACGATGATAACAGGAGACTAATGTGGGAGAGCTTTTAAAATGGAAACACTGTTGCACTGGGGCATTCCCACTCTCTCCACCTCAGGAGTCCGGTTCCAGTGGTACCAACAAGCATCTCAGACTCGGGTCTTCCTCGGTTGCAGTGGATGACCATGATGTCTTCTGTGCCTCGTCATGCTCTTCCTAGCCATTGGATCTCACTGTAGATTTCATCTGCCCAGTCTGCCGGAGGTGACTTTGCACGCTGGGACAGGCATGTGCTTATCTCACTGCGGTGTGATGTGACCGGCTACCCTCACCCGATTCAGCCCGCCTGTCGAAGCAGTGTACCAGGGTGTGTTTGCTGTCACCTGCAAACAGCTACTTGAGGCACAGGTCAGAACCGAGTGTTTGATGGAGACCAAAGGTGGGTGAGCTGTCCCAGAATGGACAGGACAAGCCCCTTCACTTGAGGTGTTACCTCTCCCTGGATACCCCATACACCTTGGACTACATTTAGTGTGCATTATTATTCTTAGTTTATTTATTATCATAATGAAGGAGAGACCATAAACCCTCAAGACCTAAGAGCAGAATTAGACTATTCAGCCCATCAAGTCTGCTCTGCTGTTCCATCATGGCTGATCCCAGATCCTACTCAACCCCATACACCTGCCTTCTTGCCATAACCTTTGATGCTATGACCAATCAGGAAACAATCAATTTTTGCTTTAAATATACCCACGGTCTTGGTCTCCACAGTTATCTGTGGCAGGGCATTCCACAGATTTACTACTCTCTGGCTAAAAAAAATTCCTCCTTAACTCTGTTCTAAATGATCACCCCTCGATTTCAGGGCTGTGCCCTTTAGTTCTGGATACCTCCACAATAGGAAACATCTTCTCCACATCCACCTTATCTAGTCCTTTCAACATTCAAAATGTTTCAATGAGATTCCCCCACATTCTTCTAAATTCGAGTGAGTACAGACCAAAAGCTGCCAAATGCTGTCATATGTTAACCCCTTCACTCCCAGAATCATCCTTGTGAACCTTCTCTGGACTCTCTCCAACGAAAACACATCTTTCTGAGATATGGGGCCCAAAATTGTTGACTCTACTCCAAGTACAGCCTAACTAGTCTCTAGACCGAGCATTATCTCCTTGCTTTCATATTCTATTCCCATTGAAATAAATGCCAACATTGCATTTGCCTTCTTTACCACAGACTCAACCTCTACATTAACCTTCTGGGAATCTTGCATGAGCACTCCCAAGTCCCTTTGCACCTCCGATGTTTGAATTTTCTCCCCATTTGGTTAATATTCTTCACTTTTGTTCATTTTACCAAAATACATTATCATACATTTCCTAACACTGTATTCCATCTGCCACTTTTTTGCCCATTCTTCCAATTTGTCTAAGTCCCGCTGTAATCGCATTGTTTCCTCAACACTACCTACCCCTCAATTTATCTTCATATCATCTGCAAACTTTGCCACAGAGCCATCAATTCCAGCATCTAAATCATTGAAAAAAACAATGTGAAAAGTATTGGTCCCAATACTGACCACTGAGGAACACCACTAATCATTGGCAGCCTGCTAGAAAAGGCCCCCTTTATTCCTACTTGCTGCCTCCTGCCTGTCAGCCATTCCGCTACCCATGCCAGTATCTTTCCTGTAACACCATAGGATTTTATCTTGTTAAGCAGCCTCACGTGTGGCATCTTATTAAATGCCTTCTGAAAATCCAAGTAAATGACACCACTGCCTCTCCTTTGTCCACCCTGCTTATTACTTCCTTGAAGAACTCTAACAGATTTGTCAGGCAAGATTTCCCTTTACAGAAACCATACTGACTTTGACTTACTTTATCAGTAGTCTCCAGGTACCCTGAAACCTCATCATTAATAATAGACTCCAACACTTTCCCATTAACTGAGGTTAGGCTAATTGGCCTATAATTTCCTTTCTTTTGCCTTCCTCCCTTCTTAAAGATAGAGTGACATTTGTAATTTTCCAGTTCCCCGGAACCATGCCAAAATAAAGTGATTCTTGAAAGATCATAACCAATTCACCTGCTATTTTTCAGCAACCTCTTTCAGAACTCTCAGATGTAGTCCATCTGGTCCAGGTAACTTATCCAGCTTAAGACCTTTTAGCTTGCCTAGCACTTTTTCCTTTGTAATAGCAATGGCACTCACTCCTGCTCCCTGACGCTCACAGACCTCTGGCACACTGCTATTGTCTTCCACAGTGAAGACTGATGCAACGTATTCATTAAGTTCATTTGTCATTTCTTTGTCCCCCATTACTATCTCACCAGCATCCTTTTCCAGTAGTCCAATATCAACTCTCTCTTCTCTTTTACACTTTATATAACTGAAAAATAAACTTGCAGTATTCTGCTATATATTATTAGCTGGTTTGCCTTTATATTGCGTCTTTTCCCTTCTTATGACTTTTTTCATTGCCTTTTGTTGGATTTTAAAACATCCAAGTCATTCAACTTCCACTCATTTTTGTTACATTATATGCTTTTCGTTGGCTTTTATGCAGTCTTTAACTTCCCTTTTCAGCCATGGTTGCCTACCCCTGCCGGTTGAAAACTTCTTCCTCTGTGGGACATATCTATCCTGCGCCTTGTCAGAAGTTCAGCCACCTCTGTTCAGCTGTCACCCCTGCCAATAACCCTCTGCAATCCACCTGGGCAAGCTCCTCTCTCATGGCTCTGTAATTCCCTTTGTTCCATTGCGATACTGGTACATCTGATTTATGCTTCTCCCTCTCAAATTGCAGTACAAGTTCAATCATATTATGATCACTGCCTCCTAAGTGTTCCTTTATCATCAGCTCCCTAATAAAATCTGGATTATTACACAACATCTAATCTAAGATAGCTTTTTCCTGAGTAGGCTGAAGCACAAGCTGCTCTAAAAACCCTTCTTGTAAACATTCAACAAATTCCCTCTCTTGCAATCCAACAGCAACCTAATTTTCCCAATCCCCTTGCAAATTGAAGTCCCCCGTTACAATTGTAACATTACCCTTATTACACGGCCTTTCCAGCTCCCTTTGCAATTTCAACGCCACTCCTTGGCGACTATTTGGAGGATATTATGTGATTGTTTTTTTTCAAAAAAGTTTTTTTTTTACCCTTGCAATTTCTTAACTCCACCCACAAAGGTTTGACATTCTCTGATCCTATGTCACCTCTTTCTAAAGATGTAATTCGATCGCTCACCAACAAAGCCACACCACTGCCTATGCCTTCCTGCCCGTCCTTTCAACACCATAAGACCATAAGATATAGGAGCAGAATTAGGCCATTCAGCCCATTGAGTATGCTCCACCATTTCTTCATGACTGATCCCAGATCCTACTCAACCCCATACACCTGCCTTCTCACCATACCCTTACCAATCAGGAAACAATTAACATCACCCTTAAATATACCCATCGACTTAGGCTCCACAGTTGTCTGTGGCAGAACATTCCAGAGATTTACTACTCTTTGGTGAAAAGAGTTCCTCCTTACCTCTATTCTAAAGGGCTGCTCCTCAATTTTGAGACTGTGTCATCTAGTTCTGGATACCCCCACCACTGGGAGATCCCACTTCTTCTGGTAGATGGAGCACCTTTGTTACCAGTAGCCACCCATTTTAATTCCACTTTCCATTTCCATTCCAATACGTCTATCCATGGTCTCCTCTACTGTCACAATGAAGCCACACTTAGGCTGGAGGAACTACACCTTACATTCCGTCTGGGTAGCCTCTGAAATGAAGGCATGAACATCAATTTCTCAAACTTCCGGTAATGTTCCCTTCATCGTTCTCCATCCCCCTTTCCCTCCCTCACCTTATCTCCTTACCTGCTCATCGCCTCCCTCTGCTGATCCTCCCCCCTTTTCTTTCTTCCATGGCCTTCTGTCTTCTCCCACTAGATTCCCCCTTCTCCAGCCCTGTATCTCCTTCACCAATCAACCTCCCGGCTCTTTAATTCATCCCTTCCTTTACCAGTTTCACCTATCACTTTGTGTTTCTCTTTCCTCTCCCCACCCTTTGAAATCTACTCCTCATCTTTTTTTCTCCAGCCCTTCCGAAGGGTGTCCCACTTGGAGGCACAATAATATCAGCACCGGACTCCGGAGCGAGGGTTCCCGAGTTCGAATCCAAGTCGGGTTGAGCGTCGAGCTAGCAACTCGGCCTCGTAAAAACAAGAATGGCTTGCCACGGAAACACCGTCATGACGGTGCCCCGATAACTCTACTGCCGAGTTAAGGGCTATTCTTCTTCTTCTTCTTCCGAAGGGTTTTGGCCCAAAACGTCGACTGTACTTTTTTTCCATAGATGCTGCCTGGTCTTCTGAGTTCCTCCAGCATTTTGTGTGTGTTCGTTGTTTATCCCCCACTTTAATGCAAATTGCTGAGTACCCCAAGGCATAGCCTTTGAACAGCGAGTTGTTTCATGCTGTGATATAGATTCACAGGAAGAGAAAAATAAGGGACTGTATTATCTATGCATGACATCTATTTAGACTTTATGTTTGTAAAGTCAGTCATTTCATATCACCAGGCTGCATCACCCATAATGTGAGAAGGGAATGAGCCACGCTGGTCAATCATAAGTAATTTATGTATTGAGATTTATCACCATCTGTTACCAGGTCTGTGCATAATATCCATCCATTATAAATTTCACATTTAATGTTAACTTTGTGCCACTGGAAGTTTATATTGTTTCACAGATGACTGCGTCTTCATGTAGCTGTCAATTTTTATATCTGAAATAATCAATTAGCATGCAAAATCTAAATACCGTTGATGCTATAGATCTTAACCAGAAACAAAAATGTTGGAAATGTTAGGCAACATCTATGGCAACATTAACATTTTGAGCGAAAGGCCTGATATATTTGTCTTTTATATAATTGCATAGGAATAGGCTGAAATCAGTCCTGATGAAGGGTCTCGGCCCGAAATGTCAACTGTTTATTAATTTCCATAGATGCTGCCTGACCTGCTGAGTTCCTCCAGCATTTTGTGTGTATTGCATATGAAGCAGTTGGCTGGCTGCAGACTGTGCTTTAAACAGCTATGCCTAAGTGATGCTGTAAAAAATCAGGAATACACCAGAAATAATAAGTTTACCGTCCTGGATACTGTTGGCGGGGACGACCGACCAGGTGTGAGCCACGGTGGCAGGGCCTCCGGCACTGAGTCTGACCCTGTGGTGTAGAAGGGTGGGACGGAGAAGAGGAGAGCTGTCGTCATTGGAGACTGTATAGTCAGGGGAGCAGACAGGAGATTTTGTGGATGTGAGAAGGACACCCGCATGGTTCGTTGCCTCCCGGGTGCCAGGGTCCGGGATGTCTCTGACCGGGTGCACGACATCCTGGTACGAGAGGGAAAGCAACCAGAAGTCGTGATACATGTTGGGACCAATGACACAGGCAGGAAGAGGGATGAGGTCCTGAAGTGTGAGTTTCGGGAATTAGGCAGAAGGCTGAAGAACAGGACCTCAAGGGTGATGTTCTCAGGATTGCTGCCAGTGCTACGTGACAGAGATGGTAAGAATTGGAGGAGATGGCAGTTGAATGCGTGGCTGAGGAGTTTGTGCAGGGAGCAGGGTTTTAGATTTTTAGATCATTGGGATCTCTTCTGGGGAAGGTGGGACCTGTACAGATTGGATGGGTTGCACCTGAACTCGAGGGGGAGCAATATCCTTGCAGGTAGGTTTGCTAGCATGGTTCGGGAGGGTTTAAACTAATTTGCAAGGCGGATGGGACCCAGAGCGATAGAGCAGTGAAAGAAGTGCATGGAGTAAAGCCAGATCTAAAATACAGAGAGGCTTTGAGGAAAGAGAAGCAGAATAAACGGTGTAAAGACAGTAAGGTAGAAGGGCTGAAATGTGTGTACCTCAATACAGGAAGAATCAGGAACAAAGTTGATGAACTGAGAGCTTGGATACATACGTGGAATTATGATGTAGTGGCCATTACAGAGACTTGGCTGGCACCAGGACAGGAATGGATTCTCAATATTCCTGGATTTCAGTGCTTTAAAAGGGATAGAGAGGGCGGAAAAAGGGGAGGAGGGGTGGCATTACTGGTCAGGGATACTATTACAGCTACAGAAAGGGTGGGTAATGTAGCAGGATCCTCTTTTGAGTCAATATGGGTGGATGTCAGGAACAGGAGGGGAGCAGTTACTCTACTGGGGGTATTCTATAGGTCCCCTGGTAGCAGCAGAGATACAGAGGAGCAGATTGGGAGGCAGATTTTGGAAAGGTGCAAAAATAACAGGGTTGTTATCATGGGTGACTTTAACTTCCCTAATATTGATTGTCACCTGATTAGTTCCAAGGGTTTAGATGGGGCAGAATTTGTTAAGTGTGTCCAGGATGGATTCCTGTCACAGTATGTGGACAGGCCGACCAGGGGGAATGCCATACTAGATCTAGTACTAGGTAATGAACCGGGTCAGGTCACAGATCTCTCAGTGGGTGAGCATCTGGGGGACAGTGACCACCGCTCCCTGGACTTTATAGTTATCATGGAAAAGGATAGAATCAAAGACGACGGGAAAATTTTTAATTAGGGAAAGGCAAATTATGAGGCTATAAGGCTAGAACTTGCGGGTGTGAATTGGGATGATGTTTTTGCAGGGAAATGTACTATGGACATGTGGTCGATGTTTAGAGATCTCTTGCGGGATGTAAGGGATAAATTTGTCCCGGTGAGGAAGATAAAGAATGGTAGGGTGAAGGAACCATGGGTGACAAGTGAGGTGGAAAATCTAGTTAGGAGGAAGAAGGCAGCATACATGAGGTTTAGGAAGCAAGGATCAGATGGGTCTATTGAGGAATATAGGGAAGCAAGAAAGGAGCTTAAGAAGGGGCTGAGAAGAGCAAGAAGGGGGCATGAGAAGGCCTTGGCGAGTAGGGTAAAGGAAAACCCCGGGGCATTCTTCAATTATGTGAAGAAAAAAAGGATGATAGGAGTGAAGGTAGGGCCGATTAGAGATAAAGGTGGGAAGACGTGCCTGGAGCCTGTGGAAGTGAGTGAGGTCCTGAATGAATACTTCTCTTCCGTATTCACCAATGAGAGGGAACTTGATGATGGTGAGGACAATACGAGTGAGGTTGATGTTCTGGAGCATGCTGATATTAAGGGAGAGGAGGTGTTGGAGTTGTTAAAATACATGAGGACAGATAAGTCCCCGGGGTCTGATGGAATATTCCCCAGGCTGCTCCACGGGGCGAGAGAAGAGACTGCTGAGCCTCTGGCTAGGATCTTTATGTCCTCGTTGTCCATAGGAATGGTACCGGAGGATTGGAGGGAGGTGAATGTTGTTCCCTTGTTCAAAAAAGGTAGTAGGGATAGTCCGGGTAATTATAGACCAGTGAGCCTTACGTCTGTGGTGGGAAAGCTGTTGGAAAAGATTCTTAGAGATAGGATCTATAGGCATTTAGAGAATCATGGTCTGATCAGGGACAGTCAGCATGGCTTTGTGAAGGGCAGATCGTGTCTAACAAGCCTGATAGAGTTCTTTGAGGAGGTGACCAGGCATATAGATGAGGGTAGTGCAGTGGATGTGATCTATATGGATTTTAGTAAGGCATTTGACAAGGTTCCACACGGTAGGCTTATTCAGAAAGTTGGAAGGCATGGGATCCAGGGATGTTTGGCAAGGTGGATTCAGAATTGGCTTGCCTGCAGAAGGCAGAGGGTGGTGGTGGAGGGAGTACATTCAAATTGGAGGATTGTGACTAGTGGTGTCCCACAAGAATCTGTTCTGGGACCTCTACTTTTCGTGATTTTTATTAACGACCTGGATGTGGGGGTAGAAGGGTGGGTTGGCAAGTTTGCAGATGACACAAAGGTTGGTGGTGTTGTAGATAGTGTCGAGGATTGTCAAAGATTGCAGAGAGACATTGATAGGATGCAGAAGTGGGCTGAGAAGTGGCAGATGGAGTTCAACCCGGAGAAGTGTGAGGTGGTACACTTTGGAAGGACAAACTCCAAGGCAGAATACAAAGTAAATGGCAGGATACTTGGTAGTGTGGAGGAGCAGAGGGATCTCGGGGTACATGTCCACAGAACCCTGAAGGTTGCCGCACAGGTGGATAGGGTAGTTAAGAAAGCTTATGGGGTGTTAGCTTTCATAAGTTGAGGGATAGAGTTTAAGAGTCACGATGTAATGATGCAGCTCTGTAAAACTCTGGTTAGGCCACACTTGGAGTATTGTGTCCAGTTCTGGTCACCTCACTATAGGAAGGATGTGGAAGCATTGGAAAGGGTACAGAGGAGATTTACCAGGATGCTGCCTGGTTTAGAAAGTATGCATTATGATCAGAGATTAAGGGAGCTAGGGCTTTACTCTTTGGAGAGAAGGAGGATGAGAGGAGACATGATAGAGGTGTACAAGATAATAAGAGGAATAGATCGAGTGGATAGCCAGCGCCTCTTCCCTAGGGCACCACTGCTCAATACAAGAGGACATGGCTTTAAGGTAAGGGGTGGGAAGTTCAAGGGGGATATTAGAGGAAGGATTTTTACTCAGAGAGTGGTTGGTGCGTGGAATGCACTGCCTGAGTCAGTGGTGGAGGCAGATACACTAGTGAAGATTAAGAGACTACTAGACAAGTATATGGAGGAATCTATGGTGGGGGCTGAAATGGGAGGCAGGGTTTGAGGGTCGGCACAACATTGTGGGCCGAAGGGCCTGTACTGTGCTGTACTATTCTATGTTCTATTTTCTTTGTTCTATGTAAATGCACAGCCATTGCATCCTTGCTCCTTTTTTAAGATTCAAGACTATTTAATGTCATATCCTGTATAAAAGCGTAAGGAGAATGAATTAAGTATAAAGAAAAATTCAAAATCTGCATGATTTTCTTTGCATTCCTAGTGTCATTTGGACTGTACGTGCATTGTTTTATAGAACATAGAGCCGTGGTTGTCATTCTGGAGAAATGCCTGGGTGTGAGGACTTTTAACGTGTGGAGACTGATGCACAAGCGGCCACCACACGAAGAAGGGACAGAATCCAATGGCATGGAGACCAAGATGACTGGGGGCCCTCTTCTGCTGCAACCTTCCTCTGCCTTTGCATTAATTGTGGTAGTACTCATAGTTCTGAGAACCCAGAGGTTATATTCACCGCCATCTTCCACCTGCTCCAGCGTTGAGCTCCTGGTTGGACCGCGCTCCATCTGGATCCTCCCTCTTGACCTTACTGCTACGGGTGACCCCACCAGGAGCTAAGCTCCAGATGGCAACACTGTCTGGTTCTCACGACCACACAGGCTTCTCCACCGTGACAAGCTGGTGGTACCCCAGAGCGGATAGAACAGTAAAACAGGGGAACAGGCCATTCAGGGCACAGTGTTATGCCAAACCAGCTAAAAAATAAATCAAAAACACCCAAACTAATCCCTCCTACCTACAGACCATATCCATATCCCTCCATCTTCCTTACATCCATGTGCCTTTCCAAACATCTCTTAAAAGCCTGCAATGTATTTGCTTCTACCACCATACCAGGTAGCGTATTCCAGGCATCTACAGCCCTCTGAGGAAAAAAATTACCCCTCACATCCCCCAAGTATAGGATCTATACATTTGCCGTGTTAGTACAAGCCATCATTTGAATGAAGCAAGCTTAACATGTCTGAAAGGCTGTTATATACAGAAGCTGGTCCCTCAGTGTCTTGAGACAATTCCTCAGACAACAGACTTTCCCCATAAGGCTGCACCAAGTTTGACTGTGTTCCTTAGTAAATAATCCTGCAGTCTGGAATGTACCAGGCTGCAGTATTCCCTGGCAGCATCTTCAGGAAGAGGCACAGTCAATGTTTCGGGCCGAGACCCTCCGTCAGGACTAAACTGAAGGAAGAGCTGGTAAGAGATTTGAAAGTGGGAGGGGGAGGGGGAGATCCAAAGTGGTAGGAAAAGACAGGAGGGGGAGGGATGGAGCCAAGAGCTGGACAGGTGATTGGAAAAGAGATATGAGAGGATCATGGGACAGGAAGCCAGGGAGAAAGAAAAGGGGGAGGGGGGGAAAATCCAGAGGATGGGCAAGGGGTATAGTTAGAGGGACAGAGGGAGAAAAAGGAGAGAGAGAGAAAGAATGTGTGTATAGAAATAAGTAACGGATGGGGTACGAGGGGGAGGTGGGGCATTAACGGAAGTTAGAGAAGTCAATGTTCATGCCATCAGGTTGGAGACTAACCAGACGGAATATAAGGTGTTGTTCCTCCAACCGGAGTGTGGCTTCACCTTCACAGTAGAGGAGGCCGTGGATAGACATGTCAGAATGGGAATGGGATGTGGAATTAAAATGTGTGGCCACTGGGAGATCCTGCTTTCTCTGGTGGACGGAGCGTAGGTGTTCAGCAAAACAATCTCCTAGTCTGCGTCAGGTCTCGCCAATATATAGAAGGCCACCATTCAGGGCCCCAGACAGTCCTTCCAGGTGAGGCGACACTTCACCTGTGAGTCGGCTGGGGTGATATACTGTGTCCGGTGCTCCCGATGTGGCCTTATACTGGTTCTGCAAAACTTTGTAATTAAGACTATGCAATGTAATCATTATATATCATGCAGTGACTGAGCAGGTAACTCTGGAAACAACACACATCAAAGTTGCTGGTGAACGCAGCAGGCCAGGCAGCATCTCTAGGAAGAGGTACAGTCGACGTTTCAGGCCGAGACCCTTCATCAGGACTAACTGAAGGAAGAGTGAGTAAGAGATTTGAAAGTAGGAGGGGAGGGGGAGATCCAAAATGATATGAGAAGACAGGAGGGGGAGGGATGGAGCCAAGGGCTGGACAGGTGATTGGCAAAAGGGATATGAGAGGATCATGGGACAGGAGGCCAGGGAGAAAGAAAAGGGGGAGGGGGGGAAAAACCCAGAGGATGGGCAAGGGGTATAGTCAGAGGGACAGAGGGAGAAAAAGGAGAGAGAAAAGAATGTGTGTATAGAAATAAGTAACAGATGGGGTACGAGGGGGAGGTGGGGCATTAGCGGAAGTTTGAGAAGTCAATGTTCATGCCATCACGTTGGAGGCTACCTAGACGGAATATAAGGTGTTGATCTCCTTCTCCCCCTCCCACTTTCAAATCTCTTACCAGCTCTTCTTTCAGTTAGTCCTGACGAAGGGTCTCGGCCCAAAACGTCGACTGTGCCTCTTCCTGGAGATGCTGCCTGGTCTGCTGCGTTTGCTGGCGGCTTTGGTGTGTGCTGCTTGAGTTTCCAGCATCTGCAGGATTCCTCGTGTTTGCTGTATTCCCTTACAGTCATCTCATTGTGTGGGAAGACAAACAAGTTTTGGTCGGACAAAAGCACATCTTTCAACAAGGTGATCTTCCGGTAACAGTTGATGTAGTGTGTCGGTGTGCAGGGGCAGATGTGCAGAGGGAGGAGGTGTAGGGGCAGATGCAGCACTTGCAAGGATAAGGGCCAGGAGGGAGATCAGTGGGGAGCAATGAATGGACAAGGGAGCCATGTAAAGAGCGATCCTTGCTGAAAGCAGATAGCTGGGGGGGGGGGTGGCGGGTGGAGGGAATGTTATGCTTGATGGTGGGACTGCATTGGAAATGGCAGAAGTTACAGAGAATTACGTGCTGGATGCGCAGTCTGGTGGGGTGGGGTAGGTGAGGACAAAAGGAAGCCTATCCTTGGTGGGGTGGCAGTAGGATGGGGTGAGGGCCAACGTCTGATCCTTTCCAACACTAGGACATGTGGAGACTCCCTACATGGTGACTCCTGGTGCTCATATACCTTTGTTCTGTGTATGGCCTACTGCAACCACAGACAAAGATGGCCATCAGGATAAGGGCAACGTTGGGTACGTTTCCCCCACCATTCCCACACCCACAGTTATCTGGGCACGTGCATGATGACCTGTTGGATTACCAGATGAAGCAAAAGATGACATGGGTGACTGTCACAACAGATTTGTGAGGAATAGCACGCATATCCACAATGCAGTATAGCCACACCAAGAACACTTCTCACTTCGTGATCAGTTTCTTGCATATTATTGAAAGGGTGCATTGCTCCCTCAGTTCTGATTCTTGTTTAACCTCGGCTATCCACTCTAATCAATCTGTGTTGTGTACCTCAGCTCCTTTGAACCAGATTCACAGCACCTTCATGTAGTCTAACCTGCTGGTGAAGGAGATGGAGGACCACTCGGTCCAGTTGCCAAATATCATGCCCTCTCTCTTCCTGCTGCTGACTCTGTCAGCTCAAACGGTTGCAGGTATTGATCAATCTGTGGACTGAACCTGGATCTGAGCAGAATATATTAACATCATCTAGGTGCAAGGAAATTTTCAGTTTGTTGTCTTCACTGCCAGATATCATTACCCATCTCTGTTATTTCCATCCTAGTGGATTAGATTATGAGAACACTCAGTCCTCTTTTATTGGCATTTAGAAATGCGTATACGCATTAAGAAATGATACAATGTTCCTCCAGAGTGATATGACAGAAAACAGGACAAGCCAAAGACTAACACTGACAGAACCACATAATTATAACATATAGTTACAGCAGTGCAAAGCAATACCATAATTTGATAAAGAACAGACCATGGGCACGGTAAAAAACGTCTCAAGTCCCGATCGACTCTCGAGTCCCTGATAGCAGGCGGCAAAAGGGAGAAACTCCCTGCCATAAACCTCCAAGGCACCGACAACTTGCCGATGCCTTGGAAGCAGCCGACCACAGCCGACACCGAGTCCGTCCATCCGAAAACTTTGAGCCTCCAACCAGTCCCTCCGATACAACCTCCCGAGCGCCATCCTCTGCCGAGTGGCTTCGGCCTAGCCCCGGCCGCTGAAACACGCAAAGCCAAGCATTCAGAGCCTTTTGCTCTGGAGATTCTGGTTACCACACACAGTAGCAGCGGCAACGAAGCGAGCATCTCAGAAGTTTCTCCATGTGTTCCTCCGTACTCTCACGTCTGCCTCCATCAAATCAGAATTGTGCACGGTACCCTACTTGACAGATTACAGATATCATTCACCGGAGAGGCAGCGCGCATTGCGTTGGACTGCCATCTTCTCCTACTCCATAGGATTAGGCATAGGTATGAAATGAGCAGTGGACAAGGTCTTTTTTTAATATATTAAAATAAATTTTATTCATAATAAAAAATATTTACAAGAATAAAGCGTGCAATGCCTTTTCATATATACATTCATAGTCAATACTTTCAATGGTGTTGTACTACATTCCTTAAAACCAATAGCACTGTTGCCTCTCTTGTGGGGTGATACATTACTATAGTAATTGAAGGGCTTCCTCCTGTAACCCAGCCCCTCACTTTCCAGTTGTGGAAGAACCCTAATATTTATTTATTTAGAGATAAAGGGTGGAACGGGGCTTTCTGGCCCAGTGAGCCACGCCACCCACAATCCACCTGTTGAATCCGAGCCTAATCAAAGAACAATTGACAATGACCTACTAAACAATGGGAGAACTGCAGGAAGAAAGCAGAGCACAGGAGGAAATGCATGCGGAACATACAACTATCTTAGAGGTGGCACTGGAATTGAACTCTGAACTCATAGTGTTGCGCTAACTGTTACTGCTACCGTTGCTACCTTTTTCCTTCCAGTCTTTGAAACTATTAGCGCACCTCCCCTTCCCCCATCCAACTAGCCAGTGTATAGCATTAGTGCTTTGAAAGGTATCCCAAACCTCAGTGCAACTACGTCACATTCTGCATTGAGGAGTTAGATCCTGCGTTTAATTGTCAAAACATTCAAGTGTGGTACCTCCTTCCTCAAAGGTAAACATTTCTTTGACTCACAAAATTTTGTTTCAAAAAAGACATTCAAATGTATTTGTTTGGAGGTACAGCACAGTCTATTCTGGCCCAGTGAACTTGTACCACCTAATTACACCCATGTAACCAAGTAACATACATAAAAGACTTTGGAATCTGGGAGGAAACCAGAGCACCCAGACAGTTAAGTGGAAACATTTTTGTTGATTGGTTTATCTAAAGGTTAAGGTAACTTACACTCATGCACAATTTTCTTATTAACAGGAAGCTATAGAAATATTCCCCTATGTTCCTAAATAAAATAGTTGAGATCAATTTCACACAAACACGAGGGAATCTGCAGATGCTGGAATTTCAGGCAACACACATAAAAATTGCTGGTGAACGCAGCAGGCCAGGCAGCATCTATAGGAAGAGGCACAGTCGACGTTTTGGGACAGTCAGGACGAAGGGTCTCGGCCTGAAACGTCGACTGTATCTCTTCCTATAAATGCTGCCTGGCCTGCTGCGTTCACCAGCTATTTTTATGTGAGATCAATTTCACATTCCTTGATGATTGTAAGGCAGATGGACCCTTTAATTCTATTCTGAAAGCAACTCCAGATGGTACCACATCACTGCTGTGCCATTACGAAGAAAACACAGCAGTGCCTCTATTTTCTTACTTGGCATGTCACCCAAAACTTTGACAAACTTTGATAGATGCGTGCTGGAGAGCATATTGACTGGTTGCATCAAGGCCTGGTATGGAAACACCAATGCCCTGGTACAGAAAAGCTGAAAAAAGTAATGGATGCGGCCCAGTCTATCATGGGCAAAGCCCTCCCCACAATGGAGCACATCTACACAGAGTACTGTTGCAGGAAGGTTCCATCCATCAGCAAGCACCTCCACCACCCAGGCCATGCTCTCTTCTCACTGCTGCCTTCAGGAAGAAGTACAGGAGCTTCAGGACCCCACATCCAGGTTCAGGAACAGCTATTACCTCTCAACCATCAGGCTGTTGAACCAAAGGTGATAACTTCAGTTACCCCATCATTGAACTGTTCCCAGAACCTACGAACACACTTTCAATGACCCTTCATCTCATGTTCTCGATATTTCTTGTTATTTATTTACTATTATTATTGCCTTTTTCCCCTTTCTTTTTGTATTTGCTCAGTTCATTGTTTGTTTTTGCACGTCCTGTTGGGACACATTTATTCTATTGTGTTTCTTGTATTTACTATGATTACCTGCAATAAAAATGGATCTCGGGGGTTGAACTGCATATAGTGACATATATGTACTTCAATAATAAGTTTACTTTGAACTTTGAACTTTGACTGTTTCTTCCAAATACATCTTTCAAGAATGTTAAGTGCTGAAATAAGCATTTGCAAACCCCAATCAAAGCCCTGTTGTCATCAAATTAGTTACTCATGGTACTTAAACATGTCTCAATAAACTCAGTCATTACAAATCAGAGATGGATTGAATTTGTAGGGTTGGCTTAGCTGCCTTCCTGCTCCAAATCAACCTTTTCCTATTAGTTAGAATTTCCACTTCTAATATTTGCATTGTAAATTTTCTCCTTAAAAGAAATGTCTTCAACATTGTGCGATGAGATCAAATAACAGTAATTATATTTTAAAAAGAGCAATAAAAAAATCAGAAAAGCAACATCATTTGCTAATAACCTTTAGAAAAAAGCAATATATAACCTGAGAAATTAACTTGTTCTTCTGTTTCTATTTGATCAACAGATCTAGGAAACTTTATTTTTGGTCAACTTCTTTATACCACTATCAAAATCCAATCAATTTAAAACTATGATCCACTAATTCTGGAACAAAGTGCCCAAGAAAATTGGTTTGCAGTGATAAAATTGAAAGCCTTGAAAATATGGATTATATAGATTTATGAAAATCAATTCAATCTGTTTCCTGCAGTGAAATTAAAATGAAACAGTGATTGATAATTGGTTTATTATTGTCACATATATGCAGGTTACGTGAAAAAATAATCTTGCACACTGTTCATATGGATGAATTCATTACAACAGTACAAGTGTGGTAGTACAAGATAAAACTAACAGAGTACAGGATAAAGTTCAAATTTCAAAACAAATTTATCATCAATGTACATATATTTCACCATGCTGTACAACCCCAAGATTTGTTTCCTCGTGGGCATACTCAGTAAACCCAATAGCCGTAATAGAATCAAAGAAAGTCTGCACCCAATAAGAAAGCGTACATTGGCAGAAAACCTATGCACAAAAGTCAACAAACTGTCCAAATACAAAACAAGAAATAATAATAATAATAAATAAACAATAAAAATCGAGAACATCAGATGAAGAATCCTTGAAAGGGAATCCGTAGGTTATGAGAGCAGTTCAGTGACGGGGCGAGAGAAATTAAGTGAAGTTAACCCTCTGGTTCAAGAGCCTGATGGTTTAAGGGTAATAATTGTTCTTGAACCTGGTGGCATGAGTTCTGAGGTTCCTGTTCCTTCTTCCTGATGACAGCAGTGAGAAGAGAGCATGAACTGGGTGGTGGGAGTCCCTGATGATGGATGCTGCTTTCCTGTGACAATGCTCCATGTAGAAGTGCCCAGTGATAGAGTGGGCTTTACCCGTGATGGACTGAACCATATACAGTTACAGTGAAACTGTAGATGGACAATAAGGTCATAACGATGTAGATTGTGAGATCAAGATTCCATCTTATCATATAAGGGGTCTGTTCAATAGTCTTATAACAGCAGGATAGAAGATGTCCTTGAACCCAGTGGTACATTGTTTCAGGCCTTTGTCTCTTCTCTATCATGGAAGAGGTGATTAGAGAGAATACCAAGCATGGTAGTGTTGTTGATCATGCTAGATTCTTTATTAGGGCAGTGAAGTATCAACAGAGTCTATGGAGGACAGGCTGATTTCCGTCTAAAAAATGGTGACAATCAGGGCTAAAAAGAATTAAAGGTGACTATATTAGAGTTAAATAGGATAGAGAGGATGAAAATAAATTTAGAATAAATTAATTTTCATGAAAATATCTCAAAATATCTTATAGCAGATGGTGTTAAATCTACATATCACACCTACTCACATAAATTAATGCTTTGAAAGATTCTCCCCCCATACTCATTTTCATCTTCTTCTATTGCCTGCTTCGTTCAAAACAAAACCAATAATCAATGTAAGAGTATTAATAATTGTCCTGATGAAGAAACTCAGCCTGAAGGACCAACTGTTCATTTCCTTCCATAGATGCTGCTTGACCTGCTGTGTTCCTCCAGCACTTTTCGTGTTGCTCAAGATTTACAGCATCTGCATTCTTTCTGATGTTCCGATAATTGGCATTCTTGGCTTATCAGTAGGAGATTTATGTGATTTGCCACAATTGTAAGAAATAATAGGTTAGATCTCCTTAAATCGCTGTCTATATATTAGCAATTTTCATTTTGGAAACTTATCTTTTTAAAATTATACAATTTTTTTCATGATTCTTTAAGTTTGTTTTCATAGAAAATTTTTAAGAATAATCTGCACTGTTTGAAATTCGTAGATAGATGCACAGGATTTGCTATCTTGCATGAGACTCCAGTGAAATAATTTGCTTTCTGGATATAGGGATATAGATCTGTATCTAGTGTGCACTGATGAGTATAATTTTAATCCTATGCAAATTTGCCTGTGTCATTTTTGCAATATATGTATGTGTGTGTGTAATTTATATTATATACAATTAAATTTTAATATTTAAAATATATTAAATATATATTCTATTATATTTACCTATACTATTTTACATACAGTTCCGTCATATGATATGTTTGCCACTTTTTCAGAAACAAAAGGATTCTGATTATTTAATGAACTCCAGAAATAATAACATTGAAGTAGGGAAGTAGTTTTTGATATTTCAAAAAGTGTCTAATTTGCTTTTTAATTGATTTCAAAAGAAATAAAAATCAGTGGGTTGTAATATGTACTTTTGATCTGTATAGAGCCACTTTCATGAAACTTGAAAAAATCAATTTCACTCTGCTATTTACAACCGAATCTCTGCAATAGTCTCACCAAGTGCCAGTCTCAAACTGTGAAGCCCTGTATCTGCTAAAAGAGGCATTTTTGTGTGAAAAAAAGCAAAATTAGTTTTGGGTTGCTGCTAGGTTACAGGCCAGGGTCTGATCAACCCCGGTAGGGTTGCCTAGGCAAGGGTGTATGATGTTGAAAGACCCGAAACACCTGACGACCCCAGTTAACATCGCTGATGATGTGCCCTAGCTTAGCATCATGCAGATGTTTCTCTAAGAATTACTTCTTGGGACACCAGTGACTACCAGGAACAGTCTGGTTGACAGCCTGGAAAGACAGCAAACCAGGGCGGGGTGTGTTAGCAGCCCTAACCGCAGCTCCTGTAAAGGAGTACTCAAGAAGGCTACAGATCAAAGAATGGAAAGATACCCCCAGGGAAGCCCAAGAGGGGAGCGGAAGAGCTTCCCAGCCGGACAGATACAAGGCTACTGACCCAGTGCAATGGACAAACGACAACGAGTATACAGTGCATCTGTGGCAGAATTTGTAAGAACCAGAGAGGCTTGAAAATCCACCAGTCAATGATGAAGTGTAAAGAGCAACAGAGAGCACCACGATGCTGAGATTCCCAATCTGGTGAGACAGAGGAGGAGAAGGGTCAAGAAGCACCCCACAGTACCCTGAGCCTCCGCGTGGTGCAAACTGTTCATCCCAGCATCACATCCCAGACCGTGCGGATCAGATGGCCCAAAGCCTGCCAGACAGCAGAGTGGCAGAGATTTGATGAGGACGTAGATCTAGTGTTGGAAACAGTGGCCAAAGGTGGTGTGGAGAAGAGACTGCAGATAATGACAACAGTGATCATAACTGTGGCAGCAGAAAGATTTGGTACTGAGGAAGTGAAGCGGGCCAAATAGCCATATGTTAAAAGCAACAGAGCCACCAAAATCCACAACATCCGGAAAGAACTCGAGGCGCTCAAGCAACAACATAAATTGGAAAACCATGAGGAAAGGGCACCACTGGAAGAACTGCGTATGATGCTGAGGAAAAGGCTCATCACTCTGAGAAGAGCGGATGAACATCAGAGGCGCAGGAGAGAAAGAGCACAGAAAAGATCTGCATTTATCAGCAACACATTTCAGTTCACCAAACAGCTGCTGGGTCAGAAGAGAAGCGGAAAGCTGTCCTGCACAAGGGAACAGATGGGCCACCATCTTCGAAGCACCTTCAGTAACCCAGACAGAGAAGTTGAACTGAGAGACTGTGATGTCCTCATCACCCGCACAGAACCAACAGAGGCTTTCGGCCTTCGAGAGCCTCTCTTCAAGGAGGTTCAGCAAGTAGTCAAGAGAGCCAGAGCTGGCTCAGCACCTGGTCCGAGTGGCACCTCCTACAACATCTACAAACGCTGCCCCCGGCTTCTCCAGCGGCTGTGGAGAATCCTCAAGGTCGTCTGGAAGAGAGACGAAGTGCCCAAGCAATGGAGGTATGCAAACGGAGTGTGGATTCCAAAAGAAGAGAACTCCGAGAACATCAGCCAGTTTAGGATAATATCCTTGCTGAGTGTTGAAGGGAAGATCTTCTTCAGCGTAGTGGCAAAGTGCCTAACAGTGTACTTCCTGAGGAACAATTACATCGACACCTCTGTCCAGGAGGGTGGCGTTCCAAGGGTACCAGGCTGCTTGGAGCACACTGGAGTCATCACACAGCTCCTGAGAGAGGCCAGAGAGAATAAGAGTGACTTAGTGGTTTTGTGGTTGGATTTGGCCAATGCCTATGGATCAATCCCCCACAAGGTTGTTGAAGACGCTCTGAAGAGGCACCATGTTCCTGAAGGAATCAGAGGCCTCCTTATGGACTACTACAATGAGTTCCACCTGAAAGTCTCAACAGGGCCAATAACACCAGACTGGTGCAGGCTGGAGATTGGTAGCATCACAGGCTGCACCATCTCAGTCATCCTTTTCGCCCTGGCAATGAACATGCTGGTAAAATCTGCAGAGCCAGAGTGTCAAGGCCCGAAATCAGGATCTGGGATCCACCAACCACCAATACAAGCCTTCATGGATGATCTGACTATCACTACGGAGTCAGTGCCTGGTGCTAGGTGGATTCTTAAGGGGCTGGAAAGGTTGATGAGGTGGGCAAGGATGTCCTTTAAGCCTGCAAAATCAAGATCTGTAGTGCTGAAGAAGGGGAGAGTACAGGAGAGATTTTGTTTCTCTATTGAGGACATTCCAATTCCTACCATCACAGAGAACCCTGTTAAAAGTCTTGGGAAGATGTTTGATGCAACACTCTGAGATAAAGCGGCAATAAGAAACATCTGTAGGGAGTTTGAACAATGGTTGACAGGACTGGCCTTCCAGGGCGTTTTAAGGCATGGATTTACCAGCACGGTATACTACCAAGAATCCTTTGGCCACTGCTTTTCAACGAGTTTCCTATTTCCACTGTTGCTGAATTAGAGAGGGTAGTCAGCCGGTTCCTGCGAAGATGGCTGGGTTTACCAAGGAACATCAGCAGCATCACTCTGAACGGGAATAACTGCAAACAGAGGCTCCTCCTGAAATCCATCGAGGAGGAGTTCAAGGTTTGGCGAGCAAGAGAGGTGCTGCAGTTCCGGGAATCTTCAGATCCAAAGGTTGCCGGATGCAAGAGTGGCAGTGAGAACTGGAAGAGAGTGGAGAGCAGAGGCTGCAGTGAGAGAAGCTGAGACGCGACTGCGTCACAAAGTGCTGGTGGGGGCAGTCGCCAAGGGAAGAGTTGGACTTGGAAGCCTTGATGTCCCCCATTTTGACAAAGTACAAGGGAAACAGCAATGAGAACTGGTCCAGAATGAAGTAAGGGCAGCTGTGGAGGAGGAGAGGAATGTCATACCAGTGGCAATGAAACAGCGAGGAGCCTGGACCAAATGGGAGCAGGTGATGGAGCGAAAGTTCACGTGGGACCATCTCTGGAAGGTGGATCCACACCGCATCAAGTTCCTTATCCAGGCTGTTTATGACGTCCTTCCTAGCCCATCCAACCTGCACTGCTGGGGCCTTGTAGAACGACCAGCTTGCCCCCCCTGTGAGAAGACCGGTACGCTAGAGCATATTTTGAGCTGCTGTCCTAGAGCTCTTGCGGATGGCCATTATTGGTGGTGGCATGAACAGGTCCTCCGAACAATTGCTGAGACAATCTGCGGCACCCTTAACATCTGCCGGAAAACAAGACCGGTCAAGAATACCATCTGCTTTGTCAAAGAGGGGGAAGGACCAACAGAACACCAGAAAGCAATCGGGTTGCTCTTCACTGCACAGGACTGGAAGCTAAAAGCAGACCTGGGAAAACAGCTGCAGTTTCCTCCCCATATCACAGAGACTACATTGCGGCCCAAAATTGTGTTGTGGTCCGACTCATCGAAGCACGTTCTTATGCTTGAGCTTACCGTGGGAAGGACACATGGAGGAGGCCTACGAGCAGAAAAGAACCAAGTATGAAGAACTGAAGAACAACTGCCAAACAAGGGGCTGGAGAGCAAAGTGTTGGCCCGTGGAGGTCGGGTGTCATGGCTTCGCAAGCCAGTCACTCTACAAAGTATACACTGCACTTGGAATCACGGGAGAGAGAAGAAGAAGATCCATTTCTACCACCGCAGATGCAGCAGAGAAAGTGTCAAGGTGGCTCTGGATAAAGCGGACAGATCCATGGGTTGCCGCTAGGACACAGGCCGGGGTCTGATCAACCCCGGTTGGGACGCCTGGGCGAGGGTGTATGATGTTGAAAGACCTGAAACACCTGACGACCCCAGGTAGCATCACTGATGATGTGCCCTAGCTTAGCATCATGCAGATGTTTCTGTAAGAATGCTCTGTAGACAATTTATTCATGAGAAAGAGGTTAATTGGCCCATGTACGTCAATCAATAATCTCTCCCATTTTTCTCCATATTGCATCCTTTTGTTTAATACCGACGTCCTCCAGGTAACTGTTGGGGTGCTCAGAGTAAATGAATAAAAAATCAATAGCAACTACATCTGTTATTGGAGAGCAGTGTTACATTCTGGAACCATGTTCACTCTGTATCAAATCCGTGGCAATTTGACTGTTTACTGAGTACTTCTATAATAAATTCAATGGCCACATTATCATGTACACCTGCACACCTGCCTGTTAATGCAAATATCCAATCAGCTAATTAGGGACCAACTCAATGCAGCAAAGCATGCAGACATTGTTAAGAGGTTCAGTTGTTGTTCAGATCAAACATCACAATGGGGAGAGAAATGTGATCCAAGTGACTTTGACCGTGGTATGTTTGTTGGTGCCAGACGGGGCGGTTTGAGTATCTGAGAAACTGCTGATTTTCCTGATATTTTCATGTACAACAGTCTCTAGGGTTTACAGAGAATGGTGCAGGAAACAAGGAACATTCAGTGAGTGGCTGTCTGTGGGCGAAAATGCCTTGTTAATGAGAAAGGTCAGAAGGGAATGGCCAGACTAGTTCAAGCTGACAGGAAGGTGACTAACTCAAATAACTACATGTTACAACAGTGGTGTGCAGGAGAGCATCTCTGAATGCACAGCACACTGAAAGTTGAAGTGGACGGACTACAGCACCAGATGGCCACAAACATACACTCAGAGGCCACTTTATTAGGTACACTGAGTGTATATTGATGAGACCTAATATAAAATTGCTATTATTTACAACAGCCAGAGAAATATACAAAGGGTACTTAAAATTAGCAAATAAAACCTTTACAATCTGGACCCCTCGGTTAATGGTACGAATCCATGGCATTAAAAAATGGAAACCCTGCTTTAGACAGATCTGGATGCAACTAAAATATTCTGCCATAAATTATTGATGCATATCTACGATTTACTCACGGAGGCAAGTGTATTGAGGTTTCCAGAACTCTGCCATTCTGTCAACTGGAGTGAACACAAAAGGTGGTACATGGACTAACAATGCCCCCTCTTGTAAGTGAGGATTGATGAGAGGCATCACAAAGAGATCATATGGGTGTAAGGAAGTATTTTTAAGACCTTTCGTCAAATCAATTCATCAGTGTTAATAAGATCATAACAGCATAAGATAAAGGAGCAGGATGACGATACTTAGTCCACTTTACCCAGGAAGTTGCCTTTTTTATCAGACACATGGCTTCACGGTTTGAGACTGGCACATGGCAAGATTATTGCAGACTATGAGTTGTAAACGGCCGATGAAATTGATTTTGTCAGGTCTCATGAAAATGGCTCTATACAAATCAAAGCACATATTGCAACCCCACTGATATGTATTTCTTTTGAAATCAATTAAAAAGCAAACCTGACACATTTCAAAATGTAAAAAAATATCAATTTCAACAACCGTTCCCCCAATTCGATGTTTGTATTTGTGTGGTTCATTATGTAATCATGATCCTTTTGTCTCCGATAAGGTGGCAAGCATATCATACAATGGAATTGTATATAAAACAGTACAGATATATATAATAAAATATATTTAATATATATTTTTAAATTAAAATTTAAATATAAAAATATAATAATTAATTGTAGGAATATAATGTATATATAAAGTAAAATTGACACAGGGCTATTTGCATAGGATTGAAATTATGCTCCTCTGTGTAGAATTAGGCCATTTTACCTACCATAGTGGCTGATTTATAATCCCTCTCAACCCCATTCGCATGCGTTCTCCCTATCACCTTTGCTACCCTGATTAATCAAGAATCTATCAATCTCAGCCTTAAATATATCCCATGACTTAGCCTTCACAGCCACTTGTGGCAATGAATTCAACAGATTCAGCACCCTCTGGCTCAAAAAATCCCTCCTCATCTCTTTTCTAAATGTACATCCCTCTATCCTGAGGCTTTGCTCACTGGTCCTAGACTCTTCTACTATAGGAAACATCTTCTCCACCTTCACTCTTTCTAGGCCTTTCAATATTCAATAGGTTTTCAATGAGAATCCTCCCTCATTCTTCTAACCTCCATTGAGTACAGGCCCAGAACCATTAAATGCTTAAAATGACCTATGTACATCAATGGAAATCCAAATAATAAAAGAATATACTTTTTTTAAGCAGTGGGCACATCAGGCTTTGGTGAGAGATACTGAGTTAATATTTCAATGACCCTTTATCAGAAATTCCAAATTTCCCAGGGGAAAATGTTAAGCTAATTAACATGCCCTACTTTCAAATCCACATTATCTATGGCGGGTTAGTGATCCTCAGGAGCATCATACCATGTCATTCCTAATGAAGGAGAAGTGGTAATATGGCTGGATATGAGGGGCCAGGCTGCATGGGTGAGGACAGCACCTTGTTCTCCTGATCATAACTGAAATCTTAGAAGAATAGTGTTTTTAATGATGTGCTTTACTAATGTCATTCTGAAGAATTGTTGACCACATTTTTTTCTCCATTATAATTATATGGACAAAAATCTTCAATTTATTTGATCTAACTTAGTTCTAGGTTGTTGCAAAAAACAACATAATCTGGCGTTATGAGTGACCATGAAGTGCTGGGCTGAAGATTTCCTTGTGTCAATAAATTACTCTATTTGGACATCAACCTCAAACTTCAACATAAAAAAAACTGAGAAATTGCAGTTCTGGTCACTTCATCACAGGAAAACTATCAAACAGATGGAATGAATAGAGAGAAAATTTACAAGGATGTTGCTGAGGCTTGAGTTATAGCGAAAGGTTGAATAGGTTAGGACTTTCTTCTGGGGACCGGGGAAGAATGAGGGGAGATTTGATAGAGGTATATAAGATTTTGTGGGGTACAGACAGGGTAAATACAAGCAGGCTTTTTTCCTGGGTGAGACTGGAACTAGAGGTCATGGGTTAATTGTGAAAGTGAAATGTTTAAGGGGAACTTCTTCACTCAGAGGGTGGTGAGATTGTGGAATGAGCTCCCAGGTGCAATGATTGGATTCAGGTTCAATTTCAACATTTATAGGAAGTTTGGATGGGTACATGGAAGGGAGGGCTTGGGAGGGCTTGGGAGGGCTATGGTCCAGGTGTGGGTCAATGGAACTAGGCAGAATAACAGTTTGGCACAGACTAAATGAGCCAAAGGACCCGTTTCTTTGCTGTAGTGTTCTATTGAGAACTATAATTGTATGCCCAAAGTGGTGGGGGATGTGGGGGGGGGGGGTGTTAGCAGGGAGGGGGTCAACGATTGCCATATCTGAATAGGGAAGTGTTCAGTTCCTGGGACATCGAGCTCATTTAGAATGCACAGCAGGCTGCATAGTCACTCATCAGTAGATGGCTCAATAAAGGAGATGTTCTGCAAATTATCTCCATCAACTGCTGTGGTAATTCCTTGTTCCCTATCTGCCTTAACATCTTATTGGCCTGGTAGGATTTTACATGAATATTTTACATGATAAAGTCTAAATCGGCTGAGTGATAATGATAATGTTCTATTTACTGGTACTTACTTGTAAGGAACCAGTTAAGCGACACACTTCAAACATATCTGAAAGCAAACATTCATCTTTTTGTGTACTAATTTAAGGGAAAAGTATTTGAGGATTGGAATAAAGTTGTCAGTTAAACATTTATGGCAATTATGTACGTTAGGAGAGATGAGTCAAGAGGCATGGAAGGTGAATGTGATATAATAAATTAAGCAGTTCCGGAGCAGCGCGTGATGGTGCTGTTAATCATGGGGTTTCAGTGACCAAATATGCAATCTGCTTTCAGACAGAGTAGACAGAGCTCAGAGCAGGGCACAATCCACTGTGACGAAACCAAGGCAAGGCAGCAGGCCTGCTACAGCTCGTTGCTTTGTGACATTTACTCAGCTCTGTGCTGAAATATTCATCTCGGACTCTCTTTGTGGACTTCAGTTCGGAACGCTGTTTGCTTGCAGTTATTGTTTGCATGATTTGCTTTTTTCTCTCTCTGCATATTGGGTGTTTGATGATTTTTTTAAAAATAGGTTTTCTCTGGGTTTCTTCTTTTCGTGGCTGCCTGTAAGGAGACGAATCTCTGTCATGGTCAGGTCCGTGATGTCTGCATTCCGGTTCACGGTCCAGTCCGTGGACTCAGGACTCCGGGTCTTCCAGCTGTCCCTCATTTGGTTGAGTTAATCATAGGCACCTGATTCCCATCTTTGGGCTTGGAATATAAGTAGCCTTGGGGTTGTGGATTGGGGCTGGTTTGTCTGGTCAGTCTTACTTAGAGTAACTTGCTGATGGAAGGCTGGTGAAACCATTTGTGATCTCTTGGCCTGGTTGGAGGACCACTGCTTCATGGAGCCTTGTTGCCACTTGTTGGAGCAGTCATTGTGGTATGGTTTTGGTTTTCTGTAGTCAGCCAAGGTAGCTGGCTGCCCCAAGACCCAGAGCCACCCTGGATTGAGCTCCTTCCCTGTCCTTGCCTCTGCTGGGTAAGCCAGGCTGTAATTGCTGTTACCCTGTGGTTGGTCCTGTCTCTTCCTGTCCCTTGCCTCTATCTGGTAAGCAGGCTGTTTGCTGTTACCCTGTGTTTGGGTCTGTTATCTGCACCCTATTGTGATAATCCCAGGTTATATAATGTATACATATTTTGATAATAAATGTACTTTGAACATTCCTCTAACATCATGAATGGTTTGCTTTCAGCACTGCTAATTGGTCCTGCAAGTGTGAGGATATTATTGTCAGTACCAGCCCCTCTGCAGGCAGCATGACCACTATTTGTGGTTATTTTCTGTTTCAAATTGTCAGGTCTTCATCTGAACAGCTGGTTGTATGGTTGATACCAACAGCCTTGGTGTAAGAATCCAACTGGGTTTTCTGGTGTCAGTCTGAACTAAATAAAATTGGGTGAGAGATACCATGGAGTGTCAGTGGAAAAATCTGCTTGTTTATCTTGGTCCTGCAATATTTTGAGGAAGGAAATTCCAGCAAATTATGTAGTACCCACACCCAGGATCAGCCAACTTTACACCAAAATATTTAAATGTATTCCTGAAAAATAGGTTGTAACTTATCCTCCTCATAAACAGCAAATTTCTCAGCAACAGTGATTTAGCAAACAGCAAGAATATTGAGGCTTGCTGTGTCTGACAAGTACTGGTGTATGTTGGGTAATTGACCTTGCTGTGGTCTGTTGTCCATTATATCAGTATTTGTGACTGTACTGTGCTTACTGAAGAAGCTCTTTCTGAATTGAGTGTGTGCCTTCAAGTTTCTGTAACTCCATCTTGATGGTAACAATGAGGAGAGGGCATGACCTGGATGGTGAGGGTCCTTAATGATGGATGCTCCCCTTTTGAGGCACTGCTTTTTGTGCATCAAAATCCCACAGGCAGCTTTGAGATAATTAGTTTCAGGATTGTCAGAAGATAAACTCCTTTCAATTTTCAAGTTATGCTTAAAAGATCTTTTGAGCTCATCTGGGTCCTTAATTCAACAACTTGTCTGAAAGCCCACACACCAGCAATAACACATTCTCTCCAAACTACATCTGGTTCTCAGGTCTTGGAGTGCATTTCTGAACCTATGAGCTGCCCCCTCAGGCAGAGATGCTGGTATTGAGTAACAGTCATACATTGCCACAATTATTTATTAAACTACTATACAGTAAATCTTTCAGAAATAGAGTATTGTCTAAGAGTTGTAAAGAATGATGCACATTTCAATCAAAGTCAAGTCAAATTTATTTGTAAAGCACATTTAAGAACAACCCATGTTGACCAAAGTGCAGTACAAACCATAACAGGTAGTTAAAATCACAAATACAAGAAACACAGATATAAACAAGGCCCACAGCTTATAGGGACAAAATAAACAACATATGACCCTAGGCACAAGCCAAAAATCAGCCACATCAGGAAGATTCAAATGCTAGTGAATAAAAGTAAATTTTGAGCCTGGATTTAAGAGTCAATGGAAGGGACAGATTGGATATGGAGGAGAATGCTGTTCCAGTCTAAGGGCTACAACAGCAAATGTGTGGTCACCCCTGAACTTTAGATTGTGGGACAGCCAGGAGCCCCAAGTCAGCTGACCTGAGGGACCTGGAAGTAGAATAAGGGATTAGAAGGTCTGCAATATAGGAGGGGACCAGCCCATTTAGGGCTTTATAAACAAACAGAGCCCTAAAATCAATTCTAAACCATACTAGTAGCTACCGGAGAGAGGCCAGGATAGAAATAATATGGTCCCTCTTCCGGGCACCTGGCGGGAGCTTGGCTGCAGCGTTCTGGACCAGCTGCAGGCGGGACAGGGATGACTAACTAATCCCAGTATACAGGGAATTGGAGTAGTCCAAGCCAGAGGATATAAGGATGTGGATGACTTTCACGAGATCTTTGAAAGAGAAACGACTTGATTTTGGCAATAGTACAAAGCTGGAAAAAACTAGCTTTTACTACTGCATTAACTTGCTTGTCAAACTTAAAGGCGGAATCAAGTATCACACCAAAGTTTTTGACATGGGGTTTGACAAGGGTGGACAGGTTACCGAGACTGTTGGTAATCACTTTGATGGAGTCAGGGGGGCCAAATTGGACAACTTCAGACTTGCCTTCATTCAGCTGTAGGAAGTTTTGTACCATCCAACACTTCATGTCCTCAAGGCAGTTCATGAGGCTGACTAGATTTGACTGGTCTCTGGTTTCAAGGGGAGATAAAGCTGTGTGTCGTCAGCATAACAATGGAAGGAAATATTGTGTTTTTGAATGATTTGGCTGAAGGGAAGCATGGATATAGAGAAAAGAATGGGACCTAGGATGGAACCTTGTGGGACTTGGCAGGAGAGACTATCTGGAGAAGAAGAAAATTTGCCTATATTGACGGAGAAGCTTCTATTTTTGAGGTAGGATGTGAACCAGATCAAGGCAGTGCTATCAACACCAACCCCGTACTGGAGACGGTCTATTAAAATGGCGTGATCCACAGTATCGAATGCTGCACTGAGGTCAAGAAGAATTAGGATGCAGAGTCACCTGAGTCAGTAGAGAGGAGGAGATCTTTATACACTTTCAGCAGGGCAAACTTCATCGAACCGTTGAGTTAAACTTCAATACATAGATATGATGGCATGGTAATACAAACACTGAATAGAAAAAAAAGCTCTTCGTGCAGTAACCCAATTTACATATCACCATGGGTATTCCAAGAATACCTTTGCACTAGGCTGAAGCTTGTGATCTGGTTTACTATTGAGCGACTTTGAAATAACTATTTAAAATCAATTCTCTAAACACCCTTAAGGTCTGCAGTATCGATCAAGACCGGCCCCAAAGGAGCGTCGATAATGATGCTCCGTCGAGAAATGAGTTCTCGCGTCTCTCGCTCTTTAGTGAAGTGGAGACAAACACTCTTGACGTCAAGACAGCCTGGAGATATTAAAGGCTGCTCTGACACTTGTGTGTTACGGGAGCGAAAGCAGAGACCCGGCGAGGAGGATTACAGCGCAGCCGCCCACTCACTTCGAACTTTGATGGACTCCAGATCTTAGAGTTGCGAGGATTCACCGCTGGAAGAATGAGGAGTCAGGCGATGTCTTTGCTATTGGTCCTGAGTTTTTACAGCATATGTTCAAGTGAGTAGGGGTATTTAAACAATATACTTACCCAACAGAAAAGAGCCAGCGAATAGCCATGACTTTTCTCTCTTGGTTAACACTATTTACTTTACCGCTCAAATTTAAAGTTATGGGATTTAGGAAACTTCTTTGTTTCACAGAAAGTAGAATACAGCGTGAGGCTTTTCTCATTTAATTTACTGGCAAGTCAGATCTAACTCGGATTTCTGACGGTTATAGTTCATGGCGAAATAGATTGGTGAGTTTATTTCCAAATATACTTACCGATGTAACCACACGAAAATGTTCAAATTAGCACGACGTGTTTGCTGATGAAAACATTTCACCTCCTGAATATATATAGAGATATGATCCTGATTGGCACTAATCATCGATCCTACGAACCATGATCATAAAGAATCATTCAAACACAACTAATCTAACAAACTACGACGCACGAAATTTCGGTATTGTATTCCCTTTGGGTATTGCAAACTTGACAGGAAACACTATAATAACTAACTTAAAGATATAAGCAGTTCTTATTACAGTATTGATTTTCCACCATATTTAATTTAGAATGGTTATCTAATGTTCGATTTTGATGCAGTGATTGAATTTACTGATTTTATGATCAGAAATTGTTTCGAAGTTTTCCCAGTGTGTTTAGGGCAGAAGTACAGTGCGCTGCTGGTGTTCGTTCATTCATATAAGTCATTAACAGCTCAAGAACCCGTTAAGTATCTGAAATGGCAAGAATGTATTCACATTGAAATTATCACAGCTTCGTTAGGAAATTATTTTAAATAAAATTTCATAAGACAAATTTACAAGGGTAAAATCTCAACTATTTGTTTTTTGCAGAATATTCCGTTCAACACTGTTTATTTTTCCCTTTATAATTTATGTCTTTCAATTTTTCCTTGGTATTGTTTGCTCTTTTAAAAAAAAATCTATTTTTTCACACTTAAAATTTTCCACTTGTAACATTTTGCTAAATCTCTTCTGTGAATCGGCATCAGGTTTAATATCTTGGCATATGTTGTGAAATGTTTTATTATGTGGCAGCAGTACATTGCAATTCATAATAAAAATACAGTATATATAATATATATAACATTAAGTAGTACAAAACAAGAAAAAAAAGTGGTGAGGTAGTGTTCATGGGTTCAATGTCCATTCAGAAATCTGATAGCAGAGGGAAAGAAGCTATTGAATAGTTGAGTGTGTGCCATCAGGCTTCTGTACCTCTCCCCCGATGGTAGCAATGAGAAGAGGGGATGTCCTAGGTGATGGGGATCTGTAATGATGGATGCTGCCTTTTTGAGGCATCCGTCCTTGAAGATAACTTGGATGCTGGGAAGGTTAGAACTCATGTTGGAGGTGACCGACTTCACAACTTTCTGAGGCTTACTTCGATCCTGTGCAGTGCTGGATGGTGATGCAGCCAGTTAGAATGCTCTCTGCAGCACCTCTGTAGAAATTTGCGAGTATCTTTGGTGACATACCAAATCTCCTCAAACTCCTAATGAAATATAGCCACTGTTGTGCCTCCCTTGTAGCTGTATCGATATGTTGGGCCCAGGTTTAGCAAAATGCAATTGGTAAGTTGCTGCAGTGTGTTTGCTATGGGGTCTCCTGTGACAAAATGCATAACTGATGGGTGGGGTTTAATCAAAACAGTTATTTTTTCAAGAAATTGCCTCAATTACAGAAGGATTCCATGAGAAAAAAAGAAAACATGATTGAGGTCAACAATGGAGGCTAAGAATAATGCTAAACTGGAAACAAAAGCATAAGAAAAGGCAAAGGTTGGTGGGAAACCACAGTCCTGGAGAGATATTGGTATCCAGTAGCAAAAGTCAGAAATCTCACAAGAAGGAAAAAAATAATAATTTGAGAGAAAACTTGCATGTCATACCAAAGCAGTATGTGTTTCTATGGATATGAGTACGGAAAGGGTGGCTGAGGTAAGTATCTGTCCTTTAGAGAATCAGGCTGGTGAATTAATAACAGGAAATGAGAGAGGCAGATATGTTAAATCAATTATTCACATCAGCCTCTGTGGAGGACACTGAAAATATCATTAAGATAACAGATGAGTTAATTTAAAATAACAGGGTGGAACTTGTAGCAAACTCAATCACAAGGGTTATGGTATTAGAATAGCTCCCGGGGCTGAGGTGGACAAGTAGCTGGGATGTACCAAATTACAACAATCTTAAATGCACTTCATTGAATGTGATGTCCTGATATCTTGAAAGATACTCTGGAAATGGAAGTCTTTCTCTTTGACATTAAGGTTCACACAATATTCCCACAGATTGCCAATCCTATCATTGATTTTTGACTGATTTTGTGAAACATCTTGGCCTTTATTACAAGAGGGTTGGAGTTTAAGCGTAAGGAGATTTGTTTCCATTTTAGAGGGTGCAAGAAGGCCAAACTAGAACACTGTGCACAATGTTGATCCCCTTACCAAAAAAAAAAAGGATTTGCAGTGGACTCCAGTTAATTGGGACACATTTTGGCCCAATTAAGCAGTTGTCTCAGTTAGCAGAAGTCTCACAGAAATAGTTGAAAAGATATGAAAACACAAACTACTGTTTAACTGTGTAACAAATTAAGTATTTAAATGTAATACAGAACAAATTAGAACACTACCAATGCTACTACAGTAATATAAAACTGTATTAGTTCCTAATGGTTATTGATGGGATAATTTATCTGACGCATGCTACTGTGTATGGTGTATCCAGAAAGGAGTAGCTCCACTGGTGGAGGGGCTTTTTGTCCATTCTGGGGTAGCTCATTCACCTTTTGCCCCCACTGGACTCTCAACTCTGTGGCTCCAAGTAGCTGATTACATGCAGCAGCAGCCATACCCCAGTCCACCACTTTGACCAGTAAGCTTAACTAGGTGAGGGTAACCAACAGACCTCATGCCCTGGTAAAATTGGAACATGCTTACCCTAGCATGTAAAGTCAGCTTCAGAACTGGGTGGATGAGATCAACAATGAGACCCAACAGCCAAAAAGGTAGGTCAGCAATGCTTTGTGGAGAGCAAAGAGCATGATAAGGCACAGAAGAAGCCATGGTTATCCACTGCAACCAAGGAAGACAGAATACGATGTCATTGTCAGATATGAAGGACAACCAGCTCACTGCTGTGTCCTTTTTATTGACTGTAAATGAACATACATCAGTGCAGTGCCTAGTGCAGATAATGCATTGTCTTCATACAATGCTTTTGATGATTGCATCCTCCAAATCTTCATTTTCATTGTAACATTCAAGATTATTGTCAATACCTTCAAATTCCTTATAGTTCCTAACTAGTTGAAGTAGTGAAATAGTTTCATTTTCATGCCCGATCATTTCTGGCAACTCTAAGCCTGAATGTTTGAAACTGTAGTGAGCAAAACAATTTTAAATTGTCTCACTCCTTATTTCTTGCCATCTATCAGTGACAAAAGTCATTGCTTTTTGAATGCAAACACACATAACTGATGCTATTTAAAAATTATTTGCTCTAAGCATCCTGTAGTGTCTAATAATTACACGAGTTCATGCAACTAAGCCAAGTTAGAAACTGTTCGGTGAAGGTCTCCTATTACAGTCAAGCAACATACTATCACAAATGAATGAATCTTATGCTCTTTAAAAGTTGTACCAAACAAGCACCTACCCTGATTAACCAATGGACCAATTAACTGGAATCTACTGTAGTGATATTGGAGGCTGTCCAAAGGAGATTCACCAAGCTAATTCCTGAAATGAGAGTGTAGTCCTATTAAGGGAGTCTGAACAGTTTGGAACTGTTTTTCTAGAGTTTAAAAGAATGAGGGGTGACTTTAATTAAACATGAAATCCTAAGGAGCCATGATCCTAAGGATGTTGAGATCATTTCATAAGGGAGAAAATCATGAACAAAAGAATATAGCTACAAAATAAGGGATAGTTATTTAAAACTGAAGTGTATGGAAATTTCTTCTGTCTTTAGAGTAGTGATTCTATGGAATTCTCTGCCTCTGAGAGTGGTGGAGGCCAAATCATAAAATATAACTCAGGTGGAGATAGATAATTATTGAAAGAGCAAGGAATTGTGTTGCACAAGAGGATTTGATACTAACATAGATTGACCATGACTGGTGAATTGATTACGGGGAGCAAGGACATGGCAGACCAATTGAATAATTACTTTGGTTCTGTCTTCACTAAGGAGGACATAAATAATTTTCCAGAAATAGGGGACAGAGGGTCCAGTGAGATTGAGGAACTGAGCGAAATACATGTTAGTAGGGAAGTGGTGTTAGGTAAATTGAAGGGAGTAAAGGCAGATAAATCCCCAGGGCCAGATGGTCTGCATCCCAGAGTGCTTAAGGAAGTAGCCCAAGAAATAGTGGATGCATTAGTGATAATTTTTCAAAACTCATTAGATTCTGGACTAGTTCCTGAGGATTGGAGGGTGGCTAATGTAACCCCACTTTTTAAAAAAGGAGGGAGAGAGAAACTGGGGAATTATAGACCGGTTAGCCTAACGTCGGTGGTGGGGAAACTGCTGGAGTCAGTTATCAAAGATGTGATAACAGCACATTTGGAAAGCGGTGAAATCATCGGACAAAGTCAGCATGGATTTGTGAAAGGAAAATCATGTCTGACAAATCTCATAGAATTTTTTGAGGATGTAACTAGTAGAGTGGATAGGGGAGAACCAGTGGATGTGGTATATTTGGATCTTCAAAAGGCTATTGACAAGGTCCCACACAGGAGATTAGTGTGCAAACTTAAAGCACACGGTATTGGGGGTAAGGTATTGATGTGGATAGAGAATTGGTTAGCAGACAGGAAGCAAAGAGTGGGAATAAACGGGACCTTTTCAGAATGGCAGGCGGTGACTAGTAGGGTACCGCAAGGCTCAGTGCTGGGACCCCAGTTGTTTACAATATATATTAATGACTTGGATGAGGGAATTAAATGCAGCATCTCCAAGTTTGCGGATGACACGAAGCTGGGTGGCAGTGTTAGCTGTGAGGAGGATGCTAAGAGGATGCAGGGTGACTTGGATAGATTGGGTGAGTGGGCAAATTCATGGCAGATGCAATTTAATGTGGATAAATGTGAAGTTATCCACTTTGGTGGCAAAAATAGGAAAACAGATTATCTGAATGGTGGCCGATTAGGAAAAGGGGAGGTGCAACGAGACCTGGGTGTCATTATACACCAGTCATTGAAAGTGGGCATTCAGGTACAGCAGGCGGTGAAAAAGGCGAATAGTATGCTGGCATTTATAGCCAGAGGATTCGAGTACAGGAGCAGGGAGGTACTACTGCAGTTGTACAAGGCCTTGGTGAGACCACACCTGGAGTATTGTGTGTAGTTTTGGTCCCCTAATCTGAGGAAAGACATCCTTGCCATAGAGGGAGTACAAAGAAGGTTCACCAGATTGATTCCTGGGATGGGCAGGACTTTCATATGAAGAAAGACTGGATGAACTAGGCTTGTACTCGTTGGAATTTAGAAGATTGAGGGGGGATCTGATTGAAATGTATAAAATCCTAAAGGGATTGGACAGACTAGATGCAGGAAGATTGTTCCCAAAGTTGGGGAGGTCCAGAACGAGGGGTCACAGTTTGAGGATAGAGGGGATGCCTTGTAGGACTGAGATTAGGAAAAACTTCACACAGAGTGGTGAATCTGTGGAATTCTCTGCCACAGGAAACAGTTGAGGCCGGTTAAGAGGGAGTTAGATATGGCCCTTGTGGCTACGGGGATCAGGGGGTATGGAGGGAAGGCTGGTGCAGGGTTCTGAGTTGGATGATCAGCCATGATCATAATAAATGGTGGTGCAGGCTCAAAGGGCCGAATGGCCTACTGTACCTATTTTCTATGTTTCTATATTGAATGACAGTCAGCATCAGATTTATCATCACTCAAATATATCATGATTTATTTTCTTTTGTGGCAGCAATACAGTGCAATACATAAAATTACTGCCACGCTGTGCAAAAGTCTTAGGCACCCTAGCTATATATATGTGCCTCGAACTTCTGCACAGTGCTGTACACTTTCACTTTTTTAGTATTTATGAACACCTTTGGGTCACTTCTGACTTGCTTAACAATATTTTCTCTCACCTTTGTTTTGCCTTTTCTCAATTACTTTTAAACTTCTATACTTAGGAGTTTTATATTCTTTAAGTTGATGTTGGATTTTCTTCTTACCCTTCCATGTATGATCCTTGCCACACAGGAGTCATCAGATTTAGAGCTGCATCCTTTTCCACTGCAGGACGTATTTGCTCCTTAAATTATCTCAGATCAGTCTAATATTGATTAACATTCATTTTTTGTTTCCAGTTCAGTTTTACTAAATTCAATCACAACTCAAAAAAACTTGCTAATTCCCAATCAGAACCTTTATTGTGGCTTATCTGTCTTTTTTCATAACTTACAAAATTTTCAGAATTGAGTTTAGTCCATCTTAAGATAGTTTCCATTCCCTTTAAGCATGCCTAGAAATGACCATTCTCTTGACTGAAAGTATTTTCCTCGGAGTATTTGAAATGTTTTATGCCCTCTGCAGTTTGGATAGTCCTATTCTATTTCAGTTAACATTAGTGTTGCTGAAATCCCTTGTCATCACTGTTCTAGTGATTTTGCAATTCTCAGACATCTGTGTACATGTTAGCTTTACCATCTCCTTGATTGTTTGTGGATCTACAGAAGACTCTCAATGGCATAATTGTTCCTTAATATTCTTCAGTTCAACCCATACATCTATAAATAATGATCCTCCAAGCACTTCATTCCTTCTCATAAGTAAAATTGTTTCTTTATTTGGCAATCCTGACCACTTTTTTTTTGAAAAACCTTCCTCAACATGATCTGAAAACTGTGAACAAGAATATTGAGTGTTCACTCCCTTTCATTTTTAAACTATGTTCCATGAATTTCAATCGTGTCTGTCTGTGCATTTAGTCTTTCTGCCT
Organism: Mobula birostris; assembly: GCF_030028105.1. Taxonomy (NCBI): domain Eukaryota; kingdom Metazoa; phylum Chordata; class Chondrichthyes; order Myliobatiformes; family Myliobatidae; genus Mobula; species Mobula birostris. The sequence continues at coordinate 10,788,378 of NC_092378.1, read as the reverse complement.
TCACTACATTCCTTGCATTGAAACAGCACATCATTAAGCTTTGACATTATTTTCTTCAGGGTGGATTTCTTACACATTCTAATCTTGCTTATTAGTTCCAAGCCATCTTACAGTCTTGCCTCCTTTCCTTATGAATTTAATTGCAGGTTCCTCTCCACCTTTCAAGCTAATTTAAACCCATCCCAAAGGCACTAGCAAACTTCCTAATGGGGTAGCATTGCCCAGGTCTGCTACAATACAATCTTAACTGATCTATTTCTTCCAAAATTAGTACCATTTAAGATATATATTAACTGATTACACAGAGCAACTCTAAAATCAGTGTCACCTGAAGTCTTGCTTTTTCATCACTTTTAGTTTCTAAGAGAAATATAACTTAGTGTTCAGTTCTGGTCACTTCATTATAGGAAGGATATGGAAGCTTTTGAGAACATGCAGAGGAGATTTACCAGGATGCTGCCTGGATTAGAGAGCATGTTTTATGAGGAAAGTTTGAGCGAGCTAGGACTTTTTTTTTGGACGGAAGGAGGATGAGAGGCGACTTGATAGGGGTGTTTAAAATGATAAGAGAATTTGATAGTGGGCAGGCGGCAGCTTTTTCCAGGGCAGCAATGGCTAATAGAAGAGGCCACATGGATTTTCTCTGGGTGCTCTGGTTTCCTTCCACCTTCCAAAGGTGTACGGTTGAGTTTAGTATTTGTAAGTTGTAGGCATTTTGTATTGGTGCTGGAAACCCCCGGCATACCAGCTGATTTGATGCAAATGATGTATTTCACTGCATGTAAAATTATGTTCATGTGTCAAATAAAGCTATTATATTGATTTGAAGGTGATTGGAGGAAAGAATGAGGGAGATGTCAGAGGTATTCTTTAATACATTGCGTTAGGTCAATGGAAAGCACTGTAAGGGTCAATGGTAGAGATGGACGCATTAGGGAGATTTAAGAGACCCTTAGGCATTTGGATGAAAGACAAAAATGGAGGGCAATGTGGGAGGTAAGGATTTGATTGATCTTAGTGTAGGCTAAAAGCTTATCACATTTGTGGGGCTGAATGCCCTGTACTGTGCTACACTGCTCTATGTTCTATGTTCTAATTTCTTCCTTCATTAAGGAGGAGTAAATATGTGGTGTTCTCCAGGTATGGTTTTTCCAAGACCTGATGTGCAGCATTTGCAGAAAGTTACTTTATTCTTAGATTTTTTTGTAACAAAAACCTAAAATGTTATTGTTTAATAGCTTGCTTTACTTAAATGTAAACTTACATTTTTTTCCCAAGCTCTCACCATTTAAAATATGTTCTTTATTTTCTGATCTTCTTACCAAAGTAGATAATTTCACATTTCTCCCTTGTTTACTGACCACCTGTTTATTATTCTTTACAAATATCTAAGATCTCATCACAATTTTCTTTGCCACCCAGCACAGAATTGGCAGTAAATTGAGCAGTATTTGGTTTTCATACCTACATCAGGACATGAAGGGATACAGGGAGAAGGCAGGATACTGGGGTTGAGGGGGAAATGGATCAGCCATGATGAAATGGCAAAGCAGATTTGATGGGCTGAATGGCCTAATTCAGCTCTTATATCTTATTGTCTTATGGTTGTCAATGACAGTTATAGTTAGCTGGCACCCATGCTATGATCCTTGTAGTACCCTACTCTTTCATTCTGCTAGTTCTAGAACTACCCATTTACTCCTTTTATTCTGGTTTAAATTCAGAAAATTATCGTCAGGGTATGCTGGGAGGCTAGTTTTAACCAGCATTATTATTCTTTATAAATACTAAAGACCTCATCATAATTTTCTCTGCCACCCAACTCAGAATAGGAGGGGCAGGACGGGCAGCTCAATGTTCTGGGGTTCCCTTGTTTTCAACATGATAAAGTGGGAGCGATTAAAGAAGAGATGGCATTGCTGGTCAGGGAAAATGTCGCTGCAGTAGTCAGACAAGACAGACTGGAGATTCGTCTAGTGAGGTTTTATGGGTAGAACTGAGGAATAAGAAAGGAATGACCACATAATGGCAACAAGAGAAAATCTGCAGTTGCTGGAAATTCAAGCAGCGCACAAAAAATGCTGGAGGATCTCAGCAGGCCAGCCAGCATCCATGGAAAAAAGTACAGTCGATGCTTCGGGCCAAAACCCACCACCTCCTCCTGCTGAAGGGTCTCGGCTGAAACATCGACTGTACTTTTTCCATAGATGCTGCCTGGCCTGCTGAGTTCCTTCAGAATTTTGTGTTACCCCATCAATGGGATTATATTATACGCAAACATGGAATTCTGCAGATGCTGGAATTTCAAGCAACACACATCAAAATTGCTGGCGAATGCAGCAGGCCAGGCAGCACCTCGAGGAAGAGGTACAGTTGACGTTTCAGGCCGAGACCCTTTGTCAGGACTCGCTGACAAAGGGTCTCAGCCTGAAACGTCGACTGTACCTCTTCCTCGAGATGCTGCCTGGCCTGCTGCGTTCACCAGCAACTTTGATGGGATTATATTATAGACCACTTAACAGTCCATGGGATTTAGAGGAGCAAATTTTTAGAGAGATCATAGACTGCTGCTAGAAAAATAAGATTGATAGAAGGTGAGCTTAATTTATCGCACATTGACTGGGACTCTCATACTCTAAAAGGAGTAGATGGGATAGAGTTTGTTAACTATGTTTAGGAATTTTCCTTAATCTGTACATAGAAGTCCCAAATACAGAGAGTGTTTGATACTTGATCTGTTATTACAAAATGAGACAGGGTAGGGGACAGAAGTTTGTGTAGGGGAACACTTTGCATCTAGTGATCAAAATGCCATTAATTTCAAGGTAAGTATGCAAAAAGGTAGGTCTGGTCTGTGGTTTGAGATTCCAAATTGGAGGAGGACTAACTTTGGTATCAGAAATGATCTGGCAAGTGTGGATTGGTACAGGTTGTTTTCTGGCAAAGTCGTATTTGGTAAGAGGGAGGCCTTCCAGAGTGAAATTTTGTGAATACAAGGCTTGTATGTACCTGTCAGAATGCAAGATAAAGATAACAAGTGGGGGGAACCTTGGTTTTCAAGAAATATTGAAGTCTGGTTTAGAGAAAAGGAGGTGTACAGCAGGTATAGGCCAGCAGGAACAAATAATGTGCTTATGGAGTACAAAAAATGCCAGAAAACACTTAACAAAGATGTCAGGAAGGCTAAAAGAGAGCATGAACTTGCCCTACCAGACAAGATAAAGGAGAATCCTAAGGGATTCTACAGTTATGTTAAAAGCAGAAGGATTGCAAGGGACGAAATTGGTCTTCAGGAAGACCAGAATGGTAATTCATATATGGAGCCAAAACAGACGGGGGAGATCTTAAATAGTGTTTTTTTTCATCTGTATTTAGTCAGGTGGACACAGTCTAAATTGACACTAACTTCATGGACCCTGTACAGATTAGAGGAGGAAGTGTTTGCTATGCTGAGGTAAATCAGAGTGGATACATCCCCATGGCCTGACAGGGTATTCCCTTGGGCCCTACGGGAGACAAGGACAGAAATTGCCGGAGCCCTAGCTGAAATATTTAAATCTTCCTTAGCCACAGGAGAGATACCGGACGGTTGGAGGATAGCCAACTTTGTTCTGTTGTTTAACAAAGGCTCCAGATAAACCAGGAAATTATCAGCCAGTGGGTCTGGAAGGTATTCTATGGGACCGGATTATAAGTATTTGGATAGACATGGATTGACTAAGGATGGTCAGCATGACCTTGTGCATGATAGGTCATGCCTAACCAATCTTATGGAGCTTTTCGAAGAAGTTACCAGGAAAGTGGATAAAAGCAGCCAGTAGATGTTGTCTGCATGGACTTCAGCAAGGCATTTGACAAGGCTCCATATGGGAGATTGCTCGAAAGTTCGGGCACTCAGCATTCAAGATGTGGTGGTAAATTCAAATAGACATTGCTTTGTGGGAGAAGCCAGAGTGTAGTAGTGGGTGGTTGCCTCTCTGACTGGAGGCCTGTGACGAGTGGTGTGCTGCAGGGGTCAGTGCTGGGTCCATTGTTGTTTGTCATCTATATCAACAATCTGGATGATAATGTGGGAAACTGGATTAGCAGATGTGCAGATGACACCAAGATTGGGGTGTTGTGGATAGCAAGAGAGGCTATCGTGGCTTGCCAAGGGATTGGCATCAGCTGGCAAATGGGAAGAAAAATAATAGATGGAATTCAATGCAGACAAGTGTGTTGCACTTCGATAGGACCAAGTATGGTAGGTTTTATACAGTGACTGATAAGGCACTGAGGAGTGTAGTAGAACAGGGAAATCTGGGAACACAAGTCCAGAATTTATTGAAAGTGGCATCACGGGTAGATGGAATTGTAAAGAAAGCTTTTGGCACATTGGCCTTCATAAATCAGATTATTGGGTACAGCAGATGGGATGTTATGTTGAAGTTGTATAAGATGTTGGTGAGGCCTAATCTGCAGTATTTTGTGCAGGTTTGGTCACCTACCTAAAGGAACGATGTAAATAGGTTGAAAGAGTACAGAAATTTTACAAAAATATTGCCTGGCCTGTAGGGCCTGAGTTACAAGAAAAGATTGAATAGGCCCGGGCTTTATTCTTGAGAATATAGGAGATTTAATAGAGGTACAAAATTATGAGGGATATCGATAGGGTAAATGCAACCAGGCTTTTTCCACTGAGGTTGGGTGAGACTACAACCAGAGGTCATAGGTTAAGGGAGAAAGGTGAAAAGTTTAAGGGGAACAGGAGGGGAAACTTCTTCACTCAGAGGGTTGTGAGAGTGTGGAAATGGCTGCTAGCTCAAGTGGTGCATGCAAGCTGGATTTCAATATTTAAGCGAAATCTGAACAGATACATGATTAGCAGGGAAATGGAGGGCTATGGTCCCAGTGCTAGTCATAGTCATACTTTATTGATCCCGGGGGAATTTGGTTTGTCAATGGGAGTAACTGTTTAAAAGGTTCCAGCATGGACTAGATGGGCTGAAGGGCCTGTTTCTGTGCTGTACTTTTCCATGACCCTATGACTCTAACCACTTCAAACAGAGCACCTTATCAAAACTACAAACAGATTATTTAAACACTTCTTTGTTCTTTAATCTACGATGATTACATAGAATAAGTAAAGAAGATTATGTCCAAATCATGATTTTCCAAGTGCCTTTTTACCATGTCTTGATATCCTAATCACATTTTCTCTTCAGCTGCTGTCAGCACATCTAGGTTACATTCTGGAATGGATGCAATCCATCATATTCAGAGTTTTATCATCTTTTATTCCCTCATATTTCTCCATGATTATTTCATTACCTACTAATTTCTTTATTGTTTCCTCATTCTCAATAGACCATTGAGTCAACTACAGACCCAGATACAAAGTTTGTTTAACGTCTCTGCCTTTTCTGACTTCCTGTTATAATTTTCTTATCTCTGCCTGTGAGGGACGCATTCATAGAACATGAAATCCAAGCTGACATGGTGTGTTGGGAAGTTAAAAGTTCAAACATTGTTGTGAAAATTGTGATAATAAAGAAAATTGAAGTGGAAGTTTGGGGGTGGGGGTTTGTTTTCATTTCAGAGTGAATATAGTAAACTTTCTCATGGTTGCTTTCAGTGTCTTCAGTGCAAACAGAAATAATACCATCAGAAGGCAAACTTCTGGACCGTCTTTACAGCTTAAAGGTAGGACTGCTGTGATGAAAATAACGTCTTTCAACACATTTCATTTTGGTCTTCTGTCTTACAGTACAGATGTTTCTTGCAGTGAGGCAGTCTTCTAATAAGTCAATTGCATCAGCTTGAATGTTGAATTTTAAAACACTGACTACTGAGGTAGGAAAAATTTTAAAACTATATACTGTGTTGACACTTTAAAAGAGCTATACAGGCCATTTCTCTTGGCTGTGCCAATTTCTCCCTTCTTTGTAAGTATGTGATTCACTTCCTCCATGATAACTTCTCTTCACTATTCCAGGCAAGGCATTTGCATTGTAGCAGCTGCAACTTTGTGAAATATATTCTCCTTATTCCCAAATCCCAGATTTGTTTTGCCAATTATTTAAAATCTGCATCTTTTGGTAACAATGCACTTGCCAGTGTAAATAATTCTCCCATCATTGGAAATGATGCATGTGGTAGAGCTAATATAACTTCTTAAACATTAAAAACATTAAATACACACATCTGTATTACCTGTTTTGTGACTAGGCAAATTATTTAAGGTACATTGGTTCACATTTCCCAACAGGTTTCACCATTGAATCACACTGATGTAGATACATGTGATTAACTATGTGATTTCTCTGAAGTCCAGAAGACCACTCAGCCCATTGAGTCTGCTCTGCTATTCCATCATAGTTGCTGTTGTTCCCCTCTGTGCCTTGTGGTGCATCGGGTGGCAACCTTGCTGCTTCTTCAGTACTTTTTTTTTAATGAGGCTGAGTTGCTTGCTCGACATTCAACTGAGCACGGATGGAAAGCATGGAAGGAGCTGGCCGGATTCGAACCCAGGACTACTTGCCTTGAGCTCTACACCACTGGCCAGCTACCATTCCATCATGGCTGATTCATTATCCCAGTCAACCCCATTCTCCTGCCTCCTTCCCATAATCTCTAATGCCCTGACTAATCAAGATCATTTAAGCCTCTGTTTTAACTATACTCAATGATTTGGCCTCCACAGCCATCCATGGCAATGAATTCCACAGATTCACCACCCTCTGGCTAAATAAATTCTTTCTCATCTCTGTTCTCAATGGAGTTCCCCTATTCTGAGGCTGTGACCTCTGGTCTTATTCTCACCAACTATAGGAAACATTCCTTCCACATCTACTCTGTCTAGACTTTTTAATATTTGATAGGTTTTAATGAGATTCCTCTTCATTCTTCTGAACTCCAACAAGTACAGACCCAGAGCCACCATCAAATGGTCCTAATATGTTAAGCCTTTCATTCAGGAATCATCCTTGTGAACCACCTCTTGACCCTTTCCAATGTCAGCAAATCTTTTGTTCGATAAGGGTCCCAAAACTGCTCTCAATACATCAAGAGCGGTTTGACTTAAAAAGCTTTGGCATCACATCCTTGCTTTTAGGTGCTAGCTCTCTTGAAATAAATGCTAAAATTCCATTTGCCTTCCTCACCACTGACTCACCCTGCAAGTTATCCTTTAGGGTATCCTGCACAAGGACTCCCAGGTCCCTTTGCATCTCTGAATTTTGAACTTACTCCTCATTTAGAAAATAGTTTACACCCTTATTCCTTTTACCAAAGTGCATGACTACACACTTCCCTGCACTATATTCCATCTGCCACTTCTTTGCTCTTTCTCCCAATCTGTCCAGGTCCGTTTGCAGACTCCCTGTTTTCTCAACACTACCTGTCCCTCCACCTATTTTTGTATTGTCTACAAACCTGGCCACAAAGCCATGAATTCCAACATCCAAATCATTGACACATAACATGAAAAGTGATCCAAACACCAGCTCCTGTGAAACACCACGTGTCACTGGCAGACAACCAGAATAGGCTCCCTTTACAGTATTCTGACTCATTGCCTTCTGTCAATCAGCTAATCTTCTACCCATGCTAGTATCTTTCCTGTAATACCATGGGCTCTTATCTTGTTAAGCAGCCTCAAGGGTGGCATTTTGATAAAAACCTTCTGAAAATCCAAGTAAACGACATCCACTGACTCTCCTTTGTCTATCTTGTCTGTTACTGTATTCAACAAATTCTAAGAGATTCTTAAGGAAACCATGCTGACTTTGGCCAATTTTATCAAATACCTTCTTGTACCCTAAAACCTCATCCTTGGATCTTCTCAACCACTAAATTCAAGCTTACTGGCCTATAATTTCCTTTCTTCTACCTCACTCTCTTTTTAAAGAATGGAGAGACAAATGTAATTTTCCAATCTTCCAGAAACATTTGAGAATTTAGTGATTTTTTTTTTTTTTTTTTTTTTTTTTTTTTTGAAAGATCATTACTAATGCCTCCAGCTACATCTTTCAGAACCCTGGGGTGTAGTCTATCAGATCCAGCTGACTTACCTATCTTCAAACCTTTTAGCTTCTCAAGTGCCTTGTACTTAGTAATATCAACTACTCTCACTTCTACTCCCTAACACTCTTGAATATCTGGCACACTGCTTGTGGCTTCCACAGTGAAGACTGGTGCAAAATACTTCTAAGTTCACCTTTTATTTTTTTGTCCCCCCATTACTATCTCTCCACTATCATTTTCCAGCAGTCCAATATTCACTCTCACCTCTTTTACTTTTTTATATATCTGCAAAAAATTTTTGTATCCTCTGATATTATTGGTTTGCATACCTTCATATTTCATTTTTCTCTTTAGTTGCCTTCTGTTGGATTTTAAAAGCTTCCAAATCTTCTACCATCCCACTAATTTTTGCTAAATTATATGCCTGCTCTTTTGCTTTTGTGTTGTCTTTGACTTCCTTTGTCAGCCTTGTTTGCCTCATTCACCCTTTAGAATGCTGCTTCATCTTTGAGATGTGTCTGTGTTTCATCTTTTGAATTTCCCCAGAAAATCTAGCCATTGCTGTTCTTTCATCATCCCCGCTAGTGTCCCCTTCCAAACAAATTTGGCCAGCCACTTTTCCATGCCTCTGTAACATCAATATATCCAACTTCATATTCTCTCTGAATCTGCAGGGTGAATTCTATCATATTATGATCACTATCTCCCAAGGGTTCTTTTACCTTAAGCTCCCTAATCAAATTTGGTTCACTGCACAACATCCAATCCAGAATTTCCTTCCCCTTAGAGGGCTCAACTACAAGCTGCTCTAAAAAATCAGCTCATAGGCATTCTACAAATTCCCTTTCTTGGGATCCAGCATCATCCTGATTTTCCCAGGCTACCTAAATATTGACTATCATAACTTCTCCCTTTTGACATGCATTTTCTATTGCTCCTGCTCAGAGGCCTGTAAGTAACTCTACCCTTGCAGTTTTTTTAATCTATCCACAAAGATTCTGCACCTTCTGTTCCTATGTCTTGATCCTACCTCTTTATAATGATTTTAATTTATTTTTTTACAAACAGAACCACCCATCCTCCATGCCTACCTGCCTGTGCTTTTGATACAAAGTTTATCCTTGGATGTTAAGCTCCCAGCTATGATCTTCTTGCAGTCATGTCTCAGTGATGCCCTCAACACCATACCAACCAATCTCTAACCACTGCTGCATGCACTCAAATATAACACCTTCAGCCCTACATTCAGCACCATTTTCCATTTTGCTTCCATGTTATACTTCATCTCATCCCACTGACTGCAATTTTGGCCTATCATCTGCCTGTCCTTCCTCACTGTCTCACTACATACTGCATCAACTTTTATACCAACTGCCCCATCCTTATCCCTGTCACTCCAGTTCCCATCCCCTTACCAACCTAGCTTAGACCATTCCTAACAATACTGAAATATTTTTATTTGGGCAGTATGGATTTTTTCTCCACATTCAGCCAAGTGATAATATACATTTGCTAGCTGCTAATGAAGGGTAGAATAAATATTCTTTTCTGTCAAGAAGTAACCTCAGTTACAGTCAAATATCTTGTCTCATTATATATTATTCAAATCATCTCTAAATATGGTGACTTTCACAAGCTCAGCATGTCACAATAATTCACTGCCAGTGAAGTACTTTTTGAAGAGTTTCTCACAACAGAGATGGAGCAAATACAACAACCAAATTTCACACAGTGAGATTACATAAATAGCAATGGAACAATTACCATTTAATCTGTGGTAATGATGTTGATTAAAGGATATATTTTAGCTTGCATACTATGGATATCTCTCATGATTTTCTTCAAAGCTGTGCACTGCAGTTGTTTATATCTACCCAAGAGACTATTTGTGGTCTCAGCTCAACAGCAAATCTGGAAGGCAGATCACTGAAGTTGAACTAGACTGCATGGCCCTTTGATTCCAACATACTCTTGCTGCCATTAAGCCATGTTGATAGCACGGATTGCAATTCATTGTGTAGTGAACTGCATTGAAGGTCCCAATACACAGGGAATAACAACATGGATTTTTAAAGGGTTTTTTTTTTCAGAATCTCAGCTTTGCTTCAGTTGGAAAGAAGTAGGAATGTTATAAATGATCATTTTCATAATTGCCTCCACCATTTGGAGACATTCGAGGATGCTGTTGTCTGGAATCAAAGGCAAAAATTTTAGAAGCACCCTGCACTTCAAAGTTCAAAATAAATGATATTGACAAAGTACATATTTAACCCTGAGATTTATTTTCTTCAGTGCACACACAATAAATCTACAGAATAATAACTATGAAAGAATCAATGAAAGACCACCTAATTAGGATGCTCAACGAGAGTGCAGAAGACAACAAACTGTGCAAATGCAAAAGGAAGCAACAATTATAATAAATATATAAGCAATAAATTTCAAGAACATGAGATGGAGTTCCTGAAAGTGAATCCATTGGTTGTGGAATATTTCAATGATGGGGCAAGTGAAGTTATCCCCTTGAGTTTGAGTCTGATGGCTGAGGAGTGATAACTGCTCCTGAACCAGATGATGTGAGACCTAAGGCTCTTGTATATTCTTCCTGATGGTGGCAGTGAGAAGAGAGAATGTTCTGGGTGCTGAGGGTCTCTGATGATGGATGCTCCCCTCCTGCAACAGTGTTTCAAGTAGATATGCTCAATGGTTGGGAGGACTTTACCCATGATGTACTCAATTACCTCTTTAACAAAATGAAATAATTCCAAGTCATAGCACAATGGGAATTGGCCATCAATAGTACAGAGAAGAGAGATTACATAGTTGATGGAAGCTTGGTGGAAGTATAATTTTAAAGAATTGCACAAGAGGAGGAAAGGTACAAAAGCAGCTCTAAGGTATTGGACGATCTCTTAGATCTTTCCACTGCCCTTGAAGATGCAGACAGTGGGTGCATGGGAAACCATCATCTCCAAGTCACTGTCAGAATCAGATTTATTTTCAATAGACAATAGGTGCAGGAATAGGCTATTCAGCCCTTTGAGCCAGCACCACCATTCACTGTGATCATGGCTGATCATCCACAATCAGTACCCTTTTTCTGCCTTCTCCCCATATCCCTTCACTCCGCTATCTTTAAGAGCTCTATCTAACTCTTGAAAGAATCCAGAGAATTGGCCTCCACTGCCTTCTGAGGCAGAGCATTCCACAGAACCACAACCCTCTGTGGAAAAAGTTCTTCCTCAACTCCATTCTAAATGGCCTACCCCTTATTCTTAAACTGTGGCCTTTGGTTCTGGACTCACCCAAAATCGGGAACATGTTTCCTGCCTCTATCATGTCCAATCCCTTAATAATCTTATATGTTTCAATCCGATCCCCTCTCATCCTTCTAAATTCCAGTGTATACAACCCCAGTCGCTCCAATCTTTCAACATATGACAGTCCCGCCATCCCGGGAATTAACCTCGTGAACCTATGCTGCACTCCCTCAATAGCTAGAATGCCCTTCCTCAAATTTGGAGACCAAAACTGTGCACAATATTCCAGGTGTGGTCTCACCAGGGCCCTGTACAACTGCAGAAGGACCTCTTTGCTCCTATACTCAATTCCCCTTATTATGAAGGCCAACATGCTATTAGCTTTCTTCACTGCCTGCTGTACCTGCATGCTTACTTTCAGTGAATGATGAACAAGGACACCTAGATCTCATTGTACTTCCCCTTTTCCTAACTTGACACCATTCAGGTAGTAATCTGCCTTCCTGTTCTTGCCACCAAAGTGGATAACCTCACGTTTATCCACATTGAACTGCATCTGCCATGCATCTGCCCACTCACCCTATCTATCCAAGTCACCCTGCATTCTCATAACATCCTCCTCACATTTCACACTGCCACCCAACTTTGTGTCATCTGCAAATTTGCTAATGTTACTTTTAATCCCTTCCTCGAAATCATTAATGTATATTGTAAACAGCTGTGGTCCCAGCACCAAGCCTTGCAGTACCCCACTAGTCACTGCCTGCCATTCTGAAAAGGACCCATTATTCACTGACATAGGATGTGAAATTTGCTGTTTTGTGGCAACAGTGCAATAGAAAGACGTAAACTACAAAAACAAATAAATAATGGAAAAAAGGAATAAAGAGGACCATTCTTAAATCACTTTGACCACCAAGAGATCGAATAACAGATTCAAGATATGGGAATCTAATTAGAAGCAGGAGGAGGAACGAATGGGGGAGGTCAGCACAGAAAATTAATATTCTATGGCCTGGACCTTTGATCTATATCCATGACTTTAAATCACCCCTTGTTGATCAATGAACTTAAATCTGAATATTATACACATCTGGAATTTAAAAAAATTGCTAGTCTCAACAATGCAGACCAATGAATTATCAGACTGTGCAAAAACCTGATTAATGATTTCCAGCAACAAAGAACATCTTTCTGTGTTTCTATACAGATTGATATGTTAAGCAAAGATGGATAATAAAGGTCAATTTTGCCATCTATTGACCAACTAATGTGCCAGCAAAAAGAGGAAGCTCTCAGATAGATTTGGTGGTGGTTTTGAAGTGACAATGGGAAGAGACTAGATATTTAGGACTGTAAACTCTAGAGAGGATTTGCTTTCTATTATGGTTAGCTGATTGGCCATCGACAAGAATCTAATTCCTCATTGGAGTACAAGACAACATGGTTATGCAGGTGGTACAATGTAATAGTGAACAGGATTAAGATTTGGAATATCACATAGCAGTCTATTAGCAGTAACTGTATAGTTTATCTATAGAAGGTTCTCAAATAAATTTGAAGAAATAGTGGCAGATAATAAATTCATATTTTGAATTAATTCCAACTGGAGGTTATGCTACTGAATATACATACTCCATGTCCACTTTAGTAGGAACTTCCTGTAGTGTATGTTCATGGTCTTCTGCTACTGTAGCCCATCCACTTCAAGGTACAGCATGTTGTGCAGTCAGAGATGCTCTTTTGCACACCACTGTTGTAACGTGTGGTTGTTTGAGTTACTGTCATCTTCCTCTCAGCTTGAACCAGTCTGGCTATTCTCCTCTGACCTCTCTCATTAATAAGTAATTTTCAGCCACAGAACTGCCACTCACTGGATCTGTGTTTTTTCTTTTTTTGCACCATTCTCTATAAACTCTAGAGACTGTTGTGTGTGAAAATTCCAGGAGGTCAACAGCTTCTGAGATACTCAAACCATCCCATATAGTACCAACAATCATTCTATGGTCAAAGTCACTTAGATCACATTTCTTCCCCATTCTGATGCTTGGACTGAACAACAAATTAACCTCTTGACCATATCGGTATGCTTTTGTGCACTGAGTTTCTGCCACATGATTGGCTGATTAAATATTTAAATTAATGAGCAGGTGTACAGGTATATCTAATAAAGTGGCCACTGGGTGTATATAGAGGTTTTTTAAAAACTATTTGCTGGTAAATTTGCCATTTTTATTTCCTAATGCAACTCAGTCTTGAGAGCAAAATCTATGCCTCTTTTCATACCCGAATCCAGGAATATTGCTACATCAAGCAATTTTCAGTCCCATTCTAACACCCACCACCTTAGCCATTCCTCTGTTGTCTGCACATTCCCATTTCCTATTTCACTTCTCAGTGCTAACCTGGTACAATCTCTAATTCTGATGTACTTGTTTTATTTTGTGTTAGGAACGTTCTTGTCAGATATTAAGAGTGGCAATTCATTAATGCATACCTTTTGACAGCTTACTCTCATTACTGTGTGCCTGACACATACTGTCTAAATTACAATGGGGATTTATTGTGCAGTTGTTTCAGGGTGACCAAGATTATGGTGACTATGAAGATTCAAAATATGAGAGAGAGAAACAAATGAAACGAAGATACCCATACATTTTGAAAAGACAAGCACGTGTTGAAAAAACTCGTCGACCTTATGTACTGAAACGGAATTCTGTTTTCTTTATGAACTAACATCTCATCATAAGTCTGCCTTTTCAAGTAAACATGGATTAGCATGTATATCATACGTTTAATAAATTTATTTATGCAAAGAAGATTGAAAATCCAGAAAAATATATATTTGGCTTATAGCTTAGTTTCTTCTGTGTTTTGAAAATAATTTACTGTATGTTTCAATAGTGTGTGATGTCCAATCCTGTTTTCAGTTCGAGAGGTTGCTAGAACTTTCCATGCTTTGCTTTTTAGCAAGAATTGTGCATTCTTGAGCTGGAGACTTTTTCTATCTATGTGTAAAAACATGCAGGACACAGAGGGTGAAGGTGTACATTTCTCAACATGAATTCACAGCATCACAAGGTTGGATATTGAATTTAATGTAATTTAATTGACAGTACTGTACAGAGCAAATAAACCGAGTAGTTTGCATAATCAGATATGAATGTCTGAGTTGAATGTTCCAATGCTCTGCATGAAATCCCTCTGTTTATGAGCAGTATCTTCTGTGCTTTTCCTATTCTTTTCAAATATTTGCTAACATCAAACTGTACGCAATAATTTCACTTAAATCTATGTCAGATACTTAATATTAAATGTCAAATAAACTACAATTGAATTGCCCTGGGAATCCGATAATATTTTGCTGGCTTGTTTTCGGTCAAAATATTTTAATCCTGCATTAAATAGAAACCGGAAGTTTTCCCCTCAATAATTTGTAATGTATGTGGCATTACTCAAGGGCAGAGAAATACTTACCATACAAGGCAAAGGGTCTAAGATTGGTCGATCCATATCATCCTTGTATCATCATTGAATGAAGCACTTTGAACATATTCCACAGGAAGTTTTTACATTTCAATAGATGAAAATTTTGCTTTGGTTACTGGAAGTTAAGCATTTGGAGTACATATTCAATGCTCTATTTCTCTATAATATTCATTTCTATGGTAAGGTTAATCATTAATATTAAAACAAAATGCCAGTACAAAGCAACACACATTGTACACTGGCGGAACTCAGCAGGTCAGGCAGGATCTATATATAAACAGTTGATATTTCAGGCCAAGTCCCTTCTTCAGGACTGAAAAGGAAGGGGGAAGAAAAGGTGGGGGAGGGGAAGGAGACTAGCTGGAAGGTGATAGGTGAAGCCAGGTAGGTGGAAAAAGTCAAGGGCTGGAGAAGAAGGGATCTGAAAGGAGAGAAGAGTGGACCACAGGAGAAAGGGAAGGAGGAGGGGACCAGGGGTGAAGTGATAGCCAGGTGAGAAGAGATAAAAGGCCAGAGTGGGGAATAGAGGAAGAGAGAATGGGAAAGAAAAGGTGTCATGATGTATGCAATTCACATTTATAATGTATCCCATAATGAATTTTATATATACTGTATATATGTGTATATATACTGTGTGTGTGTGTGTATATATATATATATATATATATATATATATATATATATATATATATATATATACACACACATACACACACACATATACATACAATCACTTAAATATTTAATACACAATTACTCCAATTAATGTCCCAACACAATTTTATTCCACAATAAATGGTTTAGTGAACCCCTTAAATTTATAGGGATGCAGGAAAAATGGCCCCAGGTTGTATGAAGGGAGCATTGGACATAGGTGCTGGTGTGTTTAAAGACCTCCAAGAGAAACATAATCTTGTGGTTTGGAGGCTTGCATGCCTCAATGACCTGGAGAGTTGGCTGGAGTCGGGGCTTTATGCTTTGGCTCTTGGTAGGGTCACCCATGCCAAACAGGTCAAAGAGTAGAGGCCAGACTAAGCGTGGTCTGCCAGTCCTCTGGGTTTTGGGGGTTCAGTTCAGGACTAACAACACTAACTGTTCAAGCAAAATTGTTATGGAAACAGCAATGAAGAATCCTTCTACATCTGAGTGCAATGGTGTTCCTGAGTCTGCACCTGGGACCTGCATGACTGATAGTACTGAAAAAAGAGATACTGAATTGATGAAAGAAGCTGTGAACACTGCCAGAGATGGAGGGCTCCTTGCGCAGGTCTGTTGTATATCCCTTAAGTTCAGAAGGAAAGGCAGCATGACTGCAGAAAATTCTCCACAGTAATGCTACTATAGTCACGGACTTACAGCAAAAGTTTTCAGTGCCAAGGCACAATGGTATCATCTCCCTAGTATAATTTTCACTGTCACTGGTATAATCCTTCATGCATGCACTGAAACCCTCCATTTTTTTTTTTTTTTTTTTACCTTGGACAGGTTTGGTCAAGTAGGATAGTGGGGTGAATTTATCAATACACCACCATTCCAAGATGCATTTCCAGATTATTTTAATGCTTTAGTAGCTTCCAAAAGTGAGAAGCAAGCTTCATATAGATGCCTTGTAGACCCTCTGTGGAAACCTTTGCTCTACTTTGGAGAGGTGTGTCATTTGAAGAGAATCTGGCTTCTAAGATACTGTTCATCTGCTGCAGTCTGTTCTTACTCAGATCTGCAGAGGCATTACAGTGCTGCCCCATGATGGTACAGCACTGGTAATGAAGCAGGCAGAATGGCATGTGTTCTCATCTGTCAGGCAATCCATGCCACTTGTTCAATCAATACCTTGTACAGAGGCAGAAGTGCACCCAGCCCAGCTTGTACAACACAGCAACAACTTTCAATGGCTATGAGGCTAGTGTACCCTGGGGCCAGGCAAAATCAAGGATGATCCAAGCAATTCCTGCCACTGCCTATAAGGGGTTTGCACATTCTCCCTGTGACTTCATGGATTTCCTCTGGGTGCTCCAGTTTCTTCCCACAATCCAAAGACGTACCAGTTGGCAAGTTAGTTGGTCATTGAAAATGACCCTGTAATTAGGCTCGGATTAAGTTTGGGAATTGCTGGGCGGCATAGCTCGAAGTGCTGGAGGGGCTTGTTCCATGCTGTATGTTAAGAAATAAATGGAAGAATATCTGACCTTGATATTTCCCATACCCTATTATATCACATCCTAGCTGTTTCTTGCACTGAGGTAATTTATTTCACCAATATGCTCTCATTGAGAAATTTCTGGTCCTATTGTCCCCATACTGATGAATTTCATATATTGGTGATTTCCTGCACTGAGCTTTTGTATTCCCAGCTTTTCTCTATACACGGGGAACAGAAATGGCTTTGCTGGCTCTTATTATTCCACTATAAGGAAGAATTGAAGCTATTCCAGTGATTAGACTATTATTAGATCATACTTGCCCATATCTTATTACTTGACTCAAAGTAGACTAGGTGAGGAGCTGAAGAGAAAGCCTTATCCCAAGGGAAAGGTAAGTTATGAGTTTGCTATCTCTACCAGTTCTGAAATGTCAGAATAACTTTAAGTAGATGAGCACATCCAATAAAAAGGTTTTCATTAGCAACGCTTAACTTAGTTATGCACTGTTACTGAATTACATGGGCAAATAAGTGTAACATTTCTCAATGAATTTTATCATGTAATTTTTCAAAGCAGCACAAACAAAACGTGGGAGGAACTCAGCAGGTCAGGGAGCATCTCTGTTTCAGGCCAAACCCTTCTTCAGGACTGAGAAGTAAGGGGGAAAATGCCTGAATAAAAAGATGGGGAGAGAGGATGGAAGCTAGCTGGAAGGCGATATGTAAGGCCAGCTGGGTGGAAAAGGTCAGGGGCTGGAGAAATGGGAATCTGATAGGAGAGGGGCGTGAACCATGGGAGAAAGGGAAGGTGGAATGGAACCATGGGCAAGAAATAGGCTGGTGAGAAGAGGTAAAATGTCAGAATGAGAAATAGAGGAAAGGGGAGAGGGTGAATTTCAATTTGCATTGGCCATCTTGAAAAATTGGATAGTATAAGTGTGTGCCTTAATATACAAATCTCTTATTTAGCTTCTTTTTAATTCAAGCATTATCCATTAATTATTTCATGTATTGGAAGAATATTGTATGTCATTAATTTCTCATATTTATGCCCTTGTGATTTATCACTAATATCAAAATATCCAAAGCATTACAAAAAAATTAAAAACTACTTATGGATAGAAAGAAATACTGCAATTTAGTTCACAAACATTTAACTAAATGATTTAACACATTAGTTATAATGAAATTATAGTTGACTTATAATGAAATTTTGAAGAATTTCTTTGCATGGCACTTAATGAACATTGGAACAGCTCTTACACACAATTCAGTGCCAATTCTATTCATAGCAAATTCCTTAATCTCCATCTGTGGCTTGACAGATGCTTGTAATTAAAATGTCAGCTGCAGTTCAAATATTGCAGACATTCTCAAGACATTGTATGTTGTTGTAAGATTGTTTTTTGAATCAGGGAAACAATGCCAGAACGTTTCTATTAACTTGTCTCTGTCAAATTTGTCTCTGTGTAATGGACCACCTGTGCAAACTTAGCAACACAGGCACTTGTTCCATCAAAATTCTGCAAGTATTGTATGCTAGCTATGAAATGTTATTTATTTATCAGAAGAGTCTTTGCTAATCTATTTTGAGCCCATGTTGCATTTTTTCTTGCCTTTAGTGCATATAGAGTAATATGATGGAAAATTAATTGTCCCTCGGTAATTAATAGAGCTTTGACCAATGGCCAGTCAGGAAATCTGAAGTTTAGAGAGGAGAGGATTTTAATCTGGTCCACTGCCCTAGGGTAAAGGGCAGGAATGGTTCACGGCAGCATAATAAAGCGTTGACAAGGAAAGTAGGGCCAAATGCGGCAGCGAGCATCACTGCGGTCAGCGTCTATGTGGACATAGTCGAAGCTTCTGCAAAGGGAGGCTTCACTCAGAGAAAGAAAGAGAAAGAAACGCTCAACTTTTTCCATTTCTTCTTTATATCTGCTCAGCTTGGACAGTAGAGATGTCAGGCAGGATAGTGCAATTGCTCAATGTGGGAAGACAGGAAGATCTCCAGTATCTTTGACCATGGCAACTGCAAGAAGTGCATTCAGCTGCAGCTTCTAACATACTGCATTAAGGAGTTGGAGCTGGAACTGGGTGAACTACGGATCATTTGGGAGGCTGAGGGGGTGATAGACAGGACATATAGAGAGCTAGTTACACAGAAGGTGCAGGGCAATGGAAAGTAGGTAACAGTCAGGGAGGGGAAGGGGGTTAAGGAGCCAGTGCAGGATCCCTGTGGCCATCCCCTTCAACAATAGGTATATCACTTTGTATATGGTTGGGGGGGTGGGGGGGGAGGAGGATGATGACCTAAAAGAGGAAAGTCACAGCAGTCCGGTCTCTGTGACTCAGAAGGGAAGGTGGGAGAAGTGGTACACTATGATGATAGGGGATTCATTAGTTAGGGGAATGGACAGGAGATTCTGTGGGCAAGAACGAGATACCCGGATGGTGTGTTGCCTCCCGGGTGCCAAGGTCCAGGATACATCATCTTGAGTGATCAGCATTCTTAAGCGGGAGGGTGAACAGCTAGAAGTCATGGTCCATGTAGATTCCAATGACATGGGAGGATGAGTGAGGAGGTTCTGCATGGGGAGTTCGGGGAGTTAGGTGCAAAGTTAAAGGACAGGACCTCCAGGGTTGTGATCTCAGGATTGCTACCCGTGCCACGTGCCAGTGAGGCCAAAACAAGGAAGATTATGTAGTTTAATATGTGGGGCAGGAGGAAGGGCATAAGGTTTTTGGATCATTGGGCTCTCTTCCAAGGAAGGTGGGACCTGTATAGAAAGGAAGATTTGCACCTAAAATGGGGGAAAGGGGACTAATAT
This sequence comes from Mobula birostris, assembly GCF_030028105.1. NCBI lineage: Eukaryota > Metazoa > Chordata > Chondrichthyes > Myliobatiformes > Myliobatidae > Mobula > Mobula birostris. The sequence goes on along the minus strand of NC_092378.1, from coordinate 10,768,657 downwards.
CCCAGCGGGAAGCTTTGTTCATGCTGCATGGTGGGGTTTAAGCTAGAGTTGCAGGGGGATGGGAATCAGAGTGCCAAAACAGTTAGTGGAGAGGCTGTGATGGCAAATGTTGGTAAGACCTCAGACAAAGTCAGGAATCAAAAGGTTGAACATGATATGACAAAATTGAAGAGGTTGAATACGGGACTGGAGGTGTTATATCTGAACGTGCACAGTATACGAACTAAAGTAGATGAACTTGCAGCACAGTTGCAGATTGACAGGTCTGATTTTGTAGCCATTACTGAATCATGGCTATAAGATTATAGCTGAGAACTTAATGTCCAAGGATACACATTGTGTTGGAAAGATATCAGGAAGGCAGAGGAGTTGACATTGCTCTGTTGGTAAAAACATGAAATCAAATCATTAGAAAGAGGTGACATAGGGTCAGAATGTGTTGAATCATTGTGGATAGAGCTAAGGAACTGCAAGAGTAAAAAGACCCTGATGGGAGTTGCATACAGACCTCCAAACAGTAGTAAGGGTGTGGCCTGCAAATTACAACAGGAGATAGCAAATGCATGCCAAAAGGGTAATGTTATACTAGTCATGGGGGACTTCAATATACAGGTAGATAGGGAAAATCAGGTTGGTGCTGAATTCCAGGAGTGGGTATTTCTAAGGTGCCTATGAGATAGCTTTTGAGAGCAGCTCATGGTTAAGTCCACTAGGGTATCAGCTGTTCTAGATTGGATGTTGTGCAATGAACTGAAATTGATTAGAGAGCTTAAGGTAAAAGAACCATCAAGTGAAAGTGATCATAATATAATCGAATTCACCCTGAAATTTGAGAAGGAGAAGCTAAAGTCAGATATATCAGTATTACAGTGGAGTAAAGGGAATTACAGTGGCATGAGAGAGGAGTTGGCCAGAATTGATCGGAGAAGAACACTGGAAGGGATGACAGCAGAGCAGCAATGGCTAGAATTTCTGGAAGCAATTTGGAAGGCACAGGATATATACACCCAAAGAGGAAGAAGTATTCTAAAGGCAAGATGACACAACCATGGCTAATAAGAGAAGTCAAAGCCAAAGGGAGGGCATATAATAGCTTTCAAATACTAACAGAAGGCAACCAAAAAAGTCATGGAGAAGGTAAAGATGGAATACAAAAGTAAGCTAGCCAATAATATTAAAGAGGATGCAAAAAGATTTTACAGATATATGAAGTGTAAAAGAGAAGTGAGAGTGGGTATTGGACCATTGAAAAACAATGCTGGAGAGGTAGTAATTCAGAGGAAGGAAATAGCGGAAAAATTGAATAGGTATTTAGCATCAGTTTTCACTATGGAATACGCTAGCAGTATGGTGGAAGTTCCAGGTGTAAGCAGTCATGAAGTGTGTGAAGTTACCAGGACTAGAGAGAAGCTGGATGAGCCACACCCACTCTAAGCACTGGCAGGTTCACAAGAATAGCTGCTCCAAGAATGGCCACTCTGCCTGCGCTTGAATTATTCTTACTGGCCTTTTCTAATGAATCCCTTTTGCTGATTGGTCACACCTCAACTCAGAAAAACTGACACAAAACGTTGCCTTTGAAATCTCGATCATCCTCCTGATTATAAAGTAGCTCTTTTCATGCTTGATAGATGAATGCTTTGAGACTAAGTGTTTTCAATTTAAATTTAAAATTTAAGTTAAACTCAGCTCGGGTAACTACAACTTAATTGAAAGAGTGAATCATAATGTATAGATCTGCTTCTCTTAGAGCAATAACTCCCCTTAGCACTATATATAATTTGTTGTCTACACATGAATATTGATTGCTCTCTCTCTCTCTCTCTCACTGTTGCTGCTATGCAAATACACCAATTAAAGCATTTTCCACATGTGTGCCTTTATTTAATGGATATGTAGTTGCACAGGCACAATAGAAATATCTCAACTAACTTCAAGTCTCAATAAAAATGAAACCTTAAAAACATAAACAACTGTTTATATTGACTAATGGTTTGCATCTGCAGGACTAATTATATCTTTCTGAGAAATAAGATTCTAATGCAAAGAATTATTCATTGTCATGGCAAGCAATTAATTAACCACTGCAAAGGGACAATCAGCAATTACACACTACCAGTTGTTCACATTTTTATGGTTCCATTTTTTATTGAGATTTGAAGTTAGTTGAAATCCAAATGCAGAGATTCAATTCCTGAACCGTTACTGATGAAGCTGGGAACGCCATCGCCTTTTTAATGCTATGGATCCCTACCATTAACCGAGCAGTGGACCGCAGGTTGGGAGCCCCTGCTACAGCTGGAACAAAAATCCTTGGGGCAAGGATATGAAATATCAGCCAGAGGATGAAATAACTAGCTACTCTTTCTCGAAACACAGACATGACATTGGGAGAGGATAAAGCTGAAATCTGGTGCAATAGCTGTCATGACTGAACACCCACTGATGTTGTAGTGAACATTGCTCTCACCCAGACATAAATATTCGCCTTTACAAAGAAAGAACTCCTGTGAGATTGAGAAAACTGTTTTATCGTTTGGTTGGGTTTTTGTGAGGATATGCTAATGCATGTTGCTCTTGGGTTCTTTGATATACTTTCCTGTCAATCTAGCCTTGCCTTCGTGCAGCTCTCTACGGTCTTCCTGATGCTTCTTTTCACTTTCTTGTAGTTCTGGGACCACCCATGCGAGGCTGAAGTTCATCTTCTGTTCATACCTCACTTTACATTTTCTGCACAGGCACTGGAAGTGAGTAATGATTCGATTCCTTAGAGGATGGGTGAAGTGGAAGCAAGTAGAAAGAAAATTCTTTATGGAGGAAGTGTCAGTTTTGCCCTAATTTCATGGTTCTTCAACAGAAACCCTTTCCGCTATCTTTAATTACAGAAATGCAATTCTTCAGCTTCGTCAGATATTTTTCATCTCACAGGTTCTTGCAGAGTTGAAAACCTGAAGTCAGATATATCACTTTTCTAATTTTAATGTATAAAACTAAATTTGGAATAGTTAGTTAAAATAAAAATGCACAAAGCAAAGAGGTTTGGACTTCGGAACATTAACCAAGACCAGTGTGAGACTGCATCAACTGCAAGTAGAATTCATTCTCAAAGCTTTTATGTGTTCATATATTTAAAAAAAACTTGAAGAAAAGGTAGTGGCATTTAGAGATAGGAACATGGATGAAAGAAAAATTAAGGGGATGGGCTACGTATGAGGGAACGGTTAAATTGATCATAAAATTGATTTAAAAATTGGCACAACATTATGGGCTGAATGGCCTGTACTATGATGTACTATTCTGTGTCCAATGTTTAAAAGCTTAACTGGCCAAAACAGCCAACATTATTTGTTTGCTCTGCTATGGATATCAAAACCTTTTATGAAAGCCTCCTGACAGGTTATGACTTTAGAGTCAAAGAGTCATTAAAAAGTACAGACACAAAATACTCTGCAGATGCTGGGGTCAAAGCAACACTCACAACATGCTGGAGGAACTCAGCAGGTCGGGCAGCATCCGTGGAAACGATCAGTCAACATTTTGGGCTGGAACCCTTCGTCAGGACTGAAGAGGGAAGGGGCAGAGGCCCTGTAAAGAAGGTGGGTGGAGGGTGGGAAGAGGAAGGCTGGTAGCTTCCAGGCGAAAAACCAGTGAGGGGAAAGATAAAGGGGTTGGGGAGGGGAACATTCCTTCTTCATTTTTCCTGCCTATCCCCTCCCTGCTTCCCCTCCCCCACCCCTTTAACTTTCCCCTCACTGGTTTTTCACCTGGAACCTACCAGCCTTCCCCTTCCCAACCTCCCCTCACCTTCTTTATAGGGCCTCTGCCCCTTCCCTCTTCAGTCTGGCCCGAAACGTTGACTGATCTTTTCCACGGATGCTGCCCGACCTGCTGAGTTCCTCCAGCGTGTTGTGAGTATTGATTAAAAAGTACAGCACAGAAACAGCCCCTTTAGGCCCACCTATTTGATGCTGAACTATTTAAGCTGCCTACTCCCATCGTCTTGCACTGGGAACATAGCCCTCCACACCCCTGCCATTCGTTACCTATCAGTGTACCATCCATGTAGTTTATGTGGATAATCTTATCTGATGGTACACAGTGCTTTCATTGGCTGAATCAAAGGTGGTGACCCATCAGCATTTAAGACAGACTGAAAACCTGGCTGAGTGGTACCACGGCAGCAGCCTCTCACTCGATGTCAGCAAGACCAAGGAGCTGATTATAGACTTCTGGAGGAAGAAATTGGAGTCTGTGAGCCAGTCCTCGTCAGGGTATCGGAGGTGAAGAGAGTCAGAATCAGGTTTATCATCGGCATGTGATGTGAAATTTGATAACTTAGCAGCAGCAGTTCAATACAATACATAATATAGAAGAGAAAAATAAATAAATAAATAAACAAACAAACAAATAAATAACTTAAAGTGTGTGTGTATATATATATATATATATATATTGAATAGATTAAAAATGTGAAAAAAACAGAAATATTGTATATTAAAAAAGTGAGGTAGTGTCCAAGAGTTCAATATCCTTTTAGGAATCGGATGGCAGGCGGGAAGAAGCTGTTCCTGAATCACTGAGTGTGTGCCTTCAGGCTTCTGTACCTCCTACCTGATGATAACAATGAGAAAAAGGCTTGCCCTGAATGCTGGAGGTCCTTAATAATGGACGCTGTATTTCTGAGTCACAACTCCCTGAAGTTGTCCTGGGTACTTTGTAGGCTAGTACCCAAGATGGAGCTGACTAAATTGACAACCCTCTGCAGCTTCTTTCGGTCCTGTGCAGTAGCCCCCCCTCCCCCATACCACACAGTGATGCAGCCTGTCAAAATGCTCTCCATGATACATCTATAGAAGTTTTTGAGTGTATTTGTTGACATTCAAAATCTTTTAAAACTCCTAATGAAGCATAGCCACTGTCTAGCCTTCTTTATAACTACATCGATATGTTTGGACCAGGTTAGATCCACAGAGATCTTGACACCCTGGAACTTGAAACTCTCTCCACTTCTGATCCCACTATGAGTATTGAAATGTATTCCTTCGTCTTACCCTTCCTGAAGTCTATAATCAGTGCTTTCATCCTACTGATGTTGAGTGCCAGGTTGTTGCTGCGACACCACTCCACTAGTTGGCATATCTCACTCCTGTATGCCCTCTTGTCACCACCTGAGATTCTACCAACAATGGTTGTATCGTCAGCAAATTTATAGATATTATTTGAGCTATGCCTAGCCACACAGTCATGTGTATATAGAGAGTAGAGCAGTGAGCTAAGCACACTCCCCTGAGGTGCGCCAGTGTTGATCATTAGTGAGGAGGAGATGTTATCACCAATCCACACAGATTGTGGTCTTCCGGTTGGGAAGTCGAGGATCCAATTGCAGAGGGAGGTACAGAGACCCAGGTTCTGCAACTCCTCAATCAGGATTGTGGGAATGATGGTATTAAATGCTGAGCTATAGTCGATGAACAGCATCCTGATAGGTGTTTGTGTTGTCCAAGTAGTCTAAAGCCATGTGGAGAGCCATTGAGATTGCGTCTGCCATTGACCTATTGTGGCGATAGGCAAATTGCAATGGGTTCAGGCCCTTGCTGAGGCAGGAGTTCAGTCTAGTCATGACCAACCTCTCAAAGCATTTCATCACTGTAGATGTGAGTGCTACCGGCCAATAGTCATTAAGGCAGATTACATTTATTCTTCTTAGGTCTGCTATAATTGTTGCATTTTTGAAGCAAGTGGGAACTTCCACCCGTAGCATTGAGAATACTTTCGCTAGTTGGTTGGCACAAGTTTGCAGAGCCTTACCAGGTAATCCATCTGGACCTCCCGCCTTGTGAGGACCCCCTTTAAGTTCAGCCTAACATCAGCCTCTGAGACGGAGATCACAGGGTCATCAGGTGCAGTAGGGATCTCCGCAGCTGTAGTTGTGTTCTCCCTTTCAAAGCGTGCATAGAAGGCATTGAGTTCATCTGGTAGTGAAGCATCGCTGTCGTTCATACTATTGGGCTTTGCTTTGTAGGAAGTAATGTCTTGCAAACCCTGCCAGAGTTGCTGTGCAGCCGATGTCGCCGCCAACCTCGTTCAAAATTGTCTTTTTGCCCTTGAAATAGCCCTCCGCAAATCATACCCGGTTTTCTGGTCCAGGCCTGGGTCGCCAGACTTGAATACCACAGATCTAGCCTTCAGCAGATGACATACCTCATGGTTCATCCACTTTAAATTATTTCAGAGGATCTGTCCTGGGCCCAGTGCCAGAATGCAATTGTGGAGAAAGCATGGTAGTGCCTCTGCTTCCTTTGGAGTTTGCAAAGATTCTGCATGACATCAAAAAATTTTTGACAAACTTCCATAGGTGAACGGTGGAGGGTATATTGACTCTGTGGATCACAGCCTGGTATGGAACCACTAAAGCCCTTGAACGGAAAATCAAGGATCAGTGTGAGAATGCATCAACTGAAAGTGAAGTGGATATGTTGTAGGAAAGCAGCATCTATCTTCAGGGACCTCCTCAGCACCCAGAACATTCTCTCTTTGCACTGCTGCCATCAGGAATAAGATGCAGGAGCTTCAATTGTTTACTTTTTAATTATTTGTTTCTTTTGTTCTTTTTCCGCACATTGGATATTTGACAGTATTTGTTGTGTGTTTTTTCATGGATTCTATTCTGTTTCTTTGTTTTGTGCCTGCCTGCAAGAAGATGAATCTTGAGATCGTATACGGTATACATACTTTGATGTTAATTTTACTTTGAACTTTGACTGATGGTAACTTTGGTACTTTACCCTGGTGCTTTTCTAAAACTGTTTGAATCTCAGGGTTAAATATGGTGACATGTACAGTATGAATTTTGATAACTAAATTTACTTTGAATTTTGAACTTTGAACTTTGAATCTCCCTTACCAATAAACTTTTAGGACAATCCTTATTATGGCCTGGTCTCTATTGGCAAATTTTGCACATACTATTTTAGATTAAAGTAGGATTTATGTGCCAAAATTACAAAAATAAAATAATCAAGCACAATTACACTTATGTCATTTCTATATTATCTATCCCAAAAGTCCTTATCTTATTTTGACATTGCTATTTTGAATTAGCTGATTAATTCAGGTCTGCACCAATCCAGAGACACCATATATCAAATCTGAACCTCTATAATCTAACAATGGCAAACTACTTCTGTAGAAAAATTTGCCAAGAACAATCATGGCCAAAGACCATGATTGCCTATGTCATGAAACAGCACATGATGATGATGATAATCAAGATGGATCATTAATAAAATTGCTCAGACTACTTAACAGAAAAAATGATCAAATAACTTATTTCCCCACAGTCAAGTCAAAAGAAGGCTTGTAATATAATTCATATTTTTGGCTTCATAATACATGCCTTTGACTGCAGTTTCAATATCTTTTAGAGTATTAATAAGTAATTTAGAAACAAGTTTTTCCTGAAAGTTTTAAATACCAGTTGAAATTGCATAGAACTATCATAATATCGGGCGAATAATGATAAGCTACCCTAGGCAGATGTAGAGTACATAATTTCCCGTAAAGTTAAGAATTCTTCTATGTAATTAGTAGGTTATATCATTCCTAGCTTTGCCTTACCTCATGTAAAGGAGAAAGATAAAAATTTAAATTGCAAATCTTTCGAATACTCTATCGCAAAGATTGGTGGAATTGATTCACTGAGTACATTCCCAGCCGAGAATGACAGGATTTTAGATTACAGAAGAATCAAAGGTTGAAGAGAACACTAAAAAAGTGATCATGATCAAACCATCCTTGAGCGTATTGAACAGTAAAGCCGGTTTGAATGCCATGTGGCCTAATCCAACTCCTATTTCATACAGTAGGATTTATGAAGTGAATTCTGGAGATTGCCATGGTATCTGGCACTCACACTAAAATGGAAGACTATTTTTTAATTCACACCTACATTGTCTTTGTTTGTGTTATTGTAAATTAATTTACTGACAGTAAACTATTCCCTGAGAACTATAAAATAAAGAGCCTTCAATAGTACTTCAGCATTATGCAACACATTTTTGGGCTCAACTGAAAGAATGATAGAAAGAGATTAAAATATTTTTATTTACACTAATCTCTCCAAGTAATGAAACCTTACCACTTATAACTTTCATATTCGATTGGTGACAATGATATTGTCAATTGAAAATAGTATATTTGTGTACTAGTATAAGATATACCAACCTGAAAGTTAAATAAAGGCATTCTCCAGTGAATTCCAAAGAAATAAAAAAGGCAATTTATAATTCTGCTTCAACTCCAAGGAAACTAAATGAACACTTAATGGTAAATTGCACAATAGCAGAATTATAACAATGCTGTTATGAAAGCTTGGCAAGTAATTGGTAAAGTTATATCTCACTCAAGTTAATGTTATTAAACAGTTATCACAACAGTTAAAATCGGAGTTGAAAATACTAGGACTTCCCTGTGAAAGGAGTTTGATTTTTAGAAAGTGATGTAACTTTCGTTCACATAAGATTTTTGTCCAGTCTTCATGCTGATTTGTTTTTCCAGCAAGGGTTTCCAACTTATTCAGGTCAGCATTTTTACATCAGTGATGTTTTAAAATGCTGCAGAACATTTTCTATCATTACTTTATCAGTATAATGGTGCTTAAATGAAGCAGGTGCCTAGTTACTCGGTAACCAACTAAAGTAACTGAAAAAATTGGAGTAATACTTGTAAAAATGAAGTGTATTTCACAGGAAAATTCTTCATACTTCCACTGTTCTGCCTTTGAGTCTCGCTAAACTATATCATGTAAATGAATACCATCTAACACAAAGTCTTCACTTTAAGAAAACCCCTATTATTTTAACAAAAAAATGCATTTTTATTGCTGTATATCAAGTAATCAAAGCTATTACATATAATAAAATAGAAGACATTTGTTTTATTTCAATAATTTTTAATTAAGTAAATTTTACTGGTACAATCATCATCAGGAACATCAATGTCTAGGGTAATCAAGATGACGTTGCCAGTGCTCTCTGTCTCTAACCTGGTAGTCTAGGCTGTCTGGCAGTAGTTGGTGAATCTTCATGTTACATAATAAGACTATCCTTCAGACTCATGGGCAAATACAGATATGTCCTGGTTATCCCATGCTCCATGCAAGCTTAATGTGACAAATACCTCCCCACTGTAGTGTAAGGTAGACGTGAACTGGCCACTTACAAAAATCCTGCCATCTGCACACACCGAGAGATTGTTCCCAATCATTGAATCTGTCAAATTTAAGCCCTATGAGGACCTCTCTCAACTGGTTCTGAAAACCTTTCTCTCAAGGTCAAATGGCGTCTGATCCGACAACTTGAAACAAAATTGACTAATTACATACTGACCCACAAACCCAAGGCTTCTGGCTCCTCTTACTGATCTCTATGTGTCAGTCTATGGGCCCCCATCTGTTACACCGATGTACATAGCTACACATTGATAGACAGAAGGGGAAATGAAAATCCAGGTGTCCTGAGGCTGAAATCTACCTCAGAAGTTATTAACTTGAATTGCGTAAACCTAAAAATGCTAGATAAGTTTAGGAGGTCAGGCCAAACCTGTGGGAAGAGAAATAGAGTTAATGTTCGAAAACCCTTGGTTTGGATAACAGCATCTGCAATTTTAATGATTTTCAATATATTTGATAACTTGTGGGAAGCAACCTAGATCTGCAATTGACTGGGGCACTGATAATTGTACTGTTGTTTAAACATAGAACATAGAATAGTACAGCACAGTGCAGGCCCTTTGGCCCACAATGTTGAGCCGACCCTCAAACCCTGCCTCCCATATAACCCCTCACCTTAAATTCCTCCATATACCTGTCTAGTAGTCTCTTAAATTTTTATTGTTGTATTGTCATTTACTCTCTCATAAATCAGCAAGTACTACAGCCCAACTGTGCAGTGCAGAATAGACATGCCAATGTCATACTGATCTCAGAATCGGAATCAGAGTCAGCTTTATTTTCCCAAGGTTAAGTTGTGAAACTTGTAGTTTTATGGCAACAGTACCATGCAGGCATCACAAATTACTGTGAGCTCCAATAAAATAAATACATAAATATTAGAGAAGGAATAACAAGGCAGTATTTATGGGTTTAAGGACCTTTCAGATTCTGATGGTGGAGGGGAAGAAACTGTTCCTAAAACATTCAGTTTGGGTCTTAGACATAAGACATAACAGGAGAATTAAGCCATTTGACCCATCGAGTCTGCTCCACCAATCCTGCTCATGTCTTCATGCTCCTATATCTCCTTCCTAATGGTAGTAGTGAGAAGAGAGGATGTCCTGGACGGTGAGGGTCCCTAATGATAGATGCCTCCTTCTTGAGCCGCTACCTTTGGAAGATGTTCTTGATGGCTGGGAGGCTACTGCCCAAGATGGAGCTGGATGAGGTTACAACGCTCTGAAGCCCTTACAATTCTGTGGCGCCTCCATACCAGCCAGAGATACAACCAGGCAGAATACTTTCCACAGTACGTCTGGTGACATAGTGCATGATCGACTCCATTTCTCACCGATCTTACCAATTGAAGCATCGAGGGAGTTTGAAATCATCGAGTTGAGAATGGAAAGTGAGCAGGTGTTCAGTACCACCTACCAGCCTCTTTCTCACTGCTGTCAGAGGAACGTATCTGCACGTGACGGTCTCTCTCTCTCTCTCTCTCTCTCCCTCCCTCTTGTCCGCTGCTCCTGGAGGAAGGTCCCTGTGTTTGAATGGTCTCTGTCCCTCTTGCTCAATGCAGCCAGAGCCCTGGGCATTGGACAAGGTTTAATCGACGTGCTTTTGTGAATTGGAATCTGCAGTTCACATTATGGTGTGCTCCTGGTTCCTGATCACCTCGTCTTTAGATAGAACATAGAACATAGAATAGTACAGTACAGTACAGGCCCTTTGGCCCACAATGTTGTGCCGACCCTCAAACCCTGCTTCCCATATAAACCCCCACCTTAGATTCCTCCATATACCTGTCTAGTAGTCTCTTAAACTTCACTAGTGTATCTGCCTCAACCACTGACTCAGGCAGTGCATTCCACGCACCAACCACTCTCTGAGTAAAAAACCTTCCTCTAATATCCCCCTTGAACTTCCCACCCTTACCTTAAAGCCATGTCCTCTTGTATTGAGCAGTGGTGCCCCGGGGAAGAGGCGCTGGCTGTCCACTCTATCTATTCCTCTTATTATCTTGTACACCTCTATCATGTCTCCTCTCATCCTCCTTCTCTCCAAAGAGTAGAGCCCTAGCTCCCTTAATCTCTGATCATAATGCATACTTTCTAAACCAGGCAGCATCCTGGTAAATCTCCTCTGTACCCTTTCCAATGCTTCCACATCCTTCCTATAGTGAGGTGACCAGAAATGGACACAATACTCCAAGTGTGGCCTAACCAGAGTTTTATAGAGCTGCATCATTACATCGCGACTCTTAAACTCTATCCCTCGACTTATGAAACCTAACACCCCATAAGATCCTGTCTATAAGAATCTTTTCCAACAGCTTTCCCCCCACAGACGTAAGGCTCACTGGTCTATAATTACCCGGACTATCCCTACTACTGTTTTTGAACAAGGGAACAACATTCGCCTCCCTCCAATCCTCCGGTACCATTCCCGTGGACAGGAGGCTGAGGTACAATTATAGGATTGCCCTGTGTCAGTGGACTGGGCCGTGTTCAAGAACTCATCTGAGGATCTGAATGACTACACCAGGGTCGTTGCAGACTTTATTGAAGCAGCTATGGATGAGAGCGACCCTGCAAAATCATTCAGGGTTTTCCCCAATCAGAAGCCCTGGATGAGCAATGAAATCCAGAACCTGCTGACAGCCAGATCAGAGGCATTCAAGTCTGGAGGTCAAGAATGCTACAGGAGGTGCAGATATGGTCTTCAGAAAGCCATATCTTGGGCAAATTAGAGATTCTAGACTAGACTGGAATCAATGAGGGATGCTCGACAGCTGTGACAGGGTTTGAATGCCTTAACTTCCTACAAAGCCAAATCTTGCGACATCAGGGAGAGTAGAGCTTCACTTCCAGATGAGCTCAATGCCAATGCCATGAGCAGAAAATCCTACAAAAGGTCCATTGGGCACATCTACGTGAAATGTTGCCATACAAAAGTAGCTTCCATCATCAAAGATCCTCACAACCCAGGACATGTCTTTTCTTGCTGCTGCCATCAGGTGCAAGATAACAAGTGCCTCAGGAGTCGTGCCACCAGGTTCAAGTGGCAGACGGAGCATAGGTGCTCGGTGAAGCGGTCTCCCCAATTACGTCAGAATCTCCCAGTGGCCACTCACTTCAATTCTACTTCCCATTTCCTTCTGACATGTCAGTCCATGCCCTCCTCTGCTGCTGAGATGAGGCCATACTCAGGTTGGAGGAGCAACACCTTGTATTCCGTCAAGCTGATGGCATGAACATTGATTTCTCAAACTTCTGGTAACTGCCCTCCACCACTACACCACTCCCCAATCCCATTTCACTATCTCACCTTATCTCCTTACCTGCCCATCACCTTCCTCTGGTGCTCCTCCCTTTTCCCTTTCTTCCATGGTTTTCTACCCTCTTCTATCAGGTTCTCCCTTCTCCAGCCCTTTATTTCTTCCAACTCTCAACTTCCCACCTTTTTATTTTCTTGCTCTAATTTCTCATCTTTTTTTTTCCAGTCCTGATGAAGGATTCTGGCCCTGAACATCGACTGTTTACTCTTTTCCACAGATGCTGCCTGGCCTGCTGAGTTCCTCCAGCATTTTGTGTGTGTTGCTTTGGATTTCCAACATCGGCAGATTTTCTCATCATTCTCTCCTCTCACTGCTGCTTTCAGGAAGGAGGCATAAGAACCTCAGGCCGCCCACCACCAGGTTATTATTTAAAAGGTAAAAATTTGCAGCATGCTGCTGTGCAGAGGGACGTGGGAGTGCTTATGCATGAATCACAAAAGGCTGGTTTACAGGTGCAGCAGGCTGTCAAGAAGGCAAATGGAATGTTGGCCTTCATTGCTAGAGGGATTGAACTTAAGAGCAGGGAGGTTATGCTGCAACTCTACAGGGTACCGGTGAGGCCACACCTGGAGTACTCTGTGCAGTTCTGGTCTCCTGACTTGAAGAAGGCTATAATGGCTTTGGAGGCAGTACAGAGGAGGTTCACCAGGTTGATTCCAGAAATGAGGGGGTTAGACTCTGAGGAGAGATTGAGTCGCTGGAATTCAGAAGAATGAGAGATCTTTTAGAAATGTATAAAGATTTGAAAGGGATAGATAAGGCAGAGGCAGGAAAGTTGTTTCCACTGATAGGTGAGACTAGAGCAAGGGGACATAGCCTCAAGATTCAGGGGAATAGATTTGGGATGGAGGTGAGGAGGAACTGCTTTTCCCAGAGGGTGGTGAATCTGTGGATTTCTGTGCCCAATGGAGCAGTGGAGACTACCTCAGTAAGTATATTTAAGACACGGTTGGATAGATTTTTGCACAGTAGGCTAAGTAAGAGTTATGGGGAAAAGTCAGGTAGGTGGAGATGAGCCCATGGTCAGATCAGACATGATCTTTTTGAATGCTGGAGCAGGTTCGATGGGCCAGTTGGCCTACTCCTGCTCCTATTTCTTATGTTCTTATGTTCGGGAACAGTTATTACCTCTCAACTATCAAGCCCTTGAACCAGAGGGGATAACTTCCCTCAACTTCACTTGTCACATCACTGAACTTGTCACATCACATAACCTATGGACTCACTTTCAAGGACTCTTCATCTCATGTTCTCAATATTTATTGCTTATTTATTTCTCTTTTTTCTTTTTATATTTGTACAGTTTGTTGTCTTTTGCACATTGTTAGTTCTGTTGAGTGCAGTCTTTCATTGAATCTATTGTGCTTCTCAGATTCACCGTGAATGCTCACAAGAAAATGAATCTCAGAGTAGTATGTGGTGTAATATATGTACTTTGATAATAAATTTACTTGGAACATTGAACTTTGCAATCCCTCCTTGTGTTAGGCTGGTAAGTTTTGGATTGTGCTCCCTGCCCTTGGAATTTCTTCATTTTAAAGGCTATTCAAAATTGCATGTCTTGACCACAAATACTAATTTAGATTTCTTGGTCTCCAGAGAAACTCAGGTGATGTCATGGATAGGTTTCACGCAACTATTGATTTCCATAGCTACATACATCGTGTCCGGAGAAGAAACAGAACTTAGAGTCACTCTGTGGTCAATCACAGTACGATATACAAAGTGTGGTCTTATTATCATTGTTTGCAAGTCCATTGGGTTCATGAATGCATCTACGTTTTGAACCAAAGTATCATTTCCCAATTTTAAACTATGTGGGACATGTTTCGTTTTCTTTTGTTCCTTATTCAACTGCTTTTGCACAGAGCCTTCATCACTAAGAAAAGTAAACAATAAATACTGTATATTTTACTAAATGCAGTAAATGATTAAAAAAAAAGAAAATTTGACTTACATGTGGAAAATAATTTGACTCTGTCTAATTGGCTAGTATGGTATGGTGGGGAAGGAGGGGGGTGGTGAACTACTACGCAGGTTTGAAGTAAGCTGTAGCGAGTTGTAAATTTAGTCAGCTCCATCATGGGCACTAGCCTCCAGGGTACCCAATTTATCATCAAGGAGTGAATCCTCTAAAAGGCCATGTCCATCATTAAAAACTCCCATCACACAGGACATGTCCTCTTCTCATTGCTACCAAGTGGAAGGAGGTACAGGAGCCTGAAGGCACACGCTCAACAATTCAAAAGCAGCTTCTTCCCCTCTACACATATAAAAGTTGCTGATGAACACAGCAGGCCAGGCAGCATCTCTAGGAAGAAGTACAGTCGACGTTTCGGGCCGAGACCTTCTACCATCTGATTTCTGAATTGGCATTGAACCCATGAACACTACCTCACTACTTCTTTATTTCCATGTTTCAATATTTATTTAATTTAACTATTTAGTATTTTCTATTATCATGCATTGCCTTGTACTGCTGCCACACGTCGATGATATTAGACCTGATGCTGATTCTTGTTCTGAATCTTTCTGAAACGTTGTTGTTTCTTACTTTGTCTGGGCCAGTGATGCATGCTACTGCTGACATTCCCTGAGTTTTCTGTGGGCTGAACTGAGAAAGGTGGAATTTATCATACTTGGAACGGTTAACAACCAGAAGCTCACAAAAGGTAGTCAGGCCTCTGTTATGACAGAACTCAGTAGGCAGATGGTTAGAGTCTTGCAATGTTCAAAGGTATTATTGTTGTCATTTGCAAACAAGGAAAGAATGTGCCTGCCAGTGTTCTAACCACATGGGATTCTGCTGGTGAAATCAATCTTGCAGCTCTTGACAGTGTTTGGAGGCATGTGGTGCGTTCCACTGCGTAAATGAAATAGCAGGGGTATGGATAGTTAAGATAATGCAAAGAAGCTTAATATAATTGAAAGAAAGATAAAAAAGCATAGTAATTCTCCACATGCTTCAGAACATGGTTAGTCGAATAATACTGCACTGCAACTCCTACTGCATATATTTGACAAATCTACATGGTTGTTACAAAGAGCTTAGAGATTTAATCTTGAAAAGTCATGTTCACAAGCTGTCCATCAAGCCAGCTCCTTCCTGTCATTGACTGCGCCCTTGTGGGAAATTTTGCTGCATGAATGCCTTATGACTAATGATCTTCCAGACAGCATGTTGTGGGTCTGGAGACAACGCTGTTTGAGCTCTCTGTCTTTCTCTTTGATAAACATAAGGTAGCATGCGCAGTTTCAGTTTGTTCTATGACTTTGTTTTATGGTCTTTGATGATTACAGTAAAGTTTCAACATAATGTTTAAGATGGAGTTTTTTTTAATTGACTTCCATTCGTTAACCTGCCTTCATTAGCTAAATACCAGATATTCAGTATTTCTTTCCAACCACCTTAGAACATGATTTGGGACTATGGTATGAGAACTTTATTAAATCATTTTGGATCTTCACACTATCAATTTTCTGTTCCTATGTCATGATTATAAATGGAACAGGATTAAAAAACGTTGGTGAATAGTTGGTGAGAATCATAGATATTTACAGAGTCATATCTTTCTCCAGGTATAATGGACTACTTTATGTACACTAAGTCTTTTGGCGTCCAATCTTTATGCTTGAGGTGCTCCTATCCAAATTTGTATGAGAGAGCAGAATTATTTGAATTATCTATGCCTCACATTTACAAATAGTAATTTAATGCATCTTTAACCCTAACCCTGTTGGTACTTTTGATTACTTTACTCCATATAATGAAGTATTATTGCACTGCATTAGATCTGGGGGTGATAATGGCGATACACTCCCACTACCTATAAAATGCTCCCAATGGCATGCATCTCAAATAGCCTCTGACAACCATGTCCAGTGCCTAGCCTTCACATGTGGCTTAGTTACTAAGCCTGGCAGAATTGTTTCTACTGAGAGGAGAATGGGCAAAGGTGGGTTATTGGCACTTTAAAACCAGTCACTTTGAGTAGATGGTGCTCGTCATTCACAGTTGGCACCTCAACTAGTAGAGCAAAAACTCTGATCTCAAACCTCTGCTGCCTTGCAGCTATACCCTCTCATGGGAAAGGCTTCAAGAGTAAACCATGAGGGAAAAATCCAGAACTGGAGTCCTACATTGAGCTTAACATGGAAACTCCTACGATGCTGCTTGTGCCAAACTGTATCAATCTCTGCCGTTCCATTGGGTTTTTTCAGATGTGTGAAGAGGGAAGCCTGCTACATGGGCAACAGTTTGTTCTCCGCATTGTGCTGCTCTGGCTTGCGTATCATGTAGACAGCTGATTTGCGACATCCCGAGTCAACATCGACCAACGGAGGGCCTCAACAATAAGTCAATGCAAACTCTACTATCATTTGTAAATTGAGTGGATGAAATTAACTTGCACATGACTAACAGGAATGGGATGCACTGCTTGGTCAGAAGTTTGAGACAGATTTAGTTTTTCTTTTCTTTATTCACTAAGTGGAATTCACTAGCAAAGCCAGCATGTATTGCCCATCCATAGCAATCCCTGAACAGGGATTTCCAAGGCTATTTTAGAGTGCATTGTTGAGTCTGGAGTCAGATACAAACTAAAACATGTAAGATATTTTCCTCAAAGGTTATCAGTGAAGCGGATATATTTTTACAGAAATCTGGCTAGTTTCATGGTCACCATTACTGATGTATCTTTTTTAAATTTCAGATTCATTGTATAATTTTCTTGCTGCTATGGTGGGATTTAGAATTGTGCCTCTGGAACAATGTAACTCAAACTTCTAGCCAGTATGGTCGAGTCACTAACATTGCTGATTTATCCTATCTCTGCTAACGGAGACAGCTTATTTATTACATTTCCCTACTTTCCCTACTGGCCTACTTTCACCTCTGCTTTGGATTGATGATTCAGGTCTTTGGATGGGATTCCCGAAATGTGGGCACAATGGTACTATATCGATAGTTTATATGAGCTCATAACAGCACGTTTCCCCAATCACCATTAGCACAGGTGAACCACAAGTCGGTGTGCTTTGGCCCCTGCACTACCTGCTTTACACTTATGACTGCGAGGCAAAGTACAGATTCAATGCCATATTCAAGTTTGCTGATGACACCACTGTTGCTGGATGAATCAAAGGCAGTGATGTAATCTGGTTGAATGATGCCAAATTAATGTCCTGAGCTGCCTATATTTCAGAGCAAAAAAGTATCAGGGCATGGGTCAATACATGGGATTATGATATTGTAGCTATTAGTGAGACTTGGTTTTGAGGAGGCAGGATTGGCAGCTCAATATTCTGTGGTTCAGTTACATTAGATGTGACAGAGTGGGAGGGATTAAATGAGGAGGGGTGACGTTACTAGTCAGGGAAAATATCACGACAGTGCTCAGTCAGGACAGACTGGAGAACTCATCTATTCAGGAATTATGGGTTGAACAGAGGATCCTTTATCAAGGTCCTCTAGCATCCAGGCCATGCTCTCTGCTCGCTAATGGAATCAGGAAGGAGGTACAGGAGCCTTAGATCCAATTCCATCGCATCCAGGAAGAGCTATTACCCTTCAACCATCAGGCTCCTGAACCAGTATGGATAACTTCACTAATTCAACAGCAAACTGATTCCACACTCTCTTTCTAGAACTTGATAGCCCATGTTCTTGATATTATTTGTTACTTATTCATTGATTATTACTGTTTTTTGTATTTATGCAGTTTGTCTTCTTTTGTTTATCCGTCTTTGTGTGCAGGTCTTCATTGATGCTCTTGTTATCATTTGTATGGTTTGGATTTTTTCTGTGGGGCGGAGGTGTTGATGCTTTTCTTTGAACTACTTCCACGGTTTTCTCTATTTTGTGGCTGCCTGGAGAAGACGAACCTCAGAGTTGTAGACAGCATACATACTGTGATAATAAATGTACCTTAAACCTTGGACCTTGAACCTTAATTGATTCTGTTGTATTTATTTTATCTACCCGAATTTCAGGGTGACATTATATATGTTGACATATACTTTGATAATAAATTTACTTGGAACCTTATAGAAGGATCTGAGCCTTCAGTATTATAGAAGCGCAAGGAAATTAAACCAACAGTTCTATCAAAAATGTAGCATAGACAGATTCATCTTCGTGGCCTCTTTCTACATTACATGATCCTGTGATCTTAATGGGATCGCTGTCTCATTTTCAGAATGGTCCTGGTAATGATGTCTGTAATTTATGGATCTATTTCTTTGAGAGCAAACAACACCCACCCCACTTAGCATTACGCATTGATCTGTTGCCAGTGCATGCACATTGCTCCCTCTCTCTCCCTGAAACGGGAATAAACAAGTTAAGTCCATCTCCCACATGCATGCTTTTATTTAATTGATATGTGGTTGCGTACAGACATCACAAATTGGCAACGAGTATGAACCTGAATGTCAGATACTATCATGAACTGCACCGACAGTTATGGGACAAAACAGCAAGAGTTAAACAGCGTGAGAAAGCCGAAGAACACTTGAGTAACAGTGAAAGATGCGCTGAATTTAATGTGAAAGTAAGGTGGCAATGGCTTCATTCGGGAAAGCTGATGAATTTGACAGCGCTAATGAGGGCTGGTCGTATATCGAGAGGGTGGAAATGTATTGTAATGTGAGATACATGGGGGAGCAAAAGAAAGCCCTGTGATTCTTAGCTTAATGGGGCCATGGAATGTATTGTCTCTTACACAATTTAGTAACCCCTGCAAAACCAGCATGCAAGACATGCGACAAAATTATTAGTTTTACAAAATCACTTGAGCCCTAATCCACTGGCAATAGCTGAGAGATTTAGATTTTACAAAAGGAACCAGTCAAAAGATGAAAGCATTTTTGAATACATTGCAGAACCGCACAAACTTTCCCAATACCATACATACTGTACATTCTTGTACATACAGCTGTGGAGGCCCGATCATTGAGGGTGTTTAAGGAGGAGATTGATAGGTATCTAATTAGTCAGGGTATTAAGGGATATGGGGGAAAAGCCAGAAATTGGAATTAGATAGGAGAATAGTTTAGCTCATGGTGGAGTGGAGGAGCAGACTTGATGGGCCGAATGGCCTACTTCTGCTCCTTTGTTTTGTGATCTTGTGATCTTGCACTGTGACTTTAGAGAGGGACTTTCTGATGCATTAAGGGGCAGGCTTGTATGTGGCATGCATAGTCAAGACACTCAAAAGAGGCTTCTATCCTAAAAGGACTTAACCTTAGAATGGGTATTGACCATTGCATTATCGTTAGAGACTGCAGCAAAGGATGCAGTGGAACTACAAAAAAGGAGGATAGAATATGAAATGCACAAAATGTCCCTGACTGGTCCAAAAAGCCGAGGATGTTATCGATGTGGCAAATCGCCCCATGATGCAAATGACTGTTGGTTCAAAGAAAAAGTCCTGCAGTAAATGTCACAGACAAGGTTACACAGACAGAATGTGCAAGGCAGACAAAAAGCATAATAGGATAGGGAGTTTGTAGAGTGCCTACGGGATGCATTTTTGGAGCAGCTTGTACGAGAGCCGACCAGGGATAAGGCTATTCTGGATTTAGTGTTGTGCAATGAACAGAATTTGATGTGATCTTGAAGTAAAGGAGCCATTAGGAGGTAGTGACCATAATATGATAAGTTTTTATCTGCAAGTTGAGAGGGATAAGGGCAGATCAGAAGTGTCAGTATTGCAGTTGAACAAAGGAGACTATGGAGCCATGAGGGAGGAGCTGGCCAAAGTTGACTGGTCGGATATCCTAGCAGAAAAGACAGTGGAACAGCAATGGCAGGTATTCTTGGGAATAATGCACAAGGTGCAAAGTCAGTTCATCCCCCGGAGAAGGAAGGATTCAAAGGGGGGAAAGTGGCTACAGTGGTTGACAAAGGAAGTCAGAGATAGCATAGCATTAAAAAAGTATAACAGAGCTAAGGTGAGTAGGAAGACGAATGACTGGGAAATTTTTATGGAGCAACAGAACTTAACTAAAAAGGTAATACAGGGAGAAAAAATGAGGTATGAACGCAAGCTAGCTAGGAATGTAAAGGAGGACAGCAAAAGTTTTTTTAGATATGTGAAGAGAAGGAAGATAGTTAAGAACAATGTTGGGCCCTTGAAGAATGAATTGGGAGAAATTGTTATGGGAAACAGAGAAATGGCAGACGAATTTAATAAGTACTTTGGATCTGTCTTCACTAGGGAAAACACAAGCAATCTCCCAGATGTATGGATGGTCCAAGGACATAGGGTAACAGAGGAACTGAAACAGATTGATATTAGGAAGGAAGTGGTGATGAGTAGACTGATGGGACTGAAGGCTAACAAATCCCTAGGTCCAGATGGTCTGCATCCTAGGGTACTAAAGGAGGTAGCTCTGGAAATTGTGGATGCATTGGTGATCATTTTCCAATGTTCATTAGATTCAGGATCAGTTCTTGAGGATTGGCGAATGGCTAATGTTATCCCACTTTTTAAGAAAGGAGGGGGGGAGAAAACGGAGAACTATCGCCCTGTTAGCCTAACATCAGTAGTGGGGAAGATGCTAGAGTCCATTATTAAAGATGAAATAGCGGCATATCTTGATAGCAGTAATAGGATTGGGCCGAGCCAGCATGGACTTACCAAGGGCAAATCATGCTTGACTAATCTATTGGAGTTTTTCGAGGATGTAACCAGGAAGATAGACGTGGGAGATCCAGTGGATGTGGTGTACCTTGACTTTCAGAAGGCATTTGATAAGGTACTACATAGGAGATTGGTGGGTAAAATCAGAGCTCATGGCATTGGGGGGAGGATATTGACATGGGTAGAAAACTGGTTGGCAGATAGAAAGCAAAGGGTAGCAGTGAATGGGTGTTTCTTGGAATGGCAGGTGGTGACTAGTGGGGTGCCACAGGGCTCGGTATTGGGACCACAGCTGTTTACGATTTACGTCAATGATTTAGAGGAAGGCATTGTGAATAACATCAGCAAGTTTGCTGATGATACTAAGCTGGGTGGCAGTGTGACATGTGATGAGGATGTTAGGAGAATTCAAGGTGACTTGGATAGGCTGGGTGAGTGGGCAGAAACTTGGCAGATGGCGTTTAATGTGAATAAGTGTGAGGTTATTCACTTTGGGAGCAAGAACAGGAAGGCAGATTATTATCTGAACAGTGTGGAGTTAGGTAAGGGAGAAATACAAAAAGATCTAGGAGTACTTGTTCATCAGTCTCTGAAGGTGAATGAGCAAGTGCAGCAGGCGGTGAAGAAGGCTAATGGAATGTTGGCCTTTATTACAAAGGGAATTGAGTACAAGAGCAAGGAAATCCTTTTGCATTTGTACAGGGCCCTGGTGAGACCACACCTGGAGTATTGTGTGCAGTTTTGGTCTCCAGGGTTAAGGAAGGACATCCTAGCTGTGGAGGAGGTGCAGCGTAGGTTCACTAGGTTAATTCCTGGGATGTCCGGACTGTCTTAAGCAGAGAGGTTAGAGAGACTGGGCTTGTACACTCTGGAATTAAGGAGATTGAGGGGGGATCTGATTGAGACATATAAGATTATTAAGGGATTGGACAAGATAGAGGCAGGAAATATGGTCCAGATGCTGGGAGAGTCCAGTACCAGAGGGCATGGTTTAAGAATAAGGTGTAGGTCATTTAGGACAGAGTTGAGGAGGAACTTCTTCTCCCAGTGAGTTGTGGAGGTGTGGAACACGCTGCCTCAGAAGGCAGTGGAGGCCAATTCTCTGGATGCTTTCAAGAAGGAGCTAGATAGGTATCTTATGGATAGGGGAATCAAGGGTTATGGGGACAAGGCAGGAACCGGGTATTGATAGTAGATGATCAGCCATGATCTCAGAATGACAGTGCAGGCTCGAAGGGCCGAATGGTCTGCTTCTGCACCTATTGTCTATTGTCTATTGTCTATAACCGAGTGAGAAGTCTCAAACACAAAACTAAGCAAATGCATGAAGTTACCGTATGCAAAACAGAATCACACAACATAGAGTCTGACAAAAGCGAACTGTCATGTCTAGAACTGCTTAGTATAACTGAAGCAGATCACAAAATCATCTGAATCACGACAAGGTCAGCTCTGTCCATAATTCCAAAGGCAGATTACAACAGATTACAACCTTTAGAGAAGATCTCAGTGATGCTAAACACCTACAGAGGTGAATAGTGCCTCCCAAAGGCAAACTGACAGTGAATGTAGGCCAAACAAGAAGTTGGAGCTTTATGCATTTAAAAATAGAGGGCCAGCACTTTTTGGATGTGAATGGTTGATAAAAATCCAACCTGACTGGCAATCCATCAAAGCTTTCAGTGTGCTGTCAACAGGCAATGGCAGCCCAAATGGTAGCACTCACCAGATACTGGAAATAGATAAACAGATTGAATACTTGGCTAAAAGTTGTTAAGGATGCCAACAAGTTCAAAATGCACCCCCACTGGCATCGTTACCCCCGTGGGTGTAGCGGGCATCACCATGGCAAAGAGTACATATTGAATTTGCTGGGCCATTCATTGACGCCATGTGTCTCATTGCTGTGGATACTCATCTGAAGTGGCCGTAGGTTACACCAATGAAGTCAACCACATCAGCAAAGACTGTCTCTGTTCTGAGGACTACCTTCACTAGAAATGGATTATCGGAACAAATTGTGAGTGGCAAACAATCACAAAACACATAAGAATTCTGACTGTCCATGAAGAAAAATGGCATCAAACATTTAAAGTCAGTTCCTCACCACCCAGCAATGAATGAGTTAGCTGAAAGTTTTATCCAAACTTTCAAGAAGTCCATTAAAGTGATGCCCAAGGAGGATATTTCTCTACAGCACAAAGTGCACAATTTCCTTTTTGTGTATCGGAACTCTATTCATGCAATGACAAATCAAACACCAGCGATGATGTTCATGAACAGGAATCAGAGATCTCACATAGACCTCCTGAAAACAGATCTACAGATGGAATTGCAGAACAGTCAGTTCAGCCAGTTGCCAAAGTGAGCTTTGAGATTGAACAAGAAGTCCTAACGCGTGATTACTGAGAAGACTAGTGGACACCCGGTCGGATAGCTACAAGAACTGGACCACTGATGTACACAGTGGATGTTGAAGATCAGACATGGAGATGTCATGAGGACCAGATACTGGATTCTCGATTGAAGAACTCACCTAAGTCATCTGCATCCAACAAGGTGGACACATTACAATCACCAGACTTACCTCTCAGTGATAATCATGTCATTGACAGCGATGTGGCACCGGAAACCAAGAACGTTAATTTAGAGAAGACAACAAGCAAACCTGATGCCACTCCGCACGTCCAGAGGTGCTATCCTGAAAGAAACAGAGAGCCACCCAAAAGACTGAACCTTCAGAACTGTGAAGTTAGTTATGGAGTGTTATTGTGAAAGCATGTTAATTTAGAATGTGGGTTTACGAAAAGGGAAACTGAATGTTTTGTACCTATACAGTTTTATGTTGCATTAATATAAAGGGGGAGGAAGTGTGATGTATGGATCTATTTCTTTTAGAGCAATGACCCTCCCCTTATCACTATGTAGGATCTGTTGTCTGTGCATGTACTGTTGTCTGCGCATATGCATTGCTCTCTCTCTCTCTCTCTCTCTCTCTTCCTCTCAATACAATGTGAATACACTAGTTAAAGTCAACTCCCACGTATGTGCTTTTATTTTATTGCTATGTGGTTGTGCACAGACACATCTCTGACAATTTTGTTATTAATTTTGTGCGGCCAGTAACTGGAGGAATTATGACACTCCCTGCTGTGCGAAGCACCCTACTGTTCGTGTCCGTCATTTCATTTTTATTTGATCTTTGCTTGTTTGCTTGGTAAGTAAAAAGCTTGGTGACCAATCAGTTGTGAAACAACATGTGGCTATATTTTCGATGGCGCAGACCACTTTAAAACAGATCTGAAAAAAAGTGTACAGTAAAACATTTTTAAGATCAAAACACTTCACAAACTGATCACCGAACAAAGTGCAAAACAGTTGGCATATTGCCTACAAAGTTAAATACGTTCATGGATGTACAATAAATTATTGTACCAGACAATACAAATCAAACTACAAATTCTGGACAGACAAGTAATATTTTGTTACAAAATTCAATTAAATAAACCTCTGAAGCACACGTTCCCAAACTGGAGTCCATTGCTTGATGATATTGGTTGGAAACCTCTGGTCGAAGGGCATGATTTCCACTACACACCCCAACTTTTTATTGACATTGACACTACTCGTGTGGTGTAATTAAGTGAGAGATGCACTGTAATGCAGACAGGTGACTTTTCCTGAATGAAGAGATGATTGACAGATGGAAAATTCACCAGTGCACCTTAGTAGCCTTTTGAACTACTGTCCTAGGACGAGAAGATTTTGTTTTTAGGGATCAAAGTTATAACTGGAGAAAACTGATTGCATAAGGCAGTGGCCCGCAACCTCCGGGTCGCAGACCGATACATTGCCGCAAAGAATGCAGTGGTGCAGCGGTAGTCAGAATGCACCCAGCACATCTTTAAGAAAAAAGCCGAAATAAACAAGCTAATTAATTAGGTAAGCACAAGAAAATCTGCAGATGCTGGAATTTCAAGCAACAGACACAAAAATTGCTGGTGGAACGCAGCAGGCCAGGCAGCATCTATAGGAAGAGGTACAGTCGACGTTTCAGGCCAAGACCCTTCGTCAGGACTAACTGAAAGAACATGTTTCAGTTCTTCTTCAAGTTTCAGAACTTGTTTAACTTCTTTCAGTTAGCCCTGACGAAGGGTCTCGGCCCGAAACGTCGACTGTACCTCTTCCTATAGATGCTGCCTGGCCTGCTGCGTTCCACCAGCATTTTTTGTGTGTATTGCTAATTAATTAAGTGCCGCCCGGCACGTAAATGTCGGCCCAGATCAGGGGATTCCAACTACCGCTGCAGTACTGCATTCTTTGCAGCAATGTATCAGTCCACAGCCCGGAGGTTGGGGACCACTGGTGTAAGGGAAGGTCTGTCTTCCTTCTCTCTCTGAATCTTCTCTTTCAGGAAGGAAAATGTCTGACAGCCTTGGTCTTCAGTGTCATTCAGTAACCATATTGACTGGTGACATACAAGCTTAAGCTGTCGTGACAGTGCAAAGGTGGGGAGGGGGAGGAAATTGAGAAAACAAATCAATACTGTCTTTGTGGTATCAGCTCATGCAAATACTCTTTACACCAATTAATATAGGTTTACACGATTGTAAATTTAGGACTTAATCCTACATGTTTGGTGGTATAGAATTTCTGACATTTGTCTCAGTGTTAACAAATATTATCTACTCTTAGTGGCCTCTTTGTTGGGTACAAGAGTGGAACCCAGTGTGGTTTTCTGCTGCTGGAAACCTTCCACTTTAAGGTTCAACATGTTATGCATTCAGAGATACTTTTCTGCACACCACTGTTCTAACATGTGGTTATTTGAGTTACCATTGCCCTCCTGTTAGCTTGAACCGGTCTGGCCATTCTCCTCTGACCTCTCTCATTCACAGAGAGTTTTGACCCACAGAAATGCGCCTCACTGATGATTTTTTTGTTTCTTGCACCATTCTTTGTAAACTCTAGAGATTGCTGTGTGTGAAAATCCCAGGATATCAGCAGTTTTTGAGATACTCAATCCATGCCATCTGGCACCAACAATCATTTCATGGTCAAAGTTACTTAGATCACATTCCTTCCCCATTCTGATGTTTGATCAGAAGAACAAATAAACCTCTTGACCACTTCTGCATGTTTTTAATGCATTGAGTTGCTGACGCATGATTGGTTGATTAGATATTTGCATTAATGAGCAGGTGACAGATGTACCTAATAAAGTGGCCTTTGGGCATAGGTTAATTTATGTTGGAATTAACTTCTCTACATGTTCAACAATACTGAGGAATTTTTATTTTTTGTCATTTACTAAGCTTAATAGCTTGTTCCATTAATTAATGTTTAAAGCACTCAGCCTATCTTCAGAAAGGCATTCACAAACCTTCACCTAATTCCTATTACACTGAAACAATATTTGTGTCTTTTCACGTGCAGATTATTACTGAATTGATTTGTAATGTCTTTCACTGTAACACTAGTACCTTGAGAGAGCAACTAACCCAGATTTAAAGATATGTAAAGTATGTATTGTGCTACCCCAAATCCTAATTGCGATGATAGGCTGTCATCTGAGTGTCGGATATGGAAAATCAGAGTCAGATCATTAATATACTAGCAAATAGGTCCCATTTACATATGTCACGCTCTAAAACTGGTTGAATCCATTATGAAGAACGCCTATTGAAAAATTGCAAACAGAAAGAAATGTTTTTGTTAAGTCCCTATAGTGGCAATCTGTGAATAATCTGATAGATCTTCATTTAAAAAAGCAAGAAATTGAAATAACACAATTGATTTACAGTACACTAATGGTTTACAAAAATAAAAATAGCTTCTCTAAATTTTTTGCAATCATATTCCCTTTAAAAAAGTCTTTTGCACTATGATTTAGAATTGCATTGGTTTTGAATGTAACCACTGAATTTTAGTTTTATTTCATTGAATAGGAAGTCGGATTAATTTTGTATTTTGGAATAAAGTACAGTATTTATTGAATGGTGAAATTTCTAACAAAATCAATATTTCTGTCATAAGGAAACCTTCTAAAATTTTCTACAGTGATGGTTATGGTTGAACTTGCTTAGAAGTTAGTTAAGAAATTGACCCACAGAATTAATATTTTGCCAAAATCATTTCAGTTCAAGGGCAGTGACAGAGAAGAATGTAAAGGTCCGGTACCTCATCTGCACATGATTGACATAGAGTTAAAGCACAAACAAATCTGAAGACAAGCAAATATAATGCTGTAGAAACCAGACTGTTCCTCACACTTGAACTGGTGTTATTCGCACTTTTGGGAAAATTAAAATAGCAGGAGAAATGGCAGAAGAAACATGTAAATTTATGAGATTACTGTGTAGAATAGTGATATCTGAACATTTAATAATCTGGCCAGAATCCCTATCTCTGCTGCTTAGGCATTGGCTAATTCGTGTCTTACTTACGCCAGCTATTAAAAAGCAGAGTTAGAAACTCTAGATAAGCTGTTTAACCAATTAGATTATCATCACACAGTTTAGTTTCATGATTATGCCAGGTAAAATGCAAACAGTTATACTTGAGTTGACGAAGAATTCTGCTGGTTCCCTCATTACTAAACTTCCTAAAAATTTTTTTGGGGTGAGAAGGGAATAACATATTTCAAATGCAAACCTCTTGTACTCTGGTATACACAAAATGATAACTTATGAGCAGCTGCCTTGATTTTGTACTCTGATTTGCAAAAGCTTTTTCATCTCTTTCCATGAGATAGTCTTCTATATGGATGTCTGACTGATCCAAATGCTGATACTCCTAATAATCAGCCATTCTTTCTGGTTTTCTGTTACCAGTATTCGAATACAGTGAATGTCAAAGTTAACCTTGTGGCCAATATCCTTTATCTCAATATTTCCATGTTTAAATTCTCCTAGCGTGGTGTAGCTAGAACATTGCTTTTCCTTTTTCACCATCAGCAAATTTTGGCCAACCTCCAGTCTTCCATGATGCAAGATGTCATTTTGTCTGTCGTCTGTGCCCGTTTGGATTTTCAGTTTATCAATTTTAGCAGGTTTGTCGAGCACAATTATGAAATAATCTCCAGCTGAAGCTGATTTTCCCCAGAAGTATTCATCGACACTGCTGTATGCTTTACTGGGATTGTAGTGTTCGAACACGTTCATGTTTGTACAAAGAGTTGCGGGTGGATTGTCAGGAATATCAAAGGAATCCTCTTCAAAGTCATCATCTTTAAGTTTGTTTTCAGTCCCTCTGAAGGAAGAATAATATCCCATGTGCTGAAACAAAGAAGGCTTGAACCGTATGATATCTTTCTGGGCAAGCAATCCTTGGAAATGGATGAGTAGCCAATCACATGGCATTTCCTGATAAAACATTAGTAAAAATTGTGCCAGTCGAGGGAGGTCACAAGAATGGTAGAGTTTTCCAATATATCCTAATTTAGAAAACTCTAGTGTCACCCAGTAGGAGCCTTCTCTTGAGGTAATTACTTTTTTAATGGCTGATAGGAAGTTTTTAGAGCAGTGTACATCATCTTCCAACATGACGTAGTAGTCTGACAAATTAGCACAAAAGTTAAGTAGAAAAGCATAATCGGCATTCTGTTTAGATCTAAATCTTACGCGATCTTCGGGATCATTATAGTTCCTTTTGAGGCCATCTAAACTGGGGTAGTACTCCTCTGGAGTATGAATAACCATCAGTCGGCCAGATAGAATGTGATGAGCAAATTTTCTGGAGATGTCTTGGACGACATTTTCACACCACGATAGATCAAAATCTGCTAAGTGCACAATAACTATAATTTCATTCAGTTCTTCATAGCTGGACTGATCAAAGATGGATTTAATTGTTTCTAGTAGGTAGTTACCTCGTTTCCTTTTCACAGATGATAGTCCTACTGTTAAATATTCTGCACAAAAGATTAGGAAAAAAAAGTTACTGCTAAATCACAGGCTATTTCAACTTTTAAAAATTGTATTAATTTATTTATTGGGATACGGTGCAGAGTACCGCCCAGAAACTCCCAATTTAACACTAGCCTATTCACAGGACAGTTTACAATGACCAATTAACCCACTGCCTCTCAAAGTCCAACTCTACATCCCCGTTGTGAGAGGTGGAATCAGGTAATGCTGGACAACAGGGCTCTAGTGAAGCTGTATAAGCCAATTCCCTGTACAGTGGGTACAATGGATTATCAAAACATTTATGAACTTCGACCATACTACTGACTTTGGACAATAGAGGCGGGAGATCATCAGTGGGAGCTCTACTTGAAGCTAAGGGCCGAAGAAGAAGAATTAACCTACCGACTGGTACGTCTTTGGACCGTGGGAGGAAACCAGAGCAACCAGAGTTAACCCACAAGGTCACAGAGAGAACATCCAACCTCCTTACAGACAGCAATGGGGAATGAACCCGGGAGTTGCTCCTACTGTAAAGTGTTGTGCTAACTACTGTGCTACTGTGCCACGCCATCAACTGGGATATGTGTTGATGGATTCTATCAAAGTAAAATCGCTGCATGTTTAATAGAAATCAACTCACTTTTTCTAGCTATAGGAAATCCTGCAAGGTAACGATAGGTGACGTTTATTGCTCCTGAAAAGTTAGTTAAATCTTTGAAAGTATGGACATATTTTTCAGAGTTAAGTTGATGAGAAGTCAATTCTCTAGAAAGTCTTCGCTCTCCTTCCTGAAAAATAAGGGAAAATGAGTCATATTTATGCATTAAATAATGAAGCAAAGAAGCTTAAATTTTACAAATCCTTTCTGGTTCTCTGTTCTAATTACAGATATGCAGTTTTAAAGTTGAAGTAAAATAGGAAATTCTAGACATACACAGCAGGTCAGGCAACGTAAATGGAAAATTTGTCCAAAGCTTCTGGTTGGCATGTTCATAGTCGGACAGCAGCTTTCCAATGCAAATTCAACATTAACACACCACAATTTTGTTCCAGAGTCCGATGAACCTTTTAGGGCAGAGGCCGGATGACCATGCTTCATAGGAATACTAATTCGGAAAGTAAGAAGAATGCCACTCTGATATGGTGTTTAAAGAACAGAATCAGTACCCCACAGGATGGCAGGAGAAGCAGCACTTTGCGGAAAAGTGTAGGGATCAAAGATATTGCCTATAACAACAGGAACCTTCCAGGATTTTGGGTTAAAAAGTGCAGTCTCTGATAACGTCAATGAGAACTGAGGTGGGGGAGCATCTGGTGGAAAAAAAGGCAGATGTTCCTGTAGGATATAACTGCAATATGTCAAAGTCGAGGTGGTGGAGCTTCTCATTTGGATATGCCAGCATTATGCTTACATGACTACACCAGCAATTCAGAGACTTGGATTAATGATATGGACTCATGGCTTCAAATGCCAAAATGGCAATTCAGCCTTTTGTTACGTACCCCGTAACTGGGTTGCCAAACCAGCAGAAATGGATCACTCAGTTGGAGTCTGGATTACTGGAACTAAGAAAGTTTTATTAAAGAAATAAGCAACACAGTACTCTAATCAAAAGGATAATAAATACAACAGTTCAGCAGTGATAAACCCACATGTACACAGAACTAGGATAATAGGATCAATCAAGCTCTATCGTCGTCTAGGGGTAAATGACCAGTTTCAAAGTGACGCAAGGTTCAGTTCAATCGAGTTCAGTTCAGTTCACAGTAATCACTGCCGTGGGAGAGAGAGAGAGAAAGCAAATGAATATTCAAAATGGCTTCCACACAGACCTTCGATATTCCTCGCAGTTAGCTTTCGGGCGAGCCTTTTGTAATGTCTTCAGAGGTCACCGACTGTGACCCCTCCGTTTCAGATACGATCGTTCCTCTGCAGTGAACCTGGCACCCAGGCAAGGGCGGACACACACCAGGTTCCCGCCGATCATACCTTTCCACCCTGTGCGTCTATGGCTTGGTCCCGCGAACAGCCCCCCAAAACTCCCACTGACTTGTGGGAGGCGCACCGCTTCCAGGGTCTCATTACCTCGTGGTGTCGTGTGTGTCTTGCCTTAGCGGACCTGTCCCCTTTTATCCCCCTGCTGGGGTATCGCCTGTCCATCACACTTCAAACAGTTCAGGGTTCAAAAAGGGAGCCGATCTTGACAGCTCTCAGACCGGTGTCTCCTTCCGTTAAACTCTCCCGTCTCGTCATTAACATTTCCAAATGCTGCTCCATTATCTTCCTTATCTCTCTTTCTCCTGAAGACGGGTGGCAGATCAACTGTTGATCCCACTGGTGCCAACACAGGACAGTTAACATCTTAGTCTATGAGTACTTTTTGTAACCCTCTTTCGTCACACCCCTCACCTTTAAGGATTTTTACCGGGGTAAAAATTACAAACATGAATACATTATTAGATACACACAAATATACACCTTCATCAGCTATTTGGCTAATACAGAGAATTTTAAGTTGTCAACACCTTGACAGACAGTCAGCAATCACATTTTCTGTTCCTTTTATATGTGTTATTAATAATCCCCTAAACCAGGCTCCAACTTAACAAACTTCATAGTGGCCGAAAACACTGATGAATTGCGATCAGTGTAACCTCTCATTGGGTTTCATCCCGGACCACGATAACAAAGGTCGTCGCATCCCGACTTAGTTTTCTCTCGCAAGGGCTTAGTAGGAGGGGGAGGGGTAGTAACCGCAGAGTTATTGCAAAACTTCCTACAGTACCCCACCATCTCCAAGAGCCTTCTGAGGGCCCTCTTGTCTGTCGGGGTTGGGATGTCAGAGATAGCCCGCACCTTAGCTTGCATCGCTGCCAGCTGCCCGTGTTACCACAATTCCCAGATAAGTGACCTTCGTGTGGCCGAACTCATTTTTTTCAAGGCTCACTATCAAGCTGGCTTCAGACAGCCGTATTACATTGCCAATATACACTTCTGTGTTGGTTAGCCCTTTCGTCACTGAATTACTCATTCTATAGGAGTGTTGCTCGCTAGGCTAACCCTAGTTTCACAGACACCACCCAACGTCCCAGTTCTTTGCATCACCTCAGGACAATCAAACACACGTGTGCGAGCCGTTTAATTAATTCTCCTAAAGAGTCGCTTTGTTCGGGGATTAAGGGAGAGACCTTATCAGCAGAGCTGGCCAAAACAATAGCCTTCTCCCATCTGGTCGCTACCATACTCATCTTTTCAAAATGTTTCTTTTTCTTATCAGGGGGACTCTAGCTTCATTGATTTCTGCGCTAACACCGAGTAGGTTTGTTAGCGTATCAAAAGCCTGTGACCGTCTCAGTTCGCGTCTGCCATAATCAATAACATCCTTCCTCCTGTGCAGCCAGGAACCCTCTTTCATGATTCTGACAACTGTTTCCTTCAGCACCTCAAAATGTCCACTGAGGGGTACCTTGTGGGCCAGGTTAAAAATCTCATCCCCTTAACTCTTTTGCACCACCCCCCTTTCCTCAACTGCGGGTACGGTACTTGGTCTCCCTTTCTTCCGTAGCACTTCCTCCTCCACACAATAGCCTACTGGTTCCCTTTTTAATTCTGCGTCAGAGAGAGCTGTCTCCGCCAAAAGCATCAGCCCCTCGTCTCGCTCCCGCGCCTGCACAAATTCCTTCCTGGCTAATGCTAGGTCTGTCTCAGCTCCCCCACTACCTCTTGTTTCACTACACTCCTTCTTTCCACTTTCTACCTCCCCCTGGTACAAGGCTGGTAGAAACGTCTCAGCTAAATTTACTTCGGCAGTCCCGGGATGAACCTGTGAGTCCACGGGCGGGGCCTCAATGCTGGCAGGCTGACCTGTCAAGCTCACTGTCGAGAACACAATTCCCCCGGCGAGGTCATTACCGAGCAAGACTTCCACGCCTTTCATCGGTAATTCGGGCCTCACCCTGATCATGACTAGTCCAGAGACCAAGTTGCTTTGTAGGTGTATCTGGTGCAAAGGGACTGCCTCTGTCCCTTCCCCAATACCTTTGACCTTGACCTCCCCAGTCTGGGTCTCTGAGCTAAACTCTAATACACTCTTCAGTATCAATGACTGACACGCTCCCGTGTCTCTCCAGATCCGCACTGGAACTGGGTTTAACCCCTCCTTCACCGACACCAATCCGGCGGAGATAAACCTCTCGCGCCCTTCCTGAACTTTGGCAGACCTTTCCTCTCCTAGCGGTTCGTTTACCAGCTCGATACAGCCAGTCAAAATCGCCGTTTTTCCTTTTCCTGTCTCTTTCTTTGGGGCAAAGCACCTGGACGCAAAGTGTCCGACTTTCCCACAATTATAACAGATGACCCCAGGAAACTTCCTACCAGACTGCTCCCGGTCTACCTTATCCTTCTCACTAGTCCCCGGCTTACTTTCTGACTTTTCTGGCGGACTCTCCCCGCCGTCCTGACTACCCTTCCGGTAGCCTTTACTCGGGGCAAACTTCATTTTATGCGTCAACGCGTACTCATCCGCTAACTTAGTTGCGGCTAACGTGGCTGCCTCTTTCTCATCTAGGTAGGGTCTCATACCTTCAGGGACACAACCTTTAAACTGCTCAATCAGGATCAGCTGTAGCAGTCTGTCATAATCCCCATCCACCCCCTTCGAGGCGCACCAACGCTCACAATATGTCTGCATCTCACGGGCAAACTCTAAATACGTGCGGTCCCACTGCTTCCTCGCATTCCGGAACCTCTGCCAGTATGCCTCCGGGACCAACTCATAAAACCTGAGGATGGCCTCTTTCACCACCTCATACCTCTGGGCATCTTCCGCGGACAAAGCTGAGTAAGCTTGTTGGGCTTTCCCTTTCAGTACACTCTGAAGCAAAACAGCCCAATTATCCCTCGGCCAGTCCTGACTTGTAGCAACTTTTTCGAAATGGAGAGAGTACCGATCCACATCGGTATCGTCAAATGGGGGAACCAGTCTAACCTCCTGGGTCGCCCGAAACCCTCCACCTTGGTTCGGCACGGACCCCTGCTCTGCCCTTATCTTTAACTTCTCCAGCTCAAATTCCCTTTCCCTCTGCCTCTCTTCTCGCTCCAACTGTTTATCCCTCTCTTCTCGCTCCAACTGTTTATCCCTCTCTTCTCGCTCCAACTGCCTCTCTCTCTCTTGCCGTTCTAACTGTCTCTCTCTCTCCTGCCTTTCTAACTGTTTCTCTTTCTCCTGCCTTTCTAACTGCTTCTCTTCGTGTTCTAGCTGCCGTACCCGGAACTCGTGCTTGAGTCTCAGTTCTTCAAGCTGCACCTGTACCACGTCTCCAGCAGGTTTTTCGATAGACACCACCTCCAGCTCCCCTTGGGGAAACACACCTTTAGATACATAGTGCTCTACGATAGCTCTATGTATCTCCTCTCTCCTCATTGTCGACTTCCCCTTAACAAGATTCAACTGTTTGGCCACAGCTGCCAATTCCGCTTTCCTGGCATCCTCTAATGCCTCCAAGGTCGGCACCTTTAGAAATTCCTCAATCTCCATTTCTGCTGTTTGCCTTTTCTTTCTTTCGGGAATTTTAACCCAATCAATTTACTCCGTCCCAAATTTAGTGTTCAAAATCGCGGACGAGAACCCCACTTATGTTACGTACCCTGTAACTGGGTTGTCAAGCCAGCAGAAGTGGATCACTCAGTTGGAGTCTGGATTACTGGAACTAAGAAAGTTTTATTAAAGAAATAAGCAACACAGTACTCTAATCAAAAGGATAATAAATACAACAGTTCAGCAATGATAAACCCACATGTACACAGAACTAGGATAATAGGATCAATCAAGCTCTATCGTTGTCTAGGGGTAAATGACCAGTTTCAAAGTGACGCAAAGTTCAGTTCAATTGAGTTCAGTTCAGTTCACAGTAATCACTGCCGTGGGAGAGAGAGAGAGGGAAAGCGAATGAATATTCAAAATGGCTTCCACACAGACCTTCGATATTCCTCGCAGTCAGCTTTCGGGCGAGCACTTTGTAATGTCTTCTGAGGTCACTGACTGTGATCCCTCCGTTTCAGATACGATCGTTCCTCTGCAGTGAACCTGGCACCCAGGCAAGGGCGGACACACACCAGGTTCCCGCCGATCGTACCTTTCCACCCTGTGCATCTATGGCTTGGTCCCGCGAACAGCCCCCCAAAACTCCCACTGACTTGTGGGAGGCGCACCGCTTCCTGGGTCTCGTTACCTCGTGGTGTCGTGTGTGTCCTGCCTTAGCGGACCTGTCCCTTTTTATCCCCCTGCTGGGGTATCGCCTGTCCATCACACTTCAAACAGTTCAGGGTTCAAAAAGGGAGCCGATCTTGACAGCTCTCAGACCGGTGTCTCCTTCTGTTAAACTCTCCCGTCTCTTCATTAACATTTCCAAATGCTGCTCCATTGTCTTCCTTATCTCTCTTTCTCCTGAAGACGGGTGGCAGATCAACTGATGATCCCACTGGTGCCAACACAGGACAGTTAACATCTTAATCTATGTGTACTCGTTGTAACCCTCTTTCGTCACACTTTAAACTTATTTGCATACATCTGGGATAAAGAGCTAGTCTAAATTTCATCATCATCATTACAATTTGAATATCAATAAAACACATCTGGGTTATTTATACAGCATCTTCATAGAAGGAATTAATACCATAAAACATAGGAGCCCAATAAGTCTTCTTTGCCATTCAATCAGAGCAGATTTATTTTCCTTTTCAATCTTATTCTCCTGTCTTCTCCCTATAACCTTTGACGCCCTTACTAATCAAGAAGCTATCAACTTCTGCATTGAATATGCCCAGTGACTTGGCCGCCATAGCCAGCTATGGAAATAAATTCCACAATTTCACCATCCTCGGCATGAAGAAATTCCTCCTCATTTCTGTTCTAAAGGGACGTCCTGCTATTGATGCTATGCTCTCTAGTCCTAAACTCTCCCACTATTGGAAACATTCAATCTATCTAAGCTTTTCAATATGTTTTCCTCAATAGACCCTGACTTAAATGTGAAACCAGATGCAAGAACATTAACTTACTACCTCAGAAATGGCTTGGCAAGCCACTTACTTCAAGGGCACCAAAGAATTGATAATAAATGCTGATTTCATCAGTGGTATCTACATGCTATGTGACTGTAATTTATGGATCTATTTCTTTAAGCACAATGACTCCCCTTAGCGCTAATTATTGACTGATAACTTATGTATGAACATTGATTCGTTGCTCTCTCTGCAAAGCGGATATACACACTGACTTCTCCTCCAAGTGTGTGCCTTTATTTATTTGGAATGTAGTTGCCCAGACCCAACAAATTGTCAATGACTATGAACCTGAATGTCAGTGAATATCATCAGGATTCGGAAGAAGGAAGAGAGACAGCAAGGGGAAAGAGTGAACCAGTACAAAGGAGGAGGTCACATTTGCTAGAAAAGGGCGCGTAAGTTACAGTGCTCAGTACACAGTGAGAGACACACAACTAGCAAAGCTGAAGTAAAAATAACGTGATAATGGCCTTAATTGGGAAAGTTGATTAATCTGATAGTGCTAACAAGGACTGGGAATCGTATATCAAGAGGGTTGAACTGTACGGTAATGTTAACGATGTAGATGAAGTAAAGAAAGTCTCTATGCTTGTTGGCTTAATGGGCGCTAGAATGTACAGTCTGTTACACAAGTTAATAACTCCTGAAAAGCCAGCAAGCAAGACATTCGACAAAGTTGCTGCAATTTTGTAAAATCACTTGAACCCAAAACTGCTAGTAATAGCTGTGAGATTTAGATTTCACAAAAGGAACCAGTCAAAGTCTGAACGCATTTCTGAATACGTTGTAAAACTGCACAAAATATCCCAGAACTGCGACTTTAGAGATTAACAGACAGGCTTGTATGTAGCATGCATATTCAAAGCATTCAAAAGAGGCTACTGGCAGAAAGAGACCTAACCCTAGAGCGGGCATTGATCATTATAATATCGTCAGAGGATCAGCAAAGGATGTGGCAAAACTACAGAAAAGGAGTTTAGAATATGAAACACTGAAAATGTCCCTGAATGGTGCAAAAAGCCAAAATTGTTATCAGTGCATCAAATCCTCCAAAGATACAAATGACTGTTGGTTTAAAGAAAAAGTTTGCAGAAATTGTCACAGACAAGGCCACATAGAAAGAGAGTGCAAGTCAGGCAAAGCACAACCAAAGAGAAAAAAACACACAGTGAGAAGTTTTAAACACAAAACTAAACAAATTCATAAAGTGACTGAATGTGAAGCTGAATCAGACAACATAGGGTCTAACAAAGGTGAGATGTCATGCCTGGAACTGCATAGTATTACTGAAGTAAATCACAAAATCTTATGAATCACAATAGATGTGTCTGGTGTAAAACTAAAAGTGGAGCTGAATACAGGCTCAGCTTTGGCTATAGTTTCAGAGGCTGCTCACAACAGACTGTTTTCTAAGCTACCTTTAGAAAAGATCTTGATGATGCTCAAGACGTACCCAGGCAAAAAAATTTCTCCCAAAGGAAAACTGAAAGTGAATATTATGTACAGAACACAGCGGTTAGAGATTTATGTGTTGAAAAGTGGAAAGCCAACATATTTTGAACATGAATGTTTTAAAAAAAATCCAACTAGACTGGCACTCAATTAAAGCTGTCAATGTGACGTCAACAGGCAACTGCAGCCCAAATGTTAGTACTAACCACAGGCTGTCACAGCTGCTTAATGCTAATGAGAAGGTGTTTAAGAAGAGTATTAGTAAACTCAAAGGCATGAGGGCCAGAGTTGAACTGGATGAAGCAGAAACACCAAGATTCCATAAAGTGCATCCAGTGCCTGGCATACTACATCCTAAAGCGGACACTGAACTTCAGAGATTGAAGGCATCGGTAATCCTTCCCAGGGTTGAGTAGAGCGATTGGGCCGCTCCCATTGTCCCAGTGATCAAGAAAGGGAAGGCTGGAACTGTTCACATATGCGAGGACTTCAAAGTCAGCATCAACCCTGTGCTGCATACTGTGCAGTATCCCCTGCCATGAATAGAAGACATTTCTACATCTTTGGCAAGGGGAGCAGTTTTCAAAGATTAACTAGCCACAAGCCGATCTGCATATGGAGATTGAGGAGTCAAGCAGGAAATTCCTCAATATCAACACTGACAAGGGATGGTTCCTGGATAATTGTCTCACCTTTGGCATCGCATCAGCTTCAGTAATTTGGCAAACAGCAATGGGCCAAGTGCTCCAAGATATCTTAGGAACACAATGTTATCTTGATGACATTATCATGATTGGCAAGAATGATGAAGAGCACCCCCAGAACCTTGGTAAAATGTTTACCAGGCTGAGTGAGTATGACCTGCGTGCAAAGAGTGAGGAATGTGAGTTTTTCGAAAAGAAATCTCATATTGTGGCCATGTCCTTGACAAGTATGGCTTACATAAATTACAAGAGAAGATTGAAGCAGTGCTATAGGCACACAAACCAGAAAATGTGTCACAACTCAGGTCATACTTGGGCCTTGTAAACTACTACCACTGGTTTCTCCCAAATATTGTTACAATGCTGCACCTATTGAGCGCATTGTACGGACAGGATCAAAGTGGAAGTGGTCAAAAAGATGAGAAACAGCATTCAAGGAAACAAAGAGACTAATAACATCAGATGAACTGCTCACCCATTATGGCCCATCCCTGCCTATTAGACTGGCATGTGATACATTCCCTTATGGAATTGGTGCCGTATTGTCTTACATTATGAAAGATGGATCTAAACACACACTGTCAAAGAGGTACAACGTGCAGCAGCTTTAACAAGACAATATTTACAGAGACCAATGTCCAAAATCCCTACCGCATAGTCAGGAATTAGTTCTGCAAAATCATACGAAGGCATTTGGTCAAGTTTTGTACAAGTTTGTGAATTGACTTACTGTGGATAATCGCAAACAACAGGAATTCTGCAGATGCTGGAAATTCAAGCAACACACATAAAAGTTGCTGGTGAACGCAGCAGGCCAGGCAGCATCTCTAGGAAGAGGTGCAGTCGACGTTTCAGGCCGAGACCCTTCGTCAGGACTAACTGAAGGAAGAGTGAGTAAGGAATACTCACTCTTCCTTCAGTTAGTCCTGACGAAAGGTCTCGGCCTGAAATGTCAACTGCACCTCTTCCTGAAGATGCTGCCTGGCCTGCTGTGTTCACCAGCAACTTTTATGTGTGTTACTGTGGATAATCAACTGTTTCATCCAACAAACCAAGATGGCGTGCCACCCAGATGAATAACCAGCGCGGGAAGGAAATGTGTAATGATGCAGAGGATTTAATTCGGTTGGATGTATAAGTTTATTTTCATATGAAGAATCTGAATTTGATTTTCTGTGAGAACTGATTTTTTTTTCACAGACTTTGATAAGTTACTGAATAAGAATTGTGATGTTGGAGAATTGTCATGAAAGGAGTTAAACTGTGAATCTATAATTTTTGAATTTAAATTTAAACTTGTAGCCTGGAACTGAAACTGAAGTTAACTATAATACTTGAGAATAGGAATTATATTTGGTTTTCTAACTAACCAGGGATAAGTAAAAAGGAAAGTTTAGTCTGTAAACTTTTAAATAGGGAATAACAATAGATCTAATAAAGAAATTGGAGTAACAAAGTTATTCTAATGAATATCACTGATTCTAACTAAACAGGAATTTGGCTTTTGTTGATATCTAAGATTTGGAGCATAAACAGAATGTTTGAATTTTGAATTGTTCTTGCTCGTGTAAATATTTTGTACATATTGTTTTTCTTCTTATAAACTAAACCTTATTTCCAGAAGTGTGTGGTTTCTATTCACTGCCTCCTTCAGATACCTGGATTCTTCTGATGGCCAATTAGCACCAAGTGTAATTTGATTTTCTCTAAAGGATGTGACGACTAGTCACACACGATAAGAACGATGCCACACAGGTGCTATAGATGGATCTAAATGCAGACCGTGTTTGCTTCAAGATCGCTGTCGCGCACAGAATGCAACTATGCACAGATTGACCGAGAGGCCCTTAGTGACAGATTTTCAGCCCCTTGTGTCCATTTCCAATCCCAGGAATGAAATTCCAGTGATGTCTGCTACCTAGTTTCAACGTTAGGCACTTTTCCTAGGAGCTCACTCTCATGACACTGTGTTCAAGGGTGCCAAGCAACACAGCAACTCTGACAGCTTATCACATCTACCATTGTTGACAACTGAAGAAGAAAAGTCATCATTCTGTGACCCAACAGAGGTGTTCCACATTGGTGGACCAGCTGCCAGTAACAAATTCTGAAATACAAAGAGAAGCAAGGAATGACCTGACATTGTCAAAAGTCCATGACATCACCATGCATGGGGGCCACTTATGGTAAACCTATGTTTCCAGAGTTCTCAGTGAGGTGAGACAACAGTCTGTATCTCAAAGAACCCTGATGTGTGGATCTCGTGTTGTGGTTCACTCTGAACTGCACACCAGAGTGTTAGAAAATCTGCATGAAGAACACCAGCAAACAGTCAAAATGATGAGTCTCACCCAGAGTTACGTGTGATGGCCAGGAATAGATAGATGGATTGAAGACTTGACCAAAAGTTGTTTGCGATGCCACAAAGTTCAAAATGCACCCCCACAGACACTGTTACACTGATAGGAGTGGCTGTCTTCACCATGGCAAACAGTGCACATTAACTTTGCTGAGCCATTCATGGACTCCATGTTTCTGACTGCCGTGGATGCTTATTCGAAGTGGCCTTAAGTCATACTAATAAAGCCAACCACATCAGAAAAGGCTGTTTCCTCTCTGAGGAGTCTGTTCTCCAGAAATGGCATACCAGAACAAACTGTGAGTGACAACAGGCCACAATACATATCAGAAGAGTT
Organism: Mobula birostris; assembly: GCF_030028105.1. Classification (NCBI taxonomy): domain Eukaryota; kingdom Metazoa; phylum Chordata; class Chondrichthyes; order Myliobatiformes; family Myliobatidae; genus Mobula; species Mobula birostris. The sequence continues at coordinate 10,727,636 of NC_092378.1, read as the reverse complement.
CAGACTATTCGTGAAGAAAAATGGCATCATACATTTCAAGTCAGCTCCTCACCACCCAGCAATGAATGGGTTAGCTGAAAGGTTTATTCAAACCTTCAAGAAGTCCATTAAAGCTATGAATGAGGAGGACATTTTTCTACAGCACAAAATGGAAAACTTCCTTTTTGTGTATTGGAACTCTTTTCATGCAGCGACAAATCAAACACCTGCAATGCTCCTCAGGAACAGGGATCTGAGATTTTGCATAGAGCTCCTGAAACCAGATTTATGGAGGGAAGTACAGAATAAACAGTTCAGCCAGTTGCTGAGTAAATCTGCAAGGAGCTTTGAGGTTGGACAGGAGGTCCTAGCATGTCATTACGGAGAAGACAAGTAGATACTTGGTAGTATATCTACAAGAACTGGACCACTGATGTTGGAGATCATAAATAGCGTTGTGATGTGGACCAGATTCTTACCTCTCAGTGATGATCATATAACCAACATGCAACAGAGAAAGCTGTGTTTGACAAGGCAACAGCCAGACCTGATACCACTCCACAGGTCTAAAGGCACTATCCAGAATGTAACAGAGCCCCATCCAAAAGACTGAATCTTTTGTATAGTGAAGTTAGTTATGAACTATTGTGAACGCACGTTTATTTGAATTTGGTCCCTTAAAGGGAAATAGAATGTTTTGTTACATATACAGTTTTATGTTACATTAGACTAAAGGGGTGGAAATGTAATGCAAGGATCTATTTCTTTTAGTGCATTTGCTTCCTTAAGCACTAATTATTGACTGATTACTTACCCATGAGCATTGATTTGTTGCTCACTCTGGAAAATTAATACACACACTTACTTTGCTCCAAGTGTGTGCCTTTATTTATTTGATATGTATTTGTACAGACAGAACAGTGACCATATGGAGCATCCAGGACTCTAACATTTGCTACACAGAGCAGAGAGAGGTTCAGCAACCTCACATCTGTTTAGTGTAACATTGCTGTATTTCTCTCTTGGAACCTAGCTATCAGACAGACTATTCTGAGACTCTTCAAGTACTCAGTCATTATTCTTTTTTCATAATTATGATCTCTACCAGTAAGGGTGGGGGTGGAGTGAGCCAGTCATGGATAACTAAGGAATAAAGGAAGGCATCAAACTAAAAGCTTGTGCATACAAAGTTGCCAAGAGTAGTGGGAAACTGGAAGATGGGGAAAACATAAAGAGCATAAAGAAAGGGAAGATAGATTATGAAAATAAACTAGCACAAAATATAAAAACAGATGGTAAATGTTTTTATAATTATCTAAAGTGGAAAAGGGTGGCTGAAATGAATGTAGGTCCCTTGAAGGACAAGAAGGGAGAATTGATCTTGGTTAATGAGGAAATGGCCGAGGCTTTGAATGACTATCTTGTGTCGGTCTGCACAGAGAATGACACATCTAACATGCCAAAGCGAGATTATATGGATGTGATGGGAGGTGAGGACCTTGATGCAATAGCTATCACTTAAGAGGTAAAGCTGAGCAAACTTGTGGGTGCTAATGACAGACAGGTCCCCTGGTCCTGGTGGAATGCATCCCAGGGTACCGAAAGGAAAGGCAGAAGTTATGGTAGAGGCTTTGGTGATAATTTACCAAAATTCTCTGGACTCTGGGTAGGTCCTGGTGGATTGGAAGAAGGTGAATGCAGTACTACTATTCAAAAAAGGATGTAGGCAAAAGGCAGGCAACTATAGGCCAGTTAGTTTAACATCTGTGTTGGGGAAATTCTTGAAACTATCATTAAAGAAGGAATAGCAAGGCATCTGGAAAGAAATAGATCCATCAGGCAGATGTAGCATAGTTTCATCAAAGGCAGGTCCTGTTTGACAGACTTGCTGGAGTTCCTTGAGGATATAATGAGCGCAGTGGATAGAGGGGACAGATGGACATTATTTGCTTGGATTTCTAGAAGGTGTTTGATAAGGTGCCACATAAAAAAACATCCATAAGATAAGAGTGCATAGACTTGGGGGTGATGTATTGGCATGGATAGAAAATTGGTTAACCAATAGAAAGCAGAGAGTTGGGGTACATGGGTATTTCTCTGGTTGGCAGTTAGTGGAGAGCAGTGTGCCACAGGGTCGGTGCAGGGCCCCCAACTGTTCATGATATACATTATCAATCCGGACCGAGTGTAGTGTATCTAAATTTGCTGATGACACTAAAATGAGTGGAAAAGCAAATTATGCAGAGGGTACAGAGAGTCTGCAGAGGGATATAGATAGGTTAAGTGAGCGGGAAAGGGTCTGGCAAATGGAATACAATGTCGGTAAATGCAATGTCATCCTCTTTGGAAGGAAAAATGGAAGATCATATCATTTAAATATAAAATATTGCAACATGCTGTGCAGGCAGACTTTGGAGTGCTCGTGCATAAGTCACAAAAGGTTAGTTTGCAGGTGCAGCAGGCAATCAGAAAGGCAAATGGAATGTTGGATTTCATTGCTAGGGGGATTGAATCTAAGGGTAGGGAGGTTATGCCACAACTGTACAGGGTGCTGGTGAGGCCACACCTAGAGTAGTGCATGCAGTTCTCTTCTTCTTACTTGAGGAAGGATAGACTGGCTTTGGAGGTGGTGCAGAGGAGGTTCACCAGGTTGATTCCAGAGATAAGGAGGTTAGACTATGAGGAGAGTTTGAGTTGCCTGGGACTGTTGTCACTGGAATTCAGAAGGATGAGAAGAGATCTTATAGAAACATACAAAGTTATGAAACCGATAGATACGAAGGAGGCAGGAAAGTTGCTTCCATTGGCAGGTGAAACTAGAACAAGGGGATATAGCCTGAAGATTCAGGCAGAGTTAATTCAGGATGGAGATGAGAAGGAGCTGCTTTTCGAAGAGCATGGTGAATCTGTAGAATTCTCTGCCCAATGAAGCAGTGCAGGGAAATTAAGGGTTATGGCGAAAAGGCAAGTAGGTGGAGATGAGTCTTACTGAATGGAGGAGCAGGCCTGATGGGCTAGATGGACTACTCCTGCATCTATTTCTTATGTTCTTATGTACAAGGGAACATCAGATTCAAGGCAATTCAAAGCAAGAAAAACAAGCTGTTTCATGGAAATTAGACAAAGTGCATCAGCCTATATTTTTAGCAGTCAGAGCTATTCAGTACAGAAGCAGACACTTTGTTCCAACTCATCCACGCTGACCGAATTGTTTAACTGAGTTAATCCCATATCCCTACAAACCAGGGCTTCCCAAGTTTTTTTATGCCAAGGAGCCTTCCCATTAACTGAGGGGTCCGTGAACCCCAGGTTGGGAGTGCCTGCTCTAACCCTTTGATCTCTTTTCCTGTAAAACTTTTGTACCCATGTAATTGTCCAAATGCCTTTCAAATGTGATAATCGTACCTGCCCCTAACACTTCCTCTGACAGTTCATCCCCTATACTCACCGCCATCTTAGTTGAATAGATCCATTAGCAGTTTAGCAGGGTTGATGACTTTGAAGTGCTGCTCTCGTTGGAAGGAACCCGGGGAACACACAATGCCTAACTGCTGTCTTGATACTATGAAGTCTCACAATATTGGACAGCACCGTCTGCCAATATTGTCAGTAGAAGATGTGAAGGATCCACAGTGAGAGTCTGGGGTTAATGGAGTGACAATTTGACAGAAGAGGATTGTGGGAACCTAAAGGCACTGAGGGTGACACAGAAGCAGTTAGTGTTGCACCTTATAGTGCCGTAAGATCAGGGTTCGATTCCCACTGCTCTCTCTAATGAGTTTGTACGTTTTCCCCATGACCACACGGGTTTCCTCATAGTGCTCCAGGTTCCTTTCACACTCCAAAAAAAGACATAAGAGTTAAGGTGAGTAAGTTGTGGGCATGCTAGGGTGAAACACCAGGCTCTTGAACCAAAGGGGATAAATTCAGTCAACTTCACTTACCCATCATTGAAATGTTCCCACAACTTCTATGGACTCACCTTCAAGGATTCTTCATCTTATGTTCTCAATATTTATTGAGTATTTATTTATTACTGGACAAAAAGGAATTTTGCTAGCTAAACACTTTTGGGTGCATCTTACAGATTTTGGTCTGTTGATCATGAAAATCACCATGAAATTTTACTATCACATACCATTTTTTTAAAAATTGTCTATATTTGTTACTTCAATTCATAATTCAAGTCAGAATAACTGATGCCAATATTAAGAAAGGTCCACAAATCAAACAGGACATCAAAGACAGGAAATTCAAAGAATTTCTAGTGGGACCGGAGAAAATTGCATGGAAGGCATCCAAAGACATTGTTGAAATTTTTCCGGGCAACTACAGAGCACCAAACTACGTGCAGCTGGTTGACAACATACTTCAAGCACACAAAACCATCAAGTGCAACATGTCACTGAAGGTTCACTTTCTGCCTTCCCATTTAGACTTCATCCCTGCAAATCTTGGTGCTGTCAGTGACAAGCATGGTGAGAGGTTTCACCAGGAGATTGTGACCATGAGGATACGGTATCAGGGCGACTGGAATCCATCAATGCTGGCTAATTATTGTTGGACACTTAAGTGAAAAGCCTCAGACACTGAGTACAAATGAAAATCATCAACAAAAGATTTTTAGCTTAGTTGAACTATTGCAAACTGTCAACTCCATTATGTAATTAAATGCATTATATTCAATAAAAGTTAATTTCCTTTTTCCTCAAATTCCTATGTGACACAAGTAATCTGAAGCTATATTTGTGTTCAGCTTCATGTGGTGTGTCATAAGCAAAAAAACCCAAGTAAACAGCAATTTTGAAAATAAAATTGTCCAGTATTATTATTATTATATCCTTCTTGTTATATTTGCAGTTTGTTGTATTTTACACACTGGTTGAATGCCCAGTTTGCTGTGCTCTTTTATTGATTCTATTATGGTTATTATTCTATTATGAGTATGCCCACAAGAAAATGAATCTCAGGGGTGTATATGATGACATACGTGTATTTTGATAAGCAATGTCCTTGAACTTGCACTTGACATTGACATTGGTGCTGGCAGCATGGAAGCTGGATATTTGCGGGTTGCAGCCAGCACATACTCAGATTCCATTGGTCATTGATACAAGCCACACATTTCACTGTGCAGGTATGTGACAAATAAAGCTAATATTTAGTCTTTTTCAGCCTTGCTCATGACATGAATGTTAAGGTTCCTCCGATCTGGGAACTGGTTGGAATATGCATATAGTCTAACCATTTAAGTGGAAATGCTGTATTCCCAGGTGAAATAGCTCACCTGGGTAAGCAATCTACCTGTAATGGTTTAATTAAAGTGAAGATACGAGAACATGGATTCATCTTGTTTTCTAAAAACTTGACAGATGACTTTATATTTATGTCACAACCACGGATTCAGCAGCACAGCAGATAAGGCAATTGCGCTCGTGGATGTGCACGTTAGCTAATTGTTATAGTATTTAACTCCACTCTTTCCATCGTACTGCTTGTCAAGACTTGGACCGAGCACAGCAACGCTTCACTGCTTGCTTCCATTTGGCCTTGTCTGAGAAATTGGACTGTCGAGTCAAATGACTCTGAAGGCTAGTAGTATTCATTTATATTTAGTTATTCCTTTCAGCTGCAGTGTAGGCTTCGTTTTCCATTTGAGAATTTTTGTTTAATGGCCCTGTTTGGCCTAGCGGTTATTGTTTTCTTTTCTCTCTAACTCCGTTTTCATTAAAGTCTGTGAACTATCGACCGGCTTCACTGTCTCTCACTCTGGACTTGGACCATATCTGAACCCGGTGACTATTTATTATCTTAGTCAACCAGTGTATATTTAAAGAGAAATATTTATGCTTTAGAACTGCTTCACTGGTTCACAATGGTTCAATTTAATATGAGAGAATGTATACAGTATACAACCTGAAACCTTTACTCTTCACAGACATTAAGAAACTTCAAAGAATGAATGATAGTAATATCAGAACTCCAAAGCCCCCTCCCCCTCCCACACACAAGCAACAACACGAAGCATTGACATTATGGTTATAGTCTTTATGTGATTAGATAGCTCACTTACTTCAAAATATATCACCAAATATAACCATGATTGGATTTCAACATTATTGTCATTCACATTGCTTACCATGACATATCGGTCCTCTTCCAGAAACAGATTGAGACAAAGGAGACAAATCGCAAGGCAAGCTAACAGTGGAACAGTTGAACGCTTCCGGAAACATCTCATTTTCTCTGCACATTTCCAATAGAGTCTCATGATAAATCTGACCTCAAATTTCCCTGGAAAGTTGGAAGAAAAATGTTTATCAACAACAAAAGTAGACAAAAAAAGTGAACAGCATAGGCTTGGATATACAAATTGTACAAATACACACAACATGCTTTTGCACATACACACAGACAGAGAATCATATAAATGTATAAATAAACACATGCACACCTATGCACACACTTGTCCCCTTTATGTCCCCTTTATTAACAAGTATATTGCATTATTCCTTTAAACATTGCTTAATTTTTAGTTTGCTGTGAGAGTAATTTTTTCAGCATGTAAGAGAACTCAAAACTTGGACTAATACTGTGAGCAAGAACTCAAACTGTAACATTTCAGTAACTTATTCAACTCCTTCCACACACTGAAAACAGCACAATGTCACTTGACTTGCAGTCAACAATAAATCAGGCCATTTTTCCTATTTTTATATTTTTTTCTGTTTGTGTAGAACTTTAATGAACTACAAGGAGTTTAAACCATTTCTCAAGGTTCCCCCTACCTTCTTTGCTATTGAATCCTTGCATCTTTCTTCTCTTGATACCTCCCAAATACTCTGGAGTCTAAGACTAGAGTTTTAAGATATGAAGTAAGAAGTTTGAAAGGATCCTGAGGAATTATTTCTCTCTCAGAGGGTAGTTACAATCTGGAACATATTACTTGAAATGGGTAAGAGGCTTTTCATCATCACCATCATTATGTGCCGTGTCGTATGATGCAGGCGATCACAGTCAATGACCATGATTGTTCTTGGCATATTCTTCTACAGAAGTGGTTTGCCATTATCTTCTTTTGGGCAGTGGTTTTACAAGACAGATATCCCCAGCCATTATCAATTCTCTTCAGAGATTGTCTGCCTGGTGTCAGTGGTCACATAACCAGGACTTGTGATATGCACCGGCTGCTCATATGACCATCCACCACCTGCTCCCACGGCTTCACATGACTCTGATCAGGGGGCTAAGCAGGTGCTACACCTTGCCTAAGGGTGCCCAGCAGGCTAGATGAGGGAAGAGGTGCCTTACACCTCCTTTGATGGAGAGGTATCTGCACCACACCACACATAGGGACTTTTACATTCATAATATCATAAAGGTAGAAGTAGGCCTCAAACCAAGAACTGGTAAATGGGATTCGTATTAATGGCTGGCATGCAGAAGGGCCTGTTTTGGGGGTATTAGGCTCTGAAACTATGGCCTCAGTCTACAGTACGCTGACAATGTGTTCACTGCTTTCTCCCTCTCTGACAATGAGAGAGACAATTTAATTATGTTTGACACTGCGCAGAACCTGAGGCTTATTGACTGCAAACATACACAGAAACTGCAGGAAAAGCTCTGCAACTGTAGAGAAAGGAAGAAACCTTAATATTTGAAAAACAAAGTCTGATCATCAGGGAAAAAAGCTTCTGGCCAGAACTATTAACTTTATTTCACCATCTAGATATATGGCCTGACTTGCTGAATATTTTACTTTACTTTATACTTTATTGTCGCCAAACAATTGATACTAGAACGTACAATCATCACAGCGATATTTGATTCTGCGCTTCGCGCTCCCTAGAGTATAAACCAGTATTTCCAACTAGCTTGGCTTTAACTTTAGATTTGCAGCTTCCGCTGTATTTCAGTTTTGTGTCTTTGACTGAGTCGGGTCACCAGAACTCCATTCAGTATCAATGGAGATATTACAGCTTCACTAAATGTCTGACTGGCATTTGGTCTCAGAAATAGCACTGTGCATCCTGGTACCCAGTACCGAGGAAGGCAACAAAATACTCCTGCCCCCCAACAAAGCAACCTCAGCTCAGGAATAAGAGGCAGAAGGTCTCAGCAGCCCAAGCTATCTGTGGAGACAAAATATGGTCTAAATTCTATATTTTATTATATGGCTATTAATATTATAATGGAGATGAAGTACTTCTGCAGCTGCCAGTTACGGTGCGTTTTACCTGACAGTTTGATTTATCCCACTGAACATTCTTATCTTGGAATGGGTGCTTATCTCACTGAAATTGCCAAAGAGCAGGCAGAGTTTTGAGGGTAATTCAATACCAAAGAAAAGGCAGAAATTAGATAGATGTGTGCTTTATATTCTCCGGCTACTTACCTATCGATAAGTATTTGCTGACCATTTTAATCTGCTCCATTGAGAAAGGATCAAAGCCAGCAGAATGTTTACTTTGTAACATCAGGTCCTGATGGTCTTGGTCGGACTCAGCTGCAGTTTTAAAGAGGATGCCAAACCTGACAAGTGATGAAGAGGGTCAAAAACATAACAAGTTCTAAACAGTAAGAGTAAAAAAACTTTTCCTGCTATTCACTTGGGTCTTGGTGGAGTGAGTTTTAGGTCTCTCTGTCTCAATCACATCTTGGTCATGAGAACATTCTCCTCTCCGTCACTCATCTGGTTTCTGTTAGAGATAACAAAGATAGGGAAGGGGTTTAACTGAAGGCAAGTGGTGCAGTGGTAACCTTTGTTAATAGATGATCCTCGTGGTAGTGAGAATTTTATTTGTTTCTTTTTCTTTCATTGGATGAAGGCTCGCATGCATTACTCATTCTGAATTATTCTTAAACCAACTCAGTGTAGTGGCTCACTGCCACATCTTCACAGTTCCAGTGACCTGATCATAATCCTGACCTCTGATGCTGTCAGTAGTGAGTCTGTACATTCGTCCTGTGACCACATGAGTTTTCTCTGGTCCTTCAGTTCCTTCGTACATTCCAAATTTGAGCAGGTTGTTTTGTCTATCGGCCACCACGATTACACCTGAGTGTAGGTGAGAGGTGTAGTGGGGTGGCATGGTAGTGAAGCAATTAATGTAATACTTACAGTGGCATCTGTAAGATCGGGGTTCAATTCTCACTGCCACCTGTAAGGAATTTGGATGTTCTCCCCATGACTGCTTGGGTTTCCCCAGATGCTCCAGTTTCCTCCCACAGTCCAAAGATGTATTTTTATGTTTGATAACTTCAAAACATCAAGTTAATTCAAATAAAGGTGGGAGTCAGAAATATGGGTGTACACTTCGTTTTTATTTCATTCGAGGCGCGCACATATCACTTGGTAGCATGATGATGTATGCAATCAGCATATTTATGCATAAAACCTGTTCTTAATTATTTAAATGAACAGGAATGCTTGATCAACCAATATATATACAAGATTACTAAAATATTATTGAAATATTGAATACACAATATATATGAGTTAGGGTTATTGAGTTGTGGGAATGCTGTGTTGGCTGTGGAAACATGCCGACACTTATGGCCTGCCCCCAGCACATCTTTGACATAAGCGATGAATTTCACTCTGTTTCAATGTTTCGATATACGTGTGACAAACAAAGCTAATCTTTAATCTTAAAGTTTAGAAGCTGTGGGGGAGTGGATAGCAATGCATGGAGATAAAATAGGTCACGGTATATTTAGCATACGTGGATGCACTTTAGTCGATATGGATTTGTTACGCTGAAAGCCCGTGTAAATACTGTATCGCTCTTTACTCTATGAAAAACTTGCTAGGCAATTATAAAGTGAAATTAAAAGTGAATGCCAGTGGCGTGAGTCTGAAGTCATGCAGATCAGCAGATTTTTTTCCCTGAAAGGTACTAGTTAACCCAATGTATTTTTACAACAAACCCAGTAGTTATTAAGGCCACAATTCATGATATTTAATTCCAGATATATTTAATTAGCTTAGTAATTAATTAAGACTGTCCAAGATTTAAAATAATTTTTGATTCAATATGTCTAGCTCTGGTTTCCAGCCCAGTAACATAGCCACTATGCTATCAGAACCTACAAAGCTCACATCAGATTGTAAAAGATCTCATCTACCTTTGGATATTTTTGGGGGGATAGAGTGGATTCAGTACAGAGGACTAGAGGTGGTCCCTGGGACTGATGACTACAAAGCACAAGTTTGCTCATTTTGTACTTTATGCCTGTCAGGCTGCCTGACAGTTCTAAGGCAGTGGAAGGCATCAACAAAATTATTAGTAAGGGAGATTTGGATGCCATCAGAATCCATGTAGAACCTAAGTTTCACATTGATTGCTTGTCAGTCTTATAGCTTTTACATTGATTCTATTCTATTTCTTTGTTCTACTGTGAATGTTTTCAAGTGACTGTGAATGGTGACATATACTTTGATAATAAATTTATCTTGATCTTTGAGGAGGTGTTTTCAGATATGATGTTGAGGGGAATTGGACGAGGCTTGAAGACTCTAATGATAATAGGAAAAGGAACGCTGGGTATTGATTTTGGGGATACAGGAAATGGTCATTAACAGAAACAAATACTCATCAAAAACAAAATTTTGAATCAATTACTTTCAGATTTCCATGCTTATGCCAGAAATGTTTTATTTAACTTTTATCTGGGTGAGTTGAACACTTACAACATAAAACATAATCCTTGTTCATTTGGATAGCAATCAGTTTCAAAGTTATACAAAACATACTTTTTTCCAAAAAAAAGTTTGTTTATTTAAATCTAAATTATATTTAATATTTTCCAGAGATCTCTTGAGGGTTGATGCTTCTAGCACCAGTTATAGTTTTGTCCACAAGATGGCAACTATGATCACATATAGATTCTAGAGAAGCTCAGCTCTCTGTAGCTTCAGAGAAAATCTTTACTACCGCATACACAATCACTTGCATGCCAATATTTGAATATAAAAACTAGCAGTTCGATTTCAAACACTGTACTGAGTTAGCTGACCTCAGCCAGGGTGGCTTTATGGCCTTAATATTGAAGAATGGTCTTAAAAACCTGGACGAGGAAGGAAAAAGAAAACAAAATCAGCCTGGTTTTCTACTCTTCACTTTGAGTAACTGTTCTGTAGCCCCAGCTGGAAATGTGATGTACAGATGCGTGGTTGTCAGGTGAAGATAGGATCGACCTTATACATCGAAAGAGCTTCAACACTTAAATCGCCCACTGCCACTCACCTGGCTCTACAGTAAAATAATGACCTGTTCTCAGAGGGATAGCTGGATAATTAAACCCAAGGAACCACAGTTTTGACATAGACTTGGAAAGAAATAACTTTAAGAGGAAATTGAAAAGTTGAGCATTGATTTAGTTTTAAATCTACAACCATATGTAACTTTCCAATGATAAGTTGGACTAGAAAGCAAAACTGTTGTTTAGATTTATTCTTCCATGAATATCAGGACATATTAAGTGATTCCACCTCCACCACATAAACACAGAAGTCGAAGGTGTGTAATTACCCATCATTCATCAGTTATAGTTTCCTAGGTAATAATTGTTTTGACAAAACAAATGAATCCTAATTTTCAAGTCTTTCCTTTGAAAATGCATATTTGCAGAATCTCAATCATCATTCCATGGGTTGATTTCATAATAAGTCACTTGATTTTGATGAACTTAAAGCAAGGCAGTGCTTGGTTTTCCTTTGAGGATGTTGTTGTTATTTTAAAAAGGATTTAATATTGATTGCCCAAAACATCAACCTGTTTCAGTGAAGCTGAATTATTGTACTGTGCAAATCTGAATGATTAAGGAGTGTGGTGGCATAGTGGGTAAGATACTGGGCTGTCCCTTTGAATCACACCATGCTTTTTAAATACAGGTGATCAAATAAATTTGTTTTTTTTGAGAAAAGAGCTCGTCTCAACAGAAGTATTTATGTAGCATTTAGATTATTGTAAAAACCAACCTGGTGTGCAAGTTCCTTCAGGAAAGGAAATATGCCTTTCTTACCTGGTCTGGCCTATACGTGACTCCAGACTCACCACTGAGCTCGACTCTTAACTGCCTCATTGGTCAGGGAATATTAGTGATGGACATTAAGTGCTGGCTTGGACGGGGACCCCCGCATCCTGTGAATGAAGTAAAAAGAAACCTTCTTAGGATTCTAATTGGAATGAAGGAATCGCAGCTGATTAGACAGTGAGATCTTTTATCAGTTCCACGAAGCAATACAGAGAAAGATGTTTAGCCGTAGGATCACCTCCAGAAGAAATTGGATCTGATATGATTACAGCTCACACCATCAGCCCCTAATTTCCCAACCCCACCATCCAGACTATACCGACTGCCTATTTACCACTTTGCAAACACAAATATAAAGGCAGAGTTGCTCAAAAGCTTTTTCACTGATTGTGAGTGATGCCAGTGGATACCAATGTACTTGACAAAACATTGCTTGCTTTAGGTGATGTGGATTCAGGAGGGTGAGTTTATACCCCAGATTTAATTGTGCTCTTTTTGTAAAAGTTGTGTATAATTTAGAACCATAAAAGCCATTTGATATAGGAGCAGAATTAGGCCATTCAGCCCATCGAATCTGCTCAACAAGTTTAATTAAGTTTAATTTATGCCTTTCTTGTGAAATTTGCATATCTGATGCTATGTGCTGAAGTTTTTCATTGCATCTATGCAAATTGTGAATGTCAATTCTTCTTTCAACTTGTGCTTCTTGATGGATATGCAAATGATGTGGCTTTGTGGTATGGAAAATTGCAATACCGACTATGTTCTTGGAAAGCAACTTTCCCGTAACGTAGGAGTCATTTTACTTGGTAGATTTGTGCCCTCACTTGTGTTAAAGCCCTGGAATTAAGTCAGTCAATGCAAAGTCCGTTGGCAATGAAAGTGAAATGTTGGGTAGAGGGGAGTGAGTACAAGGGAAACTACCTGAGGCAGAGTTGCCGAGAAGGATAACAATGCTTTGCCTCTCCAGCAGCTGACATGAAAGCAAGTCGTCATTCTTCCCCTAAGGCTTTTTTTTCCAAATTTAAAGCTCACTTCATTCATTGCCCTCATGTGCACAGAAGTAAACAAAGCCACAACATGCAATGCGTGCTGTCTAATAACAGTGACCATGTTCAGAGGGCTCCTTGTTTATCTACTCATGTAAAGGATCCAGAACCGATTTCTTGAAGCCTGTCACCTGTGCAATAAGCACCTGAATGCAGCGACCACTTAGAAGTTTGATAAGATTCAATTACTTATAATGCAAACGCACCTCAACAGGGTTTCCAAGCTATTTCTAAATACAGTGATAATGTTAAAAATAAGGACATTTACAGACTGATGCCTCTCATATTCAGAATAGGGGAATGAATATTCTTTATATACACTTGATTAATATTTATTCACTGGATGGCATATCACCAAAAGCACTCACAAATTTCTAGAGATGTACCGTGGAGAGCATTTTTCCTGGTTTCGTCACCGTCGGGTATGGGGCGGGGATGCTACTGCACAGGATCGAAGTAAGCTGCAGAGGGTTGTAAACTCTTTCAGCTCCATCATGAACACTAGCCTCCGTAGTATCAGTACATCTCCAAGGAGCGGTGCATCAAAGAGGCGACATCCATCATTAAGGACCCCGATCATTCATGTCATGCCTTATTCTCATTGCTACCATCAGGGAGAAGGCACACACCCAGTGGTTCAGGAACAGCTTCTTCCCCTCTGCCATCCGATTTCTGAATGGACATTGAACCCATGAACACTACTTCGCTACTTCTTAATTTCTGTTTTTGTATTAATTATTTAACTATTAAATATCTATATACTTACGCAATTCACAGCTTTTTCTCTATTATTATGCATTGGTGCCGTAAGTTCAACAGATTTCATACGTATGTGGGTGATATTAAACCTGATTCAGAATCTGAATCTGATTCAAACTCTGATTCTTTGAAGCTTTGTATTATGCATCACGACAAAGAGAAGTGAACGCTGCAATCTAAACTAATCTCATGCAGTCAATTAACAAAGTGCTTCCTTTTCCAATGTGAAAACACTTTTAGATATAAAAAATCACCATCCCAAGCACATTAAAAGTCATACCAGCTGCTTCCTAGTGCTGCGACACAGGGAATTGCTCTTGGAGTTCTGATAACAAACCCTGGCCTGGCTGCTAAACTGTTGTGCTTCAGTGAGGTTTATGTCATCACCTGGGCCATTCAATCAGATCAACTCCTAAAATATTTACAGTCCATGTACATCACAGCAATTAGCTGGTAATTGTCACTTAACAATATGTTACTGATTACAGTGCAGTGATCAGTCCTGGAGCAAGGATAACATAGTATGCAGAATTCATTATTCATCAGAAATATCGGCTGAAAACAGAATGGTACAATCTGCAAGAAAATCATTCTCATATACAGTTTTATATCAAACAGATCGTTTCCCAACCTTTGTCCCTATTTCAGTCTGTGGCACTGACCTTCCAGCTGATTTCTCTTGCTGCCAGTCTCTTTCTTCCTCTTTCCTGCAATGCCAGTGTGTTCCTATGATCTTTGTTTCCTGCTCTCTCTCTCTCTCTCTCTCTCTCTCACACACACACACTCTCTCTCTCTCCCTCTCTCCCCCTTTCTCTCTCATTCCCTCTCTCTCCCCCTCTCTCTCTGCCCCTACTCTCTGTCCTCCATCCTCCCTCTCCCCTCTCTCTGCCCAACTCTCTCCCATTCTCTCTCTCTCTCTCGCACACACAGGCACACACAGTCTTTTCTTTAACATCTACACTATGATTTGTTTCCTGCTGACTGTCTGTTGTCTCCTGAAAAGCTTATTTCTTTCTTGCATGCTTTAGACTGTTTACTTTTGATTTCAGATATACTTGAACCTTACAGCCTGCTGGCAGCACATTCATGCCAAGAAATTGGACTTCCTCTCTCTTGATGTCGTTGTGCTAACATCCAGTCACATTCACCACAATATTCACAAAGCTGGATAATGAAACAGCACTGTGGAGGTTTGTACACAGAATTTTGTGCTAAAGTGGGGCCCACATGGAAGGCACAGAAGGCCATGTTATTCAGTACTGTGGTGAGCAACAAGTTTTCAAAGACCTTTCCTTATGGAAGCTAATAATCAGCTGCATAAAGCTGTTATGGAGGTGAGGAAAACAAAAAGGAGACAAGTGTATCCTGTGGATATTAGTAATTCCCCACGATCGCCTGTTCTGATAAAGTCCTGTGCCACTTGTGGCCTCATGTTAATAAGAGCTATGGGATAATCAAGGGGCCAGGAAGAGTAAAATATCCATAAAAGTTACTATGAACGAGTGATACACTTCCACGAAAACAGTGAAAGGCCTTGATAGAGTGGATGTGGAGCGGATGTTTCCTATGGTGGGGAATCTAAGACCAGAGGACACAGCCTCAGAATAGAGGGGTGTCCTTTTAGAACAGAGATGAGGAGGAATTTCTTTAGGAAGGGAGTGGTGAATCTGTGGAATTCTTTGTCACAGGCAGCTGTGGAGGCCAAATATTTATGTATATTTAAGGCAGAGGTTGATAAATTCTTGATTGGTCAGGGCATGAAGGGATACAGGGAGAAGGCAGGAGACTGGGGCTGAGAGGGAAAATGGATCAGACATGATGAAATGGTGGTGCAGACTCGACGGGCCAAATGCCTAATTCTATTCCTATATCTTATGGTTCTATGGTTTTATTATCCTGGACGTGGAAAGTTGAGGCTGACAGGTGCTGTGTGCAAAATATCCATGTCATACTCTTGATCATTTAACACTGATGACTTCAGCATGACATACTCCGAGTAAGTATTTTTTGTGTGGATATTCAGCACAGATTATAGACTATCTTCAAAGACTCCAGTTTATGTCAATGGAGGAAACAAATGGAGTTCTGGAAAACCTCTGTGACCCACAAAATGTCAAATCACCAGAGCACAAGTTCACTTGGAAATTATTCCTAATTGAATCTAATCACTTGTATGAGCAATTTATGCATGAAAATCAGTTGCTACTGGATCCATTTTCTTGGCCTCTCTGTTGATATACCATGAAAGAAAATTAAGAGAAAAACTAAACTTTAAATGAAATTTTGTTGTCAGGCTTAACTAGCTAAGAATTGCTGAAGACTTGGGTCATGAGGGTGACAGGATAAGGTGCAGATGCTGCCTTGCTTGTGCAAGCTAACAATAGTTAGAAATGGATCACACCAGTTATAAGATATTGTTAGTCTTTTACCAAGATTGCCTAGCAAATAGAAGAATTGACTGTAGACGCGCATTCTTATTTTTGTGTATCGCGCGGGAACATTGGTAGACTTGCTGATACCTAACAAGTGCTTCTTGAAATCACTGACCAAGTATGTTTAGCTGTTGGCTTTTGCCCAAAATTTACTGTATAAATTTAAGACATTACCTGACATTGGCGGAGACATAAGACAATGGCTCCCCGTGAACACGTATTAAAGAGTTAACCTTATACCAAGGTCTGCGTTTTTACTTCTGTTCCCTACAGAGTAAATACTCTCAAATTGGAGATGAAATTCTTTTACAGTAAAATACGGTTAATCAGAGTAAATTCTTCAACACATACTGATTTTTGACCCTTGCTTATGTATTGATAAGTTCTCTCTGATTATATGGGTGGTGGGGTAGAGAAATGTGTAAGACACTCTTTCCCTCCACTATCCTGCAGATAGGTCTTGGGCAAGGAGTAGAACTTGCCCCCCCAATCAGGGTCACGTGAAGCCATGGGAGCAGGTGGTGGATGGTCGTACGAGCAACTGATGCATATCACGTCCTGGTTTTGCAACCAATCTCTGAACAATCTCTGAAGAGTAGTGGCAATGTATGGGGTCACCTGCCCTGAGGAAGGCAATGGCAAACCACTTCTGTGGAAAAATTTTCCAAGAACAATCATGGTCATGGAAAGCTGGAGGAACTCAGCAGGCCAGGCATCATCTATGGAAAAAAAGTACAGTGGACGTTTTGGGCTGAACCCCTTCGGCAGGACTGGAGAAAAAAAGCTGAGGAGTAGGCTTGAAAGGTGGGGGGGGGGGGAGAGAGAAACGTCAGAACGCCAGGTGACAGATGAAACTTGGAGGGGGAGGGATGAAGCAAAGAGCTAGGAAGTTGATTGGTGAAAGAGGCAGAAGGCCATGGAAGAAAGAAAAAAGGGTGGGGAGGAGAAGAATCAGAGGGAGGCAATGGGAGGGCAAAGAGATAGCATGAGAGAGGGGCAAGGTGATGGGAATTGGTGAAACAGAGAGGTGTGCTGGAAGCAATACTGGAGGTTTGAAATATAGATGTTCACCATTTTCCATCCCCTTCTCCCTCTCTCATGTTAACATCGATTACTTTTGCATCTTTAGGGGAGGAGAAGATGGCGGCGCGACGCAGCGCGCGCAGCTCTCTGGTGAAATGATATCATATCTGTAAGTAGGATGCCGTACACAGTTCTGATTTGATGGAGACAGACGTGAGAAGCAGAGGAACATCTGGAGAAAACTTCTGAAATGCCCGGTTCACTGCCGCTGCTACTGTGCGATCGAGAATCTCCGGAGGGAAGGCCCCAAATCCCCGGCTTTGCCTGCTGCTGGCGACTGAGGCTGGGGTCAAAGCGTTCGGCAGAGATGGTGCTCGGTACTCAGTGTCGGAGGGCTGATTGGAGCTCGAAGTTTTCGGGCGACTCAGATTCGGACTGTGGTTGGACATGGCAGGGAGAGTTTTCTTCCTTCTCCTGTCTGCGTGAGATGTGGGACTTTTGAGAGACTTTGAACTTTTTTATTGTGACAATGGCCTGTTCTTCATCAAGTTATGATATTGTTGCACTGTTGTAACTGTATGTTATAATTATGTGGATTTTGTTAGTTTTTCAGTCTTGGTCTGTCCTGTGTTTCTGTGATATCACACCGGAGGAAAATTGTATAATTTCTTAATGCATGCATGACTAAATGACAATAAAAGAGGACTGCGTGTCCTCATAATCTAATCTAATCTAGAAATCTGTTTGAATGAATACACTTTGCACGTTGGATGTTTGATGGGTCTTGTCCATTTTAGTGGGTTCTATTGGGTTTCTTTGTTTTGTGGTTGCCTGTAAGGAGATGACTCTCAGTGTTGTATGAGGTATACATACCTTGATAATAAATTATCTTTGAACTTTAAGCGATTTATGTTCAGCTGTGTGCAAATTTTATATGAAAATTCATATTTTTATAATGAACCTAAGCAATGGCACTTGAACCTGTTGGTTAGGATGATGTGAAATTCTATGTGAAATTGCCTGTATGTTTATAAATATAACACCTGTAGTCCAATTGTACATGCCTGCGTAAAGTGAGTTCCTGCCCATTACGCCACTGGTGTTTAGGGCAGCAATGAGGGTCCTCCATCTCCATCTGTCCATACTGCTGCACATAGATATAGAAGGATTCTTCATTGCTGTTTCCATAACAATTTTTTGACCAATTAGAGGTGTTAGCCCTAAGTTGAACCCTGCTACCCGCCCCCCCCCGAACCTGGAGGCCCATTAAACCATTCTTCGTCTGTCCTCTACCCTTTGACCTGTTTGGTATGGGTGACCCGACCAAGGGCCAAAGCACAAGGCACTGTCCCCAGCCAGCATAGCTCTCCAGGTCACTGAGACACAAAAGTCTCCAAACCCTACAACAAGGCTGTGGTCCTCTTGGAGGTGTGTAAAGTAAGCAACAGCATAACAGGTCTGGGTGATACTGTTGTTAAGGACATGTGCCAACCAATAACAGATAATGACACAACAGACCAGAACATTTTCCAGTTGCCAATAGGTGTCACCTGCCTGAGGTATCACTTGCAGCAAAGATACTGTTGAAATAAATGACTTTGGAAATAAATCCAATACCTCATGTTAGCCTCAAATTCTGGAATTGGATTAGTTTATAACAGAGTGCACACTGATAAATCATGGCTTGTTAAAAATGAAAGGAAAAATGTTAGGTGCAATAATGAAATGGAGGTAGGGCAGGCACTCTATCCAGCTCCAACTCCCTCAATTGGTTTTCAGAAACAGTAAATCGAAGTGCGCCCTGTGACTCTGAACGACTTCCATCAGGGTTGGTCAGTTCATCAGCAGAGCCTCACAATCTCCGGATGGATTTCAAGGCCTCAAGGCCTGTTTGATTACCGGTTGTGAAATTGAATCTCTTCTCAGAGCTAGGGCTGATGTTGAAAGGGAGATAACTAAAGAAACTTAGTTCCTGTGAAACTGGCGTTGATAGTTATAAACACAAACAACAGGAAATCTGCAGATGCTGGAAATTCAAGCAACACACATAAAAGTTGCTGGTGAACGCAGCAGGCCAGGCAGCATCTCTAGGAAGAGGTGCAGTCGACGTTTCAGGCCGAGACCCTTCATCAGGACTAACTGAAGGAAGAGTGAGTAAGGGATTTGAAAGTTGGAGGGGGAGGGGGAGATCCAAAATCATAGGAGAAGACAGGAGGGGGAGGGATGGAGCCAAGAGCTGGACAGGTGATAGGCAAAAGGGATACGAGAGGATCATGGGACAGGAAGTCCGGGAAGAAAGACAAGGGGGGGTGGGGGGGACCCAGAGGATGGGCAAGGGGTATATTCAAAGGGACAGAGGGAGAAAAAGGAGAGTGAGAGAAAGAATGTGTGTATAAAAATAAGTAACAGATGGGGTACGAGGGGGAGGTGGGGCATTAGCGGAAGTTAGAGAAGTCGATGTTCATGACATCAGGTTGGAGGCTACCCAGACGGAATATAAGGTGTTGTTCCTCCAACCTGAGTGTGGCTTCATCTTTACAGTAGAGGAGGCCGTGGATAGACATGTCAGAATGGGAATGGGATGTGGAATTAAAATGTGTGGCCACTGGGAGATCCTGCTTTCTCTGGTGGACAGAGCGTCGGTGTTCAGCAAAGTGGTCTCCCAGTCTGCGTCGGGTCTCACCAATATATAAAAGGCCACATCGGGAGCACCGGACGCAGTATATCACCCTAGCCGACTCACAGGTGAAGTGTTGCCTCACCTGGAAGGACTGTTTGGGGCCCTGAATGGTGGTAAGGGAGGAAGTGTAAGGGCATGTGTAGCACTTGTTCCACTTACATGGATAAGTGCCAGGAGGGAGATCAATGGGAAGGGATGGGGGGGACGAATGTACAAGGGAGTTGCGTAGGGAGCGATCCCTGCGGAATGCAGAGAGAGCGGGGGAGGGAAAGATGTGCTTAGTGGTGGGATCCCGTTGGAAGTGGCGGAAGTTACGGAGAATAATATGTTGGACCCGGAGGCTGGTGGGGTGGTAGGTGAGGACCAGGGGAACCCTATTCCTAGTGGGGTGGTGGGAGGATGGAGTGAGAGCAGATGTACGTGAAATGGGGGAGATGCGTTTAAGAGCAGAGTTGATAGTGGAGGAAGGGAAGCCTCTTTCTTTAAAAAAGGAAGACATCTCCCTCGTCCTAGAATGAAAAGCCTCATCCTGAGAGCAAATGCGGCGGAGATGGCGGAATTGCGAGAAGGGGATGGCGTTTTTGCAAGAGACAGGGTGAGAAGAGGAATAATCCAGATAGCTGTGAGAGTCAGTAGGCTTATAGTAGACATCAGTGGATAAGCTGTCTCCAGAGACAGAGACAGAAAGATCTAGAAAGGGGAGGGAGGTGTCGGAAATGGACCAGGTAAACTTGAGGGCAGGGTGAAAGTTGGAGGCAAAGTTAATAAAGTCAACAAGCTCTGCATGCGTGCAGGAAGCAGCGCCAATGCAGTCGTCGATGTAGCGAAGGAAAAGTGGGGGACAGATACCAGAATAGGCACGGAACATATATTGTTCCACAAAACCAACAAAAAGGCAGGCATAGCTAGGACCCATACGGGTGCCCATAGCTACACCTTTAGTTTGGAGGAAGTGGGAGGAGCCAAAGGAGAAATTATTAAGAGTAAGGACTGCCAAAGGAGAAATTATTAAGAGTAAGGACTAATTCCGCTAGACGGAGCAGAGTGGTGGTAGAGGGGAACTGATTAGGTCTGGAATCCAAAAAGAAACGTAGAGCTTTGAGACCTTCCTGATAGGGGATGGAAGTATATAGGGACTGAACATCCATGGTGAAAATAAAGTGGTGGGGGCCAGGGAACTTAAGATCATCGAAAAGTTTAAGAGCATGAGTAGTGTCACGAACATAGGTAGGAAGGGATTGAACAAGGAGGGATAAAACCCTGTCGAGGTATGCAGAAACGAGTTCGGTGGGGCAGGAGCAAGCTGAAACAATAGGTCCGCCAGGACAGGCAGATTTGTGGATCTTGGGTAGGAGGTAGAAACGGGAAGTGCGAGGTGTGGGAACTATAAGGTTGGTAGCAGTGGATGGGAGATCCCCTGAGCGGATAAAGTCGGTGATGGTGTGGGAGACAATGGCCTGATGCTCCTTAGTGGGGTCACGATTGAGGGGTAAATAAGAGGAGGTATCTGCGAGTTGTCACTGTGCCTTGGCAAGGTAGAGGTCAGTACGCCAGACTACAACAGCACCCCCCTTATCGGCGGGTTTAATAATAAGATTAGGATTAGTGCGGAGGGAGTGGAGAGCAGAGCGTTCTAAAGGAGTGAGGTTGGAATGGGGACAAGGTGTGGTGAAGTCGAGACGGTTGATGTCCCGTCGGCAGTTAGCAATAAAGAGATCCAGAGCAGGCAGAAGACCAGAGCGGGGTGTCCATGAAGAAGAGGAGGGTTGAAGACGGGAGAAGGGGTCATCGGTGGGGGTGGAAGAGTCCTTGCCGAAGAAGTAGGCTCGGAGACGGAGACGACGGAAGAAAAGTTCCACATCATGGCGAACATGGAACTTGCTGAGGTGTGGGCGAAGGGGGACAAAGGACGAAGCACTCTGCCTCCGACAGTTGAAGGTCGGAGGGGATGGTAAAGAGCCGGCACGGATGAGAGCTGGGATCAGAGGGGGGAGGGGGGAGGCTGGGGGTGTCAATGGAGAGGGGAGGGTTGGGGTGAGAGGAAGATGGAGCCTCTGAGGGCCCAGGAGCTAGATGATAGTTATAAACTTGTGAGAAACTGGAAAGGAGAGGTTATGAGGGCTGTTATTTTTTCGCAAAACTCTACAGCACTGTAAGGACACCACTGTGTCAATCAGGGAAATGGTTGTAAATCAGTTGTTCACCTGAACTGAGGGAGCATGATTCAGGGTCAGGTAGGAAGGCTGCACAAACTGTATGTCTGGCCTGATGGAAGTATTCAACACCATACCTGCAAGCGGTACATTTAACAGATTCAAGCAGGACTCTACTGCAAGACATCCCCAGGAGGTTTTCTGTTGATGCGAGTCTGTTAAACAAAGGATCTGTGCTTTTGAAGAATTTAAAATTTTTTATTCTGTTTGTGAGGAAAGGCGCCACTTTGTTTTGCTTTATACAAACCACGCGTTGCTTTTCTAAGCCTCTGCTTCTGCATTTATGGGCTTCTTTAGCATCCACTGCTTTTCTTCAGCAATTGCCAGTTTTATTGCTATACCAATAAAAGTTCAAAGTTCAAAGTTCAGGTTATTATCAGAGTACATATCTGTCACCATATGCAGCCGTGAGATTCTACTTCCTGTGGGCATACTCAGCAAATCAATACAATAGTATCTATTAACAGAGGCGATAAAAGAACAAGTAGAGCACAGAAGACAGCAAACTGTGCTAAATCAAATGTAAATAAATAGCAATAAATAACGAGAGCATGAAATAACAAGATAAAGAGTCCTTAAAGTGAGATCATTGAATATAGGAACTTTGCAATAGATGAGTTAGTTATCGTTTTTTTTGTTTAAGAGCCTGATGGTTGAGGGGTAGTAATAGTTCTTGAACCGGTAGTGTGAGTCCTGAGACTCCTGCACCTTCTCCCTGATGGCAGCAGTAAATAAAAGAACAAGGATATGTATTTCCTGAAAGAGGTTACCATGGTAGAGACATAGACTGGGAACATGTAAAGAAACACAGAACTCATGACAGCCTGGTCCCAGGAATGCTTTCCCAATTGTGAATTCATCTATCCCGGGATCAGCAGCACGACATGTCAGTAACACAGCCAGCATAATCAAAGTCCCTACCCAATATCCTCTCTTCTCCCTCTTCCATTGTGCCGAAGATCTAATTTCCTAAACGCATGTGCCACAAGTCGATAGGACAGCTTCTATACTGCTGTTATTAGACATTTGAATGGACCGCTTGCATGGTAAAATGGACTCTTGACCTTATAATTTACCTTATTATAATCTTGCACTTTATAATAGTGCAATCGCTTGAGTTGAGTATGATGTTCTCCTAAGGGGTGGTTCCCTAATGGAGACTGCCTATGCTTGACTGTGTTTAAGATGGGTAGCCTTATGCACAGACAGCCACCAAATGGTCCTTGACAGATTGGAATCAGTGTTTCCAAGGCAACTGAGGTACCCTTCACTGCTGCAGGCTTCCTCCACCTTTATTGCCAATGTATGTGTCATTATCTTCTGCCAGCTCCACTGTTGAGGTCTTGCTCTGGAACCTCTCCCTTAACCTAACCACCATGGGTGACCCTACCAGGAGCTAAGTGCCAGATGGCTAAACTCCAGACAGCGTCAACCACTGGATCTCAGGAAATCAGAAGCCACTCACCACAACAAGATGATGACCCTTGGGGAGTTCTTGCACCCTAATGTTCACCTGCAATGCAAATTCTCTGCAGCTTTTGAACTTCATTTTGAATTGCTGTTGTTTTAACTTGTTTGACCTCAATGCACTGTGTAATAATTTGATCTGCATGAACGACAGTATGGAACACAAGGTTTTCACTTTGTCTTGATGTGTGACAATAAAAACCAATTCCATCACCAATAGCAAAGTAATTCTGGGTCCACCAGTAACGCACCATCCGTTGTGAAGGATTGGTGTCCACATCTGGATCAGGCACATTGTTCCCTTGGAAATGAAGCTCATTGCAAAGGGAGTTTGCAAGCTGATTTCATTACAAGTTATCTTGGTGACATCAAACACATCAGGCAGGCTGCAATGCATACATGTATGAGTGAAAGGCAAGCTTCTGACTTGTTAAGGGACATGTTCATCTGTGGAAGGCAGGTGTTAGTTGAACAAAGCAGACAGATTTCATTTGGTGCAGGGATCCTACAAATGCAAAGTGTCACTCTAGGCATCCATGTGGGATTCACAGAGTTTTCTATTAATCCCATAGTCTTTATGAGGTGACAGATGCTGCACTTAGTTAATGATCAGATGTTAGAAACATAGGAACATAGAAAACCTACAGCACAATACAGGCCCTTTGGCCCACAATGCTGTGTTGAACATGTACTTACTTTAGAAATTACCCAGGGTTACCCATTGCCCTCTATTTTTCCAAGCTCTATGTACCTATCCAAGAGTCTCTTAAAAGACCCTATCATATCCGCCTCCACCACCGTCGCCAGCAGCCCATTCCATGCACTCACCACTCTCTGCATAAAAAACTTACACCTGACATCTCCTCTGTACCTACTTCCAAGCACCCTAAAACTGTGCCCTCTCATGTCAGCCATTTCAGCCCTGGGAAAAAGCCTCTGACTATCCACATGATCAATACCTCTCATCATCTTATACACTTCTATCAATTCAGCTCTCATCCTCAACTGCTCCAAGGAGAAAAGGCCAAGTTCACTCATCCTATTCTCATAAGTCATGCTCCCCAACCCAAGCAACATCCTTGGAAATCTCCTCTGCACCCTTTCTATAGTTTCCACATTCTTCCTGTAGTGAGGTGACCAGAACTGAACATAGTACTCGAAGAGGGAGTCTGACCAAGGTGCTATAAAGCTGTAACATTATCTCTCAGCTTTTAAATTCAACCCCACGGTTGATGAAGGCCAATGCACCGTATGCCTTCATAACCACAGAGTCAACCTGCGCAACAGTTTTGAGTGTCCTATGGACTCGGACCCCAAGATCCCTCTGATCCTCCACACTGCCAAGAGTCTTACCATTAATACTATATTCTGCCATCATACTTGGCCTACCAGAATGAACTACCTTACACTTATCTGTGTTGAACTCCAACTGCCACTTCTCAGCCCAGTTGTGCATCCTATCGATGTCCCTCTGTAACCTCTAACAGCCCTCCACACTATCCACAACACCCTCAACCTTGGTGTCTTCAGCAAATTTACTAACCCATCCCTCCACTTCCTCATCCACGTCATTTATAAAAATCACAAAGAGAAGGGGATCCCCTTCAGAACAGATCCCTGAGGCACACCACTGGTGACCGACCTCCATGCAGAATATGATCCGTCTACAACCACTCTTTGTCTTCTGTGGGCAAGCTAATTCTGGATCCACAAAGCAAGGTCCCCTTGGATCCCATGCCTCCTTACTTCCTCAATAAGCCTTGCATGGGGTACCTTATCAAATGCCTTGCTGAAATCCATATAAACTACATCTACTGCTCTACCTTCATCAACGTGTCTAGTCACATCCTCAAAAAATTCAATCAGGCTCGCAAGGCACAACCTGCCTTTTACAGAGCCATGCTGACTCTTCCTAATCATATTATGCCTCTCCAAATGTTCATAAATCCTGCCTCTCAGGATCTTCTCCATCAACTTACCAACTACTGAAGTAAGACTCACTGGTCTATAATTTCCTGGGCTATCTCTATTCCTTCCTTGAATAAGGGAAAAACATCTGCAGCCCTCCAGTCCTCCAGAACTTCTCCCAACCCCATTGAAGATGCAAAGATCATTGCCAGAGGCTCAGCAATCTCTTCCCTCATCTCCCATAGTAGCCTGGGGTACATCTCATCCAGTTCCAGTGACTTATCCAACTTGATGCTTTCCAAAACCTCCAGCACATCCTCTTTCTTAATGTCTGTATGCTCAAGCTTTTCAGTCTGCTGTAAGTCATCCTTACAATAACCAAGGTCCATAGTGAATACTGAAGTCAAGTAATCATTAATTACCTCTGCTATCTCCTCCGGTTCCATACACACTTTTCTACTGCCACACGTGATTAGTCCTGTTCTGTCACGTCTTATCCTCTTGTTCTTCACATACTTGTGGAATGTCTTGGGGTTTTCCTTAATCCTGCTCGCCAAGGCCTTCTCATGGCCCCTTCTGACTCTCCTAATTTCATTCTTAGGGTCCTTCCTGCTAGTTTATAATCTTCCAGATCTCTATCATTACCTAGTTTTTTGAACTTTTCATAAGCTTTTCCTTTCTTCTTGACTAGATTTTCAACAGCCTTGTACACCATGGTTCCTATACCCTACCATCCTTTCCCTGTCTCATTGGAACGTACCTATAGAACGCCACGCAAATATCCCCTGAACATTTGGCACATTTTTGCCGTGCATTTCCTGAGCACATTTTTTCCCAATTAATGCTTCCAAGTTCCTGCCTGATAGCTTCATATTTCTCCTTACTCCAATTAAACACTTTCCTAACTACTCTGTTCCTATCCCTCTCCATTGCTATGGTAAAGGAGATAGAATTGTGATCACTTTCTCCAAAATGCTCTCCCACTGAGAGATCTGACACCTGACTAGGTTCATTTCCCAATATCAGATCAAGTACAGCCTCTCCTCTTGTAGGCTTATCTACATATTGTGTCAGGAAACCTTTCTGAACACACCTAATGAACTCCACTCCGTCTAAACTCCCTGGTCTAGGGAGATGCCAATCAATCTTTGGGAAGTTAAAATCTCCCATCACAACAACCCTGTTATTATTACACCTTTCCAGAATCTGTCTCCCTATCTGTTCCTCGATGTCCCTGTTACTATTGGGTGGTCTATAAAAAACACCCAGCAGAGTTATTGACCCTTTCCTGTTTCTAACTTCATCCACAGAGACTCAGCAGACAATCCCTCCATGACTTCCTCCTTTTCTGCAGCGGTGACATTATCTCTGATCAACACCTCTTTTGCATCCCCCCCACACCCCACCCCCTGTCCTTTCTGAAACATCTAAGCCTGGCACTCTAAGTAGCCATTCCTGCCCCTGAGCCATCCAAGTCTCTGTAATGACTACAATATCATAGCTCCAAGTGCTGATCCATGCTCTAAGCGCTTTGGCTTTTTTCATGATGCTTCTTGCGTTAAAATAGACACATCTCAAACCATCGGTCTGAGCGTATTCCTTCTCTAGGTGTTCTTGTACATCAGTCACTGAAAGTAAGCATGCAAGTATAGCAGGCAGTGAAGAAAGCTGATAGCATGTAGGCCTTCATAACAAGGGGAATCGAGTACAAGAGCAAAGAGGTCCTTCGGCAGCTGTACAGGGCCCTGGTGAGACCACACCTGGAGTACTGTGTGCAGTTTTGGTCTCCAAGTTTGAGGAAGGACATTCTTGCTATTGAGGGAGTGCAGCGTAGGTTCACGAGGTTAATTCCCGGGATGGCGGGACTGTCATATGTCGAAAGATTGGAGCGACTGGGCTTGTATACTCTGGAATTTGGAAGGCTGAGAGGGCATCTTATTGAAACATATAAGATTGTTAAGGGATTGGACATGCTGGAGGCAAGAAGCATGTTCCCGCTGATGGGTGAGTTCAAAACCAGAGGCCACAGTTTAAGAATAAGGGGTAGGCCATTTAGAACTGAGTTGAGGAAAAACTTTTTCACCCAGAGAGTGATGGATATATGGAATGCTCTGCCCCAGAAGGCTGTGGAGGCCAAGTCTCTGGATGCTTTCAAGAAAGAGATGGATAGAGCTCTTAAAGATAGCGGAATCAAAGGTTATGGGGATAAGGCAGGAACTGGATACTGATTGTGGATGATCAGCCATGATCACAGTGAATGACGGTGCTGGCTCGAAGGACCGAATGGCCTACTCCTGCACCTATTGTCTATTGTCTATCACTTGCCTATCTTCCCTCTTGCACTGTCTCCAAGCTAACTCTATTTGTGAGCCAACCGCCTCTTCCTTCATCTCTTCAGTTCGGTTTTCACACCCCAGCAATTCTGGTTTAAACTCTCCCCAAGAGCCTTGGCAAACCGCCCTGCCAGGATGTTGGTCTGCCTCAGATTCAAATGCAACCGGTGGTTTTTGTACAGGTCACGCCTGTTCCAAAAGAGGTCCCAGTGATCCAGAAATCTGAATCCCTGCCCCCTGCTCAAATCCCTCAGCCATGCATTTATCCTCCACCTCACTCTATTCCTAGACTCACTGTCGTGTGGCACAGGTAGTAATCCCGAGATTACTACCTTTGAGGTCTTGGTTCTCAACTTCCTTTCTAACTCCCTGTAGTCTGTTTTCAGGGCACCACTCAGTATCAAGGAAACATCTGTCTATATCATAAGAAAGATTGAAACTCATTGAATAAAGGGCAATTACAGCAATTGGGGAAGCCCTTGACAATAGAGGAATACTTCTGTGTGAATGCTTCAGGTTATTTCTCAGTTGTCATTTCCTTTTTCATGAAACATGTAATGGTTATCGTAGGTCAACAGATGAATTAGTGCAGGTAACCAATGGATGTTAACATTACTTCAAAGTGCAGTTGCCCCAACCTACTTTTGACCTTTGCCTAATGGTCACAGCAAGAATTGTGTGTGAAGATGAAGAGCAAATTAGCTCCATTTCATTCCCAACAAACTTGTTGTCTCAGTTGGTCCCATCATCCATACAGCCAGCTTCTGTGGATATGCTAGAAGATGGGCATAATTATAAAATGGATTTGATTTTCGGAAGACACTCTGGAGAAGGAACTCGAATTCTCTAATGTCAAAGCAAATGAACTAAAAAAAAGGTGCTGAAAGTTGTCGGAACCAGAATACAGTTAGAAGGATCAGACTGGCTACATTGGGACGACTTCCTGTAAAAGTTCAAAGTTCAAAGTAAATTTTATTATCAAAGTACATATGTGTCATATATAAAACCCTGAGATTCACTTTCCTGTGGGCATACTCAGCAAACCTATAGAATAGTAACTGTAACAGAATCAATGAAAGATCAACCAGAGTGCAGAAGACAACAGACTGTGCAAATGCAAATATAAATAAATGGCAATAAATAATGAGAACATAAGGTAATGAGATAAAGAGTCTTTAAAGTGACACTTTAATGATTAGCTGTGGGAACATCTCAGTGGACGGGCAAGTGAGTGTACTCTTTTATTCAAGAGCCTGATGATTGTGGGGTAGTAACTGTCTTGAATCTGTTGGTGCAAATCCTGAGCCTTCTACCTTCTCCCTGATGGCAGCAGTGAGAAGAGAGCATGTCCTGGGAGGTGAGGATCTCTGATGATGGATGCTGCTTTCCTACAATGGTGTTTCATGTAGAAGGGGAAAATATGAGAATTAGGAACAGGACATGCAAAATAAAATGATAAATAAATGAATCTGGATCTTAATTACCTTTTTGCCACTTCCCTGATTTGCCTTGTTAATAGTGAGCTCTAGCCATTTGAGAATTCCCACCTTGCCAGAATTGATTCCAGTTAAGTATCTTATGCTTTATCTCAGGGCTCACCATCTTTCTGTGTGTAGGTGGGAAACATATCGAAGAATTTAGACAAAGAGTTAGATAGCATGGAAGCGGGTGACATGGCCTAATTTATCCATGAGGAACAGGAGGTCAGTCCAAGTTAGTCCCACGTGCCTGAATTGAGCCCTTAATCTATCCATGTACCTGTCTGTTGCTGATAGCTTTACTGCATGAATCACAAAAGTTTGTCTTTTAGGTGTATCAGATTATCAAGAAGGGAAATGGAATGTTGGCCTTTGTTGCCAGAGGGATGGAATTTAAGAGCAGGGAGGTTATGCTGCAACTATACAGGGTACTGGTGAGGCCGCACCTGGAGTTCTGTGTGGAGTTCTAGTTTCCTTACTTGAGGAAGGATATACTGGCTTTGGAGGCAGTGCAGAGGAGGTTCACCAGGTTGATTCCAGAAATGAGTTGCCTGGGACTGTATTTGCTGGAAATCAGGAGAATGAGAGGAGATCTTATAGAAGCATACAAAATTATGAAATCGGTAAATAAGATAGAGGAAAGTTATTTCCACTGGTAAGTGAGACTAGAACTAGCCTCAATATTCAGGGGAGTAGATTTAGGACCGAGGTGAAGAGGAACTGCTTTTCCCAGAGAGTGGTGAATCTATGGAATTCTCTGCCCAATGAAGCAGAGGAAGCTACCTCAATAAATATACTTAAGACAAGGTTGGATAGATTTTTGCATAGTAGGGGAATTAAGGGTTATGAGGAAAAGGCGTGTAACAGAGATGAGTCCATGGCTAGATCAGCCACAATCTGATCGAATGTCGGAGCAGGCTTAATGAGCCAGATGGCCTACTTGTGCTCCTATTTCTTATTTTTTATGTGCTGATTTCCCTCATCACTGCTATAGATACAGTTTCATCAATGGTTAAGCATTACTAGGCTTTCAAACAGAAAATAATCTATGCTTCACGGCAAAGTTTGAAAAAAAAGCTACACATATTGACGTAACAAAATGCAGCTGTAGTTCCAACAGGAAGACCAGACAAAGAGAGTTGGTAGAATCTCAGGTGGTGACGAGAGGGGTACAGGAGTGAGATATGCCAACTAGTGGAGTGGTGTCACAGCAACAACCTGGCATTCAATGTCAATAAAACGAAAGAGCTGATTGTGGACTTATGGAAGAGTAAGATGAAGGAACACATAACAATCCTCATAGAGGGATCAGAAGTGGAGAGAGTGAGCAGTTTCAAGTTCCTGGGTGTCAAGATCACTGAAGATCTAACCTGGTCCCTACATATTGATGCAGTTATAAAGAAGGCAAGATAGCAGCTATACTTTATTAGGAGTTTGAAGAGATTTGGTATGTCAACAAATACACTCAAAAACCTCTATAGATGTACTGTGGAGAGCATTCTGACAGGCTGCATCACTGTCTGGTATGGGAGGGGGGGCTACTGCACAGGACAGAAAGAAGCTGCAGAGGGTTGTAAATTTAGTCAGCTCCATCTTGGATACGGGCCAACAAAGCACCCAGGACATCTTCAAAGAGCAGTGTCTCAGAAAGGCAGCATCCATTATTAAAGACCTCCAGCACCCAGGGCATGCCCTTTTCTCACTGTTACCATCAGGTAGGAGGTACAGAAGCCTGGAGGCACACACTCAGCGATTCAGGAACAGCTTCTTCCCCTCTGCCATCCTATTCCTATAGGGACATTGAACCCTTGGACACTACCTCACTTTTTTAATTCATATTAATTCTGTTTTTGGCATGGTTTTTAATCTATTCAAAATATGTATACTGCAATTTATTTATTTATTTGTTTGTTTGTTTGTTTATTATTTTATTTTATTTTGTTTTTTTCTTCTATATTATGTATTGCATTGAACTGCTGCTGCTAAATTAACAAATTTCACGACACATGCCGGTGATAATAAAACTGATTCTGATTCTGACAAACAATGGACGGTACCAAGATCACAGTGAGCCTGTAAGTTCTATTGAACATAATGAAGTGAAATGTTATTGTTGAATTGAATGCATTGGCAGACTGAACAATGTGCTGCAGTCCAAAATATATAATTTTTCAATTTTCCTTTTATTAGAAAAGTAATTTTTGAGAGCAGATGTCAACTGAAGATTATATCAATTGACTAGAGAGAAAACATTGTGCAATGGAGCTGGATTCAGTCAGTTGCTCATGTTGATAAAGGCAACAGAAATTACCCTGTGTTTCTTGTGATTGAGAGCCTCACATTTATTGCAATTGTTACTGATGTAGAATTAACCCCTGGCACAGTAGAATAATGGTTAGAACAGTGCTTTACACTACAGGCGACCTGGGTTCAGTTCCTATTACTGCCTAGAAGTGTTTGTACTTCTCCCTTCATCATGTGTGTTTCCTCCCGGTGCTTCAGTTTCTGTGATTAGGCTAGGATTAAATCCAGGGGTTGCTTGACAGTGTGGCTCGAAAGGCCAGAAGGACCTATTCCATGCTGTATCTCAATAAATAAACAAACAAAATAAAAACAGATAAACCCAACTGAAATGAAACACGGATTTATGCTTTGCTGGTGCATGATAAATCAATCAATGTAGTGAGAGTTTTGGAGCTGATTAAAGTTTACAAATTCATAATTAGGGGTGCCACGGTAGCACCGGGGTTAGCACAATGCTATACAGCTCAGAGCGTCAGAGCTTGGAGTTCGTTTCTGGAGCCATCTTTAACGAGCATGTATGTTCTCCCCGTGAGTGCGTGGGTTTCTTCTGGGTGCTGCAGTTTCCTCCCACTGTCTAAAGATGTACCGGTTAGATAGTTAAGTAGACATTGTAAATTGTCCTGTGAGTGGCTAGTGTTGAATAGATGGGTTGCTGGGTTGCATGTCTCATTGGGCTGGAAGGGTCTGTTCCATGTTGTATCTCTAAATAATAAATAAATAACTGGAAAAGCTGAGTTTTAAATAAAAGCATAAAATGCTGGAAACTTGCAGTGGGTCAGGCAGCATCTGTGGAAGGAGAAACAGTTGAATTTCAGGTTCAGCACTCTTTGTCAGAACTGAGTTTTAAGTTACCAGTACATCATATAATGAAGAGAATACCAGCTGACTCAATGCTTTAAACTTAAGATAGAGAGCTCAAGATGTTGATTAACTCTTGCATCACGAAGTACATTTTGACCTCACCACCAAATACCCTAGCACTCCTAAACTAAGAAAATAGATTTCCTAGAAACTCATCCCTGGTTGATACAACCAAGTGTATCATTTTGATCATCAAAGGATCCAATTTTTGAAGCTACAAGCTAGGGACAAGCTTCCGGGCATTTATCTATATCTACCCTATCAGATACCACTTGGAGCTTGTTTCTCTCTCCACAGAGTCCTACTTCCCTTCTGAGTATTTCCAACATGATCTTTTTTTCTTTTCAGGATTCTGTCATCTAAACAGGTTTACTGTTTACATTCATTTTACTCCTAGCCTTCATGTCCGTATACTCATAGTAAGCAAAAGTGTTTTTGATATATGAAATTAACTGCATATGAAGTGCCATTGGTCATTTGGAGGCAATTGAGATAATAACCTTAAAACTAATTAGTCAGTTGAGAAACTCATTTGAATTTCAAAGCAATAAAATTCAATTTCCACAGAAATCTTAATAAATAAATCTGGAGATATGAGCTCAGAACTCTTGAGGATAGTCCTGGATAAAGATTCATCCACTTACAAAATGAGGAATAATCCCTTTGCTTAGGGAATGGTGAATCTGTGGAATTCACTTTTCCATGTTGAAGACTGAGACTGATTTTTGGAATCTTGGGTCATCATGGATTATAGAGAATAGACAAGAAAACAAGGTTCATATTCAAAGTTCAAAAAATTCAAAACTTGTTTTATTATCAAATTACATATATGTCACCATATACAATCCTGTGATTCATTTTCTTGTGGGCATTAGCAATAAATCTATAGCAAACAAACATCACAGAATCAATGAAAGACTGCCCAACTAGGGCATCCAACCTGGGTGAAGAAGACAACCAACTATGCAAATACAAAAAGAAGAAATAATAATAATAAATAAGTAAGCAATAAATATTGAATGCATCAGATGAAGAGTCCTTGAAAGTGAGTCCATTGATTGTGGGAACATTTCAAAGATGGAGCAAGTGAAGTTGAGTAAATTATCCCTTTGGATCAAGAGTCTGATGATTAAGGGGTAGTAACTGTTCCTGAACCTTGTAGTGTGAGTCCCGAGGCTCCTTTACCTTCATCCTGATGGCAGCACTGATTAAGTCACTGCTGACTACATGCTGGAGCAGATTCGACGGACTATATAGCCATACCTTCTTCTACATCTAACATTCTTATTTGTCCTTCTTCCTTTGAAACTTCTTTATTGTTAACAACTATGGTGAATCCATCTGTTTTTATTTCTATTTCAATTTGTTTCCGTTAATGCCCAAAGAAATATGTCTGCCCCATGATTTGGATTTATTCATAACCAACTGGTGCTCAGAAGCAATGAAAACACAAAGGCGTCAGGTCTAAAAATCAGAATCAGAATCAGGTTTAATATCACCGACATATGTTGTGAAATTTGTTGTTTTGCATGCAGCAGAACAGAGTAATACATAAACCAACCTTATAAATTACAAGAACATAGAAAAGTACAATGCAGAAACAGACCCTTCAACCCATCTAGTCCATGGCAAACCATTTAAACTGCCTACTCGCATCAACCTCCACGGGGGCCATCTGTACACTTTTCTCTGTACTCTTTCAACCTTATTTACATCTTTCCCATAGGTAGGTGACCAAAACTGCACACAATACTCCAAATCAGGCCTCTCCAATATCTTATACAACTTCAACATAACATCCCATATCTTGTACTCAATACTTTGATTTATGAATGCCAATATGCACAAGCTTTCTTCATGACCCTATAAGTTAAAAAAGTAGTACAAAAAGATGGCAAAAAACAGTGATGTAGCATTCATGGGTTAATTCACTATCCATTTTGAAATCTGAAGGCAAAGGGGAAGAAGCTTTTCCACTCAGCTTATACCTAAAAGCATTAAAAGACATAGGAAGCTAAATAGAGAAACTTACATGGATAAATGAATGAAAGTATATGAACATATCATTAAAATTGAATATAATCAGAAAGGTCTATGACTTGTTGAGCTTTCTCATTGAAACATATCAAAATATTAAACTTAAACACGAGGAATTCTGCAGATGCTGGAAATTCAAGCAACATAGCAAATTTGAAAAATAATAAACTTACTGGACAAGAGAAGACCACGGGGAACATAATGGCCACCCAATATCAATATCGCTTGAGCATGTTGACTTAACATTACCTTACTTGCTATCATATGAGATAGAAATATTTTGGATGGATCTAATTCTTCTCATTCTAAAGCACTTTACAGCAAATGAAGTACACTTGAAACACCGTCAATCTCTGTGGAATAGGGCAGTGGATTTGCACACAGCAACCCTCACAACCATTAATGTGAGAATTACCAACAAAGTAATGTTAATGTTTGACTATCACTCCCCCCTCCTTTAAGCCATCATCAGATTGAGTTTGTGTCTGCCTCTAACCTTGTAATTCAGTCTAAACCATGGACTTGTTGAAAAGAAAGCATTAGGGTAGAATTTTGGACCTCTTCTGAAAAAAGAAATAATAAAATTTCATGACGTTTCCAAGACAGCAAGGCTGGTATTCCCATGAAACTGCTGTCCTTGCATGGTTTTCCAAGGAATGGTGTCACAGTGTATTTTGTGTTTGTTAACTAACAGGGATATTCCCTAATAGTATTAGCAAATCAGAGCAGAACCTGGATAAACTTAAACAAAATAGTAATCTCTTCGGTTTGGAATTGCAAATTTCCTTTGTGCCGACAATGGGCTTGTACTAAATGTAATTTCTTTAACCTTAGTGATTATTATTACCATTTTCCTGAGCAATCTGTATAACCTTCCTTCATCAAGAAAAATAAGACATGATTAGCATTTATTTTTTTACTTTGTTGAGAGACTGAGCATGATTTTCTTTGATTTCTAAAGCTTTTATCTTCCAGCCTTGTAGTAATCGACATCCATTATTTTTCTAGTGAATTTAAATGAAAGTGTGTACCTTGGAAATTGCAAAGGAGAATTTAATAAGCAACTAGAGTAAGAATTAAGTTAATTCAAGTTGTATTCAGCTGTTAAATAATTCATTAATCAATTTATATTCATTTTTAAAATAAAAATTTCAGCATCATAATTGAGGTTTACAATTATGTTTTAACAACCCTTTCAACACAATGCTTGAGTGAAAACTTTGATGCAAACACATTTTTGTTAAAGTTCTTTTTTTAAAAAAATGGTTAATGATTGTGAAATAGTGAAATATTGCTAATTCTGTTTGCATCCACTGAAATTAATAAATAGAGGGGCAGGGAAAGTAATGTTAATGCATTTGGATTGTGCTCAATGAAAAATTTATAAATTATCCATTTTTATCTTTTTACAATCCAGTATAAGTATTGGGTGTTATGGTAACACAGTTTTTAGCACAACCAGCGTCCTGGGTTCAATTCCCGCCGCTGCCTATAAGGAGTTTCTAAGTTCTCTCCATGACTTGGGTTTCCTCTGGGTGCTCCATTTCCCTCCTACAGTCCAATTGGTCATTGTAAATTGTCCCATGATTATGCTAGGATTAAACTGGGGATTGCTGGATCGAAGGTCTGGAAGGGTCTTGCTGTATGTCAATAAAATTAAAAATGTCAATAAAATTTATAAAAAATTAACTAGACTGGTAAAGGCAGCATCGTAAGTCCTCAGAAACTTGACACTATTCAAGGTAAAGCAGCCAAAATGATCAGCACTTTTCTAGCACCTTAAGCCTCAAATGTCACAATATGGTTGCATGGCTTACCCTCTGCCTGTTGCCTTGCAGTACTTTGTTAAGTTATCTTCAGCAAGATCATAGTCTCCACCACTGTGGAAGACAAGGAGAGTAGGTAGAAGCAAATTTCAGTATTTCCAACTTGATTTGGAAATATACTCAGTGGCCACTTTCTTAGGTACACCTGTACACGAGCTCATAAATACAAATCTATAATCAGCCAATCATGTGGCAGCAACTCGATGCATAAAAGCATGCAGACATGGTCAATAGGTTTAGTTGTTCTCCATACTAAATATCAGAATAGAGAAGAATTTTGATCTAAGTGACTTTGACCGTCGAATGATTGTTGGAGCCAGACGGGGTGGTTTGAGTATCTCAGAAACTGCTGATCTCCTGTCATTTTCCCACACAACAGTCTCTAGTGTTTACAGAGAATAGTGCTAAAAACAAACAGAAAAATCCAGTGGGTGGCAATTTTGTGGGTAAGCTCAGAGGAGAACGGTCAGACTGGTTCAAACTGACAGTATGGCAACAGTAACTCAAATAACCACATGTTACAACAGTGGTGTGCAGAAGAGTATCTCTGAATGTACAACACATAAACCTTGAAGTGGATGGGCTACAACAGCAGAGTATGAACATAAACTCAGTGGTACCTAATAAAGTGGCCATTAAGTGCATAATGCCTTTGGGTTTATCTCCTGGATCTTCCTACCAAACAGCACTGTGGAAAAATCTTAACTAGAAGGATTGCACCAGCTCAAGAGGGTGGTTCCCCTCCAGCTTCTCAAGTGCAATAAATCAACACTGCTGCTCAAGCAGATGCTGGTAACTCCTTTCCTGCAGCCGTTTACAAGTTTGATTCAACTTTCTCAAGGGCAATTTTGGACAGGAAATAAATTCTACTCTACCCTAGCAACACTTACCTCATGAAAGTCTTAAAAAAAAGTCCTGAATTTAAATTGGACTCAGGAGGCAGCTTGCAAAAAATGGGGGAATTGGTAGATAATTTTTTTCAATCTGGCTAATATTCTTTCCAATGGAATAGCCAGCTCTAACTGTAATCTAAGTTGAATCCTAGTATCAGAGATAAAATAGTAACCAAAATTAGTTGATAACACAGTGACATGATTGTGCAGTGGCTAGTGTTGTTGCCTCATCGTGCAAGAAACTTGGATTCTCTCCATGATTATGAGAAGTTCGTTTGGGTGCTTTGGCTGCCTCTTGCATGTAAAAGGCTTGCTAGTAGGTTCATTCCTTCAAGAGGACCACAACCTTGTCGTGGTTTGGAGCCCCCAATACCTCAATGACCCACAGAGCTATGTTGGCTGGAGTCAGAGCTTTATGCTTTGACTCTTGGTATGATCACCCATGCCAAACATGTCGCAGGGTAGAAACCAGACTACCCTGGGTTGGGGGTTCATCTCAGGGCTAGCAAAACTGATTGGTAAAACAAAACTGTTATGAAACAGTAACGAAGAATCATTCTACATCTGAGTATGATGGTATACCTGAGTCTCCACTATGACTGACAATAATGAAAACCAAGCTACTGACAGGATGAAGAAAGCTCTAAACACTACCAGAGGTGGAGGATCTTCACTGCTGGCCGAAATGCTAGCAGCATAATGAGCATTAGAGAGTAGGTTAATTAGCAACTGTAAATTATACCCATATATTAGAGTAGGTTAAAGGTGCAAAGAATCAAAATGGAGTTGATGAACATGTGTGAAAGTAAATAATTTGTTGGGGTGCAGAGAAATAAAGGGAAGATGAATGGAACCAGTGGGCTTATTACTCTGGGTCCAGAATGAAACACATGGGCCATATATCATCCTTCAGTGTCTAAAAGTAGCAATCAGAATTACAAAGCAGAACTAAATCCAATAATAAGGAATTATTCAGCAGATGACTTCAAGACACCTAAGTGAGTGTGGATGACTTCCAAAGCAATTTTGTTAAAATTATGCGACTACCTTTGGTGGACCTGCTCTGCCACGGATCAGGACATGGGACCATTCCCTCAACAGCATTGGATCAAAAGCCTGATAGGACAATGAGACGCCACTGTTTCATTCGTTATCTGCTGTAAAATACGATATGGGCAACCATGGTTTTTCCATGACTTTGATTGTTCTTGGCAATTTTTTCTGCAGAACTGATTTGCCACTGCCTTCTTATGGGCAGTGTCTTTACAAGATGGGTGACTTCAGCGTTATCGATACCCTTCAGAGAATTGTCTGCCTGGCATCTGTGGCTGCATAACCAGGACCAGTGATATGCACCAACTGCTGATATGACCATCCACCACCTGCTCCCATGGCTTCATGTGACCCTGATTGGTGGTGGGGAAGGGGGTCGCTGGTGCTACACCTTGCCCAAGGGTGACCTGCAAGCTAGCAGAACGCCTTACACCATCTTTGGTAGAGACGTATCTCCACTCCACCACCCATACCATGAGAGTACCTCTAATAGTGGGTCAACTACTTTTCCCATGAGAATTTGGAAATATGCAATTAAAGGGCTGGATTGTTCAGCAATATCCACTATCCATGAATGAATAAATTATACAGTAAAAATTTAGAGGAATATTTTTATCGTTTAGAGAAATAATACATGTGAAACTCGCTGCTACACAGATTGCTTTGGCTGAATACTGCGTTGATGGAAGCTCGGTAAGTACATGGAGAGAAGAAGAATAGAATTAGGCTGCCGGGTTGAGAGAAGATCTGTTAGAGAAAGTTCATGTTGTACATAAACAGCAAAATTGATCATGTGGTTTTGCTCTGGGCTGTAAATTTAATGTACAGTCAGAAGTGTAAAACGGATAACCAATTTGCAATAGTCAGTTTTGCCTTTGGCTAATGACAATTTCAATATCTGGATGACACAATTTCACTTCATGTTCTCTGTAAGAAACTAAGCCCTTCGAAGCCATGGATTAGTTTACAGGCTTAACTAAAATAATGGAGGAAAGTCACTGAATAACTGAAGCAGGGATAATTAGCAGAGACTTGGACAATCCACTTCTACAACATAATCTTACTAAATCTTCAATTAGAATTGTCCAGTTCCACTTTCACTGATATTTTATTTTCCCTTTTGAAGAATACATCTCACAATGCTCTTAGCACATGCTCAGTGATGTAACCTGGGGTCATCGGGTGCTTCAGGTCGTTCAACGTCAGACACCCGCGCCCAGGTGACCCGGCCGTCAACGATCAAGCCATGACTTGTGTTCAGGTAGCATGTGCTGTAGATCTCCCTGGATTTGCTCCCTTAATCCAGAGCTGTCTTGAGGCACTCTCTGCTGTCTCAGTGATGTTGCTGGTGGCTCTCTGCCTCCTTGTACCAGGGATACCCAATGCACTGAGGGCTCTGTGAAGAGACTGCCCAGTGAAATCCTGGCAGCCCACTTCAATAGGCATGCACTTTGCCCTCCATCCCTGCCTCTGACATTCACTGACCAGTTCCTTGTACCTGACAAGCCTTCCCCAGATGCTCCTCCCATGGCACTGGCAACCCCGGCAGGATGATGTATTTTCCTGCTTTGGACACCAGGAGGATGTCTGGTCTCAAAGTGGTCTTGACGATGTGCTGTGGGAACTTTAGTTGCTTCTCTGGGTCAGTTAGGAGCTGGCAGTCGTGAGTGGGTACCAGAATCCCTGTGGGTGGTTTTAATCTTGTTTCTGGTCGCTCTCCAGCTCTCAGAGGTGATGGCTTGATTACAGGTTTGAGCTCGTTTGCTACTACTGATTCCGAAGTAGACTGCTTCTGCAAGGGTCTTCAATACCTGTGCTTGGCCCTCTCCGAGAGTTTTCGGGCAATAGCTCAGGAAATGCTCCAAGTTTCCTCTCCTGGAATACAGCAGACAGTCTGGGGCATCAACCTTATCCCAGCAATGCATATCAGATGGGCTGGTAAAGATGTCATATACCGCCCGGACAAGGAACTTGATTCAGTGTGGCTCTGCTCACCAGAGATCAGACCATGCCACTCTCCTTTCCATGGCCTACTCTCACCTGGTCCAAGCTCCCTTCTGCTTCATGTTCACTGCTTTGTTGGATCTCTGCCCTCACTTCCTCCTGGATGACCTTGCACTTCTCTCTCCCCTTAGCCATGTCATACCTGGGGACTGGGAAGCTTCCCAGGCCAGCTGTTCCTCAGGTCACCGCTCCCATCAGGACGTGGCCGAGATTCAACCTATTGCATGGCAACTTCTGCTCTCCACTTTCTCCTGGTCTTCACAATGGAACCTGCCCGGGCCACCTTTGGGTTGCTGGACTCCCTACATCGCATTACCTCTCTAGCTCTTGTCAAGGGCAGTCATAGCTTGGTGTTCTTTCTATAGAGGGCGATGCTGCTGAGAGTCCTGGGCAATCCCAGTCACTGCTGGAGAAAGCTACTGACCTTTCCCTCTAGGTTCTTGACAGTGGAAATTGGAAGTTCTTACAGTGCCTATAAAAAGTATTCACCCCCAGTTGGAAGTTTTCATGTTTTATTATTTTATAACATTGAATCGCAGTGGATTTAATTTGGCTTTTTTTTACACTGATCAGCAGAAAAAGACTCATTTGTGTCAAATTGAAAACAAATCTCTAGAAGTTGATCTAAATTAATTACAAATATAAAACACAAAGTAGTTGATTGCAGTATTCACCCCCTTTAATATGATGCATCGAATCATCCATCATTCTCGTAAAGAAGAATGGGGAAAAATTGCAGTATCCAGATGCGCAAAGCTGTTAGAGACCTATCCACACAGACTCAAGGCTGTAATTGCTGCCACCTACTCATGCAATCAAATATTTTATGTTTTATATTTGTAATTAATTTAGATCACTTTGTTGAGATTTGTTTTCACTTTGACATGAAAGAGTCTTTTTCTGTTCGTCAGTGTAAAAAAAACCAGATTAAATCCACTGTGATTCAATGTTGTAGAACAATAAATCATGAAAACTTCCCGGGGGGAGGAGTGAATACTTTTTATAGGCACTGTATACCAGCAGTGGCCAAAGAATCCTCTGTAGGACGCCATGCTGGTATATCCAGACCTTGAACTTGCCAAGTAGTCCTGACCGGTCAACTGTTTTCAACCAGCCCTTTAGCTCTTGGCAGGCTGCCTGGATGAATGGTGTGTCTTTCAGGCTGCTCTTTTGACGCTGTGCCAAGGCTCTTCACTAGCTTTTCCGCGATAGTTGGACTGGGTGTTCCTGCAATATTAAAGCAGAATCTATCAGTGACTCTGCCCTTTCTCAACACCAATGATCTTGATTTTGTGGGCTTGAAACTCATCCTTGTCCAGTTGATGAGCTTCTCCAGTCCTTGCAGAATCCACCTAGTCCCAGCCACAGACTCCGTGATGACCATGAAAGCTCTAATTGGTGGTTGCCGTACACCAGACATGGAGCAGGGGCTGCGGTACTCTGGTTCAGCAGACTTTGCAGTCATATTCATTGGAAGGACAAAGAGGGTCACAGAGTTGGTAGAGCCCGTGATGATCCTGATCTCCAGCCTGTGCCACTTTGACGTAGCTTCACCTGATCAGGGTCTCATTCAGATGTGGTTGTAATAGTCCAGGATGAGGTCCGCCACTTTGCATGGAATATGACGCTTGTCTATGGTTGTCAGCACCAGCTTGTGGGGGACTGATCCATAGGCGTTGGCCAGGTCGAGCTAGAGCAACCCCAGGTCTCCTCTGTTCTCCTACATCACTCGAAACAGCTGGGTCAGCACTCCTGTGTGCTCCAAACACCCAGCCTCTCCTGGAATACTTCCCTTCTGCACAAGTATATCAATTTATCCATTGTTAGAGAGGAAAGCTGCCAGCTGCCTTGCGACAATGCTGAAAAAGGTCTTCCTTCGACACTGAGCAAGAAGGTGATCCTGAACTGGTTGATGTTCCTGAATTCTTTTTCCTTTGGGATCAGGACTCCATCAGCAAATTTCCACTGCTCAGCCACCTTTATTTGACTCCAAATGACTCTCAGTATCCTTCATAGCCATTTAAGCAGTGCTTATAGACTTTGTATGGGTCTTCACTCAGACCTGTTGCAGAGCCAGACCTTGTCTTCCTCACCTCTTCTTGCACTTTCAGGAGTAGATCCCTGCTGTGGAATTTAGTGCTGCATGGAGGTGGATCTATCAAGATGCTTCAGTGATCCAAATATCTTCCACTGTTGGGTTTACTGTAAGTGGTCTGGACATGCAGGTCTAATTCCTCCTTGTAGCACATCAAGGTCCTTTTTAGCTTCTGTCTCACTGTGTGTTCTGTGTTACTGCTTCACCCACCAGACATTTCGTCCAGGGCCGGTGAACCTTCAGACCTCGGTTATTCTTGCAGATTTTCCCGCAAATGCATTCCACACTCGTCATCGGTTTTCCGCTTCAATGGTTCATTACCCTTGGGTCAGTCAGGTTGGGGTGCTCATCCTCCCCTTCCCCCGCCCCTGGGCTCCACTGGAGGTGTGTTTCCATTGGACGATCAGAAGCTTGATTTGGTTTTTTCCTCACAGAAGATGCAGCTTGGGTTGCTAACTCTCTCCGCCCCAGTTGCCCTCTTTCTGGTTGTCACTGCGTGATTCATAGCTGTCAACCAGTCTGCTT
Source organism: Mobula birostris (assembly GCF_030028105.1). Taxonomy (NCBI): domain Eukaryota; kingdom Metazoa; phylum Chordata; class Chondrichthyes; order Myliobatiformes; family Myliobatidae; genus Mobula; species Mobula birostris. The sequence goes on along the minus strand of NC_092378.1, from coordinate 10,684,678 downwards.
CTGGCCGTCACTGGTAGCTCCAGCTATATTTAGGGCCAAAGCATATCTTCGCTTATAATCTTTGGCATCATTTCTACCTGGGTTGGGTGAATGCTTTCTGTTGGAATGAATGGAGAATATTCATTCCAACAGAAGCAACGTAGAGAGTTCTGGCATCTTTTTCCTCAGAGTAATTTTTCAGTGATTTTCATCCTGATATTTCATTAAAGAAAGAAGGATTGTTACAGTGTGTGGCTGACGTGAATGCTTATGTTTATTTTGTTGCACCTTTAACATTCTCCACATAATAGCAATACATATTATTTCTCCAAATAAACCTGCTATAGCTCCTTGTGATGATACACCAATGTCATTGGCTCTGTCTCCAGTGATGCAATTCCTGTGAATCTACTGACACTTCACTTTTTTTCTTGATATTCAAAGGAATTGTGCAGGAGATTTAATGTAAAGATGTTATTACAGCTTGGGATGGCAGAGCTCAGAGTTCAATTCTGACGTCGCCTGTAAGGAGTTTGTATGTTCCTCCCCAGTGGCACGTGGGTTTCTTCCGGGTGCTCCAGTTTCCTCCCACATTCCAAAGGTATAAGGTTAGTAGGTTAATTGGTCATTGTAAATTGTCCTGTGATTCGGCTAGGGTTAATGGGGGGTTGCTGTGCAGTAGGGTGACTCGTTGGTCCGGAAGGGCCTATTCCGTGCTGGATCTCTGAATAAAAATAAATGTCCAATTGTTTCCAGTCCTTTCGTGTTCTCTTTTGTAAAGAGAAAATTATAAAAATTATAAAGGATTATCATCTCATTTATGAATAGTGGCAATAAACAGATTGATCTTACCTCGGATATCTGGAGTAAGTGGAAAGGAAATGGGTTAGCACCGACTTATACTTGGACTTCACCTATTGCCATCCTCAAACCAGCTTTCTATTGGGCAGTGAACTTGATGCAGGTAGGTTGTAAGTAGAAATCTTCATGAAGACTTTGACGTTGTTGTTCAAATTTATCAGATAAACTTTCAGATAGATTTTGATGTTGTTCCTCGAACTTTTCCTCTAGAACCTTCATCATAACCTCATAAGATAGCTCCGTTTGTTTAGAGTCACCTTTTCTTTTTCCTCCGTTCCCATCTGAATCTTTCCTGTCTTTGGCTTTGGATCTTGTACTCATTTTCTTAAATTCCAGAGTTGCAATTTAAGAAAAAATCAGTAAGATAGAATAAATCTTCTGGTGTGGGTAAAAATTGATTAGATCAAGGAGATCATAGGTTAAAAAAGATAACAGGAATGGAGCGAAGACAGAAGCCACTTCACTCCATGAGCGCTCCCTGCAGAATCGGTTATAAGTAGAAATCAAAGCAATTTTTGTCTGCTGCAAATTTCTTCATGCCATACAATCCAAGGTAAGTATTCCATTATGGTTCATGTCAAATGTTCCCTTAAAATTATTAATGTTCCCTTTTAGAAATTAAAAGATGGTAAATGGTGTAAGAAGTATTGGCTTCTCACTTGGCTTCACCTATCGCCTTCACCTAGCCTCCGTCTGCTCCACCCTCCCTTTTCTTCTGTCATCTCCTCCCTTCCTTTCCAGTCCTGCGATCGTGGCCCGAAACAATGACTGTTTATTCATTTCTATCGATGCTGCCTGACCTGCTGAATTTTGTATACGTTGCTTTGGATTTCCGGCATCTGCATATTTTCTCTCGTTTGGATTGTGTTAACGCAAACAAACTTGAATTGATGTCTCAGCTTATTTCCATTATTATAAAGGGACTCATTCAACCCTATGGAGGCAGGGAGTAGGGGATGGAGTGTGATGAGGAATGGGCAAACCAGTGAGCTCTGATATAATCAAACTCGATATATAATTTGATTACATGTGGGATCCAGGAGATAATAATGCTTTAAAATGAGAAATTCTGCAAATACGCGAAATGCAAAGCAACACAAGCAAAATGCTGGAGGAACTCAGCAGGTCAGGCAGCATCTATGCTAAATGAATAAACAGTCGATGTTTTGTGCCAGGTCCTTACTTCAGGGTTCCTGATTATGCCTTTTCTGCTGTGATAAGCCATATGTCACTGCTGGAACACTTTTCAGTTTAGTAGATTTCTTGCACTACGGTCTGTTGACCTGAGGGGCCACACATGAATTGCCAGTGTGGCCATCCTTGGTCCATTTGTCCATCTGCTTTTGCTGGCCTAGGAAGGCCCCTTCTTAGATTTTAACTCTCTATTAAGAAATGCTGCAAAGTACTCTGAGTAAAATGGACAGTTTTTATCCCCTCCTTCCCCTGGCTAAATATAAAAAACATAAGAAATTGGAGAAGGAGTCAGCCGTCTGGGTTGTCGAGTTCCTCAGAACCCTTAATTCTCCTGCTTAGAAAAATAAATCTACCCGACTGTGCCTTTAATATATTGAATGAGGTAGCCTCAGTGAGTTCCCTGGGAAGAGAATTAACTACTCTTCAGGAAAAAGCTGAATTCAATTCTAGTTTACTGAGTCCTTTAAGAACAATTTTTAAACTATCACCAACATGGGCAGAATTCTCTATAACAACATTTACAAACTTCTAAGTGTCTTTTTCCATATTATTGATGGAGATTTCAGTACATGTGCCATTTTGCACGCTACAGATCAGTTAGGATTATGGTTTGTGATAGGGTTAGTACTTCAATGATACGTTAATTAAGCTAGTCAGGGAACTACACTGTAGAAGAAATGTGATAGTGCTAGTGATGTTCAGGAGAGATTTGAAAGAACGCTGCCATGGGTGGGAAGGTTTTAAAAAGACAGAAGGTTAGCTGAGTTGGGCTTGTTTTCCTTGGGGCAAAGGAGCCTGAGGGAAATTTATTAAAAAATATGAAAATCTGTATGAGGTGATTAGGAAGGACTGGTTTCGCTTATATAGGTTTGGTATTATCCTTTATTACTATTCATTTTTCTGATCTTCTGCATTCCCTCATTATTTGAGACAACAGGAAAATTGGATCAATGTTGAATGACTAAGTTATTCAGTGCAGTCATAGGTGCTAACAATATGCTGAAATCAAAAAGCAGGGAAAGAGAAATAGAATAAGGAACAGGATGTTGCTCATTCTATCTGGGTGGCAGGGTGGAGATACGTCTCTACCACAGGAGGTGTAAGGCACTCCTTCCCTCCACTAGCTTGCAGGTCACTCTTGATCAAGGTGTAGCACCTGCTTAGCCCCTCCAGATTCACATGAAGCTGTGAGAGCCAGTGGTGGATGGTCATATGAGCTACTGGTGCATTTAACAAGTCCTGGTCATGTGACCGCTGATGCCAGGCAGACAATCTCTGAAGAGTATTGATAATGGCTAGGGTCACCTCTCTTGTAAAGACATTGTCCAGAAGAAGGCAATGGCAAACCACTTCCGTAGAAAAATTTGCCAAGAACAGTCATGGTCGTGGGATGATCTGGATTGCTGATGTCATACAAAATGAACGAACAAACAGTATGTCACTAGGATATTGATGGATGAAAAACAATAATACAATTCTAAAGCAAACATTCAAGTGTCTGGACTAATTTAAGGGAACACACTGAGTCCTAGATAATCCAGTTTTCTGATTTTATTTAACAACAGCCTTGTCAAGAAGCTGGAGGGATATACTGCTGCATCAACCCAGTAAAGAACATAACCTCAGTTAGAGTCAGAAAACATATCTGTCCAGACAGAATAACTCTGGTTATTCCTAACAATGCAGTGCCCTGAGTAAGCAAAATAACATTTCTAACCTTAACAGAACGTAGGAAAAAGCAGCACATTTCACAAACTACAAAGTATTTGAAATTGCTTCACTACAAATCCATTTTTAGTACAGAGAATGATATGCACCTGATTTTATTTTATCCTGCTTCTGTGTGGTGCTTAAACAAAGGGAGATAGTTTACTTTTTGAGAATATATTCAGAACTAGCTTCACTGAAGCCACACAAATTCAGATAAAGAAAATTATGCTGATTTTCTTGAAAGGTAGAAGTCTTGCATATCCTCCAGGGAATACTCACAGTAACAAGTAAAGTACAGTAAAAAAAAAATCTAGGTGGACTCTCACTGTTAGATCAAAAGAACAAGTTCCCCTTTAAGGATACCAACCGCCTTCAATGCCACGGGAGATGTATAACTGCTCAGTGTGAGCTCCCAACCATTATCTGATGGAATTTCTGAAAATGTTTTAAAATAAATTCAAATTCAAATTTAAATTAAATTTTGTAGTATACTCCGTGAATGCACACAGAACAATACACTTGCTGTTTCCTATTCTCTCCTGTGTTGTTTCCTGAAGACCTAGCACATGGTTTTACAATCAACAGATACTCTGCTGATTCAAAACATATCATGGCACATTATTGTTTTTCTTGATGTCTCTGTATTGACGGACAAGATGAGGTTCATAAAATCTACTTATAAAGAAGTATCTGGATTTAATCCTCACCCATTGCCATTGCACCAGATTCCAGTGGGGAAAGAATGGTTGTTCAAACATTTTTTTCATGATTCTTCATTAGTGAGGGGAAATTGTCCAAGATTATCCAATGATCACTGCCCAGTTAGTGCACTGTGCATGATCTGTTTAGCTGGTCAGTACTCACCATTATGTGGAATGTGGGGAGAATGTTTCTTATGATGGGTGAGTCTAGGACCAGAGGCCACAGTGTCAGAATAGAGGGGTGTCTTTCTGGAATGGAATGGAAGAGGAATTTCTTCAGCCAGAGAGTGGTGAATCTGTGGGATTCGCAGCTGTGGAGGCCAGTATTTGCGTATATTTAAGGCAGCGGTTGAAATATTCTTGATTAATAAGGGCATGAAGGGATATAGGGAAAGGCAGGAGATTGGGGCTGAGACTGAAAATTTGTTCAGCCATGATGCAATGATGGAGCTGAATGGATGGGCCAAATGGCCTAATTCTGCTCTTATATCTTGTGGTCTTATTGAATCCAACAGGAGAATTATGGACAGGGGACAAGATATTATAGAGACTTTTATGATTATAGAACTGGTCTGAAACTAAAATAGCATCTAAAGATGATGGTAATTATGAGGGATATGGTTAGCGTTAGATAACAGGGTGAAGCTACATCTCTACCAAAGGAGGTATAAGTTGCTCCTTTCCTCCACTAGACAGCAGCTCACCCTTGGGCAAGGTGTAGACCTGCTTAGTCCCCCATTTAGGGGCATATGAAGCCATGAGAGCAGGTGGCGGATGGTCGTACGAGCAGCTGGTGCATAACACAAGTCCTGGTTATGCGACCACTGATGCCAGGCAGACAGTCTCTGGAGAGTATGAATAATGGCGAGAGTCACCCATCCTGTAAAGACACTTTCCTGAAGAAGGCAATAGCAAACCACTTCTGTGGAAAATTTTGCCGAGAGTAATCATGGTCATCAGACCATGATCAGCTACATCACACAATATGGCACATAATGATGATGATGAAGATGATGATAGTTAGGGTAAATGTAAGTAAGTTTTTCCACTGAGGTTGGATAAGACTCGAACCAAAAGCCATCAATTAAGAATGAAACGCAAACATGAGGAATTCTGCAGATGCTGGAATTTCAAGCAACACACATCAAAGTTGCTGGTGAATGCAGCAGACCAGGCAGCATCTCTAGGAAGAGGTACAGTCGACGTTTCAGGCCGAGACCCTTCGTCAGGACTAACTGAAAGAAGAGCTAGTAAGTTAGTCCTGACGAAGGGTCTCGGCCTGAAACGTCGACTGTACCTCTTCCTAGAGATGCTGCCTGGCCTGCTGCATTCACCAGTTAAGAATGAAAGGTGGAATGTTTAAGGGAAATATGAATGGCCTAATTCTGCTCCTATATCTTATGGCCTTAGGGTCTTATAATCTTTTTTTCCATCTGTCACTGGACTATGTTGTTATTGCACACTGTCCACAAAGGGTAGTGCATTAACCTGTCTATGTTTCTTCTACAATGTCTCCCAAACCAACAAATTTATCAATTGAAATGGTAAGGAAGAATGGGATGTCACCTCTTGCAAATACCCTTCTGCACCATTGTAATCTGGATATACTGTATATCACTTTTCCTTCAGAGTCAGTGGGTCTAAACCTTGAAAGCAATATAGGAGTTCCTTCTGAAGTGGTTCAAAAAGATGATTTGCTACTATATCAATAAAATTGAAAGAATGCAGAGAAAATTTACGAGGATTTTGTTGCCAGGACTTGAGGGCTTGAGTTTTAGGAAAAGTTGATTAGTTTAGGAATTTATTTGCTGGACCATAGAAGATTGAGAGGAGATTTGATTGAGATACGCAACATTATGAGAGGCATAGATAGGGAAAGTGCAAGCAGACTTTTTTGACTAAGGCTGGGTGAGAATAGAACTAGAGTTGATAGGTTAAGGGTGAAAGGTGAAAAGTTAAAGGGGAACATGAGGGGGATCTTCCTCACTCAGAGGGCGGTGAGAATGTGGAATGAGCTGCCAGCAGAAATGGTGAAGACGGGTTCGATTTCAAGATTGAAGAGAAACATCTTAGAGTGAGGAACAGTTTAAATGCTGGGCCAGATAGATTAAAAATGCTGGGTGACGGGACTGGAGGTGAGGGTGGGTCCGGTTCTGCCTGCTGCTCAGGGATGTTCGCTCTGCTGTTCGCTGCAGTAAGTCTAAGCCTGTGGGCCTGCTCTGGTGCCCTGGGATTTGTGTGTGCAGACTCCACGATGTTTTGCTCTACTGTCTGACGAAATGAGTCTGAGCCTGTGGGCCTGCTCTGGTTCTGCAGGACTTGTGTCTGCAGTCTCCGCGATGTTTTACTCCTCTGTCTGAAGAGCTGAGGCTGAGGCTGTGGGCCTGCTCCAACTGCTCCAGTCTTCGTGTCTTTGGCCTCACTTTCATTCTGAATGCTGTTACTTGCTTTAATTGTTTGCACAGTGTGTTTGTATTGTTTGGAATTTTCTCTCTCTCTGCATTGGGTGTCTGTTGGTCTTCTTCTAATGGGTTCTTTTGGGTTTCTTGTCTTGTGGCTGCCTGTAGGCAGCTGAATCTCAAGGTTGTATAATATATACATACTTCAATAATAAGTCTACTTTGACCTTTGAACTCAGAAATTTGGAAAGGCACATGGAAGGGAGGGGTATGGAGGTCTGTCGTCTAGGTGCAGGTCGATGGCACCAGACAGCTTAATAGTTTGGCATGGACTAAACTGGCAAAAGGGCCTGATTATATGCTACAGTGTTCTATGACTGTATGATGAACATGTCAAAAATAATTAAAGAATTTACTTTTTAAAAATGCCTCAAGATAAATCTGAGGGTCGAGGATAAACATTTGAATGGTTTTATTCTCATAGCAAACGTAGAGCAATAGAGCTTGAATGTGGATTTGCAAAAATTGTACTGAATTGTGAAGCACCTTCAAGATTCGTCTGAATTCCGCAGCTGTTTTTATGGACCTTTCCTGCTCATCTAAACCGAATCCAGGTACAAAAATAACAACACAATTAACCTCTACAGTGCTTCCCTCTTTGCAGGAGATAGAACCAATTGACTTCATACTGGGCTTTCTGGATTTCATAAAGAACAAAGGCACATAAATTATGTTGAACCTTTGCAAAATGCTGAATAAGGCATAAATCGAATACTGCATCCAATTCTGGTTAATACATTTTAAGAAAGATGTAAAGAATTTGGAAGGAATGCAGAAAAGATTCCAGGGATGAGAGATTTCAGGTATCAGACTAAACTGGACAAACTGGAATTGTTTCATTGGAGCAAAATATATTGAGAGGAGATTTAATAGAGCTGTGCAAAATCATAATGGGTTACAACAGAGTGAATGGAAAGAAATTGTTCCAATTAGTAGATTGTTCATGGATCAAGAGAAACAGATTCATAATGACGAGTTAAAGATTCAGGAGCTGATGCAAGCTAAATTATTTTCTGCAGAGACTGAACATTATCTTAGATTTCCTCCTGTAAGGGTGGCGGAAATGGAGTCAGGAGTTTCACAAAGGACTTGGACAGGACCTAAAAATAAAACTTTTGAGAGTTATGAGGAAAGAGAAGGGGAATAGGATTGAATTGATTACTCCACATTGAGTCAATGACTGAACAGCTTTTTCTTGTGCCTTAATGATCCCACATTTCAGTGACAGACACAGCTCTGCTGAACCTACCTAGAGCACTGTTTAATTGACTCCCCTCAATAACTAACATAATCATTAATAAGTTTTTCATTAAAGTCTGTATAGGGTGGAGATTCAGAAGACTTTGGTGTTTCTGCTGATGCAAGTGGGAGAGGGGAGGGGAATCAATGTTTTTGCTGCTGCTTGTGCAAAGGAGGGGGCTGCTTTAGGGCTTTGTTGCTTCTATTATTCATTCTATGGGTTTTCTTGCTCCATGGATATCTGTGAAGAATAAGAATTTTAGGTTGCATACAGTAAACATTTTCTGATATTAAATGAACCTTTGACCCTTTTTGAGCCTTTGACTTCTGGCATTTGATAGGATCGTAATACTCAGCCAAAGCAAATTCTTTCTAATAGGTTATTGGATTTATCCATTGTACAAATAATCATAACGTGGCTGTTGTTACAAATAGAAATGGTTTTAAGCAAACACATTAGTAGTAATCTAGGCCCATAACAGAACACGAAGAAAATGGTGAACCACAAGCTCGACAGTGGAATATCAATGAGGAATCATAAAGAAAATTTACCGTGCTTTGGTTGAGCCACAGCTTACATCATATACTGTATCTGCTGGCACACCAGAACACATTTTAGCCCCGTATGCAATTCACAGGAGGCCCACATTATTGGTGCTTTCATCAGTAGATTGAGTTTTAAGATTTGAGTTATTGTGCCTTCAGTCTTGAGTCACTTGAGATGCAGAAAACCAGAGAGAATAAACAGCAATGGATATATTGATCTGGAACATTGCTTCAAACTCACACAGTAGGAAAGGGAGCAAACAGTTAGCCCAATTTTTTTTTTAACGTGACTAAATCCAGGGAATACTTCAAACAGAGTGGTCACTATAGCAAATGAACATCCAGTCAAAACAACAAAGTGTAAAATGCTGATGGTGTTTCCAAAATAATTAAGAGCTCTGTTGAGGAACATTAAATTTTGCCCATAAAATCATAAGATATAGGAGCAGAAAGGCCATTTGACCTGCTGAGTCTGCTCAGCCATCATGGTTGATCCTTTTCTTCCCCTCCTCAGCCCCAGTCCCTAGCCTTCTCCCTGTAACATTTGGTGCTGTGACCACTCAAGAACCCATCAATCTCCACCTTAAATACACTCAACGACCTGGCCTCCACAGCTGCCTGTGGTAACAATTTCCACAGGTTCACCACCCTCTGGTTAAAGAAATTTCTCCACATCTCTGTTTTATATGATGCCCCTCTACCCTGAGGCTGTGCCCTCTTGTCCTAGACTCCTCCACCATGGGAAACATCCTTTCCACATCTACTCTGTCTAGGCCTTTCAACATTCAAAAGCGTTCAATGAGATCCCCCTCATCCTTCTAAATTCCAGTGAGTGTTGACCCAGATTCTCATATCATAACCCTTTCATTCCTGAATCATCCTTGTGAACCTCCTCTGAACCCTCTCCAAAGCCAGCACACCTTTTTTAGATAAGGGGTGCAAAACTGTTCACAATACTCGAGGTGAGGTTTCACCAGCACCTTCTAAAACTCCATCATCCCTGCTCATATATTCTAGATCTCTTGAAATGAATGCTAACATTGCAGTTGCCTTCCTCGCCTCGGACTCAACCTGCAAGTTAACCTTTCGGGTGTTCTGCACAAGGACTCCCAAGTCCCTTTGCATCTCAGATTTTTGGATTTTCTACCCATTTAAAGTACATGACCATGCATTTTCCAACATTGTATTTCATTTGTCACTTTCTTGCCCATTTTCCAAATTTGTCTGTTTGGCAACTTGATTCAGTATGGATTTTATTAGTAATTTTACTTTTATTGAAAAATTAGAAATAATGGATGATTGCAAGTAGTCACCAAATTGTTGGAAGCACAGAAAAAAAGAAGTTTATATACGGACTTCAGTTTTCATCTCCCTTTTTGCATTCCACTCAATATCTAACCTAAGCATAAATCGGGTTTCTTTTTGGTCTTATAAATACACTACAGTAAAATTGTTATGATCTGTTGAACATACAGTACTGTGCAAATATCTTTGGCACATATATATAGCTAGAGTGCCTAAGACTTTTGCACAGTACCACCATAATTTTATGTATTGCACTGTACTGCTTCCACAAAACAAAACAAATTTCATGATATACGTTAGTGCTGATAAACCTGATTCTCATATGGGTCTCTATTGTGGACTGAGAATGGGAAGTGGGGTAGGGAGAGGGGAATCATAGTTGGGAAAAGTGGAAGGAAGAGGGGAGGGAGTGGGAAACACTAGGGAGACATCCTCTAATGATGAATTAACCAGTTATTTGGAATCAAATTACTTTGCCTGGTGTCTCAGGGATGGATGTGTCTGTACCTGCAATGCCCCCTCCCCATGCCCCTGACACTCCTCTGCCTCCTGTCCTACACTCCTCCCATGGTGCTCCACCCTTACTATTCCTGGGAGCCTAGGTGTGTGTGTGTGTGTGTGTGTGTGTGTGTGTGTGTGTGTGTGTGTGTGTGTGTGTGTGTGTGCGCGCGCACCTAAACCTGTTGCACAGTATTGTATGGTAAGCTCTATAATGCAAGTGGTCAGGCAGACAGCAGTTAGAAAGGTTGAGAGGCACCAGTCTCCCAGATGGGAATTACATTGCCAGAGAAAAATGTATTACTTTTAGATGGTAACTACAATGGCTTTTGGTGTATGTGTGTATTTTATTCTATTCTTCATGCATTTGTGGTCATGCATACTGAATCTTATTGTGTACTTTCTGAAACAACAGTCCTTGCATTTTTTTTCCAGTTGTCTTCAGTAAAGGTGATGGAAAGGTTTTGACATCTTATGAGTATCCCATTGAACATAACAGGTGAATTGAAAGCAGCAAGAATTTGAAATGTTGAAAGCTACTGGATTTAGCCAGTAATTTCCATACTTTTTTTTGTAAAAGAAAAGCAACCTTCTATGATACGTACTTTTTACAAGATGAAAATTCATTTTCACAAAAACAATAATTGAGTGCCGGTCATGTTTTTTGTAATTAGATAAAACTTGAAATTTCCGGTAAACAGATTTTTGCTTGACTTGTATTAGTATTCTTGTTTTACTGAGAGTGTTTCCTTCTACAAGTCTAATGCAGGAGGTGGCATAGGGTCTAGAAAGAGAGTGAGAGTAAAAAATTATGCCAGGATAGAGGGAGAGACAGAGAGATGACGTGAAATGAAAATAGATGGAGTGAGAGATAGAGACAATGAGATATACAGAGAGCGTACATTCAGTGGCTCCTTTATTAGGTACCTTCTTTTTCTAATGAGTGCATGTCCATGGTCTTCTGCTGCTGTAGCCCATTCACTTCTAGTTTCAATCTGTTGTGCATTCAGAGTTTACAGAGAATGGCGTAAAAAAACAATAAAAAAAATCCAGTGAGTGGCAGTTCTGTGGGCAGAAACCTTGTTAATGAGAGAGGTGAAGGGAGAATAGCCAGATTGGTTCAAGCTGACAGGAAGGTGACAGTAACTCAAATAACCACACGTTACAACAGTGGTGTGCAGGAGAGCATCTCTGAATGCATGACATTTTGAACTTTGAAGTAGCTGGGCAACAGCACCAAAAGACCAAAAGCATAGACTTAGTGGCCACTTTATTAGGTGCAGGCAGTACCCAATAAAGTGATGAATGAATGTAAATTTACCATTACCTTCCAAAAGACCATACAACATAGGAGAAGAATTAAGCTACTTGGCCTATTGGATCTGATTCGACATTCAATCACAGCTGATTTATTTCCCTTTTCACCCCATTCTCCTGCTTTCTACTCAAAACCTTTGCTGCCTGGAAGAACTTTTCAACCTCTGCTTTAAACAGAAAAGATGGAAATAGAAATTTAAAAATAGCAAAAGCTTTTAAAATGAAAATATGTTTGAAAATTAGAATAAAAACATTTTAAGATTATGCACAGAGTAAAAGCAGAGATATGGGGTTGTTCCAAAGTGTCAGTAAAAGGATAGTAGACAGTGCAATGATTCAAAGGAAGTTACTAGCCATCTCTTCTATGGAGATGCTTACGTACAGTTATAGGACTTCTTGATGAAGATACATTAATTGAGTCTACTGTAAATCCTCTCATGAACCTCAGATAGCTATCCATGTTCACATGTATATGCATTTGTTCTACGAGTCTGTGGTGGCCAGTGCGATCATGTTTGCTGTTGTGTGCTGGAGCAGCAGGCTGAGGGTAGCAGATACCAACAGAGTCAACAAACTCATTCGTAAGGCCAGTGATGTTGTGGGGATGGAACTGGACTCTCTCACGGTGGTGTCAGAAAAGAGGATGCTGTCCAAGTTGCATGCCATCTTGGACAATGTCTCCCATCCACTACATAATGTACTGGTTGGGCACAGGGGTACATTCAGCCAGAGACTCATTCCACCGAGATGCAACACTGAGTGTCATAGGAAGTCATTCCTGCCTGTGGCCATCAAACTTTACAACTCCTCCCTTGGAGGGTCAGACACCCTGAGCCAATAGGCTGGTCCTGGACTTCTTTCCTGGCATAATTTACCTTTTACTACTTAACTATTTATGGTTTATTACTATTTATTATTTATGGTGCAACTGTAACGAAAACCAATTTCCCCCGGGATCAATGAAGTATGACTATGACTATGACTATGACTATTGTTTTGCCTCTAGAGGGACTGTTCTTTTTGTCTGCACTTTGTTTTGTACAACAGTCATTTCCTGTCCATAAGCTGTTATTTGCATCATTTCCTGCATGGGTTAATTTGGATTTCGAGTTGGGGCAAGCACAGTAGAAGGGCATCCATCTCCATCCACTCTTTATTTACCCTTGAAACAACAACATCTGTGAGTCTGAAGCTTTCTTACTATTGGTAAATACTGAATAGATGTACTTTGAAGGATGTGTCATGTTTATCGTTCATCACTACTGTGCTATCATTGTACCATGAGTTCAATCTAGTTCATGTCAAAGCTATAGAATGTTACATGTGTGTATTTCCTTGTTTAACGTTGATCATGAGAATAATTGATAATATTAGTATAATCAGGTGCGTGATGATTCTGTACTGAGTCTAATTCATGTTATACTTTCAGTAGTTTCATAAAGTTTTCTCATTAAAAACCTTGAAGAAAGCTATTAGCTTGGGTGATTTTTGAGAAGGAGTCTATCTCCCTTCCTAGCTTTGTACAAAATGCACTGCAAAGGCAGTAGATTGGAAAGATAATTCATCTTCAAAGGCATTGCCTGTGGACCAGAGATGCGTCTGAATGCTGTACTCTACAATGTCAGCTTCTGACCCAAGCATTGTCAATCACTGAGCCCTGTCACTCAGGTGAGAATGTGGCATGTCGATCACATCTTCGCAACGCTCAAGCGAAACCACAATTAGCATAACTGCAATATGGGCCCGCACCAGCGCTGAAGCAAAAAAAAGAGCAGTGTATGCTAAGCGCGCAGTTAAAACGCGAATGGAGAAAGTTCGTATAGATGTGAAGAAAGCTTGTGTAAGAGGGTATATTGAGTACACTCAAAGAGGAGCATGAAGCTGAGGCTGCCTTAGCAGAGGCAAAGGTGTATAAAGCAGTAGCTGATTTAGACAGTGGTAGTCATCTCTCCAGGCGGTGACTGAAAAACTGACCATTGGTGCAAGTCCTCCAATATGACATGGTTGCTCAACAGGTGATGAAATCAAAAGACCAGACAATGAAAGGAACCAGCTTCCTGTCTGGTTCACATCAAATTTTTCCCCAGACCTCCTCCTGAACTAGCATCCTCTGCTTCAGATTTAAATCCAAAGATACACAAATCCTGACTGAAGGTAAGAAGTGAGAAGTGCCCAAGGTTACCCAACTTGGAAACTCATAGGTGTTCACCACTTAATAAGAGCAGACAAAGGCTGACCGGTGCTCCAAGTGCATCAGAGGCTGTCTTTACAACAAAAGCTACCGTAGAACTAACTGCACAGCCCCCAACTTGCTGCACCAAGCTGTGGTGATAGTTTGAGTGAGATGCTGAGACTGTCCAGAGAAGCCCTGAGGAAGAGGCAGTCTGAATGTGGCCAAGATAGTCATCTGGAGAACAATGGAGAATCTGGGGAGGTAGCAAGGAGAACTGGATAAGCAGTAACAATATATTGTAGATCACAGTGCAGCAAGCACCAGTGGTCTCCCAGAAACTGCACCAAGAACTTATTGGCACTTCAGAAGTGTAAATAGATCCTTTCAATAGGCAGGTTTCAATAGGTACAGTTTTTTTTTCTGCGTATCTCACCAGACAGTCAGCCATTCTTGTCTGGCGCACGGTGTCAGGATTGGTCTCCTTTTGGATTAACCGGGTCACGATATGAACGTTCCTGACTCGACCCTTTTTTTTTTTACGAGGCTGAGTGGCTACCTCGACGCTCAACCCGGCACGGATAGAAAGTGTGCTCGGGGGGGGGGGGGGGTGGCCCATCTTGGATTCGAACTCAGGAGCCTTCGCTCCAGAGTCTAGCGCTGATGGTACATTTAATGTCAGAGAAATGTATACAATATACATCCTGAAATTCTTTTCTTCGCAGACATCCACGAAAACAGTGGAGTGCCCCAAAGAATGAATGACAGTTAAATGTTAGAACCCAGAAGCTCCCCTCCCCAGCTCTCCCCTCACATGCACAAGCAGCAGCAAGGCAACAACACCCCCCCCACCCCAGGCAACAAAAAAAACTTCAGGGCCAGCACTTTGGGCCGCTACTGGTTCCAGCATGGCGGAGCCCAGCACAGCGTAGTCACGACATATGTCAGTGATATTACTCATGTAATTACTTCCCCATACATCTAACGGCATGTTCTGGAACATCAGATCTTGCCAGAAGCACAGCCAGTGTATCTGTTGCGGAGTCAATAGGACAAGAGGTCTGCTTAGTTCTGCCAACCCTCGTTGAGTGCAAGCATTTTCCCAACAACAGGGATGAAACCCTGATTCCTGAAGCTGCATGCTGTCATTCACATCTTAAAGACAAAGCAGACAAGATTCCCCCACTTGACTCTGCTGCTGAGATTCTCCTGTTGCTTGGCAGAGACACCACCCATGCACATGAGGTAAGTGAACAACACAGTGGTCGGCATGGTGCACGACTGGACCTCGGGTGGGTCGTGGTGTGAAGTCGGTCTCGATGCTGCTCATCGGCCCACTGCTCAAGCATTTAAGACTACTGTCCTGGAGAATGGGCACCCAAGTCATTTCAGACCCTGTGAGAGTAGCATCTATATAAAAGAAAAGATTGTAGGAATAGCCAAAGACAGCCTTTGCACTGGTTGGCACCTTTGCAAGCAATCTCTTAGCACAGAACAACTGAACTAGGCGAAGGTTCGAATCCCTCTTGCTGTTCGAAGACAGGTGTATGCAGAGGATGTACAGTGCATCACAAAGCAGGGATCAAAGTTACCTTAGTGAACTCCGTCGCTTTTTGACTCTGAGGGGCTACAGTGAGTTGGAGGATGAATTAAGAGGCATGACTCATTTCAGAGGTACATACACCATCCAATCGTCATTCTGAGTGAGCACCGTGTTAATGGTCTGCTCATCAGGCATTACCACGAGCAAGTGTGTCATCAAGGATGGTGTTTTTGAGGCAGGAGTGGTTAAAGGCTGTGCAATAAGACTATTTTTAAGACCGGTCTCTGAGACTGTCTTCTTTTGCCAAAGACTTAATGAAATGATCATTTGACTTTCAGTTTCAGTCGTTCAGTTTGACATCATGGATGTGAGGTGTGGAGTGCTCTGCCTATAGAGGTGCTGTTCATTTTGTATATGGTTCCTTTTGTACAAACATCACTTCCTGCATACGAGCTGTTTTTTTACATCATTTCCTGCCCAGGTTAATTTGGATTTCGACTTGGAGCAAACATGGTGGAAAGACATCTGTAAGACCGTAAGCCATAGGAGCAGAATTAAGCCATTTGACCCATCGAGTCTGCTCCACCATTTAATCATGGCTGATCTGTTTTTGTCCTTTCTCAGCCCCACTCCTCAGCCTTCTCCCCTTAACCTCTGATGCCGTGGCCAATCAAGAACATCTCCACCTTAAATACACCCAACGATTTGGCTTCCACGGCTGCTTGTGGAATTTGTTACCTTATTTAACTTTTAGGGTGTTCTGCACAAGGATTCCAAAGTCCCTTTGCACCTCTAAACTTTGAATTTACTCCTTGTTCTGAAAATAGTCTACACCTTTATTCTTTCTCCCAAAGTGCATGACTATAAACTTCCCTGCACCATATTCCATTTGCCACTTCTTTGCTCTTTCTCCCAATCTGTCTAAGTCCTTTTACAGACCCCCTGCTTTCTCAACACTACCTACCCCTCCACATATCTTTGTACTGTCTGAAAACTTGGCCACAAAGCCACAAATTCCAACATCTAAATCATATAACATGAAAAGAAGTGGTCCCAATACCAACTCCTGCGGAACACCACGTGTCTCTGGCAGCCAACCAGAATAGCTCCCCTTTACTCACATTCTTTGCCTCCTGTCATTCAGCTAATTTTCTATCCATGCTAGTATCCCATCTGTCACCTTATGGATAGATTAGTGTCACTTTATGAACATTCAATCAATCTATATATTTAAGTTATCTTATAGATTTATATTTATTGTGTTCTTTACCTTTTTTGTTTTTTTTGTTTTGCATTGGATGAGGAATAACAATTATTTTGTTCTCTTTAGACTTGTGTGTAGAAAATGACATTAAACAATATTGAACCTTGAACAAACTATAAAACCAAGAGACTGTTTACAGCACTAGATGGAGCTTCTGTAGCAGAGATCTTACACCTTCAAATGAAATTATCGGAGTGTACTACATAACTCTAAGTAACTTTCCTGTTATTTCTTTTTCATATGAAAAAATAGATAATAAAGCTTCCAAGTTATTGGTAAATAGCTTTCCGTCTTCCATAGAAAGGGAAAGAAACACATATTACAAAATTATTTATTTCTAAACTAGGTGGACAGTATGCAAGAATTACATTCACAAAATTAAGTTGTGTAATGTCAATAATGAGTGATGAGTAGCTCAAAAAATAATTTGTAAAATGATCTTTATTCTGACACCTGCATCATGTTTCCATTATCTCTCTTGGAGTGGTAATGGATAAGTTACAAATTTTCATTTGGTTTCATTATGCGACCTGGTCAAAATGAAGCCAGAGTTTTTCTTTAATAGATGGAAATGAATGAATTGATTGATGGAAGAGTATCATCAGGAACATAAGCAGCAACATGTTCCTTATTTAACATACTGTACATCAGCTCAATATAATCATGTTCCTGGCAACGATATTGTGATCTTTGATACAAAGAAATGAGAACTTGTTGCCTTTGTTCAAGTTCAGAAATATTTCTTTCTGTGCCACAACTAAATAATATAACATAGATCAATTCTATCTCATTCCAAAACAATAAAAAGAACATATTATTGCACATTTATTGTCCTTATTCATCAATTTTCACAATGATAGATAATATATGTGGGATAATAATATGTACATATATAATACTTCCTTAACTTTGAAATTGAATTGTATGCAAGCTCAATTTCAATGTTTAAAGGAAATTTGGGTAGGTACAGAGATAGTAGGGGTTTGGAGGTCCCCGTGCAGTTGATGGGAGTAGGCAGTTTAAATAGATCAGCAAGGACTAGATAGGCTGAACGACCAGTTTCTGTGCTGTACTTCTCTGTGACTGTATGACTCTAAGTAGTTGGTTTTCTCGAGGGCTAACATACAAATATGATGCTACTGTGAATGAAGGAAAGGAAAATATGCAAAAATAAATTCTGCAGTCACTTATTGTCATTGAAGAAATTAGTTGGACAAGTATTAACATTATAAATATGAGGAAGTTTGCAGATGCTGGAAATCCAAAGCAACACACACAAAATGCTGGAGGAACTCAGCACATCAGGCAGCATCTATAGAAATGAATAAAGAGTTGATGTTTTGGGCTGAGACACTTCTTCAGGACTTGAAAGGAAGGGGAAGGTGCCAGAATAATAAGGAAGGGAGGGAAAAGAGGCTAGCTAGAAGGTGAAGCCAGGTGGGTGGGCAAGGTCAAGGGCTGGAGAGGAAGGAATCTGACAGGAGAAGAAAGTGGACCATAGGAGAAAGAGAAGGAGGAGGTAGCAGATAGGTGAAAAGAGGTTAGAGGCCAGACTGTATAGAAGAAAAGGAGAGGGGGAGGGATTATTTTTACCAGAAGGAGAAATTGATATTCATGCCATTAGGTTGGAGGCTACTGAAATGGAATATAAGGTGTTAGTCCTCCACCTTGAGGGTTGCCTCATTGTGGTACAAGAATAGGCCATGAACCATCATGTTGGAATGGGAATGAGAACTGGAATTTAAATGTTTGGGCACCCAAAAGTTTCGCTTGTGGTGGATGGAGCAGAGGTGCCTAATGAAGGAACCCCCAATTTTTGACAGGTCTCACCAACGGAAAGGAGGCCATATCGGGAGCATCGGACACAATAGGCGACCCCAGCCTTACCTAGAAGAACAGTTTAGGGTGAGGAACAAGGTAAATGGGCAGGAGTGGCACTTCAGTCTTTTGCAGGGATAAGTGCCATGAGGGAGATTAGTGGGGAGGTATGAAAGAACAAGAGAATTGTGGAGGGAGCGATCCCTGCGGAAAGTGGCGGGGGGGGGGAGGTAAAGATATGTTTAATAGTAGGGTCTCTTTGGAAATGGTGAAAGTAGCAGAGAGTGATGCGCTGGATGGGGTGGTAGGTAAGGACAAGTGGAACTTTAACACTGTCAAGGCAGCAGGAAGGTGGGGTGAGTGCACATGTTCAGGATTTGGAGGAGGTAGGGGTGAGGGCAACTTGAATGGTGGAAGAGGGGAAACACTGTTCTTTAAAGGAGGAGGACATCTCTGATGAGAACCAAAAAGATGTAACGTCCATGCTTGAAAGTATCATAGTTCAGCAGTAGGTAGAATTAAGAAGAGTGCATTTACGTAAAAGAAAATTACATTTTTCATTGAACAGAGAAACCAAAAATGCAACAAAGTGCAGGAGAAAAACGTTGGAGACAGTCCCATTCCCACCGCAGAAGTGCCAAAAATAAATTACTACTAAGCATCAGAGACAAAGTGAGGATGAAACCCACTTTAGCTCTTACCAGACATGGTGACGTCCCCAGATTATGTGAGGTTATGATGGAAGAGAGTGAAAGGTAACACAGCAATATGGTTGAAACTAAGAAGACCAACAAGGAGCTTTCCTTGACAGAAGCAGATACCCAGCAGTAACTGGGTATCTGAAAATATCACAGCATCATAACATGCTCCAGGGCAACTATAGCGTTTAAGACCAAAGTGTGAAAGATATTCTGTCATCCCATTTATCTGGATGAGATGATATCAAAATATCTCAATTCCCAACAGCTGTATTAGATATGTCTCTTTATTTCTCACTATTAACGGATGGATATAATATTTATGCGATGTGTAAATTTGGCTGGGAATAACCCCAGTTATTTTAAGACTTTATGGATTGTATCAGATGCGCAGTTTTAGAGTACAATGTTTGAATGACTCTGTCTACGTCTGTGACAAGAGAAGTCAGAAGAGGAGATGCTGCCTGACAATATAAGCTTAAAGAAAATATATTTTGGGTTCCCTCAATCATTAATGTTTTTGCTATCTTATAAAAAATGAGATACCAAAACAAAGGTTACTTCTGTTTCAACTTACTTAACACTTAAGATTGTAAAACATTCCTGATAAATGTCTTTTTCCATGAGTGGATGTTTCCCTCCCTCAGTTTTAAGACTTTTCAAAATAGAGCACACAGTGGACAGAGACTACCATAATTTGGTTGTGCTTGAGGTGTTTTGATGTCATAGAAACCATAACTACAAGTTTACCGAAGATCCTGCTATTTCTCTCTGCAGGAGATCTTTAATTTTTCTTTCTATACCTCCCTGCTCACTGCCTGCTTGATAAGAAGGGCAAGTACCAAAGGTCTAATGGGAGTCTGGAAGAGATCTTGTGGTTGCCAAATTACAGGTTAGAAGCTCTCCAACTCAAGGGGTGGAGGTTCGTGTTTTGATGGTGAGGTGTTTCTCATTACAAGAATTGGGAAGATCTTGAGTGGAGGTCTAAACATGTTATAATCTAGAGAGCTATAATTACTACAGTGTAGTGACAGACTTTTCAATGGAAATAGATCTGTGACAGATGTATCCTGGAAACATGTCATGTAATGAGTGGTAGGAATCTGAAGGTAGTTGAGGTGGCTACAATAATATTCGGGTGATGGACGTTTCAGAAATCATCCAAATACTCCACCTTCTCCAGTCCAACGGCAGTCCTTCATTCACCAACCTGACTCAGCCTTGAATGTATTCACCGACTCAGCATCTACAGCTTTCTAACATGATTGATTGATTGATTGCTTATTCGTCACATCTGACGGTGACAGTTAGACTTGTGCAGTCCTCCTCTGAGATTGTAGGTGGCTGCTGAGTTTAAGTTGTGAGCAACAGAGGCATCCACAATATGGACGAGAACTGTGCTGCCATTGAGAATTCCGAAGATACATTATGAGAGAAGAAATTCATCCATATTTCTATCTCATATGGACAGCCATTTACTCTATAACTAGGCTCTCTAATTTTTAATAACTCCATGGGGAGCAACATCCTTTCAACATCTGCCCTGTCGCATCTTCTGAAATACTATACGCTTCAAAAAGATGAAATCTTATTCTCCTAAACTGACCCAACGAAAGGATATTTACCTTTGTGTCCTAGACTATTATAAAGGCAGAACGAATCTCATTTCCTGCCAAACGGTGATTTTGGTTGGAAAACTGAAGAATGAAGCTGTCAAAAGAGGCCAGCATGAGCTGTAATATCCATCACTCCCACTACCACCGCCCCTAAATTGCCTTCCAATTCCACCTAAAACACCAATCCAGCAGCAGGATGACCTGTACCCTGTCTGCATAAATACTGAACTAACTCCTTTATTTCCAGGAGTTACATTTTAAGGCTACGTCCACACTAGACCAGATAAATCCGTAACCGAAGCTTTTTCTCTTTGTTTGACCCTCCATCCACACTGAAATGGTGTTTTCCTTCCCCGAAAATGGAGCTTTTCAGAAACGCCCTCCAGAGTGAATTAATCTGAAAACGCCTAATATCCAGCGTAGTGTGTACGGGGTAACTGGCTATTCTTAAAACCGCTGTCATGACGTGCCGGAACAAATGTTTTCTTGAACACAACCTCCAACACCACAGCAATATCTGACAATAGATGTGTAACAGCCTAATGTAACATCGTATGGAAATACAAGATAACACTGATGCAAACACGAGGAAATCTGCAGATGCTGGAAATTCAAGCAACACACATCAAAGTTGCTGGTGAACGCAGCAGGCCAGGCAGCATCTCTAGGAAGAGGTACGGTCAACGTTTTGGGCCAAGACCCTTCGTCAGGACTAACTGAAAGAAGAACTAGTAAGAGATTTGAAAGTGGGAGGTGGAGGGGGAGATCCAAAATGATAGGAGAAGACAGGAGGGGGAGGGATGGAGCCAAGAGCTGGACAGATGATTCCTAGTGGGGTGGCGGGAGGATGGAGCAAGAGCAGATGTGCGTGAAATGGGGGAGATGCATTTGAGAGCAGAGTTGATAGTGGAGGAAGGGAAGCTCCTTTCTTTAAAAAAGGACATCTCCCTCGTCCTGGAATGAAAAGCCTCATCCTGAGAGCAGATGCAGCGGAGATAGAGGAATTGCGAGAAGGGGATGGCATTTTTGTGAGAGACAGGGTGAAAGAGGAGTAGTCCAGATAGCTGTGAGAGTCAGTAGGCTTATAGTAGACATCAGTAGATAAGCTGTCTCGAGAGATAGAGACAGAAAGATCTCTAGCCATGTCTCTAGCCAAGCCTCACCTCAAGTCTCTGGTCTCCAGCCTCGCCCTGCCTGCCAGCCAAGTCATGTCCTTGCCTCATTCTGGGGTCTGAGCAAGAGGCAAGACCCAGGTTCTGGGTCCTTGTCCAGTCTCTGGCTTGGAGTTCAAGCCCGGGCTCCAAGCTCTCTTTTCCAGTCCTGTTCCGGGTTCCCGGTTTTCGTGTCCACGTCCTAGCCCTCACTCTGTATCCTAGTCCTGTCCCTAGTACTTCAGTGTCTGTGTCTTGCACTTGGGTCCGTTCCCAACCACCTCCTTATGACAGAACAATCCAGCCAACCATGGACCAAGCGACACAAACACTGTCGTTTTCCTCTTGCCATCTGGGGTTCCCTTCTGTTAAATACCCTCCCACCCGCCCGGGTCATCCATAGTCTGGATAGCCTGTTTGGTCGCCTGAGGGTGGTGCTGTCATGGTCCGGTCCGTGAAGTCCGCATTCCGGTTCACGGTCCGGTCTGTCGACCCTTGCTCCAGGTTTTCCTGTCTACCCTGTTTCTGTTCCTGTTGAGCACTAATTGAGGCAGCTGATTCTCATTGGGGCTGGCTGCATAAATACCTCCAGAGACCAGGGCGTGGCTGCTGGATTGTTCTTGTCCTTACTCCTTGTATCCCTTCCCCTGCCTTCTGTTTCCCCGCCTGAAGCCCTGCCTTGTCTTGCTGGTAACTCTCGCCTCGCTTTGCCTGTAGTCTCGTCTTGGAGCCACCCTGTACCTAGCTCCCTTCCTGTCCCTTGCCTCCGCCGGGTAAGTCAGGCCATCTTGCCATTACCTGCAATTGGTTCTGTCCCTTCCTGTCCCTTGCCTCCGTCGGGTGGAGTACCGTGCCCTGCCCAGGTGATCTGTGCCCTGCCCAGGAGTACCGCGCCCTACCCAGGAGGAGCTTCAAGACCCCAACCCTCGAGCCTCACCCCAAGCCAAGCTTCAAGACCCTCAAGCCTCTGGTCTCCAGCCTCGCCTCAAGTCTCTGGTCTTCAGCCTCGCCTCAAGTCTGAAGACTCCAGCCTCGTCCTGCCTGCCAGCCAAGACACGTCCTTGCCTAGTTCTGGGGTCCAAGCCAGAGGCAAGACCCAGGTTCTGGGTCCTTGTCCAGTCCCTGGCTCGGAGTCCAAGCCCGGGCTCCTAGTTATCTTGTCCAGTCCTGTTCCGGGTTCCCGGTTTTCGTGTCCATGTCCTAGCCCTCACCCTGTATCCTAGTCCTGTCCCTAGTACTTCAGTGTCTGTCTTGCACTTGAGTCTGTTCCCAGCCACCTCCTTATAACACAAATGCACACCAAGTCTTTTGTTTGGCAATTTCCTTTTAAGTTTTTCTGGTCTGTAACTGGACAAATGCGCACCAAGTATACCGTTTCCTCTTCGCTTGTTTTCTGTGTGTCTTGTGCATGCCCAATAGGAGGAGATTCGCCCAAATATCTGTTTTAATGTGGATAGAGGTATTTTTAAAAATGCCTAGTATGGACACCTGTCGTTTTTATGCAAAACCGGCATTTTCAAAATTATCCGGTCTAGTGTGGACGTAGCCTAAGTATTTTGCGCTTGAATTAAATCACAGAGAAGTGTGATTTGCTTATAGACACAGAAGTCTTTGAGGAGGCTAATACACAAATTCTTTTTGGGCTCGCACTCAATGCTAACCCTTACGTTGAGGTTTCCAGATCAAAATGGTTACCTGAGTGTCAATCACACCATTCAGACATGAGTCATCCCCAGCCAGTCAGCACTTAGCACAAATACCATAGAACCATAAGACATAGAAGAATTATGTTGTTTGACTTATCAGACCTGCCCTGCCATGTGACCGTGGCTGATTTATGCTCCCTCTCCACTCCATTCACTTGCCTTCTTGCTGTAACTTTAGTAATTAGAATAATTTTTTCTGATTAGTAAAGATATTAAACAGCAGGGCGGCATAATGGTGTAGTGCTTTAGGGTGGAGATGACCCGGGCCATAAGGAGTTTATACGTTGCTCCCTGTGATGGCATGAGTTTACTCCAGATACTCCAGTTTCCTCCCACAGTCCAATGACATACCAGTTGGTAGGTTAATTAGACATTGTAAATTGTCCCATGAGTAGCCTCGGGTTAAATTGGGGGGATTGCTGAGCTTTGCAGCTCGGAGGGCCAATAGAGCTGTATCTCACTAAATAAGTAAATAAGTTTATTGTTATTATATTAAAGAAAAAATGGCCATTAATTATATTGTGTACAAATTAATTCTCCTGAACATACATCTTGCAGTTATCAGAGACATTGTTGTCTGAATTATGTAAAGCTAATAAATATATTCCTTCATCTGGGAAGAAAGATATTCCTAGTATCCTCAATACTTCATTCAAATCATTTAAATACATTAAATCTGTACTGAATACCCCATAATGGAATACATGCATATTTACTTCAAATCATCAGAGCAACTGATTAGCATTTGCTCTCTATATTTGTTTGTAACTTATATAAATGTATCTCAGAGGACTGATTATGGGTTCAGTTTATCAAGTCTCAAATCAATTTTCTTTTGTTGGCTCACTGCATTTTACTGTTGGTTATAATTCACCACAAACCCACTAAGTCCACTGCAACCTACCACATATTAGCAAAAAATCTTGTAGTACCTTTCTTGAGGATCAATGTTTAATTCATCCCAAGCTGACAGTCAATGTGAGGGATTTTGTATCATCATTACATTCAAAGCCACATGACAGATAGGAAGTAGGCCTGACTGAAGCAGTACTATCGCTGAGAGCCACACATCGCACTTAATTCCCCAAGCGTTCACTCTTAATATTTTATGAGCCTAATATTGGTCTGTACTATCACCAAGAAACAAATTATTATCTTTCGTTTAAGTAGGCAAACAGGGTGAAGTAATTGATTTGGGACATTCTCCGAACAGAGTGGAGATGCAAGGAAACATTTCACCACCAAATATTCTCGTGATCCATCTTGTTATTTATTGCTTTATGAAAGGCTATTGTTAGTAAGCAGCCAATCTGCTCCTGACAGGCACACAAATTAAGCCTGGTTTGCAAGCAATTTGCATCTCATTAGATTCAAATCATAATAAAGCATTAAGAAAGTAATTTCATGGAGAACTATAAATTAGCGGCAGATGCATATGGCTTTCTTTAGAGAATCTGTGGGAGAACAATACAGAAGAAACTTATTAGCATCCTATTGTCTTGCAAACTCTGCAGCTGCATTAACTGCATATCTGACTTTATTGAACCACAAATCTGTTAGCATTCAGCAGTATAAAGTCAATGCAAAATTTAATTAAAACAGGACTGCTTCTCTTATGAGGCATATTAATCTTTTCTATTGATGCATTATGGTTCCAGTATTGGGGGAAGTGATGAAATCGTTTGTGTTTAAGATCGCGCATGCAGAGTCATCTACATTTGAAATGTGGTGAATACTCTACCAAATTTGATTTCAGATGCTTAATCTAAGACAGGGGTTCCCAAACTGGTGTCCACAGACCCTTTGCACAATGGTGTTGGTCCATGGCATAAAAAAGCTTGGGAACCCGTGATCAAGGATAATATGATTTTGATCAGGGTGGCCTGCAGATAACAAATACAAGGGGTGATTGATAAGTTCATTGCCTAAGGTAGAAGGAGTCAATTTTAGAAAACCTAGCACATTTATTTTTCAACATAATCACCTCCTACATTTCCACACTTAGTCCAGCGGTCGTGGAGCGTACGGATCTTGGACTTCCAGAAAGTGTCCACAGCAGGGGTGTTTGATAAGTTTGTGGCCTAAGGTAGACAGAGATGAGTTATACAGCTCTCGTTACATACACATGCAGTTCAACTCTTTGTGTGATAATGCAGAAAGTTTGAAATTAATAACTCATCTCCTTCTGCCTTAGGCCACGAACTTAACAATCACCCCTCGTAACAGCACTAGATTTAACTGAAAAAGCCTGGACTCTTTCACTTTTGTGTTTTGTATTCTGCGTTTTTCAATCTTTTTTTTTGCTGTTTGCGTGATTTGATTTTTTTTTGCACAATGAGGGGAGGTGTTTGATGTTTTTTGTTGGACGGGTTCCAGAATTTTCTTTGTTTTGTGGCTGTCTGTGGGAAAGATGAATTTCAGGTCCGTATACTGCATAGATATTTTTATAATAAATGTACTTCGAATTTTTTGAGTTGTGAAATGTAAGAGTAGTCCTGTCTTTCATACCTCTATTATTGATTATTCCTATTTCTTCAACCTACTACTGTCTCTAAGCAAGTTCTACTGCCTCTTTTCTAATACATCCCATTTTTTGGGTTTGCTGATTAATTGTCTCCTTAAAAAAATACTCAATGCTCACTTTTAAATTTCTTGCCCCTGTCTTCAAGAATTCTTATCTCTTATCTTTGCAAAGGCAGGTTACTGGCACCTTAAAACCAGTCACTTTGGGCAGATGGAGCTCTTCGGCTCTTCGGAGGAGAAAATCTGTGATCTCAAACCTCTGATGCCTTGTGGCTATAGTCACTCATGGGGAAGGTTTCGGGAGTAAATCCTGAAGGAAAAGTCCAGAGCTGTAGTCCCTAAGGCAGTCCTACTTTGAATTCAATGCTGACTAAAAACTCCTGCGACGCTGCTGATACCGAACTGATCGGTCTCTGCCATTTTTTTGGCTTCATCAGGTGTGTGGAGAGGGGGAGCTTGTTACATAGGTAACAGCTTTCTCTCCATATCGTATTGCCCAGGCTTGCACAACTGGACAGCTATAAGGCCATGGTCGACCCTGACTGACAGAAGCCTCAGCCAGCCAGGCAGCATTTTTGCTACCTAATTCCTCCAATTCTACGATTCTGCAACTCATGGTCCCCATATTTATTTCTTTATTTATTATTACTTGTTTGTTTTTGTATCTGCACAATTTGTTAGTCTTTGTGTGTAGTACTTCTTTGATTCGATTGTACTTCTTTGTTCAACTGAATGCCCACAAGAAAAAGAATCTCACGGTAGTATTTGGTAAAATTTAAAGTAATCATTTTGATAAATTTATTTTGAACTTTGAAATCTAGTTTCATATATATTCCCTATTTTAAGTGTTGCACCTGTGGAGACTATGCTTTCAGCTGCATTAGCCTTGAACTCCAGAGTGCACAACTTAAGAATCTCTGCTTCTCCCTCCTCCATCAATGCTGTTTAAAAACTACCTATGTGATCAAGAGTTTGGTCACGAGTCTAAACCTCCAATTCCACAGTGGTGTATAAATTCTTGATGAACTTAGAGAAGAGCATCCATTTGGCTGAGACAATGGACTGTGACCCCCCAGGCATCTTATTGAAACTTTCAATTAGATTATAGAAGATGTACCTTCTTAAAAAGCAAGTTGCGAGAGGCTGTTCTTTCAGCTCCAGCACACCATTACTATGTCGTCCAAGTGAACAGTCAAAATATATGCTGGTAATTCGGGATAGGCGGGCATCCGAAGTGAGCAAGGTGGCATGAATGCCTGAGGATGTCACAACCATGCTGTGGGGTCTACACGCCCCCGCAGGCGGGCTACGCAAAGGTTCGGCAATTGTGCTCGTGAGTATGCACATTTTAGCTAATTGCTGTTTCATTATGGTGGTACTTAACACCCTTCTTTTCATTCTAGTCTTGTTGAATCTTGACCAAAAGCACAACAATGTTAACGATCCCTGCTTACCTCGTTCTTGTCCGGGAAAGAAGGCTACCACTTCGACTGAAGTTGTCAAGGAGCAGTATTCAGTTAGTATTAGTCATTGCTTTCAGCCACAGCGTTGGCACTTAACTTTCAGTTTGAGGGTTTTAGTTAATAGCCCTGTTGGCCTAGTGTTTATTGTTTCTCTTTTCCTTTAAAACCTGCAACAGCCCTCATTAAGGTCAGTGAACTGTTGAGCCATTTCAGTTCCTCTCTCTCTCTGCACTATGGCCATATCTGAACGTTCTGGCAGAGGGTTCCTTATTAATTATTGTCTTCAACCAGGCCCATCACAAACTTCTACAAGGTCAGTACACAAATACACTAAGGGGCATAATCTGGCCATAAATGCTTGCTGAACTTAATGATTTCAGCCTGAAAATTTCTGATAAATCAAAAAAAATTAGACATACAGCTTAATTTTTGATGATATATTCTTCAAGTGGTTGAGACAATAGGTGTGACCCACAGGCCTCTTAAGTGTTTTGCAGAGTCCCTGACTCCATTTGAAGAATAACAGGGTAATTGCTCTCAATTTCCTGGGAAATAACAGCCCCTCAGCCAATAACCCCCAGCTCATTCGCACTTTGCTTTATATGGGATTGTGCCATTAGGGTATCACATAACATTGGTTACTATACTGCAGATGCAAGTAATTCAGAGTAAACCTTCCTCTCCTCCCACCTTTTTATTCTGGCATCTTTCCCCTTCCTTTCCAGTACTGGTGAAGGGTCACGGCCCAAAACATCGACTGTTTATTTATTTCCATTAATGTTGTCCGAACTGCTGAGTCTCTCCAGCATTTTGTGTGTGTGTGTGTGTGTGTGTGTTGCTTTGGAATTCCAGCATCTGCAGAATTTTTCGTGTTTAAAATATAAGTATTTATATTTATGTTTCTGAAATTGTTCCTCACTCTGCATGGAGAATGAACTGAAAAAGTGATCAATGACATCATTAGGTCACACATTGTTAATTTCAATTTCTGTTTGTCAAACGATTTTCTGACTGCCACATGGATCTTTTAAGGCAGCACGGTAGTGTAGTGCTTAGCACAGTGCATTACAGTCCCAGCCACCAGGGTTCAATTCCTGCTACTGTCTGTAAGGAGTTTGTACGTTCTCCCTGTGACCACGTGGATTTTCTCTGGGAGTTCTGGTTTTCTCCCACATTCCAAATTGGTGGACTGCTGGTCACCATGGCTGAAAGGGCAAGAAAGGCCTATTCCATGCTGTCTGTCAAATAAGTAAATGAATTTTTCAGAGGTGAAGGAATAAGGCCGACTTTACTGCATGGATTATTGATAACCCTCAAATAATTCCTTTGGACTGGTGAATTAGGCAATGTTTAGGATGTCAAGCAAGCTCAAAAGTGAACGGCTCCTCTGAACCAGACATAACTTGTGTCACTTTAAAAATAGCTGGTCTACAAGGTGCTCCAGGTCATATCAAAGTTCAACTTCATTCACTCTTTCTTACAAACCCGAATGCATTTTTGGACATGTGGATTGACATGCTTCAGGAATTCAATTTCACCCTAAAAAGAATGGCCTCAACATCAGCTGGGATTTCAATCCACTGGGGATCAGTTCTCAGTTTGATTTCTGAGGCCATGAACCGAGACTGTCCCATCTGTGGCTATCTGTTTAAAAAAGGGACGAGGAAACAAAAAGGGCAGAGGATTGACAAAGGAAAGATAGACAGATAGATAGATAGATAGATAGATAGATAGATAGATATACTTTATTAATCCCGAGGGAAATTTGGTTTCGTTACAGCCGCACCAACCAAGAATAGAGCGTAAATATAGCAATACAAAAAACACCAACAATCAAACAACAAAATGCAAACTATGCCAGACGGAAATAAGTCCAGGACCAGTCTATTGGTTCAGGGTGTCTGACCCTCCACGGGAGGAGCTGCACGTTCGATGACCACAGACAGGAACGACCTCTCATGCCGCCAAGTGTTGTATTACGGTGGAATGTGGCCAAAGTCCAACAGTAAAAAGTTCAATATCCAGTCTTCAAACACATTCCTCAATCGTAATATACCCCGGATTGCACCATCCAATGTTAGCCAGAACAGTAAGCACCGAACTCCTTTACGCTTACCACTCTCAGTGCACTTCCAGTCAGCCGGAACGGTATTACCCACCGAACTCCTCTTCTCCAAAAGTCTCTGTTCTCTTGACATGAGTTATTATAACCTCATACATCATACTAATGAAACCCCTTTTTACCAGGTGTCTCGAGAGATGTGGGTTGTTAGCTCCTCTGTAACAGCCATGGATTTTCTCAAACTCCATGCGTCTAGGGTCTGTATAAGACCATAAGACATAGGAGCAGAATTAGGCAATCTGGCCCATCGAGTCTGCTCCAACATTCAATTATGGCTGACCCTTTTTTCATCTCCTCAGCCCACTCCCCAACCTTCTCCCCATAACCTTTGATGCCATGTCCAATCAAAGACCTATCAAGCTCTGGGCTCCATAGATTCGGTCTTGGGTCCCACCAAAACCAGGAAGTTGAAACCTCTCGACAACTGCACCCAATCTGTGTGAATACTGTGTAAATACTGACTCCATGCAATTAACCATCAGCAAGAAACAACAGATCGTACACTGCATACAATTATGAAGAAAAATTAGTTACATATTTCAACTTTATCGAACAGTTAGTAGGAAAAAGAAAGCAAAAAATAAAAAGGGCTTATAACAGTTAACCTAGTTGAAATGTGCACATAATTTGGAGCTCATCTTGAGGTTGCCTTTAAGTCAGATTCTGGACCCACAGGCTGCATGAAAGCACACACCAATTTCCGAATGTCTCCTGAAATCCATCTCGAACAAATGGGCTCTAGGATGAGAGTATTGGTCCTATCTTCAGGAAGCCATCCATCTGGCCAAAACACCTTGAGCAACAGGGATGGTATCCTCAGCCATCTTCCCTCCTGCCTTCTCCCAGCTCCCACCAAAAGGACCTGAACTCACACCAGTGTACGTTACAAAAACCTCTCTGCCCAGCATCCTCCAGAACCTTCTCCCAATTCCACTATTCTGATTCGATGATACACTTTCCTAGGTTGAACAACATAGTCCCCTATCTTTAGGTCAAGCCCAAATATGGTAAAAGCAGAACAGACTGCTCTTACAGAACTGCTAAAATGAAATATCTACAGCATAGTAGTAAAACTTTTAACCAGGGTGTTACACTAAGTAATGCAAAGTGTTTTCTTCCTTTTTATTATCTCTCTAACATGTCAGCAGCATTGTCCCAATAGAGCAGAATGGCAGTTATATGTGGCAAGATAAAATATCGATTAGGAAACTGGGATTAATTACACCATTGTTCCTCAGGTAGAGCCAAGGTGCTTTCAAACCACCTGAGAGACCAGCAGCGGTCATAATCTATTGTTACAATCAAAAGGAGGCACTTCCAAACATGCACTACTCCCCCAGTACCTTTTTAAGTGCTGGTCAATAACCTCCAGGTTGAATTGGTGGTGAAGAAGGCAAATGCAATGGTGGCATTCATTTCTAGAGGTATAGAATATAAGAGCAGGGATGTGATGTTGAGGCTCTATAAGGCATTTCTGAGTCCACACTTGGAATATTGTGTGCAGTTTTGGGCTCCTTATTTTAGAAAGGATAGACTGACATTGGAGAGGGTTCAGAGAAGATACATGAGAATGATTCCAAGAATAAAAAGGTTACTGTATGAGGAATGTCTGGCAACTCCAGGGCTGTATTCCCTGGAATTCAGGAGAATGAGTGGGGATCTCATAGAAACATTCCGAATATTAAGAGGCCTGAATAGATTAGATATGCAAAGTTATTTCCCATGGTAGGGGAGTCTAAGACAAGAGAGCACGACTTCAGGATTGAAGGACATCATTTAGAACAGAGATGCGGAGAAATTGCTTTAGTCAAAGGGTTGTAAACCTGTAGAATTTGTTGCCATGAATGGCTATGGAGGCCAAGTCACTGCACGCATTTAAGGCAGAAATACATAGGTTCTTGATTAACCGGGGCATCAAAGGGTATGGGGAGAAGGCAGGCGAGTCAGGATGACTGGAAGAATTGGA
The DNA here is from genome assembly GCF_030028105.1 of Mobula birostris. NCBI lineage: Eukaryota > Metazoa > Chordata > Chondrichthyes > Myliobatiformes > Myliobatidae > Mobula > Mobula birostris. The sequence goes on along the minus strand of NC_092378.1, from coordinate 10,652,829 downwards.
TCAGCCAATGATTGAATGGTGGAGCAGACTCAATGGGCTGAATAGCCTACTTCTGCTCCTATATTTTATGATCTTATGGAAACATCAACTGTACTCTTTTCCTAGATGTTGCCTAGCCAGCATTTTGTGTGTGTTGCTTTGGATTTCCAGCATCTGCAGATTTTCTCTTGCTTGTGATTGAACCCATGAACTCTGCCTCAATAATTTATTTATTTTTATTTTTGAACTGCTTATTTAACTATTTTCTATATTTATTTACTGTAATTCACATATTTTTTCTATTATGCATTGCATTGTACTGCTGCCGCAAATACAGTAGACCCCATCTGAAGTAAATCATAAACACAAGAAAGCCTGCAGATGCTAGAAACCCAAAGCAACTCACACAAAATGCTGGAGGAACTCAGCAGGTCAGGCAGCATCAAAGGAAATGAATAAATAGTCGACACTTTTTTGTTGATCAGAGTCAAAAAAACCAAATTAAATCCACCGTGATTCATTGCTGTAAAAGAATGAACCATGAAAACTTCTTTTTATTGGCTTAATTTTTGATGACATACCCTTCATAGTGTTTCAGAAATAAATGCCTAATGCTTTACTGGATCCTTTATACTTCAGATTTTGAAGGTAACAATTAAAAAGAGTTCAGACTTATGATGTGTTTGAGATCTCCTAGGGACACTGAGCTGAAAGGAACAATGAACCAGAAAAAATGTGAGTGAATGTAATCTCAGGTTATTTGATAATGACACTGGAAAATCGCTTGAAGTGCTTAGATCAAGGCAAGACAACAAAATGTGCTGATCATTTTCAAAATTATTTGATATTTTAACTTGGATCTGAAAGGTGAGAGCCTGAAATGTTTCTTTATTATCACTTCTCTTGTGGAGGATTCAAGATGCTGTTCAACTAGTTCCACTGAGAGGGAAATTATTAACCAGTTTAATAACCATTTTACAAGTAAAAATCTCGAAACCTAATCAGGTTTATTGTCCACTGGCATATATCATGGAATTTGTTGTTTTGCCAATGCAGTACAATGTAATACATAAAAGTTACTCTAAATTACATTAAGGAGATACAATAAATAAATAGTGAGGTAGTGTTGAAAATGATGTAACTATGAAAATGGACAAGGGAGAGCCAGTGAATGTGGTGTACCTGGACTTTCAGAAAGCCTTTGATAAAGTCCCACATTGGAGATTAGTGGGCAAAATTAGGGCACATGGTTTTGGGGGCAGAGTACTGACATGGATTGAAAATTGGCTGGCTGATAGAAAACAAAGAGTAGCGATTAACGGGTCCCTTTCGGAATGGCAGGCGGTGACCAGTGGGGTAGCTGTCGGTCCGCAGCTGTTTATAATATATATTAATGATTTAGATGAGGGAATTAAAAGTAACATTAGCAAATTTACCGATGACACAAAGCTGGGAGGCAGTGTGAAATGTGAGGAAGATGTTATGAGAATGCAGGGTGACTTAGACAGGCTGGGTGAGTGGGCAGATGCATGGCAGATGCAGTTTAATGTGGATAAATCTGAGGTTATCCACTTTGGTGGTAAGAACGGGAAGGCAGATTATTATCTAAATGGAGTCAAGTTAGGAAAAGGAGAAGTACAACGAGATCTAGGTGTTCTTGTACATCAGTCACTGAAAGCAAGCATGCAAGTACAGCAGGCAGTGAAAAAAGCTAATGGCATGCTGGCCTTCATAACAAGGGGAATTGAGTATAAGAGCAAAGAGGTCCTTCTGCAGCTGTACAGGGCCCTGGTGAGACCACAGCTGGAGTACTGTGTGCAGTTTTGATCTCCAAATTTGAGGAAGGATATTCTTGCTATTGAGAGAGTGCAGCGTAGGTTCACAAGGTTAATTCCCGGGATGGTGGGACTGTCATATGTCGAAAGATTGGAGCGACTGGGCTTGTATACTCTGGAATTTAGAAGGCTGAGAGAGGATCTTATTGAAACATATAAGATTATTAAGGGATTAGACATGCTGCAGGCAGGAAGCATGTTCCCGCTGATGGGTGAGTCCAGAACCAAAGGCCACAGTTTAAGAATTAGGGGTTGGCCATTTAGAACGGAGTTGAGGAAAAACTTTTTCACCCAGAGAGTGGTGGATATATGGAATGCTCTGCCCCAGAAGGCTGTGGAGGCCAAGTCTCTGGATGCTTTCAAAAAAGAGATGGATAGAGCTCTTAAAGATAGTGGAATCAAAGGTTATGGGGATAAGGCAGGAACTGGGTACTGATTGTGGATGATCAGCCATAATCACAGTGAATGGCTGTGCTGGCTCGAAGGGCCTAATGGCCTACTCCTGCACCTATTGTCTATTGTCTATTGTTCATGGGTTCATGGACCATTCAGAAATCTGATGACAGAAGGTAAGAGGCTATTTCTACAACACTGAGTGTGCATCTCCAAGCACCTGTACCTCCTTCCAAATTGTAGCAATAGGAAAAGGGTATGCCCTGGATGCAAAGGGTCCTTCATGATGTATACCACCTTCTTGAGACACTGTCTTTGAAATATGTCCTCAATGGTGGGAAGCTACTGCCCGTGATGGAGCCGGCTGAGTTTACACCACACTGCAGGCTTTCCCATTCCTGTGCAATAGTACCTCCTTACCAGAGGGTGATACAATCAGTCAGAATGCTCTATATAGGACATTCTGTGTGTAGAAATCTGCTAGAGTATTGGCTTATGTACCAAATCTCCTCAAACTAACTCAGTGAGAGTAGGCTTTAGAGCAGTGAGACTAATGATCTCCTCCTGTGCTGTTTTGAAACACAGTATTATTTTTTCCGAGGAAATAACTACACATCTTTGGTGTCTTGCACAGATGTTCAATTGTTCAATCATCATCTGTAGATGGGACTAGGAGTTTCAAATTGCAAAGACAGTGTGTAAAATGCAGGAGCCAGTGTATGTGAGCCGCTGCCACAATAATAACTCATTTTTTTCAGCCAGGAATGCTTCTGTTTAGGCTCTGAAATCTTGTTCATGCCCATTTTCATTCCTGACTGCAACTCAATTACATTCCTGGCTGCTGTTTCCATTGATACAGCAATTTCAACTGCTCTTTTAAATGTGTGCTGTGCTTCAGTTAGGATCCATTTTTGAATTATTTCTTGTAAGATTTCTCAATCTAAGCAATTTCTCAGTGCATCACTTGGCCCATTACTGAACTGACAATTTCTTCAGTTCAGCCACATAAGTTGAAATGGACTTCCCTTCCTTTTGATTCTGCTTATGTAACCTAAACCTAAGAAATTTTGGTGTTGTGATGGACTTCGACTTAAATTTTAACTGCCACATTAAGACAATTACAAAGTCAGCCTACTACCACCTTAAAAATATAGCAAGAGTTAAACGGTTTATGTCTCAGCAACATCTAGAAAAACACATCCATGAATTTATTTTTAATGGTCTTGACTACTATAATGTCATTTTCACGGGTCTCTGTAAAAAAAACCCTCAGACAGTTGCAGCTCATCCAGAACGCTGCTGCTACAGTCCTCACTAAGACCAAGAAAGTAGAACATATCACTCTAGTTGTCAGATCACTGCACTGGGTTCCTGTCCATCAGACGATTGACTTTAAAATATTACTACAGGTTTATAAAGCATTGGATGAATGGTCTAGGGTTAAAATACATCTCCAACTTCTTGCTGCAATATAAACTTCCCCGAGCTCTCAGGTTGTCTGAGGCATGTCTGTTTACTGTCCCCAGGGTCAAAACTAAACATGGTAAAGCAGTTTTTAGTTACTCTGCTCCACATATCTGGAATAACTTTCCAGATGGACTGAAGTCTGCCCCAAATTTAAGCTCTTTTAGATCAAGGTGTAAGACTTATCTTTGCACTGTAGATTTTAATTAGAATCTCCTGTGCTGTAATTTTTTTCTTTATTTTTATGTGTGATTTTGTTCTCTTTATATTGTCTGAAATTTGAAGTTTGATTTTTCCGTTTTGTTTTATGTCAAGCACTTTGAACTCTTTTGTGTTTCAAAAGTGCTATACAAATAAACTTGACTTGTTTTACCTAAAGTATTCTGGAATCAACAGTGGTTAACGTTCTAAGTGTTCCAATATTACCTTGTCGATATTAGCAAAGCTCATTTTGGCTGGTTTGATTAGAGCTATTAAACTTCTAAGCAAACTGTATGCTTTTCTACCTATTACACTCAGTGATAATGGTGCTCCCTTTTTATTTGTTTCAAAATACTGCTCAATTCATTCACTATATTTCATCCAATTATCTGTTGTGCAATCAAATGCATCTATCTTTCCGATGTAGCCAGCCGTTTATTTATTATTATTATTATTATTATTATCACCCAGTACTCACTGTTTATGAACCCATGAATTTCATTTGTTTTCTGCCTTTTTGCCTCAGGCATCTCTCTCTCTCCCTTTTGAACAAACACTTGCGGCACTTTTTTTTAAATTGAATGTCTCTCTTCCCTTAGAAAGAAAGAAATGTGCTGCACTTCAACAAGTAGATAGTCATCTCAAGTTTGTTTTCAAATTTCCTTGTCAACACTGTGATGTTTTGTAACTCCAAAAACTAATAGAAAGTAAAACATGGAAGCTAGGAAACATGCTACTTAGTTTTTCTTTTAGTGAGGCGCTCACATACGACATGGTGACGTATGCTATTGACGTACTTCTTACATGTAACCCATTATAGATTATGTAAACAAAGAATGCATAATCAAACATTATACTTACAATATTACACACACATTACTGAAATATTAACTAAACTACAGAGAGCATCCTAACATGCTGTATCACTGCACGTATGCAAAATGCACTACAGCAGACAGGAAGGCTCTACAATATGTAGTCAAAACTGCCCAATGCATCTTAGGCACCAGCCTGTCCAACATCAAGATCAGACAGATGCTGGTAAAAGGCCAGCAATATCATGAAGGGTGGCACCAACCCTGATCAAGGACTGTTTGTCTCATTCCCACCGGGGAGAAGATTGAGTAACATCCACACCAGGGCCACAAGATTCAAAAACAGTTGCTTTCCCCAAGCAGCAAGGCTGATCAACACCTCCACCCTTCCACGTCCTCAACCCCCACTACTTTGTCATTTCCATAAGACCAGAAGACACAGGAGCAGAATTAGGCCATTTGTCCTATCGATTCTGCTCCACCTCCACCATTCAAACATGGCTGGTCCTTCCTTCCCTTTCTTCTGCAGTTTTCTCCCTGTAACCGTTGATGCTCTGTCCAATCAGGTACCTATCAATCTCTGCCTTAAAGAACCCAACAAACTGGTCTCCACAGCTGCCTGTGGTAACAAATTCCACAAATTTACCACCCTCTGGCTGAAGAAATTTCTCCACATCTCTGTTTCTCTATCCTGAGGCTGTGCCCTCTTGTTCTAGACTCTCCCACCATGGGAAACTTCCTTTCCACATCTACTCTGTCTAGGCCTTCCAACATTTGAAAAGCTTCAATGTGATCCCCCCTCACCCTTCTAAGTTCCAGCGAGTACAGACCCAAAGCCATCAAACATTCCTTGTATGTTAACCCTTTCATTCCCGGAATTATCCTTGTGAACAGCCTCTCCAATGCCAGTATATCTTTTCTTAGATAAGGAGCCCAAAACTGTTCACAATACTCAAGGTGAGGCCTCACCAGTGCCTTATAAAGCCTCAGCATCACATCCCAGCTCTCGCATTCAAGCCCTCTTGAAATGAATGCTAACATTGCATTTGCCTTCCTCAACACTGACTGCAAGTTAACTTCTAGGAAAAGGATTTCCTTTCAGAATCACTTTATGTACAGACACTCCTGAACTTAGTGTCACTTTATGTAAATACAATCACTCTATCAATATGAGATCTTATGTATTTTTATTTATTGTGTTATTATTATTGTGCTCTTTATCTTACTGTGTTTATTTTGTGTTGCATTGGATCTTGTGTAAAAATGATTTTATTCTCCTCTATACTTTGGAAAGAGAGAGAGACGTTCGAGTTAAACAATCTTCAATCTTGAATCTTGTACTCCTATTTAGTATAACAGAACAAAGATGTTTTACTAACAGAGTCATGAAGGAGATTTCAGGCTTTAGATTAAAGTAGCTCTGTCGTTATAAAGTCTACTTTGCAAAACATAGCCTGTCTGATGACTTGGGCAAAATAAATAGTTAAATTGCCATAAAGGCAATTAGTTCCTTAAGAGTCATCTCACAGGAAAGGAAGACATTTAAAAATTCAGCAATGTTTATTATCTGCCAAAAAGTGAGGTCTGTAGGTGCTAGAACTTCCTCACGGAGTCAGAACTTACCAAGGGGAATCCATGCATTGTTGCTTAACTTTAGTAAAATTAAAACATAATTCTGACACCAGAATTGAAAGTCTGTGCTTCTGAGAGCAAAATACTTTTCAGTGACCCTTTCACAATTACAAAATCATAATACTAATGGAGTTACAGCAGGTGGGTATTCGCACAGGATAATTTTAACTTTGCATATCTAGTTGAAACAGGGACTAATGATACCTTCATGCTGACATCTTGCATGGATCTTCACTTTTAGAGGCTCTTTTGACCAGTTGCCAAGGATACTGCTGAGAGATGACAGAATCCTTTAAATGTGCAGAAGACTGTCTGATGGCACTCTATCAGTGCTCTGATTGCAAATTTATCTTTGGCCTGAATTGAGAGGTTATTATAGTTCCCAGTGGTAAGACTAGATCTCAATTCATGGTTCAAAGATATTGTTATGGATCCAGCAGGCAGTTCTTCAAGCTGCTGATTTATAGTTAAAGTGTCCATTATGAGTCTGACTACGGCAGCTTTTTATTGCAGCAAAAGTGTTTTGGGTGTAAGCAACAAGAAGAAGATCTGGGGCAGTTGGAAACTTCTTAAGGCAGGATGCCAATATTTTAAAAATGTATGTTGTGTAAGGCAGAAATGTATATATTCTTAGCAATCTGTATTTCTGCAAATGTACTGTGCATGAAAAATCAATGTGTAATGTTACAGGTATCACATCACACAATTAAAGTTCATTCAGCTGTAGTTCATAAGTAATACTCTGCTCAGATGTGTCATGGGATGCTGACAGTGAGTGTGAATTTAAACACCATCTGCAAATTTTGAGGTATTTTCCTGGCTTTGTTGTTATTATGTCTTCTCTGACCCATTTTTCCCACCCTATAGTATGCTCACTGTTTCAAAACTCTTTTGCATCCCACACCTACCTGTCTTCTTCTCCTTCTTATTCTCAGATCTCTCTTTGCTCTATTATCCTGCCCTCTTACCTCCTGATCTCATGTTTTTATCTGATGCCCTCACATCCTTCTGGTTCTTCAGACTTCCCCCCATCTAATATGTAGATATTCCAATCCTTATTGCTCTCTGAAATCTTACCTGCCCCCCACCCCACAGATCTAACTCAAGCCATCAATGTTCTTAAACAATTGTTGGAAAGAGAACGATTCAAGCAATGATTCTACTTCTTTCTGTATTTTGGAGATGGGGCACGGTTCACCTTCCCAAGCATATGCATTAATTCCTGCTTTCACCCACCAGTCAACAGCTCAGTAATTCATCTGTTTAATTATCTGTTAGGGCATGTACTACAATTATGGAATATAGCAAATACTAATTTCAACAGTAACCAGTCTTCAAGTCTGTATGTGAATTGTGGATTGAATCTACAATGCAGGTCAAAATAATGGTCTTCCTGGAGCTGAAGGAAACATCCAAATGATCTGAAATGTCTCCATATGCATGAAAGCAATAAACACTCCTTTCAGCTGAGATGTCTGCATATGCATGAATGCAATAAACATCCCAGTCTTCTCAGAGACAGTCATGATTGACATCCGTTTTGTGTGTCAGGACTGTTGGTGTGAAGATTTAAGTGTTTGAAAATTATATGTAATTATAAAAATTATCCTGCTCTTACCTTTGATCTTTAGCATATAAAAATGTGATGTAATGTAGGGTCAAAGAGCTGCTTTCCAGAGTGACTCCAAATGCTGTCCACTTGTGTGTTCTGAATAAAGACTTTTATATTACCAGCTGCATACTTTCATTGACAGTCACAACGGTAAAGAGAATTTTTGTGACCTGGAATTATAATCTAACCCAGTGCAACACTGAGAAGTTTCCGCTTACTGTTTGAATTGTGATCATCTTTATGGCACAGAATTCAGTCAACATGTAAACAGTCTTTGCTGCAGATGTTCTCATGGTAACTAACACAACTTTCTATTCCCTGTCAGAAGAAGTTTTGAGATCTCTGTGTCATAACATAAGGTTTACTTGAAAATTCATTGATGGTGTTTCGAGAGCAAGTGGGGCAGAGATGATATTGAGCTTATTGGCTGTCTCTTCCTCCATGCTGAAGTGTTACCTTTCCCGGTTAAAGGAGCAAATCAGGGAATCTCCATAGTCAGGGATTTGGTTTTCCAGACTCATGGTGGTGAGGCTAGAGATACCAGTTGTGCTTTAATGATGATTTGTATGTCCTGAGCAAGCAGTCATCCTAGATCTTTTTAAAGTTGCAGGTTTAAGGTTAAAGTATCTATCACCAGTGTAGTGTCTTGGAGTGGGTATAACAATATAACAATAGCAGCTTCATAATGTCGTAAAAACATTCCAAGGCTATTCACAGAAACTCATTTCAAAATATTTAAGGTCAAAATATTTTGGGCTGGTATTTCCTCAATTCAGCCTACAGCCCAAGGTCAGGTACACACTAAACACACATTCACATAATCACTGGCTAAGTCCTAACAGTCCTTGAGAAGACAATGAGGAGCTAGCATTGTAGTTCTTCAGATCTCAAAGTTCAAAGTAAATTAATCACCAATGTACATTTATGCCACCATGTACAACCCTGAGATTTGTTATCTTGCAGGCATATTCAGTAAATCCAAGAACTAAGAATAAATGAAGGACCGCACCCAACAAGGTGGACAAACAACCATTGTGCAAAAGAAACAAACTGCGCCAATACAGAAGAAACAATAACACAATAAACAAATAAGCAATAAATATCAAGAACATGAGATGAATGTTCCTTCAAATTGAGGTCATAGGTTGTGGGAACAGTTCAGTGATGGGGCAAGTGAACCTTCTGGTCCACAGCCTGATGGCTGAGGAGTAAAAACTGTTCCTGAATCTGGTAATGTGAGTCCAGGAGGTCCTGTACCTTTTTATTGATGACAGCAGGGGTAAAGATCAGCCCAGGATGCCTATGGATATCAATTTCCAGAATTTAGACTCATTTATGCAGAAGGAACAGTGACATATTTCTAAGTGAGGTTGATTTGTGACTTGGAGAAGAACCCGCAGAATGTGTTGTTCTTATTCACCCCACGTCCTTGTCTTTCTTAATGATGGAATTGATGGGTTAGTCAATGTAGCTGAAGTGATTTTGTAGATAATACTGTATCTATAGCAGGGGTACCCAACCCAGGGTCCACGGACCCCTTGCCTGATGGTATTGGTCCAAGGTACAAGGAAGGTTGGGAACCCCTAATCTATCATGTGCCAGATGATAATGGAATGAATGTTCTGAGTGTTGAATTAAATGGCCAGTGAAGCAAGCTCAATGGTATGAAAGTTTTTCAATGTTATGGGGTAGGGGTTACTAGGTTTTGTCCGTAACCACAGAGGAAGCGCAATATACTTCTAAGACAGAATGGTGTGTGATTTGAAGGAATACTCATGGGTAGCAGAGATCACAAGCACCTGTGACACTTGTGCTTCTAGGTAGTAGAGGTTTGTGAAGTGCTATTGAAGACAGCTTGGTGATGTTGCAATTTATTTACTAAATGATAGCGATTGTGGTTCAGTGATGGAGTGAATGAGAGCAATAGTGGTATCAATCAAGTGCATCAACTTGTTCTGATTGATGTCGAGTTCCCTAAGAGTTATTGAAGCAGCACCAATCCAGACAAGTGACGAGAATTCCATCATCTTCCCATCTTATGCCTTATGCAGCAAATGGAATAGCTTTGAGGTGCAGAAAATGATTCATCGATAAAACTGAAATCTGACCTGAGGCAGGAGCACATGCATAGCTGATTTTTCCAAACTGGGGTGCATCAGTGCTGGGGTTTAGACAATGCTGAAGTCAGATCAAGTTTGTCTAAGACCGTCTCCATAATGTTGGATTACTGATGAACAAATTTTAATGTCCAATACCCTTCATGATCAAAAATGTGCATCTCACTCCTCAGATGCCTACTTACCGAACAGCCACATAACTTTTCAATATGACTGGCCATGGCTTGCAAGCTAACTAAAATGAAATGAAATTAAGCCCTGCCATTACACTTAGTGGAACCTCTGTGAAACCCACACCTTCCAGATCTCTGCAGAAGCCAGAAATATATAACCAAAACTGAAAAGGCTGGAACACAGAGCAGTTTAGGCAGCCTGTGAAAAAAAGAGGAAAAAAGAAGTATGATGTTGAAGCTGAAGGGTATTAGACCTGGAGCGTTAACTCTAATCCCCTTTTCACAGATACTGCCTGACCTGCCCAGCAGTTTCAGCATTTTCGGTTCCTTACAGATTTCTTTTGTGCTACTTGTTTAAAATGCATACTGACTACTTGACCAGCTTCTTCATTTGGCAGTTCAATATCTTAGGTACAGTCTGTTTGATAAATGAGGGCTTAGATATACATATATAGAGCTGGTGTCTTCGTTCTGATACCCTGAACAAGATAATGATCTTGTTTATTGATTCTGGTTCTCAATGACTACACTTTACATTCCTTATTGCTGATCATGTGGAACATGAGAGGAAATCTCCTCACTCAGAGAGTGGTGAGAGTGTGGAACCAGCTGCCTGCGCAAATGGTGGATACAACTTCGATTTCAACACATAAAAGAAGTTTGGATAGGTATATGGATGAGAGGGATGTGGAGGACTATGGTCCACTTGTAGGTCGATGGGACTAAAGCATTTAAATAGTTTGGTATGGATTGGATAGGCCAAAGGCCTGTTTCAGTGCTGTAGTTTTTATAACTCTATCTGGAAGGGAACAATTGGTACAAGCATACATGAAAGTGTTGATTTTAACCAATCTTTTGATGACAGACTCTGCTGTCTTCATCCCAGGTTAAAATTGATACCTGTACTTAGCTGGAAGCCCAAGAAGAGCTTATGCGTCATTTGCACTGGATCCCTTTTTTAACTCATGAAAGTACTGGTAAACTACCAATTTCTCAAAGTCGCTTTGTTTAAGTGGTGAGCGGGCAAGAAATGAAAATCCATGCATTTCTATCACTACTTTCACTTCCTCCCCCTAGAACGAGAAGGCATTTGTAAGCTCTATAATTACTGAATTGAATACTGCGGGTACCATTGTAGCGCGGTGGTTAGTTTGACGCTAATACAGCTCATGGCGCTTCAGAGTTCACTTCCATCACCATCCATAAGGAATTTGTACCTTCTCCCCTTGACCACGTGAGTTTCCTTCAGGTGCTCCGGTTTCCTCCCACAGTCCAAAGCACTATCCTTTGGTAGGTTAATTGCTCACTGTATATTCTGTGAATAGGCCAGGGTTAAGTAGTTGGTTGCTGTGCAGTACGACTCGTTGAACCAGAAGGGTCTATTCTGCACCACATCTCTAAATAAGTAAATTGCCTCCCTCTCTCCTTTTGCCCTATTCTGCAATCCAGCTTTTTACCTCTTCTTACCTGCTATCACTCCCCACTGGGTCCTCTCCTCCCTCCCCCCCCACTCACATAGTCCACTCTTCTCTCCTATCAAATTCCTTCTTCTCCAGACTTTGACCTTCCCCCACCCACCTGGCTTCACCTAGCACCTTCCATCTAGCCTCCCTCCCCTCCCCCCCCACCGTTTCTTTTATTCTGGCATCTTTCCCCTTCCTTCTCAGTCCTGAAACATGCACTGTTTATTCATTTCCATAGATGCTGCCTGACCTGCTGAATTCCTCCAGCATTTTGTGTGTGTTGCCTTGGATTTCCAGGCATCTTCAGTCTTTCTCATGTTTATAAATAAAATATCATTTAACTACTATTGATGTAGTAAGGAAATGTTTTTTTTTGGAATGGCACTGGTAATTTTAGCAATCTAATGAAAGGCATTACCAGCTGACCCTGATAACTAGATCTTTGGCTGGTAATATTAAATCAGATTTGTGAAACAAAACATCAACTCGTCTCCTCCTGCAGATGTTGATCAACCTGCTGAGTTCCTCCAGCAGATGGTTCGTTGCTCCAGATCCCAGCATCTGCAGTCCCTTGTGGCTCCTTTGTCTGGTAGTGATAATTCTACTCTAATTTAATAGTTAACATATTGAAAAGCATAATTTCTTATCATAGCTTTACAATAGATTGTATTTTCCTGGGCCAATGAAGATTTGAAAATGGACTGCACTGAATTCCATTTCTTCCATTTTTAAGATGACTTTTCATCCAGTAATGCAGCCGGACACTTACCACGGTCCAACACCAAAACTCCCTGCTGTGAATCATGTCCATACGCTGATCTAACTGCAAAATGTACAGGACACTGCAGCTGAGATCCAGGCAAGAGTGAATCTCTCATGAGTAATACTGGGGGGAGACAACCTACCGTGGGAAGCAACAGCGGCCGTGCCTCTGGCACTGAGTCTTGCCCAGTCGCTCAAAGGGGTAGGGAAATGAAGAGGATGGCAGCAGTAATATGGGACTCTATTGTCAGAAAACGGTTAGGTGATTCTGTGAATATGAAAAGGAAACAAAGATGGTAGTTTGCCTCACAGGTGCCAGGACCAGCGATGTTTCTGGACATACCCACAATATCCTGTAAAGGGAGGGTGAGCAGCCAGAAGTCGTGGTACATATTGGTACCAACAACATAGGTAGAAAAAAGGAGGAAGTCCTGAAAAAAGATAGAGGGACTTAGGGAGGAAGCTGAGAAGGAGGACCTCAAAGGTAGAAATCTCGGGATTGCTGCCTGTGCCACGCAACAGTGAGGATAGGAATAGAATGAGGTGGCAGATAAACTTGTGGCTGAAGAATTGGAACAGGGAGCAGGGATTCAGATTTATGGATAGCGAGACCTTTTCTAGGGCAGATGTGGCCTGTACAAAAGGGATGGGTTGCACTTGAATCTGAAGGGACCAATATTCTTGTGGGCAGGTTGGGAGCTGTTGGGAGTGTTTTAAACTACTATGGTAAGGGGATGGAAACCAGTATGATAGAGCTGAGGATGAGTCAGTAGGTTTACAAGTAGATGATGGATGGGTACAAATGCAGACAGAACAAAGTATTAAATTGTACCACAGAAGCAAAATTCAAAAGGGCAAAGAATGTAGGATTGAAGGTGCTGTATTTAAATGCGTGTAGCATTCAGAATAAGATGGATGAACTCATGGCGTAATTAAAGATTGGTCAGTATGATGTTGTGGGCATCACTGAGTTGTGGATGAAAGAAGGTCATAGTTGGGAGCCTAACATCAAAGGATATTTATTGTATCAAAAGGGCAGGCAAGAGGACATAGGCTGTGGTGTGGCTCTGTTGATAAGAGATGGAATTACATCTTTGGAAAAAGGTGACATAGGGTCAGAGAATGTTGAATCTTTGTGGTTGGAGTTAAAAAAAACATTATGGGAATCATATGTAGGCCTCCAAATAGTAGCCAAGATGTGGGGTTGAGATGGCAAAGGCATGTAATAGGGGTAATGAAACCATTGTGATGAGGGAATTCAATATGCAGTGGGATTGGGAAAATCAGGTTGGTGTCGAATCACAAAGGGAGGGAGTTTGTTGAATGCCTACAAGATGTCTTCTTAGAGTAGCGAGTGCTTGAGCTTGAGCCTTCTTGGGGAAAGGCTGTCTTACATTGGGTGTAGTGTAGTAACCCAGATCTTATTAGGGAGCTTAATGTAAAAGAACCCTTAGGAGGCAGTGATCGTAATATGATTGAATTCATACATCAATTTGAGGGGGAGAAGCATGAATCAGATATACCAGTGTCACAATGGAATAAAGGGAATTACAGAGGCATGAGAGAGCAGCTTGCCCAGGTGAATTGGAAGAAGATACTGGCGGGATGACAGCAAAGCAGACATGGCTGAAGTTTCTGGAAATAGTTCACAAGGCACAGGATAGATATGTCCCACAGAGGAATAAGTTCTTAAATGACAGGGGTAGGCAACAATGGCTGACAAAGGAAGTTAAGGACTGCATAAAAGCCAAGGAAAGGGCATATAAGTTAGCAAAAGTTAGTGGGAAGTTGGATGATTAGGAAGCTTATAGTTAAAAAGCCATTAGAAGGGAAAAGATGAAATATGAGGACAAACTAGACAATAGTATAAAACAGGATACCAAAGATTTTACAGTTATATAAAGAATAAAAGGGTGGTGAGAGTTGATATTGGACTACTGGAAAATGATGCTGGTGAGGTAGTAATGGGGGACAAAGGATTGGCAGATGCACTTAATGGGTATTTTGCATCTGTTGTGACGAAAGAGGGTTACAAAAAGTACACATAGACTAAGATGTTAACTATCCTGTGCTGGCACCAGTGGGATCAGCAGTTGATCTGCAACCTGTCTTCAGGAGAAAGAGAGATAAGGAAGACAATGGAGCAGCATTTGGAAATGTTAATGAAGAGACGAGAGAGTTTAACGGAAGGAGACACCGATCTGAGAACTGTCAAGATCGGCTCCTTTTTGAACCCTGAACTGTTTGAAGTGTGATGGACAGGCGATACCCCAGCAGGGAGATAAAAAGGGACAGGTTCGCTAAGGCAGGGCACACACGACACCACGAGGTAACGAGACCCTGGAAGCGGTGCGCCTCCCACAAGTCGGTGGGAGTTTTTTGAGGGCTGGTCGCGGGACCAAGCCATAGACGCACAGGGTGGAAAGGTACGATCGGCGGGAACCTGGTGAGTGTCCGCCCTTGCCTGGGTGCCAGGTTCACTGCAGAGGAACGATCGTATCTGAAATGGAGGGGTCACAGTCAGTGACCTCAGAAGACATTACAAAGGGCTCGCCCGAAAGCTGACTGCGAGGAATACCGAAGGTCTGTGTGGAAGCCGTTTTGAATATTCATTCGCTTTCGCCCTCTCTCTCCTCCCCCCCCCCCCCCGTCCACCGGCACGGCAGTGATTACTGTGAACTGAACTGAACTCAATTGAACTGAACTTTGCATCACTTTGAAACTGGTCATTTACCCCTAGACGACAATAGAGCTTGATTGATCCTATTATCCTAGCTCTGTGTACATGTGTGTTTATCATTGCTGAACTGTTGTATTTATTATTCTTTTGATTAGAGTACTGTGTTGCTTATTTCTTTAATAAAACTTTCTTAGTTCCAGTAATCCAGACTCCAACTGAGTGATCCATTTCTGCTGGTTTGGCAACCCAGTTACGGGGTACGTAACATAAGTGGGGGCTCGTCTGGGATTTTGAACGCTAAATTTGGGACGGGGTAAATTGATTGGGTTAAAATTCCTGAAAGAAAGAAAAGGCAAACAGCAGAAATGGAGATTGAGGAATTTCTAAAGGCGCCGACCTTGGAGGCATTAGAGGATGCCAGGAAAGTGAAATTGGCAGCTGTAGCCAAACGATTGAATCTTGTTAAGGGGAAGTCGACAATGAGGAGAGAGGAGATGCACAGAGCTATCGTAGAGCACTATGTATCTAAAGGTGTGTTTCCCCAAGGGGAGCTGGAGGTGGTGTCTATTGAAAAACCTGGTGGAGACGCAGTACAGGTGCAGATTGAAAAAATGAGACTCGAGCACGAGTTCCGGGTATGGCAGCTAGAACACGAAGAGAAGCAGTTAGAAAGGCAGGAGAAAGAGAAACAGTTAGAAAGGCAGGAGAGAGAGAGACAGTTAGAACGAGAAGAGAGGGACAGACAGTTGGAGCAAGAAGAGAGGCAGAGGGAAAGGGAATTTGAGCTGGAGAAGTTAAAGATGATGGCAGAGCAGGGGCCCGTGCCGAACCATTGTGGAGGGTTCCAGGCAACACAGGAGGTTAGGCTGGTTCCCCCATTTGACGATACTGATGTGGATCGGTATATTCTCCATTTCAAAAAAGTTGCTACAAGTCAGGACTGGCCAAGGGATAAGTGGGCTGTTTTGTTTCAGAGTGTACTTAAAGGAAAAGCCCAACAAGCTTACTCAGCTTTGTCCGCAGAAGATGCCCAGAGGTATGAGGTGGTGAAAGAGGCCATCCTCAGGATTTATGAGTTGGTCCCGGAGGCATACCGGCAGAGGTTCCGGAATGCAAGGAAGCAGTGGGACCGCACGTATTTAGAGTTTGCTCATGAGATGCAGACATATTGTGAGCGTTGGTGCGCCTCGAAGGGGGTAGATGGGGATTATGACAGACTGCTACAGCTGATCCTGATTGAGCAGTTTAAAGGTGTGTCCCTGAAGGTATGAGACCCTACCTAGATGAGAAAGAGGCAGCCACGTTAGCCGCAACTGCTAAGTTAGCGGATGAGTACGCGTTGACGCATAAAATGAAGTTTGCCCCGAGTAAAGCCTACCAGAAGGGTAGTCAGGACGGCGGGGAGAGTCCGCCAGAAAAGTCAGAAAATAAGCCGGGGACTAGTGAGAAGGATAAGGTAGACCGGGAGCAGTCTGGTAGGAAGTCTCCTGGGGTCGTCTGTTATAATTGTGGGAAAGTCAGACACTTTGCGTCCAGGTGCTTTGCCCCAAAGAAGGAGACAGAGACAGGAAAAACGGTGATTTCGACTGGCTGTATTGAGCTGGTAAATGAACCGCTAGGAGAGGAAAGGTCTGCAGAAGTTCAGGAAGGGCGCGAGAGGTTTATCTCGGCCGGATTGGTGTTGGTGAAGGAGGGGTTAAACCCAGTTCCAGTGCGGATCTGGAGAGACACGGGAGCGTGTCAGTCATTGATATTGAAGAGTGTATTAGAGTTTAGTTCAGAGACTCAGACTGGGGAGGTCAAGGTCAAAGGTATTGGGGAAGGGACAGAGGCAGTCCCTTTGCACCAGATACACCTACAAAGCAACTTGGTCTCTGGACTTGTCACGATCGGGGTGAGGTCCGAAATACCGGTGAAAGGCGTGGAAGTCTTACTCGGTAATGACCTCGCGGGGGGAATTGTGTTCCCAGCCGTGAGATTGGCAAGTCAGCCTGCTAGCATTGAGGCCCCGCCCATGGACTCGCAGGTTTATCCCGTTTGCGCAGTAACTCAGCGGATGTCGAGGAGGGCTGCAGAGGCTGATATAAAGTTAGCTGAGACGTTTCTGCCAGCCTTGTACGAGGAGGGTGTAGAAAGTGAAAAGAAGGAGCGTAATGAAACAGGAGGAAGTGGGGAAATTAAGGGAGATTTATCATTAGAAAAGAAGGACTTTATACAGGCACAGGAGCGAGACGAGGAAACAGCTCGCTGTGAAACAGAGTTAGGAAGAGAGCCAGTAGGCTATGGTGTGAAGGGGAAGGTGCTATGGAAGGAAGGGAGACCAAGTACCGCAGATGAGGAATGGGGGATGGTGCCAAAAATCTCTGGGGATGAGATTTTTAACCTGGCCCACAAGGTACCCCTCAGTGGACATTTTGAGGTGCTGAAGGAAACAGTCGGCGGAATCATGAAAGAGGTTTATTGGCTGCACAGGAGGAAGGATGTTATTGATTATTGCAGACACGAACTGAGACGGTCACAGGCTTTTGATATGCTAACAAACCTAGTCGGTGTTAGCGTGGAAATCAATGAAGCTAGGGTCCTCCTGATAAGAAAAAAAAACATTTTGAAAAGATGAGTATGGTATCGACCAGATGGGAGAAGGCTATTATTTTCGCCAGCTCTGCTGATAAGGTCTCTCCCTTAATCCCCGAACAAAGCGGCCCTTTCGGAGAAGTAATTAAACGACTCGCACACGTGTGTTTGATTGTCCCGAGGTGATGCAAAGAACTGGGACGTTGGGTGGTGTCTGTGAAACTAGGGTAGCCTAGCGAGCAACATCCCTATAGAATGAGTAATTCAGTGATGAAAGGGCTAACGAACGCAGAAGTGTATATTGACGATGTAATACGGCTGTCTGAAGCCAGCTTGATAGTGAACCTTGAAAAAAATGAGTTCGGCCACACGAAGGTCACTTATCTGGGAATTGTGGTAACACGGGCAGCTGGCAGCGATGCAAGCTAAGGTGCCGGCTATCTCTGACATTCCAACCCCGACAGACAAGAGGGCCCTCAGAAGGCTCTTGGAGATGGTGGGGTACTGTAGGAAGTTTTGCAATAACTCTGTGGTTACTACCCCTCCCCCTCCTACTAAGCCTTTGCGAGAGAAAACTAAGTCGGGAAAGGACAACCCTTGTTATCGTGGTCCGGGACAAAACCCAGTGAGAGGTTACAATGATCGCAATTCATCAGTGTTTTCGGCCACTATGAAGTTGCTAAGTTGGAGCCTGGTTTAGGGGATTATTAATAACACATATAAAAGGAACAGGAAATGTGATTGCTGACTGTCTGTCAAGGTGTTGACAACTTAAAATTCTCTGTATTAGCCAAATAGCTGATGAAGATGTATATTTATGTGTATCTAATAATGTATTCATGTTTGTAATTTTTACCCCGGTAAAAATCCTTAAAGATGAGAGGTGTGACAAAAGAGGGATACAAAAAGTACTCATAGACTAAGATGTTAACTGTCCTGTGCTGGCACCAGTGGGATCAGCAGTTGATCTGCAACCTGTCTTCAGGAGAAAGAGAGGTAAGGAAGACAATGGAGCAGCATTTGGAAATGTTAATGAAGAGACGAGAGAGTTTAACGGAAGGAGACACCGATCTGAGAACTGTCAAGATCGGCTCCTTTTTGAACCCTGAACTGTTTGAAGTGTGATGGACAGGCGATACCCTAGCAGGGGGATAAAAAGGGATAGGTTCGCTAAGGCAGGGCATATACGACACCACGAGGTAACGAGACCCTGGAAGCGGTGTGCCTCCCACAAGTCGGTGAGAGTTTTTGAGGGCTGATTGCGGGACCAAGCCATAGACGCACAGGGTGGAAAAGTACGATCGGTGGGAACCTGGTGTGTGTCCACCCTTGCCTGGCTGCCAGGTTCACCGCAGAGAAATGATCGTATCTGGAAACGGAGGGGTCACAGTCGGTGACCTCAGAAGACATCACAAAGGGCTCACCCAAAAGCTGACTGCGAAGAATATCGATGGTCTGTGTGGAAGCCGTTTGAATATTCATTCGTTTTTGCTCTCTCTCTCTTTCCCCCCACTGTCCATCGCCATGGCAGTGATTACTGTGAACTGAACTGAACTCGATTGAACTGAACTTTGTGTCACTTTGAAACTGGTCATTTACCCCTAGACGACGATAGAGCTTGATTGATCCTATTATCCTAGTTTCTGTGTACATGTGTGTTTATCATTGCTGAACTGTTGTATTCATTATCCTTTTGATTAGAGTACTGTGTTGCTTGTTTCTTTAATAAAACTTTCTTAGTTCCAGTAATTCAGACTCCAACTGAGTGATCCATTTCTGCTGGTTTGGCAACCCAGTTATGGGGTACGTAACACTGTCTACACTATGGAAAACTCTAGCAGTGTGCTAGAGGTCTGTGAGTGTCATTGCTATTTCAAAAGAAAAAGAGGGAGGCAAACTCAAAGGTATTAAAGTGGATAAGTCACCTGGACCAGTTGGACTACATCTCAGAGTCCTGGATACATTGGCTAATGGATACATTGTTCACGATCTTTCAAGAATCACCTGATTGTAGCATCTTATAGAAACATAGAAACATAGAAAATAGGTGCAGGAGTAGGCCATTCGGCCCTTCGAGCCTGCACTGCCATTTATTATGATCATGGCTGATCATCCAACTCAGAACCCCGCCCCAGCCTTCTCTCCATACCCCCTGATCCCCGAGCCACAAGGGCCATATCTAACTCCCTCTTAAATATAGCCAATGTACTGGCCTCAACTGCTTCCTGTGGCACAGAATTCCACAGATTCACCACTCTCTGAGTGAAGAAGTTTTTCCTAATCTCGGCCCTAAAAGGCTTCCCCTTTATCCTCAAACTGTGACCCCTCATTCTGGACTTCCCCAACATCGGGAACAATCTTCCTGCATCTAGCCTGTCCAATCCCTTTAGGATTTTATACGTTTCAATCAGATCCCCCCTCAATCTTCTAAATTCCAACGAGTACAAGCCCAGTTCATCCAGTCTTTCTTCATATGAAAGTCCTGCCATCCCAGGAATCAATCTGGTGAACCTTCTTTGTACTCCCTCTATGGCAAGGATGTCTTTCCTCAGATTAGGGGACCAAAACTGCACACAATACTCCAGGTGTGGTCTCACCAAGGCCTTGTACAACTGCAGTAGTACCTCCCTGCTCCTGTACTCGAATCCTCTCGCTATAAATGCCAGCATACCATTCGCCTTTTTCACCGCCTGCTGTACCTGCATGCCCACTTTCAATGACTGGTGTATAATGACACCCAGGTCTCGTTGCACCTCCCCTTTTCCTAATCGGCCACCATTCAGATAATAATCTGTTTTCCTATTTTTGTCACCAAAGTGGATAACTTCACATTTATCCACATTAAATTGCATCTGCCATGAATTTGCCCACTCACGCAACCTATCCAAGTCACCCTGCATCCTCTTAGCATCCTCCTCACAGCTAACACTGCCACCCAGCTTCGTGTCATCCGCAAACTTGGAGATGCTGCATTTAATTCCCTCATCCAAGTCATTAATATATATTGTAAACAACTGGGATCCCAGCACTGAGCCTTGCGGTACTTCACTAGTCACCGCCTGCCATTCTGAAAAGGTCCCATTTATTCCCACTCTTTGCTTCCTGTCTGCCAACCAATTCTCTATCTACATCAATACCTTACCCCCAATACCATGTGCTTTAAGTTTGCACACTAATCTTCTGTGTGGGACCTTGTCAAAAGCCTTTTGAAAATCCAAATATACCACATCCACTGGTTCTCCCCTATCCACTCTACTAATTACATCCTCAAAAAATTCAATGAGATTCGTCAGACATGATTTTCCTTTCACATATCCATGTTGACTTTGTCCGATGATTTCACCACTTTCCAAATGTGCTGTTATCACATCTTTGATAACTGACTCCAGCAGTTTCCCCACCACCGACGTTAGGCTAACTGGTCTATAATTCCCCGGTTTCTCTCTCCCTCCTTTTTTAAAAAGTGGGGTTACATTAGCCACCCTCCAATCCTCAGGAACTAGTCCAGAATCTAACGAGTTTTGAAAAATTATCACTAATGCATCCACTATTTCTTGGGCTACTTCCTTAAGCACTCTAGGATGCAGACCATCTGGCCCTGGGGATTTATCTGCCTTCAATCCCTTCAATTTACCTAACACCACTTCCCTACTAACATGTATTTCCCTCAGTTCCTCCATCTCACTGGACCCTCTGTCCCCTACTATTTCTGGAAGATTATTTATGTCCTCCTTAGTGAAGACAGAACCAAAGTAATTATTCAATTGGTCTGCCATGTCCTTGCTCCCCATAATCAATTCACCTGTTTCTGTCTGTAGGGCACCTACATTTGTCTTTACCAGTCTTTTCCTTTTTACATACCTATAAAAGCTTTTACAGTCAGTTTTTATGTTGCCTGCCAGTTTTCTCTCATAATCTTTTTTCCCCTTCCTAATTAAGCCCTTTGTCCTCCTCTGCTGAACTCTGAATTTCTCCCAGTCCTCAGGTTCCCTCACGATCCAGGTTATCCTTGGTTCACTCACGATCCCTGTCACTGTCTCGCTCACACTCCTGTTCCCCCTCATGCTCTTGTTCCTGTTCGCTCTTCTTTCTCAGATGTGCATCTTGATCTTGAAGGTGCATTTAGTTCACTGGAGTATTCTCTTGTTAAAATTGCAAATATCACTCCACTCTTTAAGAAGGGAGGAACACAAAATAAAGTAAATTATAGACCAGTTAACCTAACCTCAGTGGTTGAGAAATTGTTGCAGTCTATTATTAAGGATGAGGTTTTGAGCAACTTGGAGGCTAATGATAAAATAAGTCAAAGTCAGCATGTTTTTTAATCAAGGGAATTGTTGCCTGACATACCTGTTACAGCTCTTCGAGGAAGTAACAAGTAGGGTGGGAAAAGGAGAGGCAGTGAATGTCATTTACTTGGATTCTCAGAAGCATTTGATAAGGTGCCACACAAGAGGCTGCTTATTAAGATAAATCCCTATAGCGATACAGGAAAGATACTGGCACAGATAGAGGAATGGCAGCAAGTGGGAATAAAAGGGGCCTTTTCCGATTGGCTGCCAGTGACTTATGGTGTTGCTCAGGAGTCACTATTGGGACCGCTACTTTTTACAATGTTTGTCAATGATTTGGGTAATGGAATTGATGGCTTTGTGGCAACCTTTGCAGAAGATATGAAGATAGGTGGAGAAGTAGGTAGTGTTGATGAAGCATTTGCAGGAAGACTTTGACAAATTGGAAAAATGGACAAAAAGTCAGGCCACACTTGGAGTATCATCAACAGTGGACCCTATATCTCAGAAAGGATGCATTGTCCTTAGACAGAGCTCAGAGGAGGTTCACAAGGATGATTATGAGAATGAATGGATTAACATATGAGGAACAGTTGGCAGCTTTGGACCTGTACTCACTGGAATTTAGAAGAGTGCTGGGGGATCTCATTGAAACCTACTGAATGTTGAAAGTACTGGATAGAGTGGATGTAAAGAGGATGTTACCTATGGTGGGAGTATCCAGATCCAGAGGGCACAGCCTCAAAATTGAAGGGTGATCTTTTAGAACAGAGGTGAGGAGGATTTTTTTGAGCCAGAGAGTAGTGAATTAGTGGAATGATCAGCCACAGTCTGTGGTGGAGACCTAGTCTGTGGGTATATTTAAGACAAAATTTGATCATTTTCTTATTGGTCAAGGCATCAAAGGATATGGTGAGATGGTAGGTGTATGAGGTTGAGTGGGATCAGGCATCAGCCATGATGGAATGGTGAAGCAGACTCAATGGGCTGAATGGCCTAATTCTGCTTAGAGCAGGAAGTCCAAAGTATAGTATATTACTTCACTTTCTCTGGTCAACCCATAGCTGAGTACTGCTGCTTTCCTTGGTTCAGGAGGTGCCACGCAAAATTTTCAAATATTCATCTTTCAGAAGCCTTGATAATTATCACTGCTCCATGGAGACCATCACGGCCCAAGTGGTTTCCAGAGGATGTGGAAATCTGAACGTCTAAGTGTCTGCAAAGAAAGCCTCATCCTCAGAGATGTCACTAAATGATAGTTAATGAATCATCTCCAATGAAAAAGAACCATTAACCACCTCAGGTAGTCAGGGGAAAGCTTGCGAAGAATGGTGGATACAGCCATGTCCATCGCAGGAAAAACCCTCATCACCTTGGAGCACATTTACAAGGAGCGTTGCCACAAGAAAGCAGCATCCCTCATCAAAGACCCCCACGAAGCCGGCCATGCTCTCTTCTTACTGCTGCCTATGGGAATGGGTTACAGAAGCCTTAGATCCCACACCACCAGGTTCAAGAACAGTTATTACCCTTCAACCATCAGGCTCCTGAACCAGACTGGATATCTTCACTCACCTCAAAAGTGAACTGATTCCACAGCCTATTAACTCACTTTCAAGCACTCTCCAACTCATGTTGTCACTAATATTTACTTCTGTATGTAATTATCTATTATTTTTATATTTGCACAATTTGTCTTTTTGCATAATGGATGTTTGTCAGTCTTTGTGTCTAGTTTCTCATTGATTAGATTAGATTATGAGGACACGCAGTCCTCGTTTATTGTCATTTAGTAATGCATGCATTAAGAAATGATACAATATTCCTCTGGTGTGATATCACAGAAACACAGGACAGACCAAGACTGAAAAACTGACAAAAACCACATAACTATAACATATAGTTACAACAGTGCAACAATACCATAACTTGATGAAGAACAGGCCATGATCACAGTAAAGTTCAAAGTTTCTCGAAAGTCCCACATCTCATGCAGACGGGAGAAGGAAGAAAACCCTCCCTGCCATGCCCGACCACAGTCTGATCTGAATCGTCCGAAAACTTCGAGCCTCCCGATCAGCCCTCCGACACCGAGTACCGAGCACCATCTCTGCCGAACCATTCGACCTCAGCCTCAGTCGCCACCAGCAGGCAAAGCCGGAAATTTTGGGGCCGTCCCTCTGGAGATTCTCGATCGTACAGTAGCAGCGGTAGCGAACCGGGCATTTCAAAAGTTTTTCTCCAGATGTTCCTCTGCTTCTCAAGTCTGTCTCCATCAAATCAGAATTGTGCACAATTTCTTAGTATAATATATTTTATTATATTATTTTATTATAACAAGATTCTATTATATTTCTTTGTTCTACTGTGAATGCCTGCAAATAAAATGAATCTCAAGGTAGTATATGGTGACATATGCATACTTTGAACCTCAAAATGTGAATTTTAATGTGCCTTCGCCCTTACCGGAACAAAACCATGTTCTACAAACTCATGTCAATGAACCTCCGGATCGACCATCTTATGATCGAGTTCAAATATTACCAATTACAACTCGAAACTAGACTTGGATGAAGGAGTCCTCGGTTTCAACCTTCCAAGGAACACTCATCCAAACCGAGCTGCTTGAGGGCAGGCTGCCATAACTGTAGCCACTTCCTGTGCAAGAGGAGCATTGAGAACAGCCCTAATTTTGATGCAGACTGCCCAAGCCAGACCATTGCCCACATGATAAGCTCCTATCCTGAGGGATGCATTTAACCAATCACATTTGCCCTCCTGAAGTTTTTGAATGAATTTGGGATAGGATTGATTAGATTACTCTGACGTGGTCTTGACAAGTTGAATGGCTTCTTTTTTTTTTAATTTGTAGGAAGGTGACCAGCCTTGACATTAACCTTTCACAGCTGTGCAAACATATACCTCAAAGGTGAAGACTGGCAGAAGGAATGTGGGAATACATGACCAAGTACATGAGGAATTATTAGATTGGATCACTTGAAAATGTATCAAACCCACTAAATTCCAGAAGGATCAGCCTTCTTCTACAATCTTCCAGATCATTGAAATATATTCCAGATGATCTCCTCATTGGCCTCCTTCAGCTGCCTGCTGAGTTTCTCCAGCATTTTGTGTGTGTTGCTCTGATCTCCAGCATCTGCACATTTTCTCTTGTTAGTGGACAGTGGATTTGAGATCTGATCAAAACTGTGGTGCTTATCAATACCAAGCGATGTCTTTCTGACTGCAGCCTCGGGTATGTACTGAGTTAGGTATTTGGAGGGTGGGGGAGGAAGTCAGAAGACATACAGGAAGTGGCAGTTCTTATGAAGGTTACATGCATGGTAGGAAAATCCAAGCTGTATTTGAGGCAAATGAGTTTCAGGAAGAAATCACACAGCAAGAGTAAGACTTTTATTAACAGACTCTTAAGAACTCTTGACAACTAATGAGATAGCCACACAAAAATCTTCTTGAATTTCTATGAGCTCATCTTGCTGTCGGTGCCAAGAAAAGAAAGAGAACAAAAGTGCAGGAACTAGATAGAAACTGGGAAAGTAAATTGCTTTTAACTAGTGCAGTGGTTTTAATTAATGGACATTTGAAAACATTCATAAATCATTAGTATTATCTATTTCATAAGACATAGATTCAAAGCTTCAATATCCTTTTTTTATGAAGGTCTACTTTTCTGTTTCAAGGCTGCTTCATAAATCCTAAATGAATCCTGCAGTAACCTTGCTACTGATTGGCAAAAGTGATGTGATTTAAATAGATGAATGACATTTAAATAATGCTGAACTAAAAAAATTAATGAAACAAAATCTAATGTTCCAAAAGAATAATAAACTCTATTTAATGTGCAGCACATTAATTATTCCAAGTGGAGTGAACGATGTTACTTTATTGGTAACATTCAGAAATGAACCTGCACTAGTAAATTGTGCTGAAATTATCTTAAGACTGCATGAGAATTTTTTTTTTAAATCTTGTACATTAATGCAACAGACAACAAATGACCCAATATTTATTTATTTATTTGTTTATATGTGTATTTGTGTATTTATTTATTTATTGAGACAGTGCAGAATAAGGCCTTCTATTCCTTCAAGATGTGCCATTCAGCAATCCCCCAATTTAATCCAGAGTCTTATCATGGGATAATTTACAATGACCGATTAATCTACCAACCAGTAGGTCTTTGGACTGTGGGAGGAAACTGGAGCAACCGGAGGAAACCCACATCATCATGGGGTGAATATATAGACTCCATATAGACAGTGACCCGAATTGAACCTGGGTCATCTGTGCTGTACAGCATTGTGCTAACCATTACGCTATCATGCTGCCCCGCACTACTTACACTGTATATCAGTTTTAACTTCAAAATTACACACAAATTTCGCCGAGACTATAAGACCATCGAACCATAAGACCATATGATATAGAAGCAGAATTAGACCATTAGCCCATCCAGTCAGCTCCACCATGATTCATGGCTGATCCATTTTCATTCTCACCCCCAGTCTCCTGCCTTCTCCCCATATCCTTTCGTGCCCTGACTAATCAAGAATCTATCAACCCCTGACTTAAATATAAATGACTTGCCCTCCATAGCTACCTGTGGCAACAGATTCCACAGATTCACCACCCAGTGGCTAAAGAAATTCCTCCTCATATCGGTTCTAAAAGGACACCCATCTATTCAGAGGCGGATAAAGGATACGTTTGTGTCATCTATTCAAATTAATAGCTTATTTAATTATAACTGTCAGTTGACAGTGGACAGCTTGTTGTGATACAGAGACAGAGTAGATAATGCTTCACAGCTTCAGAAACCCAAGTTCTGAAATGACTTCTGGTACTGACATGCTGTCACTCCGGAGAAGTGCTTGTTGGTAGGTTAACCGGCCAATGCAAATTACTCTGTGAAGCTGGTTGGCAGGACAATTATGGTGGAGTTAATGGACATGTGATGGAGAATATGTTACAATAAAATACGTGACAGAATAAGACTTATGGGAATGCTTTGAGAATTAGCCTAGACTCGATGAGCTGAATGCTTCCTCTTATAAACCTTTCACAGAATAATATTAAACTGGTTTGTTGTTGATTTTTAGTGAGTTTGCTGCTGTTAAAAGATGGTTACATTACTCATTTCAGAACATATATTTTATCTGATGTTTGTTTACTTGGTGGCAGAATATTGTCAATGTTGAAGTGCCCAGATTATCCAGTAGTCCTCTTTCGTGGAAGTTCTTAATGAGAGCAGTGATTTTTATTTTCAAGAGATGAAATATAACTGCCTTGCCTTTCCATGTATTCAATAATGGTCTTCATCACCATTATGTGCTGTGTCGTATGATATGGGTGATCATGGTCTTTGACAATGATTGTTCTTGGCAAGTTTTTCTACAGAAGTGGTTTGCCATTGTCTTCTTCTGGGTGGTGACCTCATCCATTATCAGTACTCTTCAGAGATTGTCTGCCAGGCATCAGTGGTCGCATAACCAGGACTTATGATATGCACCAACTGCTCATACGATCCTCCACCACCTGCTCCCATGGCTTCACGTGACCCTGATTTGGGGCAAATCAGGTGCTACACCTTGCCCAAGGGTGACCTGCAGGCAACCAGAAGGAAGGAGCTGCTTACACCTCCTTTGGTAGTGACGTATCTCTACCCAGCCACCCCATCAATAAAGGTAGCTAAGTATAAATTCTCACAATTTAGCATCTCAGAAGTCTCAAGAGTTGTTTAATGACCTGACTTGAATAGTGAGGTACTTATTCAGTTTTGTCTTCATCTGTGCCCTCATTTATGTCTTCTCTGTGCTAGGATCAGTGGAAATCTTCATCTTTGCTGATGCACATTGCTCTTCCCTGAATATTTCAAGCCCTTTCAGTTTTCCTTCCCCTTCTGTGGCTTCCCAACTATTCCAGTGCCATGGCTTTCATGATAAATACCCTTTGCCACTATGCTGATGCTTGCTAACTAGATCAGGCGAACGTTTTACTCTCCTGTTAACCTTCATACTTCTTAGCACAGGAAAATGTTTTCTCGACCTGTAAGACCTGTTTTTCCATTCATCGAAGCTCTATCTGTTTCACAAACCAACTTCATATTCTATAACAAACAAGGGAAAATCTGCAGATGCTGGAAATCCAAGCAACACATTCCCATTCCCATTCTGATATGTCCACTGTCGCGATGAGGCCACCCTTAGGTTGGAGGAACAACACCTTAAATTCTGTCTAGGTAGCCTCTAACCTGATGGCATGAACATTGATTTCTCGAACTTCCTGTAGTGCTGCCTCCCCTCCACTAGTCCCCATCCCTTTTTCCCTCTCACCTTATCTCCTTGTCCACTGATCGCCTCCTTCTGGTGCTCCTCCTTCCTTTCCTTTCCTCCATGGCCTTCTGTACTCCCCCTTCTCTAGCTCTGTACATCTTTCACCAATCCAGCTCTTAACTTCATCCCTCCCCCTTTAGGTTTCACCTATCACCTTGTGTTTGTCTCTTCCCTCCCTCCACCTTTTAATTCTACTCCTCAGCCTTTTTTCTCCAGTTCTGCTGAAGGGTCTAGAACCGGAATGTCGACCGTTCTCTTTTCCATAGATGTTGCCTGGCCTGCTGAGTTTCTCCAGCATTTTGTGTGTGTTGTTTGATATTCCTTAATATCTTTGTTATTAAAACTTGATTAAGTTGGTTATAAACTGAAAAAAATATGACCTAGTATAATTTCCAGTTTGTGGAAAGATTTACAAAATTTTATCACATGTTACACATAGAAGTATTTCCTAATATCACTCTTGAAAACCCCAAATCTAATCTAATCTTTGGCTTTAGCCTCTTCTTTTGGACTCTTTCTAGCTGCCTGTCTTTTCCTTCACTATTGCTATAAACTCCAAATAAATTTCCCAGTAATTTTCTAAATTCCTGGGAATGTAGCCCTAACTTCTGCTATCCAACCACATAATTCATCCCTATCAGTCCACCTTCATTTTTCAAACCAACGGTACCCTCCTTCTGCTAATCTATCCTTCCCTATAGTTTGGTGGTCAAGACTGCACACTGTTTATCAGTAGTAATGTCTAGTCTCCTCCAAGAAGACTACAAACTTCTCATTGGGTTTGGAAGCTTTGGTGGCTCAATAACTTGGTGAGATATGTTGTCTGTAGTCAGAGTTTTATGCTTTGGCTCTTGGTAGGGTCACCTATGCCAAGAAGATCAAAGAGCAGAGGCCATACTAAGTGTGGTCCACTGGTCCTCCAGGTTCAGAGGTTCAGCTCAGGACAAACAAACCTAACTGGTAAAACAAAATTGTTACGGAAACAGCAATGAAGTATCCTTCTACATCTGAGTGTGACAGTATTCCTGAGTCTCCACCCGGGACTTGCATGACTGACAGTAGTGGAGATTGAGAGGAAGCTACTGACATGATGAAGGAAGCCCTGAACACCACAAGAGATGGAGGACCTTCATTGCTACCCTAAATGCCAGCAGCATAACATGTAGTAAGTCAGTATTGTCCAGTCTATTCAGTCTTCAGGTGGTTCTGAGGCTTCTCAGAACTTCTGCTCTCCATATGTTGCACAAAACCACCCACAGTGCTCCAGATATATGCACAAAACCACTCTCTGTGCTCCAGATGTGGTGACCAAAGCACTCACAGTAATCCAGATGTGGTGTGCAAAAACACTCACCATGCTCCAGAAGTGGTGCACAAAACTGCTTACTGTGCTCCAGATGTGGTGCACAAACCACTCACTATGTTCCAGGTGTGGTGCACAAAACTACTCACAGTAATCCAGATGTGGTGCAAAAAACCTCTCACAGTGATCCAGATGTGGTGCACAAAAGCACTCACAGTAATCCAGATGCAGTGCACAAACCACTCGCAGTGTTCTAGATATGGTTCTCAAACCATTCATATGTTTCAACTGTGGTGCACAAAACCACTCACAGTAATTCAGATTTTGTGCACAAAATTACTCACATTAATCCAGATGTGGTGCTCAAAACTACTTACAGTGTTCCAGATGTGGTGCTCAAACCACTCACCATGTTCCAGCTGTGGTGCACAAAACCTCTCATGGTAATCCAGATGTGTTGCACAAAACCACTCACAGTGCATCAGATGTGGTGCACAAAACCATTCACAGTGTTCCAGATGTGGTGCACAAATCACTCACCATGTTCCAGATGTGCACAAAACCACATATGGTAATCCAGATGTGGTGCACAAAACCACTCACCGTGTTCCAGATGTGGTGCACAAATATACTCGCAAGCTCTGATGTCCAGAACCATAGACAGTTATGGCTGTAGCTGTGGTGCCCAGATCTGCTTGCTTCGAACCAGATCTTTGTACAACTGTATTTTCAGCTGGCTAGTCATTAACAAGTGCTCTTTCATTTTGTAAGACGAACTGTTGTAGAAAAGGCAGTCGCACAGAAAGGATTTATTTCTTTGCAAGTTGCTATCAGCTGCAGGGTTGCTATGGATATTGCAGGCTGAGACAGTGGCCTAGCTGTTACAGCAGCAGGGAAAACGCCACAGGACAAATGACCCCATAACAATCCATTCCACTTATTATTTAACTATCTCCTTCACTCTGCTTAGATCATGGCCTAATGCTTCATTGCACAAGCAGTCACTTGGAACAAAAATGTTCCATCTACTAACCATATATTCTATACTTTTTCAGATCCTGGTGAGGTTCTTGGTTAATCAAGTATAGTAGAGGAAGAGGGTACTCCTACTTCATTAGGAGTTTGAGGAGATCTGATATATCCATAAGACCAGAAGGCCATAAGACAATGGAGCAGAATTAGGCCATTCAGCCCATCGAGTCTGCTCCACCATTCCATCATGACTGATCCCAGATCCCACTCAACCCCCTGTACCTGCCTTCTTGTCATATCCTCTGATCAGAAAAAGATCGATTTCCGCCTTCAATATTCTCACAGACTTAGCCTCCACCACAGTTGGCAGCCCAGCATCCCACAGATTTCCTACTCTCTGGCTTAAAAAATTCCACCTGACCTCTGTTCTAAAGGATCACCCCTCAAGTTTAAGGCTGTGTCACCAAAGCCACTCGCAAATTTTTACAGATGTGCCATGGAGAACGTTCAAACTGTTTGCATCACCGTCTGGTATGGCGCGGGGGCAGGGAGTAGCGGCTGTGCCTATTGCACAGGATCAAAGGAAGCTGCAGAAGGTTGTGAACTCCATCAGCTCCATCATGGGCACGAGCCTCCCCAGCATCCAGGACATCTTCAAGGAGGGATGCCTCAAAATGGGGACGTCCATCATTAAGGACCCCCAAACACCCAGGACTCGATGGAAGGAGGTGCAGGGGAATGAAGGCACACACCAATGATTCAGCTTCTCCCCCTCTGCCGTCAGATTTCTATATACTTACTGTAATTCATAGTTTTATTATTATGCATTGCAATGTACTGCTACTGCAAACATGACGAATTTCACAATATAAGCCGGTGATATTAAACTTGATTCTGTTTCTGAGATGCAATTAGAATGTAACTATGAAAATGGACATGGGAAAGCCAGCAGATGTAGTGTACCTGGACTTTCAGAAAGCCTTTGATAAGGTCCCACATTGGAGGTTAGTGTGCAAAATTAGAGCAAATGGTATTGGGGGTAGGGTACTGGCATGGATAGAAAATTAGAAATAGTTTCGGCCCGAAATGTCAACCGATCTTTTCCACGGATGCTGCCCGACCTGCTGAGTTCCTCCAGCGTGTTGTGAGTGATGGATAGAAAATTGGTTGGCAGACAGGAAACAAAGAGCCAGAGGCCACAGTTTAAGAATATGGGGTAGACAATTTAGAATGGAGTTGAGGAAAAACTTTTTCACACAGGGGGTTGTGGTTCTGTGGAATGCTCACAGAAGGCAGTGGAGGCCAATTCTCTGGATTCTTTCAAGAAAGAGTTAGATAGAGCTCTTAAAGATAACAGAGTGAAGGAATCTGGGGAGAAGGCAGGAAAAGGGTACTGATTGTGGATGATCAGCCATGATCACAGTGAATGGTGGTGCTGGCTCGAAGGACTGAATGGCCTACTCCTGCACCTATTGTCTATTATCTATTGCAATAAACTCCCTTTGCATGTGATAGCACCTATTCAAGCATCAATCAGTAGATGCATGTGGCACAAATGTATAACAGGTGAGGAGGCTCAGGCACCGCTCACTACAGAGCGAGTGTGCATCTTAGCCTCTGTGTGGAGCCAGGGATGTTAAACAACAGAATGAGGTTGTGTAGGTTATCAAGTCCTATCAGATGGAGATGATAACTTCAACGGTTCATCATTCAAAAGGCAACTATTAGTTGTATACCGGGATTTGTTCTTTACATTGGACAGTCTGATGGTGCAATGTGTAACATGTTACAGAGCACAGAGCTACAAACCAATGTGCAGGATTCAGATTTGACATTAAATCCACCATGGAATATACGGAAATTCTTTGATGTTGATGCAAATATCATTCTTGAATTTTGTACCAAACAGTAATTTTCAGTTGCTTTTTAAATTGGCAGGCGGAAAGTCATTGCTTATTAAACAACTACACAGGTATTGATTAAAATTAGAAGCTTTAATGGGTATCCATTAATATTCACAGCATATAATAACCTTGGTTATGCACTACATGTACATTTCCATATGCTTCCTAAAACCTCCCAGAACCTTGCTTTGGTAATTGAATAACAAACTGCGTTGAGCTGTTCTCCGATCTTGGCAATTCATTTGCAAATGTCACCATATGAGAGGACATCATCAGTTCACTGTTAATTTGTAATGTGTCCTCCGAATGCTTGGCATTTATATACGTATCAATCAGCTGATTAGTTGTCATTTTGGAAACTCAAGTGTACTGTCTCATCACTGATTGGTTGTATGGCAAATTCTAAGCGTTGTGGTCTGGAATTTTGCCCACTTTGGCTTATAAATAGGATCAAGATCCACATGTCTGTTTACAGAACTGTTCACAGAAAACCACGCCTCTACGAATTCTCTTGCATGCCTAGTATTGGCTTGTGCCATGACTTTCACTGATGCCCAGTCAAGTTTGTGATCTCGATCCTATTTATAAGTCAATGCCGATAAAATTCCAGACCAAAACCCATAGAGTTCACCATGTAACCAATCAGCGACAGGACCCCCTCCTTACATTACAATTGAGTTTCCATAATGATGACTAATCAGCTGATTGATAGGTTTATAAAGGACAAGCATTCAGAAGGCACACTCAAATTAACAGCGTACTGATGATGTCTCCTCATGTGGTGATGGTACGTTTTCAGAAGAATTGCTAAGGTTGCAGAACAACTCAACTCAACCATCAGCCACCCGAGCAACACACTTTCTGGGTTGTTTCCAGCACTGCTCTGGGTTCGATGCAGTTTTCTTGGCCAATGAAGACAAGACTGCAGCAATGCACAGATTTGGCGGGCGTCTATTCCACACATGTACCAGTGGTGGTCCACTGGTGAACACATACTCGCCCAGAACGAACCATGATCAGGTATGTTCCTGTGAAGTGCAAGGTGACTGTCAGTGCTGATGGAGTATATTTGAGCTCTTTGATTAGAGAGAATTTGCAGGAAGAATTAGGGCATGTGGTTTAGCTGGTTCACTTTAAGTGTTTATGCTCTACATAAACCTCTTCACACCCCTCTTTATCCAATTCCATCCATTTAATCTGCTTTTCACCTGAATTGTAATACCATTTGTATGAGTCCCAGTTCTGGTTAAGCAGAAAAGTCACTTGTCTTCTTCCATCACCCTAAGTATTTCTCTCCCATCTCCCTTTAACCTCTTTTATGTAAGAAGGAGCCGCAGACTGACTAAATGCAACACTCTTATTTCTAGCAAATGTATCACAATCTTTTCAAAATGCATTTTGCAGTGTCTCAATAAGCTTTCATTAATTTGGAGAATGGAAATTCCAAGTACGGTTTAACCTATACAAGCTTACTGAGATTGGAGATTTTATACAATTTATGTAATTGCATTCAAAGAAATCCAATTACATAAATGTACTTATTTATTTTTTCACATTGGAATTGCTTACCTAGTGCTCTGGGATTTGCAAGGTTAATATATCACTTTGATAATCTTCCCCTATTCAAATATTTATTTCTATATCTACAGCTAACAATCTGCAAGACAACACCCAGCTTCCAATAAAACAAAAAAAGCTGACTGTTTGTCAAAACATAGATGTCTTCTAAGAGTGTTTGCATTTCTGTATTGTGCTCAATGAGATATAACCCCCTGTGGATCTCAAAATAGACAGAGACAGACTTAAAGTCAATAGGGGTGTATATAGAACAGTGCAGAGGTGCAATGGAGCGTGAAAATGTGTTGTAACTCCAAATTAAAACTCAATTAGTGTTACAGGGTAATGAAGGATTGAAATGAGTTTCATGAAAATTATAGTGCCAACTCCTACTGAGGTAATTCATTATTCAACCTGCAGCTTCTTAATGAACTAAGTGAGTGGCATCCTTGTTGCGACATACTTAGATACTCACTGAGAGCATGTATTAAATAACAACTGATACTTGGATACTATTAACGGTACCTCAATAAGTGACACTTAATATTCTCGAGCTTAAAAATCCAATGTTGTTTCAGATGGACTCCAACCGCTAGAATAACTGGAACTCTCTACTAAAGTGGTGTGGTAGCATAGTGGTTAGCACAACGCTTTACAGTACAGTCGACCCGGGTTCAATTCCCACCGCTGCCTGTAAGGAGTTTGTACGTTCTCCTCCCCATGACTACATGGGTTTCCTCCAGGTGCTCCAGTTTCCTCCCAGTTGGTAGGTTAATTGGTCATTGTAAATTGTCCTTTGATTAGGCTAGGATTAAATGGGGGGATTGCTGTGCAATGTGACCTGGGGTGCATGGACCTCTCGGCTGGTTTTTAAAAAATTGAAATATTGTGCAGAGTAGCCACTTCTGGCCCTTCGAGCTGCAGTGCCCAGCAACCCCTGATTTAACGCTAGCCTAATCATGGGACAATTTACAATGACCAATTAACCTACCAACTGGTATGTCTTTCGACTGTAGGAGGAAATCAGAGCACCCGGAGGAACCTCACACAGTCACAGGGAGAATGTACAAATTCCTTACAGGGGTCCATGGCATCAAAAAGGTTGCAAACCCCCGATTTAGAAGATAAGATTATTAATAGTAGCCTTCCATCCCAGATTTTCAGTAAGAAATAAAGCCAGGGCTGTAATAATGAATTAGATTTGGGACCAACCTCTGGAATGCGCACAACTAACCTTGCAAACTTCCAAGCTCTGGAAAGGAGCAGAATACTAAAACCAGAGGGAATATGTTTAAAGAGAGAGGACAAAATTTATAAAGGAACTGAGAGGCAACGCTTTCCACAAGGAAAAGCTGCCAGAGGAAGTACTAAAATGTGGGTTTCTTCCCATAGTCCAAAGGCATTCCATTTGGAAGGTTAATTGGTCATTATAAATTGTCCCATGATTAGGCTAGGATTAAATAAGGAGATCGCTGAGTGGCGTGGGTTGGAGGACTGGAAGTGCCTGTTATCTGTGCTATATCTCAAGAAAGGAAGAAGGAGTTTATATAAGAGAGGTTTCGAGGGATATGAGCCAAATGCAGGCAACTGTGACTAACTCAGTTAGGCAACTTGGTCGTACAGGTGAGAAGGGCCAAAGAACCTGTTTTCATGCTGTACAACTCTATAATTTTGCCTCTATGACCTTGTCAGTACCTCCCTGCTCCTCCAGATTTTAATGTTTCAAGCCCTTCCCCAGTGCAAACCGCATAAGTCAGTGAGCTAACAAGTTCAGATTCAGTAGCTCAAATAATTATGCTGCCTTACAAGAAGGATAATTTATCTTTTAGTAGTACGTATATAAACCATAATCAAACTCTAATAACCTTTCCAGCTTGAGCAAACATATCTTAATGCCCTCATTATTTTTCCACAGTAAAATTTTAAAAAAGTCAATGTAAGTATAAAAATTATTATGAGACTAAGGAATTGATTGTGGGCTTAAGAAAGGCAAAGCTGAGAGAACTCACACCAGTCTTCATCGAGAGGTTAGTAGTGGAAGGGTGTGGGTGAGCAGCTTCAAGCTCCTGGGTGTCGGCTTTTCTGAAGATCTATCCTGGCCAACAACATGTTGGTGAAATTACGAAAAAGGTAGGCCAACAGCTGTACTTCATTAGCAGTTAGGGATTTGTTATGTCACCAAAGACTCGTGCTAATCTCTACAGATGTACCGTGCAGAGCATTCTGACTGGTTGTATCTCCATCTGGTTTGAAGGATCCAGTGCACAAGATCAGACTGCAGAAAGTTATAAACTCAGCCAGCTCCATCATGGAGGACATCTTCAAATGCTTGAAGAAGGGGTATTAATCATTAAGGAACCTTGCCATCCAGGATATGCTCTCTAATCAGGGAGGAGGTACAGGAGCCTGAAGGCACACACCCAATGTTTTAGGAACAGCTTCTTCACCTCTGCCATCAGATTTCTGGTCCATAAAGATTACCTCACTTTTTGCACTAATTTTGCTCTATTTATTTATATTATTTTAATATTTCTTATTATAACTTATTTTTTTAAAGTATTGGACTGTACTGTTGCTGCAAAACAACAAATTTCATGGTTTATGTCTATGATGATAGACCTGATTCTGAGAGTGCTTTTTACTTGCTCCTCTTCGTGTTTTCCCCTATTCCTTCTTCACCTTTCCTGCCTATCACCTCCCTGCTTCCCCTTCCCCACCCCTTTATCCTTCCCCTTACTGGTTTATCACCTGGAAACTACCAGCCTTCTCCTTCCCACCCTCCCCCCACCTCCTTTATAGGGCCTCTGCCCCTTCCCTCTTCAGTCTCGACGAAGGGTTCTGGCCCGAAACGTTGACTGATCGTTTCCACGAATGCTGCCCGACCTGCTGATTTCATCCAGCGTGTTGTGAGTGTTGCGTTGACCCCAGCACCTGCAGAGTATTTTGTGTTTACTTGCTCCTCTGCTACCTGCAAGAACTATTCAATATGATCTGCAGCTTACCTACAGAAAATTATCCCTTTTGTTGAACACTAGAAATCTTCTAGGGCTATTATCTGAAATCTTTAGCTCCAAATGAGGCTGCTGGACCTTAGTAAGGTGCTCAGTGGAAACCTGAGTAGTTACCTCCCTTCTTACTGCACTCACTTTAGCTATACTTCCTCTTCAGCGTCAGTCTAAACGAGATTGTGGACTGCTTACCAGTGAGCCGCTTTGGCTGCTGATGTGTGCCATTGGAACAGAGGGAGGCATGTGTTTATGTTTAACCTTTGGCTCAATTGCTACCAAGTCAAAACCTTGAGCATTTAATTCCCATTCCTGCAAATCATAGCAAATGAGTATCAAAACTCACAGATAACAGAAATCTGAAACAGCTCATCCCCATGGCAACGCTGCCACACTCTGTCAGAGATATACACTTGTCCTACCTATCCTTCCCCCATCTTCTCTGCAGCTTACAAATAAACTGCTTTTTCTTTTTCCCAACTTCAATATGAAACATTAACTCTGTTTCTATTCCCACAGATGCTAATTGACCTGATGAGTGTTTCTGGCATGTTCTATGTCTATTTCAGAAAACTAAAGGATTGTTATGGCACATTATGTTGGAAGCAACACAAATAAGCTGAAGGAACTCAATTAGTCAGGCAGTATCTATGGAGAGAGATGGCCAGTTAACACTTTATATCAAGACCTTTCATCTGGAATAGTCAGAGCCTCCATTGATTCTACAATTCCCTTCCACATGTGCTGCCTGGCCCCTGTTGAGAGTTGCTCCTGATTTCTGGCGTCTGCGGTCTTTCGTGTCTCTGGATTGGTGTTTATCATGAATGCATTTTACCTTGTGCTGGTGACAGTACTGCTTTTTGTGTTTGATGTGTCTGCAGTATTGCTGGTGAGTCAAAATTGATAGATTCTTTTTTGATATTAAGGGAGAAAGGAATATAGGGATAACGCAGGAATTTAGCACTGAGATGAAAAATTAGCCATTAACTCATTCAGTCATGAAGCAGGCTAAAGGCAAATTGGCTTCCTCCTATTTATTATTCCCATATTGTCTTATGAGTGATTTGCATACATGTTAAAATAAGCTACAATGAATTATAGTGTAGGCTATTCTTTAAAGGCACTGATAAGGTCATTGGGAATTAATAAATTAATTTACATAGCTGTGTCCTTTTTACTTCTCTGTTGCTTTGTCTATATTTAGAAACACTTATCACAAAATCAATGCAGTTCTAGTCAACCTAAACCAATTATTCTTCCCAACACAAAATTCTAATCTGTCTTCTGCAGTCATCATACTTCAGCCGTGAGGCCCACTCAAGTCTGTAAGTATGGGTAAAGTCAATTTTCCACTTAATGGGCTTTTTTAAAAAAAAACATTGAAAAGATTTTGACGTTTTGAAGAGCTCTTTGAACATGACCCTAATGTCAGACTGTTCTGGGACATTATGAATTTGTGATGATGGTGGTCTCCTTCTTCAGCTCCACTTTGTCCAACTTCATGTAATATTTTAGATTGTAACATATAAAATTTGAATTTAGTTAGTTTATATGAGTAGAACTCAATCTGTACACTTGCTTTTAATTGAAACTATACTCTGGATTCTTTTAACAGTGGCTATCTATTTTCTTTTTAGATTGATTAATGTCCTTGTTAAAAAATAATATACTTTGGAAATTTACTCAGTTGCACACCAATCAAAAATTGTTCTAAGTAATTTATGTAATAAATTACCAAATAGCTACTTAAAGCTATTATTGATGATGCAATTTCTATTTGTAATTTCAATTAATGCTTCTAACAGAAAAATGTGACATTTTACTTAACGCAGTAACTTCCTTTTAGTTAACCCTTTTCACAACTCAGGATGTCCCAAAATGTCTCACAGACAGTCATTATATTTTTTGTGAGCTTTAGATTCAAAAATTCAGAGATTCAAGATTCGAAGTGCATTTATTATCAAAGTATATATGCAACAAACAACCCTGAGATTCATCTTGCCCTCAGACAGCCATGAAACAAAAGAAAACCATGGAACCAATTCAAAAAATAAATATCAAGCCACTCCCAAAAATCACCCAAAATAGCACCAAAAAAGCAAGTGACCAGAAACCAAAAACACATCATAATGTGAACTACAGAGTCCAATACATATACCGCGTTGACTAAACCTTGCTAAAGACCCAGGACTCCGGCACCGTCCTCAAAGCACATCAAGGGAGAGAGACCATTGGAACACAGGGACTTTCTCTCAGGAACAGCGAGTGATGGGAAGCGAGAAACCATCGCACACGGACACCTTCTTCTAGCAGCAGTGACTGAGAGGATGATGGATGGTGTGAAGCATCTGCTCGCCTTCCGCACTCATCTCAATAATTTCAATCTTCCTCGGTGCTTTAATCGACGAGATAATGAGAAATGGAGTCCATCATGGGCTCGTACCTTGTCTCCAGTCTTGTTGGCCCCGAGGATTCATGTTTTGCTTGAAACACCTTTGGGGACAGCAAAGCACCAGATCACTTAATCGGCCCAAAAACCACGCCAATAAAATGTCGATCACAGGCTCCAACAGTAGCAGAACCTCATTTTAAAGAAAAAGGTGAGAAATAAGTCGTTTTTTGAACGGACTGGAGGATGTTGCTTTTGGTTGCATTGTTTGCTGGTACCATCTTCTTCCGGAGTGACAGTGAATTGGACTAAAATATCTGAGGTAACGAGAGGTCTTAGCAGAGAAGATGTGGAAAAGTAATTTCCTCTTGATGCTTAATATAGAATTAGCAGTCACTGTTTATAAAATAAGGGTGGCCCTTTACTGGAGGAAATGAAGTAATCTCTCAGAGGTGCACAATTCACTATGGATTCCTCTTCCCTACTGAACACTGGAAGCAGAGCCTTTGAATATCTTTGAGGCAGAGGTGTGCAAATGCTTGTTAATGGTGAACGGTTACTGTAGGTAGATGAGAAAATGGAGCTAGAGAAGCAATCAGGTTACCCCTGTGCTTATTTAGTGACAGAGCAGGCAAGTGCTTCACTCTTACTCTTCTTAATTTTTAAGCATGATCGCGCAAGCACGCTGATGAAAAATTTGGATATTTAAAGGTTTCACCATCATAAATGTTTAAAGCCCTAGTTATGATGCTAGTGTTAGCTGAAGCAAGGGTGCTGGTATAAAGACTAGGAGATCTTAACTGCATGGTCAATTTCTTAAAACCATAGGGGCAGATCTTCATTGTAAAGCCTCATCTCCAACATTGGTGCAACCCCTAAAAATGCTGGCCTGTTTTTCTGACTCAATTAATTGGAATGGGGGTTTGGGTTCACAACTTTCAATGGCTTGACGGTTCAAATTAATGTCAGGGAATATATACAGTATACTACCAAAAATTCTTACTCTTCACAGACATCCATGAAACAAAGAGAAAAAGGAATAAAAAATGTGTGACAAAAAACTGTTAGAACCCCAAAGCCCCACCTCCCTATTCTATGCACAAGTAACAGCAAAGCATCACCCCCCACCACTTATTCCAGCAAAAAGCATCACCCCCTCACCACCCACCAAGCAATAGCAAGCCCCCAGAGACTGTGATCTAAAGCTCATCGAAAACTATCGTGCATCAAAATTGACACTTCAACAGGCCCTCTCTCTCACTAATGAGGGAGAGAGAGATATCGCCCCTCCCACAGTGTGAGGGGATGCAACAGCTCGCCGTTTCGATATTATAGGCTGCAGTGTTGCTTATTTGAGTTCCCCTGACTCAAAAATCAGCAAACTCTTTCTCACCATCGAAAGAGAGTCCCAGGCAGAGGAAAACTTACTCTGACTAAAACCATTTGTCACTTGGGGGCTGGATTGTAGTAAAATTAGGACTGAGATATTATTCAAAAAATAACCACAAAAATAACACAATAAGAACATAAGACATAGCAGCAGAATTAGGTCATTTGGCCCCTCGAGTCTGCTCTGCCATTTTATCATGGCTGATCCATTTTTCCTTTACCCTGCACCTCCCCCCACCCCCGTATCACTTCATGCCCTGACCAGTCAAGAATCTAGCAACCTCTACCTTAAATATACTCAATGACTTGACCTCCACAGCTGCCCATGGCAATGACTTCCATAGATTCACCACTCTGGCTAAAAATCAAAGG
Organism: Mobula birostris; assembly: GCF_030028105.1. Taxonomy (NCBI): domain Eukaryota; kingdom Metazoa; phylum Chordata; class Chondrichthyes; order Myliobatiformes; family Myliobatidae; genus Mobula; species Mobula birostris. The sequence continues at coordinate 10,611,593 of NC_092378.1, read as the reverse complement.
AAGTTGGGTAATTTTAGTACAAATATCTTTGGTATTAGGCTGAAGAAAAACACGATGAAGCCTTAGAAAATCATACATATTCGACGTGCTGTAAATAGCACAAAAAGGTCCCAGATGTTAAAGTAGTCCGCAATTTAACACCAGACTGGTTTTTGAAATTGTATAATATTTTTGTCAAATTTGATTTATTAGAGATATTAGAAATGTAATTCTGGAAATTATTGGATGAGTAGTCAATGCATGCATTTCAAATTCTCTATCAATTATTTGACACGTTAAACCCAGTCTCTTAAAAAGATCATTGAGAGGAATTTGATTTTATATATTCCTGCAATAATTTAATACATCAACAGTTCTAGAATGCAATCACAGGTTTTAATTGCAACACAGCTGAGCAGCTCTGGTCTAGATATCACACACTAAATGCTGGAGGAAATAAGCAGGCCGTGCAGCATCAATGGAAAAGAGTAAACAGTTGACGTTTCAGGCTAAGACATCGACTGTTTTCTCTTTTCCATAGATGCTGCCAGGCCTGTTGAGTTCCTCCAGCATTTTGTGGTGTTGCTTTGAATTTCTCGTCTTTCCTAGACATGATCTCCTTTAGGGCTGACTGCAATTTTCTTCTCTTGTAGATAAGATCCCAGAGCAATACCAGTAATTTCAGCCACACACAAAGTGCTGGAGGAATCTAGCAGGTCAGACAGCATCAATGGAAGGAAATCAGTAAGAGTAATTGTGAAGAAAGCATGGCAGTGCCTCGACTTCCTTAGGAGTTTGTGAAGATTCAACATGACATCTGAAACTGTGACAAGCATCTAAAGAAATGCAGAGGAGAGTATATTGACTGGTTGCATCATGGCCTGGTATGAAAACACTAATGCCCTTCAACAGGAAATCCTACAAAAAGTAGTGGATACAGTCCAGTCCATCACAGGTAAAGCACTCCCCAAAACTGAGCACATCTACACAGACCGCTGTGACGGGAAAGCAGCATCCATCATCAGGGATCTCCAGCACCAAGGACATGCTCTCTCCTCACTGCTGCCATCAGGAAGAAGGTGTAGGAGCCTCAGGACTCACGTCACCAGATTCCGTAACAATTGTTAACCTCTCAACCATCAGGTTCTTGAACCAAAGGGAATAACTTCATTCAACTTCACCTGTCCCACAACCTGCAGACTCACTTTCAAGGACTTCTTCACCTCATGTCCTCAATATTTGTTGCTTGCTTGTTTATTTGTTTATTTATTTCTATTTATTTATTTTATTATTGTTTCATCTCTTTTGCATTTGCACAGTCTGTTGTATTTTGCACACTGGTTGTTTGTCCACCCTGTTGGGTGAGGTTTTTAGTTGATTGTATGCCCACATGAAAATTAATCTCAGGGTTGGATATGATGACATATGCACTTTGATAATAAATTTACTTTGAAATTTGAACTTAAACAGTTGACATTTTACGCTGAGACCCTTCACTGGGACCAGAAAAGAAGAAGGAAGAGACCAAACTGAAAAGGTTGGGGTGAGGGGGTGGAGCACAAATTGGCAGGTAAGGACAGGTGAGTAGGATGCCGGGTGGGTGGCGAGCAATGTGAGAAGATGGGAGCGGATAGGTGGAAGAGATAAAGGGATGAAGAAGATGAAATCTGATAGGAGAGGACAGTGGGCCATGGAATAAAGGGGTGAAGCACCAGAGGAAGCTGACAGCAGGCCATGAAGGTGGAAGAGAGGAAGAGAAGGGTAACAGGGCTGTAAGAATAGGGGAAAAACAAAACATTATGGTGGAGTATTTGGCAAACATAGGGGATTGGCTACTTCAAGTTAGAGAAATTAATGTTCATGAAATCTGGGTGTTACATAGACAGAATAGGAGGTGTTGTTCCTCAAGTGTTTTGCCTCATCACGGCGGTAGAGGAAGACACTGATAGAACAGATATGATGATGTGGATGTGGAAAGTCGAATTTAAATATGCGGTCTCCTCTCCTATCAGATTCCTTCTTCATCAGCACTTTACCTCATCCACCTATCTCCTCCCAGCTTCTCACTTCATTTCTCCCCCCACCTTCCTGTAACTTCAAAACATAAAAACTAATTGAAAGGAAAATAAGGGAGCTGGGAGATATCTCGTGTACATTTGTTTTTACTTTAAGCACGTAGGACGTGACAGCGTAATGACATACGCCATTTCCGTACTTTTACATTTGACCCTCAATGCATTATGAAAGCAACAAAAAATGATTAATCAAACAATATATTTACAATATTACTCAGATTAAAAAGTACTTACTATTATTATTAAATATTACTGAAATATTAAATACACAACATTTTCCCCCCACAGCACCCTCCTACCCCCTCATCTGGTTTCACCTATCACCTGCCAGTTTACTTTCCTTCTCTCCCCCAGCTTCTTATTCTGGCCTCTGCCCCCCGCCTTTACAGGTCTGGGATGTCACCTGTTTATTTCCCTCCATAGATACTGTCTGACCTGCAGAGTTCCTCCAGGATTTTCTATCTGTAGCTTAAGAATTCCAGCATCTGCAGAATCTCTCGTGTCACTAATTTCAGCTGATATTTCCATCTTGATCTTTGCCAAAAAAAACCTATTACAAAATTTGCCCTCACTCATGACCACTACATATAAAAGACATATAAAATTTGCATTTATATCAGGCTTGTTACTGAAAGCAGAGAGGGTTTGGAACACTGCAAGGAACAGGTTTGAAATCACCCCATTCAATGTGTTTCAATTGTTGCATACAACTGAAATGAACAAGTTAAAAGGGCTGTAATCTAGAGGAAGAAAGCAGAATCTAAGCGAATACTGAGGTTTTTCTCTAACCCCTAAGTATCAATAGAATGACTATTCTCAAAGGAGAGGGTGAAATTGATTTCCCTGGCAATGAAAAATGGGTTCATATCAAATCGGCAGCCTGTTATGAGTTCTGTCCACTGAATTATCTTTCGCTTTGTTAAAGCAAGCCCCTACTTCTTCACGAGCCAGGTTTTCTCTCTTGCCAGTTTCATGCCTGGGAGTCCAGAATGCTGGAAGAAGTTCAGATTTGAAATGCCTGGGTGAAGTAAGAAACTTGATTAGACATAGGTATAAACTGTAAGCTGATGTGTCAGGAGTGGAAATTATAGAACAAGAAGCAAGGGCAAGTGACAGCATTTCCACAGTTAGTTGCCGTGTGCTAACCGGTAAGATACCTGGTCAAAGACTATTCTGCACTGAGTTAATTTAACAGAGTCTCATTGGTAAAAGGGATGATGGACGCTCCCTCCATGCTCCTCAAAGAAGAAGGGGTGGGTAAACACAAGATCCTTATATTCCATCTGGGTAGCCTCAAACCTGATGGCATTAATATCAATTTCAGCTCAGGGTAAATAAATTTCCTCTCTGCCCCCTTCCTCTATTTCCAACTCTGACCTTTTATCTCCTTTCACCTGCCTATTACTTCCTCCTGTGTCCTCTCCTCCTTCACTTAATCCTACAGTCCACTCTCTTATCCAGTCAGATTCCTTCTTCTCCAGCCTTGACCTTTCCCACCCACCTGGCATCACCTCTCACATTCCAGCTAGCCTCCTTTCTCTCTCCCCCCCCCCCCCCCACTTTTTTATCCCGGCATCTTCCCCTTTCCTCCTCAGTTCTGAAGAAGGGTCTTGGTTTTACCAATTTATTCATTCCCATACACGCTGTTTGACCTGCTGAGTTCCTCCAGCATTTTGTATCTGTTGCTTTGGATTTCCAACATTTACAGACTTTCTCGTATTGAAATTCTGCAGATGCAGGAAATCCTAGGTAACACATACAAAATGCTGGAGGAAGTCAAAGGTCAGGCAGCATCTATGGAGAGGAATAAACAGTTGACGTTTTTAGCCAAGACTGTTGATTTAAAGTTCAAGAGTTTAAAGTACATTTATGATAAAAATAGGTATACCATATACAACTTTAAGATTCTTTCCAAACAGGCATAAAACAAAGAAACCCAATAGAACCCAATTAAAACAGTCAAACACCCAATATGAAGAAAAAATAACAAATTATGCAAACAGTAAAAGTAAGCAAATAACATTCAGAAGCAATGGACAATAGGTGCAGGAGTAGGCCATTCGGCCCTTCAAGCCAGCACCGCCATTCACTGGGATCATGGCTGATCATCCACAATCAGTATCCAGTTCCTGCCTTATCCCCATAACCTTTGATTCTGTTATCTTTAAGAGCTCTATCCATCTCTTTCTTGAAAGCATCCAGAGACTTGGCCTCCACAGCCTTCTGGGGCAGAGCATTCCATATATCCACCACTCTCTGGGTGAAAAAGTTTTTCCTCAACTCCATTCTAAATGGCCTACCCCTTATTCTTAAACTGTGGCCTCCGGTTCTGGACTCATCCATCAACGGGAACATGCTTCCTGCCTCCAGCGTGTCCAATCCCTTTATAATCTTATATGTTTCAATAAGATCCCCTCTCACCCTTCTAAATTCCAGAGTATACAAGCCCAGTCGCTCCAATCTTTCAACATATGACAGTCCCGCCATCCCGGGAATTAACCTTGTGAATCTACGTTGCACTCCCTCAATATCAAGAATGTCCTTTCTCAAATTTGGTGACCACAACTGTACACAATTCTCCAGGTGTTGTCTCATCAGGGCCCTGTACAGCTGCAGAAGGACCTCTTTGCTCCTATACTCAATTCCCCTTGTTATGAAGGCCAGCATGCCATTAACTTTCTTCACTGCCTGCTGTACCTGCATGCTTGCTTTCAGTGTCTGATGTACAGGAACACCTAGATCTCATTGTAAAGTTCACAGCAAAGTTCATAAAAGAGTTCACAGCCACGAGGGCAGGCACATCCAATCCAGGAGGCCATTAGTTGCAGGCCACAGCCTCATTCAGCGCAGGGATGAGTAAACCTCATGAATAGCGAGCTGAACATCAGCCTGTCTCTCTTTTCTGACCTGCTCAATCTAGCCTAGTGCTTAAATCGACCAAAAGGTGGGTCGTTCCTCACACTGGGACCCGGGTCTTGCTTTGATATGTTCTCAGGCCTGGGACCTGCCGCCTTGATTCAGCCTATACCTGACCTTTCCAGTCTTGCCCATTGCTTAAACTGGTCAAACTTAAGCTTGTTCCTTGCTCTCAGACTGGACCCCATCTCCTCGACTCTATCTTGCCTCGGTTCTGTCACTTTGAATCAGCCCCAAGTTCGCTCCAGCGATGGCCATATATTGGCTCTTACCCTGCTCTCGTGCCCAGGCCAAGCTGCTGCAATACAACTGTCCTACACCTTTGAGTCTTCAGTTCACACCACAAAATTGCCAGGTCACACAGGCGGTTTAAAAGCTCAACTCCAAAATGGAAGTTACGGGCTATTGATTACTTTGGACAAAATGTGATTAATAGAGTAGATAGCAGGTTTGTTTGCTGCCAGCAAGATGTCGCTCTGTTTCACCAGCTCCATCTTAAACCGGAAAACAATCCTAATTCCCCTCCATAGATGCTGCCTGTCCTGCTGTTTCTGCAAAATTTTGTTGGGTGGAGGTAAATCAACTCAGGAACTTTTGCTAAGAAACCAACTGGGGACCATAAATGTGCAACAAATTTTCAAAGGCACTTTTTTTGGTAAATTCATTAATTTGCTTGTGCTCTCCTTTTGCGCTGCTTTTTAATACCGCTCAATGTAACTTTTTAATTCTTTTTGATGTATTGCACAATACAGCTGGCACAAAACAACAAATTTCACAACATAGGCCAGTGATAATAAACCTGATTCTGATCCGAAAACACTGATGAAATTTAGAGAGGATAGTGATGAAAAGGAATAAAGCGCCACTTCACAATAATCATAGACATAACTTCAGGGGAACAACCAGCTTCTACTTTGGATGGTAGCAGGTTTAGTAATGAATAAATCATATTTCTGATTGCCCACTTTAACAATTTGTGCTTCTATTGCAAGTTCACACAATGTGGGAAGAAATGCTGAATGTTCAGAGCCATTTCTCACATTTACAAGTTGAGTGTGCAAGTGATAAAGAGTGTGCAAGTGCCTTTTAGTAGAACAGCGAGATAACCTTTCACAAAATGTGGTATGTTGTAGTAGGTCTCAGTGGTTTCCATTATCAATCAGGCCAGCTGTAATGTTTTGCATTTGAGCATTCATTTCTCCATTCTGCTCTCTGTAATTAAACTACTATAATTAACTTAAACTGGAAGCAACAATTTATCTTTGAAATAATTTCATGATATTGATCCTTCCAGAAAAGCTAAGAAGTACTTGCACATGTGGCTTCTCTGCTAACTGAAATGCACAAATTTGAGTGGGCTTTGGAGAATCTAGCAAGCACCAATAGGATTCTCCCTACCTCCTGCCACCACGAAATCCTCGCAGTTTGCAATTTCCAGTGAAGTCAGATTCAATTGGATCCCCCTGCAGTACTGACCCACTTCTCAAAATTCCCAGGTTTTGTCCATCTCAGAATCAGAAGGCATATGTTGTGAAATCTGTTGTTTTTGTGGCAGCAGTACATTACAATACATAATAATTAAAACTGTGAATTACAGTATATATATTTATATATAATAGTTAAATTAAACAAACAATACAACAAAAGTAGTGAGGTAGTGTTCATGGGTTCAATATTCATACATGAACTTACACATCCATACACAGTCATGCACATCCATACAGGTCCATAAATATCCATATACATCCATACACAGTCATGCACATCCATACATGTCCATACACGTCCATACGCATCCAAACTAGTCCATACACGTCCCTACACATCCATACACATCCATACATGTCCATACATATTCATACACATTCGTACATATTGAAGAGGAACACTCAGACACTCAGTAAACATTCCAAGATCAACCTGCAACGTTGCATTTCAAAGAAAAAGTTTCATGTGTTATATAACTAAAAACTATATCCATTCCAAAAGAAATCAGTTTTTTTAATTTATACAATTTGACTTCTTTTGCACATTGGTTGTTTGTCAGTCTTCGTTTATTTATTATATTTTATTGAGATACAGTGCAGAAAAGGCCCTTCCAGCCCTTCGAGCCATGCCACCCAGCAATCTCCTGATTTTAAACCTAGTTTAATCACAAAACAACTTACAACTACCAATTAACCTACCATCCGGTAGGTCTTATGGGAGGATTGCAGGAGGAAACCCATGTGGTCATGGAGAAAGCATACAAACTCCTTACAGGCAGTGGTGGCAATTGAACCCAGGTTGCTGGTACTATAAAACGTTGTGCTAACCACTACGCTACTGTGCTGCCCCAAATGTAGAGATTTTCATGAATTCCATTATATTTCTTTATTTTCCTGTAAACGCCTGCAAGAAAATGAATCTCAAGTCGTATATGGTGAAATATGATTATGTACTTTGATGATAATTTAACTTTGAATTTGATTTCACTCTTGTGTAGTGACTGAAATGACATGCAAAGTGTCCCCAAAGCTTTCAACTTATACATCAGAAGACCCAAATTATTGAAGGACACATGTAGTATTTACTGAAATAAACTGGGTTTTTAAACTTTGCCTACAGAACTAAGTGTCAGTTATGTCTAAGTTTAATGGGAGATCTTTGGATCATGCACAGCTGGACTCCATAGGAACCTTTTCTTTTGCCTGTTATGCCACCCGGCATTTCGGGCAGCAATGAAAGTCGTCCATCTCTGGTGGCATTCACAGATTCCTTCATCATGTCAGTAGCTTCCTCTCAGTTTTCACTGCTGTCAGTCATGCAAGTCCCTGCTGGGGACTCAGGAGCACCGACACAATCAGATGTAGAAGGGTTTCTTCATTGCTGTTTCCGTTACGATTTTGTTTGACCAGTCAGGGTTGTTCGCCCTGAGCTGAACCCCCTGAACTTGGAGGACTGGTGGACCAATCTTAGTTTGACCTGTTTGGCATGGGTGACCTCACCAAGAGCCAAAGCATAAAGCCCTGAATCCAGCCAACATTAGCTGTCCTGGTCTTTGAGGCATGCAAGTTTCCAATCTATGACCAGGCTGTGGTCCTCTTGGTGTCTCCATGGGAACACATAACCAATATTTGCACTCCTTAAACTTCCAGTCTACCAATAACTTATTTCCATTTGCTCACCAGATCAGGTAGAGACACAGATGAGTGCTTCTAATTGCTAATTCCCATACAGATTTGTAGGGACAATTTTTAGGCATGAGGTGGGAGCATGTAGATGAAGTAAGGAGAAGCTAGACTTAATCATGGTGCAGGAGACTATCAGTCACCAGTTGCACCTGCACATTGGCAGCAATATATGAGATTAGACACTCATCTATCTGAAGCATGCCTACTTCCAGTTTAAACCTCAGTTTAGAGGCTAAGAACTAACTTCATTCAATAATTTATTAATAAGGCTCCATTCCGCAGCCACCTAAATACAGAATTTAACAATCACGTTTATCACGGCTCAGGCAACCTTGAAGGTGAAGTGAACTGTTGGCAGCTGGATGTAAATGTGCTTTAGAGTTCTGTATGCCAGACAGAAGGAGAAGGAATGTTTTCTTTACCAGCCCAGCTTTAAAGACCCTTTATCTCATTATTTCATATTCTCATTAGTTATTGTGATTTATTTATATTTGCATTTGGACAGTTTGGTGTTTTCTGCACTCTAGATGATACTTCATTGATCCTGTTATAGTTACTGTTCTCTAGGTTTGCTGACTATGCCCTCAGGAAAAAGAATCCCAGGTTTGTATATGGTGACATATATATATACTTTGATAATAAAATTTGCTTTGAACCTTGAACTTGAACTTTGACATGGCAGAAGAAGCGGTTGGTGCAGGTTTGATTTCAACACTTAACAGAGGTTTTGGATAAGTTCATGGATGGGAGAGGCTCTGGTCCAGGTGCAGGTCAATGGTAGTATGATGAATAATAGTTCAGTATGGACGAGATTAGCCAAAGACGCACCAATTTATTTTGATGCATTCATTGCTTACAAGGACATAAGAAACAGGAGCAGGAGTAGGCCACCTGGCCTGTCGAGCCTGCTCCACCACTCAATAAGATCATGGCTGACCTGGCCATGGACTCATCTCCACCTACCTGCCTTTTCCCCATAACCCCTTAATTCCCGTACAATGCAAAAATCTATCTAACTATGTCTTAAATACATTTACTGAGGAAGTCTCCACTGCTTCATTGAGAAGAGAAATCCACAGATTAGGCAGAGAATTCCACAGATTATCTGGGTACAGCCCTTTAAAAATTATCCCCAGGTAATAATGGTACTGAATTCTCACCATAACAAAATGGCTCAAAAGGGTGTTAATGGCTATAGCAGAGTAAATTCATTTCATGTTGTCATAAGCCATGAGTATGGAGGTTAATTAGACAGATATAGCATGGACAGGTCCTTCAGCCCACTGAGTCTGTGCTGACCATTAATTATACATTTGCACTAATCTTACATTCATCCCAATTGGTGTTTTATTTACATTCTCAACAATTCTCTCAGATTATACTACTTACCTACATATAAGAGACTATTTACGGTGGCCAATTATCTAAAAACCATATTTTTTATTTATTTTATTGATATACTGTGCAAAATAGGCCCTTCTGACTCTTCAAGCCACGCCATTCATCCATTTTCCAATTTAATCCTAGCCTAATTTACAATGTCCAATTAATCTACCAACCAGCATGTCTTTGGGATGTGGGAGGAAACCCTTACGCTCACTGGGAGAACATACAAACTCCTACAAACAGCAGCAGGAATTGAACCCGGATTGTCCGTACTGCAAAGCGTTTTGCTAACCACTATGGTAGTCTTTGGGATGGAACCAGAACTTTTGGAGGAAACCATGCACTCACAGGGAGAACATACAACCTCTGTGTAGACAACATCTGAAATCAGGTTTGAACCCAGAGCTCTGGTATTGTGGAGGAACCTGCTCCATTTGCTATCCAGTTCACTGTCCTAAAATCCCAGATTCCAAGTATCAGTGTTAAACTGGCTCACTGTTACCAAATTAGTCTGTCTTTTAGAACATTGCGTGTTCAAATCCTATTCTACTTAAGTACATAATTTAAACTGACACCTAAGGAGAAACATTTTAGAAATAAGATCTTTTGGATATGATATTACACAGAGGCTGTGTTGCCTACTTGTGTGGAAGTAAATGATCGCATGGTACTTTTACAAGTGAAGCAACAATCTTATTTCCATCCTTGCATTAATCACCTGCAAAAAAAATCAACCATGCATTCATCTTAGAGTTAATAATGAGGTTTTGCTAATTGCAAATTGGCAACAACAAACATACAGTACTGTGCAAATGTCTTAGGCATATATATATATTATATTTTTATATATATGCCTAAGACTTTTGCACAGAACGGTAGTAATGTTATCTATTGCACTGTACTGCTGCTGCAAAAAAAAACAAATTTCATAACACATGTGAATGATGATAAACCTGATTCTGATCTGAGTCTCTGGTGTGGTCTGAGAGTGGGAAGGGGATAGGAAGAGAGGAATCATGGTTGGGTAAAGGGGAAGAGAGAGGGGAGGGAAAAAGAAGCACCAGATCAATAAACCAATAGTATAGAGTCAAATGATCTTGGCTGGTGTCTCAGGGCTGGGTGTGTCTGCACCAATGACATCCCCTGCCCCGCCAATCCTTCTCTGCCACCTGTCCCACACCACTCTCGTGGCGCTCCACATTGCCATTTCCAACATCCTTTGCTCCTGCCAGATTTACAGATTCGCTCGCCACTCCACGTTGACAAATACAGTACTGTGCAAACGTTTCAGGCACCCTAGCTATATATATGTGCTTAAGACTTTTGCACAGTATTGTACTTCAGAAGTAATTTTTCCACTGAGGCAATGGGAAAAAAAACCCAGAGGACATGGGTTTAGGGTGAGGGGGGAAAAGTTTAAAGGGAACATTAGGGGGGGCTTCTTCACACAGAGAGTGGTGGGAGTATGGAATGAGCTGCCAGACGAGGTGGTAAATGCGGGTTCTTTTTTAACATTTAAGAATAAATTGGACAGATACATGGATGGGAGGTGTATGGAGGGATATGGTCCGTGTGCAGGTCAGTGGGACTAGGCAGAAAATGGTTTGGCACAACCAAGAAGGGCCAAAAGGCCTGTTTCTGTGCTGTAGTTTCTATGGTTTCTATGGTTTCTAATTGATTAGCTCTGAAGCACTTTAAGAAGTTATGAAATTGTGCAAATGCTTCGAGATATTTTAGTGTCCAAGATGGGGCATAGCATGGAGTCCGTTCTAGTTTTGTGCAAGGGCCGTTCTACCACATACAAGACCCAAGGCATTGAGTACGAGACAGCTCTTGTACTCACAAAAAGCACTCCTTTGCCAATAGCGACACTGCATTTCAGAGAGCAGGAGGGAGGCATCTGGAGTGTGTGCAGGGTCAGAGCATGACATTAGGACATCCATGGCTCGAGCACCAAGGGAAAGTGTAAGAAGGGGAATTGGGCTTTGGGAGGCAATTAAATGAAATTCAATTCAAGTTTAATTGTCATTCAACCATATATGAATACTCATGAATACAGCCAAACAAGACAACGTTACTTCAGGACCAATGTGCAAAACAGCACCAACTGTCACACTGCACAAAGCACACATTGCACTTACAAGATAGGAAGCATGCAGAGATATCACAAAGATACACCCATGTGATAAAAAAAGTCCAGACCCAAGCCACGAATGCCGCAGTAATCTGCAATCGAGCACAGTGCAGCTTGTCTTCTGCCAAGCGAACACTGGGGTGGCTGCAACGATTCCAGACTGGATGCCAAGCCAAGATGCCCTCAGTGGGAAAGGGTGGTGAATCGAGATGGATTCAGTACAAGCTGAAACAATATCAGCATGAAGAACTGTTTAACACAATCATTCCCACAGTTCTGATTGAAAAGCTACAAAGTCTGGGCCTCTGTACCTCCCTCTGCAATTGGATTCTCGACCTCCAAGCCAGAAGATCACGATCTGTGCTCATCAGAAGTAACAAATCCACCTCCAATCAAGATTGGCGCACCTCAGGGAGGTGTGCTGAGCTCTCAGTTCTTCTCCCTCCACACCCATGACTGTGTGGTAGGCACAGTTCAAATGCCATCGATAAATTTATAAAATCTTTCGGGACAGGGGAGAAGATGGTGGTGCGACGACAGCGCATGTGGCCTCTCCAGTGATGAATATCTGTTATCTGTCAAGTAGGGGACCATGCACAATCCTGATTTGACGGAGACAGACGTGAGAGCACAGCCGAACATCTGGAAAACTTCTGAAATGCCTGCTTTGCTACCGCTGCTACTGTGTGGTAACCAGAATCTCCGGAGCTGAAGGCCCCGAAATCCTCGGCTTTGCGTGTTTCAGTGGCCGGGGAGAGGTCGAAGGCGCTCAGCAGAGGATGGCGCTCAGGAGGCTGTATCAGAGAGGCTGCTCGGAAGCTCAGAGTTTTCGGATGGATGGACTCAGGGTCGGCTGATTCCAAGGTATCGGCAAGTTGACGGTGCCTGGAGGTTTATGGCAGGGAGTTTTTCCTTTTTGCCGCCTGCTATCGGGGACTTGGGAGTCAATCGACTCGGGACTTTGAGACTTTTTTTTACTGTGCCTGTGGTCTGTTCTTTATCAAATTATGGTATTGCTTTGCACTGCTGTAACTATATGTTATAATTATGTGGTTCTGTCAGTGTTAGTCTTTGGTTTGTCCTGTTTTCTGTGATATCACTCCGGAGAAACATTGTATCCTTTCTTAATGCATGTATGCATTTCTAAATGACAATAAAAGAGGACTGAGTGTTCTCATAATCTAAAAAAAAAATTTGCTGATGACGCAACTATTGTTAACAGAATTTCACATGGTGATGACAGGGCATGCAGGAGTGATGTATATCAGCTAGTTGAGTGGTATTGCAGCAACAATCTTGCAGTAAACATCAGTTAGACCAAAGAACTGATTGTGGACTTGAAAACGGGTAGGACAAGGGAGCACACACAAGTCCTCATAGAGAGATCAGAAGTGGAGAGAGTGAGCAATTTCAAGTTCCTTTGTGTCAATATCTCTGAGGATTTATCCTGGGCTCAATGTATCAATGCAGCTACAAAGAAGGCATAACAGCAGCTATATATCATTAGGAATCTGAGGGGATTTGGAATGTCACCAAAAACACTCTCAAATTTCTACAGATGTGCCATAGAGAGCATACTATCTAGCCACATCACCATCTGGCATGGGAGTGTGGGGAGAGGGTGGGGAGGGGGCTACTGCACAGGATTGAAATAAGCTGCAGAGAGTTGTAAACTCAGGCAGCTCCATCATGGGCACTAGCCTCCGTAGGATCCAAGACATCTTCAAGGAGCGGTGTCTCAGAAAGCCAGAATCCAACATTGGCGACCTCTATCATCTAGAAGGTGCTCTCTTCTCATTGCTACCATCAGGAAGGAGGTACAGGAGCCTGAAGGCACGCACTCAATGATTCAGGAACAGCTGCTTCCCCTCAGCCATCAGCTTTCTGAATGGACATTGAATCCCATGAACACTACCTCAATACTTTCTTATCTTTGTTTTTAACTACTAATTTAATTTAACTATTTAATATATCTATATTTTCTATAATTCTCAGTTTTTTGTCTATCATTATGTATTGCAATTGTATTATACTGTTGCCAGAAAGTCAACAAATTTCACGGCATTTGCCCGTGATATTAAAACTGATTCCGATTCTAAATCTGTTCAGCACAAGTGTCCAGAAAAATTGTTGAGGACTTAACCGACAGAAGATTGACAGCATTGGCTGTCCGGTCACAGATCAGCTAACTCCAGTCTCTTGGGCTGGTGAACAAGCAGTCTTCACCTCTGTTAGGAATCCCATCAGTTCAGTGACCCTGCCATTCACTGATATCTGATATGCAAAACAGTTTGATTTCAGATGTTTTCATGAGTGACATTAATCTTAAAGTAGCAAAGGTTTGAGGAAGGTGGCGTTTAGAAGACATAAAAGAGCGGACCCAAATAAAACAAAATATACAATTCACTCTCATGCTGGGGCTGGGGGAATGAACGTTACTACACTGAGAATTTTATTATTGTCTCTACTAGATGAAGCTAATGACGCTAAGTTATTCAGTCAATAAGTTCATTCTGAATAATTTACATCTAATAATTATTTAACATGATACAGTGCATTGGCTCAGTATTTTTCATCTGAGATTACAGGCAGCCAGAAATTAAAAAAAAACATTATGTGCAGTATTCCTTAATTTCTGAAGTACATTATGAGTAATAGGTAGTACACAAGAGAACCCTCTGAAGTCCGGGTCCTTCAGATAATTCATTGTAGAAGTCCAGTTTCACCAGGTTCCTCTGTGCATGCAGGGCGACCACTGTAGAACCAGCGTTCCCCCACCCATTTATCGCAATGCCCTCCACATCCATTACAGCAATATCCACATTACCTCCCTCAACTAAGTCATGCGAAGCTGTCAAGGTTCAGCTGCTGCACATGCACAGAAGCTATTATAGCTCATAAATAATTGAGGAGAGTGAATAATTCAAAAGGAGTTCTATTCAGCTCTTACACTTTGGGACTCAATTTTTGAACAGCAGCTGAACTGAGACTGACAAATATTTCCTCTTCCTGGGCTGAGAGCAAATAGAAGCATCAACAGTCCGAAGAGGAAAAATGGAAAATCAGTATTGACAACAAATGTGCACTTTGCTACCCTTAGGATTGTTATCTTTACTTCACAAAATGTGAAATCTGCACAAAACAATAAGCAGAAGATAAATAAAATATTTAGGGAAAGAAAGCTAAGAGCTCTCCTTCCAGATTGACCAAAATAAAATTGCATCAATGCATTACATGTCAACAAAATTACATTTTCAGACATTCAATACCAAACCCAACCAATCACATTTTGTGAGATGATGTCCAAAACAAAAATCAAACTACTCACTGCACACAGTGTCTCTACAGTATCATTCAGTCTCAGTCTGGAACTTGGGCTGCCAGAGTTACAATAAACACAAGCCCTCTAGCAGACGTTTAAATATCTTCACTGCCACTTATGAAATCCATTTGCACATGCCACAGCTGACAGTACAGATGCTGCCCTTCTCCTACATATCCATCCATTTGTTTCAGTAATCCCGCATAGTATTAAGGTCTAACTATATTACTGTTTGTCAGTTGAGATCCGTTCCTTCTTGATAAGCCTTAGTTTTATTACCCTGCTGTAGAAAAAAGTAACACGGAAAAGCCAATTATTCCTGCTGGGAGAGTCTGTATTCTATTAAAGGTCTGCTTCAGAGATCCTCGTCTCTTTCTTTCTCGAGACTGCAGACGCTTTTATATAAAATAAGGTCTGAATAAGAGTGCTGAAGTCGCTTACATCTCATCTGTGAGCAAAACCTTTTGGTCCTTTGTATCAGGCGACTCACGCAGAGAGCATGTGAATGGATCAATGGACCGTGCTGAACTGATCAAACATTTCCTTTACTAGAATGTTCTTAGTGTAGGTCATGCAAATGAATAGGCATTCTGTGCATGACATATTAATACATTTTCTTTAGTGCAGAGGCAATATGTATAAGAGACAAATACTCATCCAATATCTGTACATTAAACGTATATACATGGTGCAAATTATTGTGAATAGTATTTATATTAAAGGTAAAATAAAACCTTTACACTGAATTATTTAGATAACAATGGTTCAATTTGTTCTATGGTTCAATTTAATATTGGAGAATGTATACAGTACACAACCTGAAATTCTTACTCTTTGCAGACATCCACAAAACAGAGAGAAAAATAACCCAAAGGATTAAATGATAGAAAAAATTGGAACCCCAAAACCCACTTTCCCCCGTTCACGCACAAGAAGCAGCAAAGGCACCAACCCTTCCCCAACTTGTTCCAACAGAAAGTATCAGCCCCCTCCGCCACCCACCATGCAAACAAAAGCAAAGTCCCCAGAGAACATGATCTATAGTCCATCAACAACTGCTGTTCATCCCACAGGCCCTCTCCCTCATTAGCAAGGAGAGAGAGATAGTGCTCCTGCAACAGCGAGAGGGGAGGCCGACAATCCACTTCCTTCGAGTTAAAATAGTTCACTTTCCATCTATTAATCTGTTTTGCTGTGAAACGTTATACCACAAACAAATAGTATGGAATTATATAACAAAGTAGAAAGTATGATTGTTGAGCAATTACACGTGTAGCTGAGAATAGAAGTTTTTATTGAGATACAGTGCAGAATAGGCCCTTCTGGCCCTTCAAGCCTTGCCAGCCATCCATCCCTGAATTTAATCAGACCTTTATCACAGGACGATTTATAATGACCAATTAACCTACCGACCGGTACATCTTTGGACTGTGGGAGGAAACCATACAAACTCCTTACTGTCTACAGTTCTTTACTTTGTTCAAGCAATGGCTGAGTTTGATAACAATGTCTTTTTCCCTTGTCACTTAAATGCATTTTGGCATTTCTGGTCTCCTTTTTCACTGCATTCCAACTTTGAATTAGTTTCCTAAACCTGAACCCAGCATTGATGTTAGAGTCCTGAAGATTTCCAGCATCTGTAGAACCTCATGTGTTTGCAAACTGCTTTGCAAGCTTGGAGATAGCATCAAATTTTCTTCCTCATTCTTTCTGATTTATCGGTAATCTGAACACACCTGGAGCCACTAAGGAAACATAATTATCCCAGAACACGTATAAACAGTTTCATACCACTTTCCACTGGAGTGTTTAATGGCAGGGTGGAGAGACATCTCTAACAAAGGAGTGTAAGGCCCCCCCTTCTTCCCTCCACTGGTCTGCAGGTCACCCTTGGGCAAGGTGTAGCACCTGCTTAGCCTCCTAATCAGGGTCACATGAAGTCATGAGAGCAGGTAGTGGATGGTTATATGAGTCAGCTGGTGTATATCACAAGTCCTGGTTATGTGACCACTGACAATCTCTGAAGAGTATCGATAATGTCTGGGGTCACCCATTTGTAAAAACATTGCCCAGAAGAAGGTAATGGCAAACAACTTCTGTAGAAAGCTTTGCCGAGAACAATCATGGTCAAAGACCATTATCGCGCATGTCATACAACCAAGCACATAATGGATTGAGTGAAGTGTTTGATGGCTCTAGAGGGCTTTGGTGTGAAATGTAGTAGTGAAGGACACCATGTCACCTTTCTAGAGCTCTCCTGCAACTGGGATTGCTTTGCTAGGCCACATTAATACCTATAACCATGCATTCCTTTCCCATCACTGACTCCTTTGGGTGTCTAATAAAATGGAATAGAAGAACCCTCCTGATTTTTTAGTTGAAGACTGAATTTTCAATGAAAATCCCATTTGACAATCTGCGAAACATTGCAAAAAGCACCTTCACAATTCCTTTTCATAGTATTTAAAGCAATGATGAAGAAATATATGTATCTTTCAGTGGCATTTTAAATCAACAAGTGTGTATTTACTCCCACATAGCTGATGGTTGTTAGGAGAGCACATTAGATTCAAGATTCAAGATTCAAACATCTTTATTGTCATTCTAACCATACATCAGCTCTGTAGGGCAGAATGAGACAGTGTTTCTCAGGGGCAGTGCAATCATAACATAACAAACACAACACTAAATAATAAACATAACAATAAATAGTAAAACACAACAGCCACATGTCAGTTAAAATCAGTTATAAGTGTCCAGTGCAAGTTAGTTAACACAATATCTACCAAACTGCTGTGTACCCTCTTGAGTGTACGTTACCAAGCAACTTAAGTGTCAAACTATTGCTGGTGCTACCATCTCTGTTGTATAGATGCTGCTGTGAATTAAAGCTGGCTATATCTGGGTAATGAGAATTGCTCCTATAGTTCTTCATTGCCAATTAAAAAAATGGTAAAAAACTAAGGCTGCTAATTTTTTTGTGTATAAGTTTATAAAATACAAAAGCAAAGAGATTGTTCAATTTTTAAATTACACTGGTCAGGAAACAGCTGAAGACCATAAGACATAACTGCAAAATTAGGCCATTCGGCCCTTCAAACCTGCTCTGCCATTCTATCATGGGTGATTTTATCCCTCTCAACCACATTCTCTTGCCTTCTCCCCATGACCCCTGACACCCTTACTAATCAAGAACCTATCTGCCTCTGCTTTAAATACTTGGCCTCCATAGCCATACATGGCAATGAATTCCACAGATTCGTCACCCTATGGTTAAATCAATTCCTTCTGATCACTGTTCTAAAGGGACATTGCTATATTCTGATGCTGTGCCCTGTAGTCCTAGACTCTCCCACTCTGAGGAACATCCTCTTTATGTCCATTTCTATCTAAGTCTTTCAATATTCAATAGGTTTCAATGAGCTACCCCCTCATTTTTCTGAACTAGCAAGTACAGGCCTCAAGCCATCAAATGCTCCTCATACATTAACCCTTTCATTCCAGGAATCAGACTTGTAATCCTCCTCTGGAAGGACTCCAATACCAGCACATCCTTCCTTAGATACAGGGCCCAAAACTGCTCACAACATTCCAAGTGCAGGCAGAACAATGCATTATAAAACCACAGCATTAAACACTTGCTTTTATATTCTAGTCTTCTCAAAAATAATGCTCAATCACATTTGCCTTCCTTACCAATGCATTGACTGAAGCATTATCTACATTTCTGAACACTCTTCTACAGGAGAAATATGGGAGTGAAGCAACACGTAATGAAAATAGAGAGAACATCAACAAGAATGTGAAGCTGTTGTGAAAACCAGCTGGATCAATGAGAGCTTTGAGAAGACAATAGGAAAGCTCGCCTTCCATTGGAGACAGACGGGCAAGGAGATAAGAGATATAAATTATCATCTGAAGGATGCAGAAAGCAGTTGGCCACAATTATTGGAGCATGGGACATGTGGTGCAGCCTCAGTGGGGGCAGAAGGTGGAATTAAGTTAACAGCTGAAAGGAAACATGGAGAAAAAGGATTTGAAAATAGACACTCACAAACTCAGGAGATGCCAATGTGCTTCACAGCCAGTAGATAAAATTGAGTTATGGTTTCAATGTAGGAAACACATCTAATTTATTAGAAACAACAGCTAATTTACAAACATTAATCACATCATTTTTTTATTGTACAAAATTTGAAAACAGGTAATATTTATTGTGAAATTAATATTATCCAGGGCATTAGGGAAAACTCCCCCTCCTTTCCTTGAAAAGAGTGCTTTTGGAACTTAGCCATCCACCTGAGATGGCAGATGGGGCCTAGGTTTAACATTGCATTCCCTCAGCACTGTGTCAGCCTCAAGCACTTGTTTTTTTTGTGCCCAGATTTTTATGCCAAGCTGCATAATGTTTAGTTCTTAATTGAGGAATAAAACTGTGAAGGATGTAAAAATTCAGTCCAAAATTTCCTGAAATCAGTAGTAACACAACAAAGTGCCGGAGGAACCTCAGCAGGTCAGACAGCATCTATGGAAAAGAGTAAATAGTCGACTTTTCAGGCCGAAACCCTCCTTCGGGACTGAGAGGGAAGGGGCAAGATGCCTGATTAGAAGATGGGGGGAAGGGAAAGAGTATAGCTAGAAGGTGATAGGTGAAGCCAGGAGGGTGGGAAAGGTCAAGGTCTGGAGAAGAAAGAATATGACAGGAGGGGAGAGTGAACAATGGGAGAAAGGAAAGGGGGAACTAATAGACAGGTTAGAAGAAGTAAAAGGTCAGAGTGTGGACTAGAAGGGGATGGCAATTTTTGTTCACCAGAAGGATATATCAATATTCATATGATCAGATTGGAGGGTACTCCCCTCCTGTCAGATTCTTTCTCTCCAGCCCTTGACCTTTCCCACCCACCTTGCTTCACCTATCACATTCTCGCTACCCTCTTTCCACTCCCCCTAACTTCTAATTCAAAAATCTCACCCCTTCCCTCTCAGTCCTGAAGAAGGGTCTCAGCCTAAAACATTAACTGTTCACTCTCTTCCATCGATGCTGCTTGACCTGCTGAATTCCTCCAAAGGCAACCTATTATCTCTATTTCTTCTTTGACTACATCTTTACTTTTCAGATCCTCATAAAAATACTTGCAATTTGTTCTTATATTGATCTGACCATCTGGTTCTCATTGCTAAACCTCTAATCCTTCCAATCTCTGCTTTATATTTATCAGTTTTCTTCTGCATTATCTGCTCTGCATTGAACAAAATCTCTTTGGTTTTAGACTTTTTATTTGAACCATGGAGATCTGATCTTTGAAGCATTCCAGAAGGAAAGTCTTGGTCCAAATCTGTCTATTCAGCAGCATGGTAGCGTAGGTTTTAGCCGAAAGCTTTACAGTATAGGCAACCTGGGTTCAATTCCAGTCATTGCCTGTCAGGAGTCGTAACCGTGTAGACTTGATGTGCTCCAGTTTCCTCCAACAGTCCAAAGACCTACCAGTTGGTTGGTTAATTGGTCATTGTAAATTGCCCCGTGATTAGGCTCAAATAAAATCGGGGATTGCTGTGTCGCCTGTCTCAAAGGGTCGGAAGGGCCTATTATGCACCGTATCCCAATAAATTAATAAATACGTAAGTAAATTTTCCTAGATGCTGCCTGACCTGCTGAGTTTCTCAAGCATTTTGTGTGTGTTCCTTCCCCCATCATAGCTAGTTAAGAAGTATCTGTATCATAATCAAACTCCTTCTAACACTGCTCTGTTGTTTGTTTCACCATTACGCTGCATTCCCTCTCATATCACAGAAGTTATCTCAGATATAGCTTACTGCATTATTTTTGACTGTTTTTCTTCTTCATCTAAGTTTAAGTATTTACATCATTGCCTTACATGAAAAATGCTGGAGACCTGACACTGAACAAGGAAAGAGGTACAGTATAATGTATAAAGGGCACCATGGTAACGTAGTGGTTAGCATGACACTAGTACAGATTGGGGCATCGGAATTCAGAATTCAATCCCAGTATCCTCTGTTAAGGGGGTTTGTATGAACTCCACATGGAAATGCATGGGTTTTCTCTGAGTACACCGGTTTACTCCCATGGCACAGTGGCATAATGATTAGCAGAGTGCTTTACAGTACAGGCGACCTGGGTTCAATTCCTACTGCTGCCTTTAAGGAGTTTTGTACCGTATAGCCTACATTATGTTTTAGTAATGCGTCGTTGCATGCACTATTAGGCGTGTATTAAGCATGCGCTATTAGGCGCATATTGATCTGTACGAGTGTGTCGTAGTTCGGACTCTACCAGTGAAGAACCATGAAACTTAGCTCCTGTCCAGCATTTTTATTAACAGCATTGTTGTGTAACCAGGCCACATACCCAACAAATTGGTGACGAGGTTAATGAACCTGCATCGTATCGGAATGCCGGGTCTTAGTTGATAACGACACTCAGAGGAAGAGCGCAAGGAACAAGCCAAGGAGCTGGGGAAGGAGGCAGAGTGAGGCCGCGAGTCCGAAAGGAAGCGGGAGCACAGCCGGGTTCGGAAACATCAGGACACCAAGAGACACAGTCAGAGCCGCAGCACGTCTAAGCGAGACCACAGCCGGCGCTGACCCCCAGGGGCTGAGGGTCTGCCTGCCCCAGAAGGGAGATAAAAAGGAGTGACACACGCATCTAGACAGAGTGCACTCGTGGTGCTAGCAAAAAGGACATGTGAGTCAAATAGAAAACAGGGGGAAACGGGCTAAATTAACATAACAAAGATGGCAATGAGAGAGTGGAGTTATATTGTGAGGCGAATGGTGTTAATGATAAAAAGAAAGCCAGTGTCTTACTCAGTATTATGGGAGTGAAAACATACAGCCTGCTACGGAGCTTGTTAATCCCTGAAAAGCCAGCGGACAAAACGTTCAAGCAAATAGTAGAGACTCTCCAACATTATTTAAACCCCAAAACGGAATCAGAGCAAAAATTAATGCATTTCTGAATATTGTGCTGAATTGCACAAATTATCAGAACATTGTCAATTTGGAGCTGGTCTATTGGACCCATTGACGGACAGGTTAGTGTGCGGCATGCACTGTGAAACCACACAGAAAAAGCTCCTGGGTGAAAAAGACCTTACATTAGAGAAGATGCTGAACATTGCAATATCATTGGAAACAGCAGCATGGGGTGCTTCAGAGATACAACAAAAATCTCTGGAATATGCTACGAATAAAATGTCACTGAACAGAAATGAAAGAAAGAAATGTTACCGTTGTGGGAACATGTCACGTGGCCCTGATGACTGTTGGTTTAAAGACAAAGAGTGCAGAAACTATGGCAAACAGGGCCACACTGGCAGAGTATGCAAAGCTAGTAAACAGCAGAAAAAGACAAAATATAGAGAAATAAGAAACCCCAGAAAGGAAAACACAACAATTTACACAAAATGGAAGGAAGCAGTTCTGATGAAAACGACTCAGACGAAAGTGAATTGTCCTGTCTGCAACTTCACGGCGTGAAAGAAACAGATGATCAAAGAGTAAAAAGGGTCACTCCACAAGTGGCAGGCATGAGACTGAAAATGGAGTTGGACACAGGCTCAGCTTTAATAGTGATCTCTGTACACGACTACTAACGACTTTTCTCACATACCTCTGAAATGAACTAAACTACCGCTAAAGATTTACACAGGACAGAAAGTGTGTCCCAAAGGTAAAATTAAAGTGACAGTGACCTACAGAGACAAAACACAGCAGCTGAACCTCTATGTACTGAAAAATGGAGGACCACAGTTGCTGGGACGGGAATGGCTCAGGAAAATCCATTTGGATTGGCACACCATCAAGGCACTAGTTGTGTCAACAAAGGAGGGCAGATTGGCAAGGAAGATGTCCGCATCTCTCCTCTCACCCATTGTTGACTATTACAATGATGAGGAGGAGCTAGACAGCATCGACAATGAGGACAAACACAGTATCCGTGGCTGGGACTCGGATGAAGATACAGAGGATGCAAGTGAGACAGATATTGCCAATAAGCAGGATGATGAAGACTACCTGGAAATAAAAGAGCAGATGTACAAGTAGAAATTGACATCTCTCAAAAGACAGCTGCAGCATTTACAGGAAGGCACTTTGCAAGAGTATCAGAAAAGAATGAAGAAACTAGATCAGCAATACAAGGAAAGAATATGAAATGCAGAGATTTTTCTGCAACTGGAGACAGAACAAGTGGAAAGGAAGTATATTAAAGAGAAGAAAGCAGCAGTGAAGAAATTTGAAGATAAAAAGATTAAGTTAAAAGAAAAGAAAAGGATGATTGAGAATGAGAGGCTAACAATGGAACTCACAGGAGATTCTATGGAGGTAAAGCCAATAATGACTAGGAAACTAAGGAGGAGACCGAATGACCCCGTTCCAATTACCAACAAAAGACAAAAACCTGCACCTGTGCAGTTAAATTACTTGTTAACAGATGAACAGATAATGGAAGATCTGCAAACTCTCAATAAGCTTAAATCTCCGAAAAGACTAGCATCTCTGTCTACTCCTGAGCATCTTTCCAGCACTCCTGCTGAATTACCAGCACAAAGATATGAAGCACGAATAGAAGATGGAAAGTTATATTACGATAAGAGATGATATCATAAAGGTCAGGCTATCTATTTGGAATCTAAGGAGAATATGAAGATTGGCTGTGTAATTAGCTCCATTGGAACAAATGAGATATGAGTAAGGAAGACAAGTGATAGCACAAAGATACGTATATGTCTAGGACAGCTGCACAGAGGAGTTTTCATTATACGGAGGCGATCTGCTGCCTAGAACTCTTAGCAAGTTGGAGGCGCACATCTTCTTAACTCCCTGTGCTCAGAGGTCAACTTTTTATGACTTTTATATGGAAATCTGTATTAAAACAAACAAGTTTATTGACAGACTGAAGAACACACCATTTGAGGACACTTTCCAATGCTATCTCAGTTTTGATGATTGTGCATGTTTTTAAGAATAAAATTCACCCTTTCACGGATTTCACTTTGCTTTTGTCATCTTTGCAAGATGGAGGAGACTACTCTTTATGGCTGGAATCTGCCAATTTGTGGATTGTTTAATTTATTCCAGGCAATAGAGTGAAGACCTATTTGCTTCAGTGCCAGACAATCTAGAAAAGACACCCCTCCAAGAGACTTGAGTTATAAATGGGTCTTAGACCAAAAGTTAAAAAAAAGGCTTGTTATAATTCGATATTATTACATTACTTTGTTATAATTTGATATTATTAAGTTGTTAAGTAAACAAATGGTAGGCGTTTGTATGTTAAGGGTAAACATATTTGTTTGGCATAATGCCCCAGTAAAAAAAACAACTGATACACTATTAAAATAAAAGGGGAGGAGTGTACCGTATAGTCTACATTATAATAAGGGACTACTTTATGTTTTAGTAACACGTCGTTGCATGTGCTATTAGGTGCGTATTGATCTGTATGTGTGTGTTAAAGTTCAGACTCTACCAGTAAAGAACCATGAAACTTAGTTCCCGTCTCCAGTGTTTTTATTAATAACTAAGTTGTGTAAACAGGCCGCATACACAACAAGTTTGTACATTCTCCCCATGGCTATGTAGGGTTTTCTCCGGGTGTTCCGGTTTCCTCCCACAGTCCAGAAGTGTTTCAGTCCAAACCGGTTGGTAGGTTAATTGGTTATTGTAAATTGTCCCATGATTATGCTAGGGCTAAATTGCAGGATTGCTGGGCAGCTTGGCCCAAAGGGCTGGAAGGGCCTTTGCTGTGATCTAGCTCAATAAATAAGTATACTGGTTGGTAGGTTAATCAGCCATTATAAATTGTCCTGTAATTAGGCCACAAGACAGATCAGGCATTTCTGGGTGCTGCAGCTCGAAAAGCCAGAAAGGCCTGTTCTGCACTATATGGATAAATAGAAAAAAAGATAAGAGCAAAAACAAAAAAGTATAGACCCCCCACCCCCCCCCAAAGAAAGAAGAAAAAGATTACACTTGGACTGAAATGGGACTGGATGGTATAAGAGAGAAAAAAAGCACTGGCAGGAAATTTCTTCTAGTGTGATTCTTTAGCCTTGGGATTTCACCCCATGCTGCACAAATGAGACTGGTGGTATGTTTTATGGGAAATTGCCCTGCCTGTATCTGCTTGTTGTGGACACTAACTGTAGTCCTGTGGGTATCAGGAAAATAATAGAAATGCAAGATCTCAGATCATAGAGTCAGACAGCATGGAAATAGGCTCTTCAGAGAGTAAGAATTTCAGTTTGTATACTGTATCCATTCTCTGATACTAAATGGAACCAGAGAACCATTTAATCTGCACAGACTGTCAACTATCCTGTTTTACATCAATCCTATTTTATTCTTAATACTTTGCCATCAACTCCTTCCACCCCCAACTAAATTAAAATGGCGGAGCAGACTCGATGGGCCGAATGGCCGACTTCTGCTCCTTTGTCTTATGGTCTAAACCACCCCCACATCATTCTACCACTGAGCTACACATCAAGGGCAACTTACAGCGGCCAGTTACCCTTCCAACCTCTCAGTCCTGATGCAGGGATTCAACTTGAAATGTTGATCATTTCTCCACCCTGTCACAGATGATGCTTCACTTGCTGAGTTCTTCAGCAGATTGCTTGTTGCTCCAGATTCCAGCATCTATGATCACCCATGTCTCCAGTCTACCAATCTGCAGAGTCTACACAAAATGCTGCCTGGCCTGCTGCGTTTCACCAGCGTCTTGTGTATGTTGCTTGAATTTCCAGCATCTGCAGATTTCCTCGTGTTGGCAGAGTCTACAAATGTGTTAGCAAAGCAGAATACCCAGAATTTGCCCATGAAGTCACAGGAAGAATGTACAAATTCCACACAGCAAGCACTGGAGGTTAGAATACAACCGAGATTTTGTTGGAGTAATGAGGTAGCTGGTTTACTCACAGTGTCAACCTGGCAGTAATAGCATTTAGCTGGTTGTCTCAGGAGAAGCCATCTCAAGAGCTAGTGAGGCAACATCCTACCAAATGTAGTGGATTTGGCCCGGTACATCACAGGCAAAGCCCTTCCTACCATTGAACACATCTACATGAAGCACTGTCACAGAAAAGTAGTGCCCGGCATCAAAGACCCCACCACCCAGGTCACGCTCTCTTCTTGTAGTGCCATCAGAAAGGTGGTACAGGAGCCTCAGGACTCACACCACCAGGCTCAGGAACAGTTATTGCTCCTCAGCCATCAGACTCTTGTACCAGGGAGGATAACTTCACTCAACTTCACTTGCCCCATCACTGAATTATTCCCACAGCATCCCTGCAAGTGGCCTAGGTGCCACGCCTGCCCATTCACCTCCTCCCTCACCTCCATTCAGGGCCCTAAATAGACTTTCCAGTTGAGTCAACCTGCAAATCTACTGGAGTTGTCTGCTGGGTACGGTACTCCCAATGTGGCCCCTTCTACATTAGTGAGACCCGATCTAAAATGGGGGACCACTTCGTCGTGCACCTCTGCTCCATCTGCCAAAAGCGGAATTTCTCGGTGGCCAAACATTTTAATTCTAATTCCCATTCCTGTTCTGGCTCATCAGTCCATGGTCTCCTCTTGTACCAGGATGAGACTACTCTCAGGGTGGAGGAGTAGCACCTTATATTCCATCTGGGTAGCCTCCAACCTGATGGCATGAATATCCATTTCCCCTCCTGGTAAATTTTTCTCCTCCCTCTCCCCTCTCTTTCTATTCCCTACTCTGGCCTTTTACCTTTTGTCACCTGCCTATCACTTTCTCCTGGGACCATTCCTCCTCTTTCTCCTATGGTCCACTCTCCTCTTCTATCAGGTTTCCTCCTCTCCAGTCCTTGACCTTTCCCACCCACCTGGCTTCACCTTCCAGCTAACATCATTTCCCTTCTCTCACCATTTTATTCTGGCATCTTCTCACTTCCAATTCAGTCCTGAAGAAGAGTCTTAGCCCAAAATGCCGATTGTTTATTCGTTTCTGTAGATGCTGCCTGACCTGCTGAGCTCTTCCAGCAGTCTGTGTGTGTTCTTTTCAGTAAATCCAGAGGAACAATTCCTTATCTTATTTGGTGTTGCCCACAAGTGGAACAGAGCGGTCTTCTGCTGTCCAAGCATTCTTCTCACAAGAAACACTGGCAACAATGAAAGAATTTTTTTGCATCCCATTTTGTAGATGGACCTTGCTTGTTTTATGAGTTTTCACTTTAAGGCGAGGTTGGAGAATCTGGAATTGTTTTCTCTGGAAAATTGAAAACAGAACTTCCCAGAGAAAACAATTCAAGTGTGAATTTTATAATATTATTTGCTTTGTGATTTATAAAATGACTAGAGGTACAGAGAGGGCTGATAGGGACCTTTTCCCAGGGTGAAAATGTGAAATACTATAGGGCATAGGTTTACAACGGGGGGTGGGGTTGGGAGTGGGGGGAGTTCAAAAGAAATGTGTGAGGCAAGTTTTCTTTCACACAGAGAGTGAGTGGTAGGCATTGGGGAAGTGATGGGTACAGATATGACAGCAATGTTTAAGAAGTATTTGAACAGGTTCACAAAGAGACAGAAAATAGATGGGGACACACACAAAATGCTGGAGGAACTCAGCAGGTCAGGCAGCATCTATGGAAATGAATAAACAGTCAAAGTTTCGGGTGAGGCCCTTCTTCAGGACTGGAAAGGAAGGGGGAAGCTGCCAGAATCGAAAAAGTGGGGGAGGGGAAGGAGACTAGCTAGAAGGTGATAGGTGAATCCAGGTGGGTGGGGAAGGTAAAGGACTGGAGAAGAAGGAATCTGATAGGAGAGGAGAGTAGACCAGAGGGCAAAATGAAGGAGAATGGGATCCAGGGGCAAGTGATAGACAGGTGAGAAGAGGTAAATGGCCAGAGTGAGGAATAAGGGAAGAGTGAGTGGAGAGGGAATTTTGTTTTACCAGAAGAAAAATCGATATTCATGGCATCAGATTGGAGGCTACCCAGACGGGATATAAGGTACTGCTCCTCCACCCTGAGGGTGGCCTTGTCTTGGCACAAGAAGAGGCCTTGCCATGGACTGACATGTTGGAACGGGAATGGAAATCGGAATCAGAAAATAGATTGGCATTGATCACATGCAGGCAAAAGAGATTAGTTCAATTTGGCATCATTGTTGGCAAAGACAGGATGGGCCAAAGGGCTTCTTCCCATGCTGTACAGGTGGGTCTATATTGTATGTCAGCTGCAGTAAAGGCTGTCATAGATGTGAGAGTGAACATGGGGTAAGAGGAACCTGACATTCTATACTGTGTTGAATTGACCTTTTCAACTATGATTGCTGATTGCTTGGAAGGGACAAAATGAACTTGCTGTGGCTTGGAGCTGCTGCCTGATCATCTGGCTGTGATTGCTGCAAGTGATAAATTGATATGTCCAGTGAATGCAGCAGCATAATGCTGACCAGTGAAAAAGGTGAGTCGGTGTGCATGACAATGCTGTTACAATACTCTAATTACCACCTCGTTCCCATAACCCTCTGAAATATGCTCCTGCATTTTTTTTTTGTTTCAGTAGATGACAAAAATGGTGTTTGTAGGGTGGCGGGGTCGAGATACATCTCTACCAAAGAAGGTGTAAGGCGCTCCTTCCCTTTGCTAGCCTCCGGGTTATGCGGCCACTGACGCCAGGCAGACAATTTCTGAGGAGTATTGATAATGGCTTGGGTCACCCACCCTGTAAAGACACTGCCCAGAAGAAGGCAATGGCAAACCACTTCTGTAGAAAAATTTGCCCAGAACAATCATGGTCATAGAAAGGCTGAGATCACCCACATCATACAGCATGGCACATAATGATGGTGATGGTGGTGGGTTTCTTCCTGAAGCTTAAAATTCCAACAGCATTGCTAATTTCTTCCACAATTTATGGCATTGTCTGCTAATAGCAGGAAAATATCAACAATTTCATAAGGGATATAGAACATAGAAGAGTGCAGCACTGGAACCAACCATCTGGTCCACAATGTGGTGCTGAACCAGCCAAAAAGCAAATCAAAAACACCCAATCATGACATTTTCCTACACCATGTCCATATTCCTATATCTTCCTAATATCCATGCGCCTATCCAAACATCCCTTAAAAGCCTGTAATGTATTTTCTTCTACCACCATACCCAGCAGCACATTCCAGGCATCTAACACTCTCTGAGTAGAAGACTTACCCTTACATCCCCCTTGAATCTACCCCTTCTCACCTTCAATGCATGCCCTCTGGTATAAAATATTTCAACGCTGGGAAGCAGATACTCTCTCTCCACTCTATCTATGCTTCTCGTAATCTTGTGAACCTCTGTAAGATCTCCCCTCAGCCTCTGTACTCCAGAGAAAACAACCCAAGTGTATCCAGTATTTCCTGATAGCACGTCCCCTCTAAACTAGGCAGCATCCTGGTGAATCTCTTCTGCACCCTCTCCAAATCCTCAACATCCTTCCTATAGAGAGGAAACCGGAACTGTGTGCAATACTCCAGATGTGGCCTAACCAGAGTTTTATAAACGTAAGGGGGTTTTGACTTTTATGTTACTGCGGAGGCATCCACACGAACTATTAACCAGTTTGGCAGGGCCGAGGGCTATTTCCCTAAACGACAGCGAGCCGAGCGACCCAGAGGGTGGCCGGGGGTGGGGGTGGGGGGGGGCGCTACATAAATTTGCAAGATAACCTCCTGAATTTTGAACTCAATACCTCAACTAATAAAAGTAAGCATTACATAAGATTTCTTAATCAGCTTATTAGCCTGTGTAGACACTTTCAAGTTCTCTCTGCTCAGCAACATTGTTAAGGACATTGCCCTTAATAATGTACTATTATTTGCCCCACCTCACATTTATTTGGGTTAAGCTTCATGGTTTCTTCTCATCCCCTATCTGCATGTGGTCTATATCGTGCTACATTCTTTGCTAGTCCTCTGCACTATCCACAACTCCATCAACCTTTGTATTGTTACGTACCCCGTAACTGGGTTGCCAAACCAGCAGAAATGGATCACTCAGTTGGAGTCTGGATTACTAGAACTAAGAAAGTTTTATTAAAGAAACAAGCAACACAGTAATTGAAAGGATAATAAATGCAACAGTTCAGCAATGATAAACACACATGTGCACAGAATTAAGATAACAGCATCAATTGAGCTCTATCGTTGTCTAGGGGTAAATGACCAATTTCAAAGTGACACAAAGTTCAGTTCAATTTAGTTCAGTTTGCAGTAATCGTTGCCATGGCGATGGACAACGTGGGGGGGGAGGGAGAGAGAGAACGAGAACGACTGATCATTCAGAATGGCTTCCACACACAGACCTGCGATATTGCTCACAAGCAGCTTTCGGGCGGGTCCTTTGTGATGTCACCTGAGGTCACCGACTGTGACCCCTCCTCCAGATGCGGTCGATCCTCTGCAGTGAACCTGGCACCCAAGCAAGGGCGGACACACACCGGGTTCCCGCTGATCGTACCTTTCCACCCTGTGCGTTTAAGGCTAATCCCCCGATCAGCCGTCCAAGAGCTTCCCACCGACTCGTGAGAGGCGCATCGCTTCCAGGGTCTCGTTACCTCGGGAGTCGTGTGTCGCCTTAGCGAACCTGTCCCTTTTTATCCTCCTGCTAGGGTATCGCCTGTCCATCACTTCAAACAGTTCAGGGTTCAAAGGGGGAGCCGCTCTAGACAATACCCAGACTGATGGCTCCTTCATTAACATCTCCAAATGCTGCTTCATTGTTCCTTATCTCTCCCTCCCCTGAGGACAGGTGGCAGACCAACTGCTGATGCCACTGGTGCTAGCCCAGGCCAGCAAACATCTTAATTTATGTGTATTCTCGTCACAGTATCATCGACAAATTTACTGACCCACCCATTTAAATTTTCATCCAGGTCATTTATATACATTACAAATAGCAGAGGTCCCAGACAGATCCCTGCAGGTCATCCACTGCCCTACCCTCATCAATTTCTTGCACCGTCTTGTCAAAAAACTCAATCGTTACAGGCATGACCTGCCACGCACAAAGCTATGCTGGCTGTCCATAATTAGGCCATAGGTTTCCAAATGCTCATATATCCTATCCCTAAGAATTTTCTATAGCAATTTCCCTACAACTGACGTGAGACTCGCCGGTCTATAGCTCCAGGGATTTTCACTTGTTCCCTTCTTAAATAGAGGTACAATAATAGTCACTTGCCCAGTCCTGTGGGATCTCACCTTGGGCCAGAGTGGACACAAAGATATTGGTCAAGGGCCCAGCAATCTCATCTCTTGCCTACTCCAATAACCTGGGGTAAATCCCATCAGGCTATGGGACTTATCCACCTTAACACTCCTTAGGAGGATCAACACTTCCTCCTCCTTGACCTCTAAACACTGTAATGTACTTATACACTTAGTACTTAGTTGTGTTTACACTTAGTACTAATCTCCTGGTCCTCCATCAAGAACAAGAAAAAATATGCAGATGCCTGAAATCCAAACCAACACACACAAAACGCTGGAGGAACTCAGCAGACCACACAGCATCCATGGAAAATAGTAAACGGTTCTGATGAAGGGTCTCAGCTTGAAACATCAGTGGTTTATTCTTTTCCATAGATGCTGCTTGGCCTGCTGAAGCAAAGTACTCATTAAATACCTCACTCACATTTCCTACTTCCAGGCAAATGTTACCCCCTTATCCTTCAGTGGTCCTACCTTTTCCCTAGTTATCCTTTACTCTTGATGTATGTATAAAATGCTTTGGGATTCACCTTAATCCTACTTGCCAAGGAGTTTTCATGACCATTCCTGGCTTTCTTAATCCCCTTCTTTAGTTCTTTTCTGGCTTCTTTATACTGTTCATGTGCTTCGTTTGATCCTGACTTTCGAAGCTTTGCATATTTTTTTTTCTTGATGAAATTCATCACCTATCTGGACATCCAAGGGTCTCTTATCTTTCCATCCCTATCCTTCCTTGTAACAGGAACATACATTTCTTGTACTCTGTGCAATTGATCTTTAAACACCCTCCACATGTCTGAGAAAAGGTGTTCCCAATTAATGCTTCTTAATTCCTGCCTAATACTCTCATGATTTGCCCTACTCCAATTTAAAACTCTCCCATGCAGGCCATACCTGCCCTTCCTTATAGCTACCCTGAAAGATAAGGAGTTGTAGTCACTGTTCATCCACGGAAAAGTCAGTCACCCAACACCAGGACCAGTACGGCCTCTCATTAGACCGTCCACATATTAATTTAAGAAACCTTCCTGGATACACTTAACAAATTCTGCCCCATCTAAACCCCACCTATTTAACACTAGCCTAATCACAGGACAATTTACAATGACCAAGTAGCCTACTAACTTGTTTGGATTTGGAGTGTGGTAGGAAATCTGAAGTCCCAGAGGAAAGCCATGAAGTTTATAGGGAGAAAGTAGAAACTCATAAACAACACTGGAATTGAACTCCAAAATGTTCCAAGCTATAATAATGTCATGCTGGCTACTTTGCTACTGGGATGCATGGTCTATATACTCTATAATGTTCTAGTCTCCAGCAAGTACAGGCTCAAATGATCGAATTTAATGCCATCTACCAACATCCCAAGAATCAATCCTATGAAACTTTGCTACAAAAACAGATCTATCCTTCCTTAAATGTGAGAACATTTGTCCAAAGTACTTTGTTTGCTTACATCAAAATGTTCTTACTTTTTCACAGAAAATCCTTCGCAATAAAAGCCAATATTTTACTACCCATCTTAATCGCTCGTTGCACTTTCATGCACAAGGTTCCCCAACAGATCTTGGACTGAAACTTGTATTCACATCAACCTTTTAACTAATAACTTCTTTGTCATTCTTTCCTCGAGAGTAGTTGGCTTCAGTTTTTCCTACTTTATGCTGCATCAGCAAAGGAGGAGGAGCCTAGGAGAATGAATGGCACCTTTGCTTGCATCTTCAAAAACAGCTCCATTTTCATCTTTAATGTCTCTATTTTTCCCTTTCAGGGTTCTTCTGAAGACCTTGACCTAGAGTTACATGCTGACTATGGTTCCCGCTCTCAAGGTTTCATGACTGGCCGTTATTCGGCATGCCAAGGGTGTGGCCTAAGAGCTCAACTCGCCTTTGGGGGGCTGAGATCTCGTGGCTCTGGAGATGGGCGGATCAAAGGTTGGTGTCCGGGCAGGAGATTGTTGTGTCGTGGGAAATGGAAAATCTTTGGGCACAGAGCTTGGAAAAGCACGCAACGGATTTTTAACGTGGTAAACCAACGAGTTGTTTGTTATGTCTCCCCTCTCGCTGTGAAACTGAGACATCTCTTTCTCCCTTATTAGGGAGCCCGTGGTATGTTAAATACCAGGTGAACAAGTAGTCTTTGGAGTACTACAAGTCTGTGTCTTCAGTGTTGCTTTGCTCACGTTTGAGTGTTTGGTGGTGGGCGCCAATGCTTTTTTTTTGCTGGTGGGGGTTGGGGAGATCGTTCCTTGCTGTTGCTTATGTGCGGGAGGGAGAGAGGGGAGCTGTGGGGGGCTTTGGGGTTCTAACATTTAATTGTCATTCATTCTTTGGGGGCACTCGTCTGTTTTTTGTGGATGGTTGCAAAGAAAAAGCATTTCAGGATGTATATTGTATACATTTCTCTGACATTAAGTGTACCTTTGAAACCTTTGATCTCATTAACTTCTTGCCCCCAGGCCTAGCCCAGCTAATGTATATCCCTTTGCCAGCTCTTTGTGTGCCTCTCACAATTTGCAAACATACCTAATTTTTTTTTTACCACCATTAAATTTGGTTATATTACACTTGTCTTTGCATCTATCATTAATATGGGTTATAGATAAATGGGTCATCCAGTCTAACCCCTGCAGCACCTACTAATTACCGAATGCCAATCTGAAAATGATCCATTAATTTTGATTCTCTGTTTTCTGCAGTTTAGTCAATGTTGTATGCATGGTAATATATTGCACTTAACTCACATACTCCTGTGAATTAACCCTTTATGAGGCACCTAAATGGATTCCTTCTGGAAATCCCAGTACACCACATCTGCTGGTTTCTCTCTGTTGGAGTGCCCATGGAGGGGTAGCACCTCCATGGAGGGACTTGACTTGCCAATTTTGGGGCAGCTCACTCACCTTTGGTCCCCACCAGACACTCAGTTCTCACCTGTGGCTCCAAGTAGTTTGTATGCGGCAGCGGCCACACCTCAGTATACGCTTCGACAGGCGGTCTACACCAGAAGAGGGTAGCCAGCAGACCTCATACCCTGGTGAGATAGGGACGTGTCAGTCCTGGCATGTGAATCAGCCCCCGTGGACTGGGTGAATGAGATCAACAATGAAATCCAAAGGCCAGGAAGGCGGTTCTGCAGTGCTTCGTGGGGAACAAAGGGCATGACAAGGCACACATGGAGTCATGGGCATCCACTGCAATCAAGGAAGACCCCAGTGATGATGACTACTCGTGCTACTGAACTTGGGCATCCAAGGACAAGATAGTGGAACTGCCTCAGTGCAATACCTTTTCCACTTTAAAAATTCTCCCACACAGGTCTCCTGGCATTGTTGGATATGACAGACAGCCAACATCTTAGATGTTACATCTGCAAAGGTCCCCAGCAAAACTGTTGAACTGGATTTCCTTTTGATAAAACCACACTAATACTGCTTGATTGTCTTATGATTTTCCAAATATCATACCATTTAGAAAATGGCAGCATTTATGCCTAATTTGTGCTTTAAAATGTGTACAGATTGGTTTAATTTCTAGGCATTCCACTGAAGCTGCTCCATCTATGAAAACATTTCTTATCCTTTGGTTGCCATGGAGCTGACCATCTACCTCTTTGGTTGTTTCGGCATTTCAGAAGTTTCTCTGCATTTGCCTTTAATGGTGAAGAATTTCATGTTTTTTTTAATAGTAGTTCAGACAATGAAGACTATACAGTCACTCAGAAAATGGTTCTGGTTCTAGTTATCTGATACTGTCTCCAACTGCTATTCACCTATCCCCTAATGGCTCCCATTCTCATCTCCTCGACTCACTAGAGTCCAGCACTCATAGCCCTTTGAGTCCCTGTTTGGCTGCCTCCAGCAGCTATCTCCAACCCTTCACCCCCACCTTTCCACACTTTGCTCCATCTACCTATCATTCCATTTCCCCCCTTCTCTCCGTGATTGTCTCCATCTATCATTGAGCTGCCACTCTCTCTCAGCTCCACCTTTGCTCCCCGATCCTAACTGGCACAGACTCCCAGTTATCTTACACCAGTCTCAGACCACCAATCACCTCAGATTCCTGTCTAAGCACGAACCATTTTCCCTTTATATTGGCCAACTCTCTTCTTCAAACTCAGTTCTGATGCATGGGCTCGACCCACAACATCTGCAATTCCTTTCCTCCTGCATATGCTGCTCCATCCTCTGAATTCTTCCAGCATAAGTCCATAAAACATAGGAGCAGAATTAGGCTATTTGGCCCATCACATCTCCTTCACTATTCAATCATAGCTGCCAAACTGCTGTGTAACCTCTTTAGTGTACACTACCGAACAATTTAAGTGCCAAACTATTCATAGCATTACTACACCTGTTGCATAGATGATAATGTGAATTAAATCTGGCCATATCTGGCAAATGAAAATTGCTTCTGTAGTTCTTCATTGCTGATTACAAAAGGTAAAAACTAAAGTTACTGAATTTTAATGCATAAAGTTATAAAATATAAAAGCAAATAAATTGTTTTTTTTTCAATTTACACTGATCAGATAGCAGCTGAAGATCATAAGACCATAAGACATAGGAGCAGAATTAGGCCATTTGGCCTATTGGGTCTGCTCCACCATTCTGATATAGCTGATTTATTATCTTGCCTTCTCCCTGTAGCCTTTGATGCCTTTACTAATCAAAAACCTATCAACCTTCACTATAAATAAGCTCAACGACTTAGCCTCGATAGCAATCTGTGCCAATAAATTCCACAGGTTCACCACCCTCTAGCTAGAGACATTCCTCTTCATCTCTGTTCTAGAGGGGCATCATTGTATTCTGAGACTGTGCCCTCAAGCCTTAGATATCCCTAGTATAGGAAATATTGTATCCACATCCATTCTATCTAGGCCTTTCAATATTCAATAGGTTTCAGTGAGAATCCCTCCCCCCCCCCCCATTCTTCTAAACTCTTGCGAATACAGGCTGGGAGCGATCAAACCCTCCACATACATACATTAATCCTTTAATTCTCAGGATAATTCTCATGAACATTTCTTAGACCCTCTCTAATGCCAACACATCCTTTCTCACATAAGGCGCCCAAAACTACTCAAATATTGCAAGTGTGTTGTGACTAATACCTTATAAAGCCTCAGCATCTCATCTTTGCTCCTATATTCTAGTCTTCTTGAAAAGAATGCTAACATTGTATTTGCCTTTCTCACCACTGACACAACCTGCAAATTAACATTTAGAGAATCCTGTACAAGACCCCCAAATCTATTTGCACCTCTGATTTTTGAATCTTGTCCCCAAATATTTGTTGCTCTTTTCCTTCTGAATGCATATCTTTAGAAGGTCCTGGTTCCTTAATGCCTGCAGGAATGTCATCGTCTCACTAGCTTCCTGTCCATGCCAAATGATGGTACCAACTCATTATCTCACAACCACTCAAGTAACTTGCTCCTGATGACTGCTGTTCTTGAGCGTTGCCCTCCATTTCAGAAAATTACATGGAAGAAACCGAATCTTGGAAGTCTGGCTAAAGATCACAGTTCTTGCTGCTGCCATCAGGAAGAAAGTATAAGAGCCTTAGGACTCTCACCACCAGGTTCAGGAATGGTTACTACCCTTCAACCCAAGGAGATAATTTCATCCAAATTCACTTGTCCCATAATTGAAATGTTCCCACAACCTATGGACTCAATTTCAAGGACTCTTCATCTCAAGTTCTTGATATTTATTGCTATTTATTTATTATTATTTCTTTCTTTTTGTATTTGCACAGTATGTTGTCTTCTGTACTTTGAACGGCCAATTTGAGTGTTCTTTCATTGATTCTGTTATGATTATTCTATAAACATAATGAGTATTCCCACAAGAAAATGAATCTCAGGGTTGTATACGGTGACTTCTACTGTACGTACATTGTTAATAAATTTACTTTGAAAGTTCATCCACGTTGAATGTTTAATGTATGGCACTGATGTCAAATTTTCTAAATGTATTCTTGCCTGAATTCCATTAACATAAAATGCACCAGGTGAAATAAAAATAGGAAGTTCTCAATGCACTCAGTGGGTCAGATTGCCTCTGCAAAAGGAGGAATAGAATTAGCATTTTAGATCAAATGTCCTTCATCATATCTTCAGATTTCTAGGATCTGCAGTTTTTTTTAATTTTCTGAACATACTAAGCAACCTAATTTAGCTCAGATTGAATCTATAAATACCTATGATTGA
This sequence comes from Mobula birostris, assembly GCF_030028105.1. Taxonomy (NCBI): domain Eukaryota; kingdom Metazoa; phylum Chordata; class Chondrichthyes; order Myliobatiformes; family Myliobatidae; genus Mobula; species Mobula birostris. The sequence goes on along the minus strand of NC_092378.1, from coordinate 10,574,144 downwards.
CACATGAGAACAGATATAAAGAACATGAGCCAGTAGGATCAAGTTACCTAATTGGTTGCGGGATTATGATTTTTTATTTTATTTTAATTGCGATACAGCATGGAATAGGCCCTTCTGGCCCTTTGAGCTGTGCTGTCAAGCAACCCCCCAATTTAATCATAGCTTAATCACTGAACAATTTACAATGACCAATTAACTTACCAACTGGTACATCTTTGGGAGGAAACCTGAGCACACGGAGGAAACCCAAACGGTCATGGAGAAAACGCACAGACTCCTTACAGGCAATGATGAGGATTGAATCCAGGTCACCTGTACTGTAAAGCATTATGTTAATCACTATGCTCCCATGCTTTCCTTACCTTGCTTAAATAGGAAATTAAGTAGAATGTGGGAATGAAGTAACCTGGGCATTATGAAGATGTGTGAGCTTATTCCCTCTATTGATTAACAACACAAATTTCTCCTGCCCTATACCTCTCAAAATCATGAGGGGTATGAATAGGGTAAATACAAACAGGCTTGTTCCACTGAGGTTGGGTGGGACTACAACTAGAGGTCATGGGTTAAGGGTGAAAGATGAAAAGTTTAAGGGGAACATGAGGGGAAACTTCCTCACTCAGAGGATCGTGAGAGTGTGGAATGAGCTGCCAGCACAAATGGTGCATGGGAACCCATTTTCAATGTTTAAGAGAAGTTAAGATGGGTATGTGGATGGTAGGTGTATGGAGGGCTATGGTCCCGGTGCAGGTCGATGGAGACAGGTAGTTTAAATGGTTTGGCATGGACTAGGAGGGCCAAATAAACAATTTCTATGACCATTCAATTTTCGTGCTATTTTTCATGGTGATTACTGGCCTTTGGGGGCAGTTTGGAGGCGTGAAAGATCTGAATTATCATGTTTGTATGATTATGATGCATGATAATTCAAATGAAAGTTCGTCAAATAGTCATACAACCAGGTCACTAACTGCTCCTGTCATTTCTTTAGGAAGGGAGATTAGTGTATAATTTTCACTTTTGGTATTCTCCGCAGCTATTTTGGATTGATGAAGTTTCTTGACGTGCAGCTGTAGAAGCTCGAGTGTTTTTTGGCATAAACACAAAGGACTTACTCACTTACTCAAGTGAAAGCAACTGTTCTGGTGTCGTTCCAGGCTTGAGCATGTACAGAGTTGATGGTCGAGCCACAAGCCTGACGCCTGGGAAGCTAAACCTTGGCAGCGAGGAAGTCATTCTCAGCCAACTTGGCTGCATTTTTCACATGTCAGGTAGTGGTCCTTTCAAAAAAAAATAATTATATGTGAACTTCCAAAGGACTTATGAGTTCATTTTTGGAATATTTTCAAACAGACTCTCAAGTTTGAAAGCCCTATAATAATATGTTCACAGATTATAGTGTTACCCTGATACATTTTCCATGGGTGAGATAAGTCATTTATTCTCTGGACACATGGTTCCACCTGCATTTGTGTCACTTGCGTCTAGCAGAACATAATCATGCTGTGTAGCTTTTCAGTCAAAATTGCTGAAAATTATCCTGAGACAATTGCATTTCTGGGCATTTTAGGTGGGAGGAAGAGATGATGATTTTTGTCAGTTGTATGCACATTAGAGCTATTTGTTACACACAGGGATTATCTCTTCCTGTTTTCACAGACCAGTCAGTATAGCAATGACAATACAGCTTCTGCACTTTGGCTTATTTCATATATTTACTATCAAATGTTCTGCAATATTCAAAAAGAATTCAAATATTTCTCCAAATGACAAAAAGTCTTACCTTTCACTAACTGCAAAGGATGTAAAACCGCAGATATTTTATTATCACAGAAAAAATGAATATGCCACCCTTTACAAAAGAAAAGACCAAGTTATGGACCTGCTATAATAACAATTTTAAGTCGCACTTGAAATAGGTAATGTGTTTTGAAATCCAGTAAATCAAAAGCTTCTAAGTGACATATCCAACATTTACTCGAAGCACAACCTTTTACAAATAAAGGCTATACTTTCAGGCAGCATTTAAGCTATACTTATACTGTATAAAGAGTGTTTCACTTTATTGCCACAGGTAAATCTTACTTAGCTTTCTGTTTCTTTTGCAAACATTTGTCTGCAAGAATTCAGGAGTCATATTCTGTAGTAAGGGCAGGATGGTAGGCAAGATTACGACTTTTACAAATGGGTTGTTTTGGAAGCAGGTCGAAAGTTAAATGGTCTAAGAATACTTGTGCATTGCAAAGCTAACCTGATGGACTGCCTTTAAGGTGCATGTGAGTAATTCCCTCAGCAGTCTACAACGCCATGTTTCATCCAGATTTTCATTATGTGTAGATACTCTTTGGACTGATGCCATATGGAAAAAGGGCAGGAGCTGTACATTGTTCATTAAAGAGATGTCACGGCCAGACTTTGATATTAGATGTTTACCAGCTTCATCTTCTGACCATGTTCAGGGAGAGAGAGAAATATAATTATTTAATTTTATTTTTATTTAATAATTTTATTTATTGATTTAGCATAGGCGCTCTGGCTCTTCGCAACCTCTGACAACCCTTGATTTAACCCTAACTTAATCACAGGACAATTTACAATGACCAATAAACCTACTAACTAGCATGTCTTTGGACTGTGGGGGGAAACTGGAGCACTTGGAGAAAACTGGGGAGGACATACAGACTCCTTACAGAGGACACCAGAATTGAACTCCGAACTTCAATGTCCTGAGCTGTAATAGCATCGCGCTAGCCGTTATGGTTTCTGACCACCTCAGACTTCCACAGCGGGAGCCCACAATGAAATCTTGATGCCTTAAAAGACACACCATCAGTAGGAAGCTCAATATCCTGGAAATTTTGTAAGCTTCTTTTGCCTTCCACTCCCTACCCAAGCAGAAGGAAATAAACACCACTGTCCTTATATAGAGAGCATTCTTACCATTCCCATGTGGACCTGCAGCACAAATTAAGAGGTAGAATATTAGCACCCTCCTGGAAAGAGTCAAAGATAAATGACAAATATTACATCTGCAGTTCCAACCTCACTGGGTAGCTGTACTTCTAATTCCACCCAAAGGTCAATATGCTTCAGAAACCTTTGAGACAGAGTTTCTCAAACAAAGCTCTCCTCTCAATGTAGGAGAAATATATATGGAAAACATACTGTCAATGGAGCAAGCTTCATATATATTCCTCTTCCCTTTCATATCTTCAGAATGGTCACTGAAGTCCTTAAGCTTGAATGGAATTGGTGTTGTGTAGTCACCAATTCATAGAGTAATACAGCATGGGCATAGACCCTTTGATCCAGTGAGTCCAGCCAATCGTGCTGACCAATCAGATAGTCTTAATGTCCTGTGTTCAGCCTGGATCCCTCCCTCTATGTACCTGTCTCAACCACTTTTTCTGGCAGCCTGTTCCATATACTCAACATGCTCTGCATGTAAAAGTTGATCTTGTTCATTTTTGAATCTTTTTCCTCTCACCTTATACCTATGGCCCCTCGTTTTGGATTCCACTATCCTGCTACTTCATCTTTGCCCTTCGTAATTTTTAACCTTTTGATTAAGTTACTTCTCATTCTCCTACATTCCAAGAAATAAAGACCTAGTCTGGCCAAACCCTCCCCATTAACTCAGGCCTTTTTGGCTGGGCAACTTGCTCAAAATTCTTTTCTGCACTCTTTCCAGTTTATCTACATCTATCCTATGACATAGTGACCAAAACAATATACAGCAACGTCTTATACAACTGGAATATGATGTCCCAACTTCAAAACTCATTGTTCGAACTGTTGCTAGACAATGTGCTCAATGCCCTTCTCACTGACTTGTCAGCCGGTGATGCCACTTTCAATGAATGGTGCCCTTGCTTTCCTAAGTCCCTCTGTTCCATTACACTACTTAGTGCCCTACCTTTCAAAGTGTAAATATTATGCTGGTTATGCGCATTAACAGCAGACCAATCGATTCACAGAAAGAAAGAGCTTTGGACAAGTTGGGGAGAAGAGTTTGAAAAAGGAGTGTTTCATGGGGCTCAGTGCATTAGCAGTGGACCAACCAATTCACAATTCATTAGCAGGAGTAAGTAAAAGTAAAGTACGGTCAAAACAGAGCGGCCATTGTGTGAGTGGACCAGCGTAGGAGTGGGAACTTGAGGTTTTGATATGGAGGCACGGGTAAGCAGCAGGTAAGGCTTTTGTAGTGGTTCAATAGAAAGTCACTAAATTTCAGCTAATTAAATAATGGGATGGTGCAGGATCAGGTGATGTGCTGTAGCCACATGATGTGGGAGCTGGTGGACCCCATTGTGGTTCCTGGTGACCACATTTCCAGCAAGTGTTGGCTGCTCGAGGAATTCAGGTTGATGACCTAGAATATGAACTTCAAACACTGCGGCACATCAGGGAGGGGGAGAGTTACCTGGATTCTCTGGTTCAGGAGGTAGTCAGATCCATTAGATTAACTACCTCAAATTCGGCTGTGGTTAGAGGCAAGAGGGTGTGACTGCAAGTGAAGGAGGTAGTGGGATCCAAGAGACAGTGCTGAAGAAGCCTCAGCCCTTAAGTTTGTCCAACAGGTTTGAGATTCTTGCTCCCTGTGTGGATGAGAATGGGGGCTGTGGGAAGGATGAGAAACCTAACTTTGGCACCACAGTTCAGGAAGCCATTCAAGAGGGGGGAGAGAAGAAAATGCAGTGATAATTGGGGAGAGTATAATCAGAGGAATAGGCAGAGTCCTCCGTCACGAGGATAGAGCGTCCCGAAGGCTGTGTTGCCTACCTGGTGCTCGGGTTCAGAACATCTTATCTGGCCTGCAGAGGAATTTGCAGTGGAAGGGGAAAGATCCAGTTGACGTGGTCCATGTGGGTACCAACAACATAGGTAGAATGAGGAAAGAGTTTCTGCTAAGGGAATTTGAGCAGCAAGGGACTAAATTAAAAAGCAGAACCAAAAAGGTGGTAATTTCTAGATTACTACCTGAGCCACGTGCAAATTGGCGCAGGGTTAAGAAGGTTAGTGAGTTAAATGCATGGCTGAAGGATTGCTGTGGGAGAAGTGGTTTTGAATTCATGGGAAATTGGCACCAGTCTTGCGGAAGGAAGGAACTCTGGCAATGGGATGGGCTCCACCTGAACCGTGATGGGACCTGGATCCTAGCAAATTGCATAAGGCATGTCAGAAAGACAATGTCATGATAATCATTGGGGATTTTAACATGAAGGTGGATTGGAAAACCCAGGTCAGTACTGGACCTCAAGAGAGAGAATTTGTAGAATGTCTAAGGGATGGCTTTTTAGAACAGACTGTTGCTGAGCCCACTAGGGGATTAGTGATGCTGGATTGGGTGTTTTCAATGATCTGGAGGTGATAAGAGAGTTTAAGGTTAAGGAACCCTTAGGGAACAGTGATCACAATATGATCGAGCTCACAATGAAATTTAAGTGGGAAAAAAATAAAATCCAATGTGTCGGTATTTCAGTGGAATATAGGAAATTACAATGACATGAGAGGGGAACTGGCCGAAGTTGACTGGAAAGAGACATTTGCAGGAAAGACAGCAGAGCAGCAATGGCTGGAGTTTCTGCGAAAAATGAGGGAAGTACAAGACAGATATATTCCAAACAGGAAGAAATTTTCAAAGGGAAAATTTACCATGGCTGACAAGTGGAGTCAGAGCCAAAGTAAAAACAAAAGACAGGGCATACAAGGAAACCAGAGCTAGTGGGAAGATAGAGGATTGGGGAGCTTTTAAAAACTTGCAGAAGGAAGCTAAGAAGCTAGGAAGGAAATGATGAATTATAAGAGAAAGAGGGCGACTAATATCAAAGAAGGTACTAAAAGCTTTCTTAATTATATAAAGGATAAAAGCGAGTCAAGGGTAGATATTGGACCAATACAAAATGATGCTGGAGATATTGGAATGAGAGATGCAGAGATGGCAGAGGAACTGAATGCGTATTTTGCGTCAGTCTTCATGGTGGTATGTGTCTACAGTATACCGGCCATTTAAGAGTGTCAGGGAAATGAAGTTTGTGCAGTGAAAATTATGACTGAGTAGGTCTGAGTGTGGATAAATCTCCTGGACCTGATGGAATGCACCCTCGGGTTCTGAAGGAAGTAGCTGGAGAGATTGCGGAGGTACTAACAATAATCTTTCAAGGATCAATAGATTCTCGAATTGTACCGGATGACTGGAAAGTTGCAAATGTTACTCTACTATTTAAGAGGGGTGGGAGGCAGCAGAAAGGAAACTATAGATCTGTTAGCCTGACATCAGTGGTTGGGAAGTTGTTGGAATTGATTGTTAGGGATGAGATTATGGCGTACCTGAGGCACATGACAAGACAGGGCAAAGTCAGCATGGTTTCCTGAAAGGAAAATCCTGCCTGACAAACCTACTGCAATCCATTGAGGAAATTACAAGCAGGGTAGATAAAGGAGATGCAGTAGATGTGGTGTACTTGGATTTTCAGAAGGCCTTTGACAAGGTGCTGCACATGAGGCTGCTAAACAGGATAGGAGCTCATGGAATTATTGGGAAGTTACTCGCATGGGTGGAGCATTAGCTGGTCAGCAAAAAACAGAGAGTAGAAATAAAGGGATCCTATTCTGGCTGGCTGCCAATTTCCAGTGGAGTTCCACAGGGGTCAGTGTTGGGATCACTGCTTTTTAGAATGTATGTTAATGATTTGGACTATGGTATTAATGGATTTGTGACTAAATTTACCAATGATACAAAGGTAGGCGGAGGAGTGGGTAGCGTCGAGGAAACAGAGAGTCTGCAGAGAGATAGTTTAGGGGAATGGGCAAAAAAGAGGCAAATGAAATACAATGTTGGAAAGTGTATGGTCATGCACTTTGGTGGAAGAAATAAACGAGCAGACTATTATCTAGATGGGGAGAGAATTTAAAATGCAGAGATGCAAAGGGACTTAGGAGTCCTTGTGAAGGATACCTTAAAGTTTAACCTCCAGGTTGAGTTGGTTGTGAAGAAGGCGAACGCAATGTTGGCATTCATTTCTAGCGGTATAGAATATAAGAGCAGGGATGTGATGTTGAGACTCTATAAGGCACTCGTGAGATCATACTTGGAGTATTGTGTGCAGTTTTGAGCTCCTTATTTTAGAAAGGATATACTGACATTGGAGAAGGTTCAGAGAAGATTTAGGAGAATGATTCCAGGAATGAAAGGGTTACTGTATGAGGAACGTCTGGCAGCTCTTGGGCTGTATTTCCTGGAGTTCAGGAGAATGAGGGGGGATCTCATAGAAACATCTTGAATGTTAAAAGACCTGAACAGATTAGATATGGCAAAGTTATTTCCCACGGTAGGGGATTCTAGGATGAGACGGCATGACTTCAGGATTGAAGGACATCTATTTAGAACAGAGATGTGGAGAAATTACTTTAGTCAGAGGGTGGTAAATCTGTGGAATTTGTTGCCACGAGCCGCTATAGAGGCCAAGTCAGTAGGTGTATTTAAGGCAGAAATAGATAGGCTCTTGATTAGCCAGGGCATCAAAGGGTATGGGGTGAAAGCAGGGAAGTGGGGATGACTGGAAGAATTGGATCAGCCATGATTGAATAGTGGAGCAGACTCGATGGGCCGAATGGCCTACTTCTGCTCCTCTATCTTATGGTCTTATGGTCTTATAACGTGGGTTGTGGATAGAGCTTTAAACCTAACAGAAGGAGGATGAGTTCAACAGATTGGAGAAGTGAGGTAAAAAAGAAAAGTATGGTAAAGATAAAGAAAAAGCCAAAGAGAAAAGTAATAGTTGAGTGAAGAAGAGTCAATTGCAAAAGAGTAAAAGATTATAAGATTTTAAAAACGCAATAAGTGTAAGGACACTTTATCTGAATACCTGTAGTATTCGAAACAAGGTCAGTAAACTTGAGGCACAAATCAGTACAAGGGGGTATGATTTCGTGGCTATTACAGAGACGTGTTTGCAGGGTGGAGAGGGTTGGGAATTAAATATCCAAGGATATCAGGTAATACGGAAGGATAGGCAGGAAGGTAAAGGAGGTGGCGTAGCACTCTTAGTTAATGATGAGATCAGGGCAATAGTTAGTGATGATATAAATTCTAAGGAACAGATTGTTGAATCCATCTATGAGAAAAAATCACTGGTAGGAGCTGTCTATCGACCACCGAATAATAACATTATAGTGGTACAGGCAATAAACAGAGAAATATCTGAGGCATGTAAGAATAGAGCAGCGGTTATTGTGGGGGACTTTAACTTGCACATAGATTGAGTGAATCAGTTGGTCAAGGCAGACTTGAGGAGGAGTTCAAAGAATGCATCCATAATAACTTTCTTAAACAGCATGTTACTGAACCTACAAGGGAACGTGCTATGTTAGATCTCATCTTGTGCAATGAGACAGGTAAAATAGTGACCTTATAGTTAAGGATCCTCTTGGAAAGAGTGATCACAGTATGATCGAGTTTCTCATACAAATGGAGGGTGCAATATTTAAATCGAAAACCACTGCATTATGCTGAAACAATGGAGACTACAATGGAATGAGGGAGGATTTGTCTAGTGTAGACTGGAAACACAGGCTATATGGTGGGATGGTTGAGGAACAGTGGAAGACTTTTGAAGAGATTTTTCACGGTGCTCAACAAAAGTATATTTCAGTGAAAAGCAAGGTCAGTAAGGGTGGGGACAGCCAGCCTTGGATAACTAAAGAAATAAAAGAAGGCACCAAACTTAGAGCTTGTGCATACATAGTCGCCAAGTGTAGTGGGAAAACAGAAGATCAGGATCAAGCAACAAAGAACCACTAAATGAGCAATAAAGAAAGGGAAGCTAGATTAGCACAAAATATAAAAATGAATAGTAAAAGTTTTTATAATTATACAAAGCCGAAAAAGGTGGCTAAAATGAAATTAGGTCGCTTGGAGGATGAGAAGGGGGAACTGATATTGGGTAATGAGGAAATGACAGAGATTTTGAATGACTATATTGTGTCGGTCTTCACAGAGAAGGACACAGCTAACATGCCAAAGAGAGATGGTATGGATGTGATAGGAGGTGAGGACCTCGATACAATACCTACCACTAAAGAGGTAGTGCTGAGCAAACTTGTGGGCCTGAAGGTAGATAAGTCCCCTGGTCCTGATGAAATGTATCCCAGGGTACTGAAAGAAATGGCAGAAGTTATAGTAGAGGCTTTGGTGATAATTTTCCAAAATTCTCTGGACTCCGGGCAGGTTCCAGCAGATTGGAAGGCAGTGAATATCACACACTGTTCAAAAAAGAATGTAGACAAAAGGCAGGTAACTAAAGGCCAATTAGTTTAACACCTGTGATTGGGAAAATGCTTGAAGCCATCAATGAAGAAGAAATAGCACGGCATATAGATTGAAATGGAACCATCAGGCAGATGCACCATAGACTCAGCAAAGGCAAGTCCTGTTTGACAAACTTACTGGAGTTCTTTGAGGATATAACAAGCGCAGTGGATAGAGGGGAACAGGTGGATGTTATTTACTTGAATTTCCAGAACACGTTCGATAAGAAGCTGCATGAAAGACTTAGCCATAAGATAAGGATGCATATAGTTGGGGGTGATGTATTAGCATGGATAGAGGATTGGTTAACTCATAGAAAACAGAGAGTTGGGACACATGGGTGTTACTCTGGTTGGCAATCAGTGGTGAGTGGTGTGCCACAGGGGTCAGTGCTGGGCCCGCAACTATTCACAATATATGTTAACGATCTGGAAGAGGGGACTGACTGTATCTAAGTTTGCTGATGATACTAAATTGAGTGGAAAAACAAATACTACAGAAGATATGGAGAGTCTGCAGAGAGACAGAGATAGGTTAAGTGAGTGGGCAAGGTCTGGCAGATTGAGTACAATGTTGATAAATGTGAGGTCATCCACTTTGGAAGGAAAAATGAAAGAGCAGATTATTATTTAAATGGTAAAAAATTGCAGCATGCTGCTATACAGAGGGACTTGGGAGTGCTTGGGCACGAATCACAAAAGGTTGGTTTGCGGGTACAGCAGGCTATCAAGAAGGCAAATGGAATGTTGGCCTTCATTGCTAGAGGGATTGAATTTAAGAGCAGGGAGGTTATGCTGCAACTGTAAGGGTACTGGTGAGGCCGCACTTGGAGTACTGCATGCAGTTTTGGTCTCCTTACTTGAGGAAGGATATATCGGCTTTGGAGGTGGTTTGCTGTGGAGGTTCATCAGGTTGTTTTCAGAAATGAGACTCTGAGGAGAAATTGAGTTGCCTGGGACTGTACTCGCTGGAATTCAAAAGAATGAGAGGAGATCTTATAGAGGTATATAAAATTATGAAAGGGATAAATGAGATAGAGGCAGGAAAGTTGTTTCCACTGGTAGGTGAGATTGGAACTAGGGGCATAGCCTCAAAATTCAAGGGAGTAGATTCAGGATGGAGATGAGTTGGAACTGCTTTTCCAAGAGAGTGGTGGATCTGTGGAATTCTCTGCCCAATGAAGCAGTGGAGGCTACTTCAGTAAGTATATTTAAGACAAGGTTGCATAGATTTTTGCATAGTAGGGGATTTAAAGGTTATGGGGAAAAGGCAGGTAGTTGGAGATGAGACCATGGCCAAATCAGCCATAACTTTATTGAATGGCGGAGCAGGCTTGATGGGTCAGATAGTCTACTCCTGCTCCTATCTCTTATGTTCTTATGTTGTGTTCTTGTGTTTGATTTTCCAAAATACATCACCTCATACCTTGAGCCAAAGTTTGGCCTTAAGCAAAACGTTGCCTGAATTTACAGCACTCTTTCAAAACTCCTGAAACTCCAGGTTTCACTGATAAAATCAAGCAAGCACTCACACCCATTTTGAATACAAGAGACTGTAAATTCTGGAACCTGAAGCAATGAACTATCAGTTCCCAATACCAACCTTTTTTATGCCATGGACCCCTACAGTTAACTGAGGCATCCACAGACCCGAGTTGGGAATCCCTGAGCCAGAGGAACTGGGTGCTCTCAGCAGTAGAATTAGAATCAAAGTCAGGTTTTATCTCACTGACAAATTTGAAATGTGTTGTTATGTGCCTGCAGTTCATTGAAATACATAATAATAAAAACTGTAAATTACACCAAGTGTATATATATACATATATATATTTAAAGTGAAATTAAGTAAGTACTGCAAAATGAGAAAGAAAAGTAGTGAGGTAGTGTTCATGGGTTCAATGCCCATTCAGAAACTAGATGGCAAAGGAGAAGAAGCTGTTCTTCAATCATTGAGTGTATGCCTTCAGGCTCCTGTACCTCCTCCCTGATGGTAGCAATATGAAGAGGGCATGTCTTGGGTGATGGGGATCCTTAATGCTGGATGTCACTTTTTTGAGGCATCGCTTACTGAAGATGTTCTGGTTGCAGGGGAGGCTAGTGTCCATGATGGAGCTGAGTGAGTTTACAACTTCCTGCTGCTTATTTTGATCCTGTGCTGCAGTAGGGTTTTACTTGAAACGTCAACAATTTCCTCCCTCCCACAGAATCAACCTGCTGAGTTCCTCCAGCAAAATGGAAACAATTCTCCCTGTGAACAAATCTCCAAGTCATTACTGATTCCTTTAATTTTGTTTGCGCACGCACGCATTGAACACAGTACCCACCCTGCAAACTGCCCTTTCCCTTCTGAAAAGTGCTATAAGGCTATTAAAGCAAAAATCATCTTAAAAGTTTCTTCCACAGTCAGTTAATCTGATCAACTATTCTCGTTTACTCCCCCATTATCTATTACTACCCTCACTGCATTGCATTGTAAACACTTTAAATCGCTTTTTATAATATTTATGCACACTTTATTCCATATCTGTACTTTAACCTCCTACTTTATATTTTTTATAAGCGTTGAATGCTGTTTTTTGTTGCAATTCACGCCACGACCAGCACTCACAACAAATTCATTATACATGTAAATGTGTATGGCGAATACAGTTGATAGTTGATCCTTGATCAAAGTGGCAGTGGAACTGCATCTTCATACTGCTAATTGCCAAGTTCTCCATGAGCGCTTTACCCTTTTCATTAGCTAGAAGGTAGAATGTGGCAACCAATCTTGGCAGCTCTGATATCAGATCAATATTACAGATGCATCAACAGCACGACTAACTACATATTGCCAATGTTAACATGTTTTGCAGACTCTATCCAACTACTGGATTTGGCAAGCGGTGCAAGTTGTACTTAAATGCCTGCTTCTTATTCGCACATGAACTTGGAAGCAGAGCAGACCCTGTAGGGATACATCCCAATTTTGCAGCCTTATCCAAACCCCAGGGTTGTTTTCCTCTTCAGTGCAAAAAGCCTTTTATAGAACTCACTCAATTTTACTTCAGCAGATTTTAATAAGATGATAAGGGGTGGCATGGTAGCACAGTGGCTAGCACAATGCTTCACAGCACAGGCATCCCAGGTTCAATTCCCACTACTGCCTCATAAGGAGTTTGTATGTTCACCCTGTGACCATGTGGGTTTCTTCCCACAGACCACAGATATACCAGTTAGTAGGTTAATTGGTCATTGTAAATTGTTCTGTGATTAGGCTAGGGTTAAATCGGGGGCTGCTGGGGAACATGGGTTGAAGGACCAGTAGGGCCTATTCCATGCTGTACCTCAATAAATAAATAAGACCGTGAGACACAGGAGCAGAACTTGGCCATTTGGGTCATCAAGTCCGCCCAACTATTCCATCATGGCTGATTCATTATCCATGTCAATCTCATTGGCCTGCCTTCTCCTCATAACCTTTGACACCCATCATGAACCTATCATCCTCCGCTTTAAATTTGCTCAATGACTTGAACTCCACAGCTGTCTTGTGGCAATGAATTCCACACGTTCACCACACTATGGCTAAATCAATTCCTCCTCATCTCTGTTCTAAAGGGACCTCCTTATTCTGAGGCCTAGACTCCCCCACTATAGGAAACATCCTCTCCATATCCACTCTGTCTAGGCCTTTCAATATTTGATAGTTTCAATGAGAATGGAATAAAAATCTGATAGGTTCTCTGAAACCCAGGTAATCACAAGTTAACCACCCAGCAATGAATGATTCTTTCTTCTTCCTTCAGTAGATTGCGACAGACAGAACTGTCAAAGAAATTTTCCAGGATCATAGGATTCTTAATGATTCCAATAAAAGGTCATTGACTGAAAACATTAACCATGGTTTTCTCTCTCTCTCTGCCATTTCTGCATGATTTGCTGAGTACTTAAAGCATTTTCTGTTTCAGTTCATTATTATTAAAGATGCAATTCTGCCTCACTGTGTGCATACCAGTTATTTTAAGGTTGCTAATAGGTTAATTTCTCCTTGTGCAATTGGTTCGAATTACATTGGTTTGTCAACCTCTGGTTAATACCATTGGCCACTGAATCTGAACGGGCATCATCCACAAACATAATTCCCTTGGAGAACATAATGCCTCTGAAAGCTTGATAAAAATTGTTGCTGAAATATAAGCTTAGAAATTAATGTCTGTTAGTTCTTGTTCTAATGCTGCTCTGTGCATCTTCTCCCTTTGCAGTCTATTTTCCTGTCACAGGAGAGTACTTTGACCCCTATCCCATAGACACGTACTTGTGAATTACATGGGTCCCGTCTTCCTTCCCTTTCTCCCATGTTCCACTCTCCTCTCCTATCAGAATCCAACCTTTTCCCACCCACCTGGTTTCACTTATCACCTTCCAGCTAGTCTCCTTCCCTTCCTCCCCGCACCACCTCTTGATTCTGGCTTCTGCCCCCTTTCTATTCAATCCTGGCAAAGGGTCTCGGCCCGAAATGTCGTCTGTTTACTCATTCCATAGATGCTGCCCGACCTGCTGAGTCCCCCTTGCATTTTGTGTGAGTTGCTTTGGATTTCCAGCATTTGCAGACTTTCTTGGGTTTTGTATATGAAAGCTGATTTCTATATTCGGGTCAGTAAAATTCACTTTCCAAATCTGTAACACTTTCTTGATAATACAGAGGTAACCCAATCACAGAACCATGGTTGTTTACAGCAGAGAATGATGCCACCTCATCCATTGTGTCTGTGCTTGGCTGTATGCCAGAGCAATACTACAGCCTTCTCTTCTCCCCACATCATTGTGCATTCATGCTGATTTTCCCCAGGTGCCCTGTCTTCAAAGATGGTCCCAAAAGCAATTTTTCTTAAGAAAATTTTCTCAAACCAATTACCACATAATTGACCCCACACATTCATGTAAAGACCTCAGATCTGTAATCTGAGATTTAATTCCCTGTCTCTTTACTTAAAGAAGGGTCACAACTGCTATTTTCTAATCCATTGGGATGTCATCAGATTGCGATAAGCTTTGAAAAATATCATGAGGATCTACAATGCTGCAGGCACCCAAATGGAAATGATTTGCACCTGGAACCTTGTTTATCTTATGTTTTTGTAATCATCTAAAATACTTCTCCTAATTGTTTTCATTGTACCCTTCTCTCTTGACACATGGATCTCACTTGCCTGTGGTAAAAACAGTTAAAATTATTGATTTAGCAATTACACTACTTCCCACTGGCAAATACTCAGAAACACAGTCTTTCATTTTCTTTAAAAGTACTTGACATGTAACGTTTTGCAGAACCAGCTCAACGATTGGGTGGGGTTCAGTTCGTGCTACTGCCTGTAAGGAGTTTATGTTTCCTCCTGGTGCTCTGGTTTCCTCCCATATTCCAGAGATGTACAAGTTAGGTAGAAGTGCAAGAAAGCAGTCTCAAAGGGCCAAATGGCCTAATTCTGCTCCTATATCTTCTGGTCTCATCATCTTATGATCTTAATAAGTTAAGGGCATGTTAGTTGGCACCAGAAGCATAGTGACACTTGCAGGCAGCCCCCAGCACATCTTAGACTGTGCTGGTCATTGACACAAACAATTCATTTCACTGTACATTTCACTGCTTCAATGTACATGTGACAAATGAAGCTAACCTTTAATCTATAATCTATTTGAAGAATATCTGGAAGTAGATCATTATATTTTTCACAACATTCGATACATTCCTTGATTAATAATGTTACAGTATATCCGTTAGCATGTGCACAGTTCACTTGTGTAGTAAAAGTCCATATTGTCTTTTCTCCATAACAAACCCCTTCCGCTATGCCTAACTCTGATCTTTCACTTCTTCTCACTTGCCCCGGGCCCCCTCCTTCTTCCCTTTCTCCTATTGTCCACTCTCCTCTCCTATCAGATACTTTCTTCTCCAGCCCTTGACCTTTCCTACCCACCTGGGTTCGCCTTTCACCTTCCAGCTAGCCTCCATCTCCCTCCACCTTTTTATTCAGGCGTCTTTCCCCTTCCTTCTTAATCCTGAGGAAGGGTCACGGCCCAAAAAGTCGGAGTTTGCTCTTCTCCATAGGTGCTGCCTGACCTGCTGTGTGTTGCTTTGAATTTCCAACATCTGCAGACTTTCTCATGTCTGTATCATGGGTGTGAAAGACACTGCAGTAAACTTTTCTATTTTTATTCAACATGCTTCTTGTGATAAATATCTTTTCCTTTCGGGCAGGCAATTTTAATTAGGAGGAACTTAATTCAAGCTATCTTACTAATTTAGTAATTTTACCATAATGTTCTCTTTCTGTGATAATTTTTCGTTCTGTTTGATTTAAATTATTTAAGAGATTAATTCTGAGTAGTTGTTAGTGCACAGAAAATGGGTTCAGCTGAAAGTTTACTTCACAAATTTTACGATTTCTCTAATGAAAACTCATATTAAAGAAGGCACAAACAAAATAATTGGATTTTATATAGATCATTATATACTAATTATCATTTAGGAATCTTTAGTAGAATGCATGTTTAATTTAAGGATGAGACATGAGCTGCTTAATTTGTTATTTATTATTCCTTTTTAGAATGTATGAAACTGAAATGGGACAGAAGTTTAATTATGGCAGGTGCTACATTTCTGATAAAAAAAAGTATAAGGTCAGCTGATCAGATGTTATTCTTCTATCAATTCAAGGTTTTGCACAAAAGTCATGATAAACAGACAATATAACTGTTTAGCTGTTTTACTGAATTATTTTTCCATAACTGATTATCTAATTTTCCACAATAGTTTACGATTTTGTGTCGTTGAAATATTACAACTTTGCATAGCATTCAAGTGCACTCCGTGACTGAATTCTGCGGAAATGTTTGGGTAAATAAAGTGAGAGACTTACAGATGGATTGTTGGCTAGTTTCCTCAGGCTGCCCTCTGCCTCTGATGTACTAACTCCTGAAGGTCCCTGGATATGAATGGCAATGTCTAGCAGACATCCTGGCATCGCTTCCATGACTTTCAATTGTACAGACTGTGGGCAGCTCGAAGGCTCACAAGACACAGACTTTCACAACATATCTGGAGCGTCTTCATTGTAGGTTACAGGGAATCTTCAGGGTTGTGTTCTGGTACACAGAATCCAGTACTGGAAGTCACTTTAACTTTAGCTAAAAATAATGCATTTGATGACAGTTCTTCATCAGGTTCACAAATCCCATTTCTTCAAATCCAGTTGCATTCCCAACACCTTCCCCAGCAGCCAAAGTCCCAACCACTCTTCCTCCCTCTCATCCCTCCAATAACCTGACCTGAGTGTTGATCTATCAATCTCCCATGCAAATGATGCCTTACTCTTTTTGCCTATCCATTCTCTTGACCTTGAACTTGCTTCCCTGAAATCTGGAACCATATGACACTTAATCCCACTATTCACTATGCATTGGAAGAGCAAGCAACATTGTACTCAGTGTGAGTAAGACTAGGAAATTGATTGTGGACTTGAGGAAGGGGAAGTCAAGAGAATACAGCCATTATTGAGAAGCCTACAGTGGAAAGGGTGAGCAGTTTCAAATTCCTGGTTATGAGCATCTCAGAGGATCAGAGGATCTATCCTGGACTCGGCATATTCATGTAATCATGAAGAAGTCATACCAGCTGCTATACTTCATTAGGAGAACAAGGAGGTTAGGTATATCACCAAAGACCCTACAGGAAATTTCTACAGATATATTGTGGAGATAATTCTGAAAGGTTGCATCACTCTCTGGTATGGAGGCTCCAAATCACAAGATCGGCAGAGAGCTACAAAAGATTATAGATTCAGTCAGCTTCATCATGGGCACTAGTCTTCCTACCATTCTGGACATTTTCCAAAGGCATGCCTCAAAATGGTAGCATCTTTCATGAAGGACACTCACTACCCAGTCTTGTCTTTACTAGCGGCTTCTTCCTCTCCACTGTTAGATTGCTGAACAGCCCATGAACCGTATGTCTCTATATTTCTCTCTTTGTGCACTATATATTTTTATTATAGCTTATAGTAACTTTTATGTATTTATTTGCACTGCTGCCGCAAAAAAATCAAATTTTATGGCATGGGTCAGTAATAATAAACATGATTCTGATTCTGAAGTAGAGGAAGAATCTCTGAATACATTAAATGTGCAAATCTTGTCCTATTACATGAGTACCTTGCCTCTCAAACACAATAGAATAAAGCAAAGGCAAATGGAGGTGTGGGGGTGGGGATGGTAGTGGTCAAAACAATCATTGGCCATTAAACATCATTCTTGGCACTAAAGAATTTCAAGGTCAAATAGCTTTAATGCTGTGACAATAAGAATCATTAATTGTCAGATATTGTCCAGTTGGCAGAAGTGCTATTGCCTGTTTATTGATGTGCTTATTCTTGTGGTAATCTTTCTTTTGCTGTAATTAACATAAATTTGGAATTTCCACAGCGAATTACACACAGCCATTATAGATTTATGCAGTGATTAAAGCATCAATTAAGCCACAAATTATGAGCCAGACTTGACTAAACTAAACCAAGCTGCATTTTTCACATTGCCCACACCCGGAACATCACACAGTAGAGATTAAAAGCTTCTAGAAAGTTGCAATAATTATTATTTACAAATCTGCACATACTTCATTGAATAAAATATACTATAGCTTACAATCTGTAGAAATTTGTTAAAATGTATATATTTGGGACTTGAAAATGACTAAATTTCAAACAATAATCATGTGAGCACATTTTCTGTTATGTATTCCCTGTGAGAATGTTTGAATAACTGAGAGATTCTGTGTTGGAATATTATTTCAAGATTGTTTAATGTCATTTCCAGTACAGAAGCGTAAAGGAGAATAAAATTATTGCTACTCTGGATCTGATGCGGCATATGAAAATCTCTTTCTCTCTGCTGCCCATTCTGCCGCAGGCGATTAGGGCAGCAACGAAGCTCCTATCACTAGAGGAGTTCAGGGCTTCCTTCATCATGTCAGTAGCTCGGTTTTGGCTACTGCCAGTCATGCAGGCCCCCAGGGAGACTCAGGAATACTATCACACTCAGATGTAGAAGGAAGTGCAGATCTTCCACCTTTTATGCTGGGCTTTTCATTCCCGCCACGTGAACCTGATATAGTCATGGACCAAGGGTTCCTACAAGTCAGCAGGGATAGTTCATATTATATCATCCAGCCTCTTTGCAGATACTAGAATCTTTCCCTTTGTGCAGCTGCTAGTCTCTTGTTTTGACAAAGTTTCAAAAAGTGTATTTGTTTTTGGAATTTGGTCTTGGGCATGTAAGTAACATGATCTGCCTACTGGAGCTGAAAAACATATAATTAAGATGTTGGTGCTGGATGTATTGGCTTGGGAGAGGACTTGGCAATGGTTCACTTATCCTGTCAGTGGATTTGGAGGGCTTTGCAGAGGCTGCAGTACTTTAGATCTTATATAGTCTGAGTTTATAGAAACTATGTCTTGAGAGGCTATGACTGACTACTGTCCAGAAAACCATAAGCTTTGTACAAGGTTGTATGTCTTGACCTTCAACTATATCACCCTTTGAGCAGCCAAAGGCTAGATCCAGTCATGCTGAAGGCAAGAGTGCATTTTGGCATCAGCTCTTGCCTTCACTGATAAGTGGTTACTAACAATCAGAAGTTGCACAGGTTTCCAGGGCCATATAGATACACTAAGACCACTTACCAGCATTTCTCCTTAGCATCTTCCAAAGGCAAAATCACCACTGTCTACAAGGACAAAGGCATTAATTGATTGGGATTGAAATTAACTGCTGATTCTCCTACAAGTCACACACTTTGGGACTCCTACTGCCTGTGTGAGCACCTTCATTTCAAGGACAGCAGCAGTTCAAGATGATAGCTTAACCACCAGCTTCCCATCAGTGGTAAGAGGTTGACCATAAGTGATGGACAGCCATATTTTGCAGTGTATAAAATATTAATTAAGTATATCCTGTTTATCAGAAACTGCTAACCAACCTCAAACTATAATTTATGTCTTCTCTGTTCTGTCAGAAGTTGCATTCTATTTCTTTTAATATGTGCGAGAAAGACACACATTCCCATTGATGTTTATACAGCTTCCTGTTTATTTAAAGGCATACTCTTTTTAGGATGGTGGTGATTATTGGTAACTTGCATTGAAACATTTGATGTTGCGGTGTTTGCTGAGCTTGGCAGTTAGCTTGCAGATGTTTCACCGCCAATTGAGGTGACATCCTCAGCGTAGTTGTTAGTGTTTCTCTCTGGGAATGCTCACATTTATATAGGCTACCATTCACTTGCCTCAGTTCTGATTGGCTACCCCTTCAGTTGCTTTGAATTCTATTGCCTCACATTTCTTTGGCTCTTAGAGGTTTGTCAATGGCGCTTTTTTTGATATGTTTGTTTACAGTGTTATCAGAAGAGAACCACGCTTCTAAAAATTCTCATGCCTGTTTCGTGTTTGCCTGTTCCAGAACCTTCATGGTGTCCCACTTAAAGGGGTGTCCTTTTCTGCCTTCATGTACCGAGATCAGAAATGTTAGATTATGTCTCAGTGCCCTCAGTTTGTGTTTCCGTAAACAAGTTGAGGGTTTTATGTCCTGTCTGGCTGATGTCGTTTTTGTTGCAGTCTCCAAGGGTCATCCTGTACACCACATTGCTTTTGTCAGTTGTCCTTACTGGTACCTTCGTAAGTGAACGGGGGCCTATAAAAACACGAGCAGTCCGAGGGAGAAGCACCAACAAGTATGCACTGAGAATGTCACTTCAACTGCTGATGAAATGCCCGCAAGCTAATTGTCAAGCTCGACGAGCACTGCAATATCAAAAATATTCTCTTTCTTCTCGTTTATTGCATTGAGCATTTCTATGGCTACCTTCACCTCCCTGGTACACCTTGATTCACTCTAGCTTCTTGCTACCCGCTCACCTGTTTTCTCAGATGAAACTTTCCACTCTTGCTCCCAGACCACAGAGTAAGAAAATCTTCGTACCTGGCTCCAGTCTAGAAGAGAAGCACTGAGTGAGTTACGAATGGGTGACAAACCCTCCTAGCTACAAGCATCTCTTTGTTAAAACTAGAAATAGGTATTTAGGATCAGTGGAATTGTAAAAGTGGAGCCAAACTATTTGTCAATTATGCTTCATTGCCAACTTGTGACATAAAAAGAGCAAGCCATCTGCTCATTGGATTGCACAGCGACAAATATTCTTGTCTTTGTTTGTTGAAGTGTTTGTTTGCCCTTAATTATCTGATTCACATTTTTATTTTCTCTCCAACAAACAATTGTCAAACATTTTATTATTCTTTAGTCCACTGTAAGAACTAGAGGATATACAAATCCGTGGAGGAGAGAGTTAATGTGGCCAGGGGGCATATTGAGGCTCCACTAGCCCTGTTCTAAGATTACCCCTGAATTAAAACAAAACATAGAAACATAGAAATTTACAGCACATTACAGGCCCTTCGGCCCACAATGTTGTGCTGACTATGCAACCTACTCTAGAAACTGCCTAGAATTTCCCTACCACGTAGCCCTCTATTTTTCTAAACTCCATGGACCTACTTAAGAGTCTCTTAAATGAACCTATTGTATCCACGCCTACCACCTTCACTGGCAGCGCATTCCATGCACTCACACTCTCTGTGTGAACAATTTTACTTCTGACATCCCCCTTGTACCTACTTCCAAGCACCTTAAAACTAAACTAACTCTTGTTAGCCATTTCAGCCCTGAGGAAAAGTCTCTGGCTGTCCACACAATCAATGCCTTTCATTATCTAGGATAATCAAGGACACGACCCAGCCAGCCAACACACTTTTCGTCCTTCTTCCCTCCGGGAGAAGGCTCAGGAGCTTGAAGACTCGTACGGCCATATTTGGGAACAGCTTCTTTCCGACTGAGGTAAGACTGCTGAACGGATCCTGACCTAGATTTGGGCCATACCCTCCAAATATCCGGACCTGCATCTCGGTTTTTTTGCACTACCTTACTTCCCCTTTTCTATTTTCTATTTATGATTTATAATTTAAATTTTTAATATATACTATTGATTTGTACTCCAGGGAGCATGAAGAGCAGAATCAAATATCGCTGTGATGATTGTACGCTCTAGTATCAATTGTTTGGCGACAATAAAGTATAAAGTGTAAAGTATCTTATACACCTCTATTAGGTCACCTGTCATCGTCTGTCGTTCCAAGAAGAAGAGGCAAGTTCACTCCACCTATTCTCAAAGGCATGCTCCCCAATCCAGGCAACATTCTACATTGAATTGTCCTAAACCAAAACCTTAAACTCTGTTTCCATCAGCACTGAGTCTGGCTCATCCACTGAGTACCAGCGAACAGCACGACCAAAAGTGACATCCTTCAGAGGGTTCATGAAACTACTTCTTTCACTTCTTTTAAATCACCTTTTTCTTTCAAATGTGGTTCTGCTACTGTGGTAGTTGATGATCTACTATTCAGTGCCTGTGATCTACATTTTGGTGTTGTGTTTTCATGCCAACTGAGTGAGCTGGCATTTTGCTCTCTCTGTGAGGCTTCAAGCGAAGCTTTCAGTCTTGAAGCCTGGAGATGGGGAACAAGCCCAAGACCGGTTCTATTCTTGCCGATCTCGCTGATTAAGCACGGAGGAAGATTGAAATCATTGACGTGAGTGCAGAGGACAAGCGGGTGTTCAGTGGCATCTACCAGCCTCTCACTCACCGCTGCCAGAAGGAGGTCCCTGCGTTTGAATGGTCTCTGTCTCTCCCGCGATGCTATTGCAGGATGGTGCCAGAGCAAGGTTTAATCAATGCAGTTTGTTGATTGGACCTCATAGTTCATGTTATGATGTGTTTCTGGTTTCTAGTCACTCCTTTTTGTGTAGCTATTTTGGGCAATCTTGATTGGAGTGGTTTACAGATAATGAACACTGAGTTGAACTGAATACGCTTGGACTCTTTCAATTTAGAATTTTGCATTCTGAGTCTTTTGCTTGCATTTTTTTGTTGCTGTTTGCTCAATGTGTTTTTTTTGTGCATGGGGGAGGGGGTTGATGTTTTTTTCTTTAAACAGGTTCCATGGTTTTCCTTTGATTCGTGGCTATCCGGGAGAAGATTAATCTCTAGGTTGTATACTGCTTACATACTTGGATAATCAATTTTCTTTGAATCCCATTTTTTTGTTTGCATTTATTTGTTAATTATTAGTAACTTCATTATTTAGAATAATTATATACTTAAGAAGAACATGGACAATCCTTAAAATAAATGATAAGTAAATTACTGCTTTTTATTAGGTAGATAGAATTGCATTTGAGACTTCCCCAGTAATAGTCGGCAAAGATCTATCAAAAGGCTTCAGAGAAATGTGGCTGCTGCATTCAGGAGAAAAGTGACAGATGGTAGATTATTGCAGTTACCAGCTTGACTAAATAGTCAGCCTGCCTCAGTGACTGTTCCCAGACAACCTACATACTGGGAGGTATCGTGCTACCAGCAAAAGCCTATCACAAATAATTCTCAATAGTTTTGGAGATGGTGCATTTCAGATCAAACACTTAGCACAAACATGAGCAGAGTCTAATACATTAAAAAGGCATTCCCTGATACCATTGCTTTGAATGGGAAAATAAAATAAAGCATTGCCACATAAACATATTAAGCAACGGACTGTTTGCACCATAAGTACTAATTACTTGCCTTCTGTTTTTTTGTCTCAAGGTGTGTCATGGAAGCTGCTGAATGTATAAAGGCTGAATCTTAATGGTTATTGCATTGCTTTAGAAACATAGAAACATAAAAAATAGGTGCAGGAGTAGGCCATTCGGCCCTTCGAGCCTGCACCGCCATTTATTATGATCATGGCTGATCATCCAACTCAGAACCCCGCCCCAGCCTTCCCTCCATACCCCCTGATCCCCATAGCCACAAGTGCCATATCTAACTCCCTCTTAAATATAGCCAATGAACTGGCCTCAACTGTTTCCTGTTGCAGAGAATTCCACAGATTCACCACTCTCTGTGTGAAGAAGTTTTTCCTAATCTCGGTCCTAAAGGCTTCCCCTTTATCCTCAAACTGTGACCCCTCGTTCTGGACTTCCCCAACATCGGAAACAATCTTCCTGCATCTAGCCTGTCCAATCCCTTTAGGATTTTATACGTTTCAATCAGATCCCCCCTCAATCTTCTAAATTCCAATGAGTACAAGCCCAGTTCATCCAGTCTTTCTTCATATGAAAGTCCTGCCATCCCAGGAATCAATCTGGTGAACCTTCTTTGTACTCCCTCTATGGCAAGGATGTCTTTCCTCAGATTAGGGGACCAAAACTGCACACAATACTCCAGGTGTGGTCTCACCAAGGCCTTGTACAACTGCAGTAGTACCTCCCTGCTCCTGTACTTGAATCCTCTCGCTATAAATGCCAGCATACCATTCGCCTTTTTCACCGCCTGCTGTACCTGAATGCCCACTTTCAATGACTAGTGTATAATGACACCCAGGTCTTGTTGCACCTCCCCTTTTCCTAATTGGCCACCATTCAGATAATAATCTGTTTTCCTATTTTTGCCACCAAAGTGGATAACTTCACATTTATCCACATTAAATTGCATCTGCCATGAATTTGCCCACTCACCCAAACTATCCAAGTCACTCTGCATCCTCTTAGCATCCTCCTCACAGCTAACACTGCTGCCCAGCTTCGTGTCATCCGCAAACTTGGAGATGCTGCATTTAATTCCCTCATCCAAGTCATTAATATATATTGTAAACAACTGGGGTCCCAGCACTGAGCCTTGCGGTACCCCACTAGTCACCGCCTGCCATTCTGAAAAGGTCCCGTTTATTCCCACTCTTTGCTTCCTGTCTGCTAACCAATTCTCCATCCACATCAATACCTTACCCCCAATACCGTGTGCTTTATGTTTGCACACTAATCTCCTGTGTGGGACCTTGTCAAAAGCCTTTTGAAAATCCAAATATACCACATCCACTGGTTCTCCCCTATCCACTCTACTAGTTACATCCTCAAAAAATTCAATGAGATTCGTCAGACATGATTTTCCTTTCACAAATCCATGCTGACTTTGTCCGATGATTTCACTGCTTTCCAAATGTGCTGTTATCACATCTTTGATAACTGACTCCAGCAGTTTCCCCACCACCGACATTAGGCTAACTGGTCTATAATTCCCCGGTTTCTCTCTCCCTCCTTTTTTAAAAAGTGGGGTTACATTAGCCACCCTCCAATCCTCAGGAACTAGTCCAGAATCTAACGAGTTTTGAAAAATTATCACTAATGCATCCACTATTTCTTGGGCTACTTCCTTAAGCACGCTAGGATACAGACCATCTGGCCCTGGGGATTTATCTGCCTTCAATCCCTTCAATTTACCTAACACCACTTCCCTACTAACATGTATTTCCCTCAGTTCCTCCATCTCACTGGACCCTCTGTCCCCTACTATTTCTGGAAGATTATTTATGTCCTCCTTAGTGAAGACAGAACCAAAGTAATTATTCAATTGGTCTGCCATGTCCTTGCTCCCCATAATCAATTCACCTGTTTCTGTCTGTAGGGGACCTACATTTGTCTTTACCAGTCTTTTCCTTTTTACATACCTATAAAAGCTTTTACAGTCAGTTTTTATGTTCCCTGCCAGTTTTCTCTCATAATCTTTTTTCCCCTTCCTAATTAAGCCCTTTGTCCTCCTCTGCTGAACTCTGAATTTCTCCCAGTCCTCAGGTGAGCCACTTTCTCTGGCTAATTTGTATGCTTCTTCTTTGGAATTGATACTATCCCTAATTTCTCTTGTCAGCCACGGGTGCACTACCTTCCTTGATTTATTCTTTTGCTAAACTGGGATGAACAATTGTTGTAGTTCATCCATGCAACCTTTAAATGCTTGCCATTGCATATCCACCGTCAATCCTTTAAGTGTCATTTGCCATTCTATCTTAGCTAATTCACATCTCATACCTTCAAAGTTACCCCTCTTTAAGTTCAGAACCTCTGTTTCTGAATTAACTATGTCACTCTCCATCTTAATGAAGAATTCCACCATATTATGGTCACTCTTACCCAAGGGGCCTCTCACGATAAGATTGCTAATTAACTCTTCCTCATTGCTCAAAACCCAGTCCAGAATAGCCTGCTCTCTAGTTGGTTCCTCGACATGTTGGTTCAAAAAACCATCTCGCATACATTCCAAGAAATCCTCTTCCTCAGCACCTTTACCAATTTGGTTCACCCAATCTACATGTAGATTGAAGTCACCCATTATAACTGCTGTTCCCTTATTGCACACATTTCTAATTTCCTGTTTAATACCATCTCCGACCTCACTACTACTGTTAAGTGGCCTGTACACAACTCCCACCAGCGTCTTCTGCCCCTTAGTGTTACGCAGCTCTACCCATATCGATTCCACATCTTCCCAGCTTGTGTCCTTCCTTTCTATTGCGTTAATCTCTTCTTTAACCAGCAACGCCACCCCACTTCTCCTTCCTTCATGTCTATCCCTCCTGAATATTGAGTATCCCTGAACGTTGAGCTCCCATCCTTGGTCACCCTGGAGCCATGTCTCTGTGATCCTAATTATATCATAATCATTAATAACAATCTGCACTTTCAATTCATCCACCTTATTACGAATGCTCCTTGCATTGACACACATTTAGGTTTCCCATGTGCAAAATTTAATGACTGACTATATTTGAAATTGAGCTTTGCTCAACACTTTTCAATAACAATTAATCGAGAGAAGTATCCAGTTAACCATAGCCTGGAAGAGAGCACAAAAATCTACTGTGGGACTCCAATGCAGAACTTAGGAAATACTGCACTAGCCTAGATGTCTTTCCCAGATGAAACCTTCTGCACCTGCAGGTGGAGATAAAAGACTCTTTTTGCACATCTTGAAGAAACAGAGACATTGGTATGATTGCCAACACGACAAAATCTGCAGATGCTGGAAATCCAAAGCAACACACACAAAATGCTGGAGGAACTCAGCAGGCCAGGCAACATCTATGGAAACGTGTAAACAGTCGATTTTTTGGGCCGAGACCTGAAGTGATGACTGTTTACTCTTTTCCATAGATGCTGCCTGGCCTGCTGAGTTCCTCCAGCATTTTGTGTATTGGTAATGATTTGGAAGCTTCAGTGAAAGTCAAGACGGTGGACAGATATCACAGACAATTCAGGGACAAATGCTGCAAAAGTTAACCTTATCTATCTATCTATCTATTTTTATTTATTTATTTATTGGGATACAGAACAGAATAGGCACTTTCAGCCCTTTGAGCCACGCCACACAGCAATCCCCCAATTTAATCGTAGCCTGATCATGGGACAACTTACAATGCCCAATTATCCTGCCAACTGGCACATCTTTGGACAATGAGAGGAAACTAGAGCACCTGGAGGAAACCCATGCGGTCACAGAGAGAATGTTCAAACTTCTTACAGGCAGCGGTGGGAATTGAACCCTGGTCACCTGTACTGTAAAGCATTGTGCTAACCACTGCGCTACCGTGCTGCCCATTCTCTGGTGTAAAGAAATAACCAAACAATAGTGAAAAAAATAAGTTTAAGTCTAGCATTAGCAAACCGGCATGCTAGCATAATAGGCCATCATGGTCTTTGGCCATAATTGTTCTTGGCAAATTTTTCAACAGAACAGATTTGGCTTTCCCTTCTTCTAAGCAGTATCTTTACAAGTCTGGTGACCCAAAGATCAAAAGCGCATTTATTTTCAAAGTATGTATACAATGTACAACCTTGAGTTTTGTCTCCTTACAGGCAACCACAAAACAAAGAAACCAAAAAGAACCCATTAAAAAAGATTGTCAAACACCTAATGTGCAGAGGAAGAAAAATAGCAAACTGAATAAACAATAAAAGAAAACAATTAGCATTAATACCCTGGTTGGCAGGGTGGAGATAGGTCTCTACCAAAGAAGGAGTAAGACACTCTTTCCCTCTGCTAGCTTGAGGGTCACCCTTGGCAAGGTGTAGCACCTGCTTAGCTCCCTGATCAGGGTCATGGGAAGCCATGAGAAGGTCGTGGATGGTCGTATGGTGCATATCACAAGTTCTGGTTATGCGACCACAGACGCCAGGCAGACAATCTTTGAAGAGTATTGATAATAGCTGGGGTTGCCTGTTTTGCAAAGACATTGCACAGAAGAAGGTAATAGCAAACTACTTCTGTAGAAGAATTTGGCAAGAACAATCATGGTCATGGACAGACCACGATCTCCTATATCAAACGACATGGCACGTAATGAATGAATGATTAGGAGTAACTGTTAAAAAATCCATAGCATCAAATGCGCAGGAAACAGAATGAAGCACAACTTCTTGCTTAATGGAAATCAAAGATATAGATGAAATGGAGCTTCACAGCACAGTGAAATGATTAGAAACAAGCAGCTTGTTTGTGCTTATACCCTGGTCCATTGCCCTTGTGGGCAATGAAGCAGAAAATTAGATTTTGTACCACAATCAAGGACCAATTTCCCTACTTTAGTTTGTTTCAGCATTTTATTTATCTTACATTTTAGAGGCCCCATAAAGACCCCTAAAACCAACTAATTCGTCCTCTGGGACCTGGTTTGAATCCAGTCCAGAGAAAATAGTCTAAAAAAATCATTTCAAGCACATGGTTTTTAAGCCCAACTGATTAATTGAATCCTTGCAGTCTCTATTCAATTAAACCAAAAAGAAAATGCATCCAGAACATATAACTCTCTTAGTCTTCAGGGTCATTTTCACAGACTCATAATTAGAGCTGCGGAGAATAGATTGAAAATGCTAATTATGGACTTAGGGCTTTCAAACACCAGCGGTGATGCTTGATAATTATCAGTGCTTGCTTGCATTTTACCAAGTCTAGGTCAAACGTATTCCAGGAAACAAACTTTTAAACATGGATTGTGCTCATGGAAGGAGAAAGTTTATAGGGGAATGATATTTTATTTTAATTTTAGACATTAAAGATTAGCAAAAGGTTCCTTGGAAGAATTGGTTAATATGATGTGTGGCCAGTAATTGGCTGCAGTTCTAATCAGAATGGTTTAATCGGAGGTCAAAAACCATTCGGGTGTATTATGTCGACTGTTTTTTATTTCCATAGATGCTGCCTGACCTGCTGAGTTCCTCCAGCATTTTGCGTGTATTGCATTGGATTTCTAGAATCTGTTGATTTTCTTGTGTCTTGTGATATATGATTGATGTTTATTATGTGGAAGTCTTAAAAGGGCTGGAAGCTAGTTCCATACCTGTTGTGCCAGGCATTGTTATGGATATTATCACAGGTCTTCTTGAATGCAGTCCTCAGAAAAACAACGTCCTTGAGGATGGGGATGGTATGCCTTCGAAAAGGAAGTTGCCTTGAGATGCTACACAGATACAAAATAGAAATATTTTGTGGATCCATACAAAGGTAGCAACTTGAACCATTGTGTTTATAGAAGTAAATCTTCAAACTCCTGAAATAGTGCCAAGAGAAGCCTTCTGAATGTATTGTAGGAGCAATAAAGTTCCCAAAATTCCTCATATATCAGCCACCATTGCATTTTAAGGCTATTTAGAACATGGCCGTTTGAGATTACATCTGTTACACTGCATTTAAAGTTGGCCACTATCAAGTACCAGGCATTAAATTACTGAAATAGTGCTGTCACAGAAAAGCCACAAATGCTGGCAGTTTAGCTTATTTTATGATGGTTTTTCATCATGAATAAATGTGAACTCATTCAGACTCTGATGCTCACTTCCTAATTGATGTCATGTTCCACTAAGACATTATCATCATCCTTGCCAATTTATACTGACAAGCAATCCTTCTTTTCACCCTATTTGCAAATCCCTTCTTTATCCCACCCTTCCCAAATCTGTGCAGCCGTACAGCTTTCTGGGAGTTCCAGTCCTTTTCAAAGTTCAAAGTTCAAAGTACATATACGTTGGCACGTGGCCAAGTGGTTAAGGCGTTCGTCTAGCGATCTGAAGGTTGCTAGTTTGAGCCTCAGCTGAGGCAGCGTGTTGTGTCCTTGAGCAAGGCACTTATCCACATATTGCTCTGCGATGACACCGGTGCCAAGCTGTATGGGTCCTAGTGCCCTTCCCTTAGACAACATCAGTGCCGTGGAGAGGGGCAACTGCTGGTCTTCCATACAACCTTGCCCAGGCCTGTGCCCTGGATACCTTCCAAAGCGCAAATCTATGGTCTCATGAGACTAACGGATGCCTATACATATATGTCACCATATTTCACCCTGAGATTCATTTTCTTGTGGCCATTCACTGTAATATAGGAGACACAATTGTATCAATAAAATACTGCCAATGTGCAAAAGAGAACAAATTCTGCAAATAAAAAAGGAAAAAAAAACAAAAGAATAATAAATACATAAATAAGGAATACATAAATATCAAGTCTCTAAACAGAAACCAGGAAATTATAGGCCGGTGAGTCTGACATCAGTTATGGGAAAGTTATTGAAAGTTATTTTCAGGAACTGGATATATAAATATTTGGATAGACATGGACTGATCAAGGATAGTCAGCATGGCTTCATGCATGGTAGGTCATGTCTAACCAATCTTACAGAGTTTTTCAAGGAAGTTACCAAGAAATTGGATGAAGGCAGGGCAATAGATGTTATCTACATGGTCTTCAGCAAGGCATTTGACAAAGCTCCTCATGGGAGGTTGGTCAAGAAGGTTCAGTCGCTTGGCGTTCAAGATGAGGTAGTAAGTTGGATTAGACATTGGCTTTGTGGGAAAAGCCAAAGAGTCGTAGTAGAGGGTTGCCTCTCTGACCGGAGGCCTGTGACTAGTCGTATGCCACAAGGATCAGTGCTGGGTCCTTTGTTGTTTGTCATCTATATCAATAATCTGGATGATAATGTGGTTAAATAGATCAGCACATTTGTGAATGAGAACAAGACTGGGGGTGTGGTGGACAGTGAGGAAGGCTATTACAGCTTGCAGAGGAATCTGCATCAGCTGGAAAAATAGGCGGAAAAATGACAGATGGAACTTAATGCAGACAAATGCGAGGTTTTTCACTATGGTAGGACCAACTAGGGTAGATCTTACACAGTGAATGGTAGGGCACTGAGGAGTGAGGTGGAACAAAGGGATCTGGGAATGTAGTTACATAATTTGTTGAAAGTGGCATCACAGGTAGATACTTTATATTTTATACTTTATTGCTGCCAAACAATTGATACTAGAATGTACAATCATCACAGCGATATTTGATTCTGCGCTTCCCACTCCCTGGATTATAAATCAATAGTAAATATTAAAAATTTAAATTATATATCATAAATAGAAAATAGAAAAATGGAAAGTAAGGTAGTGCAAAAAAACCAAGAGGCAGGTCCGGATATTTGGAGGGTACGGCCCAGATCCGGGTCAGAATCCGTTCAGCAGTCTTATCACAGTTGGAAAGAAGCTGTTCCCAAATCTGGCCGTATGAGTCTTCAAGCTCCTGAGCCTTCTCCCGGAGGGAAGAGGGATGAAAAGTGTGTTGGCTGGGTGGGTCGTGTCCTTGATTATCCTGGCAGCACTGCTCCGACAGCATGCGGTGTAAGTGAGCCCAAGGACGGAAGATTGGTTTGTGTGGAAACCAAGATTGGAAGATAGGGACATAAAGAAAGTTTCTGGCACATTGGCCTCCATAAATCAATGTATTGAGAACAGAAGGTGGGATGCTATGTTGAAGATTCATAAGACATTGATGAAGCCTAATTGGGAGTATTCAGTGTAGTTTTGGCTGCCCACTTACAGGAAAGATGTAAACAAGGTTGAAAGAGTGCAGAGAAAATTTACAAAGATGTTGATGGGACTGGAAGACCTGAGTTCTAAGGAAAGATTTAATAGGTTAGGACTATATTAACACAGGACATAGAACATAGAAATGTGCAGCACATTACAGGCCCTTCGGCCCATAATGTTGTGCCGACCATGTAACCTACTCTAGAAACTGCCTAGAATTTCCCTAGTGCATGGTCCTCTATTTTTCTAAGCTCTGTGTACCTATCTAAGAGGCCCTTAAAAGACCCTATTGCATCTGCTTCCACCACCACCGCCAGCAGTGCATTCCACGCACCCACCACTCTCTGTGTGAAAAACCTACCCCTGACATCCACTCGATACCTACTTCCAAGCACCTTAAAACTATGCCCCCTTGGTGTTAGTCATTTCAGCCCTGGAAACAGCCTCTTGTTGTCCACACAATCAATGCCCCTCATCATCTTATACACCCCTATCAGGTCACCTCTCATCTTCTGTTGCTCCAA
The DNA here is from genome assembly GCF_030028105.1 of Mobula birostris. NCBI lineage: Eukaryota > Metazoa > Chordata > Chondrichthyes > Myliobatiformes > Myliobatidae > Mobula > Mobula birostris. The sequence goes on along the minus strand of NC_092378.1, from coordinate 10,542,516 downwards.
GGAGAAAAGGCCAAGTACACTCAGCCTGTTCTCATAAGGTACGCTCTCCAATCCAGGCAACATCCTTGTAAATCTCCTCTGCACTTTCTCTATAGGATCCATGTCCTTCCTGTAGTGAGGTGACCAGAACTGAACACAATACTCCAAGTGGGGTCTGACCAAGGTCTTATATAGCTGTAACTATATTCTTTGGAATGTAGACCATTGAGAGGAGATTTGATAGAGGTATACAATATTACAAGGGGTGTAGATGGGGTAAATGCAAGCAGGCTTTTTCCACTGAGGTTGACTACAGCCAGAGGTCAAGGGTTAAGTGTGAATGGTGAAACGTTAAGGGGAACATAAGAGGAAAGTTTTTCCCTCAGAGGGTTGAGTGAGTCTGAAATGAGTTGCCAGCACAAGTGGTCAATTCAAGCTCTATTTCAATGTTTCAGAAAAGTTTGGATAGGTACATGGATAATAGGGATATAGAGGGCTGTAGTCCCAGTGCGGGTCATTGGGAGTAGGCAGGTTAAATGTTTTTTTCAGCATGGACTAGATGGGCTGAAGAGCTTGTTTCTGTGCTGTACTTCTCTATGACTCTATCATGAGATGAAGAGTCCTTTGAAGTGATTCCATAAGTTATAGAAAAAGTTCAGTGATGGGGCGAGTGAACTTATCCCCTCCGGTTCAAGAGACTGATAATTAAGGGGTAATAAGTGTTCCTGAACCTGATGGTGCAAGTCCTGAGGCTCCTAAGCCTCTTCCTGATAGAAGATTGAGGAAAGTGCATGGCTTGGATGGTGGGATCCTTGATGATGGATGCTGTTTTCACTACTTTGTGTAGGCATCTCTGTTCAAGACATTTTTGTTTCCATAATAGACCATGATGCATTCTCCAGCACACATATATTGAATTTTGTCCAGGTTTAAGATGACATACCAAAGTTTTGCAGACTTCTAAGAAAATAGTGTCACTTCCATGCTTTTTTAGTTTTGGTACTTATGTGCTGGACCCAGCACAAAACCTCTGAAGTGATAGCACAGAGGAATTTAAAGCTCTTGATCTTCTCCACCTCTAATCCCCTGATGAGGACTGGCTCACGGACCTTCAGTTTCTTTCTGAAGTCAATAATCAGCTCCTTGGTTTTGCTGACATTGAATGAGAGGTTGTTGTGGCAACACTCAGCCAGATTTTCAATCTCACACCTATATGCAGATTTGTCACTACCTTTGATTCAGCTAATGGCAGTGGTGTCATCAGCAAACTGAAATGTGGCAATGGAGCTGTGCTTTCCTTCACAGTCATAAGTATAAAATGAGCAGAGCAGGGGGCTAAGCCCAGCCTTGTGATGCTCCTGTGCTGATGATTGTTGAGGAAATGTTGTTGCCAATTCATACTGACTGGGGACGGCAAATCAAATCAAATCAAATTCAAGTTTAATTATCATTCAAGCATACATGAATACAGCTGAATGAAACAGTGTTCCTCCGGGGCCAAGTTATAAAGTATAGACACAGCATTCAAAATATCAAGCAAAAGAACACAGGACCCCATGCTACACCACCTCTGGCGTCTCCTCTCCTGGTCTGCAACAGCCCGAAAGCCCGCGGCTTGAGGCCCAGTTCTTGCTATAACTGAGGCCATGCAGCTCTCCCGCTGTCTGTTATGGTACCTAACAATGGAACCAGACTTGTGACAGCTTACATTATCAATGTCTAACAGGGTCTTGCCATCACAAGAGAAACATCCAAGACAATCACCCATGGTTACACGACACACCGCCTTCATGCACCAACTCCAATACCTTTGATGCCTTCCTGTGGCAGGCAGTAACACAGCCTGCACCTTGTCTAGCACCTCCGCCAACAAGCAGCTCACTGATGGGATAGACCTGCAGTACCCAAAGTTTTTGGAGTCCAGCATTGTCTTGTTATCATAAAAAAAGACATTTAATTTTTTTTAAAAATCACCTTTCATTGGCCCCCAAGAGGCCACTGCATCTGAACACGATGCCATTTTACTGGAAGTAAGGAAATTGAGAATCCCATTGCACAAGGCGGCACTGAGGCCAAGGTCTTGAAGCTTATTGATTAGTTTTGAGGGGATGATGATATTGAATGCTGAACTTTAGTCCAAGTATCCAGCCTATCCTTCATATTTTTTCACTCTACAATCAGCTGTGGTGCTCTGGAAATTAGAAGCTCCAGGAAATATTAGATAAAGTTGTTGAAGAAAGTGAGAAGAGAGGACTCGCCATCAACTGCAAGAAGACTGAATGTATGCTTGTTACAAAGAAGAAAGAAATACAGAAATGTGAACTGAAAGTAGGCAACGAATCAATTAAAACAAACATGGAATTTCAATTACTTTGGAAGCACGATAACATCTGACAGTATGGATGAAGTTGAAATTTGAAGGATTGGGATTGCTAAATGCATGTTTGAGCATTTGAGCAAGATACTAAAGAATAACATAATTTCTGTGGATATGAAGCTCAGAGTGTTGCAGAGCTACATTCATTCCACACTAACATATGGAAGCAAATGCTGGACAATATCAGAGCACAATGAGGGAAGACTTGAAGCTGCAGAAATATGTTTTTTGAGAAGAGTGATGAAAATATTGTGGAAGGAGAGTAGCAAATGAGGAAGTGTTGCAAAAAGCTGGATTAAGAAGAGAGCTGATATCATCATTCAGGAAATAGCAGCTGGAATTTCTGGGACACGTACAGTAAATGAGAAGCTCGAACATCTTGCAGTGACGGGAAAAATTGATGGAAGGAAAAGTCATGGTCGCAGCGCATGACATTCATGGGTTACATCACAGGATGGACAGGCAAAAATTTTGAAGAGTTTATTAGAACTTATCAGATAAAAGACAGATTGAAAACCATGACTGTCCACATTATATGAAATGGCACACAATGATGATGATGTTCGGTAAACTCAACCTAAACCATTTGCTAGTTTTCCCTTTTCTCTTATCCTTGATTTTAGACCTGCCTATATAACAAGCTTTTATTCAGTTGTCCTAAAATCAACACAGGTTATTATTAAACATTATTGGATAGTCCTCCTGTGAAATACTTTGGAATGTATTATTTCATCAATGAGGTGATCAATTAATGCAGGTTTTTTTTGTTGGGAAGAGAACAACTGAAAAGAGAAATTATGTTTATACTTAATTATACTAAAAACACTAATAATTAACCAGGAATATAACATTGAATGGAGTAGAACATGGAAACCTGGTAGAATGGTAAATAACATTATTTTGAAGTTGATCTCAAGAAAATCTTCCTTGAACAAAACGTGATCAGGTTACAGTACCATCAGGGGGGTTAAATTATCAGGCTGGTTTTCCAGAAGCTGGATTAACAGTTCAGAACCTCCATTCAAATTCTACAAAGGTAGTTGTGTAATTTAAATTATTAATAATCTGGATAATTTTAAAAACTAGTCATCATTAATAGCACCTATAAAATTATTGGGTTGTTGAAAACCCCTTCTGGTGCCACCCTGTACTTTGTATCTCTTCTCCTTAACTGGTCTGGGCTATAAATGACTCCCCTCCCATCAATGAGGCGGTCTCTGATTCAGCCTGCTATGCCTGCAAGGCCTTTTGGGATGGAAGATAGATGCTGACTTTGGCAGACAAAAGTGGAAAATGTTCTGATAAAGGTAAGTGAGGTAACCTCCAAGAAAGATAGGTAATAAGTCTGATTCATTGTGGCTCCAACAAATTATGGGGGTGTGGGACAAATAGCTTTCACAGATTTACTGAGAATATAGGAGGCTATACAGCTCACTGTTTCAGTTCTGGTATTTATTAACTCTCATATTTAGTGCTCAATAGAATTTTGATATGTGGATAAAAACTTTGAAGAAGAAAAAGGAGGGGAGAGTATGAGCAGTGAGTACTCTGACTAATAAACAGAACAGAAATAGATGTGTGATTCTGTAGTTTTACCTGAACCCAAGTAATAAAGAAACAAGTTTCTTATCTGTAAAGAACTTCCTGTTAAATCAAGAAAAGAGATGAAGAAGAAAAAGCAAGTGGGATGCCAGTTCGTGATAAATAGATAAGGTCAAGAAAAGCAAAAAAATTAACAAGTGTTGTGTGTGCCAATGCATGTATGTGGATGATTGCATCTTCTGATCATGTCACTGTACATTATCATCAGCAGCCCACTTATCTGGGTATTGGGCCAGGCTAATGGAAGGATTGACGGAGGGAAAACATAGATGAATAAATAAGGCATCCTGGGGGCTAACCTTTGGAGACAAAGGCTTAGAAAGAGTCAAGTCAATATTGGTAATGTAGCTGTTAAAATGCTTTTGTTATGCCAGTATTGTTGAAGACCTTGAGCTTATAAATAATATCCCAACTGACACTTAACCCATCACACACTCAGCTAGTAAACATACAACAATTCTTAGCTGTATCCATGGGGAACATAAAACATTGCTCTGAATGGAGAACATTTCTACACCCATTTCATTTCTTCTAACTAAGATTAATGCATAAATGTGAAAATGGAGATGACTGGGAAGAGAAAGGAAAAACATATTTTTTTTCCTTCTGGGAAGAGAAAGGGAAAACACAAATATTTTTTTTGCTTCAAGGGACACTTGTTTTTCTCACTTTCGTCTCTGATGGTGCAGATTGACCCTAAAGCAATTTAATTTTTAATGCTTTATTCAAGGTTTCACTTTTTATATACCGTACCTTGATATCCCAGAACCAATTAACCTCCAAAACCTTGCCTCCAATGGTACCTCTAAGTGGTAGAATAACCATATATGCCACCATTTACAACTGTGAGGTTTGTTTTCTTGTGGGCATTCTCAGTAAATCCAAGAAGCATAATAGGATCAGTGAGAGATTACACTCAATCAATGTGCAAAAGTCAACAACTATACAAGAACAAAAGATGAAAAAAATAGAAATAATAATTATAAATAAATAAGCAATAAGCATCAAGAAAATGAGGTGAAGATCCTTGAAATTGAGTCTAAGTTTTGGGAACAGTTCAGTGATGGGACGAGTGAAGCTGAGTAACATTGAGTGAAGTCATCCCCACTGGTTCAAGAACCTGATGGTTGAGGGGAAATAATTGTTCCTGAGCTTGGTCGTGTGAGTCCCGAGACTCCTGTGCCTTCTTCCCGATGGCAACAGTGAGAAAAGATCTGCATCTGCATGGTGGGTGACCTTGATGATGGATGCTGCTTTCCTCTGACAGCACTCCGTGTAGTTACGTTCAGTGGAGGGGAGGGATTGACTTGTGATGGACGAGGCTGTATCCATTAGAACTTATAGGACTTTCTATAACATTGGTGTTTCCATACCAGGCCAGTAGCAACCAGTCAATATACTCTCCACCACACACTTATAAAAATTTGACAAGGTCTTACAAGTCATACCAAATGTATGCGAATTTATAAAGAGGTAGAGGTGCTGCCATGCTTAGGTCTGGGCTCAGGATAGGTCCTCTGAAATGATAACAGCCAGGAACTGATCTTCTCCAAATCTGATCTTCCAGTGAGAACTGGCTTATGGACCTCCATTTTTTTCTCCTCCTGAAGCCAATAATTAGCTCCTTGGCCTTGCTGATATTCAGTGAGAAGTTGTTGTTGTGGCACCTCTCAGCCAGACTTTCGATCTCCCTCCGTCACCACCATGCTGATTCAGCACCACCTTTGATTTGGCCAACAGCAGTGGTGATGTCAGCAAACTTAAATTTGGCTTTGGAGCTGTGCCTAGCCTCACAGCAGTAATTACAATAAGAAACATACAAACACAATTATTTATGTCAAACACGATTGTCAATATATCTTTCAATATACACTGATTGTTGAAAGTAAGTGGATTGAGACTGAAGCAAGTCACAAAAGCTGGATAGATCTAACATACATCTAAGTGGAGCTCAGTTCAAACTAAACAAGTCCAGCCACAGATAGTCTGAACACCCACAATCTGGTCTTGTTCTCAGCTACCTTTCAACAGAAACTATTGGAAAGCATCAAGAGAGTAGAAAACCATAAGCATGAGAAAGTCTGCAGAAGCTGGAGATCCAGAGCAACTCACACAAAATGTTGGAGTTACTCAGCAGGTCAAGCAGCGTCTATGGAATTGTATAGTCAGTCGACCTTTCGGGTCGAGACCCTTCTCAGCATTCAATCCTGAACATGAGTCTCAGCCCGAAACATCACCATCTGTTCATATCCACAGATGCTGCCTGACCTGCTGAGTTCCTCCAGCACTTCGTGTGTGATGCAAGAGAACAGAAATGTTATTTTCTCCCCTTCTCTGCTGCAAGGACACTGAAAATTCTTTCATTATCAATACTCACACCAAATACAAGTTCTGGTAATTCTACGAGTCTGTGGTGGCCAGTGCGATCATGTTTGCTCTTGTGTGCTGAGGCAGCAGGCTGAGGGTAGCAGACACCAACAGAATCAACAAACTCATTCGTAAGGCCAGTGATGTTGTGGGGATAGAACTGGACTCTCTGACGGTGGTGTCTGAAAAGAGGATGCTGTTCAAGTTGCATGCCATCTTGGACAATGTCTCCCATCCACTACATAATGTACTGGTTGGGCACAGGAGTACATTCAGCCAGAGACTCATTCCACCGAGATGCAACACAGAGCATCATAGGAAGTCATTCCTGCCTGTGGCCATCAAACTTTACAACTCCTCCCTTGGAGGGTCAGACACCCTGAGCCGATAGGCTGGTCCTGGACTTATTTCCTGGCATAATTTACATATTACTATTTAACTATTTATGGTTTTATTACTATTTAATTATTTATGGTGCAACTGTAACAAAAACCAATTTCCCCCGGGATCAATAAAGTATGACTATGACTAATTCATTAACCATCCAGAGGCTGAATTTCATAACTTCCATATATTTTCTTTTGATGTGGAGAGAAGCCATAGAGTGAGATGGCTCTCAAAGCATCCCCATTCCCCTACTTATTTTCTTGTTTCCTATTTGATGTCCCCTGACAACTTATTGATTCTGTTATACTAGGAGCATTTTACAGAAGATATTAGCCTAATATTCAGCATATCTTTTGAATATTGAACATCTGGGGAAAAGTCAACCTATAGTCAAAGTAAGAACAAATGAACTACACACAGTTAGCACTGGAGGTGACTATCAAACCCAGATGACTGAACCTTTGGAAGAGCTGCGCTATATTCCGGACCACTCTGCCACCTATCACTTTGTTGATCATTGTGCATCCAAACAGAGGTTCCCTGTTTGGTGTGAGTTTTGGTGTGAGTTTTTTACGCCTTGGATTCCTACCATTATGTTCTATGTTCTATGACCCCAATTTGGTAACCCCTGATCCAACATATTATCCAACTGCACCTTCTTAAGCCCCGAAAAAGAAATCTCCTATGTCCTAGTAGCATAGATTTCAATAGCATACACAAAATGCTGGAGGAACCCAGCAGATCAAGCAGCATCTATAGAAAATAGCAAACAGTCGACATTTTGGGCCAAGACCCTTCATCAAGATTCAATTAACATACAGTGTTCAATAAAGTGAACAATTTTGCTCATCTTTTTCACATAATGGTATCAATTTTGCAAAGATAAAGATGCCACAAAAATAAAATATGAACTAATGAAAAAATCTGAGACCATGGGAATGTAATCAGAGATAATTTTTTTGGGATTTGCTAATGAAAATTTTTGATCAAGATCAACATGAACTTTGTCAGTTTAAGAAGGGAGAATTCTCGATTGGACTGCCAAAAAAATGCACATGGTTAATAAATTAGCTGCTGGTCTGACACTTTATCTGATTTCAATTCATGCTGCTGTTAATGGGAGTAGACAGAGTTTTGTACTGGTGACCATTACTGTCATGCCAATCAACAAAAGAAGTAAGAACCAGGCCTAATGTTAATACAAACTTCAAAGCAAATGGATATCTATTATAAAAGATTAAGAACATGGCTAGAACATATAGAAAGTCTTACATGAAAATGCACGAGCAGCAACATTCATTTATGATGATTATGATTATGAGGACATGCAGTCCCCTTTTATTGTCATTTAGTAATGCATACATTAAGAAATGATACCATGTTTTTCCAGAATGATATCACGAAAACACATGACAAACCGACTTAAAAACTAACAAAAACCACATAATTATAACATATAGTTACAACAGTGCAAAGCAATACCATAATTTGATAAGAACAGACCATGGCACAGTAGAAGTCTCAAAGTCTCTTGAAAGTCCTATCATCTCATGCAGACGGTGAACCTCCAGCGCCGCCAACTTGCCGATGCAGCATCCTGGAAGCATCCGACCACAGTCCGACTCTGAGTCCGTCGAAAAACTCCGAGCCTCCGACCACCTCTTCGACACCGAGCACCGAGCACCATCTCCGCCGAGCGCTTCGACCCCGGCCCCGGCAACAGGCAATAGGCAAAGCCAAGGATTTGGGGCCTTCATCTCCGGAGATTCTCGGTCACACAGTAGCAGCGGCAGTGAAGCAGGCATTTCAGAAGTTACTCCAAATGTTCCTCTGCGCTTCTCACGGCTGTCTCCATCAAATCCAGATTGTGCACGGCCCCGTAGTTACACATAATCGATATTCATTTGGAACGGCTGCGTGTGCTGCATTGCACCGCCATCTTCTCCTCCCTCCAAGGGATTAAAATTTATTTATTGACATACAATGCTGAGTAGGCCCTTGCAGCTCTTTGAGATGTGCCGCCCAGCAATCCCACATTTTAACCCCCGCCTAATCGCAGGACAATTTACAATGACCAATTAACCTACCAACAAGTACATCTTTGGACTGTGGGAGGAAACTGGAGCACCTGGAGGAAACCCGCACAGTCACAGGGAGAAATACAAACTCCTTAAAGGCAATAACAGGAATTGAACCGAGGTTGCCTGTATTGTAAAGCTTTGTACGAACCACTACACTACTGTGCTGTCCCATTCTAAGGTTCAAAACTACATTAGGAGACATTCGGACAGATAACAGTAAGCTTGGTGAAAGATGAAAGCTTGAAAGAGAAAAGAAGAAAAAAAATGAAGCATGAAGGGGGAAGCAGAAGAAATTACAAAGCATCAAAGGGAAAGAAATGTGGGGCTTATCCTGCCAATTTTAAAGAGGGGCAGGAGATACATTTGCAAATTTTCAAAGTTCAAAGTTTGAGGTCAATTTATTATTGAAGTGCAAGTATCTCACCATATACAATGCTGAGATTGCTGTTCTTGTGGGCATTCACAGTAAATACAAAGAAGCAAAATAATTATAATAAATATCAAGAACATGAGATGAAGAGTCCTTGAAAGTGAGTTCATAGTTTGATGGAACAGTTCATTGTTGGGGTGAGTGAAATTGAGGGAAGCTACCCCTTCTAATTCAAGAGCCTGATAGCTGAGGGATAATGATTGTTCCTGAACCTGGTGGTGTCAGTCCTGATGTTTCTGTATCTCCTTGGTTAGTGAACAAGGATTCAAAGGATTCAAAGTACATTTATTATCTAAGTATGTATAAATTATACAACCTTGAGATTCATCTGCTTACAGGCAGCCACAAAACAAGAAACCTGAAGAACCCAATTTTAAAAAAGGCCAACACCCGATACGCAGAGAGAAAGAAAAAACACACACATCATGCAAACAATAAAAGAAAGCCACAGCATTCAGAACCAAATTGAGTCCATAGACCTGGAGCCCAGTGCAGCCGAAGCAGCCCCATAGCCTCGGTCTCAGTTCATCACACAGTGTGACAAATCTCCATGAAGCTCACAAGCACGAAGCGTGGAGCAGCTGGAGCTGTCTCATAGCCTCAGAGCCAGGAGAGAGGAGTAAAACTTGCAGAAGAGCAAGTGTAATCGGCCCAACCCTCACCTCCGGTCCCAACACCTAGCCTATTGGTATAAACATCGTGGAGAAGTTTCTAGAAATAGATGTCAGATCATTGAGAAATCTAAAAATGAGAGTGAGAATTATAAAACTGAATTTTAGCCAGGATAGGAGTCCATCAAATGAGGATGACTGAGTGAGATATTTTGTAACACTTCACTTAATCATAATTTTTCCCATTACAGTGTATTGACAATACCCAATTGGTAAAAAAAAATGTTGTAATAATGACTACGAAACTACCTGATAGACAGGCCATAGACCAGAAGTCCATAAGACATAGAGCAGAATTAGGCCATTTGGCCTTCATGGCTGATCCATTTCTCCTCTCAGCCCCAATCTTCTGCCTTCTGCCTATATCCCTTCATGCCCTGACCAATCAAGAACCTATCAATCTGCCTTAGATTTGGCCTCCATAGCTATGTGTGGCAAAGAATTCCACATTCATCACTCCCTGGCTAAACAAATTCCTCCTCATCTCTGTTCCAGAGCCTCTATTCTGAGGCTGTGTCCTCTGGTCTTAGACTCTTCCACCAGAGGAAGTATCCTCTCCACATCCACTCTATCAAGACCTTGCACAATTCAATAATTTTCAATTAGGTCATCCATCATTCTTCTGAGCTCCGGTGAATACAGGCCCAGAGCCATCAGACACTCTTCATATGACAAGCCGTTCAAACCCGGCATCATTTTCATGAACCTCCTTTGAACCCAAAACTGTTCACAATTCCACAAGTGAGACCTCACCAGTGTTTTATAAAGTCTCAACTTTACATTCTTGTAATCCTTGTAACATTACATCCATTACATATGCCAATCATATACACTGGAAGTTAGGATCCTAAAGTTCTTTGAAAACATTTAAAAGTATAACAGGAACCTCTTATCTCTGAATATATCTTTATTCTTTGGAAGTTTGAGGGGGGACTTGATAGAGGTATTTAAAATTATGAGGGGGATAGATAGAGTTGACATAGATAGGCTTTTTCCATTGAGAGTGGGGGAGATTCAAACAAGAGGACATGAGTTGAGAGTTAAAGGGTAAAAGTTTAGGGGTAACATGAGGGGGAACTTCTTTACTCAGAGAGTGGTAGCTGTGTGGAATGAACTTCCAGCAGAAGTGGTTGAGGCAGGTTTGGTGTTGTCGTTTAAAGTTAAATTGGATAGCTTTATGGACTGGAAAGGAATGGAAGGTTATGGGCTGAGTGCAGGTCGGTGGGAGTAGGTGAGAGTAAGAATTCGGCACGGACTAGAATGAAAGGGCCGAGATGGCCTGTTTCTGTGCTGTAATTGTTATATGGTTATATCATTCAAATACTGAAATCGTGATTCTGTGTTCTTACCCTTCTATTGAAGTTCTGAATAAATAAAAAGAATTTTCTAATGGTGAAAGCTTGCATTGCAGAAAGTTGATGGTAGCAATAACTCCCATTGTTGGTCAATCTAACACATCACTTTATGGGACCAAATGAGCCTGTTTTGATTTTATGATAAAGGATAAAGTCTCATTGAATAAAAATGGAATAGGTGATCCAGGGGCAGCAGTTGATCAAACTGTTAGAAGAATCTAACCCTCAGTGACACAAACCAGTCAAATCTAGGTGACCCAGACACTGAGGCTACATCCACACTAGATCACATAAATCCGTAACCAAAGCGCTTTCTCTTTGTTTTGACCCTCCGTCCACACTGAAATGGTGTTTTCCTCCCCCAAAGATGGAGCTTTTCTAAAACGCTCTCCAGAGTGTTTAAATCTGAAAACGCCGGTTGGGCGTTGTACTGTGTATGGGATAACCGGAGGTTTTAAAAAATCTGTCGTCCCTTTCATCGGTGAAGAGACTATGGCTGTAAGAAATGTTTCCAAGGTACCCCCTCTGTGGGAGTGGGGAAGATGTTGGTGGGGCCAGCTGAGGGTCTGTGTGTCTGTATGTGTAGCTATTGTAGTGGCTGTGAGGTTGGTATTGTAGCGGCGAAAAGTACTGGGGTGAGCCATCATATTCCTCATCATTGCAAATCCCTCTGCAACAGAGTTAGTCAGTTTTTCAATGTCCGTCGTCAGCCGGGTCATACTGTCTGTGAACTCCCTGTCAGTTGCCTCCATATGCTCCAGTATTTGTTTTTTCAGTTTTAAGTCCTCCTGCGCGAGAGCCAACAGCTGTCCATCATTTGGCAATTTCCTTTTAAGATTTTATGGTCTGTAACTGGACAAATGCGCACCAAGTATACCGTTTCCTCTACGCTTGTTTTCTGTAGATGTGTCTTGAGCATGCCCAGTAGGAGGAGATTCGCCCAAATACCTGTTTTAATGTGGACGGAGGTATTTTCAAAAATGCCTGGTGTGGACGCCTATCGTTTTTACGCGAAACCGGCGTTTTCAAAATTATCCGGTCTTGTGTGAATGTAGCCTGAGTCTTATAAGATTACAGGTCACTTCTCCGGTAAGTCTGGTACTTTACATAATTAATAGAGAATAGTCTCAGTTTTAGCAAGTCATAAACTGAAACTCCTTGTGTCTACATTCAATTGCTCTGATTAGATTATCCCAGAGCAAGTATCAGTTCAGAGTCCACAAAAAGGGGATGGGAGTGGGGTGGGGACAAAGGTAATTGGTTTATCCACTGCCACGGCTCTTGATTCATCTGAATCCACTGATTTGCATGGTGGGAGGTGGGAAAGCTGATGCATTACACCAGAATAATTTATGGAAAGGAGAGGAGTAGGGTTGCTGCTGCTTCCTGCTCCTTTTGCATAGGAGGGGACAGAGAGCTTTGGGGTTCTTCTGATTCTTTGGGGTTTTCCTTCTGTTTCAAGGATGTCTGTGGAGGGTAAGAATTTCAAGTTGTATATTCTGTATGTTCTCTGATATTAAATGGACCTGTTGAACTACCTTAGTTTTTTCCTGGCCAACAAAACCTTGTATGAAAACAATTTAAAGCAAAAAGGCAAACTAGGTAAAGAACTGTCATTCGAAACTCGAGAAAATATGCAGATGGTTGAAATCCAAAGCAACACACACAAGGTGTTGGAGGAACACAGGAGGCCAGGCAGCTTCTGTAGAGAAGAGTGAACAGAATCCTAATAAAGGGTCTTGACCTGAAGCAGTGACTGTTTATTCTTTTCTAAAGATGTTGCCTGGTCTGCTGAGTTCCTCCAGTATTTTGTTATTGTTATTGCTGCATTTAACAAATTATAGAGAGACCAGATGCAGATCATTCGTTTCTGGAAAATGGTATCATTCATACAGGTCCGTCTGTGAGTTAATCAGAGAAATATTTCCCTACATAGTAGAGAGGAGAGAGAAAACCCATCCACAGACTGTCTCTGAGTGTATAGGGCATGGCATTTTGTCAGAGATGAGATGAAATTCCAGCAAATGTTTAATTAGCACCTCTAAACCACCTATCCAAGTAAGGTAGTTTATATTTATCTTCCTCTGGGGGCTCTGTCTACCTTAGGAATCCCAAAGTCTATGTGTTGTGAGAACACACTGCCAATTAGGTACACTATTTATTATTTTCTATATTGTCCTTGTGCCGACTCAGGCCATAATGTTACCATAAAGACTGTTTTAAACTCAGTGGTCTCTCAGGAAGATAACACTTCCTTAATGCATGTCCTCTTCTTATTACTACCATCACGTAGCAGTTGCAGGAGCATGAAGACACATGCTCAGCGTTTTAGGAACAGCTTCCTCCCCTCAGCCATCAGATTTCTGAACGGTTCATGAATCCATGAGCACTTCCTCACTATTTTGTTCTTTTTCTGCACAACTTATCTACTCTTTTATATTCCTTCTTGTAACACAGAAAATTTTTATGTATTGCTGCCACGAGACAGCAAATTTCATGACACAGGTCAGTGACAATACATTTGATTCTGACTCTTCAAAAGAAATGAGGTGGGAGGAGAAGATAGCAGCGCGACACAGTGCGCGCAGCTCTCCGGTGAAATGATATCGTATCTGTAAGTAGGACGCCGTGCACAATTCTGATTTGATGATGACAGACATGAGAAGCAGAGGAACATCTGGAGAAAACTTCTGAAATGCCCGGTTTGCTGCCACTGCACTGTGCGATCGAGAATCTCCGGAGGGAAGGCCCCAAAATCCCCGGCTTTGCCTGCTGCTGGTGACCGAGGTTGAGATGGTGCTCGGTACTCAGTGTCGGGAGGCTGATCGGAGCTCGAAGTTTTCGGACAACTCAGAGTCGGACTGTGGTCGGGCATGGCAGGGAGAGTTTTCTCCCTTCTCCCGTCTGGGTGAGATGTGGGACTTTCGAAAGACTTTGAACTTTGTTACTGTGCCATGGCCTGTTCTTCATCAAGTTATGGTATTGTTGCACTGTTGTAACTATATGTTATAATTATGTGGTTTTTGTTAGTTTTTCAGTCTTGGTCTGTCCTGTGTTTCTGTGATATCACACCGGGGGAATATTGTATCATTTCTTAATGCATGCATTACTAAATGACAATAGAAGAGGACTGCGTGTCCTCATAATCTAATATTCCGGTGTTATTCTGGCTTTAGTTGGTACCGGTGAGCTCACTGGCGAAGTCTGACCAATACAAAGACTAAGTCTGCCTGGTCTGACTTTGGTAAGCCAAAAATCTACTTCATCTCATTATGTATTTTGTCATTAAGTACACAAGTTAACCCTATACGGCAGTTTACCTCCCTATGTTTGGATCCCCCTACAATGTCAACCAGAGTTTGTTCCTTGATTAATGCAAATTGGCGACTGAAGTAACTTTGCAATCTGGGAATGGTAATGTTTAAATGTTTTGGTTAATCAACTGTAAAAAGGAATTAATATTTCCTCATAATTAAGAGGAAAATTATCCATGCTTTTAAAATTGTAAGGTAATTACTTAATGCTTTGAGATATTCTGACAAGGCTGAAAAATGGAAAAAAACTCACTTAAAGGCAGCCTCGTGGATATACTATTCAGAACGTTACTCTATCATACATTAATGTGGCTAATAGTCAGCATAATAGCTAAATGACTCAAAGTGCAAATACAGACATTTCAAGGCCATCAAAAAGTCCCGAGATTTTAATGTAGTGTTGGCATGGGGGTGGGGGGAGAAATAGAAGCACCCTGTATCAGAATCAGAATCAGGTTTATTATCACCGGCATGTGACGTGAAATTTGTTAACTTAGCAGCAGCAGTTCAGTGCAATACATAATCTAGCAGAGAAAATAAATAAATAATGATAAATAAACAAGTAAATCAATTACATATATTGAACAGATTTTTTAAAAATATGCAAAAACAGAAATACTGTATATTAAAAAAAGAGTGAGGTAGTGTCCAAAGATTCAATGTCCATTTAGGAATCGGATGGCAGAGGGGAAGAAGCTGTTCCTGAACCGCTGAGTGTGTGCCTTCAGGCCTCTGTACCTCCTACCTGATGGTAACAGTGAGAAAAGGGCATGCCCTGAGTGCTAGAGGTCCTTAATAATGGACGCTGCCTTTTTGAGGCACTGTTTGCTGAAGATGTCCTGGATACTTTGTAGGCTAGTGCCCAAGATGGAGCTGACTAGATTTACAACCTTCTGCAGCTTCTTTCGGTCCTGTGCAGTAGCCCCTCCATAGCAGACAGTGGTGCAGCCTATCAGAATGCTTTCCAAAGTGCAACTATAGAAGATTTTGAGTGTGTTTGTTGACATGCCAAATCTCTTCAAACTCCTAGTAAAGTATAGCCACTGTCTTACCTTCTTTATAACTACATCAATATGTTGGGAACAGTTAGATCCTCAGAGATCTTGACACCCAGGAAGTTGAAGCTGCACACTCCCTCCACTTCTGATCCCTCCATGAGGATTGGTATGTGTTCCTTCATCTTACCCTTCCTGAAGTCCACAATCGACTCTTTCGCCTTACCGATGTTGAGTGCCATGTTGTTGCTGCAGCACCACTCTACTAGTTGGCATATCTCACTCCTGTACGCCCTCTCATCACGATCTGAGATTCTACCAAGAATGGTTGTATTGTCAGCAAATTTATAGATGATATTTGAACTATGCTTAGCCACACAGTCATGTATATATAGAGAGTAGAGCAGTGGACTAAGCACACTCCCCTGAGGTGCGCCAGTGTTGATCGTCAGCAAGGAGGATATGTTATCACCAATCTGCACAGATTATGGTCTTCTGGTTAGGAAGTCGAGGATCCAATTGCAAAGGGAAGTACAGAAGCCCAGGTTCTGCAACTTCTCAATCAGGATTGTGGAAATGATGGTATTAAGTGCTGAGCTACAGTTAATGAACGGTATCCTGACGTAGGTGTTGTGTTGTCCAAGTCGTCTAAAGCTGTGTGAAGAGCCATTAAGGTTGCATCAGCCATTGACCTATTGTGGCGAGAGGCAGATTGCATCGAGTCCAAGTCCTTTCTGAGGCAGGAGTTCAGTCTGGTCTTGACCAACCTCTCAAAGCATTTCTTCACTGTAGATGTGAGTGCAACTGGGCTGTAGTCATTAAGGCAGCTCACCTTATTCTTCTTAAGCACTGGTATAATTGTTGCCTTTTTGAAGCAAGTGGGAACTTCCACCCGTAGCGGTGAGAGGTTGCAAATGTCCTTGAATACTCCCACTAGTTGGTTGGCACAGGTTTTCAGAGCCTTACCAGGTACTCCATTAGGACCTTTCACCTTGCGAGGGTTCACTCTCTTTAAAGACAGTCTAACAATGGCCTCTGAGACGAAGATCACATGGTCATCAGATGTAGCAGGGATCTTCACAGCTGTAGGTGTGTTCTCCATTTCAAAGTGTGCATGAAAGGTGTTGAGTTCATCTGGTAGTGAAGCATCGCTGCCATTCATGCTGTTGGGTTTCGCTTTGTAGGAAGTAATGTCTTTCAGACCCTGCCAGAGTTGTCGTGCATCCGATGTCGCCTCAAACCTTGTTTGAAATTGTCTCTTCACTCTTGAAATAGCCAACCGCAAATCATAGCTGGTTCCTTATTTGGGGAAGGAATATGAATGCAGTGCTGGGGCAGCTCTGTACCTGTCAATGTGGCCTTACTATATGCAGAAAAGTGAATTCCACTGTGAGCACCCATTTCCAGAATCGGGTTTGGAATTACACCAGCAGCATGTTGATTAAAACAATAGACTATCTTAGCAATGTGCCCTTTTCCCTATTTCACAAAGGTATTCACATTTGCCAGATATGATACAGTCAGTTATCTTTGATCAGTCTGAATGATATGAATACTATACCTATCAGTGTTTATGGGGTGTCCAGGAAGGGGTGCCACCTCTGGTGAAGGGGTTTGTCGTATCCAGTCTGGGGCAATCTCACTCACACTTGGTCCCCACCGGACACTTAGCTCTCACCTTTGGCTCCAAGTAGCTGTTTGAATGCGACTTGAATGGCCACACCCTGGAACACCGCTTCAATGGGCAGGCTAAATGAGGTGAAGGTAGCCTACGGACCTCATAACCCGGTGAGATAAGGACATGCCTATTCTAGTGTGCAAAGGAAGCTCCGGCGGACTGGCCGGATGAGACCTATAGTGAGATCCAATGGTCATGAAGGTGGTTTTGCAACGCTCCATAGAGAGCGAAGGGCATGAGGAGGCATCGAAGTCACGGTCATTCGCTGCAACCATAGAAGACCCCCATTGTGATGATTACTCACACCACTGGACCTAGACATCCAAGGTCAAGGGAGTGGAACTGCCCTGGTGCAATGACTTTTTTACTTTAAGATCTCTCCTGCACAGGTTAGCTATCCTTTATTTATTTATTGAGATACAGCATGGTATAGGCCCTTCTGGCCCTTCGAGCCATGCTGCCCAGCAACCCCCAATTTAACCCCAGCCTAATCATGGAAGAACTTACAATGACCAATTAATCTACAAGCTGGTATGACTTTGGCTTGTGGGAGGAAGCTGAAGCACCCGGAGGTAATGCAGGCAGTCAATGGGAAAACATGCAAACTCCCCACAGACAGTGTCGGGAACTGAACTTGGGTCGCTGGTACGGTAAAGTGCTGTGCTAACCACTAGCCTTCATCAGATATGACAGACAACCACTAGCTGAGCTATATTCGTCAAGGTTGGGTAGAATTTTCCCAAATTTCTTTATCAGTTCAAATGTTTCTGATGGTTCGACTTAGTATCAGAGAATGTAGGCAGTACACAACCAGAAATTCTTACTCTTCACAGACATCCACAAACCAAGAAAGCTGTTTCGTAGGTGAACTGAAAGAAGTCACCTGGGGTCTGCAAAAACCACTGGTGCCAATCTTTCCTAGCTGAAGAGTAATTATACCTATCCTTTAATTTTAAGCTATTTCAGAGCTGAGAGGCACAATGTGCAAACCAACCTTGCCTGCCTCTTCTCTTTCATTCTCATAATTGATCTTGGTCTTCATTGTCATACAGTACCACAGCATACTACATTACTTCACTCGGACTATTTTTCTGCAATATGAAGTCCATTAAAAACCCATTTGTTCTGTCCAAGAACTGTCCAAAATAATTAAGAATGAAGGGTCAGAAGTAATGTCATGCTGGAACATGTAAAGTAAAAGCAGCCACTAAATTAACAGAATTACAGACCCTACATTTTGTGAATAAAGGCTATTGCTCTGTATTATTTGACTTTAATTAGTGTAATTGATAATAGTTTAGAGCTCCTTGCTAAGCTAATCATGCAGATACATCTTTTCCTGTCAAAAAGGAAATTAAAAGCAGGTGGATGTCATTTATTAATACTGAGAGCTGTAAAGGAAGGAGTAAAGATTATTGTTTTCATGGTCACTAGGGACTTCATGTCTTCAGTAATGAATAGCACGTACTAGAGTGAAAGCCACAGGTATACCAAGAGGCAAGGAAGAGCAGGCTAACAAGGAGATCCACTGGACAGAGAAAAAAAAACTGCCACTAATCAGTATTCAGGCTTGTTTTATTAAGGTAGAAGTCAATGAATGAAGATCATTATTGAAGTTCAAACAAAAACAATTTCTTAGTTTTCTTTATTTGTTGCCAACTTGATGGCATCTCAGATGGTGATGAGGAGGCATACAGGAATGAGATAGAACAGCTGGTTCAATTGGTTCAGTTTAATATCAGTGAACGTATACAGTATACAACCTGAAATTCTTACTCTTTACGGACATCCACAAAACAAGAAACACCAAAGAGTGAATGATGATAATATCAGGACCCCAAAGCAGCCCCCACACACCAGGAGTAACAGAAGCATCAACCCTCCCCCCACTTGCACCAGCCAAAGCACCAATCTCCCCCCCCCCAACACCACCCCACCATGTAAGCAATATCACAGTGTTGCCACAACAATCTTACACCCAATGTCACAAGACCAGGGAATTGGCTGCAGAATTCTTGCCCTCATCAACCACCTTGATTATCTCTTCAAGAAACTGAATCAAATTTGTGAGACACTATTTCCTGCTCTCAAAGCCAAACTGACTATCCTTTTGCCCTTTTAAATTCAGAAGCTCCTGTCCCTCAGAATCTCCTCCATTAGATTTCTCCACACTGGCATTATCTCACCGGCCTGTAGTTCCCTGGCTTGTAGACTTTCTTGAATAAAGGTACATCATTCGCCATGCACCAGTCTTCCAGTACCTCAGCCGTGGCTAAGGAAGATATAAATATCTCTGCCTGGGTTCCTGCAAATTCTTCCCTCACTCCCCACTATGTTCTGGGTTAAGCTTGGTCAAGCCCCAGCTACTTGCTAACCTTAAAATGCTTTAAGACAGCCAGCACATCCTCTGCAATAATCTGGATCTGTTCCGAGATATTAGTACTGATATCTCTTAATTCCTTAGCTTGCATGACCTTCACAGTAAGTACTCTTACCACACACAAAGCAATGTTGGTAACTAGTCTTTTAAGATCTTACCCATCCCTTGTCGTTCTACTAAAGAATGACCACACTAATTCCCAAGGAGACCTTTTTCTCTCGCAAGTTACTCTTTTACTCTTAATATAGCTGTAGACTCTCTAAGGATTCTCCTTTGACTTATCTACCAGAGCTACAGTACCTTATGTTCTCTTTTATCCTCTTCTGATTTCCCTCGCAAAGTAAATTCCAATTTCTTACATTACTTCAGAAATTTGCTTGGTGCTCACTCCCTATGACTGTTAGCATTTCTTTTTGTAAACTGGAAGTGCAATCTCCTTCATCAATGAAGATTCCCTAATCCTACCAATCTTGCCTTTCACTCTAAAAGAAACATACTGTCCCTGCGCTCTCTGCATTTCACTTTTAAAAGCCTTCCAGGCAACTTGTCAACTGCAAAAAATCTCTGACAGTCAATCTTTGCAAGTTCCTATCTAATACCTTCAAAGTTTGCCTTGCCCCAATCTAGGACTTTAACCTGTAAACAAATCCTATCCTTTTCCATAGCTATCTTAAAACTAATCAAATTTTGGTCACTGGTCCCAAAGTGCTACCCCACTGATACTTGCCACTTGGCCTGCCTTATTTCCCAATCTGAGGTGCAATGTTGCCCCCTCTCTAGTAGGCTTATCTACATATTGCTTAAGAAACTTTCCTGGATACATATAACAAACGCCACACAATTCAAGCCTGATTAAATTTAGATGATAGGATACTTAATTCATCGTATTTTGAATGTTTTAATTTAATTATTCATTTACTATACTAATTTGTATTCAGATAAAATAATTATTTTATGTTCCTCGTCTTTTAAAGTTTCCTTGTGTAAAGAACATTTCAGCATTTTTAACAATTTAAACATACCTCCTTAACACATATATCTGATGAAGGCAGCAGTTATGAACAAACCTCAAGCTCCCTTAAAATAAATTATATTTACACAGCTTTGAAAACAAAGAAAAGATGAAAGCAAGAGGGAAAAGGGTACGTGAAACAGGCTCTTGCAATGCTTATCAATGATCTTGAAAGAACTATTTGGCATTCTGTTGGGGAACAGCCATGTTGCCCACCTTTGTTGGGATTCCATTATATTAATGCTGTTGAATTGTCTCTCAGATCTTGTGCCAGGTTGGATTTGGTGCAGAATCCAAGTATCAATTGATTCCTTTGAGAATTGCAGGGCTAGGGATTAGGATTCAAAGTGGAAAGTGAGTTACTATTCACAATATATACTCGGTGGCCACTCTATACCTACTCGTTAATGCTAATATCTAATTAGCAAATTATGCTGCAGCAACTCAACGTATAAAAGCATGCAGACGTGGTTAAAAGGTTCAGTTCTGTTCAGACCAAGTATTAGAATGGGAGAGAAATATGATCTAAGTGCCCTTGACCGTGGAATTACTGTTGGTGCCAGGCAGGGTCTTTTCGTATCTCAGAAACTGCTGATCTTCTGGGATTTTCACACACAATAGTCTCTAGAATTTACAGAGAATGGTACGAAAAACACAAAGAAACATCCAGTTAGCGGCAGTTCTGTGGGCAAGAACATCTTGTTAATAAGAGAGGTCAGAGGAGAATATCCAGACTGGTTTAAGCTGACAGGAAGACGACAGTAACCTCAATTAACCATGTATTATCACAGTGGTGTGCAAAACGGCATTTTTCAATGCGCAACATCTTGAACCTTGAAGTGTATGGGCTACTAATAAAGTGGCCACTGTATGTATTTTTCTTAGTTTGAATATTTATAATTACTTATAATTGTTTTGAAAAGATCGAATTTCAAGAATCTTAATAGACATAAATTTTTTTAAAGGCTTATGAATTTAATAAGTATTTTATGTCAGTATTCACTGTGGAAGACACTAACAGTATGCCAGAAATTTGAGAGTGTAAGGAGTAGAAGTGAGTGTAGTTGCTATTACTAAGGAGAAAGCTGCATCTTAAGCTGAAGGTCTGAAGGTTCTGTCAATAGGTTGCCTAGTCCAGATGGACTACACCCCAGTATTCTGAAACAGGTAGCTGAAGAGATTGTGGAGGCATTAATAATGATCTTTCACAAATCACTAGATTCTGGAATGGTTCCTGAGTTCTGGAAAATTGCAAATGTCACTCCACTCTTTAAGAAGGGAGGGAGGCAGAAGAAATGAAGTTATAGAGCAGTTAGCCTGACTTCAGTGGTTAAGAAGATGTTGGAGTCCATTATTAAGGATGTGGTTTCAAGATACTTGGAGGCACATGACAAAACAAGCCAAAATTGGTGCTGTTTCCTAGAGGGGAAATCTTGCTTGACAAATCCTTTGGAATTCTTTGAGGAAATAACAGGCAAAATAAACAAAGGAGAGCCAATGGTTATTGTTTATTTGGAATTTCAGAAGGCCTTTGATAAGGTGCCGTACGTGAAGCTGCTTAAGAAGATAAGAGTCCATGGTATTACAGGAAAGATACCCACAAGGATAAAAGACTGGCTGACTGGCAGGAGGCAAAGAGTGGCAATAATGGAGGCCATTTCTGGTTGGCTGAAGGTGACTAGTTGTGTTCTGCAGGGTTTAGTGTTGGGGCTGCTTCTTTTCATGTTATATGTCAATGATTTGGATAACAGAATTGATTGTTTGTGGTCAAGTTTGCAGATAATACAAAGATAGGTGGAGGGGCAGGTAGTGTTGTAGAAGCAGGGAGTATGCAGAAGGCCTTGTAGAGACTGGGAACATGTGCAAAGAAGTGGCCAATGGAATATAATGTTGAAAAGTGTATGGTCATGCATTTTGGCAAAAGGAATAATAAGTGTAGACGATTTACTAAATGGGAAGAAAATTCCAAAAGTCAAGGATACAAGAAGATTTGGGAGTCTTGTGTTGGATTCCCTAAATGTTAACTTGTAGGCAGAGTTGATGGTAAGAAAGGCAAATGCAATTTTGGCATTCATTTTGAGAGGTCTAGAATATAAGAGCAAGGATGTAGTGCTCAGGCGTTATAAGGCACTGGTCAAATCACACTTTAGAGAGTATTGTCAGCAGTTTTGTGTCCCTATCTAAGAAAATACGTGCTGGCATTGGAGAGGGTCCTGAGGAAGTTAACGAGAATAATTCTGAGATGGAAAGGGTTAACATATGAGGTGCATTTGATGGCTCTGGGCCTGTAGTCACTAGAGTATAGAAGAATGAGGGGCGATCGCATTGAAACCGATTGAATATTGAAAAGTTTGGATGGAGTGGTCGTGGGGAGGATCTTTCCTATAGTGGGTGAGTCTAGGACCAAAGGGCACGGCCTCATAATAATAGGACGTCCATTTAGAACAGAGATGAGGAGTAATTTCTTTAGCTAGAAAATGAAGCTAGGGAATTCATTTCTACAGCTGGCCATGGAAGGCAAGTCATTGAGTATACTTAAAGTGAAGTTTGATAGGCTTCTGATTAGTCAGGGTGTCAAAGGTTCCAAGGAGATGGCAGGTGATGGGATTAAGAGGGATAATAAATCAGCCATGATGGAATGGCAGTGCAGACTCAATGGACAGAATGGCCTAATTCTGCTCCTATGTCTACCTTTAAAAAAAACTGCATCTATTGCTGTCACAGGTGAATTGTTATTCCAATTGTGTTTCTTTTTACAGTTTCCTGGCATCATATCCCTTCCTTGTTGCTAAGCTTTTGCTGGCAGAGATTTCAGAAGTAATTTAAAATCTATCTAATCAATCATATCCGCAGGAAAGTAAGGTCATTAGTTGGTTAAATGTATTACACATCAGCACTATTTTGTGTAAAAATCACTCACACATTGCATGAAAATATCATCTGGCCTGACGTCGAATTGAAGTGAAATGGTTGGCCAATGAAATGTGTAATGAGTTTGGATGCGTGTTGTTACAAACAGGTTGCTTATTAAGATACTATTTATGTTAATTTCTGTGTTCAGGAATTTAGTCTATCAATATGGTTTCTCTGATTAGCAATTTTAACTCATTCACTACTTGTGATGCCATTTGGCACTACTCCCGGTTGAAATACTTGGCTTCAGCAAGATGCCAGATGGTTATCAGATTTTGCAGATGAACAGAATATATTACTGCAGAGCTGAAAGCATGGCAACCTGGGGAAAATAAAATAATATCTTTTAACGAAAGGTTAATGAGGTAGTCAGGGAGTAAAAGAGCACTGAGGCACAGAAATTGGCCCTTTGGCCCACCTAGTCTGGCCTGCCTGGTCTTCTGCCTGGTCCCATCTAGCTGCACCTGGACCATAGTCCCCTTTACTCCTCCCAAACATGTACATATTCAAGCTTCGCTTAAATTTTACATTTGAACCCTATCCACCACTTCCACTGGCAGCTCAATCTACACTTGCATCACACTGACTAAAGAAGCTCCCCCTCAGATTTTACTTATATATTTCATCTTCCACGCTAAATCTATGATATCCAGCTGTGTTCTTACCAACCAAAGGGAAATAGCCTGCATTCTAGGGAATAAAGTCCAAACCTATTCAACTTTTTCAAATAACCCAGTTTCACAAGCTCCAACAACAATCTTAAAATTTTTCTCTGCACTCTTTCAAGCTTATTGATATCTTTCTTGTAGGTAGGTAATCAGAACGGAACACAATACTCCACATTTGGCCTCACCATCAATATAACACCCCAACTCCTGTTCTCAACTGTCTGATTTATGGAGTCCAATGTGCTACAAGCTCTCTTTATGACCCTATCTATCTTTGATGCCATTTTCGAGGGATTATGGATTTGTATTTCCAACTTCTTTGTTCTGCCATGCACCTCAGTACTCTACCATTTATGACCATAGAACGACCATAAGATATAGGAGCAGAATTAGGCCATTTGGCTCATCAAGTCTGCTCTGCCATTTCATCATGGTTGATCTATTTCCCTCTCAGCCCTATTCTCCTGCCTTTTGCCCATATTCCTTCACGCCCTGACTGATCTAGATTCTACCTGTCAACCTCTGCCTTAAATATACCCAATGACTTGGCCTCCACAGCCACCTGAGTCAATGAATTTCACAGATTCACTACTATTCTCTGGCTAAAGAAATTCTTCCTCCTATCCATTCTGAATGGTTGTTTCTCTATTCTGAAGCTGTGTCCTCTGGTTTTAGACTTCCCCCACCATAGGAAACAGCCTCTCCAAATCCAACCTATCAAGGCCTTTCAATATGTGATAGGTTTCAATGAGATCCCTGCTTATTCTTCTGAATTCCGGTGAGTTCAGGCCCAGTGCTTTCAAACACTCCTCACGTGATAAGCCTTTCAATCCTGGAATCATTTTTATGAACCTCCTTTGAACCAACCCTTACCAATGTCGACACTTCCTTTCTTATATTAGGGGCCAAAACTGCTCACAATACTCCAAGTGGGGCTTCAACAGTATTTTATAAAGTCTCAATATTGCATCCTTGCTTTTATATTCTAGTCCTCTCAAAATGAATGCTAAAATCACATTTGCCTTCCTCATCATGGATTCAACCTGCAAATTAACCTTTAGGGAATTCTGCATAATGACTCATAAGTTCATTTGCACCTGAGATTTTCTCTCTATTTATTAAATAGTCTATGCTTTTATTTCTCCTAACAAAGACTATACACTTCTCGGCACCGTATTCCATCTGCCACTTCCTGGCCCATTCTTCTAATGTCTGAGTCCTTCTGGAGTCTCACTGCTTCCTCAAAACTACCTGCACCTCCAGCTATCTTCACATCGTCCAGAAACCTGGGAATGCAAAGTCATTATCCAAATCTATGATATATTGCATAAAAAGAATTGGTCCCACACAGACGCTTGTGGAACACTACTAGTCACCAGTGGCCAATCAGAAAAGGCTCCAGATGACTCTGCTCCCATTTGGTCCAGGTGACTTATCCACCTTCAGGCCTCTCAGTTTCCCAAGCACTTTCTCCCTAGCAATGGCAATTCATACATTCCTGCCCCCCGACACACTTCCACATACTTCTAGTATTCTTCACAGTGAAGACTGATGCAAAATACTTATTCAGTTCTTCCACCATTTCCTTGTCCCCAAGGAATGCAGGCTTACATTTATGGTGTAAACCTACCCTTGTCTGTCCATCCAAAGTGTAACAACTCACATTTCTGTGCAATAAGTTCCATGTACCATTTTCAGCCCATTTTACCTGACCTCTCTGCCCCCAGTCTTGGTATCATAACAGATAAATTCAGAGGTGATAATGTCAGGAATGTACAAGGATATCTGTGTGGTCAGCATGGTATTATTTCCCACTCCAACACATCACTAAAACATAGTACATACATGACCCATGACTTTTGAGTCAGTTCATTGTTTTAAATTTCAGTCCAGTTCATATTGCTGAAGCTACACTGCAAACACAAAATTCAAAGCAACACACACAACTTACTGGAGGAACTCACAGGTCAGGCAGCATCTATGGAAAGGAGCGAGTATCGATGTTTCGGACCGAGCCTCTTCTTCAGGACTGAGAAGGAAGGTGGGGAGACACCAGAATAAGAAGGTGGGGGAAGGGAAAGGGACTAGCTGGAAAGTGATGGATAAAGCCAGGTGTGTGGGAAAGGTCAAGGATTGGAGAAGAAAGGATCTGACAGGAGAGGAGAGTGAACAATAGGAGAAAGGGAAGGAGGAGGGGACCCAGGGGCGGGACTTCCTGCTGGACAAACATATTAATCCTGATTCTATTTCTTGTTCTGACATGTCAATCCATGGCCTCCTCTCACGCCAAGTTGAGGCCACCATCAAGATGGAGGAGCAACACCTTATATTCCATCTGAGCACCCTCCAACCTGATGGCACGGTTATTGATTTCTTCTTCTGGGGAAAAAATTTCCCCCCCAACCTCCTTCCTCTATTCTTCACTCTGACCTTTCTCTTCTTTCACCTGCCAACTCTTGACCTTTCCCACCCACTAGGCTTCACCCATCACCTTCCAGCTAGCCTCTTACCCCCTCCCCCCCACCAATGTTTTTTTTTATTCTGGCATCTTCCCCCTTCCTCCTCAGTCCTGAAGAAGTGTCTCGGCATGAAACATCGACTGTTTACTCCTTCCCATAGCTATTGCTGACCTGCTGAGTTCTGCCAATGTTTTGTGTGTGTTGCTTTGGATTTCCAGCATCTGTAGTCTTTCTCGTGTTTGTGAGCTGCATTCAATAGTAGTTTTCCTGTATAATTCCCAATGTGAACGCCAATATTCCTTTCTCAGACATCACCTCAGAAGTACACATTCTGGTTACTCATTCGTTGCTTATGCACTGAGCAATGATCGATTGTTTGCATTGCACTGTGACATGTCTTGAGGACATGACAAATTAAATACATGTTTCCATTTTATCAATGTTTTGAGTAGTTTAATTCTACGGTAGAAGTGCAATGAAAGAGGAATAACTTTGTTTTTACATTTCAGTGACTGTAACGGAACCTCAAAAAAATTAGTGTTTCTCGTATCTGAATTGTTATCTATTCTGTTCCAAATCTTCTAATGGAGGTGATTAGATGCAAGAATGCAGTCAACAATTAATCAGAAACTAGGAAATTACGGTCCCTTCTGTTCCCACATGTTGGATTTTATTAGTTTTTATGTCCACGGTGCAAGAAGCAAGGAGAAGGAAATGCTGCAGAGCACTCACACAAAGCAGCTCCTGTGTTCCGTTACTGCTTGACGGTGACAACATTGCCAGGAATACAACAAATAGTTGTTTCCTATCCATCCTTGCAGCCAATGGAGAAGTGAACGGTCTAAGCTTATGGAAGAAATTACCTTATAGAGCAAATTAAAATGCCTTAGTATGCCATCCTGCTGTTCTTTCCTCAATGTAGGCACAATATTACAAATTCGCTCTGTGGGGAAATCAGCTCAAAACCAAACCACAATAAATATTTTGTGTAACATATTTGTCTGCTGTGTGTGCATCACTGTAAGGACTGCATAAGGGGCCATCTCTCAGACTTCTAGTCAGCGCCTTGTAAGGCATGACACAGGCCTCTCATGGCCTCAGTTGACGTTCCCTCCCTCCTCGACGTTCCCTCCCCTCTCTATTCCAACAACATTAAATGGTGGTCTAAGTATACTACAGAGCAAAGATCTGTTATCACCATTCATTTCCAATTTAGAACATGGAACCATAAGGGCTTGTCAGGTCATTCAGCCCATAAGGTTGTGCCTGTCTTTATGCTACTTTATTCAAAATGTCCTTCTCAATTGTATCATCCATATCCCTCATTCTCTTCATATTCATGTGTCTGTCTTAAAGTCTCTTAAACTCCACCAAACTGTCTGATTCTATTACTACCCCAGTAACTATACCAGTCATCTATCACTCTCTGCATAAATAAAAGCTTACCCCTCACATTGTTTTTAAACTTGCCTTCTCTAACCTCAATTGCATGGTGTTTTGATATTTCTAGACTAGGGAAAGAATTCTGACTGTCTGTCCTGTCTCTCTATCCTAATGTCTATCTAATGTGTCTGTCTTAATGTGAATAAGCCCTGGGGACTTGATGACATTAATACATTTCTGAAGACCCACCACTATCTTGTCCTTAATCTCCAAATGTATATTAGCAGGACCCACTGTGCTTTCATTGTCCTCCAACTCCTTCTCCTCAGTAAATACCAAGGCAAAGTACTCATTTAATAGCTCAGGCACTTGCTCAGACTCCAAGTCATCAGCCTGTATACAGATTGTAAATTTATAGAGGAACATGGATGTAATGCAGTTGTAAAGGATTGTTTCAGTTCTATATGATTCTATGATTCAATAGCTTCCAATAAAGAAGATGAAAATCTTCAGTGTCCAGTAGTCCCATTTACCATATATACAATACAACAATACTTTACAAAATGCTAGCTATCAATGCAGCAGAAGATGTGAATAGCGGCAATCCATATTTTAATATGCTGAAAATGTAAACAACTTCAGTTGATGAATCGTTCTCATACCATCAGTAGCACTTTGTTAGGTTCACCTGTTCGTTAGCGCAAATATCTAATCAGCCAATCATGTGGCAGTAACTCCATGCATAAAAGCATGCAGACATGGTCAAGAGGTTCAGTTGTTGCTTCGATCAAATCTCAGAATGGGGAAAAATTGTGATCAAAATGCCTTTGACCACGGAATAATTGTTGGTGCCATATTTCAGAAACTGCTGTTCTCCAATGAATTTTATGTTCAACCCATTATAGAGGTTACAGAGAATGGTTCAAAAAAAAAAAAAACAAAATCCAGTAAGCGGCAGATCTGTGGGTGAAAATGGTTTATTGATGAGAGTGGTCAGATGAGAATAGCCCAACTGGTTCAAGCTGACAGGAAAGGGAGAATAATTCAAATAACCACATATTACAACAGTGGTGTGCAGAAGAGCATCTCTGAACACATAGCACATTGACCCTTGAAGCGGATGGGCTATAGCAGCAGAAGTTCATGAACATATATTGAATGGCCACTTTATTAAGTTCAGGCGATGTCAAATCAAATGGCCATTAATAAAGTAGTCAATGAGCGTAAGTATCAAATACCTTGAAATTTTCCTTGATCCTTCTCACCAAGGACATTTCATGGCACGTTTTCGTCTTCCTAATCACCTACTTGATCACTTAACCATTATCTTTATATTCCACAAAGACCCAGTCTGATCTTAGCTTTTAAATTTTAGAATGCTTTCCTTTTCCTTCCTGACTATATTTTGGACCTCTTGGGTCATCCAAGGTTCCCTTACCTTAGCATCTTTGTTCTTACTCCTTCCCAGAATATGCCAATCCTGAACTCAGATCAGCTGGACATTAAAGAACTTCCACAAGTCAAATGTGGATTTGCACTCAAGCAAAACACACCTTAGCATTTGTGTACCCTGATATAATTTACCCTCCCCCAGTTTAATACCTTCCCTCAAGATCCGATTTTATCCTTACCCATAGCTCTTTTAAAACATTGTGAGTCGTGGTCACTATTGCCCAAATCCTCACGCATCTGAAACATGAGAAAGTCTGCAGGTGCTGGAAATCCAAAGCAACACACGCAAAATGTTGGAGGAACTCAGCGGGCCAGGCCGCATTTATGGAAAAGAGTAAACAGTCGATGTTTCAGATGTGCAGTAACTGAAATGCTCCTGCCCACAGAGCCTTTGTTGCTGTGTAGCTGGAATTTTCTTTTAAATAATATTTTATTAAATTGTCGTGCAGTTTTCAGGCCATGTGAAAATTTCCTGCTCATAGGAATGGCTGGTCCAAGCAGCTAAAAAAAGAGTTTTGAGGGAACGTTGATGATAAACCTCATGTTTCTGATCCTGACGAAGGGTCTCGGCCTGAAACATCGACTGTACCCCTTCCTATAGATGCTGCCCGGCCTGAAGCGTTCACCAGCAACTTTTATGTGTGTTGCTTGAAATTCCAGCATTGGCAGATTTCCTCGTGTTTGTATTCCTGATCCTTTCCATGATCTGTCTACATATTTGTTCCTCCACCTCTCAGTGGCTTTTGGGGCATCTATAATATATTCCCATCTGCATAATTGAAATTGCCTCATGGATGGGCCCTCTAGAGTGTCCTCTCTGAGCACTGCTGTGACGTTCTCCCTTATCAGTAGTGTAACACCCCTACCTCCTTTACCCTCCTCTGTATCATGTTTAAAACAATGACATCTAGGAACATTGAGCTGCCACTGCTGTCCTTCATGCAACCAGTCTCTGTAATGTCAAAAACATCGTAATTCCATGTACTGATCCAGGCTCTAGTTTCACCCTCCCTAACTGTGCTACTCCTGGCATTGAAATAAACACATTTCAATCTATCAGTCCCACCACTTTTATTAGCCCACCCCTTTCTGTCCTTCTTTTCAGTCTTACTTGACCTCAATCATCTTTCTTGCCCTCAACTTTATGAGATTACAACCCTAGAAGTCTTGCTCTTTAACTTTTTACCTGGCTTCTTAAAATCTCTTTGCAGGAGCTCATTCGTTATTTGCCACATCATATGATATGGGTGATCACAGTCTTTACATGACCAAGATTGCTCTTGGAAAACTTTTCCACAGAAGTGGTTTGGCACTGCCTTCTACAGGGCAGTGCCCTTACAAGACGAGTGACCCCAGCCATTATCAGTAGTCATTATCAAGTCAGGATGTTATGTTGGCAATTTATAGAACTCTGGTGAGGCCACATCTGGAGCATTGCATACAAATTTGGTCTCCCCAGTATAAGGATGATGTTGAGGTCTTGGAGAGAGTGCAGAAGACGTTTACCAGGACGCTGCCTGGTTTGGAGGGCATGTGCTATCCTAAGAGCTAGACAAACTCTCCATGAGTTTCCCTCTGGAGGCTGAGGGAAGATCCGATACAGGTATATAAGATTATGAGAGCCATAGATGAAGGAGACAGGGAGTATCTTTTTTCCAGGTTGAAATGTCTAATACCAGAGAGCATGTATTGAAGGTGAGAGGGGATCGGTTCAAAAGGGATATGAGGGGTAAGCTTTCAATTCAGAGAGCAGTGAATGCACTGCCTGGTATGGTGGTAGAGGAAGTTACATTAGAGGCTCAAGAGAGGTTTGGATAAGGACACGAATATGAGGAAGCTAGATGGATATGGACATTGTGTCGGTCGAGGGATTAGTTTTTGAGGATTTACTTTTCAGCTGGTTCAGCGTAACATTGTAGGCTGAATAGCCTGTTCCTGTGCTGTACTGTTTCGTGTTCTGAGGTTGTCTGCCTCAAGTCAGTGGTCGCATATCCAGGAGAGGCATCAGCTGCTCAAATCATATGACCACCTGTTCCAATGGCTTCACGTGACTTGATCGGGGTGTTGGGAGGGAGGCTACAGCTCGTCCAAAGGGGGCCTACAGTCTAGCAGAGGGAAAGAACACCTTTCATCTCCTTTGGTAGTGACATATCTCCAACTCGCCACCCCTTTTCACTACTTGTAGTAATTTAGATGATAATTTCATTCGAATCATTTAACATGAACTGTCACCAACTCTCTTCACCTGAGGACAGCAATACCTTCAGTTTTTAATTATATTCCATTTATAACATTTCACAGTAGGTCATAGAAGGCTCGCTCAAACAATAATTGAAATGGGCAGGTTATCTTATGGGAAACTGTTGCACAGGTTTGAGTGGTATCCATAGAATTTAAAATTGCAATGGAGCTTGGTTAAAATGTATAAGATTCTGAAGGGTATTGACTAGATAGCTGTGGAGAGGATATTTTCTCCTGAGGGAGAATCTAGAATTAAGGATCAACTCTGTATTGACAACCTTTCACAAGGCACACTGAAAATATTTTACTGCGGCCACATATAAACCAGGAAGCTGTTTTATTTTACAGACAATACTGGGAATAGAATTGACAAAGCTTGCCAACTATTTTAAATATTCATGAATAAGGAATATAATAAGCCACATTATGTTTCCTGACTTAGCAAGGAGCCGGGGTAGGAATATCTTGGAATAGTTTAAAAGGTCAGCACAATACCATGGTCCAAAGCACCTGTACCGTGCTGCATTGTTCTACAAACATTTGTATGTTCTTACACTCTCTCATTCTCACTTTTGAATTCAAAAAGGAAACTACAGGTGCTGGAAATATGAAGTAAAAACAAAAAAAATGTGTCAGAAGGGCCTTTAATGTATAATATTAACTCCTTATAACTTTCTACAATGCTGCCTGACTTGTTAAAGATTTTCCAGTATTTTCAGTTTTTATTTTGCTTTTAACATTGGCTGAGACCAGAGCTCCCGACCTTTATCATGCCAGGGAGCAATACCATTAAGCAAGGGGTCCGTGGATCCCAGTTTGGGAACCCTTTTCTTATACTAAGATTTGGCTGTTGCTCGCTTTTCCTGCTACCACAGGGCCACCTGACGCCTGTCGGTAAACACATAGTATTTTTCTCCTTTCTATTACTGGTGATTGCAGAAGTAGGAAGAGATGCCTTTTCATGGTGTTCCTCACCTGTGGCTCAGTGATTCAAAATGAAAAGCTTTCCAACAAGAATGTGTTCCCAAAAAGCTCTCCATGCTGTGCTCAAGTAGAAAGGGCTTCGAAAGGATTACGGCTCACTGAGCTGCAAGGAAGACGAATGGTACAGCAGAGAAGCAGTGCAGAGAACTGATTTTTCAGCGCATTTTTCCAGCTGGTTTAGATTTTGCTTGAAGGTTATCAAAGCTTCCAGCTGGAAAAACTGGCTGAAAAATGGCAGATGAAAATTAATGCTGACAAGTATGAGGTCTTGCATTTTGGGAAAACAAACCAAGGTAGAACTTGCACAGTGAACATAGGGCACTGCGAGATGTGGTAGTACAAAGGGATCTGGGAATACAGATCTATAATTCCCTGAAAGTGGCTTCGCAGATAGATATGGTCATAAAGAGAGTTTTAGGCACATTGGCCTTCATAAATCGGAGTATTGAGTACGGGAACTGGGACGCTATATTGAAGTTGTATAAAATATCAGCAAGGCCAGATTTGGAGTAATGGAATAGTTCTGGTCACCTATCTACAGGAAAGTTATCAATAAGACTGAAAGAATGCGGAGTACATTTACAAGGCTGTTGCCAGGACTTGAAGGCATGAGTTCAAAGGTTCAAAGGTTCATTTATTATCAAAGTATACAACTCTGAAATTCTTCTTCTTTAGCTAACCATGAAACCAAGAAAGAAAAGAATGGCTGCACAATCGTTGACCCCCAAGTCCCTTCTCCCCACACAAAAAAACAAACAAAATTGGAAAAGGCACATCAACCCCCAAACCCCTCTCCCTCACACACAAAATAATGAGAAAGATCTGGTGAAAAACGCAGAATATAAAAAGAACAGTAAGACTAAAAAAAAGTCTATAGTCCAAGTCCATACCCAAAATGCATAAAACCTGGGTAAAATTCTCCAGACAGAAGGGCAGGACTCACCCTCTCCGGTAGATAGGCAGCTGATGGTCACCTTCCACATTTGTCTCAATATTTCAATCTCCTTCGTCACCTTAATCAGAGAACAATGGAAGCTTTGATCGCGAAATGGAGTCGAACATCGACTCCCAGCCTTCTCGCCACGAGGTTTGCGCCTACTGCCACTGCATCCTGGATCCCAGAGAATGCAGACCGCTGGAACACCCAGATCTGCAAATCACAGACTCCAACATTTCAAAGTTGAAAATAAAATTTATTATCAGAGTACACAGGAGTATATTCAGCCAGAGACTCATTCCTCCGAGATGCAGCACAGAGCGTCATAGGAAGTCATTCCTGCCTGTGGCCATCAAACTTTACAACTCCTTCCTTGGAGAGTCAGACACCCTGAGCCGATAGGCTGGTCCTGGACTTATTTCATAATTTACTGGCATAATTTACATATTACTATTTAACTATTTATTACTATTTTTCTGTTACTATTCTATTACTATTTATTGTTTCCATGACTATTACTATTTACTAATAGTAATATTACTATTACTATTTATTATTTATAGTGCAACTGTAACGAAAACCAATTTCCCCTGGGATCAATAAAGTATGACTATGACTATGAACTTACATACATGTCACCACATACATCCTGATACTCTCTTTCTGCGGGCAGACTTAGTAACGTCCATTCCAGAGTTGCATTCAAGATAAAGAACAAACATAAAAGACATAAAAGAAGCAAAATATGTTTCATGATCTATCCAGAAGATGTCGACCAAAGGAGCTTTGTATGCCAGCGCCATCCTGGCTGAAATCCACCCCGAGTTATAGGAAAATGTTGACTACGTGACCATCGTTCTTCAGGGAGGACTGGAGAGGGACAGGAAGGTAGTCAACACTGATGACCTTGACAATGACTGGGCTGCTTTGCTACATATTAGACCCAAGCTGGGGTGAAAACACATTTTGAACCTCAGCCCGATATAGCTCTGGAAACAGGCATGCTACATGCCAACCTTTTGGCTCCACAGGCAGGATCCTCCCCAGCTGCCTATCACCTCCCTCATGGTTCCACCTCCCTCTACTACCCATTGTATTTTCCCCTATTCCTTCTTCACCTTTCCTGCCTATCACCTCCCTGCTTCCCCTCCCCCACCCCTTTATCTTTCCCCTCACTGGTTTTTCACCTGAAACCTACCAGCCTTCTCCTTCCCACCCTCCCCCCACCTTCTTTATAGGGCCTCTGCCCCTTCCCTCTACAGTCCTGACGAAGGTTTCCGGCCCGAAACGTTGACTCATCGTTTCCACGGATGCTGCCCGATCTGCCGATTTCCTCCAGCGTGTTGTGAGGCAGCACTCCATGCTCACTGTACCTGCAGCACTATAGTCTGAAATCTGCTTTTCCTTTTTATGCTATCTTGATGTGGGTATGGAATGATCCATCTGGATGGCTTACAAACAAAAGCTTTTCACTGTGTCTCAGTACCTGTAACAATATTAAACCAATGCCTTCTAATCCTGCTTTCTGACTGACCCTTGGTTTGCCTCATCTGGAGCAAACTGAATCAGTATGCAAGTGGGATGTCACGGTGAGCGCTGGCAAAGACTGAACCCAAGTGCAAAGGAACAACAGGCTCCCACGTAGAGACGGAAACAAGAGTTCACACATAGGAGTTGCAAAAAAACATCAGAGGCACGACTGAGCGACACCACGAGGCAAATCATTCTCCATATAAGAACCCCATGATAACGCTAATCGGGAGCCCACTTTAAATAATCACAGAACATCTGGTACTCCTTCTCTCCACCTCCACCTTCTTATTCCAGCTTCTTACCTCTTTCTTTCCAGTCCTGATGAAGCGTCTTATCCTGAAACATCAACTGTTTACTCCTCTCCACAGCTGCTGCCTGGCCTGCTGAATTGCTCCATCACTTTCTGGATTTCCAGCATCTGTGAAGTCTCTAGTGTTCACAATGTCATCTCCATTAACATGGAGAAGTAAAGTTCAGATTCTGTGACTGCATTGCAGAATATTGTTCTGTCTACGAGACCAACTCTGAGCATTCAGTCATCTGTCACTTTAAGCACACCGGACAACCAACTTTTATCAAAAGTATTGCTTCCGCAATTTTTGTTTTTTGTTTATGGTAGGCCACTTGAAGCTGAACACAAATATGATTTCATACTACTTGCATCACATAGGAATTTGGGAAAAAACAAGAAATTAAATTTTATTGAATACAATATGTTTAATTGCATTCTGGTGCTAACCCCTCACAATACTGTAGTGCAACTAAGCTAAAAATGTTTTGCTGATAATTTTCATTTGTACTCAATGTCTGACACTTCTTGCTTAAGTGTCCAATGATAATCAATCAGCACTGATGGATTCCCATTGCCCTGATACCATTTCTCCATAACCATAATGTTCTGGTGAAACCTTTTACCGTGCTCATTACTGACAGTGCCAAGATTTGCAGGGAAGATGTCTTAATGGGCAATGCAGAAAATGAAACTTTAGTGACCTGATGCAGTTCAACGTTTTGTATGCTTGAAGCATGTTGTCAACCAGCTGCACGTGGATTGGTGCTCTGTAGTTACCAAGAAATTTTTCAACAACATCCTTGAATGCCTTCCATATGATTTTCTCCAGTCCCACTAGAAGTTCTTCTAATTGCCAGTCATCAAAGATCTGCTTGCATTTTGGACCAACAAAAATGTCTTCCGTAGTCTTGACGTCAGCTATTCTGACTTGAATTATGAATTGAAATAAAACATATAGGCGACTTCGAAAATGGTGCATGACAGGGAAATTTTGAGGTGATTCTCATGATTAGCAGTGCAAAATTAATAAGATACATCTAAAAATAATCAGGAAGCAAAATCTTTGTTGTCTAGTGATATCTGTCTCACCTCTACATTGGGGCCTCTGTTTTGGTTTCCAGCTTTGCCTAAGGATGCACAATATAAGCTTGAGGAATTACACCTCAGCCTCTATTGGGGCATGTTGCAACCCTTTGGAAGTAAGATTGCATTTAGCAAATTCAGTTTATCACTGCTTTCTTTCCCTCATTTCCTTTTTATTTAACTCTTGACAACCTTATTATCTCACTCTGCACTTCATCATTGTAATTAGACAATAGACAATAGACAATAGGTGCAGGAGTAGGCCATTTGACCCTTCGAGCCAGCACCGCCATTCACTGTGATCATGGCTAATCATCCACAACCAGTATCCAGTTCCTGCCTTATCCCCATAACCTTTGATTCTGCTATCTTTAAGAGCTCTATCCATCTCTTTCTTGAAAGCATCCAGAGACTTGGCCTCCACAGCCTTCTGGGGCAGAGCATTCCATACATCCACCACTCTCTAGGTGAAAAAGTTTTTCCTCAACTCCGTTCTAAATGGCCTAACTCTTATTCTTAAACTGTGGCCTCTGGTTCTGGACTCACCCATCAGCGGGAACATGCTTCCTGCCTGCAGCGTGTCCAATCCCTTAATAATTTTATATGTTTCAATCAGATCCCCTCTCAGCCTTCTAAATTCCAGAGTATACAAGCCCAGTTGCTCCAATCTTTCGACATATGACAGTCCCACCATCCCGGGAATTAACCTTGTGAACCTACGCTGCACTCCCTCAATAGCAAGAATGGCCTTCCTCAAATTTGAAAGACCAAAACTGCACACAGTACTCCAGGTGTGGTCTCACCAGGGCCCCGTACAGCTGCAGAAGGACCTCTTTGCTCTTATACTCAATTCCCCTTGTTATGAAGGCCAGCATGCCATTAGCTTTCTTCACAGCCTGCTGTACTTACATGCTTGCTTTCAGTGACTGATGTACAAGAACACCTAGATCTCGTTGTGCTTCCCCTTTTCCTAACTTGACTCCATTTATATAATTATCTGCCTTCCCGTTCTTACCACCAAAGTGGATAACCTCACATTTAT
This sequence comes from Mobula birostris, assembly GCF_030028105.1. Classification (NCBI taxonomy): domain Eukaryota; kingdom Metazoa; phylum Chordata; class Chondrichthyes; order Myliobatiformes; family Myliobatidae; genus Mobula; species Mobula birostris. The sequence goes on along the minus strand of NC_092378.1, from coordinate 10,504,901 downwards.
CCACATTAAACTGCATCTGCCATGCATCTGCCCACTCACCCAGCCTGTCCAAGTCACCCTGCATTCTCATAACATCCTCCTCCTATTTTACACTTCCACCCAGCTTTGTGTCATTGGCAAATTTGCTAATGTTACTTTTAATTTCCCTCATCTAAATCATTAATATATATTGTAAACAGCTGCGGTCCCAGCACTGAACCCTACGGTACCCCACTGGTCACCGCCTGCCATTCCGAAAGGGGCCCATTAATCGTTACTCTTTGTTTTCTGTCAGCCAGCCAATTTTCAATCCATGTCAGTACTCTGCCCCCAGTACCATGTGCCCTAATTTTGCCCATGAATCTTCTATGTGGGACTTTATCAAAGGCTTTCTGAAAGTCCAGGTACACTACATCCACTGGCTCTCCCTTGTCCATTTTCATAGTTACATCCTCAAAAAATTCCAGAAGATTAGTCAAGCACGATTTCCCCTTCGTAAATCCATGCTGACTCGGACCGATCCTGTTACTGATATCCAGATGTGTCATAATTTCATCTTTTATAATTGACTCCAGCATCTTTCCCACCACCGATGTCAGGCTAACCGGTCTATAATTCCCTGTTTTCTCTCTTCCTCCCTTCTTGAAGAGAGGAACAACATTAGCCACCCTCCAATCCACAGGAACTGATCTGAATCTATAGAACATTGGAAAATGATTAACAATGCGTCCACGATTTCTAAAGCCACCTCCTTAAGTACCCTGGGATGCAGACCATCAGGTCCTGGGGACTTATCAGCCTTCAGACCCAACAGTCTATCCAACACCATTTCCTGCCTAATATAAATTTCCTTCAGTTCATCCATTACCCTAGGTCCTTTGGCCACTATTATATCTGGGAGATTGTTTGTGTCTTCCCTAGTGAAGACAGATTCATGGTACCTGTTCAACTCGTCTGCCATTTCCTTGTTCCCCATAATAAATTCACCCGTTTCTGTCTTCAAGGACCCAATTTTGATCTTAACTATTTTTTTCCTTTTCACACACCTAAAGAAGCTTTTACTATCCTCCTTTATATTCTTGGCTAGTTTACCTTCGTACCTCATTTTTTCTCATTTGATAAGGTAATTGTTACCTTAACAACCTTGACCTGTACAGATTTGTCACAGGCATTCCCCTATTCTTTCCACCTATGTCCCTCTTTGTCACTTTTCTATTTATGAACTGGCCTATCACTTTGGCTTCTCCCCTACCAGAAGCTGCCTGACCTGCTGAATGCCTTCAGCATTTTCTGTTAGTTTTCATTTTGATCCAGTTTTTGCTCTGGTCCGTTTTGCTGATACCCAGAAACAGATGTTTTTTTATGGGTCCCAAGACTTCAGAGAGGATGTGCAGAAACAAATAATTTTCTAATGAAAGCAGATTTTAGGAAGTGTGCAGAATGTTCACAAATCTTCTCGGCCCTGTTTTCCCATTGCTCAGTAATTAAATAAGGATCAGCTGTTCTCTCATTGTGTGCCCAGGCTTTAAGATACATTCCTATTTCTTTTCTATCAGAATACAAGAAATAATTACTTAAAATAGAGTGGTTTAAAACCTTCAGGAATTTTTCCTAATTAGACTGGAATAAATACATAATTCCACTTTAATGCTCCATCTGTTAGATCCAGCAGAATGGGGCTAAAATTAGAAGTAATCTTTCAAAATACATGCCAAATACATGCAGATCTGCAGGTACATTACAGTAAGAGGTAGTTTTGAATATAGTTGAAAGGGAAGTTTTTAGCAGAATTCAGCACTTTGATGAAAACAAAGCTATCACAAACTATGAATTCTAATTTGTCAGTTGTTTACCATAGCTTTGATCTATTAAATAATGGTGCAGATTTTCCAGTCAGTGACAAAGTGATTGTGTACACATCAGTACAGTTCTGTAGATTTCCTCCTGTATAGTATTTGCTCAAGGTCTTTATGGTTATGTTAGTGGGAAGAAGATAGAAGCTTGGTGGGATTTGTGGCTTCCAGTAAAAATGATATTATCGGACTACCTGCTCTTCCAAATACCATCTCGGGTGACTTCAACCAGGTTACCATGGCTAGAACACTGCTCAACTTCACGCAGTATGTGAGCTGTACAACCAGAGAGGAGAGGACTCTGGATTTGATGTGCGCTATCGTTAAGGATGCACATTGCTCCTCTCTCCTCCCCACACTGGGAAGGTCAGATCACAACCTGGTGCATCTAAAACCCTGCTACGTGCCTCTGGTGAAGAGTAAACCTGCAACCTCGAGGACAGCGAGAAAATGGTCGAAGGAGACTTATGAGGCGCTCCAGGGTTGTTTTGAGGTGACAGACTGGCAGGCACTCTGTGAGCCACATGGAGAGGATATTGGCGGGCTCACAGAGTGCACCACTGATTACATCAACTTCTGTGTGGACTGCAATGTTCCGACAAGAACTGTTCTTTGTTATTCAAATAACAGGCCATGGATAACAAAGGACATTAAGGACATCCTGAATGCTAAAAAGAGGGTGTTTAGAGATGGAAATAGGGAGGAGCTGAGGGCAATACAGAGGGACCTGAAAGCCACGATCAGGGAGGCTAAAGACAGGTACAGGAGGAAGCTTGAGTGGAAACTCCAGCAGAACAACATGAGAGAGGTCTGGAGGGGGATGAGGACCATCACTGGGTTCCGGCAAACTAGCAACAGAGGAGCGGAAGGCAGTGTGGACAGGGCCAATGAACTTAACCTGTTCTTTAACAGATTTGACAGTGTGGCCCCGGCCCATCCCACACATGAGCCATCTGTTGTCGGCCCCCAACCAACACATAGTCCACTCTCCCCTCCTACCACTCCTCACAGTCCCCCACCCTGCTCTCATGACTATACCACTTCCCCACACGAAACCATCACGGTGGGCTTCACAGCTCTACAGGTGAGAAGACAGCTGAAACGTCTCAATTCAAGCAAGGCTGCAGGAACGGATGGTGTCAGTACCAGGGTGCTCAAAGCCTGTGCCCCTCAGCTATGTGGAGTACTTTGCCATGTATTCAACCTGAGCCTGAGGCTCTGGAGGGTTCCTGCATTGTGGAAGACGTCCTGCCTCGTCCCTGTGCCGAAGACGCCGCGCCCCAGCGGCCTCAATGACTACAGACCAGTGGCATTGACCTCCCACATCATGAAGACCCTGGACAGACTTGTTCGACAGCTGCTCCGGCCTATGGTCAGGCCACACTTAGATCCCTTTCAGTTCGCCTACCAGCCCCGACTAGGAGTTGAGGATGCCATCGTCTTCCTGCTGAACCGTGTCTACGCCCACCTGGACAAGCCAGCGAGCACTGTGAGGGTCATGTTTTTTGACTTCTCCAGTGCGTTCAACACCATCCGCCCGGCTCTGCTGGGGGAGAAGCTGACAGTGATGCAGGTGGATGCTTCCCTGGTATCATGGATTCTTGATTATCTGACTGACAGACCACAGTACGTGTGCTTGCAACACTGTGTGTCCGACAGAGTGATCAGCAGCACTGGGGCTCCACAGGGGACCGCCTTGTCTTCCTTTCTCTTCACCATTTACACCTCGGACTTCAACTACTACACAGAGTCTTGTCATCTTCAGAAGTTTTCGGATGACTCTGCCATAGTTGGATGCATCAGCAAGGGAGATGAGGCTGAGTACAGGGCTGGCAGGAAACTTTGTCACATGGTGTGAGCAGAATTATCTGCAGCTTAATGTGAAAAGACTAAGGAGCTGGTGGTAGACCTGAGGAGAGCTAAGGTACCGGTGACCCCTGTTTCCATCCAGGGGGTCAGTGTGGACGTGGTGGAGGATTACAAATACCTGGGGATACGAATTGACAGTAAACCGGCTGGTCAAAGAACACTGAGGCTGTCTACAAGAAGGGTCAGAGCCGTCTCTATTTCCTGTGGAGGCTGAGGTCCTTTAACATCTGCCGGACGATGTTGAGGATGTTCTACAAATCTGTGGTGGCCAGTGCTATCATGTTTGCTGTTGTGTGCTGGGGCAGCAGGCTGAGGGTGGCAGACACCAACAGAATCAACAAACTTATTCATAAAGCCAGTGATGTTGTGGGGATGGAACTGGACTCTCTCACGGTCATGACTGAAAGGAGGCTGCTGTCTAAGTTGCATGCCACCTTGGTCAATGTCTCCCATCCACTACATAATGTACTGGGTGGGCACAGGAGTACATTCAGCCAGAGACTCATTCCACCGAGATGCAACACAGAGCGTCATAGGAAGTCATTCCTGCCTGTGGCCATCAAACTTTACAACTCCTCCCTTGGAGGGTCAGACATCCCGAGCCAATAGGCTGGTCCTGGACTTATTTCATAATTTACTGGCATAATTTACATATTACTATTTATAGTCCTATTACTACTAATTATTTATGGAGCAACTGTAACAAAAACCAATTTCCCCCCGGATTAATAAAGTATGACTATGACTATGACTATGAAATAGTTTGAACAATCCTCACAGACAGTAGACTAGGAAGTACGAAGCACATACCCTGATAACTTCAGATTCAATTATTTATCACATGTACATCAAAACATACAGTGAAAGATGTTGTTTGTGTTAAGAACCAACACAACCTAACCATGTGTTGGGGGCAGTCTGAAAGCGTCACCACACCTTCTGGCTCTGACACAGCAGGTCCACACTATTTGCCAGAACAACAGAGAACACAGCAAAACCAAACTCAACAACAGCAAAATAAGCCCCATACCTCCCTCCTGTCCACCCGCGCATATAACCCAGTCCTCCAACCCCAGGACTAGCTGTCTTCAGCCTCCAGAGGACTTGAGGATTCACAGATGTCAGGCTTCAATTGCAGGCCCAGGCTGAATTTTACAAAACTACATGAATTTCTAAGTGCCCACACAGAACTCTGTACCCCAGTAGCAGATCAGCGTTTCGAAAAGCATACTATGGGCAGGCAATCAGAGCAACGCCAGTTCTGAATCTACAGTTATCTCTGGCAGAGCCTCTATATTGTTGATCCACTTTGTTCCTTCAAAGCGATCCAGCAGAATTCATTGTCCGACACAACTGTGGCTTTGGTGCTCATCTCGAACTACTGTGGCATCGAGAGCCCTCTGCAGACAGGTAGACAGACAAGCAAGCAGTGAATGGAATGCTGTGTTCAGCACATTGAGTATCAGTTCATTGGAAAATTGGGTGTGGAGCCTTGACATTTATAAAGTGGCCGAGACACTTGGAGACTTGAAAAGGTAGCTTGGGACTTGTGTGCTAACTATGTGCCCACTGTACCTATCTATTCGATATAAACTAGTTGTCTTGCTCAACCCGGGCAGTATTTTTGGGTGATATGGTCATGTAGTAGCCAGCATCATGCTTTACAGCTCCAGCAGCTCTTGGTTCAATTCCCACCAATGTTAGTGAAGGCGGGCACTTGAATACATGGGTTTCCTCCGAGTGCTCCCCTTTCCTCCTAGATCCCAACGTGAAGTTAGTAGGTTAATGGGTCACAAAGGCGTAACTGGGCAGGGCAGCCTTGTTGGGTCAGATGGGCCAGTTACCATGCTGTATCTCTAAATAAATAAATAAATAAATTGGAGCAGAGCATGTGCTACGTGTGATATGAAAGGAGGAAAGTTGGGAATTGGCGGTTTTATGGTGAACAGTGGGGGAAGAAGTGCAAGGAAGCACCTTTATACTTTATAGTCGCCAGACAATTGATACTAGAGCGTACAATCATCACAGCGATATTTGATTCTGCTCTTCATGCTCCCTGGAGTACAAATCGATAGTAAATATTAAAAATTTAAATTATAAATCATAAATAGAAAATAGAAAATGGAAAGTAAGGTAGTGAAAAAGAAGGAGAGGCAGGTCTGGATATTTGGAGGGTATGGCCCAGATCCAGGTCAGGATCCGTTCAGCAGTCTTATCACAGTTGGAAAGAAGCCGTTCCCAAATCTGGCCGTACGAGTCTTCAAGCTCCTGAGCCTTCTCCCGGAGGAAAGAGGGACAAAAAGTGTGTTGGCTGGGTGGGTCGTGTCCTTGATTATCCTGGCAGCACTACTCCGACAACGTGCGGTGTAAAGTGAGTCCAAGGATGGAAGATTGGTTTGTGTGATGTGCTGGGCTGTGTTCACCTTCACTGCAACAGTCCATTTATCAGGGCATTTTTTATAATCCAAAGCAAATTATCCTTTTTACAGAAAAAATAGACAATGCTCGCAGAAGAGATTGTAACGAGTGATCACCAATGCCTCAGTGTTTCAGAGACCCAAGTCCAAGCCTGATCTCAGGGGCTACCTGTTTGAGATTTTGCAGACTATTCAGATCGATGTTTCAAGTCAAGGCCCTTTATCAAGACTGTTGTGGGCAGCTGGTGGCGAATAGAGAGGAATTGGTGAGCATGTGAAGGTGTTGCAGGAGGGGTGTGTGTGTGTGTGTGTGTGTTTGTTTGTGTCTGTTTGTGTACCTTGATAGCTGTCTTAAACACAATGGACTGAATGCCTTCCTTCTACATTGTGACGAAATGTGTGAGTGAGTTAATTAGAAAATTTGCATCTGATGTTGATGGATTTCTTAGGCTGCTCTGACAACGTGGTATAAATTGAGCTGCTTTGACAGGTAGCATGAGGAGTCTCATGTCCTCATGGCTGTCAATTATCCTCACAATGCTGGTATTCTTTTACTTCTCAGAGCCAGAGCCGTGTTCAACAATGTCTACATAACACCAAGGCTGTACTGGATTGTAAGTATTATTGAGTTTTGTAACATGGACAGAATCGCCTGGAGGCAATAGTCTGGAGTTCCCTCTTCGCTGTTCAAAATAGGGGAAGCATTCAGAATTTAATGAAATAAAATCCATATGATGGAAGACATAAGGTGTTCCTATAAGTCTTCCCTACACTAATAATGCTCCTCTAAACTCAAAATCTCCAACCTGCAATTGCATCAAGGGAATAACACTTCCTGTTACAAGGAATCTCGGCTATTAAAAGTAACAAATCTACACCATCATGGCAAAATGCAAACAGAAATAATCAGCAGATCAGTCAGCATCCCAGGAAAAATTAAACAGAGTAAATGTTTCAGCGGTTGGCAGGGAGGAGATCCATCTTTATCAATGGAGGTGTAAGGCATTCCTTCCCTCCACTAGCCCATAGGTCACCCTTGGGCAAAATCTAACACCTGCTTAGCCCCCCTGATCAGAGTCATGTAAAGCCATGGGAGTAGGTGGTGGATGGACGTATGAGCAGCTGGTACATATCACAAGTCCTGGTTATGTGACCACTGACGTCAAGCAGACAATCTCTGAAGAGTATGGGATCACCTATCTTGTAAAGACACTGTCCAGCAGAAGGCAATGGCAAACCACTTTAGAAGAAAAAAATTGCCAAGAACAGACATGGTTCAGGAAAGACCATGATCGTCTATGTTATATGACAGACATGGCACATAAAGAATGAATGAATGTTTCAGGCCCAAAAGCTTTCAAAGTGAAAACTTGAAAAGAGAAAAATAAGTTTGTTTTTATCACAGAAAGGGTTGGGGTGAGAGTTGGAAAGGACAAAAGGAGTATCTCTGATTGGGTGAGACCAAATGGGTTAATGTGGTGGTTAACACTTCAATGCTGTGTTATTTGATGCTAATGCAGCTTCTGGACATGCCCACTATATCAGACTATGCGGAGTGAAAAACTGAGCCAAATTTGAATTGAATGGCTGATAGTAAGAGTTAGTTCTGATGCGGAAAGAAAGTGAAGGTTTGCTGGTCTGGGAAAATTGAATATGTAGTCTGGAATGTCTCCAGACAGGATGAAGTGCTATTCCTCAAACTTAAACTTGACCTTGTTGGAATAGTGCAGGAAGCCACAGACAGAGCTTGGAGACGGAATGGGATGGAGGATTGAAAGGATAGGTATCCAGAAGCTTAGACTTCCTTCTGTGGACGGAATGTAAATTATTCACAAAATAATCACCACGTCTGCATTTGGTCTTTTCAACGTACAGGAGACCACACAGTAAAAACAATGAATGAAGTACTCTGGACTGCAAGAAATGCAAGTGAATCACAGTTTCACCTGGATAGACCGGCTGCACAGATGGTGGGAAGATAAAGTGTTGTAACTTTTACAGTTGCGTGAGGATGGAACAGAACAGGAAATCGTGAAGGGCTATTAGCACTGCGGTCTGCAGCACATGTATTGCATGATTCAAGAGGGAGGTAACGCAGTGGCACAACAAGTAGTGCTGCTGACAAAAAGATCCGAAGTTCAAAGTTCAATGTACATTTATTATCTTGCATACAATATGTAGACTTGAGATTTGTCTCCTTACAGGCAGCCGCAAATCAAAACAGACACTCAGAAAAAAAACCTTAAAAAAAACTGTCAAACACCCAACGTGCAGAGAGGAAAAAAATCTTGCAAGTAATAAAAGTAAGCAAATAGCACCAAAAAAAAGTAAGCACACAGACATGCAACCAGACCTGACCACAGCCTCAGTTCAATGCAGAGCCGAGTAACTTAGACTCAATCCTGACCTTCTCCATATGACCATGTGGGTTCCTCTTAGATGCTGGGATTTCTATCATAATCTCTGAGACTGATCTGTAATTTTTGAAGCGATGTTTGCTGAGGACTCATTTTAGTTAACTGAGTTTTCTTTTATTTATGATTATGAAGACACGCAGTCCTCTTTTATTGTCATTTAGTAATGCATGCATTAAGAAATGATTCAATATTTCCTCCAGTGTGATATCACAAAACACAGGACAGACCAAGACTGAAAAAAAAACTAACAAAGCCACATAATTATAACATATAGTTGCAACAGTGCAACAATGCCATAACTTGATGAAGAAGTCCATGAGCACAGTAAAAGTTCAAAGTCTCTCAAATGTCCCACATCTCACGCAGACGGGAGAAGGAAGAAAAATTCTCCCTGCCATACCCGACCATGGTCCGACTCTGAGTCATCAGAAAACGTCAAGCTCTGATCAGCTCTCTGACACCAAGTACTGAGCGCCATCGCTATCTGAACGATTCGACTTCCATCTCGGTTGCCAACAGCAGGCAAAGCCATGGATTTTGAGGCCTTTCCTCTGAAAGATTCCCGACCGCGCAGTAACAACAGCAGTGAACGAGTGTTTCAGAAATTTTTCCAGATGTTCCCCTGTGCTTTCACGTCCATCTCCATCACATCAGAATTGTCCACGGCCCCTATTTAACGAACACGATACCATCTTCCACCTGAGGGCTGCGCACACACGGCGCACTGCTTCTCTCTCCTCCCGCCGATATATTAGAAAGATATATACTCAGCATGCAAGAAAGGATGAATGGCTTTAATACTGCTTGTATCTGCCTTTTAGCTTACACAAACTAAATCACTGCCATCAATCTATTTTTGTAAAACATTGCTAAACATCAAATTGTATTCCTTATAAACTATTTCATGTAATCATCATTATCACCCACTATGGAGAAGATATTTTCTGTTTCATCCTCCTCAGATGCTGCCTGACCTATTAAATGTTTCTGGTACTTTCTGCAGTTTTGTTTGATTTTTGGTTGAAATTCGAAAGTTTCAATGATTCAAAGTCAGGAGGAGAAGATGGCAGCGCGACGCGGCTCGCAGCGGCCACTCCTGTGGTGATATCTGTTATCTGTCAAGTAAGGTGCCGTGCACAATCCTGATTTGATGGAGACAGATGTGAGAGCACCGAGGAACATCTGGTGAAACTTCTGAAATGTCTGCTTCGCTGCCGCTGCTTCTGTGTGATCCAGAATCTCCGGAGGGGAAGGCCCCGAGTCCTTGGCTTTGCTTGTTGCTCAGCATCTGGGGCGGGGTTGAAGCCCTTGGCAGAGGATGGTGCTCGGAGAGGCTGTGTCGGAAGGGCTGGTCGGAGGCTCGAAGTTTTCGGACGGACTCAGAGTCGGCTGTGGTCGGGTGCTTCCAATGGTGCTGCATCAGCAAGTTGGCAGCGCTTGGAGGTTCATGGCGGGAGAGTTTCTCCCTTCTGCAGCCTCCGTGAGATGATGAGGCTATCGGGACTTTGAGACTTTTTTTTACCCTGCCCATGGTCTGCTCTTTTTCAAATTACGGTATTGCTTTGCACTGTTGTAACTATATGTTATAATTATGTGGTTTTGTCAGTTTTAGACTTGGTTTGTCCTGTGTTTCTGTGATATCATTCTGGAGGAACATTGTATCATTTTTTAATGCATGCATTTCTAAATGACAGTAAACGAGGACTGAGTGTCCTCATAATCTAATCTAATCATTTATTATCAAACCACATCTGCAGTATACAACCCTGAGATTTGTCTTCCCCAGGGACAGCCAAAAACTAAGAAAAACATGGAACCTGTTCAAAGAAGAATATAAAACCTCACCCCCACGCGAAAAAAAAACAAATCACACAAACAGCAACAAAAAAAACCAAGTGAACAACACAGAATATAACACTAAATCGAAAGAGTCTAGGCAGATTCAATTCAGCTCAGTTGAAGCTCATTTACCTGCAGGCCGTCCCGATTCAAAGCTGCCCAAAATAGCAACAAGAAAGGAGCAAGCAAAAAGCAGAAACACATCATTACATGAACTACAGAGTCCAATCCACAAAGTGCATCAATTGACCCTTGCCCAAGACCCAGAGTTTCAGCACCATCCTCCGACAGTGCCTGTGGCATTTTGTAAATATTATTATCACCTTGATTGTTGGCAACCAAATGTATTTTCGGAAGTATTTTCCTTCCCTTAATCTTTATGAGCAGCTAGATTGTGAGGCTGACTTAATTTTTGATCTCCTTGCTCTTTAATTACCTTCAATTATTTCACCCTTTGTTATTGTGAGTGAAACATTCCCAGGAAATAAGCAGTAACATGTTGCATTTGCTTTAATTTTCAGAGAACTTGCGCCCATTGTGATTGCTAATTAATTCTTTATATACCCACATTTACTTCGCATTTTAAGAATCAATTTAAATTCACACAAGGTAGATGGAAACATGAAGTATTAACAGTGGTTTCAGAGAAGAAAATTTACTTGCTCACTCACTTCCCACTGGATTGTGTAGTTTGAATAGATTCTAAGTAGGCCTACAGAATAATATGTACTGGCATTCTTTCTTAAGCTTAAGAATGGTTGATGAAGGAAAGGGCAGTAACTGGATAACCAGCTGTTTCAACAAGACTGTCAAGGGTACATTGATATCAATAAAATTGCAAAGAAAATGCATAAGAGATGTGTTGATATGGAAATTGGAATCTGCTATGAGGCAGTGGATTAACACTCATTCATTTTCCCTGTTGAAGTAGGATAATATCCAGATCTCTGTGATGGATTCTAAGTCTCTTATTTCTGCTATCTGTAGATGCCTTTTGTGTTTTGAGCTTGTGTTGCCTCAGCTGTCATAGTGAGCAGACCTAAGATATGAGATTGAGGTCTTCGGTGTGATACTCAGCAAGGTCAACCTCAGATTCAGAATCAGGTTAATATCGCTGACATGTTCTGTGTGCATATGTGTGTGTATATATATATATATATACACACACACACATACACACACACACAGGTATGTAATATATAGATAGATAGAACATAGAACATAGAATAGTACAGCACAGTACAGGCCCTTCGGCCCACAATGTTGTGCCAGCCCTCAAACCCTGCCTCCCATATAAGCCCCCACCTTAGATTCCTCCATATACCCGTCTAGTAGTCTCTTAAACTTCACTAGTGTATCTGCCTCCACCACTGACTCAGGCAGTGCATTCCATACACCAACCACTCTCTGAGTAAAAAACCTTCCTCTAATATCCCCCTTGAGTGCAGAAATAGTGAGGTAGTGTTCATGAGTTGGTTCATTGGCCATTCAGAAATCTGATGATGGATGTGAAGAAGCTGACCCTAGAACATCAACTGTGTGTCTTCAGACTCCTGCACTTCCACTGTGATGGTGGTAATAAGAAGAGAGCACATCCTGCATGATGGAGGTATTTAATGGTTGACGCTGCCTTTTTGAAGCATCATCTTTTGAAGATGCCTTTGATGCTGGGGAGACTAGCACGCATGATGGAGCTGGCTAACATTGCAACCTTTTTCCAATCCTGTGAAGTTGTGTTGATACACAGGAACTTGAAACTGCTCACCCTTTCCACTACTGACTCCACCCCCCCACCCACCATTGTGTTCCCCCGACTTCCCCTTCCTGAAGTCCATAATCAATTACTTGGTCTTACTGACGTTTAGCACAAGGTAATTGTTGCAACACCATTCAATCAGCCTATCTATCTCACTCCGCGACACCTCCATGTCACCATCAGATTCTGCAACAACAGTTGTGTCATAAGCAACTTTACAGATGGTGTTTATAGGTGAAAGTGTCTCTGCTGTCTTTTCTGATCTGATTACGCTGTTAAACCACTTGCACACATACTCCTGGAGAGAGGTCTGACGTATTCCATGGAAGCAGGACCTTAGTCCTATGGAGTCCATGCTGGAACCAAATACCAGTTCATATCAATCCTATAGTAAATCTATTTTATTCTTCCCCATATTCCCACCGACTCCCCACCCCACAGGTTTTACCATTGTTTCATACAACACACAATTATCTGACTGCCCCAGATTCTATGAATGCTTGTTTTGTGGCAAACTCCAGCCATCATTGGCAAAGTTCCTCTCATCAGTGGGAAATAAATTGCCACCCCCATCCTCACAAAGTCTTTAAGATCCCAAACGAATATTCTACCAAGTAGCCATTATGTCTTAAAGCAGCTTCTGCTAACCACTTTCCCAACTTCAGAACCCATCAAAATTTAACTGTGGAATGTGCCTTTAAACAACGTAGCAAAGTTGTGCACATTATTGTCACACTCATTCAGTCTGTTTGACTGGAAAAAAATTGCAGAGAGTTAAAGCAGCTATAGAATCATTAAGTTATATAGACACAGAATCATATTGCCCAGAAACAGGCCATTTGGCCTACCACATCTATTCTGGCCATCCTAAGAATAACAATCAAAAGCTTTGCAGATCTTTGAGAGGACCATAAGACCTTAAGATAGAGGAGCAGAATTAGACTATTTGTCTCATCGAGTCTGCTCTGCTATTTCATTGTAGCTGATCCATTTTCCCTCTCAGCCCCAATCTCCTGCCTTCTCCCATATCTCTTCATGCCCTGACCAATCAAGAATCTATCAACCTCTGCCTTAAATATATCCAGTGACTTGGCCTCCACAGCTGCCTGTGGCAATGAATTCCACAACTTCACCACTCTCTGGCTAAAGAAATTCCTCCTTATCTCCATTCTAAAGTGATGCTCCTCTATTCTGAGGCTGTGTCCTCTAATCTTGGACTCCCACACCATAGGAAACATCCTCTGCATACATACTCTATCAAGGCTTTCAGCATTTAATAGGTTTCAACTCGGTCACCCCCTCATTCTTCTGAATTCCAGTGAGTAGAGGCCCAGAGCCATCAAACGCTCCTCATATGACAAGCCTTTCAATCCTGAAATCATTTTTGTGAACCTCCTTTGAACCCTCTCCAATGTCAGCACATCCCTTCTTAGATAAGGGGCCCAAAACCACTCACAATACTCCAAGTGAGGCCTCACCAGTGCTTTAATAACTCTCAACATTACATCCTAGCTTTTATAAAGATGAGGTCATTGTTTGAGTCTGCATAAGGGCTGCAGACTCAAACAATGACCTTTTACCTTCCCACTGATGCTGCCTGACTGGCTGTCTTTTTTTCCCAGCAACTCCTATTTTTGTTTCAGCTATGCCACCCAGTACTTACTCATATTAATGCCATTTGCCCATACTTGGTCGAAAGCCTTCAACACAATTATGACACAAGAGTCTGTTTAGATACTTAAAAGCTGTGAGGGTTCCTGCTTCCACTACCCACTTAGACAGTGCATGCCAGATTGGAATCACCCTCTAGATCAAGGGTTCCCAACCTGGGGTCCACATACTCCTCAGTTAATGGTAGGGATCCATGGCACCAAAAAGGCTGGGAAACCATGCTGTAGGTGAAACAGTCCCTTCTAAACATTTTATCTGTAATTCTAAATCTATGGTCCTCTAGTTTTAAATACCTCTACTATGAGGAACATTTTGATATTACCTACCAGATTGATGGCCCTTCTTTACTCAAAGGATTACAAACCCTCACAGCTGTATTATGCAAGGCAACACCCACAAATTGCCAGAGGAACACGGTAGGTCAGGCGACATCTATAGTAATGCTGCAGATGCATTATTCAGATCTGTTGTCCACATTAATCCATTAGTATTCCCCTCTTTCCTATCTAGACAGGAAGTAGATGCATAGATATATTTGTAGCTGGGCTGTTGGAACTACAGATACCCAGAAGGTGGCAAAGTCTGGAGGGCAAAGCCAAGTGTTAAAGTCCAGACTGGATCAGCCCGAAAGGTCGAAGCTGCTCAGTCCAGAAGTAGAGTGCAAGCCCTGGTCAGAGACTGGAGCTTGGAAACACAAAATAATCCGCAGATGCTGGGGTCAAAGCACCACTCACAACACGCTGGAGGAACTCAACAGGTCGTGCAACGTCCATGGAAAAGTTCGGTCGACGTTTCGGGCCGGAACCCTTCGTCAGGACACTGACGAAGGGTTCCGGCCCAAAACGTCGACCGATCTTTTCCACGGATGCTGCCCTACCTGCTGAGTTTCTCCAGCGGGCTGGAACTTGGAGACTGGTGTCTGAGGGTTTGAGAGTCTGTGGCCAAGGACCGGAGCCCCAGAAGCGACCTGTCCCAGGGTTGGAGGCCTGTGTGTGTGAAGGGGCAGGAAGGTGGGAAAAGGGCTTGTTTTGCTCTTGTTGTCTGGTTGTTGTTGTTGTTGTTGTTGTTGCTGCTGTTTGCTTTCTTCAACGCTGTCTGTCGCGCTGCTGTGTGTTGGACATTGCGGGCATGCTGGTGCTGGAATGTGTGGCAGTGTTATGGGCTGCCCCCAGCACATCCTTGTTCATGCAAATGGTGCATTTCACGGTATCTTTCAATATACATGTGATAAATAAATCTGAATCTGAGACTTCTAAAATAAAAACAAGAACGATTGGAAATTCTCAACAGTGTGGAGAACAATTGTGAGGAGGAAAATGATATTTCAATTTGATGACCTTTCATCACACCCAGTTTTATATATCAGGGGTTCCCAGTCTTTTTTATACCATGGACCCTTCCCGTTAGCCAAGGAGTCCATGGACCCCAGGTTGGGAACCCCTGCAGTATATCGAGGTAGATGGATATGCAGAGCAGGCATTTAGAGAACTTGACACTACAGATGCTGGAATCTGGAGCAACAATCTGGGACAAGTAGCATCAAATGCATACATTTAGGATGCTCTTCCTTGATAACAGCTTTATATTCAATATTATCATCCCCTCAAAACTAACCAATATGTTTCAAGACCTTGGCCTCAATACCTCCTAGTGCAGCTGGATCTTCAATTCACTCACTTGCAAACCCCAGTCAGTCTGAATTGATAACAACATCTCCTCCACAATCTTCATCAATACAGGTGCACCACAAGGCTGTGTGTTTAAGCCCCCTGCTCTACCCGCTTTATACTCATGATTGTGAGGCTAAGTACAGCTCCAATGCCATATTTATGTTTGCTAACAAAACCACTGTTGTTGGCCGAGTCAAAGGTGGTGAAGAATTAGCATATAGGAGGGAGATTGAAAATGGGGCTGAGTGGTGCCACAACAACAACCTCTTACTCAATGTCAGCAAGACCAAGGGGCTGATTATTGACTTCAAAGGAGCAAATCGGAAGTCCAAGAGCCAGTTCACATTGGGGATCAGAGCTGGAGAGTGTCAGCAACTTTAAATTCCTCAGTGTTGTCATTTCAGAGGATCTGACCTGAGTCCAGCACATAAGTGCCATTACGAAGAAAGCTGGGCAGTGCCTCGACTTTCTTAGAAGTTTACAAAGACTCTCCATGTCATCCAAAACTTTGACAAACTTCTTTAGATGTGCAGTGGAGAGTATATTGACTGACTGCATCATGGCCTGGTATAGAAAGACCAATGCCCTTGAACGAAAATGCCTGCAAAAAGTAATGTATACAACCAGGTCGATCGAGGGTAAAGCCCTCCCCATAGATGTACACACCCACACAGAATGCTGTCGCAAGAAACTAGCATCCACCAGCAAGAACCCTGCCACTCAGACCACGCTCTCTTCCCTCTACTGCAGTCAGGAAGAAGGTACAGGGGCCTCAGGGCTCACACCACCAGGTTCAGGAACAGTTTTTACCCCTCAATCATCAGGCTCTTGAACCAGAAGGGATAACTTCACTCAACTTCACTTGCCCCATCACTGAACTGTTTCCATAATCTATGGACTCACTTTCAAGGGCTCTTCATCTCATGTTATTGATATTTATTGTTAATTTATTCATTATTAATGCTATTGATTTTTATTTCTTTCTTTTTGTACTTGCGTAGTTTGTTGTCTTTTGCATATCCTGTCTTTCATTGATTCTATTGTGTTTCTTGTATTTACTGCAAATGTCCACAAGGAAATAAACCTCAGGGTTGCATATGGTAACAGACATGTACTTTGATAATAAATTTGCTTTGAACTTTGAAGTTTGAATCTAATGGATAGAGGAATTGTCAATATTTCAGGTCGAAACTCTGTATTAGATCTGGTGGCTTTGGGGTGGGTCGGGTAGATAGTTGGATACATAATAACTCCTTCTCAGAGACAATGGTAAAGATCTGGAATTCTCAGCACTAGAAGGTTGCGCAGACTAGATTACAGGAGATATTTAAAGGGAGGATACCTGCTCTGTTTTTACTATGCGACAGTATCTAGGACAAGTAGGCAGTAGGTAGTTTAAGTGGTTTGGCCCAGACCAGACAGACAAATGGGCCTTTTTTACAACTTTAAGTGATAAAAATGATGTATCCATTGATTCTTGTAATATCTGTGTATTTAAACAAAATGGATTTATTTAAAGAGAAAACACTTCTGGTAAGTTTGGGAAATTGAGTTTCCATCCAGTTCCCATAGGGAATGTCACAGAGGCCTGGGATAAATTAACTGTGATTATATGGAAATAAGGAACAGACTGAGGGGCTGGGTAGCCTATTTCTGCTCCTATCTCTTAAGGTGTTAAGTAAATTGGTAGGTAAGCTGATATATGAATTAGTAGGTAAACAGACAGGAAGATGAGAATGTTAAGTAATACAACAGGCAAATAAATAAATAAATTGGTAAAAAGACATATGAATTGGTAGGTAAATTGATCAGTAACTATCAATATGTGGTTAATCATAGAAAAGCTGAGGGAAATGAGGAGCAAATATAATTCAGAGATTTTAACAGCAATGAGGTTTAAACTGAGCATCCTGTGGTTTTGACACAGATTCATGTTTGATAAGTAGCAGGCAACACCAACCTCAAATTACCCCTGGAGTTATAAATCATACAAATGAATAATAATGCCATGTTAAAAAAGTAAAGAGAGGCCGCATCACAAGATGCTCCATTTCTGACCATCAGTGATATTGTGCTTCACAATCTTCCCTGTCAGAAGCAGCTCTCTCAGGTTCACAACATTTTCGCTTGCCTACAACTACTGTTGTTATTCATCCAACCCTCGCTGCCGTCCCTTTACAAATTGTTAAATGGGCTATCTTTGTCCAAAGTGCGTTGCTTCTCCTCATTTGTGTCCGTCAGTTTCGGCATCAGCCACCATTAAAGGTTGAACCGCGGAATAAGAATTATCCATGTGAAATGAATATCAAATTTTTCAGTTACCAAAAATATTCAGTTTTTTGATTAATCATTGCAACTTACCCACATCAAACAGACTTTTAGTAATATCTTCTTCTTTTTTAATTATTCCGCTGCTTTTAGGACAAGTAATAGAAATCCTGCATTGGCTGTTCCTTGTAATATCTGTGTAGTTAAACAAAATACATGAACCACCATTAGGCGATTTATTTTTATCATGCCTATGATTGCAGTGCAGAAGAATTTTTCATCATACTACTGATGGATGCTTGGTGAAGGATTTCCAATTTATCCTTTAAGCTGCAGTGGGGTTGAGTTGGAAAATAGCATTCTAATGCTATTTGCTAAAAATGTTTCATCACTCATCTGATCCACAACACAATGGCAAATCAATTGAGACTGGATTTTATTCAGAAAGGTGTAGCCTCTGTATTCTATCTGGGTTGGATCACCATTTATCAGGGATAATACAAAAAAAATGTAAAGTATATAATGGCTGGAGTAGATTGTGATTCAAGGTTGTTTGATTCAGATATCTTGTCCATATACTGTAAGTATTCTCCAGTACACATGACTTGTGATATTAGGATTGCCATTAAATTAATCAAATGAAATCAATAGTCCTTGAAATATGTATTCATACTAATTATCAAGCTTGCCATAAATTATTTAGAGAAAAATTATATATATATATAATTTGTTATTAAAAATATTAATTGAAATGAATTTACTTACTACTGTCACCATGTTAGTTTAGTGGCACTTTTCTGCTAATATCCTCCTTAAATTTAGCACATGTTGGTTGGTTTCAGTTGCTCCCCGATCTTGGCAATCCATTTGTAAATGGCTTGGAGAGCAACTGAACCCAACCATCAACCACCCAAGTTACAGGTGTTCTGATTTCTGAGCTGCAGTGGTGGATAATTAATAATAATGGTGACTTAATGTGCTAGTTTATAATCTATCCTGTATTCTTTATATTTAGCCTAGCTTCTTCAGACCCAAGTCATATAACGAGATCAACATAATCTGGATGCTGTCTTTTCTTTAAAACAATGGTCAGGTACTTTTTGTTCCCATCTAGAAAGAGTTTAACAGATGTGTGTGTGTGTGTGTGTGTGTGTGTGTGTGTGTGTATGATGGAGTAAGAGAGAGATAGAGGTAGAGGGAGACGGAGTGGGAGAGAAGGATAGAGGGAAAGGGGAGGGGGAGAGAAAGAGAGAGAGAGAGAAGATAGACAGACAGAGAGAGAGAATTGAATTGAATTGACTTTATTACTTCCTTCACATACATGAGGAGTAAAAATCTTTACACTATATCTCCATCTAAATGTGCAATATACAATTTATAGTAATTTATAATAAATAGTATGTACACAGGATAGTCAATATAACATAGAAATACAGTTGTGTCAGCATGAGTTAAGCAGTCTGATGGTTGGTGAAAGAAGTCACCCCGGAACCTGTTGTTCCTGGCTTTTATGCTGCGGTACCATTAAGGGAGAGGGACAGAAAGAGAGAGAGAGAAAGAAAGAAAGCAAAAGATAGAGAAATAGAGAGAGAGAATGACAGAGAGGAAAAAAAAAGAAAAAGAGAGAGGTAAATAGAGAGAGAAACAGAGAGAAAGATGGTGCAATAAACAAGTCTTGGACATATTATTTTAAAGGCATAATGAGATTACAAATACAATCATGTTTCACTGATCAATATTTGGTTTTCAAATACCTATCACATATTTCACATTTCACAGAGGAAATTTCTGTAATTTAGTAGTGAATTGTTATGAGATGTATAAAGTGTGTACAATTTTAAGATATTGATGATAGATACATTACAATGCAATGATCATTAACTAATGGAATATCACTCTGGTGAACACAATAAAAAGAGATGTACAATATTATTTGTTCTGTACAGTGGTGCAGAGGAAAACTCAGTGCCCATAAGGTTAATTAAATTCATTGCTTTGCTAATCTAAACTTTCACCTGCTGATTAGCATTGAAATTGATTCTGAAACTCCTTATGGGGGTGAAGTGACATTAATCTAGCCTTTGTTGCTGAGAATGTATAAAATCCTACTCATGTTGCACAGAGATAAAATATCATTACTCTGACATCATCATTACAGCCATTCATATGTGAACCAGAGTGATTTGCTGATATTTAATAATCCTACCCTTATTTTTGATGTGGATCAAAACTAAGAAAAATGTTTGAACTAGGAGGAAAAAAAAAATCCACTGCTTAACATCAGTGCCAACGGTTCTTCGTTTGTTTTATTTTTTTTAAGCCGGATGATTTGATTTTAGTTCTTTTTATCAAATAGAATTAAAATGCAGCAACAAGATTACATTTCACCTAACTTGCCAAACCTGCAGTTGGAACTGGGGTACTTGTACATATGACAATAAACTTGGCTGAGGCAAATTTCCTAACACCCCTGAACTTACTGCCCATGATGCCACTGGTGTTTAGGGCAACAATGAAGGTCCTCCATCCCTGGCAGTGATCAGGGCTTCCTTCCTCATGTCAGTAGCTTCCTCTCTGTTTCACTACTGTCAGTCATCCAAGTCCAGGGTGGAAACCCAGAAAGACTGCTGCACTCAGATGTAGAAGAATTCTTCACTGCTGTTTCCATAACAGTTTTGTTTTTCACCAGTCAGAGTTAGCCCTGAGCTGAATCCCTGAATGTGGAGTCCCCAGGGGTTCCTATCCTGGGGTCTGCGGACCCCTTATTTAATGGTATTAGTCCATGATGTTAAAAAAAAGTTGAGAACCCCTGCCCTTGATGAAATTTCTAGCATTTAACAGGACAAGAACAGCTGCATATAGGAGCCTGCAGGTAAGCCTTGAGGCACCCAATTTTCTGACTGGTAAATATTTTGTCATTCTGTCTTGGAATTCCCTACATGAGGGCATTATGAGAATACTCCTACCTTGAGAACTGAAGTGATTGGTTCAAAGTGGCAGTCAATGTAATTAAGATGGGCATTAAATGTTGACACAACAAACAATGCGCAGATGTGGTGAATTAATAACAATAATTGCAGTTCAACCCATTCAAGTTGTTTTGGGGTTTGCAGGCTGTAGCTACTGGGCCTTGTTCCAAATCTCTTTATTTATTCTTATTTCCTTCAGCACATATCTAATCTCAGTGCACAATATGGTCATCATTTGATGGGTCAGATAGTCATTTTCCATGTTGTATGATCCTGTGACTTTAAGTTGTGAACAGGTGGACAGCCAGAACTTATATAATTAAAAACTAATACGAATCGGGTTCCTTCACTTCTTGATTGCTGTAATTTTTTAATTTAATTCTTCTGTAATATATCACAGACACTTGAATTTGTCATTAAGTATCCAGAGCAGAATTTGAGCGGGTGTTTAGTACCGTCTGCCTGCGTTTCTCTGATCTCCCCCTCCCTTTCACTCACTGCTGTAGGAGGAAGGTGCAGAAGTCCTGGATCTTGGGCAAGGTTTGATTGGAGTGGTTTGTGAATTTTAGAGGACTTTGCAATCATTTTATATGTGTTTCTGGTTAGTTTTGTTTTATTGCTATTTTGTGCAATTTTGATGGGGCTGGACTGGCTCTCTGGCCTGCAACCAATGAGTGACACAGCACTAAACTGAATTAAATTGAACAAGACTAAACATGGTTAGACCGTTTCAAGGACTCTGTGGTTTGATGTTTAATATTCTGTGTTATTCACTCATTTTTTTGCCGTTTGCATGATTTTTTCTTTATTTTGTGCATTGGGTGTTTGATATTTTCTTTGAATGGGTACCATGATGTTTCTCTGTTTGGTGACTGTCTGTGGGAAGATGAACTTTATACTTTATTGTCACCAAACAATTGACACTAGAATGTACAATCATCATAGCGATATTTGATTCTGCGCTTCCCGCTCCCTGGATTACAAATTGATAGTAAATATTAAAAACTTAAATTATAAATCATAAATAGAAAAATGGGAAGTAAGGTAGTGCCAAAAAACCGAGATGCAGGTCCAGATATTTGGAGGGTACGGCCCAGATCCGGGTCAGGATCCGTTCAGCAATCTTATCACAGTTGGAAAGAAACTGTTCCCAAATCTGGCCGTACGAGTCTTCAAGCTCCTGAGCCTTCTCCCGGAGGGAAGAGGGACGAAAAGTGTGTTGGCTGGGTGGGTCGTGTCCTTGATTATCCTGGGAGCACTGTTCCGACAGCGTGCGGTGTAGAGTGAGTCCAAGGACGGAAGATTGGTTTGTGTGATGTGCTGCGCTGTGTTCACGATCTTCTGCAGCTTCTTCCGGTCTTGGACAGGACAACTTCCATACCAGGTTGTGATGCACCCTAGAAGAATGCTTTCTATGATGCATCTATAAAAATTCAAGTTAGTATGTATGCAATATACAACTTCAGGTTGTATATTGCATTCATACTAACTTCTTGCCTATTACACCACTGGTGTCTGGGGCAGCAATGAAGATCCTCCATCCCCGCTGGTGTTCAGGACTTTCTTGATCAGGTCAGTAGCTTCCTCTCAGTTTTCACTACTGTCAGTCATGTAAGTCCCAGGTGGAGTCTCAGGAATACCATTGCACTCAGATATAAAAGGATCCTTCCTTGCTGTTTCCATAACAATTTTCTTTGACCTGCACTGAACCCCCGATCCTGTGAACCACTCTTAGTCTGTCCTCCACCATTTGACCTGTTTGGCATGGGTGATCCCACCAAGAGTTCAAGTACAAAGCTCTGACTCTAGCCAACACAGTTTTCAGGGTCAATGAGGCACGCAAGCCTCCAAACCCAATGACAAGGTTCTGGTCCTCTTGGAGGTTAGTGCATATATACTTTGATAACAAATGTACTTTGAATCTTTGACTCTCTGAGATTTGGTGATAATAATGTAAAGCTCAGTATGGAGATTACACAACTAGCCAAGGTTACAGAGGGGTAAGGTTTTGTGTTTTACAAATCAGTTTTATTACATGTTTGGTCTTATTACATATAAGGTAGAGGTTGATAGATTCTTGATTGGTCAGGGCTTAAAGGGATACGGGGAGAAGGCAGGAAATTGGGGCAAAGAGGGAAAATAGATCAGATTTGATTAAGTGGTGGAACAGACTCGATGGGCCAAATGGCCTAATTCCACTCCTATATCATAGCCTTATTGTTTTACTTTAGTAATCAGAATCAGGTTTAATATCACTAGCATATGTCATGAAATTTGTTAACTTTGCAGCAACAGTACAATGCAATACATGATAAATAGAGAAAAATAAACTGAATTTTCGTAATTACATAAAATAGTCCTGTTAAAATTAGTAGTGTGGTAAGCAGAAATAAAAAAAAAGTAGTGAGGTAGTGTTCATGGGTTCAATGTCCATTTAGGAATCGGATGGCAGAGGGGAAGAAGCTGTTCCTGAATCGCTGAGTGTGTACCTCCTTCCTGCCCGTAACAGTGAGAAGAGAGCATGACCTTGTGGGTGTCCTTAAGGAAAGATGCCACCTTCCTGAGACGTCACTCCTTGAAGATGTGTAGGCTAGTACCCATGATGGAGCTAACTAATTTTACAGCTTTCTGCAACTTACTATGATCCTGTGCAGTGGCCCCCCCCACCCCCGTACCAGACGGTGACCTGTGATGTAGCTGATCAGAATGCTCTCCACAGTACATCTGTAGAAAGTTGCGAGTGTTTTAGGTGATAAGCCATATCTCTTCAAACTCTTAATGAACTGTCTTGCCTTCTTTATAGTTGCATTAATATGTAGTGTCCAGGTTAGGTCCTCGGAGATCTTGACACCCAGAAACACGAAATTTCTCATTCTTTCCACTTCTGATCTCTCTATGATCATTCTACCCTTTCTGGAATCCACAATCAGCTAACACTGAGTACAAGGTTGTTGCTCTGACACCACTCAACCAGCTGATATATCTTGCTCCTGTACGCCCTTTTCTCTCCATCTCAGATTCCGCTATCAAAGGCTGTATCATCAACAAATTTAGAGACAAAGTTTCATTCCATTCCATAAGATCCGGCAGACTATGGTGAATGTAATACCCTGGTTAAGATTTTTACTGTTATGCTGTAGGTATTTGATTTCAGCAGTTCTGTAAGAGTAGTCTGTTCTGCTTTCGGGCTGTTTGGGCTTCAGCTGAGATAAAAGGCTTTGTTGTTCAACCTGGGAATGTGGTATCAGTGAATCAGGATGATCGCATTAGGAGAACGCTGGGCAGAGAGATTTTGTGAAGGACACTGGTGTGGGTCGAGGTCATTTTTGTCGGAAGCTGGGAGAAGACAGGAGGGAAGGTGGCTGAGGATGCCATCCCTGTTGCATAAGGCGCTCTGTGCAGATGAATGGCTTCAAGGAAGAAGAACCAGTTCTCCCATGGGAGAGCCCATTTGTTCGAGATGGATTTCGAGCAACATACAGAAGGTGGTGTGTGCTTTCAAGCATACTGAGGGTCCAGCGCATGAGTTAAAGACTTGAGGATGAACTCCAACTTATGTGCACATTTGACTATTTAATTACAATGGATCCTTTCTGTTTTTTTTCTTTAACAACTCTTTGGTTAGCTTATGTTCATAAATATACATTCTTTATAATTGTATGTAGTGTACAATCTGTTATTTCTTGCCGACCAGCGATTGCAGGGGGCGGGGTGGGCAGTAAATCACACAGCATTCACACAAAACATGGTTTGGGTGGGTGAGACATCTCAACCTCACGGGTCTGGCGGGACCAAAGCCGTGTACATTCCGGACGTATAGAGCCTGGGAAGGGCAGGCTGCTCGCTGCAGAGTGCAGTGGCTGTTAGTGGGGGGCTAACGAGCTGCACTTCCAGAGGCGCCCAGTAAAAAGGGGTAAGAAGCCAGCTTCAGCCTTGAAAGAGATTAAAGCATACCATTGTTCCCAGTGCACTTGTTTACCAATTAGTTCTTTATTTGAACAGAAATTGCATTTTACTGGGTATTGTTTCCTTCCAGCTGATCCAGTATTTTTCAAGGTGACATTCAATTTACCACAAAATACTTAAGTTCTGGATATAATAAATGAGCCTTTGAGTGCTTGCTCAGGATTGATATTGTCATGCTGCCTATATAGGGAGCGGGAGGAATAAAATGGATTTTCCTGCAGAGGAACAGTTCATCATTCCAGTCGACACTTGTTATTGATCTCTTTCTATTTGTTTGTAATTTTGTTGCCACTGATTGAGCCATGGTTCTAAATCTTGAAATGACTTACACACTGTTAGGATGGAGCTTTACAGAGCAAATAAACTTCAAATGTTTCATTTGGCTTCCTGATTCATTTTGATTTATTGCAAATTAACAGCTGCTTTCTCATTTCATCCAACATCAATTCTTTGATTCTCACCAAACTTTTCCATCACCAACCCCGTGTACTTTCCTATCTCACTAAATATGCACAATAATTACGGTATTCTGATAATATACAAGACTCTTATTCATCCTCCTCCAAGAGGACCACAACCTTCTCATAGTTTGGAGGCTTGTGTGCCTCAGTGACCCAGACATCTCCGTTGGCTGGAGTCAGGGCTTTATGTTTAGATTATGAAGACACGCAGTCCTCTTTTATTGTCATTTAGTAATGCATGCATTAAGAAATGATATGGTATTTCCTCCGGTGTGATATCAGAAAACACAGGACAGACCAAGACTGAAAAAACTGACAAAACCACATAATTATAACATATAGTTACAACAGTGTAACAATACCATAACTTGATGAAGAACAGTCCAGAAGCACAGTAAAAAGTTCAAAGTCTCTCAAATGTCCCACATCTCACGCAGACGGGAGAAGGAAGAAAAACTCTCCCTGCCATGCCCAACGACAGTCCGAATCTGAGTGATCCGAAAATTTCGAGCCTCCAAATCCGCTCTCCGACACCGAGTACTGAGCGCCATCTCTGTCCGAACGATTCAACCTCAATCTCGGTTGCCAACAGCAGGCAAAGCCGGGGGTTTTGAGGCCTTCCCTCCGGAAGATTCCCAACTGCGCAGTAACGACAGCAGCGAACGAGCAGTCCAGAAATTTCTCCAGATGTTCCTCTGTGCTTTCACGTCCGTCTCCATCAAATCAGAATTGTCCACGGCCCCTATTTAACAGATACGATATCATTTTTCACCAGAGGGCTGCGTTTTGGCTCTTGGCAGAGTTGCCCATGTCAAACAGGTCAAAAGGTAGAGGACGGACCAAAAGCAGTACACTAAGTTTGGGGGTTCAGTTCAGGGTAACAACTCTGACTAATAAAACAAAATTGTTATGGAAACAGCAATGAAAAATCCTTCTACATCTAGGTGTGACAGTATTCCTGAGTCTCCACCCTGAACTTACATGACTGACATTAGTGAAAACCGAGAGGAAGCTGCTGATGTGATGACACAAGCCCTGAGCACTGCTGGAGGTGGAGAACCTCCATTGCTGCCTTAAGCTCCAGTAACGTAACAGGCAGTAAATAAGTAAGTTAGTCATGCTAATTTGTTTCTTTATTCGTCAAATGGAGGTAGTTCATTTTCTATTTAATACCGTTTCATATGCATTATCAAGGACTCCCACCATCCACGTTACGCTCTCTTCTCACTGCTGCCATCAGGAAGGATGTATAAAAGCCTCAGGTCCCACACCATCAGGTTCAGGAATGGTTATTACCCCTCAGCTATCAGGTTCTTGAACCAGAGTGGATGATGGAATAGATGGCATTGTTGCCATGTTTGCAGATGACACCAAGATTGGTGGAGGGGCAAGTAGTGTTGAGGAAACAGGTAGGCTGCTGAAGGACTTAGACAGATTAGGAGAATGGCCAAGAAAGTGGCAAATGAAATACAACGTTGGAAAATGCATGGTCATGCACTTTCCTAGTAGAAATAAATGTGAAGACTATTTTCTAAATGGGGAGAAAATTCAAAAATCTGAGATGCAAAGGGACTTGGGAGTCCTTGTGCAGAACACCCTAAAGGTTAACTTGCAGGTTGAGTCAGTTGGTGAGGAAGGCAAATGCAACGTTAGCATTCATTTCAAGAGGTCTAGAATACAAGGACAGGGATGTGATGCTGAGGCTTTAAAAGGCACTGGTGAGGACTCACCTGGAGTATTGTGAACAGCTTTGGGCTCCTCATCTAAGAAAAGATGTGCTGGAATTGGAGAGGGTCCAGAGGAGGTTCACAAGGATGATTCCAGGAATGAAAGGGTTGTCATATGAGAAACATTTGATAGTTCTGGGTCTGTACTTGTGGAATTTACAAGGATAGGAGGGGAGATACTATTGAAACCTTTCAAATATTGAAAGGCCTAGACAGAGTAGATGTGGAAAGGATGTTTCCCAAGTTGGGGGAGTTTAGGACAAGAGAGTACAGCCTCAGGATAGAGGGGCGTCCATATAAAAAAGAGATGCGGAGAAATTTCTTTCACCAGAGGGCAGTGAATTTGTGGAATTTGTTACCACAGGCATCCGTGGAGGCCAGGTCATTGGGTGTACTTAAGGCAGAGATTGTTAGGTTCTTGATTGGACATGGAATCAAAGGTTACAGGGAGAAAACTGGGGAATGGAGCTGAGGGAGTGAAAAAATGGGATCAGCCATGATTGAATGGCGGGGCAGACTCGATGGGCCATATGTCCTAGTTCTGCTCCAATGTTTATGGTCGTATGGTCTTATTATTATGATCACTAGAAGCAAAGTGTTCCCCTACACAAACTTCTGTCACCTGCCCTGTCTCATTCCATAACGGGAAATCAAGTATTGCACAATCTCTCATTGAGACAGGCGACAGCTGAGTGCCTAGTGGGGGCCAAAGGTGAGTGAGCAGCACGACAAGCCCTTTCACCAGAGATACCACCCCTCACTGGACACCCTATACACAGAGATACTACCCCTCACTGGACACCCTATACACAGAGATACTACCCCTCACTGGACACCCTATACACAGAAATACTACCCCTCACTGGTCACCCTATACACAGAGATACTACCCCTCACTGGACACCCTATACACAGAGATACTACCCCTTACTGGACACCCTATACACAGCAGCGTACACGGAATGAATTCCTCCGTAGGTAACTTATGAAATAATATAGTTTTATATTATTGTAGTAGCATTGTTAGTTTCTAATTTGTTCTGTATTTTATCTAAATACACAATCTGTTACTCAGTTAATGGTAGTTTGTGTTTTTTTTATACATTTTTAACTACTTCCATGAAACTTCGGGTAATTAGGGCAGCTGCTTAATTGGACCAAACTGTGCTAGTCGCCTTGTCTTCCAATTAGCTGCAATCATTGTGTAACAGTTGTTCATATTCTAGGTCAATTGGCCTCATTCTGCAATGGAAGCCTATCGATAATGGGTACCAGAGGACGTGTTGTAGCCAGTGCTGTCAGCTGTTTCTTGATTTACATTGGCTTTTGTAATGGTAGGACCTCTGGATGAAGTCAACATGAATTCTGCACTCAAATACATCTGGTAAACCATCCTGATAGTATTTTGCACTCACACAGTGTATCTCACCATTGTAGCTCCGACCCTCCTTCTGTCTGTTGTTTAGCAAATAGTTGTCTTGTGAACGTTGATGTGATTTGTTGGTTATACACCTGGATAATTTGGTAAAATGGTGCCAGCGAACAATGGTATCACGGATGGCATTCTCCAGATTGTCCATGGGACTCTTTCATAGAAACATAGAAGACCTACAGCACAATACAGTCCCTTCGGCTCACAATGCTGTGCCGAGCATATACTTACTTTAGAAATTACCTAGGGTTACCCATAGCCCTCTATTTTTCTAAGCTCCATGTACCTATCCATGAGCTTCTTAAAAGAATCTATCATATCTGCCTCTACCACCATTGCCGGCAGCCCATTCCACGCACTCACCACTCTCTGCGTAAAAACCTACCCCTGACATCTCCTCTGTGCCTACTTCCAAGCACCTTAAAACTGTGCCCTCTCGTGTTAGCCATTTCAGCCCTGGGAAAAAGCCTCTGACTATCCACACGATCAATGCCTCCCATCATCTCATTCACCTTTCACTTCTTCTACGTCTTTTTCTTTTTTCTAATGTGATTCTGTTGGAGCCTGTCACCTACAGTTTGATGGTGTGGTTTCGGCCCAATTAAGTGATCTGGCACTTCGCTGTCTTCGAGAAGACTCTGGGAGGTGAACGGCCTCGAGGCTAAGAAGCCTAGAGACAGGGTGCGAGCCCATGATTGACTCTGTTTCTCTTGGATCTTGCCGATTAAAACATCGAGAAAGATTGAATACATCCAGGTGAGAGCAGAAGATGAGCGAGTACTCAATGCCATCTTCAGCCTCTCGTTGGCTGTGGCTAGAGGAAGGTGTCTGCGTGTGGTAGTCTCTTTCTCCCTCCCGCTCGCTGCTCCCAAATGATTTCTCTCTCCTCAATACTGTCAGAAGATGGTGCCGGAGCAAGGTTAATTGACACAATGTGTGGATTGGACTCTAGTTTATGTTATGATGGGTTTTCTGGTTTGTGATTGCGCTTTTTCCTGTCACTATTTTGGCTGACTGTGAATCGGACGGCCAGCAGACAACGAACACTGAACTGCACTGAGTGTGGACTCTTCAATTTTTTGTTTCATGTTCTGTGTTTTCACTTGTTCTTCCTTGTTTTTTGCGCAGGGTGGTTAATGTTCTTGTTGCCAATTGCACGGCTTTTTTTGCACATGGGGAAGTTTTTTCTTTGAATGGGTCTTGTGGTTTTCTTTCTTTTGTGGCTGTCTATGGGAAAGATGAATCTCAGCATTGTATATTGCAAAAATACTTTGATAATCAATGAAATTCGAACACATTGGATGTTATGAATCTTCTCCCAATCTACCCAGCGTACCAAGTATTAGTCTCCTCTCCTGGATTAAACTTTTTCTTGCCAACTCTTTGCCTCTCGCTTCCTCTTCAACACTGGCTACCTCACCTCTGTTCTTTTCATTCAGCTAAAGTAACTCATAAATCCACAGAATCATAGAGAAATACGCATAGAAACAAGACCTTCGATCCATCTAGTCCATTTCGAACCATTTAAACTGCCTATTCCCATTGACCTGCACCAGGACCATAGCCCTCCATACCCCTACCTTCCGTGTACCTATCCAAACTTCTCTTAAACTTTGAAATTGAGCTCACATGCACCTCTTGTGCTGACAGCTCATTCCACACTCTCACAACCCTCTCATTGAAGAAGTTTTCTATCATGTTGCACTTAAACTTTTCACCTTTCACCCTTAACCCATGACCTCAAGTTGAAGTCCCACCCAGCCTCAGTTAAAAAACCCTTCTTGCGTTTACTCTATCGACAACCGTCAAAATTTTGTATATCTCTTTCACATGTCCCCTCAATGTTCTACATCCCAAGGAATAAAGTCCTAATCTATTCAATCTTTCCTTATAATCCAGGTCCTCCAGTCCTGGCAACATTCTTGTAAATCTTCTCTATACTCTTTCAACCTTATTTACAACTTTCCTGTAGGTAAGTGACCAAAATTGTACACAAAACTCTAGATTAGACTTCACCAACATCTTATGCAACTTCAACATAATATCCCAACTCAAAGTGTTGCCTATCCACTTCCCTCCACAGATGCTCCAGGTTCTATCATCTGTAACCTCTCTGTGTCCATTAGTCTCCCAATTTGATGGTAATGGTCTAGTCCCTTCCTCAGCCACTTTTCCCTGTAACTATAGAGCTGCAACACTTGTTCCTATATCTCCACCCACACCACCATAAAGTACCCTAAATAGCCCTTCCAGGTGAGGCAGGCATTCACATGTATCTCCTCCAACCTTGTTTATTGGATCCAGTGGTTCCATTGTGACCACCTCTACATCGCTGAGACCAGGCCAAGCATACATCATAGCTGTCTGGTGCTCTCAGTGCTGGCCATTTTTGGTTCTCCTCTCCTTTCCCACGGTGATAGGTCTGCTCTCAGCCTCCTCTACCATCCTGGTGAGACCAAATGCAAACTGGGTGAACATCACCTCTAGTTCTGCCTGCTAGCCTACAACCTGATGACATGAATATCGACTTCTACAACTTCCAAAACACTTCTCTGTCTCTTTTCTCTCTCCTCTTGATCTACCTGTTTTTCTACTCCAATTCCAACCCCCTTCACCCTCTTTCTAGACCGTCCTCTGCTCATATATCTGTCATCAGTGACACACTCCACCCAGTGGGTCCTTCCAATGAATTTCCCTTCTGCAGCCTACTGTTTCTTCAACACTACCTGCCCCTCCACCAATCTTTGTATCATCTGCAAACTTGGCAACAAAGCCATCCATTCCATCATCTAAATCATTGATATACAGCATAAAACGAAGTGGTCCCAACACAGACCCCTGTGGAACACCAATAATCACTGGCAGCCAACCAGAAAAGGATCCTTTTATTCCCACTTGCTACCTCCTATTCATCGGCCAATGCTCTAACTATGCCTGTAACTTTCCTGTAATGCCACGGGCTCTTAGCTTGGTAAGCAGCCTCATGAGTGGCACCTTGTCAAAGGTCTTCTGAAAGTCCAAATATACAACATTCACTGTATCTCCTTTATCTATCCTACATGTAATCTCCTCAGAAAATTACAACAGATTCATTAGGCAAGGTTTTCCCTGAAGGAAACCATGCTGACTTGGTCCTATCTTGACTTGTGTCACCAAGTACTCCATAACCTCACCCTCAATAAATGTCTCATCTTCCTGACCACTGAGGTCAGGCTAGCTAGTCTATAATTTCCTTCTGCTGCCTTCCTCCTTTCGTATTTCATGTATATTCTGTGCCCCTATTGTAATCAGTGCCTCATCCATGTGGAGCACTGGTTCATCAGAAGAGTGAAAATAGTGAGCATTAATCAGAAGGAGTGATAAATGCAAAATGCTGGAGGAACTCAGTAGGTCAGGTAACATCTATGGAAAGGAATAATTCCAGCTCCTTCTCATTTCCTTTCCAGTCCCAATGAAGGGTCTCGGCCAAAAACATTGACTGTTCAGTTATTTCCATGGATGCTGCCTGATCTACTGAGTCCGTCCAGCATTTTGTGTGTATTATTCTGGATTTCCAGCATCTGCAGAATCTCTTGGGTTTTATGATCTGCAAGACGTTTTCTTCTCTGCGTTTGATCTGATGCCATGAAATTTCCAAGATGGCTCCATCCTTAATATGCCACTATGCAACTTCTGTCATTATATGCACTGACAGACTCTCATGTTGAAACAGAACTTCGGTGACTAGACCAAACGACACCATGAGACGAAAACACACACACACACACACACACACACACACACACACACACACACACACACACACACACACACACACACACACACACACACACACACCACAATCAGCATTAATTGTGAGTCCGCCTTTAATAATCACAGAAGCTGGAAAAGCACATACCAGTAATAATTAACTTCACAAGATTAAACAAAAAGCACAAGTGCTTAAGGACTCCAGTTAAGACAACAATTAGTAAATGCAGGTGCTCAAGAAAGCTAAATGCCCAACACTCTCTGGCTTATTGCAGATGCCAGTGGGGCTCATGATACCTTCTTTGCAATTTTAATCTCTGTCTTTATATTAATCATATGCAGGGACAATGATAAGGTACCTAGGACATGAGCTGACATTATGAACCTCATGGCTAATTTGTGGAGTTATGCTTTTTGGGCCTCAATTGTTCTTCTTATCTAAACATTTTTTGTGTTTTTTTTATCTTGGCTCGATTCTCACTATTTAGATTCCCTACGCTCTTCCTGAACTCTTCCCCTCATCATTTTAAACAGGTTTCAAAATGAAATTTGCCATTGGAAAAGTGTCCCACTCAAAATGATAACCAGCAATTCACTTTCAGATACTGACCAACACAAATGCTGTTAGTCTGCTGTTTGTGCTTCTGCATCAGAAATATTTTGTTTTTATGTATTTCTAGCATTATAGGTTTTACCATTCCCCGAACGCTATGAAGAATTCCATTTGTTCTGAGGGTTCTCACAGCCATGCTTTTCTAATGCTCTATCTTGCTGTTTGTCACAATTTCAATTTTTATGATTTTCTGTATGCTGCTTCATTATTCAATATCTCTTTCTTTATTATAGTGAAAGCTTTCTGATAACCCTTCTTTGAAAACCACTGCTGGAAGAATACATCAAGTGAATATGCACAATCTTTGCCAATCCTGTTTTATAAATAAGTGGAGATACAGACATTTATGAGCAGATGCAGAATAAGATATGAGGTGATTTAAAAGTTATTGGAAACAGCTTAAATTCACAGAAATTACATTAGATAGAACACAAAGATGATTAGATCTATGCTTCAACTTGATATATTTGAAAATGTCTCCCAAAGGTAAAAAGGAGCCTCTAGATTTTTTCCAGGCATATAAGTGTTCACCACTTAGTCTATTGTTATACACAAGTGCACTGCAGCTGCAGAGATTTTCATAGACAGAGCATGTTCTACTGCCTCAGGGCATTGAAAGTGTTTTATAACCAAAGATTACTTCTGAATTGCAGAAAATCATAAACACAAGAGATTCTGCAGATGCTAGGAATCCAGAGCAACACCCACAAAATGGTGGAGGAACACTGTAGGCTAGACAGCATTTATGGAGAAGAATAAACAGTCACTATTTTGGGCCAAGACTCCTGATGAAGGATCTTGGCCAGAAACTGTTTATTCCCCTCAACAGGTGCTTCCTTACCTGATGAGATCCTCCATTATTTTCCGTGTGCTATTCCGAATTGCAGACAACGAGGTGGCAATATCCCATAAACCAGGAAGGAAGTAAATTACCAGTTACATATTCTATTGCTGATATCACTAGTACCTAATTTGCATATTTAGACACAAACAACAATGCTACTTTCTTGTGGGTGTCTTGGTCAAACGTGGAAGATAACTTCATTCCCTGGTGATAAGTCCGCATGAATCCCAAAGGATATCCTGGACTTATTTTAATTTTTCACACAGTTTCTACAAAAAAAAATTGAAATTAGGAGTGTTGTAAAATAACAAGTTATTTATATATTTCCTTAATGAGATAGAGCCCAGCACCCCCTGATTTAACCTTAGCCTAATCGTTGGGCAATTTACAATGACTGCTTAACCTCCCAACAGGTATGCCTTTGGACTGTGTGAGGAAACCAGAGTACCTGGAGGAAACCCATGTAGTCACAGGGAGAATGTACCAACTCCTTACTGATAACGGTGGGAATTGAACCTGGGTCACCAGTACTGTAAAGCATTGTGATAACCACTACACTACATTGCCACCCATGTTCGGAATGTGCCCAGAGATAGAGAGTGAGGGTCTGCCTCGCCCAGGCGAAGGATGGGTCTCATTGGAATAGTGCGGGAACTCATGAGCAGGTTGGATTGAGGTGGATAATCAAAATCACCAACAACTGGCAGCTCAGGATACATAAACACAAGAGATTCGGCAGACGCTGGAAATCCAGAGTAGTGCACAGAGAATTCTGGAAGAACTCAGCAATTGAGACAGCATCTATGGAAAGGAATTAGGTGTTGATGTTTTTGGGCCAACACCATTTATCAAGATGAAGAGACCTGATGGCAGAGGAGAAAAAGCTGTTCCAAAAAAACTGAGTGTAGGTCTTCAGGCTCCTGTATCTCCTTCTTCATGATAGAAGGAGATAGGAGCGAGATATATCAACCAGTGGAGTGGTGCCGCAGCAACAACCTTGCACTCAATGTCATTAAGACAAAATAGCTGATTGTGAAAGACGAAACAACACACACCAATCCTCATAGAGGGATCAGAAGTGAAGAGAGTGAGCAGTTTCAAATTCCTGGGCATCAAGATCTTTGAGGATCTAACCTCGTCCCAACATATCAGTACAGTTATAAAGGCGGCAAGACAGTGACTGTACTTCATTAGGAGTTTAAAGAGATTTGGCATGTCAACAAAAACACTCAAAAACTTCTATAGATGTACCGTACAGAGCATTCTGACAGGCTGCATCACTGTCTGGTATGGGGTGGGGGGAGGGGGCTACTGCACAGGGCCGAAGGAAGCTGCAGAGGGTTGTAAATATAGTCGGCTCCATCTTGGGTACTAGCTGACAAAGCATCCAGGAAATCTTCAAGGAGCAGTGTCTCAGAAAAGCAGCATCGATTATTAAGGACCTCCAGCACCCAGGACATGCCCTTTTGTCACTGTTACCATCAGGTAGGAGATACAGAAGCTTGAAGGCACACCCTCAGCGGTTCAGGAACAGCTTCTTCCCTGCTGCCATCCAATTGTTAAATGGACGTTGAATCTGTGAACACTACCTCACTTTTTTTTAATATATTTCTGTTTTTGCATGATTTTTAATCTATTCAATGTACATATACCGTAATTGATCGATTATGTATTGCATTGAACTGCTGCTGCTAAATTAACAAATTTCACGACACATGCCGGTGATAATAAACCTGATTTTAATTCTGATTCTGACTTATCCTGTGAAACAGGTAAAAACACCTGTTGGGTATTGTAACCGCTGATGAAATGTATAAACACAGCTCCAGGTGCTCTGGTTGATACACACTGGAAAATGAATCATTCATATCAGGTGTCTTAAAAAGGGCAAGTAATAATCATTTCGCTAAAATCCTACATACACAAGAGTTTTGTTTGCCTATGACTGCAGAGGAAGTACAAAATATAGAAATAATCCATTTCTGCTGGTGAATGAATGAAGTGTAATCTGTAGATGGATAACAAGTTCCCGAGAAACAAAATTTGTATTTAATCACAGTGAAGTGTAAGTGAAATAGGAAAACCTTTATCAATCTTTACCTGTACAGATCATGACAAAATGGAAAATGCAGTGTTCAATTAGGCCATGAAAATTATGCTTCAGTTTTACAAATCCATGGTGTTCAATTCATTCTGAGCATTGTTTTCTTAAACAGACTTCATGGGTTTACAGCTAACAAACAGTGCAGCCATTAACCAGTTTGCTCCCAAGCTCTCCCAACCAACGAGCGCATCTACTTGAAATGTTGCCCAAGGAAAGCAACATCCATTATTGGGGATGCCCACCACCCAGGTCATGCTACCTTCTCACTGCTGCCCCATCGGGTAGAACGTTCCAGAGCCTCAGGACAACATTTGAACAGTTTTTTGTCTTCTGCTCTCTGATTGATCTTTCATTGATTCTGTTGTAGTGACTAATCTATATATTTGCTGAGAATGCCCGCAGGAAAGTGAATTTTGGAATTGCTTAATGTGACATATATGTACTTTGACAATAAAATTTACATTGAACTTTCAACCTTATCTTATGATGTTAATAACGTATTTTAATGGGGGTGAATTTTTTTGTTCTTCCACTTTTTCTAGCTCTATTTGAATGGTACTTGAAAGTTTAACCTGAAGCCATATGGATAAATAACTTTAATATAGGACAAAGACAAATTTAAATAACTATGCACTGCATGCAGAAAGTTCTACCAATTTAACACACACCTGACCAGATTAAATATTTGTATCTAGCTAAAAACATAGATAATGCTCTCAGATAATTGCTTTCAGACAAACTGGCAAATATTTGCAAAATAGTGTAATGAAATCAGAAAATTTTATTTCGACCTCTCAAACACAGTGAGAAAATTAAATAATCTAGATCTTATAAAGATAGATCAGTGTTCATAAGAATAAACTGGCAAGGTGAATTTAAATATATCATTATGGAAATGGTGAATTATTTTCTGACTTCATTTCAAAAAGCTGCGAATCAGTTTACTTCCATTACATTATTAGGGAGTGAATTCCAGATCAAAGTGAAGAATTGAAAGCGTTCTCCTGTTTACTTTAGCTCTTTGGGTTATCCTTTGAAATATGTTTGTTCTCTGGTTGTCAACTCTTCTGCCACGGCTCATATTCATTCATCCTTTCGTCATGTTAAGCATAGCAAATTTCCCTTCGATCTTCTCTGCTTTAAAGAGAACACCATTTTCTTCCAACCAGCGCTCACAAAATGCTGGAGAAACTCAGCAAGCTGGTCAGCGTCTAGGGAAAAGCATAAACAGTTGACGTTTTGGGCTGAGACCCTTAATCAGTACAGAGGGTCTGGGCCTGAAACATCGACTGTTTACTCTTTCCATAGATGCTGCCTGGTCTGCTGAGTTCCTCCAGCATTTTGCATATATTGCTTGGATTTCCAGCATCTGCAGATTTTCTGCTCATTGTGCTACCATTTTCTTCCAACTGTGTATGCCGCTGAAGTTTATCAACCTTCGATCTAATTCTGGTAAAATGTTTTCTGCACCCACTCCAAGGCCTTAGTAACAAATCAAAATTTAAAGAAAACTGCTGAACTTGGAAATATGAACTGAAAGCAGGAAATCCTGGAAACACTCATCAGGTCAGGCAACATCTATGGCAGGGGTTCCCTAACTTCTTTATGCCATGGACCACCACCATCGAAAAAGAAACTTAACTGAGGGATCTGTGGACCTAGGTTAGGAACCCTTGATCTATGGGGAGTTAAAAACTATATCTGTTTCATTATCCACAGAGGCTACTTCTTGATGAATATTTCTAGTATTTTCTGATTCTGTATTCCAAGGCTTTCAAACACTTGGTAAAGAGCAGGATTCCATTCTGCAACAAAAAATTTCCATTTCTCCAACCACTTTGGAATTGTACCTTTTATATTAGATAGCCTCTCCTTATTCTTTTCATAGAATGTTGTACTTCTTCCATTAAGCTTCTAATCCTTCTTATTTATTTATTGAGATACCATAGGCCTTTCTGGCCCTTTGAGCCATGCCGCGATTTAATCCTAGCCTAATCACGGGACAATTTTTAATGACCATTTAACCTACCAACCATAGCCTTTGGACTGTGGGAGAAAACCAGAGCACTCATAGGAAACCCATGTGGTCACAGGGAGAACATACAAATTCCGTATAGGCCACAGTGGGAATTTACAGTCACCTGTACTGTAAAGTGTTGTGCTAACCACTACGCTACTGTGCCATTCTTGAGAACACTTTTCACCAGCCTACCTCCCAATATTTTGTCTGAAATCCATCTCTCCCCTTCTCAATACTTAGCATGCTTTAAGTTTGTGTGATCTGCAAAGTTTGAAATATGGCCAAGTCAATGTGTTGTCAAGAAGGCGTACATATGGTGTGTTGGCATTCATCAACCGTGGGATTGAGCCCAAGAGCCGAGAGGTCATGTCACTGCTATGTAAGATCTTGGTCAGACCCCACATGGAGTATTATATTCAGCTCTGGTCATCTCACTACAGGAAGGATGTGGATACTATAGAGAGAGTGCAGAGGAGATTTACAAGAATGTTGCCTGGATTGGAGGGCATTCCTTATGAGAATATTGGCCTTTTTTCCTTGGAGTGATGGAGGATGAGCAGTGACCTGATAGAAGTGTAAAAGATGGTGAGAGGCATTGATTGTGTGGATAGCCAGAGGTTTTTTCCCAGGGCTGAGATGGCTAACATGAGGGGGCATATAGATTTGGAAATAGGTACTGAGGGGATTTCAGGGGTAAGTTTTTCAAAGCGAGTGGTGGGTATGTGGACTGCACAGCTGGCGGTGGTGGTGGAAGCAGATACAATAGAGTCTTTTAAGAAACTCTTAGATAGGTACATGGAGCTTAGAAAAATAGAGGGCTATTCGCTAGGGAAATTCTAGGCAGTCTTTAGAATAGGTTACCTGGTTGGCACAACATTATGGGCTGAAGGGGCTGTAATGTGCTGCAGATTTCCATGTTCTATGTTCAATCCTGTGTTAGTATGTATCTTGAGAGCAAGTATGAACAGCTTCTATCCTGCTATTATCAAACTCTTGAATGGATCTCTCATACACTAAAAGGACGATTTTTTTTAAATCGCTAAATTTACCTCATTGTGACCCTTGTACTGTATTTGTCTACCTGTATTGCCATTTCTCTGTAACTATAATATTTTATTCAGTATTATGTAAACACAAGGGATTCTGCAGATGCTGGAAATATTGAACCACTCACACAAAATGCTGGAGGAACTCAGCAAGTCAGGCAGCATCGACGAAGAGGAATAAATCCTTCATCAGGACTGGAATGGAAGAAGGATGAAGCCAAAATAACAAAGTGTAGGAGGGGAATAAGTACAAACTCTCAGGTGACAGGTGAGGGAGAAGGTAGGTGGGTGGGGGAGGGGTTTGAAGTAAGAAGCTGGGAAGGTATAGGTGGAAGAGCTGTAGGGCTGAAGAAGAAGGAATCTAATAGGAGAGGAGAGTGGACCATGGAAGAAAGGGAAGGAGAAGGGATGAGATTGTAATCTGAATGAGGAATTATGTATTTTGTTTTCATTTTTAGTACCTGCATGTAGTTTTGTATGGAATGATTTGTCTGGGTTGCAGGTAAACAAAACCTTTTCACCGTATTTCAATATAATAAATTAATTCCAATATTTAAAATGATAAAACAATGTTCCAGCCCACTACCTGAGGATTTCAATACCTCATTCCAGCACAATACCTGAAGATTTGCAATACCTTTTCCAGTCAGAAAACAACTGTTCACCATTAATCTGTTCCCTGACACCATACGCCACCAGATTACAGAGAGGTTGCTTTCCTAAAACAAAGTTCATTCCGCAATTTTTTGTAAAATGAACCCTTGGGAAACCTTGACAAAATTTGTTGTCTCTTTTGCATTTTGTGTCTATTTAGTTTTTTTCACATACAATAAGTTCTGTAAGCATGAATTCTTATTTTGTATCTCATATTATTTGGTAGTGATTTGTGAATTCCATGAGGGTGGATTTCCATTAACTGAACTGCAATGATGCAAGGACACAGTGTATTCATCAACATCATCATTACATGTCAAATCATATGACATTCGACAGAAGTGGTTTGCCATTACCACCTTCTGGGCAGTGTCCTTACAAGATGGCTGACCCCAGCCATTATCAATATTCTTCAGAGATTGCCTGCCTGGCGTCAATGGTCGTATAACCAGGACTTGTGATATGTTACAGCTGCTCCTACGACAATCCACCACCTACTCCCATGACTTCAGGTGACCCTGATTCGGTGGGGGGGGAGGGGGCTGAGCATGTGCTACACATTGCTCAAGGGTGACCTGCAGGCTAGTGAAGGGAAGGACCACCTTACACCTTCTGTAGAAAAATTTGCCAAGAACAATCATGGTCTATGATCGCCTACATCATATGACATGGCACATAATGATGATGATGTTGAATTAGCCTACAATTAGGATGTGGAAGCAAACCAGAGAAAGGGTTAGAAACCCACACGGTCACAGGAAGAATGTGCAAGTTTCACACAGACGGGGTCAGATGTCAGGGTCAAATTTGGGTTCCACGTAAGGCGATGTTTCTCTGTTATACCACGCATGGAGTTAAATTAAATTGATAATTTGTGGACAAGCATCAGAATATTAGCCAAATAAGATGTTGGTTTCTATTTAGTAACATTTATTTCGGAGAGGTGGAGAGAAGTTATGATGGCGCTAAATGGCGACTCCTTTGCTTACGTCTTCTATCTTTGATATCTCTTTTTTCCCTTTTCAAGTTTCTTTTGAAGACCCTGACCTGGAGTTACAATCTGACTTCGGTTCTTTTGGGAATGGGACCCACCCTCAGGGCCTCACAACTGCCTGCTTTTTGATATCCCAAGGACGTAGCCTGGAAGACGAGCGTGCCTTCAGGTTTCTGGATTTTCCTAGCACTGGAGATGCGCTGATTCTAGGCCAGTACCCCTGACTGAAGCATCGCTGGAGAACACGGAACATCGGGAGCAGCGGCTTAGCTGCCGGGGGTTGTGTGTCAGGAGAACTGTGCCTTTCTGGTGCCAACTCTCTGGGCGCAGAGCTCAGAAAAAGCGCCGTAACAGACTTTTAACATCGTAAATCAACGAGTTGTTTGTTATGTCTCCCCTCTCGCTGGGAAATGGGGACATCTCTTTTTCCCTTATTAGGGAAAGAGAGAGCCAGTGGTAAGTCGAATTACCAGGTCAACGAGTAGTCTTTGGGGTACTGCAAGTCTGTGTCTTTACTGATGCTTACTGCAAGCCTGAGTGCCTGATGGAGGGTGCTGACACTCTTTTGCTGTTGGGGGGGAGGGGGGTTGTTGCTTTGCTGCTGCTTGTGCATGGGAGGGGGAGCTGGGGGGTGGTTTGGGGTTC
Source organism: Mobula birostris (assembly GCF_030028105.1). Taxonomy (NCBI): domain Eukaryota; kingdom Metazoa; phylum Chordata; class Chondrichthyes; order Myliobatiformes; family Myliobatidae; genus Mobula; species Mobula birostris. The sequence continues at coordinate 10,463,937 of NC_092378.1, read as the reverse complement.
TAACATTTAACTGTCGTTTATTCTTTGTGTCACTCCTCTGTTTTCGCGGATGTTTGCGACGAAAATAAATTTCAGGATGTGTGTTGTATACATTTCTCTGACATTAAGTGTACCTATTGAATTGTATGGACTTTATTACTTACATCGTTCATATACATGAGGAGTAAAAATCTTTACGTTATATCTCCATCTAAATGTGCAATGTGCAATTGGAGTAATTTAGAATAAATATTATATATTATGTAGAACAGGCCAGTCAATATAATATAGAAATACAGTAACGTCAGCATGAATTAAGCAGTCTGATGGCCTGGTGGAAGAAGCTGACCTGGAACCTGTTGGTCCTGGCTTTTATGCTTTGGTATCATTTCCTGGATGGTAGCAGCTGGAACAGTTTTTGGTTGGGGTGACTCTGGTCTCCAATGATCCTTCGGGTCATTTTTACACACCTGTCTTTGTAAATGTCCTGCATAGTGGGAAGTTCACATCTGCAGATGGGCTGGGCTGTCTGCACCACTCTCTGCAGAGTCCTGCGATTGAGGGACGTACAGTTCCCATACCCGGCAGTGATGCAGCCGGTCAGGATTCTCTCAATCATTCCCCTATAGAAAGTTCTTAGAATTTGGGGGGCCATATTAAACTTCTTTAACCGTCTGAGGTGAAAGAGATGTTGTTGTTCCTTTCTCACCACAGAGCCGATATGTACAGACCACATGAGATCCTCGGAATGTTTATGCCGAGGAATTTAAAGCTGTTCACCCTCTCAAACCCAGATCCATTGATGTCAGTAGGGGTTAGCCTGTCTCCATTCCTCCTGTAATCCACAACCAGCTCCTTTGTTTTTGTGACATTGAGGGAGAGGTTGTTTTCTTGACACCACTGTGTTAGGGTGATGACTTCCTCTCTGTAGGCTGCCTCGTTATTATTTGAGATTAGGCCATTCAGTGTCGTGTTGTCAGCAAATTTAATTAGCAGATTGGAGTTGTGGGTGGTGACACAATCATGGGTATACAGAGAGTAAAGGAGGGGGCTTAGGACACAGCCTTAAGGGGCACCTGTGTTGAGGGTCAGAGGGGCAGAGTTGAGGGAACCTATTCCTACCACCTTCCAGCAATCTGACAGGAAGTTCAGGATCCAGCTGCACAAGGCAGGGTGAAGGCCAAGGTCTCTGAGCTTCTTGTCGAGCCTGGAGGGAATTATGGTGTCAAATGTTGAATTGTAGTCCAAGAACAGCATTCTTACTTCAGCATCCCTCTTCTCCAGATGTGTAAGAATGGTGTGCAGAGCCGTGGCTATTGGATCGTCTGTCAATCGGTTGTGTCGGTAGGTGAATTGTAGGGATTCAGTGTGGGTGGTAGCAAGCTGCCGATGTAGTCCTTGACCAGCCTCTCAAAGCATTGGTTTATTATTGAGGTGAGTGCGACAGGAGGCCAGTCGTTCAGATATGTTACCTGCGTTCAGACATTGAAACCTATTGAAATTTTATTTAGAGATTTAGCACGATAATAGGCCCCTCAGGCCCAACGAGCCCATGCTGCCCAATTACATCCATGTCACCGATTAACCTACTAAGCTGAGCATCGCTGGAATGTGGGAGGAAATTGGAGTGCCCGGTGGTAACCCATGCTGTCACAGGAAGAATGTGCAAACTCCTTACAGGCAGCAGTGGGACTGGCTCTGTAACAACATTCCACTAACCCTTACACTACCATGCCACCCCAGACTCATTTGTATTACTTACATCTGACATAGCACTTACACCTGAGGACACAGCCTCAGAATACTGGGACATCCATTTAGAATGGAGATGTGGAGAACATCTTCAGCTGAGAGTGGTGAATCTGTGGAACTTGACGCCTCAGGCAGCTGTGGAGGCCAAGTCATTGGCTATATTTAAGGCAGAGGTTGATAGATTCTTGATTGGTCAGGGCATGAAGGGATACAGGGAGAAAGCAGGAGATTGGGGCTGAGAGGGAAAATGGATCAGCCATGATGAAATGGCAGAGCAGACTCAATGGGCCAAATGGCCTAATTCTGCTCCAATATTTTATGGTCTTATGGTATTCGATTGCATGAAGAAGGCTTAATATAAAGGGTACAGTTCCAAGGAGGATGTTGAAACTTTTACCCTTTTGCAACTTGGCCTGACTATGACTGTAGCCTACCCTGTAAAGTTAACTTCTAGAACCACATCTGACAAACCTTCTGTCAATCACAAATAATAATTTCTTCAAGTATCAGACCATCAATCTCAGAAGTTCAATGTGATGCAACAGATCGATTGTATCTTTGCCTAATAGTCTGAATGGGTTTTACATATTGGAAAACTGGTTTGGTGCCTTCGGATTTTCAGCTGAATAAGCCATACAGTGGGTTTGACAGTCAGTTTACACTCAGTTTGTATTGCTGCATAAAGTAAAATGTATTGCCCAGGGGGTTTGCTACTTTGAGTAGTAAAACTGATACAAACACTGATGACTTAATAGTGTGGTATCTCGATGTACAGAACACAGCTCTAGCTTTACTATTACAAACACTCAGTGTGAAATGTAACAGGGGTTCCCATAGACTGCTGAGTTAATGGTAAGGCTCCATAGCATGAAAAAGGTTGGGAACCCCTGCAAGCCCTGGATTATGTCTTGTATGATATCTCTCTCTCTCTCTCTCTCTCTCTCCCTCCCCCCCTTTTCTCCCTATCCCTCTCCCTCTCCCTCCTTCTCTCAACCTCCCCTTTTCTCCTTTCTCTCTCTCTATCCCCTCTCTCTTTCTCACTCTCTCTTTCCCCTCTCCCATTTTCCCCTCTCCTCTTCTCTCCTCTCCCTCTCTCCTTCCCTCCCTCTCCTTCTCCCTTGACAGCCAAAACTGCTACACAGAAGTATCATGACTGGACCCTTTAATTATGCAGCACACTATCTAATGTACTATGTTCCTCGAGTGTGGCAGTAAAGGAGCAGATATTCATTAAATGATGCATTATACGACAGTCCATGCATTAAACAGAGTCTAATGATGATTAATAGGCAAGTGTGCCTCAACAAGCAATTCCTCTTCAGAAAAAAAGCTTTATATAAGCTCATGATTAGACAGTTTTACTGAATGCATCGCATTTGTATTGCGAAGGTTTTTGTGTACTTCTGTGCAGTCCAACTCATTTGAATGTCGACATGTGATATTTTGCTTTCTTCAAGTTAATGCTTGAATATATTGCAGAATATTCAAACAAATAAATGAGGAAAGACCAGTTTAATTTCTTCACCCAAGGCTACCCATATGAATATAAAGTGCCTGAGGTAGTTGCCAACATCTTTTCAGCACTTTTCAGCACTTTGTATTCTGTGCTAGAATACAAATTACATTCTCATTTTGTCATAGCTCTGGTCATAAATGTTTCAGCATACAAATCTAATTAAAAAAGATAGGTTACCAACATTAGGAACAGCACTAAGAATTGAAATATATGTGAGATCTTTCAACAATGTATATGCATTTCTGGGATAATTATATTTCCCTTATTCAATGGCATTCTAAAGAATTTCCAAAGCACAGTAAGAACTACATCAATCTCACCTTTATATCAGATGATTAGCAGTGTAATCACTTGAGTTGAGTATGATGTTGTCCTCAGGGACCGTCTATTGGTGGGTCTTCAGGTGGCTGTGGAGGCTGATCCAAGATCCATATATTCTGGTGCCATGTGGGCAAGAGTATGTGGTAGCTGTGGTTAATGGTCAGGTCTGTTGTTGTTCAGCCTCTCCTTTCGCAGCTGCCGCCTGTCCCCCGTGGCACAGCGGAGGTCGATCTCATGTAGCACAGCCCCCTCTTGAACCGATTTCCTCAGGGTGTATCTATTGAGTGCAATATGTTGCCAGTTTTCAGATGTAATGTTGAGATTCTTCAAGATGATTTAAATGCTATATTTGAAGCATTTCATTTACCCATGAGGGGCTTGCTGACCTTTCTAAAACAGTGAGTAAATTATCTGTTTGGGGAGATGTGAGTCAAGCATCTGGAGGATATTACCTCTTCACTGAACAGCTGAGACAACTAAAGATTATTGGATACCACCACATGGTTAATAAATGACACTAAATTTATGCTGTACTTGCAGAAGATCATGGAGTATAGGTCAGCTGGCCTTTCAAAGTTACTTTTCCATTTATGGAGAATCTCTGTCTTATCGCCATTTTCTAACACAACCACCAATTTCCTTGATTTGCTTAATATATACAAGCCTATCAATCTCTCTTTTAAATAGACAGAGTCTCCTCCTGGTGTAGAAAATTACAATGTTCACCATCTTAAACAGCTAATCCTTATTCTAAACTTGTCCTCCCTAATTCGAGACTTCTCGGTCAGATGAAACATCCCTCCTGCATTTGATCTGTCAAGTCCTCTAACAATTGTAAACACAAGAGATTCTGCAGATGCTGGAAACCTTGAGCAACACACAAGTGGTTGGGGAATTCAGCTGGTCAGGTAGCATCTATGAAGGAGAATGAAAAGTCAGTGTTTTGGGCCAAGACTCTTCATCAGGATTAAATAAAAAGACTTGGTCGAAAACATCGACTGTTTATTCCCCTCCATAGATGGAAACTGAGCAGTCAGGTTCTCTCCAACATTTTGTGTGAGTCCTCAAACAATTTTATGCATTAAGCTGAAATCTTCTCTCATCTTTCTAAAGTAAAGAATGGATTTTCAGTTTATTCAGTTTCTCCTCATATGGTAAACCCATCTATCTGAGAACTAGTCCTGTAAATTATCACCGCCCTCACACTTCGGCAACTACGTTCCTTCATAGGTAAGGAGACTAAAATTGTTAACTCTGTGGTCTCACAAAGACCATCTGAAATTGCAATAAAAGGAGCATAGGAAGAGGAACAGGCTACGTAGCTCATTAAATATATTAATTTAGTCTGCAAAATCAAAGCAAGTTTGCACCCTATCTATTGTGAAGCCTATCCTTCCAATAACATTCCATCAATATTAGAATAAAAACTGACAATAGATCTAAGGTCTCTAGGAAGGGATGTCCGTATTTCCACTATTCTCTGCATACAGAGGTAGTTCCAGACCTTGCCTTGTTCCTGAAACGCCTTGCCTGGTCTGTAGATAATGCACCTTACTTTAAGACAGTTTTGCAAATGGAACTATCTTTAACTTGTTTCTCTTAATATCTTGAAAACTCCAATCATGTCTTACTGAGTTTGTGAAGATGAAAACAACAACGTTTCGTGCAGGTTGATAGGGTGGTTACGAAGGCAAGGGATTCAGTTCAAGAGCCACGAGCTAATTTTGCATCTCTACAAAACCCTAGTGCACCACACTTGGAATATTATAGGAAGGAAGTATTGTAGAAGCTTTAGAGAGGGTGCAAAGGAGACTTACCAGGATGCTGCCTGCATTAGAGAGCATGTCTTATGAGGATAGGTTGAGCGAGCTAGGACTTTTCTCGTTGGAGCAAAGGAGGATGAGAGGTGACCTGATAGAGGCGTACAAGTTGATAAGTGGCATAGATTGAGTGTACAGCTGGAGACTTCTTCCCAGGGAGAAGGTGGCTAATAACAGGGTCATAATTTTAAGGTGATTGGAGGATATTAGTGGGGAGATCAGAAGTAAGCTCTTTTACACAGAGAGTCATGAGTGTGTGGAACACCCTTCCAGACTTGGTGGTAGAGGCAGATACATTAAGGGCATTTGGGAAATACTTAGGCAGACACAGAGGTGAGAGAAAAATGGAGAACTGCGTAGGAGGGAAGGGTTAGATTGATCTGATTAGTAGGTTAAAAGATCGGTACGGCGCCATGGGCCGAACAGCCTGTACTGTGTTATAGTGTTCTATGTTCTATTACCTTTGTTCTATTGTGGAAACAGTTTGATTTTAAACTTCTACATTGTTATTCAAAACAAAGCATCACTACCATCAAGTAGTATTTGATTCGATCTTTTCCAGTATCTCATTATTCCATCAGTAAGAATAATATAAAGTTCATTTATTTCTCTTGAAAGTATTCACATGAACCGAATGCAGGTGGAGAGACAGTTGTCAGGTGATACCAACACCCCATTTTGCATTGTAAATATGTTGCTGCTCCTTCAACACTGTGAGATCAAAATCTTCTTATTCCCTTCCCTGCATCGTGGGAACAGATTCAGTACACCAAGTCAAGTCAAGTTGTCAAGTGGCTTTTTATTGTCATTTCCGCGATAAGCTGCTGGTACAGTACACAGTAAAAACGAAACAACGTTCCTCCAGGACCATGGCGTGACATGAAACAACACAAAACTACACTAGACTAAATGAGACGACACAAGGCTACACTAGACTACGTAAGACAACACAAAAACTACGCTGGACTACAGACCTACACAGAACTACATAAAGTGCGTAAAACAGTGCAGGGCAGTACAATAAATAATAAACAAGACAATAGGCACAGTAGAGGACAAATTACAATATAATAATAAATGATGTAGATGTCAGTCTAGACTCTGGGTATTAAGGAGTCTGATGGCTTGGGGGAAGAAACTGTTGCACAGTCTGGTTGTGAGAGCCTGAATGCTTCGGTACTTTGTGCCAGATGGCAGGAGGGAGAAGAGTTTGTATGAGGGGTGCGTGGGGTCCTTCACAATGCTGTTGGCTTTACAGGTGCAGTGTATCAGTTCAAGAAGGCTGATCACTATGATGTTCTCAAGGAAAATTAGGGGTGTGGTCTTCCCAAGGATTACCATAATCCATGAATGAAAAAGAGGCAAGTTCAGTTGTTTTAAATCTAAGGATAGTAGAATCTTTCTCAGCGGAGGCATTAAAGGATATAGAGACTAAGGTGGATTGAGTTTCAGAGATGTCAAGGCAGGCTTGAGGTGGCTTGGTACAGTACATGAAATAACTTCCTTAGCAGTGAGAAATCGTAGACTCCCAATGTCTCAAGCCACATTCAGGCTGGGACGGTAAGAAAACTATGGTCTGTTAGACCATCAGTACCCTGTCTCTGCACACCCTTTGCTACCATTTCCCATCACTTCCATCTTCACCATGCTCTCCCCATTTTAGCATCTGCATTGTACCCTAAGTAAAGTTCAAAGTTTATTTATTATCTAAGTGTATATATATTATAGAACCTTGAGATTCGCCTCCTTCGAGGCAGCCACAAAACAAAGAAACCCAAAAGAACCTGTTAAAATAAAAGCCAGTCAAACATGAAACGTGCAGAGAGAGAGCAAAAAAAAACAACACAAGCAAGCAAATAGTACCCAGAATGAAAGTGAGCCTGCAGACATGAAGCCAGCTGGAGTAGGCCATAACCTCTGTTCAGTGGTCAGCAGAGTAAATGTCACGGAATAGGCAGCGGAGAAAACGTCACGGAGCGGTCAGCAGAAATAGCCTGATCCTCGCCGCTTATCCTGACACCATGCCTTTTCAATCCGGCCCAGCATTTAAAGCGTCTTACTTAGTGAATTAGTCTAGACCTGTCATTACGTTGCTTCAGAATTTTCAACACTGAAGTCCCTGTTGCAAGTGACATTATTTAGTGATTTTTAAAAAAAATTCTGCATTATAAATGTATTATCCCTTCTAGATCTTCCATAAGATATTTAACTGTTAAAGTAGTCATCTACTTAGGATAGTAAGTCAATATATTCTGTTTTCTCCTTTGTTAAGAATATGACTGAAAGATCTGAATGCCTGCAAAAATCATGTATTTTCATACAACATTAATTTATTTCATGGCAATGAAATGAAAATAGCTGGAACATGCATAACATAACTCATAAATGTCTCCAATAAAGTGCTTTAACTTTTTGTAACCTTGATATTTTGTAACCAGGATTGAAAGGCTTGTCATATGAAGTGCTTTTGACAGCTCTGGTCCTCTAATCGCTGGAATTCAGAAGAATGAGGGGTGACCTCATTGAAATCTATCAAATGTTGAAAGGCCTCAACAGAGTGGATGTGGAGAAGATGTTTCCTACGGTGGGGAGGTAAGACAAGAGGAGTCAGCCTTAGAATAGAGGAGCATCCTTTTAGAACAGAGATGAGGAGGAATTTCTTTAGCCAGAGAGGGGTGAGTCTGTGGAATTCATTACCACAGGTAGTTGTGGAGGCCAAATCATTGGGTATATTTAAGGCAGAGGTTGATAGAATCTTGATTAGTCAGGCATTGAAGGGTTACAGTGAGAAGGCAGGAGACTGAGCTGGGCTGGGCTGAGAAGGAATATAGGTCAACCATGGTGAAATGGCTGAGCAGACTCAACGGGCCTAATGGCCTGATTCTACTTCTATATCTTATGGTCTTATAATACAAATGTTTTTTAGGTTGCAGAGGACAATTGCAAGGAACATACTTCCAGTTGAATTCGAGATCAGAACCAAAAGCAGTAAATAAAATAATATACTAATAATTCAGGTAAAAGTTCTATACCTCGACACTGATTAGGTATGTTATCATAGGATGCATTTGAGATGAATAGAAAGACAGATTGAAGTGAAACTGGATTAGTATTTTAATAACAGGGCTAAAACAGCAAAGTAATGAGGATACTACCCAGACTAGATTTGCGTGTGGAAGATTAACTAAGGTATTTATGATGATTAAAGGGGTCATTGGTTAAATAATGAGAAATTATTTTCTCTTTATGGTAATTAAGAACGCCATCATTACTTAAAATCAGAGTAAACTCATTGAGGATGAGCTCAGGAAGGAGCCCTTCACGTAAAAGGTTGTACAAATTTGGAATCATCTCTCCCTCAAGAATCAATCAAAAATTTTAAAGCTGAGGTGAAAAAAATTGTTAGATAATTTTCATACTTCCTTATGCTATCGAAGGAGGACATTCCAGCCCTGTCAACTCTCATTAACCCCATTATCCTACATATTTCCATGTAACCCTCACATATGCCCCTCTACAGCATCCTATCCTCCCCTTTTCTAGTTCACCTACCACCTGGCACAATTTACAGTGGCCATTTCACCAAATAACCAGCACATTTTTGGGATGTGGGGAAGGCAGAGCAGCAGGTCATAGTTGAAAGTGAAATCTCTGCACAGATTACGCCAAAGGTCAGAAGTGAACTCTAGTCATCGGAGGTGAGAGGCAGTTATAATGTCTTGCAAAGCCATGTGCACACCAGACAAGATATTGCATGTTATGGAGCAAAGGAAGGTTAGGGTATAGAAATGATCAAATTGAATAGTAGAACAGATTTGAGGGGCTGAATGGCCTTCTTTCTTATGTTCTCAGGGTTAAGGAAACTAACTTGGGGGCAAAGACAAGAACACTGGAAAACCTATTGACTTCAGTAACAAGCTTAAAACCAACCATGGATACAGGTCATGACCCACCCAATTATGCCCAGTAATTGAAGAGAAAAGAGTGAACGGTCAGATGAAATAAAGTTCAAGTTTATTGCCATTCAAAAACGTTCCTCTGACACCGAGGTGCAACACAGTACATACTGCATATCACTGTTGCTCCTTCTCGCGCCTTGTGGCACATCAGGCGGCATTTTTACCACTTCTGTAGCATTTGGCAGTTTCTTACGAGGCCATGTTGCTAGCCCAATGCTCAATCCAGCATGGATGGAAAGTGCGCAAGGAGCCAGCCTGATTTGAACTCAGGACCATTTGGCTCAAAGTCCACTACACCACTGGCTGGCAACATATGCAATTTAACCAATTTCCCCTGGGATCAATAAAGTATGACTATGACTATGCAGCATAAAAATAATATTAACAGATAATACAAAATTATTCGGTAGATGTACAAGTTGACAAAAAGTGCATGCGTCAACACATAATTAAATATATAACAGTATAATTCTACCGGCACTGTGCACTGGGTGGTAGTCGGTTGTTCTAAAGTCTCACAATCTGGGGGTAGATGATGTTACCCAGTTTACCAGTTCTTGTTCTTCTACTGTGGTATCTTCTGCCTGCCAGAAAGAGGTCAAAGAGGTTGTCGGACGGATGTGAGGGGGGTCATCATTTGTTTCTTCACCCTTCCGCCTACGCATATGCTGAGAAGACTAATATCATGGCTATTGGCTTGAGCACCAGAAGCTGAAGAAACAAATCCATTGAGTGAAGAGAGGACAGTGGTGAGCTTTACAGACTGGATTCCCCTGCTTTTCCTCCAAGCAAGAGTTAACTTCGTACATTTTTTTTGTGACATTGGCGCCATTAGAAAATCAATAATTTATTGCCTGTGCCTAATTGTCCTCCAGAGCTGTTGGTGAAGAAACTTAAACCATGCAGACCTTTTGATGATAGTACTCCTACGATGTGGATAAGAAGGGAAGCCCCAGGATTTAGACCTGTACAAATGAAGGAGCAATTGCTAAAATTAGATCTTGGGTATCTAGAGAATCAGTCAAAATCATTTGCTGACTTTGAAGCCCAAGATCAGTTTGAACTAGGTAATGGCAGGTGGGTGTTACAACATGAGCAGGTGGGGATCATGAGAGAGAGGAAGCCTTAAGACCACACATAATATTCTAGTAACAGCATTTTCCCCTCTGCCATTAGATTTCTAAATGGTTCCTTACACTCTTCCTCTTTTGCACTTACTTATTATAACAGAATTTTTTTTCTTGGATGGTACTGATGCCACAAAGCAACAAATTTCATGACATATATCAGTGATAATAAACCTGATTCGGATTGTGGAGTTGTATTTTTTTTTACACTACGTCACTTTCCATTTTTCTAGTTTCTATTTATGATTTATAATTTAATTTTTTAATATTTACTAATTTTTACTATTTTTAATATTTAATATTTGTAATCCAGGGAGCGGGAAGCGCAGAATCAAATATCGCTGTGATGATTGTGCGTTCTAGTATCAATTGTTTGGCGACAATAAAGTATAAAGTATATACTCATGTATCCAGAGTGAGATTTGAATCTACTTTGATGACAGATGAAGCACTGGAATACAGTTCTTATATTAATACAACATTATTCGATATGTTCATACTTGTTCGTTCATTAGGCGAGTGTTGTATGATGTGGGCGCTCATGGTCTTTCATGACCATGATTGTTCTTGGCACATTTTTCTACAGGAGTGGTCCGCCATTGCCACCTTCTTGGCAATGTCTTTACAAGAGGTGTGACCCCAGCCATTATCAATACTCCTCAGAGATTGTCTGCCTGCCATTAGTGGTCCCATAACCAGGACCTGTGATATGCACCGGCTGCTCATACGACCATCCACCACCTGCTCCCATGGCTTCACGTGATGCTGATTGGGGGTGCTATTAGCAGGTGCTACACCTTGTCCAAAGGTGACCTGCAGGCTAATGGAGGGAAGGAGCACCTTATTCCTCCTTTGGTAGAGACATATCTGCACCCTGCCACCCAGTTATATTCTTGAACTATATTTCATTACAACCAGCTGATCTATAAAAGCATAGCAGCAATGAAAATATTTATAAGACACTTTTTTAGATTTTTTGACAATATACAGAACACAAGTAAAGAGTCGGGCTGGTTCATCGAATTATATATTAATGAGGACTGATGTTTCTGACTGTGAATGCTTTGCCCCTGGAAAAATCACAGTTATTAAAGGTAACTTGTTAAGCCTGAAGCTCGAAGGATCACTGGAGTAAAGTGGGTTTCTTATAAAAGTTGTTGTCACTTTGTATTACATCAAACAATTTACTTGCAGAGTACACTGAAGAAAAATAAATATGTGTTGGCAGTCAGCAAAGCTGTGGTGTCAATCACTGCACTGGGGCTTTTCAGAAATAATCAGAACATTTAAAAAGACCAAATCTTGCTGACTGTGGCCGGCAGTTCCGAAGGGAGCTGTTTGAACAGAAGTGTGTACCTGGGACCTACTAGTAGTCTAAGAAGGACAATTCTTGTAGGTCACCAGTCTCTGAACTCCCCACTCATTCCCACAGCCACGCTCAGTTCTCCAGCATTGTGCATAGGAATGGCCAAACCCAGCTCAGAACATGAGGTTCCTCGTATTCAATGGGGGTTAGTTAAGAATTTCAAAATAATCACCACACATCTTAGTCCTTGAGTTAACCTACTTCCATGGTAGTCTCTGGAGAGTTGTTACTCATTGCTCTCTCTTTAGTATACACCCCTGACATCAGAAAGGACACCCTGTAGAGAAAACTTCTCTTCTTAGTAACTCCATCATCTAAAATGGTCTAGTACGTAACAAATCTCAGCTTTTGTATCTCAACTTTTTGTAGGGTATCTTTAGCATTTTGAAAGATCCTTATCCATTATCCACTTGTCTGGCCATAAAAAAGAGCTTCACGTTGAACTCAAAATAATTCATAAGCATTTTACAGGTTAAACTCTTGTTGCCTGATGACTGGACGATGAATTGATTATTATAAATTCAGTATTCTTTCCATTGTTCTTTTTCCAATTACAAAAGGTAGTTGGCATCAACTAAAACAAAAAGGAAAATAAAATTGCCACTTAACATCTTTAAACTTAACTGTGATTTTCATCCCAGTTTATTTTATGATAATAATCATCTTTAGTAAATATAAAACAGTAATCACTTAGGGCCGCATAAAACCTGCACATAAATCTTTGGGCAATTATGTGCTGTAGTTATTATATTGGGAACACTTAAACTATGTGCATTTGTAATATTTCCAATGTTTTAATAATGTTAGGCAATATATTGTAAAGAATTATTTTATAGTGTGTAATTTACATTTTGCAGGGAAATGCCAAGATGTCTAAGATTTTCAGGTGTGCTGCGTTGTCAATGAAGAAGTCTGCTCAAAGAAACAGTATGTGTAAATTTTCTTCCCAGGCAAGCTGCTTTAGCTTCTTGAATTGAGTTTATTGAATAACAGTGGTTCTAATGTGAATTTGTATTTAAAATGATCACATTCTTTGTGATAATTTCATCCATTTTAACAATTCGGTAAGGCTCTAAATATCAGATCATTCAGAAACACTGAAGGATTTTGACAAGTTAGACAGCTGGATAAATCAGACATATTCAGCTGTGTGCAAATATTTTTTCTTGCATTTTCACTGGTGAGGCTTGATCTCAGCTATGAGCATGTTAGAATTCACAGGAAGAAGACCCTGCTACTGTGAAGGACATCTCTCTATTTGTGTGATTCACCTTGAGTGAGTAAATACATAAGTCATTAGAAAAAGCCAGTGATACACATTGATTGAAAGATCAGGGCCTTTACTTTCTTTTTACTGACAATTATATAGAGCTTCAGAAAATCACATTCTATTTAAAAGTATCTTTTAGATTTCAGTTGAGAGTGAACAGGAATGCATACTACTAGTAATGCTGTAACTTCATTTGTATCATGTGTAAATTCTAAGTTCAACATATGCAGTAATATTTAAGATAATTGCTGGTGTTCTTTTAATAAATATCCCAGTTAGAGTTTTTACTTTTGTGGTGTGAATCATTTACTGTATTAAAATTACACTGGATGCATAGGGCTCTATTCACAATGCTAAAAGTACTCTTAATGCTTGGATGACACGTTCCACTTGGCACTAAGTGGGTTATAAATTAATTGAGACTGTAAGTATCTGTTCTTAATACCCACTAACACTAATTCACCATCTGATTTAGTAACCTGCACGACTCAGTTCCTTGTTGATGTCGTCAACATTCACCAGTTAAACAGCAATGTTTAGAAATCAATCGAAATAATGATGAAAATAGTGTCACTGCTTTCAACTGATTATTAAAATATATAAATGAAAGTCACTTTATGCTGGTATTGGATCTTAAAGACGGCTGAGTTAACCATGTGGATCTTTCCCTTACTGTGTTTCAGATCTTCTGGCTGCCTTCCAGTAACACTATTAAAAGCAATTTCATTGCAGAAGTTCTGTTGGCTCTTCTGTGCTTAGTCAAAAGTGTTTTAACAGCCAACTAGAGATCTCATTAAATATTTATTGTGGTCTTGAAAAACATAAAGCAAGAGGAAATTGTTCAAAATTATGCATTGTGGTACATAAAAATGAGCAACATGACATAAAGTGTTAATGCGGTATTTTGATTCAAGGAAAGACTCTTGGGATGATACACTTGAAGATTTAACAGAGGAAATCACAGTAACAAAATAGTTTGTGTTGCGCTAAAAATATTGCCAGGCATTATTTTCTGAAGTAATTTTACATTTTTATGAAGACTCACCCAATATATTGTGTATTTTCCATCAATAAATTATTATAGTGAGTGTTTAGACTGGTGGAGTAGCAACTAGAGACTTAAGACCATTGATCCAGAGAGATGAGTTCAAGTCTCATCTTTCAAATAAGGAATTTAAATTCCATTTTTCAAATTAAAGCTCATATCAGTGATTAAGTTTGTGAACTGCTAGGAAGTTATATAAAAAAAGTAGCAAGTTCATGAATACCTTTCAAAGTTCAAAGTAATTTTATAATAAACGTACACATATATCAAACCTGAGATTCATTTTCTTGTGGGCATTCAGAGTATGTACAAAAAACACAATAGAATCAATGAAAAATTGCACCCAACAGGTTGGGCAAACAATCAATGTGCAAAAGACAACCATCTGTGCAAATACAGCACAAAAGAAAATAAATAAGTGGCTAGATAAGCAATAAATATTGAGAACATCAGATGAAGAGTGATGAAAGTGAGTTTATAGGCTGTGCGAACAGTTCAGAGATAGGGCGGGTGAAGTTGAGTGAAGTTATCCTCACTGGTTTAAAAGCCTGATATTCAAGGAGTAATAACTGTTCCTAAACATTTATTACTGGTGTGAATCCTGAGGCTCCTGTACCTTCTTCCTATGGCAGCTGCAGGAAGACAGCATGTCCTAGGTCAGGGGTCCTCAACCTTTTTTTCACCATGGACTGGTTTAATATTGACAATATTTTTGCAGACCGGCCGACCGGGGGTGGGGGGGGTTTGCGGGGGAGTGATCAAGTAGGTTTAAACTCACCTCAACATTTCTTTTACAGTTAGGGTTGACAACTTTCTCACTCCCAAATTAGGGACAAAAGTAGCAGTCAAATCCTGGGACACTTGTGTTTACCCCAGGAAAGACTACTATGACCATGAAGCCTTGCGTGGGCACCAGTGAGTGCATGTGTGATGTGCGCATATGTGACGTGCACATATGTAACACAGAAGAAGTGAAGGTTGCTGACTCTCTCTATCTCTGATTTCCCCTATGAGAACTGGCTCATAGACCTCCAGTTTCCATAGGACCATTACATATAGGAGCAGAAGTAGGCCATTTGGCCCATCAAGTCTGCTCCACCATTCAATCATGGGCTGATCCAATTCTTCTAGTCATCCCCACTCCCCTGCCTTCTCCCCATACCCCTTGATGCCCTGGCTAATCAAGAACCTATCTATCTCTGCCTTAAATACACCCAGTGACTTGGCCTCCACAGCTGCTCGTGGCAACAAATTCCACAGATTTACCACCCTCTGACTAAAGTAATGTTTCCGCATCTCAGTTCCAAATGGACATCCTTCAATCCTGAGGTCATGTCCTCTTGCCCTAGAATCCCCTAACTTGGGAAATAACTTTGCCATATCTAATCTGTTCAACCCTCTTAATATTCGGAATGTCTCTATGCGATCCCCCTGCATTCTCCTGAACTCCAGGGAATACAGCCCAAGAGCTGCCAGATGTTCCTCATACGGAAACCCTTTCATTCCTGGAATAATTCTTGTGAATCTTCTCTGAACCCTCTCCAATGTCAGTATATTGTTTCTAAAATAGGAGCCCAAAACTGCACACGGTATTCCAAGTGCGGTCTCACGAGTGCCCTACAGAGCCTCAACATCACATCCCTGCTCTTATATTCTATACCTCTAGAAATGAATGCCAACATTGTATTCACCTTCTTCACAATCGACTCAACCTGGAGGTTAACCTTTAGGATATCTTGTACAAGGACTCCCAAGTCCCTTTGCATCTCTGCATTTTGAATTCTTTCCCCATCTAAATAATAGTTCGCCCGTTTATTTCTTCCAGCAAAGTGCATGACCATATACTTTCCAACATTGTATTTCATTTGCCATTTTCTTGCCCATTCCCCTAAACTATCTAAGTCTCTCTGCAGATTCTCTGTTTCCTCAACACTACCTGCTTCTCCACCTATCTTTGTACCATCGGTGAATTTAGCCACAAATCCATTAATACCCTAGTGCAAATCATTAACATACATTGTAAAATCAGCGGGTCCCAACACCGACCGCTGTGGAACTCCACTGGAAACTTCAGCCAGCCAGAAGAGGATCCCTTTATTCCCAGATTCTGCCAACTAGCCAATGCTCCATCCACGCGAGTAACTTTTCTGTAATTCCATGGGCTCTTATCTTGCTAAGCAGCCTCATGTGTGGCACCTTATCAAAGGCCTTCTGAAAATCCAAGTACACCACGTCTACTGCATCTCCTTTGTCTACCCTATTTGTAATGTCCTCAAAGTAAGTAAGTTTGTCAGGCAGGATTTTCCTTTCAGGAAACCATGCTGACTTTGGCCTATCTTGCCACGTGCCTCCAAGTACTCCGTAATCTCATCCCTAACAATCAATTCCAACAACTTCCCAACCACTGATGTCAGGCTAACAGGTCTATAGTATCATTTCTGCTGCCTCCCACCCTTCTTAAATAGAGGGGTAACATTTGCAACTTTCTAGTCATCCAGTACAATGCCAGAATTTATCGATTCTCGAAAGATCATTGTTAATGCTTCCACAATCTCTCCAGCTGCTTCCCTCAGAACCCAAGGGTGCATTCCATCAGGTCCAGGAGATTTATCCACCCTTAGACCACTAAGCTTCCTGAGCAGTTGTAATTTTCACTGCACAAACTTCTCTTCCCTGACACCTTTGAATGTCCAGTATACTGTAGACGTCTTCCACTGATGCAAAATACACATTCAGTTCCTCTGCCATCTCTGCATCTCTCATTACAATATCTCCAGCATCATTTTGTATTGGTCCTATATCTACCCTCGACCTATTATATGCTTAAAAAAGCTTTTAGCATCTTCTTTGATATTAGTCACCAGCTTCCTTTCATAATTCATCTTTTCCTTCCTAATGACCTTCTTAGGTTTCCTTCTGCAAGTTTTTAAAAGCTTCCCAGTCCTCTATCTTCCCACTAGCTCTGGCTCCCTTGTATGCCCTCTCTTTTGCTTTTACTTTGGCTCTGACTTTACATATCAGACACGGTAGTGTCCTTCTTCCCGTTGAACATTTCTTCTTATTGGGAATATATCTGTCTTGCACTTCCCTCATTTTTTGCAGAAAAACTCCAGCCATTGTTGCTCTGCTGTCCTTCCTGCAAATGTCCCTTTCCAATCAACTTCAGCCAGTTCCCCTTTCATGCCTTTGTAATTCCATTGAAATACCGACACATTGGATTTTATTTTCTCCCTTTCAAGTTTCAATGTGAATTTGATCATATTGTGATCACTGTTCCCTAACCTTAAGCTCTCCTGTCCCCGCCGGATCATTGCACAACACCCAATCCAGCACAGCCGATCCCATAGTGGGCTCTAGAACAAGCTGTTCTAAAAAGCCATCCCTTAGACATTCTACAAATTCTCTCTCTTGAGGTCCAGTACTGACCTGGTTTTCCCAATCCCCTTTCATCTTAAAATCCCCAACAATTATCATGACATTGCCTTCTGACACGCCTTTTCTATCTCCTGCTGTAATTTGTAATCCACATCTCGGCTGCTGTTTGGAGGCCTGTATACAACTGCCATTAAGGTCCTTTTAACCTTGTCATTTCTTAACTCAACCCATAGAGACTCTACACCTTCCAATCCTATGTAATCTCTTTCCAATGATTCAATATTATTTCTTATACACAGAGCCACACCACCCCCTCTGCCTACTAACCTATCTTTCTGATACACCGTATAACCTTGGATGTTCAGCTCCCAATGGCAGCCATTCTTTAGCCAAGTTTCAGACATGGCCACAACGTCATAATTGCCAATCTGTAGCTGAATTTCAAGATCACCCATTGTATTCCTCATGCTGCGCGCACTCAAATACAACACTTTCAGTCCAGTATTTGTTGCTTTCTGTTTTAACTGCACCACGCCTCTATTGCCCTGTAACTCATCCGACAGGTTGTGAATAAGCTTCATCTCCTGCGTGTTCTTACTATAATCTCTGTTGCACGCTATCTTTGATTTATTTCTGTTTTCCCCTTCCTCAACCCTTTCACTCCAGTTCCCATCCCGCTGCCAAATTAGTTTAAATCCTCCCAAATAAATGTGCCCCCTAGGTTATTAGACCCCTTTGGGTTCAGGTTTAACCTGGCCTTTTTGTACAGGTCGTACCTC
Source organism: Mobula birostris (assembly GCF_030028105.1). Classification (NCBI taxonomy): domain Eukaryota; kingdom Metazoa; phylum Chordata; class Chondrichthyes; order Myliobatiformes; family Myliobatidae; genus Mobula; species Mobula birostris. The sequence continues at coordinate 10,445,628 of NC_092378.1, read as the reverse complement.
CCCCAGAAGAGGCCCCAGTGATCCAGGCATCTGAAGCCCGGCCCCCTACACCAGTCTCTCAGACACATTAATATGCCTGATCATGCTATTCTTGCACTCGTTAGCACTTGGCACAGGCAGCAATCCTGAGATTACTACCCTAGACATCCTGCCTTTCAGCTGCCCATCTAACTCCCTGAATTCTCTCTTCAGGACCTCCTCCCTTCTTCTACCGATGTCATTGGTACCAACGTGTACCAAGACTTCTGGCTGTTCACCCTCTCCCTTCAGAATACTCTGCACCCGATCTGAGATATCCCTTACCCTGGCACCTGGGAGGCAACACACCATGCGGGTATCTCTATCAGGCTGACAGAACATCCTGTCTGTTCTCCTCACTATGGGGTCCCCTATGAATATCGCATTCCTCATCTTCCTCTTTCCCTTCTGCACCAGAGACCCAATTGTCATGTTTGTCCTCTGTCAGGTCGTCCCCCTCAACTGCATCAAAAATGAGATAACGATTACTGAGGGGGATTGCCACAGGGGTGCTCTCTATTATCTGAGCTCTACCCTTTGCTTCCTCAGGGTGATTAACTCCCTGTAGCTCCTCTCTATCTCCTGCTCACTTTCCCTAATAAGCTGTAGGTCATCGAGCCGCAGCTCCAGATCCCTAACACAGTCTCTCAGGAGCTGCACCTCGGTGCACCTGGTGCAGATGTGGCCATCTGGGAGACTGGAAGATTCCCACATCTGATAGCCAGAACAAAATACTAACCCTACCGACATGCTCTCTATTCCTCAAAAAAATGCAAAGAAAAACCAAAAACGAAGTCTACCAACCCACTTCCCTCGCCAAAACCTGAATGAGCCAAAGCCTGTCACTTCTACTCTCGCCACTGGCCTACTCCCAACAATGGCTGCTCCGCTTATCCCCTCTGTACTTTTATTTAGTCCATCGAGCTCAGTTGCTGCCGCTGACAGGTCCCGTGCAAATGATGCCCGTGAAACTCTTGTTTTAAATTACTGTCTCTGACTTGTGAGAAGCACTCCTTCGTCGAGTTCAGTTGCTGCCGCTGATAGATTTCCTCCCCTGAAGTTAGTAATCATCTCCCTGGACTTGCTGACAAAGTTTGTGAGGTTGTTGTTGGGGCACCACTCAGCCAGATTTTCAATTTCAATGGGAGGTATCCCTCCTATATGCTGATTCATCACAACCTTCTATATGGCCAACAACAGTGGTGCTGTCAGCAAATTTGAATATGGCATTGGAGCTGTGCTTAGCCTCGTCATATGTAAAAAGTGAGTAGACCGGGGAACTAAGCACACAGCCTTATGTTGCACCTGTGCTGATGGAGAACGTGGAGGAGATGTTGTTGCCCATCCAAACTGACTGGGTCTACAATTGACACAAATGAGGATCCAGTTGCACAAGTTGGCATTGAGGCCAGGGTCTTGAAGATTATTGATTAGCTTTGAGGGGATGATAGCATTGAATGCAAAGCTGTAGTCAGTGAGGAGCATCCTGATGTACGTATCATCACTGTTCAGATGTTCCAGGGTTGAGTGACAATAGGAAGATTGGAGTGTACCCAAGTCGCTTTTCAGGCAGGAGTTCATATATTTCATCACCAGCCTCTCAAAGTACTTCAACACAATGGATGTAAGTAGTACTGGATGGTAGTCTTTGAGTCAGGTTGCCACACTTTTCTTCGGCATCAGTAGGGTTGAAGCCTGCTTGAAGTTAGATGCATACCTCAGACTGCCAAAGCGAGAGGTTAAAGATATCGGTGAACACTCCAGTCAGCTGCAGCTCAGGTCTTCAGTACTATGCCAGCTACCCGGTCTGGGCTGATTGCTTTGTGTGGGTACAGTCTCCTGAAGCATGCTCTCGTGCTGGCCTCAGAGAATGAAATCACAAGATCATTGGGGGCTGTGGGAGTTCGTGAAGGTGCCTCCATGTTTTGATGATCTAAGTGAGCATAAAAGGGATTGAGCTCATCTGAGGGCAAAGCATTGTTTCCACCTATGTATGTCACTTGGTTTGATTTTTTAGGAGGTGATGGCACTCAGGCCCTCCCACAGCTGTCGAGTATTCTTCGGTGATTCATTTGGTCCGGCATTGCCACTTTGCAAGTAAGATGGCTTTCCAAAGTTCATACCTGGATCCCTTGTATTTTACTTGGTCACCAGACCTGAATGCCACTAATCTGGCCCTCCGCAGGTTGCAGATTTCCTGGTTCATCCACGGTTTCTGGTTGGGGAAAACTTGGAATGATATTGTGGAACACACTCATCTATGTCTATTTTTATAAAGGCCATGACAAACGTGGTGTTATGATTCAGATATTCTGATGAGTCCTTGAATACGTTGCAGTCTACCAACTCAATAGACAATAGACAATAGGTGCAGGAGTAGGCCATTCGGCCCTTCGAGCCAGCACCACCATTCACTGTGATCATGGCTGATCATCCACTATCAGTATCCAGTTCCTGCCTTCTTCCCATATCCCTTGACTCCGCTATCATTAAGAGCTCTATCTAACTCTTTCTTGAAAGCATCCAGAGAATTGGCCTCCATTGCCTCCCGAGGCAGAGCATTCCACAGATCCACAGCTCTTTGGGTGAAAAAGTTTTTCCTCAACTCTGTACTAAGTGGCCTACCCCTTATTCTCAAATCGTGGCCTCTGGTTCTGGACTCCCCCAACTTTGGGAACATGCTTCCTGCCTCTAGCATGTCCAATCCCTTAATAATGTTTCAGTCAGATCCCCTCGAAGCTATCCTGTGGCTGCTCCTCTGCTTGGGACAACCAGTTCTTTGTTGTCCTTATTTCTGGAGACCTGCTTTTTAGGCTCTGCCTTTATGCAGGTAGGAGGACAGACAAGTGATCAGATTCCCAAAATGAGGTCGAGACATGAGACAGTAGGCATCCCTAATTGCAGTATAGCAGTGGTTGAGACTACTGGACCCCTGGTGCTGCAGGTGGTACATTGATGATAATTGGGCAGAGATTTCTTCAAACAAGCCTGATTGAAGTCCCCGACAATGCTTTGAAAGGCCTCAGGGTAGGCTGTTTCTTGTCTGCTGATTACCACACTCAGTAGTCCGGTGCCTGCTTAATATTGGATTTTGGTGGGATGTAAACTGCAGTCAGGATTACGGAAGAGAACCCCCTTGGTAATTAGAATTGTCAGCACTTAATCATTAGATGTTGCAGGTCAGGGGAACAAGATGTCAACAAGACTACTGTGTCTGAGCACCACAAAGAGATTATTATTAAACACAAACCCCCACCTTTTGCCTTCCCTGTATCAGTAGTCCAGTTTTTCCTATGTATTAAGAAGCCCTCAGGTAGTACCAACATATCCAATGTGTCCAGGGTGAGCCATGACTCGGTGAAACAGAGGATGCAGCAATTCCTTATTTCCCTCTGATACAGCAATCTTGTCATTAGGTTCTCAATCTTGTTCTCCAGCCACTGTACATTTGCTAGCAAGAGGCTGGTTAGAGGAAGTTTCATGCCCCTTTGTTTTAGCCTGTCTTGGATTCCTCCCCTCCTCCCTCTCCATGGCAATGTACCTTCATCTGCTTAAAGCATGCCTGAGACATAAGTCTGCCAAATTCTTCAGAAGATCATGTAATCACTAGTTTGGGAAAAGGAAATTAGAAATCTTATCTGGTCTGGATATTGAATGAGTCCAGACCCACAAACATAATAAATTCTTAACTGTTTCCTGAATTTGGAGAAAGTCTCGGATGCACAACTATTAGTAAAAAAAAAGAAAGAAAAGGATATTTTCAACATTAGATTATGAGAACACTCAGTCCTCTTTTATTGTCATTTAGAAATGCTTGCATGCATTAAGAAATGATACAATGTTTCTCCGGAGTGATATCACAGAAAACAGGACAGACCAAAGACTAACACTGACAAAACCACATAATTATAACATATAGTTACAGTAGTGCAAAGCAATACCATAATTTGAAGAAGAACAGTCCGTAGGCACAGTAAAAAAAAACATAATTAGTATAGTAGAAAACAATGTAGCTAGTTCACAGATTGCACTTTGATAATGATTAGATAATCTATTTTCAGATCTTTGTTAAGATATAAATATTGGCCATTACACCAAGGATAAATGCCCTGCATTTTTGTGAAGTAATGCTTTGAAATTATTTGCATCCATCTTAGAGCACAGTGAGCCTTGGGTCTGAAAAACAAAGCCATGTTATGAGATTTAAGAATAATGCAAATTGACAATAAATGGCTGGTAATTCAAGCCAATGCCCAATTAATCATTTGAGTAACTGGAATTATTTACCTTTAACAGGTTCATATTTAATTGTATCTGATATTCTGATTGTATGCTAATTATTCAAAATTAAATATGCATTATAGAAAAATTAATTAAACTTAAATCTGTTGTTGCAATTCATTACAATATTGAGTGCTGATTGAACAAAACAATAAATATGACAACAATAATTAGTTCATATTGGTAATGAAATATTCAGGATCAGGATCTGGCTGAGCGGTGCCATAACAACAATCTCTCACTCAACGCCAGCAAAACCAAAGAGCTGGTTATCAACTAAGGGAGGAGGGAGCCTGAGGTCTATGAGCCAGTCCTCATTAGGGGAATGGAGGTAGAGTGGGTCAGTTTCTATAAATCTCTTTGTGCCGACGTGTCAGAGGAGCTGACCAGCACATAAGCACCATCACCATAGAAACCATAGAAACCATAGAAACTACAGCACAGAAACAGGCCTTTTGGCCCTTCTTGGCTGTGCCGAACCATTTTCTGCCTAGTCCCACTGACCTGCACACGGACCATATCCCTCCATACACCTCCCATCCATGTATCTGTCCAATTTATTCTTAAATGTTAAAAAACAACCCACATTTACCACCTCGTCTGACAGCTCATTCCATACTCCCACCACTCTCTGTGTGAAGAAGCCCCCCCTGATGTTCCCTTTAAACTTACCCCCCCTCACCCTTAACCCATGTCCTCTGGTTTTTTTTCTCCCCTTGCCTCAGTGGAAAAAGCCTGTATCACTCTATCTATACCCATCATAATTTTATATACCTGTATCAAATCTCCCCTCATTCTTCTACGCTCCAGGGAATAAAGTCCTAACCTATTCAACCTTTCTCTGTAACTGAGTTTCTCAAGTCCTGGCAACATCCTTGTAAACCTTCTCTGCACTCTTTCAACCTTATTTATATCCTTCCTGTAATTTGGTGACTAAAACTGAACACAATACTCCAGATTCGGCCTCACCAATGCCTTATACAACCTCATCATAACATTCCAGCTCTTATACTCAATACTTTGATTAATAAAGGCCAATGTACCAAAAGCTCTCTTTACGACCCTATCTACTTGTGACGCCACTTTTAGGGAATTTTGTATCTGTATTCCCAGATTCCTCTGTTCTAGTGCACTCTTCAGTGCCTTACCATTAACCTTGCATGCTCTACCTTGGTTTGTCCTTCCAACGTGCAATACCTCACACTTGTCTGTATTAATCTCCATCTGCCATTTTTCAGCCCATTTTTCCAGCTGGTCCAAGTCCCTCTGCAGGCTCTGAAAACCTTCCTCACTGTCTACTACACCTCCAATCTTTGTATCATCAGCAAATTTGCTGATCCAATTTACCACATTATCATCCAGATCATTGATATAGACGACAAATAAAAATGGACGCAGCACTGATCCCTGTGGCACACCACTAGTCACAGGCCTCCACTCAGAGAAGCAATTTTCTACCACCACTCTTTGGCTTCTTCCATTGAGCCAATGTCTAATCCAATTTACCACCTCTCCATGTATACCTAGCGACTGAATTTTCCAACTAACCTCCCATGTGGGACCTTGTCAAAGGCCTTACTGAAATCCAAAGAAGGTACGGCAATGTCTCTCCTTTTGCATAGATTTGGCATGTCATCAAAAACTTTGACAAACTCGTATAGGTGCGCAGTGAAAAAATATCCAAACTGTTTGCATCAAAACTTGGTAGGTCAACACCAATGTCCAGAAATAGAAATGCTACCATGCAGCCCATCATAGGTGAAGTCCTCCCCACCATTGAGTACACCTACATGGAGTGATGCCACATTCTCAAAGACTCCCACCATCCAGGCCGTTGACCACTTGTTACTACCATTGGCAAGAGGTACAGTAGCCCCACACCCCTCGGTTCAGGAACATTTATTCCATTACAACCATCAGGCTCATGATCCAGCATGGATAACTTCATTCATCACTATTCTGAACTGATTTTATGATGCAGAGACTTATTTTGAAGGACTCTTTGCAACTCATGATCTCAATAAAATTTTTATTTGCAAACGATGTCCGCTTTTGCATATTGGTGCTTGTCCGTCTTTCTCTGTTTATGTATAGTTTTTTTAAAAACACTACTGTATCTCTTTTTTCTCAACATAGTATATGCACTTTGATATTGAATTTACTTTGATCTTCGAAGAAATATAAACACCAATTTTTGATCCTCACGTTTCATTTAGAAAGTCAATTTTGCGTTTTCTGGGCCAACTAATCAATATAGTGCGAGGAAAAATAGATCTGACAAATGTAAATTATGAAGAACTTGAAACATTGGCAATTTTTAGCCAATTCCATAAAGAATACATTTTCAAGTCTTTAATGGTCAGACTATCATGTAGTAGGTAATTCGGGGTATTTTTACCCTACAATTACAGTAAATGACACAGTGAGCACTTATAGATCATGCTAACAAAGTGGGTTGAACACTGAAGAAAGTTCCCAGTAACAGAAAAAAAAGAGATAATGCTGAAAACATTCAGCAGTTCAGGAAGCATCTGTGGAAAATGAAACAGAGTTAACATTTCAGGTCAAAGGCTGAATGTCAAGTTCTTCAATCTAGGTCTTGGCACATCAATCTGTGACTGGATCAGGGACTTCCTCACTAATCATGCCCCGACAGTGAAACAAAACAAGTGCATATCAAGCCTCCTTAACCCTGAACACAAGTGCCCCGCTGGCCTCTGTACTGTGCCCACTTCTCTACTGTCTGTTAAACTTTGGCTGCACTCCTGCTCGTGGCACAAACTCAATCATTAAATTTGCAGATGGCACAACTGTGACTGGCCTAATCACAAAACAATAACAAATCTGCACATAGAGAAGAGATACTGAATCTGTCCAATTGGTGCAGGAACCACAACCTATCACTCAACATCACAAAGATGGAAGACATGATAATTGACTTCAGGAGGGCAAGAAGGTCCCAAGCAAGTCCCACTGTTAATAAGTGGTGAGGTAATGGAAAAGGTCTCCAGTTTCAAGTTTTTGGGGACGAACATCACCGGGAGCTCTCTTGGTCTGTTAACACAATCTGAATAATAGGGAAGGCACAACAGCAACTATACAACCTGAGGAGAGCTAATTTGCCTCAAACATTGCTGGCCAACTTTTAGAGTTGTATGACAGAAAGCATACTGACACATGGAATGACAGTGTGAAACTCCAGCAAGACATATCATAAAACACTCCAACGGGTGATTAGGATGACTGTGCATATCAATGGGACTAAACTACTAGACCTGAAGACGATTCACAGCTCTCAGTGCCTATGGCACACTCGTAACACAATAAATCTCTATTCCATCTCAGACACAGTCTGTACAATCTGTCATCTGGTAGGAGATATAGAAACACTTTAGCCAAGGCTGTAAAATTGACTAACAGCTTCTTCCCGAGGACTGTTGTGCAGTTAATAATCCTACATCCCAGCTTGCCAATGGCCATTGAGTGTTATGGACTAAATGTCAATTTTTGCATGTAAATATGGAATTTTGTTTTAATTAAGCCATACCACATGCAATGTGAATATCTGTTTTACACAGACTGGAGTCGCACCATACTCTTGTTATCTTGAGCAACGATAATAAAGTTCTTTTTTATTCTATTTTATTCATTAGAATTGACAAAAAGACAAAAATAATTAGTTTTGGTAGTGGAGAAGATAGGGTATCCATTGATTTTTTAGGATACCCTTGCTGAGGCATCCATATCTAAGCAGCCAAAACAATTCCAATAGCATAGCATATTAATGTGTAGCACACTCTTGGCTCACAGTGATGTTGGAAAGGGAGGATCCTCATTGTTGTGAAGAACCATGATTGATAAGAGAATTTATTGCCCTTATCGGCCAGGATTTGTGTCTTGCTTCTAGGAGAGAAAAGAGCTGGACTATTGAACTTTCTCACATTGAAAACATCATTGTAATGTTTAGGAGATGTGAAGTAGATCGTGCTGATCCATTTCTTCATAGTTAAACGCCAACTAAGAATTGACAGAAGGATGTTCCTACTGGTGATTAACTGAGGAGACTTGTTCTGTTGCAGGTGTGGAGGTGATAGTCCTCGTCCTGTGGGTAATCCAGCCAGAAAGGTCATTCTGAATGCTGGGCTATTGTCATTACAGAAGCTCTTGTATCTCCTGGCTGCAACACACTCCATGCATCTGATGATTCAGGCATTGCAGATGACAGGATAACCCAGTTCTGATGCAGTGTTTTAATCCTAAATGGTGACAATTCAATTCTCCTCCAGCTGATGCTGCACAACATGCTGATTTCCTCCAGCAGCTCCAAATTCTGGCTTTTGAGTCTGTACATAACTTTCAATGTTGTGTCCGGTGAATTTCCTAATGCTCACCTTCCTTCTGTTGAACTTCTTCCTGTGAATCTCCCTCCTACATGCCTCCTCCCTGTTCTTCTCCCTCTTGTGCACCTTCTTTCCTGCTCGCCTCCTTCCTTTGCTGGTGTGCGCCCACAAGGCACCCCCACACTGTCAGAAATGTCAATTGTGTTCGTCTTCTGAGGTCCTGTCAAATACATCGCAGGCTGATCATATCTATCTGACAGCCATAGATGTTGAAAATTGCTGTCTCCACAAAATCTCTCTTTTCCAAACACTTGCCTGAGGGAGCTAAGCCAAAAACAATGGGCAGAAGGTGATATTTCCCGCAAGCAATGACAAGCTTAAGTACCAATTTAAATTACTGTTTGATCTCCATTCCATTTCTCTGGGTAGTCTACTGGACCTTGGGGAATCTATGTTGCCCAACGTGGAAATATCAAAAGTTCTGAATTAATATCTCCTATGTGTTCATTATTTTATGATATACATGCCCACAATTATAACATCCCCATCTTCTGCATATAGGCTTCTTGTTGACATCAAACAAACAGGCAGACACCAGTGTGAAACTTTTTCATAGTTTCCTCTCAGCCAGTAGGCAATCCCACTTCAAGAATGGAAACTCTCAAGCTCCTGACTTACATATGCTTGATTCCTCAATCACCCACTTACCCTCACATCCCTGTGTTTAACCTGGAATAAATCAGAACTCTTTAATTAATTACATCCAAAGGATTGATAATATATTTTAAGACCGTAAGATATAGGAGCAGAATTGGGCCACTGGGACCATAGAGTTTGCTCCACCATTTCATCATGGCTGATCTATTTTCCCTTTGTTCTCCCTGTATCCCTTCATGCCATGACTAATCAAGAATCTATTAATCTCTTCCTTAAATATACCCAATGACCTGGCCTCCACAGCTGCCTGTGGCAACAAATTCCACAGATTCACCACTCTCTGTCTGAAGAAATTCTTGCTCATCTCCATTCTAAAAGGACACTGCTCTATTCTGAGGCAATGTCCTCTGGTCTTAGACTCACACATCATAGGAAACATCCTCTCCACTTACACTCTATCAAGGCCTTTCAACATTTGATAGGTTTCAATAAGATCACCCCTCATTCTTCCGAATTCCAGTGAGTAGAGGCCTAGAGCCGTTAAAAGACTCCTTGTATGACAAGCCTTTCAATCCCGGAATCATTTTTGTAAACCTCTTTTGAACCTTCTCCAGTGTCAGCACATCTTTTCTTAGACAAGGGGCCCAAAACTGCTCTCAATACTCTAAGTGAGGCCTCGCCAGTGTTGTATAAAGCCTCAACCTAACAACCTTGCTTAAATAACTTTCTGATCTTTGGCAGGCTAATAGCTCAAAGATTGAATATAGATAGTATTTCCAAATATGCTTCACTAATATCAGGAAATAAGATCATGACGACCCATTGGGAATGTTGTTACTTGATTTTATTCATTTTTGACATTATTCTGTCTTATTTTGAGGAGCCTTTGTGTCTAATTAATGCATATCTGGGATGTTTTTGTTTGCTCTCTGTTGGATTCTGTTTTTCACTGGAATCTGCATATATTTTCATGTGTCAGTATTCATTATTCAACATCAGGACTTTCATATGAAGAAAGGCTGGATGAATTGAGCTTGTACTCATTGGAATTTAGAAGATTGAGGGGGGATCTGATTGAAACGTATAAGATCCTAAAGGAATTGGACAGGCTAGATGCAGGAAGATTGTTCCCGATGTTGGGGAAGTCCAGAACGAGGGGCCACAGTTTGAGGATAGAGGGGAAGCCTTTTAGGACCGAGATTAGGAAAAACTTCTTCACACAGAGAGTGGTGAATCTGTGGAATTCTCTGCCACAGGAAACAGTTGAGGCCAGTTCATTGGCTATATTTAAGAGGGAGTTAGATATGGCCCTTGTGGCTACGGGGGTCAGGGGGTATGGAGGGAAGGCTGGGGCGGGGTTCCGAGTTGGATGATCAGCCATGATCATAATAAATGGCGGTGCAGGCTCGAAGGGCCGAATGGCCTACTCCTGCACCTATTTTCTATGTTTCTATGTTTCTATCATTTTCTGCCTAGGAATTATAACATGGTCAAAGGTACCCATTGGATATGTTTGAGCAACAATACTTCTTTTCATGGGAGAGAACAGAGGGAAGTTATTGCTTCCAGCTTCTCTAATTCCTTGTGAAAGGTTTGAGATTATTTTTGTAGTCCTTACTCATCAGCCTTTAATTTAACATCAGGTCATATATCTTGAAACCAATGAATTATTTGGTATAAGAAAGCTCTTAAATCAGTCTATGTTATTAAATTTTAGGGCAAGCAAACAGGGTAATATATCAATGTAATTAGCACATTTCCCTCTCTTCACTTCTAAAGCATGCAGTCAATAAAAAATACATTTGATGTTCACCATGCACCTGCTGGGTCAGTCTCAGTATTTGGGTTTTACCTTACAACATATACAGCAAACAGTAATTCTAAATCAATTGGAGTCGAGGATCCAGTTGCAGAGGGAGGTACAGAAGCCCAGGTTTGGAGCTTTACTCCGTGGTACCCAGGACATCTTCAAGGAGCGATGTCTCAAAAGGCAGCATCCGTTATTAAAGACATTCCCTCAGGACACTCAGCACATGCCCTCTTCTCATTGCCATCACCAGGGAGGAGGTACAGAAGCCTAAAGGCACACACTCAGTGATTTAGGAACAGCTTCTTTCCTTCTGCCATCTGATTTCTGGATGGAAACTGAGTTCATGATCACTACATCACTACTTTTAATTTCTATTTTTGCTCTACTTACTTAATTGAACTATATTTATACATCCACTAATTCGCGTCATTTTTCTCTATTATTATGTATTGCATTGTACGGTTGCTGCAAAGTCAACAAATTTCATCATTCATGCCAGTGATATCAAACTTGATTCTGATTTTGATTCTGATATTAATATTGTTTGCCCGTTCTCATCTGTTTTCAGAGTTATGTAAATGTGACAAATGAGAGACGTGTGAAATGCAACTCTTTTGTCTGAAAACTTGCACAGTCTCTTTCACCAAATTGAAATATGTGCCTTTGATTATCTGGATTCATATGATGTGTCCCATGATGTGTTTTGAAGAAATAAGCAGTTACTTGGTACCCAAGAACAGTTCTACTATGTTGACAACCAAGAAATTTATAGTGACTATAGAAGGCATTTGGGGTGGCGAGGTGGAGATACGTTTCTACCAAAGGAGGCATAAGGCACTCCTTCCCTCTACTAGCCTGCAGGTCATCCTTGGGCAAGGTGTCAAAGTCAAAGTCTGTCCCGAGCCTTTGTGGCCCATCAGGTCGGTGCTTATGCTGGTTTCTGCGGCACGAAGCGACTGACAGTACGAGACTCTCCCTCCGGATAGGACGCCAGTTTATCGCGAGGTTAACCCCCAGCATTTGTCGGTACCCATTTTCAGCTGGATGGACTGGAGCAGTGTGTGGTTAAGTGCCTTGCTCAAAGGCACAATACGCTACCTCGGCCGAGACTTGAACCCACGACCTTCAGATTGTGAGCCCAATGTCCTAACCACTTGGCCATGCACCACACTTGGGAAAGGTGTAGTACCTACCTACCCCCTCCCACACCAATCAGGGTCACGTGAAGCCATGGGAGCAGGTGGTGGATGGCTGTAGGAGAAGCTGGTGCATATCACAAGTCCTGGTTATGTGACCACTGACACAAGGCAGACAATCTCTGAAGAGTATTGATAATGGCTGGGGTCACCCATCTTGTAAAGACACCGTCCAGAAGAAGCCAAAGGCAAAACCCTTTGGGAAAAAATTTGTCAAGGACACTCGTAATCACGGATAAGATCATGATCGCCTACGTCATACGATATGGAACAAAATAAATAAATGTATAAGGGATTAATCCTGCTACAAGCTTTTCTTATTCCAGATTAGCTGATCGAGCAAAAGTTCTAAATTGGTCTCCACTCCCTTTTAACTTGTTGAAAGGATCACTTTGCTTGTGACTCCCAGGTCAGCTCTTCTGTCCCCATTAACCATTCCCTATCTAATGGTACTTTCTCATGCAACTTCAAGAGAAGCAGCACTTGTCCTTTCACTTTTTGCCCTACCCAACATTCAGGGACTTAAAGTAATGTTTCTCTCATATTCCTTTCAATAGTTAACCACATTTGCTGGTTACTCTTTGGCCGTTTTGATGAAGGTTTGGTGATTGACGTGGATGCATCTGGTCTGGAGGAATGGTCCTGAGCTTACAGTGGGTACCTAAGGCTTTAGACTTTTGTACAGTACTGTAGTAATTTTATGTATTGCACTGTACTGCTGCCACAGAAAAGAACATATTTCATGACATATGTGAGTGATGATAAACCTAGTTCTGTATGGGTCACTACTGTGGACTGAGTGTGGGAAGAGGGAAGTGGGAGAGGAGTCATGGTTGGGAAAAGGGGAAGGGAGAAAGGAAGGAGTGGAAAGTATCAGAGGGACATTCTGTAATGATCAATAAACCAGTTGTTCAGAATCAAATGACCTTGCCCTGTGTTTGCACCCACACCACAACCCACCCCGACACACCTTGTCTGCCATCTGTCACATGACCCCACTGTGGCACTCCATCCTTGCCATTCCCAATATCCTTTGCTCCTTATAGATTTACAAACTCGCTGTCCGCTCTATGTTGACAAATACAGTACCGTGCAAAAGTCTTAGGTTTCTAATTTCCCATTCCACTCCTACTCTGATTTCTCTGTCTGTGACCTCCTGCACTGTTAGGTCAACATCCAATTTAAGCTCAAGGAAGAGCTCCTCATCATCCATCCTGTTACAATGCAATCTTCTGGGCTTAGTGCTGAATTCTCCAACTAGGTCATTTGATTTTTTTCTTTCTATCTCTGCCACTCACCTATCTGTGATATTTTGGCTCAGATTTTTTCTTTTTCTGTTAGTATAGTCTAACTTCCTAGCCCAGTGGTTTACAACTGAGGTGGGTAGAAATTTCTTTTCTGATTGTGTATTTATCTCAGGAATTCTCAGCGAACTGTTGGTGAAGACCAAGGTGGAGATAGATAAACATTTGACAGATCAGTGGATTGAGGACGCAACACAAAATGCAGTGGAGGAGATCAGCAGGTCATGGATGGAGGGAAATGGACTGTTGATAATTTGGGTCAGGAACCTCGGGTCCCATCATAGATGCTGCCTGACCAGCTGAGTTCCTCCAGCACGTTGTGTATTTCTTCATGTCTCTGATGTCACCAAGGAGCTGAGGGCGATGGGAAACTGGCACAGACGAGTTCTTGGGGCCAGCAGATGTAAGCAATGATTGTATTGAATGGCAGTGTAGGTTTGAGAGGTCTGGGGGCCTAAATCTGTTCTACTTTTCATGTGTTCTTGATTGGAGCAGAGTACAGGTTGCCATTCTCCTGCAGATCACCCAGCTATCAGGATCTACGAGCAGGTAGTTCTGAATGGAGTGGGAGTGTCAACATAACAAATAGGTAGGCCATGAATTTATTGTTATCATATTCCATTTTATTACTGTTACAAGTATTTACCCCTTAGTAATTATGATCAGTTAGGCACAGAGAAAATATATATTTACTGGCAAATACCTTTAAGGTCTACTAAGAAGCATGTGAGTTCACAGACTAACTAAATAACTGTGCACTCCCACTAGGATTCCTGGCCCACCATGAACAGTCAATGAAGGGATAATGAATTACCTAGGCAAGGAGTCTACATTAGCCAGGTATTCCTTGTCCTCCCCATCCAATCTCCACATGTCCATGGGGTCCTCCACATCAGCAGTGGTTGGTCTCTGGAGAGTTGTTGCTGCTTTGCATTTGAGGATTCTGACTTTTTAAACACTTCTTATCAGTTTAGCTGTCACATTCCTTCTCGTTGGCTTGAGGTCACATGACACACCTGGGTCACCTTCTTATTGGCTCTGGTCCGGGGGACAACCAGCAGGGATAGTCTCACAAAATGGCTGCCTCCATTCCTGTTCACTGATTGTCGTGCTTTCTGACCAACACAACTTTAAGGCAATAAAACATTTATTGTTCCTGTAACATTTATATTATAATATTATTTTCTCCATAACATTTGATACCTTTCTAATCAAGAACCTATCAACCTCCACCTTAAGAATACCCAGTGAATTGGCCTCCAGAGCAGTCTGTGGCAATGAATTCCAAACATTCACCATCCTTCATGTGAGAAGTATTTGAACAATCTCAACCATAAGAAGATATTGACCTACAACACCACATCACTTGACAACTTCACTCAGGGTGACAATTGCTCTAAGTGAAAAGAATACCCATATGCAAGAGCTCTGTTCGAATGCTGGATGAAAGATCAATGTTGGGATGGAACTAAACGTAACTGCTCTGCAGTGGCTCACATCTGAAGCTTCTTGTGAATTTCTGAAATTTTAATTCTGAAAACTAACGTGTTGCTTAAAGTAAAAGCAGAGAATGCTGATTATGCTCAGCAGTTCAGACAACCAGGTGAGAGAGAAACAGAGTCAACACTTCAATGGCCCTTTCATAGTCATAGTCATACTTTATTGATCCCGGGGGAAATTGGTTTTCGTTACAGTTGCACCATAAATAATTAAATAGTAATAAAACTATAAATAATTAAATAGTAATATGTAGATATGCCAGGAAACAAGTCCAGGACCAACCTATTGGCACAGGGTGTCTGACCCTCCAAGGGAGGAGTTGTAAAGTTTGATGGCCACAGGCAAGAATGACTTCCTATGACGCTCTGTGTTGCATCTCGGTGGAATGAGTCTCTGGCTGAATGTACTCCCGTGCCCAACCAGTATATTATGTAGTGGATGGGAGACATTGCCCAAGATGGCACGCAACTTGGACAGCATCCTCTTTTCAGACACCACCATGAGAGAGTCCAGTTCCATCCCCACAACATCACTGGCCTTACGAGTGAGTTTGTTGATTCTGTTGGTGTCTGCTACCCTCAGCCTGCTGCCCCAGCACACAACAGCAAACATGATTGCACTGGCCACCACAGACACATAGAACATCCTCAGCATCGTCTGACAGATGTTAAAGGACCTCAGTCTCCTCAGGAAATAGAGACGGCTCTGACCCTTCTTGTAGACAGCCTCAGTGTTCTTTGACCAGTCCAGTTTATTATCAATTCGTATCCTCAGGTATTTGTACTCCTCCACCATGTCCACACTGACCCCTTGGATGGAAACAGGGGTCACTGGTACCTTAGCTCTCCTCAGGTCTACCACCAGCTCCTTAGTCTTTTTCACATTAAGCTGCAGATAATTCTGCTCACACCATGTGACAAAGTTTCCTACCGTAGCCCTGTACTCAGCCTCATCTCCCTTGCTGATGCATCCAACTATGGCAGAGTCATCAGAAAACTTCTGAAGATGACAAGACTCTGTGGAGTAGTTGAAGTCTGAGGTGTAAATGGTGAAGAGAAAGGGAGACAAAACAGTCCCCTGTGGAGCCCCAGTGCTGCTGGTCACTCTGTCAGACACACAGTTTTGCAATCACACGTACTGTGGTCTGCCGGTCAGGTAATCAAGAATCGATGACACCAGGAAAGCATTCACCTGCATCGCTGTCAGCTTCTCCCCCAGCAGAGCAGGGCGGATGGTGTGAAACACACTGGAGAAGTCAAAAAACATGACCCTCACAGTGCTCGCTGGCTTGTCCAGGTGGGCGTAGACATGATTCAGCAGATAGACGATGGCATCCTCAACTCCTAGTCAGGGCTGGTAGGCGAACTGGAGGGGATCTAAGTGTGGCCTGACCATAGGAAGGAACAGCTCCAGAACAAGTCTCTCCAGGGTCTTCATGATGTGGGAGGTCAATGCCACCAGCCATTGAGGCCGCTGGGGCGCGGCATCTTCGGCACAGGGAAGAGGCAGGACATCTTCCACAGCACAGGAACCCTCTGGAGCCTCAGGCTCAGGTTGAAGACATGGTGAAGTACTTCACATAGCTGAGGGGCACAGGCTTTGCACACCCTGGGACTGACACCATCCGGTCCTGCAGCCTTGCTTGGGTTGAGACATTTCAGCTGTCTTCTCACCTGTTCAGCTGTAAAGCCCACCATGGTGGTTTCGTGTGGGGAAGGGGTGTAGTCATGAGAGCAGGGTGGGGGACTGTGAGGAGGGGTAGGAAGGGAGAGTGGAATATGTATTGGTTGGGGCCGACAACAGATGACTCGTGGGGGATGGGCAGGGGCCACACTGTCAAATCTGTTAAAGAACATGTTAAGTTCGTTGGCCCTGTCCACACTGCCTTCAGCTCCTCTGTTGTTAGTTTGCCGGAACCCAGTGATGGTCCCCATCCCACTCCAGACCTCTCTCATGTTGTTCTGCTGGAGTTTCCACTCAAGATTCCTCCTATACCAGTCTTTAGCCTCCCTGATCCTGGCTTTCAGGTCCCTCTGTATTGCCCTCAGCTCCTCCCTATTTCCATCTTTAAACGCCCTCTTTTTAGTATTCAGGATGTCCTTAATGTCCTTTGTTACCCATGGCTTGTTATTTCAATAACAAAGGACAGTTCTTGTCGGAACATTGCAGTCCACACAGAAGCTGAATCAGTGATGCACTCTGTGAGCCCGCCAATATCCTCTCCATGTGGCTCACAGAGTGCCTGCCAGTCTGCCACCTCAAAACAACCCTGGAGTGCCTCATAAGCCTCCTCTGACCATTTCCTCACTGTCCTCGAGGTTGCAGGTTTACTCTTTACCAGTGGCACGTAGCAGGGTTTTAGATGCACCAGGTTGTGATCTGACCTTCCCAATGGGGAGAGGGGAGAGGAGCTGTACGCATCCTTAACGTTAGCGTACATCAAATCCAGAGTCCTCTCCCCTCTGGTTGTACAGCTCACATACTGCGTGAAGTTTCATCACAACTGCTAAATATTTCTAACCGTCTGCTTGAATTTCAGAGTTTCAGTATCACATTATTTGGCTGTTGGACAATTAGAACATAGAACGAAGAAAATCTACAGCATATTACAGGCCACTCGGCCTCCAATGCTGTGCCAACCATGTAACCTACTCTAGAAGCTGCCCAGAATTGCTAACAGTTTGCCCCAATAACGAGTAAGTGTACAGTATTCTGCAAAAGTGTTAGGCATGTATATATAGCTAGGGTACCTCAGACTTTTGTACAGTACTGAAGTTATTTTACGTATTGCACTGTACTGCTGATGCAGCAAAAAAAAAGGACATTTGTGAGTGATGATAACTCTGAATCTGATATGGGTTTCTACTGTGGACTGAGAGTGGGAAGGGGAATCATGGTTGGGAAAGGGGGCAGGGAGAGTGGAAGGAGCAGGAAACACCAGAGAGACATTCTGTATGGATCAATAAACCAATCGTTTCGAATCAAATGACCTTGCCTGGTGTCTAAGGGCTGGGTGTGTCTGCACCCACACCACCCCTCACCCTTGACACTCTTCTCTTCCGCCTGTCCCACAACCCTCCCATGGTGCGTCACACTCACCGTTCCCAACATCTTTTGCTCATCAGATTTACAAATTTGCTCTCCACTTCACATTGACAAATACAGTACTGTGTAAACATCTTAGGCACCCTCACTATATATATGTGCTTAAGACATTTACAGTACTGTACTGTATGTGTATTTTTCTAGCATTCTAACATGTAACATTTCTTTGAACAGAGAATGCAAATAAATTCCAATTCGTCAAGTTGTCTGGGCATGAGATGCACATTTTTCTTGTAACGTGTCTGATTATTCCAGAGAGGTCAAATAGGCAAATGCAGACCTTAAAGATAAAACCGAGTTTAAAAGTTAATGGACTGGATATCACTGGCTATTAATGGCAGTCGCAAACATTTAGTCATTTAACCCGACAGTAAGTCAGATTCTGATAGCCAAATTTGTCAGTTTGCTATGCATAACAGTGGAGTATCACCTCATGGTTCCTGCACCAGGTCTGACACAAGATATGAAACCCAGTGATTTAATTGAAGATTGTTGAGCAATGGATGAAGAGAGAAATGTGATAGAATTTCCTTTTTTAAAAATGATGTTCTGATTTACTTCATCATTTTAAATATGTGCAAGCATTTAAAGTGGTTTAGTTAACTTTTTTATGGCCAGATGAGAATGGGCAAACATTATCAGTATCAGAATCAGAATCAGGTTTAATATCACTGGCATATGTTGTGAAATTTGTTGTCTTTGTAGCAGCAGTACAATGTAATACATAATAATAGAAAAAAGATTGAACTACAGTAAATAAGCAGCTCTCCGGTGAAATGATATCATATCTGTTAAATAGGGGCCGTGGACAATTCTGATTTGATGGAGACAGACGTGAGAAGCAGAGGAACATCTGGAGAAATTTCTGAAATGCCTGGTTTCGCTGCCGTTGTTACTGCGCGATCGAGAATCTCCGGAGGGAAGGCCCCAAAATCTCCGGCTTTACCTGCTGCTGGCGACTGAGGCTGAGGTCGAAGTGTTTGGATGGAGATGGTGCTCGGCACTTGGTGTCAGAGGGCTGATCAGAGCTCGAAGTTTTCGAACGACTCAGAGTCGGACTGTGGTTGGGCATGGCAGGGAGAGTTTTCTTCCTTCTCCCGTCTGCGTGAGATGTGGGACTTTCGAGAGACTTTGGACTTTTTTATTGTGCCATGGACTGTTCTTCATCAAGTTATGGTATTGTTGCACTGTTGTAACTATATGTTATAATTATGTGGTTTTGTTAGTTTTTCAGTCTTGGTCTGTCCTGTGTTTCTGTGATATCACACCGGAGGAATATTGTATCATTGCTTAATGCGTGCATTACTAAATGATAATAAAAGAGGACTGCATGTCCTCATAATCTAAAAAAAAATCTAATCTATATATAAATAGTTAAATAAGTAGCGAAAAAATAGAAATTACAAAGTAGTGAGGTAGACTTCAATGTCCAATCGTAAATAGGATGGCAGAGATGAAGGAGCTGTCCCTGAATCATTGAGTGTGTGCCTTTAGGCTTCTGTACCCCCTTCCTGAAGGTAGCGATGAGAACAAGGCATCACCTGGGCGTTGAGGGTCCTTAGTGATAGCCACCGCCTTTTTGAGGCATCACTCCTTGAAAGCGTCCTGGATGTTACAGAGGCTAGTGGCCATGATGGAGCTAAGTTGACTAAGTTTAAAACTTTCTACAGCTTACTTCCATCTCCCGAATAGAAGCAACCGCAGCCTCCCCCCCGCCCCCACCAAACCAGATAGAAACATATTTAATGGATATTAATATTTTAATATTTTCTTATTTCATCTTTAATGGTTTTTAAATCTTAGAGACTTTTGAAAATGTTTGAAAATCAGGTTCCAAATTCACGACCAATGAAGTTGAGGACAGGGCTCGCTGAGCAGTACTTTGAGTGATCTCACTACCGGGGTTTGAGAATGTGGCTTCACATTAGGATATCAAGCATATTGCTGGACTCACAGATGAAGAGTTGCTGTAAAAGAAACCTTCCATCAAAGGTGATCATTTGCAACAATTCTGGGCCAAGTTACTGATCTACCAATACCTGGCCTCATAGACATCCTTTGGCCCAGGATGTTGGCCAAATGAAACTAAATCTCTCCTGCCCATTCCCTATTCATATCGAGTCATAGGTAAGTACAACACAGAAACAGGCCTTTTGGTCCATCTATGCCAAAATCATTTAAACTGCCACCGGCATGCACTGGGACCAGAGCTCTCCATACACCTACCATCCATGTACTTATTCAAACTTCACTTAAGCATTGAAATCAAGCTCCCATGCACCACTTGTGATAGCAACTCGTTCCACACTCTCATGACCCTCTGAGTGAAGAAATTTCCTTTCTTGTTCTCCTTAAACTTTTCCCTTCACCCTTAACCCATGACCTCTGGTTGCAGTCCCACCCAAACTCATAGGAAAAAGCCTGCTTGTATTTACCCTATCTATACTCCTCAAACCTGTCTATTCTCTGCATGGTTCTGCCTATCAGCCATAATTGCTTTTGCTTGCCCCACGATGTTTGGCAGCATGTTCCCAGTGCCAAACTCTCTCTGTGAAAGAGCTTGTCATGCGTATCTCTCTTTAACTTGTCCCCTTCTCACCTTACATGCATGCTCTCTGACTGCTTTCTCTATCTATGCCTCTCACAATTTTATATTTTAATGAACTATCAATTCTCTTCTCATCCTCCAGTGCTTCAGAGAAAATAACCCAAGTTTGTCTAACCACTCCTTATAGGTCAGCTCTGTAATCCAATCAGCATCCCAGTCACTAACATGTTGAAGGGGAAAACAGACAGGAAGGGCTACCTACTGTCTCAGACCAAGTCAAAATCACATGTAAGGGGTTTCTTCTTTTATGTTACTATGAAGGCTAACGAAATGGCTTCTCTGTTATGTTATAATTAAAATGGCTTTTCTGTAATAATAACTGAGATGTAAGGAGTTCTCTTTCTCTCTGCTTGCTTGGGTTATATTACTGATAACAGCATTTTATTCATTTGTTAACCAATTGGGATAAATGTTATTCTTTCTTGTGTGTCTGTAAGCTATTGTTTCGCGGGGCTTTGGGGGAGAAGGCGCGATGGGGACAGAGAGAGGAGATGCGATGCTGTGACCCTGGGCGGCGGGACCGACCCTGAGCGGAAGTCCGAGGCCCAGGGTCTTTGGCGAGGAGAGAAGACGAAGACAGACTCATGTGGAGCGTCTGGTCGACCACCGTGGTTGGTCCCAGGTGGTGGGTTGAGGCGGTTGGAGGGGATCGAATGGTGGAAAGAAGACTCCGTTAATTAAGCTCCAATTGTTGTGCACGAAGTGGTTGAACTTTGATAATCTTGGCGCCTTTTATTTTCCTTTTATATTTTATCTCTATTAATTACCTAGTTTCAGCAAGATCTATAAAGTGTAATTATTTAATGGCATATCGTGTATTGCCTGTTATTTGGCGTGGTGGGGTACATCACACAGCATCCACACAAACTTGATTACCCAGTTTGGCGGGGCCAAAGGCTGCTCCCTCTAGACAAAAGCGAGCTGAGCGAGCCTGAGGCTTACCAGGGGGGCTACACACAACAATTTCAAGCTCGAGCCAATCCTGTGGTTAGTACCAACTTTGCAGAAGAATGGTGCAGCTGATAGAGTGTCTGTCACACAGCACTAGGAAGTCAGGTTCAATCCTGATCTCGAGTGCTGCCGACACTCAGCGGCCACTTCGTTGGGTACATCTGGACACCTGCTCGTTAATACAAATATCTGATCAGCCAATCATGTGGCAGCAACACCATCTATAAAAGTATGCAGACATAGTCAAGAGGTTCAGTCGTTGTCCAGACCAAATATCAGAATGTGGAAGAATTATGATCTAAGTAACCTTGACTGTGAAATAATTGTTGGTGCCATACAGGTGGTTTGAGTATCTCAAAAGCAGCTGATCTCCTGGGATTTTCATGCACTTCAGTCTCTAGAGATTACAGAGCATGGAGTGATAAACAAAAAAAAAATCCAGTGAGTAGCAGTTCTGTGGGCGAAAACACCTTGTTAATGAGAGTGATCAGAGCTGAGTGGCCAAACTGATTCAAACTTTCAGGAAGATGACAATATCTCAGATAACCACTTGATACAACAGTTGTTCTCGGAAGAGCATTTCTGAATGCAGATCACATTGAAAGTTGAAGTGGATTGTCTACGGCAGCAGAAGACCACAAACATACACTTAGTGGCTACTTTATTAGGTACAGGAGGTATGTTGAGTTTGCATATTCCCCCTGTAAAACCCTATGTGGGCTTTGACCAGGTTTTCCAGCTTCCTCCTACATCTCAATGACATACAGGTTGGTTGATTAATTTGCCACTGAATATTGCCCTCCCTGGACTGTAGATGCATAGTAGATTGTGTGGAACTAATATAGAATTACTATAAATGGCTGGTTGATATTAATTGGTTCAAATTAGCATTGATTAATATGGACCAATGCAAACTTAATGGCTGACAGTCCTGTTCCTGTGCTGTACTCTCAGTGACAAGTTTCTCATTTTAGCTGTGCTAAAGACCAATTAGTGTCAGGAAATTAAGGAATTCAGATTACTAATCCGACCTAAAACCGAATGCAAATACGTGCATGAAACTAGGCTTTGATGTGTTATGGAATCCATAACCTTGGCTTCAACTTAATGCTCTGTGATTTGAACATTTCTTTAATTTGCAAAGAAAAAATCTCTTTAATTGCTGGTTAATAAGCAGAAAAGAACAAAGCAGTACTGTCAGAGGTACTGTGTACTTTAGTAGGCATTTGGAGAAACCTGAGTCCTAACAGGCAAATTCAGAAGTGTGCACTAAGTCTGGCATCTGCTCTATAATCAGCTGTGCATTAAATTGTGCCTTTTAAACATGTTTAGTGCATGTCCTAATTCTAATGGTGTGAAAATATGCTCTACCAAGTTTAAGAATGCGCTCCAAAATATTAATCAATGTGCAGCATTTTCTTACATTGCCACAAGTTTGACCTATTGCTGAGTTTTTTAATGGAGATAATGTCAAAACAGTATTAATCTGACCTAAAAAAATAAAATTGGATGTACTTACATGAACGATACACTCAAACTGAATACAGCAACTCAAAGAGGCAGAAATTGCTTCCAATATCCTTCATAAACAACAGTTGCAAACAGGGAGAATTCATCAATTCTTATTGAATTGGCAGCCTGCCAGTTTCTGTCACTCTTCAACTCCAGCAACTGTTTGTAATGCAAAGATACTAAAACACCGTCTCACTGGAAAATTTTTTCCCCCGAGTAAAGATTTATTTTGGATCTGACTGATGAGAAAACCTCCAGACCAAGTACAGGCATTTCAAAGTTCAAAGTTCGAAGTAAATTTATTATGAATATGTGTACGTATATGTTACCATAGCCATTTGTAGAAAAAATAGAACTATTTTACAAAAAAATTTATAGAAGTAGAATTTTACAACAAACTATACATAAACAAAGATTGAGAAACTCCAATATGACAGTCTCTGAAAATAAAAAAATAATACAGAAAAGAGTACAGTACTTGAAAGTGAGTCTGTAGGTCACGGAATCATTTGAAACTAAACTAGCAGTCTTCAAACTCCTTTCATGAATAAGCAAATTTATGTTCATTGAAAGCTCTCTTCATCCCTGTATGGAAAGTGTATGCATCAAGCATTTTGCCTGGCACTTATGTAATCAGTTGTGATTCTTTTTCTTTGGTGATGAGAAACCACGAATCACCCATACTTTCCTACAGAGTTAAAAAAGAAGCAATGCTAGTTTTAACTTTTTAACTTTATGCAATTTTGCAAAGTGATTTAACAGTACTAACTTCAAAGATGTTTTGAAATGAGGCTGGTAATCCTGGAAACATTTCATGGAGGAGATGGGGGTCAGCTTGGTTCAGTCTGGTGAACAAGGTACAAAAGATCCCTGGACTCAAATTCTTGACAGCAGTGAGAGATAAGGTGGTAATGAATATAATGGTGCCACAGATAGAGACAACTAGAAAGAAGAGAGCCTGGATATAGAGGAATATGATTGTGATACAGAGATATGATGGGAATGGGGATGTGACTATAGATGACCATGGTTGGTTGGTTGGTTACCAGCAGCCTCAAGGATTATTGGAAAAGTCAAATATAGACTTGGCGACCCAAATGAAATTGGCCTTGATGCCAATCGAAGGATGAGAGCAGATGGAGGAAAAGGTTTTCATAAATACCTTTCATGGAGCTGGAGGAAGATCTTCCTCCTCATTCTATTTCTTTCAGCCTTTAACCTGAATGGCACTATTTTGTTCAGTTGGTTTGGCACCAGAAATGCCTATTATTTCAATTTTACTTGCCCTCCTTGAAGTTACATTTAAAGTTCGAAGTACATTCATTATCAAAGTACCTTGAGATTCGTCTCCTACTGTAATGTTCTGCCTCATGTACTGTCTTGATAGTCAAGGGTAGACACTTTCCACAGGCATTTCCTGTTCTGAAGTTGTAGTTATGGCTTTTGCAAGTGGCAGACTGCCACACTGTTCTCCTTGGAGTTCAACCAGGAAAACTGAGAATGCTAGGATTGTCATGGTAAATAGACTTCAGCTGAGACCACTTTTCTCTCCAGCCCTTTCCTCTTCCAAGTGATCATCCAGGCCCATGCAACATAGGTTCATTGCTCAGTCATGTTATAGATAGAACATAGAATAAAGAAATTTACAACACATTACAGGTCCTTCAGCCCCCAAAGTTGTGCTGACCATGTAACCTATTCTAGAGACTGCATAGAATTTCCTTAGCACATAGCCCTCTATTTTTCTAAGCTCCATGTAGCTATCTCAAAGTCTCTTAAACTACCCTTTTGTATCTGCTTCCACCACCACCAGCAGTGCATTCCACGCACCCACCACTCTCTGTGTGAAAAACTTACCCCTGACATCCCCTCGGTACCTATTTCCAAGCACCTTAAAACTATGCCCCCTTGTGTTAGCCATTTCAGCTCTGCGAAAAAGCCTCTGGTTATCCACACAATCAATGCTCCTCATCATCTTATACACCCCTATTAGGTCACCTCTCATCCTCCGTCGCTCAAGGATAAAAGGCCAAGTACACTCAACCTATTCTCATAGGGTACACCCTCCAATCTAGGCAACGTCCTTGTAAATCTCCTCTGCACTCTGTCTATAGCATCCACATCCTTCTAGTGAGGTGACCAGAAATGAACACAGTACTCCAAGTGGGGTCTGACCAAGATCTTATATAGCTGTAACATTACTTCACAGTTCTTGATCTCAATCCCACGGTTGATGAAGGCCAACACACCATGCACCTTCTTAGTAACACTGTCAACCTGCGCATCAGCTTTGAATGTCCTATCGATATGGATCCCAAGATCTCTCAGATCCTACATGTTACCAAGAGTCTTACCATTTATATTATATTCTGTCTTCAAACTGGACCTACCAAAATGGACCACTTCACACTTATCCATCTGCCACTTCTCAGCCCAGTTCTGCATCCTATCAATGTTCTGCTGTAACCTCTGACAACCCTCCAGACTATCCACAACACCCCCAACCTTTGCGTCATCAGCAAACTTACTAACCCACCCTTTTACTTCTTCATCCATGTCATTTATAAAAATCACAAAGAGGAGGGGTCCCAGAACAGATCCCTGTGAAACACCACTGGTCACTGACCTCCATGCTGAATATGAACCATCTACAACCTCTCTTTGCCTTCTGTAGGCAAGCCAGTTCTGGATCCACAAAGCAAGGTCACCTTGGATCCCATGCCTCCTTCCTTTCTGAAGGAGCCTTGCATGGGGAACGTCATCAAAGGCCTTACTGAAATTCATATACACTATATCCACTGCTCTACCTTCATCAATGTGTTTTGTTACATCCTCAAAGAATTCAATCAGGCTTGTAAGGCATGACCTACCCTTTCAAAGCCATGCTGACTATTCCCAATCAGTTATGTCTCTCCAAATGCTCATAAATCCTGCCTGTCAGGATCTTCTCCAACAACTTGCCCACCACTGAAGTCAAGCTCTCTGGTCTATAATTTCTTGGGATATATTTGAATATCTGGGTTAAATATCATATTTGGGAAAAAAAAACTAGTTTTACAGAAGCCTCAGTTGTGCAGATTTTTGGATTAAAGCAGGGTTTCCTCATCTGGGGTTCCACAAAATGGGGGTCATGTGAGAGATCATGATAAAAAAAAACATTGTTTTTCAAATTTTGTGCAATGTGCAATGCTAACGTTTGTAGTGGTGAGCAGCGACTGAGCAGCTCCATTAGCACGGTATGGCAGTGCACATTGGGACGGTGTTTACTTGATTAAGTCCATTCTCGGTTTTTGACATGAGATAATTGGTGAGCGCTGTATTGCATGGAGTCGGGGGTGGGAGGTGGTGGGATGTCCAATGGTAGGCTGATGAGGAGCCCTGGAGAAAATGTCTTGATTTCAAGTGACAAGATTCTTAGATTTAAAAGGAAACTGAATCTTTGGAAAAATTATGTTGCAAGAGGGTATCTTGAAATTGGAAGAACTGCAGAACAAAATTGATCAGTATTTTTCCTCTGTTTCAAAAAAATGTGACTGGGTGAAGGACCCTTTTTCTGAATTTTCTGCTCAACCTGAGAACTTCGCTATGAAAGAATAGGAAGAACTTTGTGAGCAGCACCCTGATTGTGCACTCAAGATTAGATTTACTGACCTGCCCCAAGACAAGTTCTGGATTTCTGTGAAAGAAGAGTATCCTGCAATTCATAGGAAAACAATGAACATTTTGCTGCAGCCTTCAACTTCTTACATGTGTGAGCAAGCTTTCTTCCTTGTTTAAAAAGCATCAAGAGCAAGGATAGAAATCGTCTCATTTCAGTTGAAGGTGAAATCCACGTGTGCTTATCTCAAGTTCAACCCAGAATTGAATACTTGTGCCGCAAAAAACAAGCACAAGTTTCACATGCTAGGCCTAAATTTGAGCCTGATCATGTTACTTAGTAAGAAAATGCTTTTTGAAGTTTTGTATAAAACTGTGTCTTAGACCTTAGGCTATATTTTTATTCAGATTGCTTTGGCTTATGGTTTTTAGTAACTTAACTATTCAAAATTGTCAATAATTTTTCATGTTGCAAATAGTAGTAATTAAAGTCAATTTACAACCTTTACTTAAACTAAATCTACTGATCCTGCCTTTGGAAAAATTAAATCCCATTTTGGCTTAAGCCGTTATTTAACAGAAAATTATTATGTTTGCCTCATGAGTTTTTAAAATTTATGAAAGGGAAAGAAAGAGATTAATTTCAAGAAAGGTAAACTAAGCTTAACTACCTGTTTTTTTAAAGAAAAGTTGGCTTAAAATTCATTCTCTATGCAAAAGAGCATTGACAATTATTTTTGGATTATTATGTTTACAACTTACTGATCACACTAATGTACTGTGAGCTGTAGATATTATTATTTTTACACAGCGGTTCCCTGTGACCTGAAAATTAATTCAAGGGTTCCTCCAGGGGATAAAAAGGTTGACAAAGGCTGGATTAGAGTGTAGAATTGTTGTTATTCTTTTTCTTGTATCTTCCTGTAATTTAACTTTCCTATGCTTGCTTGCATATTTTTATATAAGCACATATATACCTCCAGTTGTTCAGTGAATTGTCCAGCAATTATGATACAGTTGCTTCAGTATTTTTCTAGAAAGTTCATAGTTTTCTGTAGCAGGTGCATACCACTTGAACCTGGATAGTTTTTGAGTTAATGGTTATCACTGGAATTTTGTTATTTCTAGCCTGAATATGGGGCCGGCTGGTGGTGTAGTGGCATCAGCACTGGACTTCAAGGCAGATGGCCCCGAGTTCAGACCCAGCCGGGTCCCAACCTGGGCAGCAGCAGTATCTGCATGGAAGAAAAGCCTGGCGATCTACTTCCATATCTTGCCATGAAAACCCTATGATCCAGAAGGTCACAAAGAGTCAGACTCAACTTAATGACTAAACAACAACACAGTCTGAGTATGAGATGCTTCTTAGGCTACAGCAGCTAGAAAATCATAAGCAGAAAAAATAACAGGTGGAGACCTAGCAGCAGCAGGAACAAATCAATTATCAACTCTAAGTGCCTGACTTAAAGTAAATCATAATTTTTTCAACTTTTAAATCACATTCTTTTGATTGGATACTTGGTAACAAA
This sequence comes from Mobula birostris, assembly GCF_030028105.1. Classification (NCBI taxonomy): domain Eukaryota; kingdom Metazoa; phylum Chordata; class Chondrichthyes; order Myliobatiformes; family Myliobatidae; genus Mobula; species Mobula birostris. The sequence continues at coordinate 10,417,220 of NC_092378.1, read as the reverse complement.
GACCTGTCTGGCTGCCTGAGGTTAGATTAGATTATGAGGACACGCAGTCCTCTTTTATTGTCATTTAGTAATGCATGCATTAAGAAATGATACAATGTTTTTCCAGAATGATATCACAGAAACACATGACAAACCACATAATTATAACATATAGTTACAACAGTGCAAAGCAATACCGTAATTTGATAAAGAACAGACCATGGACACAGTAAAAGTCTCAAAGTCTCTCGAAAGTCCCATTATCTCACGCAGACGGTGAATCTCCAGCGCCGCAGACTTGCCGATGCAGCATCCTGGAAGCATCCGACCACAGTCTGACTCTGAGTCCGTCCAAAAACTCCGAGCCTCCGACCACCTCTCCGACACCGAGCACCGAGCACCATCTCTGCCGAGTGCTTTGATCCCGGCCCCGGCAACAGGCAAAGCTGAAGATTTGGGGTCTTCCCCTCCGGAGATTCTCAAGCGCACAGTCGCAGCGGCAGCGAAGCGGGCATTTCAGAAGTTTCTCACGGCTGTCTACATCAAATCAGGATTGTGCACGACCCCCTAGTTAACACATATCGATATCATTCGGAACGGCCGCGCGCTGCGTCTCCCCGCCATCTTCTCCTCCCCTCCTCTTCGAGAGAGATATTGAATTCCAAAATGTCAAATTAGCATCAGATTAGTGTGATACATGAGCTGCTTATTAGCACAGCTCTGGCAGTCGCTCCATACATGCAGACCACTGCCCCAGCAGTGGGGCAGTGCAACTTGCACCAGGCACACTGGCACACTGTGGAAGTTACATGAATATGCAGACTAGAGCCTTAGTGCCAATTACAAGAGCCACCAATCTGAATTTTGCAAGGTCACAGCACAGAATGACTGACGTCTCTGTGCTATCTTGCACGCAAGCTCATTGGACGAGAGTGTAGCAGGATGCATGGTTTTGCGGAGTGGGTGACACTTGAACCTGAAATGATTTGAAATGACGTAGACAGCATGGATTCATAGATGAAGAACAGGAGCAGAAAGTGCTGCAGCCAATTGCAGTGGTCTTATTAACACCCTGACTAAATTCAGTTAATTAAATGCTGATCAGCGAGCAAGCATGAAACTTGTGCAGCCTATGTGGCTCATTGCTACTGCTTGCTTACTAATAAGCTTTTACAAAGTATGATCAGAACTGAATTATGTATGCTCGTGTTACCAATCTTTTTTAGAAGGCAATCTCAGTTTAATAACCATTGTCACTGCTAAAGAACCAAGAAATGAGATGCCTTGCCCGGATATTCACCAATGTAAAGCCGATATTTGGAAATTACAGATCTTGGAAGAAATAACTATGATAAAGTATTTCATTAGGAGTCTGAGAAGATTTGGTATGTCACCAAGAACACTCAAAAATTTCTACAGATGTACTGTGGAGAGCATTCCAATTCACTGCATCACCATCTGGTATGGGGGGATCTGGTACTGCACAGAATTGAAAAAAGCTGCAGAGTTGTAAACTTAGTCAGCTCTATCTTGGGTACCAGTCTCCGTAGTGTCCAGAACATCTTCAAAGACAAATACCTCAAAAAGGGGGCGTCTATCATTAAGGGCACCCATCACCCAGGTTATGCCTTATTGTCATTGCTACCTTCAGGAAGGAGGTACAGAATCCTGGAGGCCTGAAGGAACGACTCAGGAACAGCTTCTTCCCCTCTGCATTCCAATTTATGTATGGACATGAACACTACCTTACCACTTTTTTAAATTTCTATTTTTTGCATGACTTATTTAACTATTTGATATATATACCTACTGTAATTCAGTTTTTTCTCTATTATCATGCATTGCATTGTATTGCTGATGTAAAGTCAACAAATCTTATGACATCTGCCACTGATATTAGACCTGATTCTGATTCTGATAGCATCCAAACCAGAGTACAAAGAAGCAAGTCTGCAAAGAGTCATGTCAGTTTTACTATCTGTAACCAGCATCGGGAACACAAGATTGATAGACCTAATGTCACGGTTGAACAGCATAATTCAGTGGCAGAGTAAATGCAAAAGCAGGATGCACCAAACTAAATCGCATTCCCACTTTGAACAGCATACCGCCCCCCCACCCCTGCTACAGAGATGAATTGCTGATATTCACAATGCAATCAACAAGGATAGGCAGTGGTTACTGGCCTTCAGAGAGCAATATCACACCCTGTAAATTAATCAAAAATAAAAGTTAAACAGGGATATCTTTGACCTAAAGATTGATAGTAGAGGCAATACTTCAAGGAGCTCTAAATTTTGCTTTAGTTTTATATGGGACCTTTCACCAACAACTCATAAATCAGATCAGGTAAACTTGGAAAAGACTAGAAACATTGTGCTTTGGGATTGATGCCAAACTGTTCCAACAGACATCCTGGGTTAACATCTCCTTACATACTGCAGACCTGCTTGATCTTTTAGTAGAATGTCATTGACTATAAGGGGAGATTTGCATCCCTAATGTTTGCATGTCATTCTATCCCATGCTGCCTAAAGTAGGTGATGTCCCATTGGGTTAGGAGAACAATTCTGACTGAATTTGGACATCATGATGATACCTTTCTCTATATTGTGCAGTATCTTCTATACTTTTATTGTTGCAACACTACAAGGCACACAACCTTGCATCTGGTACAAGTCACAACAGAACTCAATTATTAATCGATTACATTGTACGACAAAGATTTTGCTTCCTGTTTACTTTTGGATATATTTTATAGATTTTTGGGCTGCTGACCATGAAGAAAATTCACTAACACGCACCTTTTTTATGAAATTCCCTATATTTGTTATTTTAGTTCATATTTCAAGTCAGGATAACTGATTCCAAGATTAAGGAAGGCATTTTTATTAGTCCACAGATCAAACAGGTCATCAATGACAGACAATTGGAAGAACCTCTAGTGGGACCGGAGAAAATCACATGGAACGCAATCAAGGATGTTGTTGAAAATTTTCTTGGCAACTACAGAGCACCAAACTACAAGCAGCTGGTTGATAGCATGCTTCAAGCATACAAAACCATGAAGTGGAACATGTCACTGAAGGTTCATTTTCAGCAACACATTTAGACTTCTTCCCTGTAAAACTTAGTGCTGTCAGTGACAAGCATGTTGAAAGGTTTCACTAGGACATTGCAGTCATGGAGAAACAGTATCAGGGCAACTGGAATCCATCAATGCTAGCTGATTATTGTTGGAAGTTTAAATGAAAAGCCTCTGACACTGAGTACAAACAAAAATCATCAAGAAAACATTTTTAGTTTAGATGAACTATTGCAAAGTGTCAGCACTGTTAGGCAATTAAACACATTATATTCAAAAAAAGTTAAATCCTTATTTCTCTAAAGTCTTACATGATACAAGTAGTCTGAAATTATATGTGTTCAGCTTCAAGAGATCTATCATAAACAAAAGAATTCTGAGAAAGCACACTTTTGAAAAAAATTGTTGTCCAGTGTTACCACATTTCACCTATATTTCTCGCTGCACTCCTTATCAATCATCTGCTCAGGTGTAGCCTCACTTCTTCAACCATTTCCCATGAATAATTTTAAAAACAGTGATGGTATGAGCTACCTTCCATGAGTGATTCTGATAGATCCAATGAATACTGTGTGAAACAGCTCATGTACATTTATACAGGGTAGGAAAGGAGTACAAAGTTATCACAAAGGTCACAATATACCATTATTAGGCATTGGTTTCACTCTCGGGAGAATGTAATTATATTGCTTGTTTTTTTTTTGCCTGTATTCCTTACAGAATTTCATAGTACAAAAACAGGCACTGCAGCCCACTGTATGCATGCTGACTGTGATGCCATTTACACTAATCTCATTTGTCTGAATTAGACTTGTGTTCCTCTGTGTCTTTCCCATCCAAGTACCTAAATGCCTTTCAAGCTATGTAACTGGTTCTTCCTCCATCACTCGCCCTGACAGCGTGTTCCAAACCACTTCTCTCTAAGTGAAAAAATGACCACTTAACTCTCCTGTCATTCTCCCACCCTCAACTTAATTCTGTGCCCTCCTGTTCCAGGCTCCCCTGCCCTGGAAAAGAACTCTGTTTTTATCCTATCTATGCCTCTTCTAATTTTATACAGTTGCTGAAGTTCGACCCACAATCTCCTACATTTCAGCGAGAATAAGCCCAACCCATCCAATGTCTGCTTGTAACTACAGTTCTCCATCTTGGGCAAGTCCGGATGCAGTGCTTCAACCAGAACCTTTGACAGTTACTCTTCCTCTGCACAGATGTTGCCTGACTCACTAAGTTCCTTCTTTATTTATTGCTGATTTATAATTCAGTGTAAATTTCTATTTCATATAATTAGGTCAACAATGAGTTTACAGCTGGTAGCAATATCTCATATGAAAAACATGGGATAATTTTTGCTTTAATTCTTCATCCTATCATATAAGAGCATCATACATAGCTCTATACAGTACTGAGCAAAAGTCTTAAACATATATATATATATATATATAAAACCATGGTGCCCAAGACGTTTGAAAAGTACTGTATAGAGCTTTGTATGATTTGTCAATGTGGAGCAGAGAGCATGTTTGTAAATCTGGCAGGCACGAACAATGTTGGGATTGGCAAGGGTGGAGTGCCACAAGAGGGGTGTGGTGCAGGTGGCAGAGAAGGAGTGTTAGGGGTAGGGGGTGGTAACACACCCAGCCCTGAGACACCAGGTAAGGTCATTTGATTCTAAGCAATTGGTTTATTGATCATTAGAGAATCTCTCTCTAGTGCTTCTCGCTCCCTCCCCTCTCCCTTCTCCCTTTTCCCAACCATGATTCCCCTCTCCCTGCCTCCTTCCCACTCTCAGTCCACAATAGAGACCCATAAATCGAATCAGGTTTATCATCACTCACATGTGTCATAAAACTTGTTTTTTTTCTTGTGGCAGCAGTACAGAGCAATATATAAATTACTACAGTACTGTGCAAAAGTGTTGGGCACCCTAGCTATATATGCGCCTAAGACTTTTACACAGTACTGTAAATATTTCTATTGATGCCTAGATGGATCAGAATATGTGACCCGGTACAAGCCAGTTTATTGGATAATTTGCCTTGTTGGATTCAATTCTCTCAACTGAACTGGGAAGCAATCACAGGAAGAATAATTTTAACTCACAGCTATTTGGACAATGGGTCAAAAGAAGGTCACTTATCTGTATGCAGCATAGACAATTGATTGGGATCACAAACCCATGTTGAAATGATGACTGCAGCTATGAGCTCTTTCCTAGTAAGTTCACAGTACTCCTAATTATTTTAATCCTTCTGAATTCTTTCTGAATTTCAGTCATCCACTGACATTTTAAAATAGTTCAGTAACAAACTGGCTAAAGGCCATCAGGGCAATCTAAGGTGAAGATTTTAGGATGCACTGTCTAGAAACTAGCCAATTATATTCCTCATGGAAGTAAGCCCATGGGGGCGGGGAGGTGCATTTAGGTTAAATTTCCCTTCAGCCCAACCAACTCATGCTACCAAAGATTCCCATTCGAGTTAGCTCTGTTTGCTTGTGCTTGGCCTAAATCATTAAACATTTCCTATCCATGTGTCTGTCCAAGTGCCTTTCAAATGTTGTTAATGCACCTGTGTCAACCACTTACTCTGCCAGCCTACTTTGGCTCCCATATCTTATGGTCTCATTAATCAGGAAATATTGTTTTCCATAACATGCTAGCTTTCTTGAACTGAGCGTCCAGATTTTTAGATAAAGTTAGTATAGGGATGAAGTTGAATGGTAATATTAATGATGACAGAAGTTCACTATGCTTTAGGAAAGATACCATTAGGCTGTAAAGAGTGGAAAGGAGATTTTTAAGGATGTTGACGGGTCTTCATCTTTGGGATATATTAATCTTGCGCCTTCACAAATGCCCCTAGAAGGTCCAGCCATTGCTCTTCTACCATCATTCCTGCCAATCAAATTTGGCCACCTTCTCTCTCATATGCCTGTAATTTCCCTTACTCCACTGTAATACTGATACTTCTGACTTTATCTTCTCCCTCTCAAACTGTAGGGTAAATTCTATCATTTTATGATCACTGCTTCCTAAAAGTTCCTTTACCTTAAGCTCCCTAATCAAATTTGGTTCATTACACAATACCTAATCCAAAATTGTTTTTCCCTAATGGGCTCAAACACAAACTGCTCTAAAAAGCCACCTTTTGGGATCCAGCACCTATCTGATCTTCTCAATTTAACTGCATATTGCAATCCCACATGATCATTGTAAACACAAGGAATTCTGCAGATGCTGGAAGTTCAAGTAACACACATTAAAGTTGCTGGTGAACACAACAGGCCAGGCAGCATCTCTAGGAAGAGGTACAGTCGACGTTTCGGGCCCAGACCTGATGAAGGGCCTCGGCCCGAAACGTCGACTGTACCTCTTCCTAGAGATGCTGCCTGGCCTGCTGCGTTCACCAGCAACTTTGATGTGTGTTGCTTGATCATCGTAACATTGCCCTTTAGACATGCCTCCTCTTTTTCCCATTGAAATTTATATCCCATATCTGGGCTATTGTTTGGGGACCAATCTTTTTACTCATGTAGTTTCCTAATTCTGCGCTCAAGGATTCTACATCCCCCGATCCTGTGTCATCACCTCCTATAACAATTGCATAAAAAAGAGCAAAATCACAAAAACAGACATTGTGCAGTGTGTCTGCTGAAGATCTGATGTTGAAAACAGTGCTATGCTTGATTCAATGCAGTAGTTGTCAACTAATTGCCAAAGTAGTCCATGCTTACAGCTCTCAATGTGTTTATATAGGCCAATAGAAACGTTTCCCATGAATCCATTTAAAAAAATATTTTGTATCAGTTATCACACGGCTACAGCCGTGTGTTCCAATTTGCAGTAATGTGCTCACTGAATGAAATTTAATCCTGTGTTGCTTGTGTTATATTGGTGCAGTCAATTCAGATTGGCAGCACTGCAGATATTAATTCTGCAGGCAGATGTCTAGAACCTAATATACTTAAGCATAATTAAATTGACATAAAACACATTTAAAGTCAGCAAATATTAACACCGCATGAGGAACATAATGTAGTGAATGAAATGAACCTTCAGATGAGACAATTTTTAAAAAAATATGTTGAAGTCAGACAACCATTTTCCCCCATGAGCTTCCTCTGTTTGTATTCATCATAACATTTTGTAAAGTCTGCATGGCTTCGAGGTTTTCCAGCTTATTGCCAGAACCAATTATTCACTCCATTATGCTTTACCCAACCTGCTCAAACTCAATCATTAGAATCAACATGTGCAGCTGGTAGAGGATGTTTTAAACCAAAGAGCAATATTTGCTTACGCTTTATAATGTATTGTATACCACTGAAACAATTAGTGACTGCATTGGTTAACATCTTAAGACTAGTGAAATCCTTCTGGTATGGAATTAAGACAATATGCTGAGATTTCATTTGACAGTGACTGGACACTGCGAGAGTATTTTGAGAATTAGGTGCCGCAACATTGCACCTCGTTGGCCCTGAAGCAAAATGCATTTGAATGTGGTACCTACTCACCATTTACCTGTTTATGGAAAGCTTTCACTATGCTATGGCAAGTTGGCACCAGGTATCATTTCCGTATTGGTACATATGCAAATAGAAGAACTAAATTACAGAATTAAGGGGAGATTAAGTGCCTTTCATATCAATGTAATGTTTGCTCAAGTGTGGCATCAAGAAGTCCATAAGACCATATGACAAAAGATATAGGAGCGGAATTAGGCCACTTAAGTCTGTTCTGTCATTCCATTATGTCTGATTTATTATCCCTCACAACCCCATTCCCCTGCCTTCTCCCCATAACTTTGGACACTTTTACTAATCTCCTACTTGGATGGTAAGGTGAGGATATGTCTCTACAAAAGGAGGAGTAACCTTAACCCTTCCCTCCGTTAGTCTCCAGGTCACCCTTGAACAAGGTGTAGCACCTGTTTAGCTCCACACCTCTCTCCGATCAGGGTCACGTGAAGCCATGGGAACAGGTAGCGGATGGTTGTATGAGTAGCTAGTGCATATCACAAGTCCTGGTTATGTGACCACTGACACCAGGCAGACAATCTCTGAAGAATATTGATAATGGCTGGGGTCACCCGTCTTGTTATGACACTGCCCAGAAGAAGGAATTGGCAAACAACTTCTGTAGAAAAATTTGCCGAGAATAATCATGGTCAAAGAACATGATCGCCCACGTCATAATGATGATGAATAATTAAGAATCTATCAACCTCTGCTTTAAATAAACATAATACTTTGGCCTTCATAGCCGTCCATGGCAAGGAATTCCACAGATTCGTCACTTTCAGTCCAGGTAAAATGATCTCACATAGAATTGGGAAGCATCCTATTTTGATAGGAGTCATTCCTGAAGTAGCAAGTCACTTAGATCATTATGGTAATATCCTGAAGCAATCACCTTCAACTGCTTCCTCAATGACCAGGAATTCTCAGACGACTGTGCGCAGTTCCATTCCTCACCCAATGGAGATGTCCTTGCGTTGAATTGTTCTCCAATCCTGGAACCTTACTTGTAACTGTTTCATCACAGATGAGGAGACATCATCAGTGTGCTGTTAATTGTGTTGTGTCCTCCAAATGCTTGGCGTTTATACAGTATACTTATCACTCAGCTGATTGGCTGTCATTGCGGAAACTCAATTGTGATGTAGGGAGGAAATCTTGTCACTGACTGGTTGTGCAGCAAACCTCGAACTTCGTGGTCTGGAATTTGGCCTGTATTGGCTCATAGATAGGATTGAAGTCTACATGTCTGTTTACAGGGTTCTTCACGGAAAGCCATGCTTCTTGGAATTCGCTTTGCATGCCGCGTGTTTGCTTGCACCATGACTTTCACTGATGCCCTTATTGGGATTATGAAAGACTTGGTCAGTAGCAAGCACCACTCATCCCACATCAGTCTCATTCAATGACCATCTCTAACTTGTACTTCCTAAACTTACCACCAAATCCTGAGAGTTACTGCTGACTAGAAATGTATCTGTGCCAGTCACATAAATAGCAGAGCAGGAATGAAGCTTGCTATCCTTCACTGAATGACTCATTTCCTCCTTCCTCACAGAGATCCCATCACCTGCAAAACACACAACAGGGGCATGACAAGATACTTTCAAGAGTTTGAAGGGTACGCTCCAACGTCACAGGAAGCACTCATTATTTGGGGCAAAGTAACCCACCCCATTGATACCTCATCCATCACTATGATCCTTCACCACCAGTACTGTTTAATTACAGAATGCATAATCTGCAAACTGTACCACTATCAGGCGTTCATTGAGAGCATCTTCTAGATTCTCAACTTCTATCATCCGAAATGCTATAAACAGTTCATACATTCTCCCCATGACCATGTGAGTTTCCTCCAGGTGCTTTGGTTTCCTCACACGTTCCAAGGACATGCAGGCAACACACACAGAATGCAGAAAGAACACAGCAGGCCAGGCAGCATCTATGGAAAAGGTGAACAGTTGACGTTTTGGGCCAAGACCCTTCATTAGGACACCAAAGACATACAGGTTAGGCTTAGGGTTTGTCAATTATGGGCACGCTGTTTGGGCGCCAGAAACAAGGTGACACTTGTAGACTGCCCCCAGCACAATTCTTGGACTGTGTTGGTCATTGACACAAAATGACGCATTTCACGGCAGGTTTTGTCGTTCCGAAGTAAACGTGACAAATAAACCTAATCTTTAAATCTTTAAATTCCCTCCAAGTCTCATGGCACCTGAATTAACCACATTACCACTGCTGATCAGTCAAAACCTGAGAAATGCCTACCACATGACAGTGTGGAAGTACTTTCACCACATTGCTACAAAGGGGTGGTTTACTATCAGCCTCACTATGCCAATTAGAAAATAGCAATAAATCTTACTCCTGTCAGGAAACATCCACAAGGGATTGAAAAAAAAAGGCCAATGCAATGGAGCTTGCTTTGCATTGGGACTCATTCCATACTTGAAGCTGTGTGACTATAACAGGATTTGTATATCATTACATATTTAAAGCTTAAAAGAGATGGTTAACAGTATCTAACTGGGGACAATTTCATGCGTCAGGACTGCAATCGGAGCTGCTTTGAGACAACACAAATTAATTTCAGTGCGTAACCCTTGAAGTAAACAGAGGGCATATTCATCCTTTACAGTAGATTTAAGCCAAGGTCCCAGAGGTAAAAGATTGACAACACTGAAGTATGTTGCTTTTCTGAATGTTGGATTTCAAATGTTATTGTCAGAGAATGTTTCAGTAAAGAGAAACTGTTCAATCCAAGGCAACACACATAGCTGTAAAGTTGTTTCAATTTTTAAAATACGTCCTAAATAATTCATCAGCCAAGATTTTATACTCAATAGAAATATGCATTGTCTATGTAGTTGTAGATAGTAACTAATGATCTAATTAATGGCTTATTTAGTAGTGAACCACAATAGCTAGCCCGGGAGTTTTAAGAACGATTTGACTATTCTGGTAGCATCTTTCTTCTGCAGAAAGCGTTTTTAACCCTTTTCAGTGACAATTGGTTCATGATACCTTATCTAAGAAAGGACATGCTGACATTGGAGAGGTTTCAAAGCAGGAAATTGTCCCCAGTTTAATATTGTTAACAAAAATGATTCAGGGAGTGAAAGGCTTCTCATATGAGGAGAGCTTGAAGGTTCTGGGCCTGTACTCACTGGAATTCAGAAGAATGAAGGGGGACCTTATTGAAACCTATTGAATTTTGATAGGCAAACAATGGAAGCTTTAATCAACAAAATGGAGTTGAACATTGGCTTGTGCCCCACAGCCATCCTGCAGCCTGCCCACTTTGAGGTTGGCACACGCTGCCTCTGCCTCTTGGAATCATCTCAGAGACTGCAGAGTGCTATGTGACGAGAATACACATAGATTAAGATGTTAGCTGGCCTGTGCTGGCACCAGTGGGATCAGCAGTTGGTCTGCCACCTGTCTTCAGGAGAAAGAGAAATAAGGAAAACAATGGAGCAGCATTTGGAGATGTTAATGAAGGGACGGGAGAGAGTAACAGAAGGAGAGCTGTCAAGATCGGCTCCCCCTTTGAACCCCGAACTGTTTGAAGTGATGGACAGGCGATACCCCAGCAGGGGGATAAAAAGGGATAGGCTCACTAAGGCAAGACACACACGACACCCCAAGGTAACGAGACCCTGGAAGCGGTGCGTCTCCCACAAGTCGGTGGGAAGTTTTGGACGGCTGAACGCGGGATCAAGCCATAGACGCACAGGGTGGAAAGGCACGATCGGCGGGAACCTGGTGTGTGTCCACCCTTGCCTGGGTGCCAGGTTCACCGCAGAGAAATGATTGTATCTGGAAACGGAGGGGTCACGGTCGGTGACCTCAGATGACATCACAAAGGGCTTGCCCGAAAGCTGACTGCGAAGGTCTGTGTGGAAGCCGTTTGAATATTGATTCGTTTTTCTCTCTCTCTCCTTCCCCCCATTGTCCATCTCCCACGGCAGCGATTACTGCGAACTGAACTGAACTAAATTGAACTGAACTTTGCGTCACTTTGAAACTGGTCATTTACCCCTAGACAACGATAGAGCTTGATTGATCCTGTTATCTTAATTCTGTGTACATGTGTGTTTATCATTGCTGAACTGTTGCATTTATTATCCTTTTGATTAGAGTACTGTGTTGCTTGTTTCTTTAATAAAACTTTCTTAGTTCTAGTAATCCAGACTCCAACTGAGTGATCCATTTCTGCTGATTTGGCAACCCAGTTACGGGGTACGTAACAGCTAGAACACCCAAACGATCTCCAAGTGGCAAATCACAGACTCCAACAGTTGCAAAATCACATCTAAGATGAAAAACAAATGTAAAGGATACAAAAGAAGTGAAATATATGGTTTCATGATCTATCCAGAGGATGTCAACCGTCTTCTTTCTGGCGCCATCTTGACCAGAAAAAAACTCTTGGTGTCATTGTTCACCACAGTCTGAGATGCGCCATTGGTATTGTCGAGCCAGGCTCAGCCAGTGCTTGAACCTGCTTGCTTCTTGTAAGCTGCAGTGTGAGCGAAAGAAAGTGTAGCTAATGGGATACTCTCTAGCAAATTTAGGAGCATTTTTACAGAGTGCGATAGCATTCCACAATGCTTTGCATGACTATAAAGCATGCTGCTTCAGAGAAAAGTAGAAATGAAAGGTGATTTAACTGTGAAATAAATGAATCTGAATGTAATCTCTAAGATAGAAGATCATTCAAGCAATGTAATAGTCCACTGCATGAATAATATAATACCTCAAATGTTCTGGCAATATAGGATTAGAATTGCATTCTATAATCAGTTCGTTTTGTAAAAAAGTAAGAAAATCTTCCAGATGTTATCTAAAATGTAGGATCTGTTTCTGATGTGCTTGAATTATGAATTTCAGTGAAGTGGCCTTGTGTTGTCATGGTTTTGTTGACAATATTGCCAAACCGCAGTGCTACAAATAAGGCTGATTTGAAAATACTTGACAAGCTCTCAGCCCATACATATCCATTACAATCCTGTGCCATCGGAGAACTGATAATGAAAATATTAAAAGTTTGCACTCAAATTAATATATTATGTGAAGCTACATTCGACATAAAATTGCTGTGAGCTCTCTGTGGCCCCTGCGGCTTGCCGTAAAGCATTGAGCTTCTAGGTTTTTGAGTATGTACCTGTATTTGCTAATCATTATCTTCACTAGAACCATTAAGCCCTTCTGCTTTTGGTTTTTAATCTGATCAAATTGATTGTGACTGGCACAGGTTTTCCACATTCTATGATTATTTAAAGAGGACTCTTGTTTAGTGCCTTAGCAGAGTCATTGTGTTGGAGAGAATGGCTTGTCTCACAGAGTCGCCCCGTTGTTCCCTAAGGCTCTGTTGGTATCCTTATGTTTAACCTATTGTTTCCGTCTTTTCATGGGGATTCTGTCACTCTCCACTCCTGGGTCGAATCATTGTCAGAGCTTCCTGTGACCAAGAGCCTGCCTTTCCTAGCACTTGGATCCAGGCCAGTCTTCCAAGAGCATACCATGACAAAAATAGAGGTAGTGACAAAGGGGCTAACTTAGGAGAAGACTAGACCAATAGAGCTAGGAAGGTGAGACGTGTTCAAACAAATATGGACAAGCAGCACAGAGGTCCTGGAACAACAGTGGACAAGATAGGTCTGAGCAAGCATGGGAGACACAGATAGGCAGGCAATATTTCCAAGGGCGGGATAGACTTTCTCCTATTATTATTATTAGAGTATTTTAACACTAGCAAAAGTATTTATTAAAATAATAATCTTATCAGTAAATTGTAAGTACTTCTTCCCCTCTGCCATCAGATATCTAAATAGACATTGAATCCATGAACACTACCTAACTTTTTTGCACAACTTATTAACTTTATGTATATATAGATAGATACTTCTTACTGTAATTCACAGTTTTATTATTATGTCTTACAATGTACATACTACTGCTAAAGGAAGTTTCCCGGAGCAAATAGCTTTTACAACATTGCATCCAGATATAATCGTATGGTCTGACACCAGTAGAGAAGCAGTTATTGGTGAACTCACAGTCCCTTGGGAAGACAACATTGATGAAGCCCATGAGTGCAAGTTAACCAAGTATGCAGAGTTGAGATCAGAGTGCAGAGACAGAGGGTGGAAGGTCTCATGCTATCCATTCAAAGTAGGCTGCCGTGGGTTTATTGCGTTCACTCTCCAGAAGTGGCTGCATGACCTTGGCTTTACTAGAAGAGAGATCAAGTCAACCAGCAGGGCTGTAGCTGAGGCAGCAGAGAAAGGATCAGCATGAGTGTGGACCAAGAGGGGCAGATAGTCAGACAGTGTATACATATCTTGCAAACCCTTCAGTAGTTGCATAGACACTTGAAGAGCAGACTATCTGTCGGATGGAAGTGACCAACAACTCTGATAGAGGCAGATGCCAAGTTTTTAAGCTCACCAGTGGGAGGTGGTGCTTTAGCACTGCTGGCCCGCCACCTCGAGGGAGTCTTGATCATAAGCGGGCCGAAACTCCTGAAGACAGGTGGCAGATCAACTGATGATCCCGCTGATGATAGCACAGGACAATTAACATCTTAGTCCATGTGTATTTTGTAACTCTGTAACTGCTGCATAACAACAAATTTCATGACCTATGCCAATAATATTAAACCTGATTCTGATTCTTGTTGTGACTCAAAGTCCGAAGTACATTTATTATCAAAGTATGTATAAATTATACAACCTTGAGATTTGTCTGCTTACAGACAGCCACAAAGCAAGAAACCCAAAAGAACCCAATAAAGACCAGCAGAGAAAGAGAAAGCAACACAAATCATGTAAACAATAAAAGCAAACAGCAGCATTCTGAACCAAATAGAGCACACAGACCCGGAGCACAGAGCACCCCAAGTAGGCTCATAGCCTCAGTCTAAGTTCATCATATAGCGGGGAAAATTGCTGTGAAGCTCACAGGCATGAAGCGCGTAGCAGGCGGAGCAACCTCACAGTCTTAGCCTCAGTGCCAAGAAGAGCAGAGAAAAATGTCGCGGAGCAGAACCGACTCAACCCTCGCCTCCAGTCCCAACACCTTGCCTATCCAGTCTATCTGGCCTGGCGTTTCAGTTGTCCAAGCACCAGGTTTTCCACTTCACTGGGGATCCGGGCCCCAGCGCAGTGATACGCGCTAGGCATTCAAAGCATTCAGAATTTTATGAATTAAAACATCTTCATGGTGCTTCTCCTACTCCAGTAATGTTTACTAGAATGAATCATGACAATATCTTTTTGCACTATTCAATACAAAAATAAATGGGGATAACTACGAAGTCTCTTTGAAAACCATTTCTGACCTTTAATGTTATAAGTGCTCAAGAGATCATTAGAGATAATTTAGGTAATTAGATAACACTATTCTAAATGAGTTTCATGATCGAGATATCACTGCCAATAATACATACTTGGTGCTCAAAACAGTGAAACACACAGGCTGTTGGACATTTGTAGTATTAGGCACTGAAATCTGCCAATGTGCAGGTACAGCTGTACTTATTGTGCTGGTACTTATTTGTAGCAGATAGTGTATGAATGTGTGCAACTTCAATAAGACTCCAGAAGTTTGATATTTCTGGCAGCCCATTTACAACCCTAACCATTCCCTTCATCATTGTGGTTGCCGGCTGCAGAAAATGCTCTGTGGTACAGCTCGTCAAAGCTACTCAGGCAGCACCTGCCAAACCTACCACCTTAGCATTCAGAACAAAAAAGGCAACAAGTACATGGGAACTTGGATATTTCCCTCCAAATCAAATGCCATCCTGACTTGTAAATGTATCTCAATTCACTCAATGTTGCTGGAATTCTTTACCCAACAATGCTGTTGGAATACTTTCCTAAAATTACTATATTAAAGTGGCAAATGACTGCAAGCAAAATTGATAAGCACCTTGTGGAGAAGAAGTTTAGATTATGAAAGCACGCAGTCCTCTTTTATTGTCAGTTAGTAATGCATGCATTAAGAAATGATACAATATTTCCTCCAGTGTGATATCACAAAACACAGGACAGACCAAGACTGAAAAAACTAACAAAACCACATAATTATAACATATAGTTACAGCAGTGCAACAATACTATAACTTGATGAAGAACTGTCCATGAGCACAGTAAAAAGTTCAAAGTCTCTCAAATGTCCCACATCTCACGCAGACGGATGAAGGAAGAAATCTCTCCCTGCCATGCCCGACCACAGTCCGACTCTGAGTCGTCCGAAAACTTCGAGCCTCCGATCAGCCCCCGACACCGAGTACCGAGCACCATCTCTATCCGAACGATTCGACCTCAATCTCAGTTGCTAGCAGCAGGCAAAGCGGGGGATTTTGGGGCCTACCCTCCGGAGATTCTCGATCGCGCAGTAACAACAGCAGCGAACGGGCGTTTCAGAAATTTCACCAGATGTTCCTCTGTGCTTTCACATCTGTCTCCATCAAATCAGAATTGTCCACCGCCCCTATTTAACGGATACGATATCATTTTTCACCAGAGGGCTGCGCACTGCTCTCTCTCCTCCTGCCTCCTTGCAACCAAGTTTCAGGAGTTCATGGGAAACAAGAATGGAATGGGACTGATGAGGTCGGTCTGCTGGGAACACATGGACTTGATGCACAGAATAGCTTCCTTCTGTGCTGTAAAATAGAACTAATAAACTAAGTAAATTACTACCAACAGGAGCCAGAAATCACACATTCAATGTTTTAGGAAATAGCTTCTTCCCCTCCACCATCGGATGTCTGAGCAGTCTATGAACTCATGAACACAACCTCGCTACTTTGCTTCCTTTTGTTTCACTACTTACATTTTATATTGTAACTTATATTATCTTAAGTGCGATTGTTGCAAATCAACAAACTTCATGGCATGCAAAGTTCAAAGTAAATTTATTATCGAAGTACGTATATGTGACCATATACAACCCTGAAATTCATTTTTTGTGGACATACTCAACAAATCTACAAAATAACAACTATAACAGAATCAATGAAAGTCTGCCCATCTAGGGCATTCAGCCAGACTGCAGAAGACAACAAACGGTACAAATAAAAAAAGAAGAAACAATAATTCATTTTTTAAAATAAATAAATAAATAAATAGATAGATAGATAAATAAATAAATAAAATAGATAGATAGATAGATAGATAAGATAGATAGATAGATATAGATAGATAGATAGATAGAATAAATAAATAAATAAATAAATAAATAAATAAATAAATAAATAAATAAGAAAGAAAGAAAGATGCAGGAGCAGAATTAGGACATTTGGCCCATCACATCTGCTCCACCATTTCATCATGGCTGATCCAATTTTCCTCTCAGCCCCAACCTCCTGTTTTCTCCCCATATCCTTTCATGCCCTGACCAACCAAAAACCCATGAACTTCTGCCTTAAATATACATAAAGATTTGGTCTCCACAGCTGTCTGTGGCAAAGAACTCCACAGATTTTCCGCTCTCTGGCTAAAGAAATTCCTCCTCATCACTGCTTTAAAAAGACGCCCCTCTATTCTGAGGCTATGTGTTCTGATCTTGGACTCTCCCACCACAGGAAACATCCTCTCTGCATCCACTCTATCAAGGCCATTCACCATTCAATAGGATTCAATGAGGTCACCCTTCATTCTAGTGAATACAGGCCCAGAGCCATCAAACACTCTTCACATGACAAGCCATTCTATCCTAAATAAACAAATAGATAAGACATACAGTATGTCAGTGGTAATAACCCTGACTGTAATTCTGAAGAGCAACAAGCCATCTGCTGGAAGAGCTATGCGGCCTGAGTAGTTTTTGTGGGAGTGGGGAAAAGTTTCAGGTTGGAAGACTGCATCAGGGGCTTGACACCAGCGACCAGCAGTAGCTACTGTCCTTGATGTTTAGGCAGCAGGTCAATACACACTCCTCTGTACTCAAATAAAAACTTAAATCTGTCTTTGGGAAACTTATTCTTCACACACAATGCCACTGCTAGAGACCGAGCACTGGCAGTTTTCCTGTATGATGCGCCCTTTGATCCAATCCAATAATAATGTTCAAAAAAATCGAAGAAATGTATTTGATCCTTTATTAGCAATTAGCAAACATACAATCTTGAAACAATGAAACTAGAAACAATCAATACCAAACGTACTTAAGTGCACTTAAGTGAAATAAGGTAGAAGCAAGTGATCAACAAAAAACGTCACCTGAGGGGCCCCAGCTCTAAGCTACCCAGAAGAAAAAAAAGAGTGCATAACTAAACCCTTCACTTTTACCACACCCCCACCAACACGACTAATACCATAATAAACATAATGAACACGCAACACAGAATACAATGCAGATAGAAAACAGATGCATGCCTCCTGCACCCAATGAAGTTGTACCCTAGGGCTACTTCTTCCACAGTTTGGGAATCTTTGCAGAAGATATAGTTGTTTAAGTGGGTGAACATTATGAAGTCTGTATTCTTGCCTCCAAGACTACCAGCTGTACATTGAAACTTAACTTCAATATAACAGTTTCCATTTCCTTTAACTATATTGATGCTCTTCTTGTCTTAAGGAATGTAGGATAATATTCAATATCGCTACATTAAAGAAGATTTGTGGTGTATATATGTATATTCAATGTGTCTCATCATATTGCTTATCCTGAGCAGCAAACGTCTATAACTTTTGAACCATGACTTCTCCCTAAGCACATAAATGGCCTGTGTGAGAAGTTGACTCCAATTTCCTTTTCTAGATGCTGGGGTTTGCACTGGGTAATCGCAGCATCTTCTGTTTTTATGTACTTGTGCTGCCTCGATAACACTCCAAACTTTCTACATAGTGGATGGAGAGAGGATTCTGTGCAAATATTACTAGAATCTGCACAATCCTCTTTTCATTGGCAATTTGTATTGGAAATTAGCAGGCTACAAATCCCATTGTGAGAACATTTTTAATGAAGAACAACAGGTTTAATAATCTCCTGGAATATGTGAAGCACTCCTGGGTCCTTTTTCAACCAAGGAAGCAGAGAACACAAGTCCAATTCATAGAGGGAAACTGGAATCATTTTCAATCCAGAGATACGCTCAAGGGAAGTACATCTTAGGATAGGAGCCATTTTCTTTCAAACATAGAAGTGTTGGAAAGGGTAGCACTGTCTTAAAACACGGCCTGTAAACACGACATATTAAACAATCTGATGTATACTGAATAGTAGTGTTCACAAGCATCAGTATTCATAATATTGGATAACATTTTGGGTCAAGATCCCTTATCAAGACAGGAAGGGGGATGAAGTCAGTCCTGATGAAGGGACTTGGCCTAAATGTTGATGGTTTATTCCCCTTCATAGATGCTGCCTGACCTGCTGAGTTCCTCCAGCATTTTGTGTGTTTATCTGAAACATAAACATGATTTTTCATTTCATGAATGCTGTCTACACTGCTGCAAGTCCAATATTTTTGGTTTATAGATCAAAATTTGAACATCGCACGATCAATGCTTACTCTTCAAATAAGAAAAAATGATTTGTTTAATGCAGGTGGAAATGTTTAAATGAAAATTAAGTTGCAGGAGTCATGGGTCTTTGGTGAGGTTTGAGTGGCATGGTTTATATTAATATTCTATATGTCATTTGCTTGATTTTTGCTGTTTGTACGATTTGTTCCTTTTTTATGCATTGATTGATGTGTGAATGGGTTGGAGTCATAGTACAGCACAGAAACAGGCCCTCGGGCCCATCTAATCCATGCCAAACACCATTTAAACTGCCTGCTTCCATTGACCTGCACTGGGACCGTAGTCTTTCATACCCCTACCATCCTTGTAGCTATCCAAATTTTTCGTAAATGTTGAAATTGTGCTTGCATGCACCACTTTTACTGGCAGGTCATTCCCCACTCTCATGACTCTCTGAGTAAAAGAAAAATTCCCCCATGGTCCCTTTAAACTTCTCACCTTTTATCTTTAACCCATGACCTCTGGTTGTAGTCCCACCCAACCTCAGTGGAAAAAGCCTGCTTGCATTTACCCTATCTATACCCCTCGACACTTTGTATTCCTCTGTCAAATCTTCTGCGTTATAAAGAATACAGTCCTAACCTTTTCAATCTTTCCTTGTAACTCAGGTCCTCCAGACCCGACAACACTTTGCAAATTTTCTCAGTACCCTTTCAACTACGTTTACGTATTTCCTGTAGATAGGTGACATACAATACTCCAACTTAGACTTCACCAATGTCTTATACAACTACATCTCATTTCCTGTACTCAATGCAATGACTTATGAAGGCTAATGTGCCAAAAGCTTTCTTTACAACCCTATCTGCCTGTGATGTCACTTTCAATTAATTATGGACCTGTATTCCCAGATCCCTTTGTTCTACCACACACTCCTCAGTGCCCTTCTGTTCACTGTGTAAGACCTACCCTGGCTGGTCCTACTGAAGTGCAAAACCTTGCACTTGTCTGCATTAAATTCCTTCGGCTACTTCTCAGCCCATTTTTCTAGCTGAGGTGATCCTCTGCAAACCATGATTGTCTTCCAAAGTAGGATAATAGGTTTCCATGATAGGGTTCCAAATGTGTTTCTTTGTTTCATGGCTGTCTGTGGGGAAAGCGAGTCTCGGGGCTGCATTTATGTATACTTTGATAATAAATGTACTTTGATTCTCTGAATCATTTTGTTCTTCCTATAATCAAAATAGATTTGTCCAATGTGTCCTAGCTGGATTTACACCACCAGAAATTCATTGCCCTATTTACTAACTTCTTTGCATGCTCAGAATGCCCTCCTTCATCAAAAAAGGGTGGTCTGTCTTTTATAGAGACAACCAGTTGATGGAGTATTGCTGAAATTCACAACTAGGTTAACAAACCTCTGACCTTTATGTTATTAGCTTGAGAAGCAGTAAAGATATATTATTGCAATGTGTTCTGATTGGCTAGTTTCAATTCTACTCAATAAAATTGCATTCTTAGAAATTGTACATTTCAAAGCCACAAGTGAATGAACAGAGTGCAGCTTCAACAATATTCTAAAATTGAGAATGCACTCACCATGAGAGCTAGTATGTGAGTGGATTTCATTTGACATTTAGATTTCAACTTCGAGTTTTAACTGTAAATATATCACATCAGTTTTAGTCACCCTTCCCATCATTGACGGCTGGCAGATAACAATGAACCACAAATTTTTTTGAAAATGTTCCTTCCTCAGAATTTTTTCTTTGTTTACGATAGACCACTTGAAGCTGAGCACAAATATAATTTCAGGCTACTTGTATCACATAGGAAATTGGAGAAACAAAAAAAAAATAACTTTTATTTAATTTGATGCATTTAATTGCATAATAGTGCTGATGCTTCGCAATAGCTTAACTAAGCTAAAAATGTTTTAAATGCTAAAAATTTGTACTCAGTGTCTGAGGCTTCCTACTTAAGTGTGCAACAACAATCAGCCAGCATTAATGGATTTCAGTTACCCTGATACTGTTTCTCCATGACCGCAATGTCCTGGTCAAACCTTTCACCGTGCTCATCACTGACAGCGACAAGATTTGCAGAGAAGGTCTAAATAGGAATGCATAAAATGAATCTTTAGTGACATGTTGCACTTAATGGTTTTGTATGCTTGAAGCAGGTTGTCAACCAGCCTGCATGTAGTTTTCAACAATATCCTTCAATACCTTCCATACGATTTTCTCTGGTCCCACGAGAAGTTCTTGGAATTGTCTGTCATTGATGACCTGTTTGATTTACGGACCAACAAAAATGCCTTTCTTCATCTTGGCATCTGTTATTCTGACTCAAATTATGAATCAAAGTAATTAATATAGGTGATTTTTTAAAATTGGTGCATGATAGGGAAACTTCATAGTAATTTTCATGATCAGCAGCCCAAAATCCATAAGATACACCCAAGACTATTCAGGAAGCAAGGTATTTGTTGTCCAGTGTAACTGGGAGTTAGTTACCCATATTAATGTTTAGTCACCTACATGAGTGGTTAGTTACCTTGATGAGTAGCAATTACAATCAGGAGGGGCTATAATAGTGCAGCCTACTTTGATTTGCCCTGCAATATGTAAACAGTACATCGCTCCCTCTGTGATTCCCTTGTCCATTTATCCCTCCCCACTGATCTCCCAGCACTTATCCCTGCAAACAGTCAAAGTGCTACACCTGTCCATTCACCTCCTCCCTCACTTCCACTCAGGGCTCCAAATTATCCTTCCAGGTGAGGCAACAATTCACCTGCGAATCTGCTGGGGTCATCTATTGTATCTGGTGCTCCCGATATGGCCTCGTCTGCATTGTTGAGTCCTGTCCTTAATTGGGGGACTGCTTCATTGAGCAACTCCACTCCATCAGCCAAAAGTGGATCTTCTTGGTGGCCAAACATTTTAATTCTGATTTCCCTTCCTGTTCCGACATATCAGTCCATGGATTCCTCAGGGTGGAGGAGCAACACCTTATATTTCCTCTGGGTAGCCTGCAACCTGGTGGCATGAACATCGATTTCTCCTTCTGGTAAAAAAAATATCCCCCCCTCCACTTCCCCTCTTCTTTTATTCCATACTGTGGCCTCTTTCTTTATCTCTCCATGCCTTTCACTTCCCCCAGGTTCCCTTTCTCCTTTGATCCACTTTCCTCTCCTATCAGATTCCTTCATCTCCAGCCCTTTACCTTTCCCACCCACCTGACTTCTCCTATCACCTTCTAAATATCCTCTTTCCCCTCCTCCCACCTTTTTATTCTGGTTTCTTCCCCCTTCTTTCCAGTCCTGAAGAAAGGTCTCGACCTGAAACATTGTCTGCTTATTCATTTCCATAGATGCTGCCTGACCTGCTGAGTTCCTCCAGCATTTTGTGTGTGTTGTTTTGGATTTCCAGCATCTGCAGAATTTCTTGTGCTTGATATATATAAACAGGTTTTACTAGCACACAGAGTGACTATCAAGCGCATGTGCACAATTCTGATTTGATAGAGGCAGGCATGAGAGCACGGAGGAACATCTAGTGAAACTTCTGAAAAATGCCTGCTTCGCTGCTGCTGCTACTGTGTGATCCAGAATCTCCGGAGGGGAAGGCCCCGAATCCTCGGCTTTGCCTGTTGCTTGGCGGCCAGGGCCGGGGTCAAAGCCCTCGGCAGAGATGGTGCTCGGTGCTCGGTGTCGGATGGCTGGTCGGAGGCTCGAAGTTTCTGGATGGACTCAGAATCGGACTGTGGTCGGCTGCTTCCAGGATGCTGTATCGGCAAGTTTGCGGCGCTGCAAGCTCATGGCAGGGAGAGATTCCTCCTTCTACCGTCTGCATGAGATGTTGGGGCTATCGGGACTTTGAGACTTTTTTTTACCGTGCCCATGGTCTGCTCTTATCAAAATACAGTATTGCTTTGCACTGTTGTAACTATATGTTATAATTATGTGGTTTTTGTCAGTTTTAGTCTTGGTCTGTCTTGTGTTTCTGTGATATCATACTGGAGGAACATTGTATCATTTTTTAATGCATGCATTTCTAAATGACAATAAATGAGTACTGAGTGCCCTCATAATCTAATGTAACTTCTTGCAATTCTAGACGTTTAGTCATTGTGGATATTCAGCGGAGAGGAAACAGGAGATTCTACTTTATGCTGCAAGATAAGTATTCTCCCAGCTGCTGCAATTCCTTGTCCTAATACAGTGTAGGTTAGTGCTTAAAACATAGCAGCTAAATGGTTACTTTGTGAATGTTTTTTAGTCTAAAACTTACCACTCAGATCTTTGAATAGATTGCGTTATTTGACAGAGGTTAGATTGTATTCTAACTGCAGGACATGAGAGTTTTCTGCACATCTGCACATGTAGTGGATAGCATAATGCTTTACCGTACAGGCAACACAGGTTCAATTCCCGCCTCTGCCTGCAAGGAGTTTGTATGTTCTCCACGTGACTGCACGGGTTTCCTCCCACATACCATTGACAGGTTAATCGGTCACTGTAAATTGTCCAATGATTAGGTTCAGGATAAATCGGGGGTTGCTGGGTGGTGCAGCTTGAAGCATCAGAAGGTCATATTCCACGTTGCATCTCAATAAAAAATAAAAATAAAAATATCCAGCAACTGCCTTCAGTAAATTTCTTAATGTGGGATCCAACGGATTTGAGAGCTCATGGTGATTGTACAGCAGTTGACAATGCCAACACCAAAAAATAATAAAAAGTTAAAATTAAAGTTTCTGTAATTGAATATATGAAACATCCGGATCAAAGACGTGATTGTACGCTGGTTTACTTTTGTAATTAAATGTTATAGGGGCACCTGATCTGTTTTGAAGGGAAAAATAAAATTAATATGGAGGATTAGCTTGACAATAAATGCTGGCATCAGAGCAGTAGGGAATATCTTAAGTTAACAGAGAGGAAATGGAATTGGTGTGAGTGGAAATTCTGTGAACAGTAAAATTCTGATTCGGCTGATTTATGGCCCTCCTGACAACAACAGCTCCGTTAGAGGGCAAATTACTTAAGAAATAAAATATTGCAGACAAGGTAATACAATAATCAAGGAGGATTTAATATTTGCATAAAGCTGAATGAATCAAATAGATAAAGGTAACTTGAAGGAAGAGCAGAAATAATGCATTCAGGATTTTTTTTTAAGGAGAATATGACATGGAATCAATTAGAAAAGAGACTACAATGTCATGGACAGTAACACAAGGTTCATTATTATTTAGGTTGGTGCGGTGGAGATATGACTCTACCAAAGTATGTATAAAGCACTCCTTCCCTCCGCTAGCCTGTAGGTCAGCCTCCCATAACCCCCCTCCCCACCTTGATCGGGGTCATGTGAAGACATGGGAGCAGGTGGTGGATGCTCGTATGAGAATCTGGTGCATATCACAAGCCCTGATTATGTAACCACTGACATCAGGCAAACAATCTCTGAAGAATATCAATAATGGCTGTGGTCACCCATCTTGTAAAGACGCTGGCCAGAAGAAGGCAATGACAAATTTGCCAAGAACAATTATGGTTATGGAAAGACTGTGATCGTCCATGCCATTTGACATGGCACGTAACAGAAGAATGTTGTCTAAAAGTGATCAAATGTGTTCAATACAAAAGAGACACACATCAGCCAGAACGTGGTCTTGAACTTAAATATAGAAATTTCTGTAGTTGTGAGGAACAATGGAAAAAAAAGATTGAAGTTTTTTCAAAGGACAGGCAATAGACAAACAAAAGGAAATATTTGTAAAAGTATTATCCAGTTCCATAAAATAGAGTACCTTCCATTGTGGTATAACATTTCTATGAGATAAATGCAGCATCTCAAGCTAATTAAGGTTAAGTGTTTTATTAATAACGAAGAACAGTGCTGTGTCCAAGTCATGCTGATTGGTGAAATTCAGTCAAGCAATCTCAACTGACCCACCTGACCTGCTTAGGGATGTGTGTTGGTTAACTATTTAGTATCAGTCTCACCAAATTCCAAAGTTCAAAGTAAATTTTATTATCAAATTATGTATGTCTCTATAAACAACCCTGATGTGTATTTTCTTGCGGATATTCAAGAAAATTTATGACTGACGTTAGGATATCTTGTCCTACAAAATCTCATTACAATCCTAGATTATTTGCAGGAAATGTGAACATCTCCTGTTCTGTAAGTTTGAAAGCATTAAGTATCTAGAGTATGCAGTCACATAGAATAGGAAAGAATCATTCATACATAGTGGCTGCAAACCTATTTGATTTCTTGTAATGGTCTTTGGTAAACAAACCCAGAGTTCCAGAGCCATATTTACTTGCTAATAGGTGTGTAATCTGCATTGCTTTGGGAAAAAATAAGATGTTCTAGTGCGTATTTGGCAGTCACTTTGTAATTGAAGCCTCCAAGGGGACCATAACCTTGTCGTGGTTTGGACCCTTGTGTGCCTCAATGACCCGGAGAGCTATGTTGGCTGGAGTCAGGACTTTGTGCTTTCACTCTTGGTAGGGTCACCCATGCCAAAAAGGTCAAAGGGTAGAGGTCAGACCAGGAGTGGCCTACCGGTACTGCAGATTCAGGAGTTGGTTCATCTCAGGGCTAACAACCCTGACCAGTCAAACAAAACTGTTATGGAAACAGCAATGAAGAATCCTTCTAGATTTGAGTGCAACAGTATTCCTGAGTCTCCACCCGGGATTTGTATGACTTGACAGTAAACCAAGAAGAAGCTATTGACATGGTAAAGGAAGCCGTGACCACCGCCAGAGATGGAAGACCTTCATTGCTACCATAAATGCCAGCAGTGTAACGGGCAAAAGAAAGAAGAATTGTAATTGAGATAACTGTTTTCTAACTCAAGATCTGTTTCAATGTGCATGTGCCCAGAGCACAAGATAGTCCCAATTATTGTAGTGCAGAATTCCACAATTCTTGCAAGAAATATAGAAAAAAAAACATTGTATATTTTGAGTAATCTTTTTGTAAGGACATATCTTTAAATTTCCGAAATTTCTCTGATACTATAATCTCTGGCATGCATCAAATTCGCAACAAAGGAGGAACTAATTGGAAATGATGTGATTACCTGATATTCTCTGCTGAACCTGAATAATTCTTCTACACCTTCAGATGGCTAGTTAAGATGATATCATTGGAAAAGGCCCTTCCCCAAGCCCTACTTTTATCTGAAGTGATAAAGGTAACCTTAGGTAGGAAAGCTGGAAAGTAAAAGATAAAAGCAATCAAATATTAGAGAAGGACTACACTTTTTCCCTTTTGATCAGCAGACAATGAAGATATAGCAATAAATAGCTCTATTTCAAAGTTTTCAATAACAACTGCTACAAAATCCTGTATATTGGCGAGATCCATTGTAAATTGCCGAACTGCTTCGTCATCACCTCCGCTCCATCCACCAAAATTGGAACTTCCCAGAGCCCAGCATTTTAAGTCCAATTCCCATTCCCGTCCTTGTGTGCCAAGATGAGGCCACTCTCAGAGTGGAGGAGCAATACCTTAGATTCTGTCTGGGTAGCCTTCAACCTGAACGCATGAATATCGATTTCTCTTTCCAGCAAAAGACTTTTTCCCTTCCTCTCCCCTCTTCTTCTATTCTCCATTCTGACCTTTTACCTTTTACTTCTTCTCACCTGCCTATCATTTCCCCCTGGGTCCCCCCTTCCCTCTCTCTCATGGTCCACTCTCCTCTCCTATCAGATTCCTTCCTGTCCAGCCCTCGACCTTTCCCACCTTCCTGGTTTCACCTATCACTTTCCAGCTAGCCTCTTTTCTCTCCACCCACCTTTTCATTCTGGTGTACTCCCCCTTCTTTCTCAGTCCCAAAACATCAACCGTTTATTCATTTCCATAGATGCTGCCTGACCTGCTGAGATCCTCCAGCATTTTATCTGCATGTTAGACCATAAGACCATAAGACAAAGGAGCAGAAGTAGGCCATTCAGCCCATCGAGTCTGCTCCGCCATTTTATCATGAGCTGATCCATTCTCCTATTTAGTCCTACTCCCCCGCCTTCTCACCATAACCTTTGATGCCCTGGCTACTCAGATACCTATCAATCTCTGCCTTAAATACACCCAATGACTTGGCCTCCACTGCTGCCCATGGCAACAAATTCCATAGATTCACCACCCTCTGACTAAAAAAATTTCTTCGCATTTCTGTTCTGAAAGGGCGCCCTTCAATCCTTAAGTCATGCCCTCTCGTACTAGACTCCCCCATCATGGGAAACAACTTTGCCACATACACTCTGTCCATGCCTTTTAACATTCGAAATGTTTCTATGAGGTCTCCCCTCATTCTTCTAAACTCCAAGGAATATTGTCCAAGAGCAGACAAACGTTCCTCATATGTTAACCCTCTCATTCCCGGAATCATTCTAGTGACTCTTCTCTGTACCCTCTCTAACGTCAGCACATCCTTTCTTAAATAAGGAGACCAAAACTGCCCACAGTACTCCAAGTGAGGTCTCACCAGCGCGTTATAGAGCCTCAATATCACATCCCTGCTCCTATACTCTATTCCTCTAGAAATGAATGCCAACATTGCATTCGCCTTCTTCACTACTGACTCAACCTGGAGGTTAACTTTAAGGGTATTCTGTACGAGGACTCCCAAGTCCCGTTGCATCTCAGAACTTTGAATTCTCTCCCCATTTAAATAATAGTCTGCCCATTTATTTTTTTCTGCCAAAGTGCATAACCATACACTTTCCAATATTGTACTTCATTTGCCACTTCTCTGCCCATTCTTCCAATCTATCCAAGTCTCTCTGCAGACTCTCCGTTTCCTCAGCACTACCAGCCCCTCCACCTATCTTCGTATCATCAGCAAACTTAGCCACAAAGCCATCTATTCCATAATCCAAATCGTTGATGTACAATGTAAAAAGAAGCGGCCCCAACACTGATCCCTGTGGAACACCACTGGTAACCGGCAGCCAACCAGAATAGGATCCCTTTATTCCCACTCTCTGTTTCCTGCCAATCAGCCAATGCTCTATCCACGTATGTAACTTTCCCATAATTCTATGGGCTCTTATCTTGTTAAGTAGCCTCATGTGTGGCACCTTGTCAAAGGCCTTCTGAAAATCCAAATATACAACATCGACTGCATTTCCCTTGTCTAGCCTACTGGTAATTTCTTCAAAAAATTGTAATAGGTTTGTCAGGTAGGATTTTCCTTTAAGGAATCCATGCTGAGTTCTGCCTATCTTGTTATATGCCTCCAGGTACTCTGTAACCTCATCCTTGACAATCGACTCCAACAACTTCCTAACCACCGATGTCAAGCTAACAGGTCTATAATTTCCTTTTTGCTTCCTTGCCCCCTTCTTAAATAGCGGAGTGACATTTGCAATCTTCCAGTCTTCCGGAACCATGCCAGAATCTATCGACTTTTGAAAGATCATCACTAATGCCTCCACAATCTCCACAGCTAAGTCCTTCAGAACACGAGGGTGCATTCCATCTGGTCCAGGAGATTTATCTACCTTTAGCCTATTCAGCTTCCTGAGTACTTTCTCTGTCGTAATTGTGACTGCGCGCACTTCTCTTCCCTGCCACCCTTGAATGTCTGGTATACTGCTGATGTCTTCCTCAGTGAAGACTGATGCAAAATACTCGTTCAGTTCCTCTGCCATCTCCTTATCTCCTATTACAATTTCTCCAGCATCATTTTCTATCGGTCCTATATCTACTCTCACCTGTCTTTTACTCTTTATATACTTGAAAAAGCTTTTAGTATCCTCTTTGATATTATTTGCTAGCTTCCTTTCATAGTTAATCTTTTCTCTCTTAATGACCTTCTTGGTTTCCTTTTGTAAGGTTTTAAAAACTTCCCAATCCTCTGTCTTCCCACTAATTTTTGCTTCCTTGTACGCCCTCTCCTTTGCTTTAACTTTGGCTTTGACTTCTCTTGTCAACCACGGTTGCATCCTTTTTCCACTCGAAAATTTCTTCTTTTTTGGAATATACCTGTCTTGCACATTCCTCATCTCTCGCATAAACTCCAGCCACTGCTGCTCTGCTGTCTTTCCCGCCAGTGTCCCTTTCCAGTCAACTTTGGCCAGTTCCTCTCTCATGCCACTGTCATTTCCTTTACTCCACTGAAATACCGACACATCAGATTTCGGCTTGTCTTTTTCTAATTTCACAGTGAACTCAATCATGTTATAATCACTGCCTCCCATGGGTTCCTTCACCTCAATCTCTCTAATCACCTCCGGTTCATTACACAATATCCAATCCAGTACAGCCGATCCCCTAGTGGGCTCAACAACAAGCTGTTCTAAAAAGCCATCTCGCAGACATTCTACAAATTCTCTCTCTGGAGATCCAGTGCTGACCTGATTTTCCCAATCTACTCGCATGTTAAAATCCCCCACAATTATCATAACACTGTCCTTCTGACAAGCCTTTTCTATTTCCAGTTGTAATTTGTAGTCCACATCCCTGCAGCTGTTTGGAGGCCTATAAATAACTGCCATCAGGGTCCTTTTACCCCTGCTATTTCTTAGCTCAACCCATAAAGATTCTTCACCTTCCGATCCTATATCACCTCTTTCTAATGATTTAATATCATTTCTTACCAATAAAGCCATGCCTTCCCCTCTGCCTACCTTCCTATCCTTCCGATACACCGTGTATCCTTGGACGTTCAACTCCCAGAGACATGCATCCTTTAGCCAGGTCTCAGTGGTGGCCACAATACCATACCTGCCAATCTGTAGCTATACAACAAGATCATCCACCTTATTCCTTATGCTGCGTGCATTTAAGTACAACACCTTAAGACCAGTATTTGATACTTTTTGCTTTGATTTCACTGCAACCTTATTGCACTGCAACTCATCCCAATGGCTATAAATTTGCCCCATCACCTGCCTGTCTTTCCTGACATCTTTACTGCTCACTATCTTAGATTTATTTCTGTTTTCCCCTTCCTCCACTCTATCATTCCGGTTCCCATCCCCCCGCCAAATTAGTTTAAACCCTCCCTAACAGCTCTATTAAACTTTCCCGCCAGGATATTGGTCCCCTTCGGGTTCAGGTGCAACCTGTCCTTTTTGAACAGGTCATACTTCCCCCAGAAGAGATCCTAATTATCCAAGAATCTGAAGCCCTGCCCCCTACACCAGTCTCTCAGCCACACATTCATCTGTCTGATCCAACTATTCTTGCCCTCGCTAGCACGTGGCACAGGTAGCAATCCCGAGATTACTACCCTGGAGGTCCTGCTTTGGATTTCCAGCTTCTGCAGAATTCCTCACGCTGGAAAATATACCTCTAAAGAAACTCAAATTGCATGTGCATTCCCCTTTTCGGTGATTCCAGATCTTTCTGAAGTAAAGTCTTATTTGTTTACGGCCTGTTATCTTTCAAACCATAAATGCCCAATGATGTCATGGCCTTTGCTTTAAAGGAGTCGGGGCTGCCAGATTCTCAGCTCTATAGTTAAGGAAGGTAGCTAACAGGCATATTTTATTTCATTTTGTATGTTCTATGAATAGTCTACCTAAATTTGGTATGTATTATGAATGTGAAGCCTATCTTACCCACTTCATGGTCATAATGAAGCTTCTGAGAATAGCAGGTACTTGGGAAGGTTGTTAATTACCTCATTTGCTGATATACAAGACTAAATAATTGATGTACTAGAAAAAATCACCTACTTATCAAAATGTTCATGAATCAACAGACTTCTTGCTTTAGCCTCCTTTAGACAGGCTCAACTCTAAATGAATTATTCACTTTCAAGTACTTCAGAGATATGGTAGATGCAAGTGCCAATCCTGCTGGTAGAGAACAAGTGAATTTAAATTTCAAGAAGGATTGTGATATTATAATGTGGTATTGGTGGTATTGGTGGCATTGGGGGTGGGAAGCTACAGCACAGGATCAAAATAAACTGCTGAAATTAGTTCTCATTGTTACCATCAGAAAGGAGGTACAGAAGCCTGAAGGCAAAGACTCAACGATTCAGGAACAGCTTCTTCCCCACTGCCATCCGATTTCTGAATGGACAGTGAACCCAAGTATGTGTGTGTTTATATATATTTACTGTAATTCACAGTTTTTATCATTATGTCTTGCAATATACTGCTGTCAGATAACAACAAATTTCATGACATATGCCGGTAATATATTCTGAAAGGCTCATAAATCTGCAGGTCATATCAAATACATCACCCATATAACTTTTTTATATTTTGCATGGTAATATAATATTACTATGAGAGGATGAAGAATAGGAGTGGCCCTCATCAATATTTGATAACTCATTCTTCCTGTCTGTAACAGAGTTGATCGTTTTTGTTTTAGGTCATCTATCTCTGATTTTAACTCAATTTATTTTTCTCTCCATTAGTGTAGCTGAGCACAGCCCTGTTAGTAAGAATACAATAATATTAGCAGAGACATAATCAACCTCTAGCTATCCAATTTGAGATGGCTGTGCCAAGTAAGTGGTGTTTATAGATATTAATATGTCAAAATGTATTCAAAATTCAGAGTAAAGTTTAATACCATTTCAGAAATTATTTAGGACTTACTGAGAATGTCTGTACATTTGTCTGTTCCAGCACCATCTTGAACAATGCTACTGTGACACAGATAGAAGGTACTTCAGGAACCAGTGACTATGAAAGAAGGATTTCAATATATATTTACTTTCAAAGATTCAAAGTGTGTTTATTATCAAAGTATGTATGCAGCATACAACCCTAAAATTCATCTTCTCCACAGCCGTGAAACAAAGAACCATGGAACCAACCTATTCAAAGAAAAGCATCAACCTCCCCCTCCCCTGTCCACCCTCACACATGCAAAAAATTGAACAAACTGCAACAAAAAAGAGCAAAAATACAGCCTATAAAACACAATATCAAAAGGCATATTAAAAAGGTGTTATCTTCAGACTCTTTATGAATTCTGCTCGTATTAGCTCTGTGGAACTTTAGCGGTCACGGGTGAAGTTTTTTTCTCAGCTGAGAAACTTCAGTCCATCTTCCACTAAAGTGCTGCCTCTGCAACAGTGTCAGCTGAAGAAAGTATACGTATGATGCAGACTTCAAATTCACTCTCTACAATTTGGTGCTTTTAGATATGTTAAACTTTTTGTGCTGTACTCAGACTTTGCTGCACACAAAAAGCAGCCATTTTACCAATGCAGCAAGTATCGCAGAGGATTGCTTAAATGTTTCACACAATAAAACAAAAGGGATGAGAAGACCCATTACCCCTTTCCAAACTCTGAATAAAATCTCCTCATGAGTAGTTACAGGAAAGAGCTCAGGGAGAAAAAAAACTCAATTGATTTTATGAGAATCAGAGACACTCATGCATTTTTCCATCTTTTGAAGAGAAATATAAAGGCCTGTTTTGCTGCCTTCAATGCTGCAAAACATTAAACTGTTCAATGATATTAGAGCTTCAATGATGCCAGCTTTATAAAGAAAGTGGGGCCTGCTGGGCCTTTCTGCAAAGCTTCAGATCACAGAAACCATTGCTTACAGAGAGTACTGATAGGTTTAAAAAATAAGCAGGGACCGTTGGTATTTTCTGTACAGCTCCTTCGTGTTATTTGGCACTTGACCATGGTCAGTAAAAAGAACCAAGGTTTAAGCAAAGTCAGCATTGTGGGAATGAACAAAGTCAAAGTGAGGCACTAAGGGTTTGCCTCAAGAGGCTTTGGGGACAGAAATGGAGGCTAGGCTGACTTTTCTGTCAAGTTTCTCTTCCTTTATTAGTTCCTCGCTGGAGTAGCAAGGATAGATCTTAGGGAGCTAGCTAGATGTGGGAGATCTGGGAGGCCTCTAACCTCCCTGATGGCTACATCCGCAAGAAGAAGGAACTGTAATGAGGTACACATCTAAGTTGCTAGTGGCAGGTAGCTGGGTTACTATCAGGAGAGGGAAAGGGAATAGTCAGATACCGCAGAGTATGCCCGAAGCCATTCTCCTCAATAACAAGTGTCCTGCTTTGGATATGCCACAATGTGCACTGGCAATGTCAGAAGTGTAGAGGAAAGAGAAGCTCCAATGTGTAGGTGATGACAAGAATTTATTCACAATAATTACAAAAGAACTTCGGTGGCTCCGCTGAGTGTCACTGTGAGACGTAAAATTCTCACAACTAGGACCACGTGATTAGCGCCAACCAGGCATCTGCTTAAAAAATACAGGGAATATGGAATCAATGACCCTATCAAAATAAACTTAACAGCTTAAACAGAAAGCACCAGGAGATCGCATTACAAAGAGCGAGTCGTTCTAGAAAAACACTAAGAATTCTAAATGATTAATGACTCTGATTAAACAACAATTAACCAGTTTAGGTGCTCTAAAAAACTCAGAGCCCAATGCTTTCTCATGCCTTGCACAGGCACAAAGAGCCCACTACAGGATACTGAAGTGGAGTTGCGGGGATGATGTACCAGAAGAAAGCCAAAACAACCAGGTCTCTGGCACTGAGCCTGGTTCTGTGCCTCAGAAGGTAAGAGGTGAGAAGAGGGAGTGGTAATGATAAGGGATTCAATAGCCAGAAGAACAGACAAGAGATTTGTACATATGAATGAGACAACAGGAAGGTTTGATGCCTCCCAGTTGCCAGGGTCAGGGATGTCTCATATCAAGTCCGCTGCATTCTTAAGGGGGTGCATTCGTACTAATGACATAGTTAGGAAAATGGATGAGGTTCCAAAAAGCACATATAGAGAGCTCGGTTAAAGCAGGCCTCAAGGGTGGTTATCACTAGATTGCTTCCTGTGCCATGAGCAGTACCAGTAAGAATAAAATGATTTGACAGATAATTGTGTGGCTGAAGAATTTGTGCAGGGAACAAGTTTCTATATTTGTGGATCATGGGAACACCTCTGGGGATGGTATCATCTGGAAGCGTTACATCAGAACTTGAGGTGGTCCAATATTCTTGCAGTGCAAAGGGTTTAGATGGGATGGAAATTGTTCAGCGTGTCCAAGAAGGATTCCTGACACAATATGTAAACAGGCCCACAAGAGGAGAGGCCATTCTGGATCTGGTGCTAGATAATGAACCTTGTAGGTGACAGATCTCTTGGTGGGGAACATTTCAGACACAGTAAACCCAAATCTCAGACCTTTAGCATAGCCTTTGACAGGGATAGGAGTAGATGGTACAGAAACATATTTAATTGGGGAAGGACTAAGTATGATGGTATGAGGCAGGAACTTGGGAGCATAAATTGGGAATAGATGTACTCAGGGAAATTTACAACAAAAACGTGGAGGTTGCTTAAGGATCATTTGCATGGGGTTCTAGACAGTTTTTTCCCATTAAGGCAGGGAAAGGACAATAGGTTAAAGGAACCATGGTTGACAAGAGACGTGGAACATATAGTAAAGAAGAAAGAAACATACTTATGGTTTAGGAAGCAAGCATCAGACAGGGCTCTGGAGAGTTGTAAGGTAGCCAAAAAGGAGCTTAAGAAGGGACTTAGGAGAACCAGAGCGGGACATGAGAAGGCCCTGTGAAGAAGGATTGAGGAAAACAGTAAAGTATCCTTGAAGAATCCTTGAAGAACAGGAAGATGATAAGAAGGAAGATAGGACCAATCAGAGATAAAACAGGAAACATGTGCCTGAAATCGGATGAATTAGGGAGGTTCTCAATGAATACTTTGCTTCAGTATTCACCAGTGAAAAGGACCTTAATGAACATGAGGACAGTGTATAACAGACTAATATGCTGGAACTTGTTATGATTAAGTAAAAGGATGTGCTGATACTTGTGAAAAACATTAGGGTAGATAAGTCCCCGGGGCCAGATGGGATATACCACAGATTACTTACTACAGGAAGCAAGGGAATTAGCTTGCTCACAGAAGGCAGAGGGTGGTGGTAGATGAAATGTATTCTTCCTGGAGATTGATGACCAATGCTGTTCCATAGGGAGCTGTTCTGCAACCCATGCTGTTTGTGATTTTTGTAAATTACTTGGATGAGGGTGGGTTAATAAATCTGCAGATGACTTGAAGGTTGGAGGTGTTGTGGATAATGTGAAAAGTCATTGTAGGATACGACAGGATATTGATGGGCATTAACAAAATGCAAAGCTGGTCTGAGAAGTGGCAGATAGAATTCAATCTGGAAAATAGTGAAGTTCCACACTTTGGAAGGTTGAACTTAAAGGCAGAGTACAAAGTTAATAACAATATTCTTAGTGATGTGGAGGAACAGAGGGATCTTAGGGTCCACGTCCATAGATCATTCAAAGTTGCAAGTTAGAAGGTGTATATTGTGTTGGCCTTTAATAGTTGGGGGATTGAGTTCAGCTTCTACGAGTTAATGTTGCAGCTCTATTTAACTCTAGTTAGACCATATCTGGAGTATTGTATTCAGTTCTGCTGGCCTCATTATAGGAAGAATGTGGAAGCATTGGGGAGTGCAAAGGAGATTTACCAGGATGCTGTCTGGATTAGAGAGCATATCATATGAGGAAAGATAAAGTAAGCTAGGGCTTTTTTCTTTGGCGCGAAAGAGAATGAGAGATGATTTGATAGAAATGTATAAGATAATAAGAGACAAACAAGGGAAAATCTGCAGATGCTGGAAATCTGAGCAACACACCCAAAATGCCGAAGGATCTCAGCAGGTCAAGCAGCATCTATGGAAAATAGTACAATCGATGTTTCTGGCTGAAACTTTGACTGTTTACTCTTTTCCATAGATGCTATCTGGTCTGCTGAGTTCCTCCAGCATTTTTTTTTTGTGTTGCTAAGACAGTAAGAAGCCTTGATAGAGTGGACAGCCCACACCTTTTCCCCAGGCTGAAGTAGCAAAGAAACAGGCCATTCAGCCCATCTGGTCCATACCAAGCCATTTAAACTACCTATTCCAATCAATCTGCTCTGGGAAATAGCACTCCATACCATTACTATCCATGAGTACCATTCCAAATATCTCTTAAATGTTGAAATCCAGCATACATGCACCACTTGCACTGACAGCTCATTCCACACTTTCACAGCCCTCTGAGTGAAGTTTGCTCTCATGTTCCTCTTAAACTTTTCACCTTTCATCCTTAATGTATGACCTCTAGTTTATATTAGTAGACTCACCCAACTTCAGTGGAAAAAGCCTGCTTGCATTTACCCTATTGATACCCCTCATAATTTATGTCAGATACAAGTATTTTACGGTGCGGTGGATATGTGGAAGGTGCTGCTAGGAGTGGCGGTAGAGGAAGACACACTATGGACATTTAAGAGACTCTTAGGTAGGCACATGGATGAAAAAAAATGGAGGTCCATTTGGGAAAGGGGCATTAGGTAGATCTTGGAGTAAGTTAAAAGGTGGACACAACATCATGGACTGAAGGATCTGTTCTGTGCTGTACTGTTCTATGTTCAATGTTCTATATTCTATATTCACAACCGCATCCCATCTTACTGCAAAAGTAATGAAACCTAAAACCCTAAAGAAGCCCTTTTAAACCATATGAAACTTCAATGTAAGCTTCTTGAAATGCAGTAAGATTTACTTACATATAAATCAGTTAGAGACTTCCTTTTAGAGATGAAGAAATTGGAATGGTCTCATAAAGGTTATCACTTGGAACTTTTAGAAAAAAGATATTGAGGAATGCTTTATTTCTTGGGATTGGATTTCTTTTCTTCACTTTTGTATCTCAGAGAGCTGATTTTGTTTTGAAAGGCTGTCATTATGGATCAAGTCACTTTAAACTCTAATGGATCCACTTTGTTCTCCCATCCAGGAGTTGGTCAATAGTTGCATCCCCCCCTCCCTTTAATATTCCACAGGCTTTAAATTATCTGATACCCCAGATGTGATGGCTTGGCAGTCATTGATACCTCAGTGCTTCTTGGCTCACCATGAAAAAGACCATAGTTGTATTCAGGATAACTGACAGTAGAAACTTCTTAAAAGTTGAATATTTGTGGCTTTGATCAAACTTAATGTTACAGGAACAAGGCACATTTGAAGAAACTTCTGTATTTTGCATATGCACAGATGTGTAATGTCACCACAATACATCTGACCATGTTGTACTATTGTGTGAAAATGTGCAGTCTGAGCAATTGCTGGTCATATACTAGATCCAATGTCCACAGTTACATTTCTCATCTATCACTCTGCACACACTGCATGTTATTTTATGTTACATAGTACTAGTATGTATGGCAAATGTTGGAGATCTAATACTCTCTGCTCACTGTATTAACCTACTGAATGACCCTAGTCCATATATACAATGAGTTTTCCGAAAGGTTTATGGATTTTGAGTAGAAGTGCTCTCCCTCTATGTTTAAGCTCTTATCTTTATCTTTGCCCTTACCAATAATTTGGGTTTAGAAGGTATCTCCCCTTTATCAGACCATCTGCTGCGTTTCCAATTTTGCTTCCAGGCTATGACAGATTCCATTGGCTTGGAATTCACTGCATCAAGAAGCACTGAGGATTCATTTGCACGCTTCCAATCTGGACTATTGTCTATATTCATTACATGGCTTCCTTTATATTGGAGAAACCAAATGTAGCTTGGCTAACTCCTTTGTGGAACAGCAGTGTTCAGTCTTTCTTTGCCTCTCACTTTCGTTCTCCATCACAATCCCTCTCAGATCTGTCTGTCTTTGTCCTCCTACACTGTTTAGTCAAGCCCCCCAAAAAACACAGATAGATCAGGCATAACGCCAAAGGATCTCGGCCCAAAACATTGGGACTGTACTTTTTCCATAGATACTGTCTGGCCTACTGAGTTCCTCCAGCATTTTGTGTGTGTTGCTAGGATCATAGAGAAAGCTTCTAGGACATTGACCTTCATAAATAATGTATGGAGTTCAGCAGCAGATGGGATGATATATTGAAATTGTATAAGACATTGGCGAGGCCTAAATTAGAGTATTGTGTGCAGCTTTGGTCACCAACCTACATGAAAAAAGTAAATAAGATTGAAATAGTGAAGAGAAAATTTACAAGGATGTTGCTGGAACTAGAGGACCTGAGTTATGAGGAAAGATTGAATAGGTTAGGACTTAACTCCTTGGAATGTAGAAGATTGAGAGGAGATTTGATGGTGGTATACAAAATTATGAGGGCTATAGATAGGGTAAATGCAAGCAGGCTTTTCCCACTGAGGTTGGGTTGGGCTACAACTAGAGGTCATGGGTTAAGGGTGAAAGGTGAAACATTTAAGAAGAACATGGGAGGAAACTTCTTCACTCAGAGTATTGTGAGAGTGTGAAACAAGCTACCCACATAAATGGTCCATGTGAACTTGACTTCAACAATTAAGAGAAGTTTGGATAGTTAAGTGGATAGTAGGGTATGGAGTGCTATGGTCCCGGTGCAGGTCAGTGGGACTAGGCAGTTTAAATGGTTTTAAATGGAATGGACTGGATGGGCTGATGGACCTATTTCTGTGCTGTAATTTTCTACGACTCTACGACTATATGACTCTACTCTAATACCTTATCTTGTAACTATATGTTATAATTATGTGGTTTTGTCAGTTTTAGTCTTGATTTGTCCCATGTTTCTTGTGATATCATTCTGGAGGAATATTGTATCATTTTTAATGCATGCATTTCTAAATGACAATAAACGAGGACTGTGTGTCCTCATAATCTAATCTGATCTAATCTTCCATTTTGGCATATTGCAGCCTACCTGACCCAGGATCAAATTCTACAACTTCCAATAACTTGCTCTCCATGCATATACCAGAAATGGCTGGTTTTGTTGTATCCATGTGTAAAATTAACCCAAGCTTTCTCTCTGAATGTCACTTATTGACCCGCTAACCATTTCCTCCAGACCGCCTCTGCATTACACACTTTTACATGTCCCTAGATTGTGTTCTGTCTCTAACTCCAATTATTAATGCATCAAGATCGGAAACATTAACTCCGTTTTTCTGTCATGAAAACTGCTCAACCAGCTGAGTGCTTCCAGTATTTTCTGCTTCTGTATCACTGTATCTGAAATAAAGCAGAAAATGATGAAGAAGATCTTTCTTTTTGCACCTCTGACAAATGCAGCTACTCTGTCAGAGATGTGGCCTGGTGCTTATATTACTGGATTAGTACTTAAAGCTCTATGCTATTGAAGACCATAAGACCATAAGACATTAGAGCTGAATTAAGCCATTCAGCTATTGAGTCTGCTCTGCTATTCTATCGTGGTTGACTTATTATTGCTCTCAACCCCATTCTCCCGTCTTCTCCCTGTAACCTTTGATGCCCTGATGAATCAAGAATCTATCAGCCTCCACCTTAAGTATACT
Source organism: Mobula birostris (assembly GCF_030028105.1). Taxonomy (NCBI): domain Eukaryota; kingdom Metazoa; phylum Chordata; class Chondrichthyes; order Myliobatiformes; family Myliobatidae; genus Mobula; species Mobula birostris. The sequence continues at coordinate 10,377,828 of NC_092378.1, read as the reverse complement.
CAATAACTTTGCCTGCACACTTGTCCGCTGCCATGAATTCTACAGATTCAGCTCCCTCTGGCAAAATAAATGTCTCCCCAACTCACGTCTCTCTATTCTGAGTCTGTGCCCTCTGGTCCTAGACTCCTCCATCGTAAGAAACATCCGCTCCACGTCCACTTGGCGTAGACATTTCAATGTTCGAAAGGTTTCATTGAGACTCCCCGACAGCCCCCCCCCACACCATTCTACTAAACTCCAGTGAGTACAGGCACAAGCCATCAAATACTTCTCATATGTTAACCCTTACATTCCTGGAATTATTCTCATTAACCTCTTCTGGACCCACTTCAAGTGCCAGCACATCACTTCTTAGATAAGGGGCTGAAAACTGCTCACAATACTCCAAGTGGGGTCTGACCAATGCCTTATAAAGCCTCATCACAACATCTGTGCTTTTATATTCTATAACTCTTGAAATGAATGCTAATATTGCATTTGCCTTCCTTACCACCAAATCAATCTGCAAGTTAACCTTTAGGGAATCCTGCACAATGACTCCGAAGTCCCTTTTCGCCTCTGATTTATGAATTTTCTCTGCATTTAGAAAATAGTCTGCACCTTTATTTCTTCTGTCAAAATGCATGACCCTACACTTCCCTGCACTATATTTCATCTACTACTTCTTTGCCCATTCCCTCAATCTGCCTAGGTCCTTCTGCAGATACCCTGCTTCCTCAACACAACCTGCCCCTCCACCTATTTTCTTTATCATTCACAAAATTGGCCACAAAGCCAAAATTTCTTTCATCCAAAGCATTGACATATAACATGAAAAGATGTGGTTTCAACATTGACGTACCACTAGTCACCGGCAGCCTACCAGAAAAGGCTCCCCGTATTCCCATTCTTTCCTCTTGCCACTCAGCCAAACCTATATCCATACCAGAACCTTTCTAGTAATACCATGGGCTCTTATTTTGTTAAGCAGCTTCACATGCGGCACTTTGTCAAGGCCTTCCAATAATCCAAATAAACAGCATTTACTGACTCTCTTTTGTCTATCCTGCCTGCTGTTTCCATGAAGAATTCCAACATATTTGTTAGGCAAGATTTCAACTTTAGAGAACCATGCTGACTTTGGCCTATTCTATCATGTGCCTCCAAGAACTTCATGGTGGAACTCCAACATCTTTCCAACCACTGAAATCAGACTAACTGGTCTATACACAAACAAGAGAAAATCTGCGGATACTGGAAATGCATTTTGTGTGTGCTAACTAGTCTATAATTTCCTTCTTTCAGCCTCCCTCCCTTCTTAAAGAGTGCAGTGACATTTACAATTTTTCAGTCCTCCGGAACCATTCCAGAATCTAGTGATTCTTGAAAGATCATTACTAATGTCTCCATAATCACTTCAGCTACCTCCTTCAGAACTCTGGGGTGTAGTCCATCTGGTCTTTAGGCTTTTCAGCTCCTCAAGCTCCTTCTCCTTAGTCATAGCAATGACACTTACTTCTGCCCCATAACACACTTGCATTTCGAGCATTCTGCTAGTGTCTTCCACAGTGAAGATCCTCTAACTTCCCACTAATTTTTGCTCCATTATATGCTCTCCCTTTGGCTTTCATGTTGGCTTTGACTTCTCCTGTTAGCCTCGGTTGTGTCATCTTGCCTTAAGAATACTTCTTCCTCTTTGGTATCTATATAATCTGTGCCTTCCAATTTTCTTCCAGAAATTCCAGCTATTGCTGCTCTGCCACCTTCCCGGCCAGTGCTCTTTTCCAATCAATTTTGGTCAACTCCTATCTCATGGCTCTGTTATTCCCTTTACTCCACTGTAATATTGATACATCTGACTTTAGCATCTCCTTCTCAAATTTCAGGATGAATTCAATAATATTATGATCACTTGCCCCTAAGGGTAATGTTCCAGAAATCATAAACCTGCCCTCTGCTCCAGTTCCTCAGCCATGCATTCACCTGCCAAATCATCCTATTGTTACCCTCACTGGCATGTGGCAGATGAGCAATCCAGAAATTACTACCCAGGATGCCCTGCTTTTCAGCTATCTGCCTAACTCCCTATATTCTCTCTTCAGGACCTCTTTACTTTTCCTACTATAGCTTCTGGCTGTTCACCCTCCCCCTTTAGAATGCCATGGACCTTGTCCAAGACATCCCTAACCCAGGTACTTGGGAGGAAACATATCATCCAGGAGTCTCTTTCACATCCACAGAATCTGCTTTCTGCTTCTCTAGTTATGTAATTCCCTGTCACTACTACTCTCTACTTCTCCCCTCTTCCCTTCCGAGACACAAGGGCAAACTCAGTGCCAGTTGCCTGGTCACTATGGCTTCCCCTAGTAGTTTGTCCCCCAGACAGTATCCAAAGCAGTATACATAATTACTGAGGGGAATGGCCACAGAGGTACTCTGCACTAGCTGTCTATTCTGTTTTCCACTCTAACAGTTACCCAGGTACCTGCCTCCTGCAGCTTAGGGGTGACTACTTCCCATTAGCTCCTGTCTATCACCTCTTCATTTTCCCATATGATCCGAAGGTCATCTAAGTGTAGCTCCAGTTCCTGAACACAGCCTCTAAGGAGCCTCACCTCGATGGCAATAAGGAAAGAAAATAGATCACAGTGCGATAAAGGGAAAGCTTTTGACAGAATTTATTTCAAGGCTTAAGATATCTTTTAAACAGAGCTCAATAGTAAAAATAAATACACAGGCAAAAAACACTTTCACTATACTCATATTAACGTATGCTTTTGGCATAATATCTGGATCTGAAAAATTTACAAAGAAAAATAAGAACTGAAATGATACATTTTAGAAAACACTATGTTCCCTTGAACTCACTTAGATTCACACTACCTAGGACAGAAGGATATAAAATACTTGCACAGTCAGACAGAACTTCTAAGGATATATTTTCAGCAATGAAAACAGGATTCAGCTCTCCATGCAAGCATGTGAAATTCTGATGAAATACATAGCACTAACCTGAAATGAAAACTGAAGAAGTTATCACTATAGGAGAAAAGTTAACCAATGGAAGAGCATGACCCTCCATGGAAAACATCCCCACGATTTGAGCAGACTAGATGTGGACAAGGAAGTGTTGAACGCCTGGCTCAGAGTTGGAGACATCTTCCCAGAAAAGAGGGGTTCCTTGTAGCAATACAGGATCAGGGATCAGGCGGTTAACACAAAAAAAATCAAGCATACATAAGAAAAGACCAACAAATTCAAGATGATAAATGCAGAAAATGTGAAGAGAAACCAAAAAAAAAATCCAATACATTGTAGGATCTTGCAGCAGTTTAACTCAATCTGATTACTTAACACAGGCACAATCAAGTAGCAAACTTCATTTACCAAGCTCTTAAAAAACACCATCCCTTATTATAAATACAGGCCTGATCCAGTTTTAGAGTCAGAGAACCTATAAGTTCTATTACAACCGACCTATTATTATAGATAGAGGAATCCATAATAACTGCCCAGATATAATAATACAGGATAAACAAGCAAGAACAACTTAATTAATAGGTATAGCCATTCCTAGCACACATAATATACAGAAATCAATATATAAAAAACACTAGATGGATACAGAATTAAAAGAGGAAATTGAAAGGCAATGGAACATGAATAGAGTATACATTGTCCCAATCTACAACTAATCTCATCCCAAAGGTACTACACAATAGCGCTAAATAATTAGGCCTACATAGCAATATCTATGTAAATCTCCAGAAAGCCACAAACTCCACTAGAATAGTCCAAACATTTCTAGCAATTGAGAACTGTGTGAAACGTTTGGTATGCCTGTACTTCAGATTTTACCAATTTGAGCTGAGAAAAAAAATTAACGTACAGCAAAAATAATAATTAAGTGAAAAATGATACTGAGATCGTGAATTGTAGAGTCCTTGAAAGAGAACCTATAGGTAGTGTTCAGTGATTAGTTCAGCTCAGTTTTGTGGTGAGTGAAGTTGCCCAAGCTGGTTCAGGCACCTGATGGTTGAAGGGTAATGACTTTTCCTGAACCTGGTGGAATGGATCCAAGTGTCTTATACCTCCTTCCCAATGGTAACAGCAAAAAAAAGAGCTGGGAAGGGAAATCATTCATCTTCACTGGTATAAATTTGATTCTAGCCTCAACCATGCAGTATAACCTTATTTGTTTCTTCTGTTCTGGGGCAAATTGGGAATGGACAATAACTCTCAAGGATTTCTACACCAAAAAATTTTAAGTACCACATTCCATAGTTTCTGTGATATATCTCAGAAATATCATAATATGCTTTTGTTGTGTTTTTTTGTGTGAAGGAGATGAGTTATTAACCTCAAACTTTCTGCATAATCCCTCAAAGAGTTGAACTGTGCATGCATGTAATGAGAGCTGGATAACTCATCTCCTTTTACCTTAGGCCACAAACTTATCAATCACCCCTGCTGTGGACCACCTGGATGTCCAAGACGCTCTCGTTACATGCTCGTGCAATTCAACTCTTTGAGTGATTATGCAGAAAATTTGAAGTTAATAACTCATTTCCTTCTACTTTAGGACACGAACTTATCAATCACCCCTGCTGTGGACCACTTCTACAAAGAAGGATCTGTATGCTCGACGACCGCTGGTCTAAGTGTGTACATGTAGGAGGGGATTATGTTGAAAACTAAAACTGCTAGATTTTCTACAATTGACTCCTTCTACCTTAAGACATGAATTTATCAATCACCCCTAGTAGAACGATAACCTACTGCTTTGGGGCAGTAGTCTCATTTGCCTATAATAAAGATGATTTTCAGTTTTACGGGGAACGTAGTGAGATTAGAGTGGGTAAATAGGTCCTAACTCTATAATTACATGCCCAGTCATTCTGGATAGCAGCAGGCTGAAGATATGAAAATTGGGATTATTGGGTGAAGGAAAAGATTCTGTGCACGTCATATTGTTGGTCTTAGCATCCCTGATTCCTCTCTTTGGCTCAATTTTAATATAAGAATATAATATCATGTAAGACTCACCATAATTACCCTTATGTTGTGTCAGCAAAAGCTGAAGTATGTCATAATAATTTCATACAACTGCGCTGACACAACATGAACGGTAACATAATTGAGCTCCATTAAAAGCAACATCCTGATTCATCCCATTTAGAAACCCATCAACATGTAAAAGCCTTACAGAAGGAAAATCACAATCTGTTGCCGTAAAAAATCTTAATCATCTGAAACTTCCCCTGACTTTTGTTTCTACTATTTATTGGTTCCTTCATCATTAATAATTCAAGCACACTATTTAGAACATAAAACAGAGAAGAGTACATCACAGGGACAGGCCCTTTGTCCCACAATGTGGTGTCAACTCAGCTGAAAAACAAATCAGAAGCACCCAAACACTAAGCCCTCCTCCCTATACAATGTCCATATCCCTCCATCAACCTTACATCCATATGCCTGTCCAAACATCTCTTAAAGGCCTCTTTGCCTCTACCGCCATGACAGGCAGCGCATTCCTGACATCCACCACTCTCTGAGTAAAAAAACTTAGACATCACATCCCCCTTGAACTTACCCCCCCCCTCACCTTCATTGCTTTCCCACTGGTATTTGGCATTCAATTTAATCCTTTTTATCTTTTGCTGTTTCTTTTTGGTATTAACTACCTAGATTTATACATATATAATGCAAATTCATTATTTTATACCTTCACTGCACTTTCTTGCTTTTCTCTACATTATCCATTTTGTTATTTCCCTTTTCCTCTTTGTGCTGATTTCCAGCATTTCCATAAGAAGAGTGGAATTCCAGAGGAGTAGATGTCCTGCTGGTAGTTGCAATTTCCTCCTCCATTTTCAGTAGCAGTTCAAATTCAGATATGTTCATACCAGTCTGACATCCATCAATCCAAACGTTAGCATCTGCTGCCTGCCACGAAGGGGGGGTCATGTAATTAAAATAAGGAAACCCATTTACCTATTCTAATCTCACTGGATTTCTCCTAAATCCAAAGATTATCTTGTTTTTTCTTCAAATAGGTCTCCATCCCAAACGAATAGGATCTTGTAATTTGCAGATTGGATCTAGATAACATCATTATTTTTAGTTTTTATCTCAGGTTTCTTTAGTTGACAGCATGATGAGTGAGTTTCATTAGGCCTGACAGGGATCCTTTAAATATGGCTTGTCCTCTTCTCCATTCGCCGTGGTTTTCTGTGCTTCTTTCTCAAGCCAGATATCTGATTGGCAAGACCTGATCTCCGATCCCACGTCCAAAGTTATGACATCTTGCATTTGATCTTCGTCCATCCCCAGAAGAACAGTTCTTGCATTAGGCCAGGTAGTGGGGAATCTCCAAAGAATACTTTGATTATGTATGCCAGTTAATAATATGCCCTGTGTTTCCCACTCCCCAGATATTGCCCAGTATCTGTCATGCCCAAAACAATATACAGGTTTCCCCCGCCATCCGAAGGTAGAGCGTTCCTATGAAACGGTTTGTAAGCCGAAATGTCATAAAGCGAAGAAACAATTACCATTTATTTATATGGGAAAAATTTGTGAGCGTTCGCAGACCCAAAAATAACCTACCAAATCATGCCAAATAACACATAAAACCTAAGATAACCGTAACATACAGTAAAAGCAGGAATGATATAAATACACAGCCTATATAAAGTAGAAATACTTTTCCACAACCATTACTGCACTGTTCTCCGTAGCAAAAATCTCACGCAAGCGCCATCAGCAGAAAATCTCAGGCAAGCGCTGTTGGCAAAAACACGGCGCAAGCGCTCTCCAGTAACCTTTAAGCTATGAAGCTGCCAAATCATACCAAATAACACGTAAAAATACACAACCTATATAAAGTAGAAATAATGTATGTACAGTGTGGTATCACTTACCGGAATTGGTTCAGCACCGAGCACACTGATGATGGTGTGTTAGACTGAGTCGTCACAGGCTGGGTGGTGCAGTGGCCCCCGCCCTCCAGGCCGCCGACCGATACATTGCCGCGAAGCATGCAGGGGTGCAGCGGTAGCCGGGAGGCACACAGCACATCTTTAAGAAAAAAGCCGAAATAAACATGCTAATTAATTAGGTGCCGCCTGGCACGTAATTGTCGGCCCAGATCAGTGCCGATTTCTGATTGCGTCGTCTCTGATCTGGGCCAACATTTACGTGTCGGGCAGCACCTAATTAAGTAGCTTGTTTATTTCAGCTTTTTTCTTAAAGATGTGCTGTGTGCCTCCCGGCTACCACTGCATTCCCCGCGAATCGCGGGGTGGTGGGACACTGGAGTGTCATCTCGTTGTCTGTTTCCATTAGTGTTGTGGCCCGGATCGGGGTCCCTTTAAATTTACTTTGTTTATGTTACGATCCGGACCACTGTCTCCCTGTTTCCCTTTGGTTCCCTGTTTTCCGGTGTCCCTCGGCCTTGGTGATTGAAAGCAATTTACACCCGGCTGAACCGGTAGTTTATGGTCTCCGGCTTTCAGCCGTTCCACACGAGAGCGTCTGCAAAGTCACCAAAGGTATGGCGTGCCAATGTCATCTGGCCGGAGCGAGCCTTGTCTCCACCCGAAGTGAGTGCTGGTAATTCACCTTTCCTCACCAGAGCAACCTTGTCAAGTTACTTGGACAAAGCGAACCTGCAAAGTTTCTTCACCGAGGTGGGTCCGTCAGTTAACCCGCCAGAGGGAATCAAGAACCACTGTCTACTGTTCCCAGGCCGAGTCGAGAGCTCGCCACTACCCGGAGGCTCCAAGTCAAGTCCTGGCTCCAGGGGCATTCAAGTACCAAGTCAAGTCCTGGTCTTGGCGGCATCCACGTACTGAGTCAAGTCCTGGCCCTGGCGGCATCCAAGTACCGAGTCAATTCCTGGCCCTGGCAGTACCCAAGTTCCGAGCCAAGTCCTGGCCCAGACGGCATCCAAGTTCCGAGTCAAGTCCTGGCCTTGGCGGTCTGTGTCCTACCCCACTGTCTGAATCCCTTCTCTGCCCCTCTCCCCTCTAGCCCTCGTCTGCAGCCCTCGCCTGCACTTCGGTCTAGTTCTATCGCCGGAGCTAGATAGGTACAGTCTGGTGTTTTTCATGTTGGTCTTGTCTTGTCCTCGCCTCCGTGGGGTAAGTCTGGCCAACTTGCCGTTGCCCCGCGGGGGGGGGGGGGTGGTCATGTCTTGTCTTGTCTTGTCCTCGCTTCCGTGGAGTAAGTCAGGCCGTCTTGCCGTTGCCCCGCGGGAGGTCATGAGTTCCAGCTCTTTGTTCTGTGTGGGAGCCCCAGCCCTATGTCCTGGACCCAAGGAGGGGTCCCGACTCTGTGTTCTGTGTGTGTGTCCATGGTTCCATGTACCTGCTCTCCTGAGACCGAGGCTCTGTTTTTCCATGTTCCTCCTCTCCCTAGCCCATGTCATGTCCTTGCCTGGTTCTGGGGTCCGAGCCCGAGGCAAGACCCAGGTACTGGGTCCTTGCCCAGTCTCTGGCTCGGAGTCCATACCCTAGCATCTTCATGTCTCCTCTAGTTTTGGGATCCGATTCCGAGTCCAAGCCCAGACCCCTGGTCCCAGCCTAGTCGTAGTCCTGAGTCCTTGTCCAGGTCACTATTCCTATTCCTGCCTCACTCTCCTGGTATCGAACAATAAACTAAATTTAATTAACCTCACAAGTTGTGTCTTTCATTTGGGTCCACATTTGCTCCCAATGCCCCCCATTGTGACAATTAGAGCAGGCAGCTCATCTTCTCCTATGACTGCCTGCCTCGATGTCGAAGGTCGAGGTTCGTTGTCTGCTGTGGCTGATGCGGAAGGCTTGCTTGACTGCTGAGCCTCAAGCATTTTTCTATCATACAGTTCTTTGTAAGGACTCAAACCATCCTGCAAATATCCCCTAAACCTAAGTACCCTTTCAAAATTAAGGTCGTACTTTATCATTGCAGTGAATATCTCACGCAGTTGTTTCGCGTTCAGTTCCTGGACGACATCCCTTTCCGTCCGTTCGCTACTGCATTCAGTTTCAATTGTTATCCTTTCCTCTTCCAATTGCATCAGCTCTTCATCTATCAGTTCTTGGTCATGGGATGCCAAAACCTCTTCAACATCATCTTCGTCAGCTTCCACAAGCCAAACTCATTTATTCCTTACTTCATCCACCATGATTGAAACGCTTAATTATGTCTAGTTTTACGCTAAGTGTAACACCCTTACGAGCTCTTTTAGGCTTTTCCAATACTTTAGAACTCATCTTGCAAACGGCTGCTCACAGGCACGTGTTTAAGCAATGCTGGCTAGAATGCCATTCCAAATCCGGGGAGAGCGGCTGCTCGGGGCGTGCGCTGCCTTTTATCGCACGCTGATTTTCCCCGCGCGCTGCTTTTTCTTCGTAACAGTGAAAACACCTTCTGAAAGCGAAAACAGGGTACTAATGTAGGTCTTTCGTAACAGTGAGGTTTCGTAAAGCGAACGCTCGAAAAGCGGGGGACACCTGTACTACAAACACCCTGCACACAAAATAATGGCATGGCGCTCTCTAAAAAGAGTTGTCATTCAATTCCCATCTTTTATTAAACATCATTGGCAATATGCTCAGGAGAAACATGTATTTAGTGCACTGGAATTGTACAATAAGAACATGATGAATCGTTTTCGCAATAACTTCAGTCATCAAGCATGAAAGGAAAGGAGTAGAATAGGATAGTGACATGTCCAAGAAAATGCTTAACTGAATGCATTCAATCAAAGTAAGGGTTGAGAATATGTATCACTTTCAATTGTTGGTGATCGATAACTTCAGAAGTGAAGAGATTCCCAGACTCAGGTCATCTAATGCCAGCTCACCAAGATGAAAAGTATGTTGAGCAAGCACATTTATCACTGTGTGTATCTGATGCACCATCAGGAGATGTGGATTGGACATAAAAGCCAATACAAAAACCATGTGTGCAAGATGCTTATGAACCACATCCATACACACGAGGGCTGACTGCAGACATAATTCCTGTTTGCTTTGGAAAATACTCACAAGCTCTATGTTGGCAGGGCTCTTGCTGCTCTGTTGAGAAGCAACACTGCAATAAAACTCCAATCAATCACTGCACAGTATTCACCAGATAAACTTACTGTTCATTGATTCATCATGGTAGAATATTGATAAAATTCAGTTTTTTTTTACAGCCACTCTTAGTTTGACAGATGCAAAAACAATATACAAGGTTAAAATGGAAATATGAAAAGCTGCTTTACTTCATTACAATTTTGGTACATCTTAGGAATTTTCATTGTGAGAAGGAGTTCATTACAACTATACCCTTGTTCGGAAAATGGCCTTAACATATTAAGACTTTGGATTTTATTGAAGTATCAGATTAATAAAACAGAAATCAGAATCACATTTCAAGGATTTCCAAAATTTAGGCATCTAAGGTTGTCACTTTCCTAACACGGGCTTTCAGAATCACATGAAATTCTTCCCAATGCTTTTTTAAGCAGCTTTTTCAAAACCATCAAATCAAATTCAAGTTTAATTATCATTCAACCATACATGAAAAGAGCCAAATGAAGCAGCATTTCTCTGGGGCCAAGGTGTAAAACATACACAGCACATTCAAAATAGCAAGAAAGAAAACATAGTCATGCAAAAACATATATATATATATATATATATATATATACACACACTGACATCCCACCCTGCAAAAACTCATTTCAGGGAGGGAGCACCATCAATTTGCGGGAGACTCCCGGAACTTCCGGGAGAGGTGGGATATCTGCAATAGAGTAGCTCCTTAGCAACTGGCCAGCTAGTTTAAATAACGTTAGCTATGCTAATGAAAAAATGACACCTGTTAAACTCACCTCAACATGCCTTTTACATTTTAACCCACCATGGGCGATAGAAAAGTCACTGTTGCAAACAGTGCAGCAACCAACACTGTCATTATTTTTGACCCCTATTAGGCAGGGGTACACTTTAGTGTAGTCTGGGGGTGATGTACGTTTTATATTTTCTTTTTTTGGAACACTCTGCCATGGCACGCTCTCGTGCTCTCTCGTGGTCGTTCTTGTGCTCTCTCTCTCTCTCTCGTTCGCATGCTCTCTCGCGCTCTCGCTTGCTTTCTTTCTCGCGCTCTCTCTTGCTTTCTCTCACTCCCTCGCTCGCAAAAAAAATGATTTCCGTGATATTGTATATAATTTGCAGGCATCAGGGAGCCACTATTAAGACGTTTGTATGCGGGAGACTCCCGGAACTACCGGGAGAGGTGGGATGTCTGTATATATCCCAAGTTTCAGACATTGTGCAGATCCTGGCAGTGAGCAAATATATGCATACAATCTAGCCTGTCATTCTAATGATCGAACACTGGAGGGCAGCACCCACAGGAGAGGACATCCTGCCAACCAAGTACAGACCACCTCCAGCATCTTCCATTTCTGGGCAGCAGTAGCCAGCAAGCCCATGGCTTGAGACATACTCCTCGCTACAACTGAGGCCATGCAGCTCTCCTGCCATCTGTCACGCCATCAAAGAAGATAAACAGACCTGCAGCATGTCCAAGGCAATCACGCATGGTTACACTGGATGCCACCTATGTGCACCACTCCAGTGCTTCCGATGCCTTCCTGTAGCAGGCAACAACACTGTCTGCACCCAGTCCAGCACCTCCACCAATGAGCAGTTCACTAACTGGGTAGACCTGCACTACCTGTTGCTCTTGGAGTCCAGCATTGTCTTGCAATCGTAAAAAAGCCATTTAACAAAACAGAAAACACCTTTGGTTGGTTCCCAAGAGGCCGCCACATCTGAACACGTCGCCAGTCACTTTAATTACCAATATTCAAGTACAGGTTGGGAAAAACGTTGACTCAGACCATGAAAGGCCTGCATCGGGCATTTTCATGCCTTACAGGGCGCAAGTTGGAAATCTGTGTGGGGCACCACTCCTCCCACAGACGCTAGAGAAATGTGTGGTTAAGTGCTTTGCTCAAGGACGCAAACACACTGCCACAGCTGAGGCTCGAACTAGCGACCTTCAGATCACTAGACGAACGCCTTAGCCACTTGGCCACATGCCCAACACAAAGTACACGTCGACCTTCACTAACCTGGCACCATTGGGACCTGAGGAGTGCCGGATTAGTGAAAATGCCGAATTGAAGAAGGATCACATTAATCATAATCAGTGCCGGATTATCGAAGGTACCGGATTACAGGTAGTCGGATTAGTGAGGGTCGACCTGTACTCTATTATTAGAATCACACGTTAACCTTAATCCAGCCTGCTTATATAAGCAATACAATTACTTCAAAGACTAAAAGTACATTTATTATCAAAGTATGTCTGCATTATATGACCCTGAGATTCATCTTCCCGCAGGCAGCCACGAGACAAAGAAATGCCATGGAACCTGTTCAAAGAAAAACATCAAACAGCCAACGCACAAAATAAATGAACAAGTTGTGCAAACGGCAAAAATTGAGTGAACGACACGTAGAGTATCAACATCAAACCGGGAGTCCAAGAGTACTCAGTTTATTTCAGGTCAGCACTATGCTGTTAGCCAGATGCAGACCGCAGAACCAGTCTTCACTAAAGTGCCCCATTATCAAAAAGCCTATTAGATCAGGAGTGAACTTTGTGTCCACCGTACTAAGGGAGTTTTGCACCATCACTTTTTCTTTTGATATGTTAAATTAAGACTATGTCAGAACTCCTATATAGATAAAGAGCTCATATCACTATTTCAAAGCCATTCTCCTGGTCACCCTTATACCTCAGTCAACATGAAAGTAGACATGACGAGGTTATTTTTCACATTGCTATTTGTAAAATATTGCTGTGAATGAAATGGTTAATTGTTATGTTGCCGTATTTCACAACTAACGCAGATTTACAACAGTTTGTGACTCCTGTTGTCAAGAAGCTGGCCACATAATATAAAGTAATTTCAATTAAAACAATAGCTCTGCTGCGAATATTCCAAATTATTCAGCGCTGCTGAAGATTGATTGGACACGATTCGTAGGCTGAATTTCAGAGAAGTGCAATATAGATTTTTCACATTTTATTTTGCATTATTAGACTTCATGTTGATGTAGGGTTGCTATTATCAAACAGAGAATGAATGTAATATATCACAGTTCCAGTTTTTTTGATTAATATAAACTGACTTGGTTTTAAACAATCCACGAAGTGCAGCCAAGTGCATAATTCCATGTTTAAATGCTCAGTGACAAGTCAATATAGAATTTGACAGTATATAAGACACAAGGGCTTGGAAAGTTATGAAACCAAAAAGTTGAGCCTCTGGATATCAGCCACTTTAATTCTTGTTCTGAAATGTAGAAATGTAGATCTTTATTGAAGCAGATTAGGGATGTATTTTTGAAGCTGATTCGAATTATTTTTATGAAGAGAATAATATTGGAAATAATACCAAGATCAGGTCCCAGGAGCCTGCTGTGTTATTCAGTTGTATTGTGGCTGATTGTCATCCTCAACTTCATTTTCCCACCCAAGCCTGATTATCCTTAATTCCCTTAGAATCCTCAAAAGCTATTGATCTTGGACTTAAAAAGACAAAGACAGCATTTACAGCCCTCTGAAATGGAAAATTCAAAAGATTCACAGCAGCAAATTCCTAAATTCCACTCTATCATAAATAACCAACATAATTTGTTCTGCCATAATTTACATCTGAAGGCAATGGAATGCAGTATAAGTGCATGATTTGAGTATACATTGTACTCATCCCACTTATTTGCATCTTGTCAGAATCAGAATCAGGTCTAATATCACTGGCGTACGTTGTGAAATTTGTTAACTTTGTGGCAGCAGTACAATACAATACATGATAAATGTGGTGTGGAAAAAAGCTGAATTACAAATATATATATATGTGCTTGAATATGTGTGTGTATGTGTGTGTGTGTGTGTGTGTGTGTGTGTTTGTGTGTATGTGTGCGTGTGTATGTGCGTGTGTGTGCGTGTTTGTGTGTATGTGTTTGTGTGTGTGTGTGTATGTGTTAATAAATAAATTTAAATAAGTAGTGCAAAAACAGAAACAAAACAAAAGGGAGTAAGGAAGTGTTCATGGGTTCAATGTCCATTCAAAAGCTGGATGGCAGAGGGGAAGAAGCTGTTCCTGAATCGCTTGCTGTGTGCCTTCAGGCTCCTGTACCTCCTTCCTGAAGGCAGCAATGAGAATAGGGCATATCCTGGGTGGTAGATGTCCTTAATGATGGATGCTGCCTTTCTGGTGCGCTTGAAGATATCTTGGATACTATGGAAGTTAGTAGCCATAATAGAGCTGACAAACGTTACCAATCTCTGCAGTTTAATTTGATCCTGTGCAGTAGCCCCCCCCTACCCACCCCCCCATACCAGACGGCGATATAGTCAGTCAGAATACTCTCCAGAGTACCTGTGTAGAAGTTTTCAAGTGTTTTAGGTGATAAACCAAATCTCCTTAAACTCTGAATGTAATATATGCATTGCTTTGCCTTCTTTATAGCTGTATTGATATGTTGGGACAAGATTAGATCCTCAAAGATATAGACACTCAAGAATTTGAACCTTCTCTCTCTGATCCATCTATGAGGATTGGTTTGTGTTCTTACCTTTTCTTTTCTTTTCTTACCTTTTCTGAAGTCCTCAATCAGCTCTTTAGTCTTGCTGTCGTTGAGTGGGAGGTTGTTGCTAGGACACCACTCAACCAGCTGGTGTATCTCACTTATATATGTCCCCTCATCACCATCTGAGATTTTGCCAACAACAGTTGTATCATCAGCAAATTTAGAGATGGAATTTGAGTCACGTATAGCCACACAGTCATGGGTGTAGAGAGAGTAGAGCAGTGGGCTAGCCAGTATTGATCGTCAGCGAGGTGAAGATGTTATTACCAATTTGCACAGATTGCGGTCTTCTGGTTAGGAAATCAACGATCCAGTTAAAGAGGGAGGTACCGAGGCCCAGGTTCTGTAGCTTTTAGATCAAGAGTATAGGAATGATGGTGTTAAACGCTTTGTAGGAAGTAATGGCCTGCAAGGCCTACTAGAGTTGATGTGCATCTGATGTTGCATCTAACCTCACTCAGAATTATTTCTTAGCCCTCCACAGGTCGTATGTGATTTTCTTGTACAGACCCTGAGTCGTCAGACTTAAATGCCACAGATCAAGCCCTCAGCAGACAACAAATCTCCTGCTTCATTCATGACTTTTGATTTGTGTATGCACAGTAAGTTTTCATAGGCACACACTCATCCACGTGGATTTTAATGAAGTCGCAGATAACTGTGGTGTACTCGTCCAGACTCAAAGATGAATCTCTGAATACAGTCCAGTCCTCTAATTCAAAGCAGTCCTGTATTTCTGTCCCAACCTTTTTCATACATTCCTGGTCCTCATTATTGGTGTCTTCAAAGCCCTGACGATTCAAATGCTAATCTAAATGTTTCTTCAATATTGTGAGAGTAGCTGTTTTCACCATCTCTTCCGGCAACTATTCTTTTACCTATGCCATATCTGTGGTGATTCAAAGGGCACTTTGGCCTCTCCAGTCTGCAGCTGAAGGTAGATATAAATGACTAATTTAGTTAGTCCACCTTGATCACAAGAGTGGAGCATAACTTTCCAAAGTCTTCTCCAGCTCTGGAAAAAAGCAAATACTCAGCTTCTCATGAAGACGCTCAATTAGAATGCAAATATGTCATTCAGCAATTTGAAACTGCTCCCCCAAAGAATAAGATCATGATTGATTTGATTCCAGAGTCACTTCCTTTATTTCCCTCTGGACCCTATAACTTTGATTACCATAAAGTTAAAAACATTTTTTTCAGACTTGAATATACTTAATTTTGTCTTTCACAGGTAGAGAATATCAAATATTCACAATCCCTTGGGGTGGAAAAACACCTTGATCAACTAAGTTTTAAAAGGACAATCCTTAATACTGAGATGATGGCTCCTTGTAAAAAAGTTTCATTTTGCACAAGAACAGGCTCTTCTGCTGACAGACAGGTACCCGTCTGTATTAATCCAATGTAAAAGCCCACGCTCCATTGCAAATAGTGCCTTGGCAATTGGAGTTCTCGTCAAAATATTACTTAAAGGATTGAGAGTGCCTCCCTCGACCATTTTTTCAGGTATTTTCCACACTTATGCAGCATCCTTCCACATAGCACCGTATCAAATGGGTTTACAAAATCCAGCAGCAGTGATCCACTGATTCCCCAATGTATTCCATCTGTCATAGATGTCCATTAAAGACTCCTGAATATCAGATGACTCCAAATTTCCAAAAAAATGTGTCAATTTATTCTTCTTTTACAATGAAGAACCAGGAGAAACAAAACCCTATTCCTTATGATTTTGGGTCTACTCATAATGTGAGTAAGGTAGAGGTAATTTTTTACCAAAGGAGGTGTAAGAAACTCCTTCCCTCCTCTAGCCTGAGCACCTTATTAGCAAACCCATCCCCACCCCAGAACAGAATCACGTGAAGCCATAGGAGCAGGTGGTGGATGGTCACATGAGCAGCCGGTGCATATCACAAGTCCTAGTTAAGCGACCACTGATAACAGGCAGACAATCTTTGAAGAATAATGATAATGGCTGGGGTCACCCATTTTCTAAAGACACTGCCCAGAAGAAGGCAATGGCAAACCACTTATATAACTATATAACCATATAACAATTACAGCATGGAAACAGGCCATCTCGGCCCTTCTAATCCGTGCCGAACTCTTACTCTCACCTAGTCCCACTGATCTGCACTCAGCCCATGACCCTCCATTCCTTTCCTGTCCACATAGCTGTCCAATTTAACTTTAAATGACAACATCCAACCTGCCTCAACCACGTCTTCTGGAAACTCGTTCCACAAGCTACCACTCTCTGAGTAAAGAAGTTCCCCCTCATGTTACGCCTAAACTTTTGCCCTTTAACTCTCAACTCATGTCCTCTTGTTTGAATCTCCCCCACTCTTAATGGAAAAAGCCTATCCACATCAACTCTATCTATCCCCCTCATAATTTTAACTACCTCTATCAAGTCTCCCCTCAACCTTCTACGTTCCAAAGAATAAAGACCCAACTTGTTCAACCTTTCTCTGTAACTTAGGTGAAGGAATCCAGGTAACATTCTAGTAAATCTTCTCTGTACTCTCTCTATTTTGTTAACACCTTTCCTATAATTCGGTGACCAAAACTGTACACAATACTCCAAATTTGGCCTCACCAATGCCTTGTACAATTTCAGCATTACATCCCAACTCCTATACTCAATCTCCTGATTTATAAAGGCCAGCATACCAAAAGCTTTCTTCACCACCCTATCCACATGAGATTCCACCTTCAGGGAACTATGCACCATTATTCCTAGATCCCTCTGTTCTACTGCATTCTTCAATGCCTTACTATTTACCATGTATGTCCTATTTTGATTAGTCCTACCAAAATATAGCACCTCACATTTATCAGCAATAAAATCCATCTTGCATCTTTCAGCCCACTCTTCTAACTGGCCTAAATCTCTTTGCAAGCTTTGAAAACCTACTTCATTATCCACAACACCACCTATCTTAGTATCATCTACATACTTACTCATCCAATTTACCACCCCATCATCCAGATCATTAATATATATGACAAATAACACTGGACCCAGTACAGATCCCTGAGGCACACCACTAGTCACTTCTGTAGAAAAGTTTGCCAAGAACAAAGACCATGATCGCGCACACCATATGACACAACACGTAATGAATGAACATCATGGGATACCAAACAGTTTGTATTATTGCCTTGTAGTTCTGTCATTTCAGGAATCTGGTCCATTTATAGGTTCATTGTTGCATGCGGAGGGGTTACGATTGGCAGAATTTTTCAATGTTATTCCTTGGGAATATACACTTTCAGGATTGACAGTGCTGATTGGGTAAACGTTATTGGAACCAGAGAGAGGAAGAACTTTCATCCACAAGGGAATGTGGATGATATTTGCCATGAAGAACATAGTTTTGAGTGAATCTGAAGACTGTAAGCAATAGTTATAGCAATTTAGCTGAGCAAAGCCAAAGAACCTAACTGAAGGTTAATCTAGTGGAAATACACATTTATTACTACTCCAGATTTCCATTATTTACTCAATATTTTACACATACTGCTATAAATTGTTTAATTCGTTCAATATTAATTGTACCCATTATTTGACATTTCATTAAATGGCTTTGGAAATCCAGATATGTCACATCAACAATTGCCTCATTGACGTTCTCTATAAACTTCACCAATTACCTACACTTGATTTTTCTTCAGCAATTGTTTCCTAACTTTCTTGACTCAATCCATGCATAAACAGGTGAATATTAATCCCCTGAATCGAATTTTTGGAACTTTCTCCACCCTGAGATTAAATTAATTGGTCATAGTTACTAGTGCATTCCAACATGCTTTTGTCCTGAACAAGACTGTAACATTTTCATTCTACTAGTCCTCAGATCCCACCACCAAATCATCCAATGCTTATAAGATTATAAGCAAGGCTTCTTTAATTCCTATAATCTCATTCTCTTGTTCTCACAGCAACCTAGCATAGACTGCATCTAGACCCTATGAGTCATCACTGTAAGTGTAGTTAATTATTCAAGTATCTTATTTTCATTAATTTGCAGATGATCTGGATTCTTAATTACATCTTCCTTTATTGGGACTCTAGCAACATCTTCTTCCTTGGTGCAGGATGTAAGGTATTCATTTAAGACCACAATATATAGGAGCAAAATTAGACCTTTCACCCCATGCAGTCAATCATGTGTTTTTTTAACCCTATTGTCCTTCCTTCTTGTTGTAATCCTCAACCTCTCCTTAGCAATCAAACCTATCACTGTCAGCCTTAAATATTCCCAGTGACTTGGCCTCCATAGCTCTCACCACACGGACTAAAGAAATTCCTCATCACGTCAGTTTGAAAGGGACACAGCCTTATTCTGAGTCTGTGCCCTTGGATTCTAGACTCTCTTACTAAAAGAAGCATCCTCTCATGTTCCCTCTATTCAAACCTTTCAGTGTCATGTAGCTTTTAATGTGTTCCCTACTCAAAGTTCCTCCACTTCTTTTTTGACAGAAGCACCAACCAATCCCCCCTACACCACCAGCCTCCTCCATCTGGTAGAAAGGGTCCTCAACCTCAATAATTTTTCCTTCAGCTCCTCGCACTTTTTCCAAACCCAAAGGGTAGCCTGGGCCCTGGCTACGACTGCATTCTTGTCAGCTATGTAGAACAGTCTATGTTCGAAGACTTCTCCAGTTATACTCCCCAACTTTTACTCTGCTACATTGAAGACTGCATTGGTGCTGCTTCAAGCTTCCCTGCTAAGCTCATCAATTTCATCAACTTTGCCTCCAACTTCCACCCTGCCCTTAAATTCAGTTGGGTCAGCTTTGGCTCCTCCCTCCACTTTCCAGATCTCACTGTCTTCATCTCTGGAGACAAACTGTCAACCAACATATTTTATAAACCAACTGATTCCCTTAGTTGTCTGGACTATGCCTCTTCCCACCATATCTCCTGTAAAAATGCTGTTCCATTTTCTCAGTTTCTTCACCTGCACTGTTCTTTAACAGATTTGACAGTGTGGCCCCTGCCCATCCCACACATGAGCCATCTGTTGTCGGCCCCCAACCAACACATATTCCACTCTCCCCTCCTACCCCTCCTCACAGTCCCCCACCCTGCTCTCATGACTATACCCCTCCCCCACACGAAACCACCACGGTGGGCTTCACAACTGAACAAGTGAGAAGACAGCTGAAACGTCAGAACCCAAGCATGGCTGCAGGCCCGGATGGTGTCAGCACCAGGGTGCTCAAAGCCTGTGCCCCTCAACTATGTGGAGTACTTCACCATGTCTTCAACCTGAGCCTGGGTCTCACAGGGTTCCTGTACTGTGGAAGACGTCCTGCTTCATCCCTGTGCCGAAGACGCCGCACCTCAGCGGCCTCAATGACTACAGACTGATGGCATTGACCTCCCACATCATGAAGACCCTGGAGAGACTTGTTCTGGAGCTGCTCCGGCCTATGGTCAGGCCACACTTAGATCCCCTCCAGTTCGCCTACCAGCCCAGACTAGGAGTTGAGGATGCCATCGTCTACCTGCTGAACCGTGTCTACGCCCACCTCGACAAGCCAGCGAGCACTGTGAGGGTAATGATTTTTGACTTCTCCAGTGTGTTCAAGACCATCGACCCTGCTCTGCTGGGGAGAAGCTGACAGCGATGCAGGTGGATGCTTTCCTGGTGTCATGGATTATTGATTACCTGACTGGCAGACCACAGTATGTGTGCTTGCAACACTGTGTGTCAGACAGAGTGATCAGCAGCACTGAGGCTCCACAGGGGACTGTCTTGTCTCCCTTTCTCTTCACCATTTACACCTCGGACTTCAACTACTGCACAGAGTCTTGTCATCTTCAGAAGTTTTCTGATGACTCTGCCACAGTTGGATGCATCAGCAAGAGAGATGAGGCTGAGTACAGGGCTACGGTAGAAAACTTTGTCACATGGTGTGAGCAGAATTATCTGCAGCTTAATGTGAAAAAGACTAAGGAGCCGGTGGTAGACCTGAGGAGAGCGAAGGTACCGGTGACCCCTGTTTCCATCCACGGGGTCAGTGTGGACATGGTGGAGGATTACAAAAGCCTGGGGGTATGAATTGACAATAAACTGGACTGGTCAAAGAACACTGAGGCTGTCTACAAGAAGGGTCAGAGCCGTCTCTATTTCTTGAGGAGACTGAGGTCCTTTAACATCTACCGGACGATGCTGAGGATGTTCTATGAGTCTGTGGTGGCCAGTGCGATCATGTTTGCTGTTGTGTGCTGGGGCAGCAGGCTGAGGGTAGCAGACACCAACAGAATCAACAAACTCATTCGTAAGGCCAGTGATGTTGTGGGGATGGAACTGGACTCTCTGACGGTGGTGTCTGAAAAGAGGATGCTGTCCAAGTTGCATGCCATCTTGGACAATGTCTCTCATCCACTACATAATGTACTGGTTGGGCACAGGAGTACATTCAGCCAGAGACTCATTCCACCAAGATGCAACACAGAGCGTCATAGGAAGTCATTCCTGCCTGTGGCCATCAAACTTACAACTCCTCCTTTGGAGGGTCAGGGTCACCCTGAGCCAATAGGTGGGTCCTGGACCTCTTTCCTGGCATAATTTACATATTATTATTTAATTATTTATGGGTTTATATGGCTATATTTATACTCTGTTCTTGGTTGGTGCAATTGTAATGAAACCAAATTTCCCTCGGGATCAATAAAATATGACTATGACTATGACTATGACTGCATCTGTTCTCAGGATGTGGCTTTCCATTGTCCTCCTTTTATAAAGAATGAGGTTTTCCTTCCCTTACTATTGGTACTGCCCTCACTTGGATCTCCTCCATTTCCTGTACACCTGTGCCCATATTATCTTCAGCCATCTTAGTAATGATAGAGTCTCTCTTGTCCTTACTTACCACCCCATTAGCCTCTGCATCTAACACATTATCCTCCGCAACTTTCACCATCTCCAAAGGGATCCTACCACTAAACATGCTCTTACCTCCTCCCCCCACCTACACTTTCCACAGGAATTGCTCCCTCTGCAATTCCCTTGTCCATTTGTCCCTTCCTGCTAATCTTCCTCCAGGCACTTAACCCTGCAAATTTCCTAAGTGCTACACCTGTCCATACACCTCCAGTTAGGGTCCCAAACAGTCCTTCCAGGTGATGTATTACTTCAACTGTGAATCAGGTGGGGTTGTCTATTTTGTCTGGCGCTCCTGATGTGACCTCTTCTGCATTGGTGAGACCCTTCATAATTTGGGGCACCGTTTCATCAAGAACCTCTGCGCCATCCACCACAAGCAGGATTTTCCAGTGGCCAATCATTTTAATTCCAATTTCCATTCCAATGTGTCAATCCATGGCCTCCTTTTGTTCCAAGGTGGTCACACTCAGTGTGAGGAGCAACACCTTTTAACACCCTTCAACCGGATGGTATAAATACCGATTTTTCCTGGTGAACAACATTCCCTTCTCCCTTCCTCTATTTCCCATTGACCTTTCACCTCTTCTCACCTGCCTATCACCTCTCCCTGGGGACCCTCATCTTTCCCTTTCTCCTTTTGTCCACTTTTCTCTCCTATCAGATTCTTTCTTCTCCACCCCTGGACCTTTCCCATGCACCTGTCTTTAACTATCACCTTCCAGCTAGCATCTTTCCCCTCCCCCACTGTTTAATTCAGGCATCTACCTCCCCCCCACCCCCCCAATCCTGAAGAAGGGTCTCAGCCTGGAACGTCGAATGTTTACTCTTTTCCATGGATGCTGCCTGACCTGCTGAGTTTCTCAGGCCCCTCATCCTTCTTCATTGAGTACAAGACCAGAAACATCAAATGCTCCCATTATATTACATCTTTTGTTCCTGAGATCATCCTTGTGACTCTCCTCTCGATCTGAAGTCAGCAAATCCTTCCTCAGATAAGCAGCCCAAAATTGCTCACAATGTTCCAAATGCGGTCTGACAAT
Organism: Mobula birostris; assembly: GCF_030028105.1. Lineage (NCBI taxonomy): Eukaryota > Metazoa > Chordata > Chondrichthyes > Myliobatiformes > Myliobatidae > Mobula > Mobula birostris. The sequence continues at coordinate 10,355,253 of NC_092378.1, read as the reverse complement.
GCCTTATAAAGCCCCAGCAGTACACCTTGCCCTTATATTCTAATTTTCTCAAACTGAATACTAACATTGCATTTCCCTTCTTCACTAAAATACAACCATTTAATACCTTAACTACACCTTCTGTGTAAGTTTCCTTGGTCTACGATTGACTTCATTTCTCCTCTTACATCTTATAGTATAATTCTGGTTCCACTTGTATGTTTATTTTTTTATTTATTTTTATTTTATTGAGATACAGTGTGGCTACTAGGCCCTTCTGACACTTCAAGCCACATTGTCAGCAATCGCTGATATAACCCTACCCTAATCACGAGACAATTTACAAAAACCTGCCAACTAGTACATCTTTGGACTGTGGGAGGAAACCAGAGCACCCAGAGGAAACCTATGCATTCCACAGGGAGGACGCACATACCTCTTAAAGAGGATGCTGGGATTGAACTTCAAATTCCAATGCCCTGAGCTGTAATAGTGTCACATTAACTGCTGTGTTACTGTAGCACCCAGGGTAAGGAAAAGTACGATGCATCCAAATTTCTAGTGCTCAGTGTATTTAACTTTCAAACAGAATTAGGTATCAATTTGGCACATAGACAATGATTTATGTTTATGGATGCAAGGGTAAGTACTGGTTACCATCCTTGTCTGCTGGTTTAGATTAGTCACTACTCTGATCTGGTTTGAGTATAATTACGTGAAGCCAGTTCATTTTCAGACTGGATATTCTCAGATCTTGCTGCTATGACAATAACTACACATACAGGAGGCATCTAATGAAGTGGCCACTAAGTGTATTTCTGCATGTTCATGGTTTTTTGCCAGTGTAGCCCATCCACTTCAAGGTCTGATGTGTCATGCTTTCAGAAATGTTCTTCTGTACACCACTGTTGTAGGGCATGGTTATTTGAGTTACTGTCGCCTTCCTGTAAACTTGAACCAGTCTCCCATTCTCCTCCAACCTCTCTCATTAACAAGATGTTTTTCACTCACAGAACTGCTGCTCATTGGATGGATTTTTTGGGGGTTTTTTTTGCGCCGTTCTCTGTAAACTCTAGATACTATTATGCATGAAAATACCTATGGATCAGCAGTTTCTGAGATACTCAAACCACCCTGTCTGGCACCAACAATCATTCCACAGTCAAAGTCACTTAGATCGCACTTCTTCCCCTATTCTGATATTTAGTCTGAGCAACAACTTAACCACGTCTGCATGCTTTTATGCATTAAGTTGCTGCCACATGATTGGCTGATTAAATATTTATATTAACGAGCCACTATACAGGTGCACCTAATCAAATCAAAGTACATTTATTATCAAAGAATGAATAAATTATACACCTTGCGATTTGTTTCCTTACAGGCAGCCACAAAGTAAGAAACCTGAAGAATCTAATTTAAAAAAATTGGAAGTTTATAACCATTACACTGAGAAAGTGGAAAGAAACACACACACACACACACACACACACATCAGAATGCTGAACCAGATGGAGTCCTTAGGTCTGCTCCCTGGAGCTGTCAGAGTAGGCCCAAGGCTCGATCTCAGTTCATCATATTATTGGGGTGAAAAATGCTGCAAAACTCTCAGAGATGACAGCCACCAGAGCAGTTCACAGAGGTGCCGCAGAGAGAGGAACAAACATCACAGGAGAACGAGCAAAATCAGCCCCACCATAAAGTGGCCACTCAGTGCAGATACTAAAACTGAGGTGAAAATTGTGCTAATCCATTGCTCCAAGTTATCAATTGAGAAAACCTGTATGATCATTCAAAGCACGTTTAACCTAAATTACAGTTGATATTGCCTTCTGTTGCAGTGTAATTAAAAATTAATTGAACAGAAATGTTTAAAGAGCTATAACAGTGTGTGATCTGCTGTGTTCACTATTTTCTTACAGAGATGCTATTGACAAATTGCTTGTTACTGTGTCTGATTTATAATCTGTTATCAGTGATCTCATCTGACCCATTCCTTACCCATAGATTTCAATAATGTATTCTTGAGAAAGTCTGATAAAGAAATACTGAGTTTTATTCTTTGCCACTGAAGGCTGCATATATGCGATAAGAATACTCAGTACATACAAGATGAAAAGGCTTGTTCTCCAGGGTGTTTCCATATATTTACACAGTTTAGAATATTATCTAGTCACTATAAAATTCAACAATGCTTTTAAAGTAAAAATTAAATAACAGATTAGTGGTTTTCTGTGGGCTCTGTGGATAACTTTGATCTATATTAGGCTTCTGCATTTAAAACAACTTTCTTATGACAGGTGCATTAAACAGGTCATTGACGCAGCTTGCTCTACACAATAATAACTAGATTATAAAACACCATCGATTTTTACTCCTGTAACAGTCTGAAGTGAAAATGTTGTCATAAATATGTGATTGAAAGATGGATTGTCTTTGATGTTGCTCAGTTTTGATTTTGAATGAGAAGATACTAATTGGATTATTTTTGCTGGGTTTATGCTATTGTTAGTTATCGCATTATGCGGCCAATAGATTCTTTTCGACCCACTGGGAAATGGATCCAAGCTGCCTAGAAGGAAGCTTCAATGACACAGCCAGCAGGGTCCCTCATCCAGGGATAAGCTACTCCGAGACATCCATCACAACAAAGCTGTTTTAATGCTTGGGTAGCCATCCATCTCATGCAGCTCTCTCCCTCAGGTGGCTCTGAGAACAGGTTAAAAAAAAGGTGTATGTGGGCACCCGGGGAAATACGAGTTTGGAAGGAACCAGTTGAACTCGTGAGCTTTCTGTTGAAATAGATTGTGCACTGAACTGCTCCTTGCCATTGAGGGAGACTGGAGTTGCATAACCTGGCAACCGGGTGTCCGTTTACTTTAATATCAATACTAAGATTAAAAAGAAAATGCTGATCCTTTGTTTTCTTAAAGGATGAGACCAGTTATGAGTTTCTCAAATAAAAAAAAGCAGAAAGGTGGTTTGCAGTTTGATAGAATCATGGAGTTATAATGCACAGAAACAGACCCTTACGATAAATTACAAAAACAAACAGACAGACAGATAGACAACACACACAAAATGCTGGAGGAATTCAGCAGGCCAGATGGTATCTATTGAAAAAGTAAACAGTCAAAGTTTTGGGCCAAGGATGATGGGTCTTAGCATGGAACATTGACTGTTTATTCATTTCCGTAGATGCTGCCCGACCTGCTGATTTCCTCCAGCATTTTGGATTACTCCAGCTTGGATTTCCAACATTTTCAGATTTTCTCACGTTTGCGATAGATAGACAGACAGACAGATAATGCAAAAGAGGACTAGTGAGGTAGTGTTCATGGTTTCGCGAACCATTCAAACATCTGATAGCAGTGGGCAACAAGCTGTTCCTAAAGTTCTGAGTATGGGTCTTCAGGCTCCTGTACCTCTTCCTGGAAGGTAGAAATGAGAAGATTGCATGTCCTGGATGGTGAGCATCCTTAATGATGGATGCCTCTTGTTAAGGTATTGGCTTTCAAAGATATCCTTGAAGGTAGTAAGGCTTGTGTCTGTGATGGAGCTGGCTGAGTCTAAAGCCCTCTACAGACTCTCTTAAACTTCCCGTTGGAGGTTCTATGCCATGTGGTGATGCAACCATATGTTATGTTCTCCACTGTAAACCTGTAGAAGGTTTACTCAAATCTTTGGTGACATATTGAATCTCCTCATAGTGCTAATGAAATATAGTCATTAGCGTGTCTTCATCATGATGACAAAAACATGTTGGGCACGGGATATATCCTCAGAGATATTGACATTTGAAAATGTGAAGCTGCTCAATCTTTCCACCACTGATCCCTCAGTGAGGATTTGTGTGCATTCTCTCAGCTTTGGTTCATTATTGTGACCATAATAAACTAACTTACTATTACGTGCATGCCAACCAAAAAGGAGGAGATCTTTTAAGTTAATTCCAATTACCTACGACTGATCTGTAAGTTATGACGTTTTAAGTGCTCCCCAAGGTAATTTTTAAATGAAGAATAGGTTAATTTAATGCACAACTTTATACTATGAGTTCCAGAACTCCATTGTTGAGTCATTAATTTTGTCCCTCATATCCCCTCTAATCCTTTCACTAATTAACTTAAATCCAGTATCTTGGTTATTGATCGCTCTGCTTTAGTAAGTCAACGTTTCCTTTTGCCACATTGAGGCTTCCCAGAATTTTATATCCTTTGATTAATCCACTCTTTTTTTGGCCACAACCTTCATAACTTTATAACATATAAGGTCACTCCCTCAACCTCCTACATACCAGCGAGAACAAACTCAGCCTAACCAGTCTGTCTTTCTCAGTGAAGTTCTCCATTCCAGGAAATACTCTGGTGAGTTTCCTCTGTGCTCTTTCTAATCCTAACAGCTCTTTCCTGTAGTGTGGTGACCAGAAAAGTGCACAATGTTCCAACTGTGTCCTGAGCAATGTTTTGTGCTGCAAGCTGACACTCTTCAGTCACTATCCTCCTTCCTCACCATCAACTATTTGGTATTTTTAAGTGCTAAATGCCAAATTTGGTATTTTTAAGTGCTACCCCCACTGTCATATTCCGATCATAATCACAAGACCATTAGGAGCAGATATGGACCATGGAATCTGCTCCACCATTTCATCATGGCAGATCCATTTCCCTCTCAGCCTCAATCTCCGTATCCCTTCATGCCCTGACTAATCAAAAATATATCAACCTCTGCTTTAAATATACCCAATGACCTGACCTCCACAACTGCTTGTGGCAACGAATTCCACAGATTCACCACTCTCTGGCTGAAGAAATTCCTCCTCATCTCCATATATCGTCAAAAATAACAAAATTCAAAGAGCTTAGCACTGATTCCTGTGTTACCCAACTGCCTGTTGCTAAAGCTGCTGTAGAATTTTACATTTACTTTTCCAAGTTTTCATCCAACTTTTAAGCTTCCTTTGATTCCATGAGATTTTACTTACATGATTAATCAACCATGGAAGACAGCCTCAAATGTCTTGCTTAAATCTATACAAGCTACAGCAAATGCTCAACCTCATCAACTCTTCCTTTTACTGGATCAAAAGCTTCAAAAAATTTAGTCATATGCACTCTTCCCATATCAAATGCGTGCTAACTGTCTTTGATGAATCAGTGCCTCATTAAATCTTGATGCACGCTGTCCCTCAGAATTTCTCAGTAAATGTGCTCAATACCAATGATAAACCGGCTGGCTTTTAGTTATTCAGATTAACCCTTCCTTCACTTTAAAGGCGCTACCACATTAAAAGCTTTTAACCTGAGGTAAAACCTTCGGACAAAAAGAGGTCAGAGAATGACAGAACCTACATTCCTAAAAAAGAGAACGTAATGTCTGCAGCTGCTGGAAATCAAGTGTACGGGGTCTTTCTTTTTTGTATGTTAAATTTAAAATGGCTTCTTTGTTATGTTATACTTGGGAATGCTTCTTTGTTATGTTAAATGCTGAGAAAGTCTCTCGCTAGACATTTGCTTGGGTTAATACAGACAGCCAGTGGGTGGTCATGTATCATTTTGTTTTCCGATGATAATGCTGCCTCATTTGACTGGGGACAGGGTTTTGGCAGGGAGTCGGAGGAGAGACGGGGAGGACGGTGGAGAGACGGGGAGTCGGAGGAGAGACGGGGAGGACGGTGGAGAGACGGGGAGTCGGAAGAGAGACGGGGAGTCGTAGGAGAGACAGGGAGTCGGAGGAGAGACGGGGAGTACGGAGGAGAGACAGGGAGTCGGAGGAGAGACAGGGGGTCGGTGGAGAGACGGGGTATAGGAGGAGAGACGGGGAGGACGGTGGAGAGACGGGGAGTCGGAAGAGAGATGGGGAGTCGTAGGAGAGACAGGGAGTCGGAGGAGAGACGGGGAGTACGGAGGAGAGACAGGGAGTCGGAGGAGAGACAGGGGGTCGGTGGAGAGACGGGGTATAGGAGGAGAGACGGGGAGTCGGAGGAGAGACGGGGAGGATGGTGGAGAGACGGGGAGTCGGAGGAGAGACGGGGAGTCAGGGGAGAGACGGGGAGTTGGAGGAGAGACGGGGAGTCGGAGGAGAGACGGGGAGGACGGCGGACGAGCGGAGAGACTCCGGTCGATCACTCCGGGTGGTCCTGAGCTGGGAGTCGACAGGATCCGGGTGGTCATCAGGAATCGATTGAGCTCCAACAGTTGCGCTCGAAGAACTTGGACTTTAATAAGTCTTGGCGCCTTTTCTTCATTACTTCCTTTTCTGTATCAAATTTATATTAACGTCATAGACTTAGTAATATCTATAAAGTGTACTTGGTAAAACGTACTGGGTGTGCTGGCTGATGATTGATGTTTGGGATTGATTCGGGCGGCAACTCTATGGGAAGCGTTAAGGCAGGTGCTGGGTGGGATTTCCCCTAAACATATATGAGCCAATATAACTGAGTGTTACACAAGCAACATACACAAAGTGCTGGAGGAACTCAGCAGGCCAGGCCAAGGCCTTCTCATGCCCCCTTCTTGCTCTTCTCAGCCCCTTCTTAAGCTCCTTTCTTGGTTCTCTATATTCCTCAATAGACCCATCTGATCCTTGCTTTCTAAACCTCATGTATGCTGCCTTCTTCCACCTGACTAGATTTTCCACCTCACTTGTCACCCATGGTTCCTTCACCCTACCATTCTTTATCTTCCTCACCCGGACAAATTTATCCCTAACATCCTGCAAGAGATCTCTAAACATCGACCACATGTCCATAGTACATTTCCCTGCAAAAACATCATCCCAATCCACATCCGCAAGTTCTAGCCTTATAGCCTCATAATTTACCCTTCCCCAATTAAAAATTTTCCTGTCCTCTCTGATTCTATCCTTTTCCATGATAATGCTAAAGGCCAGGGAGGGGTGGTCTCTGTCCCCCAAATGCTCACCCACTGAGAGATCTGTGACCTGATCCAGTTCGTTACCTAGTACTAGATCTAGTATGGCATTCACCCGAGTCGCTTCAACACAAGTGGTTCGGGAACAGTGCAAGTCACAGTTGGACAATTGAAAATTAAGGAAGTGGCTTCCAGACGTTAGAATGTCTCGATATTTGCCATTCAACTGCAGGGATAACTTGGGATGAAAGTCACCACTATTGGAATCCAGGTGACAAGTTCCCAATTTTCAATTATTTTTATTTTCTTTTGAAACTGAATAATACTACACTCAAATCCCTAGCAATACGCATCCACTTTGTCAGTCCATGCATTTCCAGGGTCATATTATTGACCTTTGGCTGATTGAAACTAGAATAAATTAAATCCAGTTTGCAAATTACTTTTCTCTATTCATTGCTTGGAATTGATTCTATTATGTCACTACCACTGGTGTCTCTTCAGTTACTACAAATAAAGGGCAAATACTCTCTCCTGTCTGTTTGATTTTCCATCTCACATTTGATTTCTCAAAGGTATAATGATTAAGCCCTACTGTATTGATTACCTTCAAACAGAAGGCAACAGTTGTTTACCCTTCTGAGACAAATACAACAAAAACCATCATTTTTTGGACTTAACTCACCTCAGCAAGTTTGTGATTGGCCAATAGGTCAGTTTCCAATTTGGCTGGCTATTGTTTAGAATGCATAAGTAATGACCAACACACTGCTGTGAAGCAATTTGTCCTCAAATATTCTGCAGTTTATATCATATTTGTGTGAAATGATGCTCTGTTTCATCAAGAAGATCTTTCACTGCCAAACAGCTTGCAAATGAACTACGAAAATCTGGAATTTAAATGGCTACCGTTGTTGGCGTTGTAAACTTGAAGAATGTGCTTATAATTAGCAATTGAATTTCAACACAGTTAAAGGTGTGAGGATTAACATCCCAAGAACTAAAATCAGGAGAATGCCAATTACTAGGAAAATAGAGATTAGAAGAACCAAGTGGGTTAGAAGAACAAAGGAATCTCTGGAGTACAGGTTTATAAATCACAATGCAAGTTAATGAGAACATATAATAACAAATCAAACAGTGGGATATATTACCAGATGGACTCAACTGCAAAGTCAGAATAATATGTTAAATGTGTACTGTATCCAGACAAAAGTATATTTGGGATGTGTTTAAGTCCGTTCAGCATTTCATTGTAAGAATAGAGAGGTTTTCGTGAGAGTGGGTTACATATCTCAGGTGGGACTGTGAGAGGTAATGAGTGTAGAACAGGGGCATGGACTTCCAATCACCTTGCGATATTATGGAGGGTCATACACCATAGAAACCATAGAAAAACTACAGCACAGAAACAGGCCTTTTGGCCCTTCTTGGCTGTGCCGAACCATTTTCTGCCTAGTCCTACTGACCTGCACACGGACCATATCCCTCCATACACCTCCCATCCATGTATCTGTCCAATTTATTCTTAAATGTTAAAAAAGAACCCGCATTTACCACTTTGTCTGGCAGCTCATTCCATACTCCCACCACTCTCTGTGTGAAGAAGCCCCCCCTAATGTTCCCTTTAAACTTTTCCTCCCTCACCCTTAACCCATGTCCTTTGGTTTTTATCTCCCCTTGCCTCAATGGAAAAAGCCTGCTTGCATTCACTCTATCTATACCCATCATAATTTTATATACCTCTATCAAATCTCCCCTCATTCTTCTACGCTCCAGGGAATAAAGTCCTACATCCTTGTAAACCTTCTCTGCACTCTTTCAACCTTATTTATATCCTTCCTGCAATTTGGTGACCAAAACTGAACACAATACTCCAGATTCGGCCTCACCAATGCCTTATACATCCTCATCATAACATTCCAACTCTTATACTCAATACTTTGATCAATAAAGGCCAATGTACTAAAAGCTCTCTTTACAACCCTATCTACTTGTGACACCACTTTTAGGGAATTTTGTATCTGTATTCCCAGATCCCTCTGTTCTACTGCACTCCTCAGTGCCGTACCATTAACCATGTATGTTCTACCTTGGTTTTTCCTTCCAACGTGCAATACCTCACACTTTTCAGTATTAAACTCCATCTGCCATTTTTCAGCCCATTTTTCCAGCTGGTCCAAGTCCCTCTGCAGGCGCTGAAAACCTTCCTCACTGTCTACTACACCCCCAATCTTTGTATCATCAACAAATTTGCTGATCCAATTTACCACATTATCATCCAGATCATTGATATAGATGACAAATAACAATGGACCCAGAACTGATCCCTGTGGCACACCACTAGTCACAGGCCTCCACTCAGAGAAGCAGTTCTCTACTACCACTCTTTGGCTTCTTCCATTGAGCCAATGTCTAATCCAATTTACCACCTCTCCATGTATACCTAGCGAGTGAATTTTCCTAACTAACCATTTATATTATAGCAACACACATAAAAGTTGCTGGTGAACGCAGCAGGCCAGGCAGCATCTCTAGGAAGAGGTGCAGTCGACGTTTCAGGCCGAGACCCTTCCTCAGGACTAACTGAAGGAAGAGTGAGTAAGGGATTTGAAAGTTGGAGGGGGAGGGGGAGATCCAAAATGATAGGAGAAGACAGGAGGGGGAGGGATGGAGCCAAGAGCTGGACAGGTGATAGGCAAAAGGGATACGAGAGGATCATGGGACAGGAGGTCCGGGAAGAAAGACAGGGGGGGGAGGGGACCCAGAGGATGGGCAAGGAGTATATTCAGAGGGACAGAGGGAGAAAAAGGAGAGTAAGAGAAAGAATGTGTGTATAAAAATAAGTAACAGATGGGGTACGAGGGGAAGGTGGGGCATTAGCGGAAGTTAGAGAAGTCGATGTTCATGCCATCAGGTTGGAGGCTACCCAGACGGAGTATAAGGTGTTGTTCCTCCAACCTGAGTGTGGCTTCATCTTTACAATAGAGGAGGCCGTGGATAGACATGTCAGAATGGGAATGGGATGTGGAATTAAAATTTGTCCCTCTGAATATACCCCTTGCCCATCCTCTGGGTCCCCTCCCCCCCCTTGTCTTTCTTCCCGGACCTCCTGTCCCATGATCCTCTTGTATCCCTTTTGCCTATCACCTGTTCAGCTCTTGGCTCCATCCCTCCCCCTCCTGTCTTCTCCTATCATTTTGGATCTCCCCCTCCCTCTCCAACGTTCAAATCCCTTACTCACCCTTCCTTCAGTTAGTCCTGACGAAGGGTCTGGGCCTGAAACATCGACTGCACCTCTTCCTAGAGATGCTGCCTGGCCTGCTGCGTTCACCAGCAACTTTTATGTGTGTTGCTTGAATTTCCAGCATCTACAGAATTCCTGTTGTTTGCATTTATATTATAGATGTGCATGAACTGGCAAATTAAAAATTCTATAAATGTCCCCATTATTAGGATAAAATTTTGATTTTGTTTCCCTTCAGAAAAGAGAAGGCTGAGGGATGACCTAGTAAAGATCTTTAAATTAATGAAACACCTCAGTAGAATGGAAACAAAGCAATTGTTTCTACGCTCAAACATGGGGAAATCTGCAGATGCTGGAATTTCAAGTAACACACACAAAAAAATGCTGGTGAACGCAGCAGTGGGCGGCTGTGTTCACCAGCATTTTTTGTGAGTGTTAGTTGTTTCTACGTGCAGGGAAGGGGCAAGCTGGAGGCCAGAAACATGAACTAGAGGCTAGCAACATGAATGGCATGAATATTGATTTCTCTTTCTGGAGAATTATGCCACCTTTCATTCCCCAGTCTGACTTTTCACATCTTCTCACCCGCCTGTTGCTTCCTCCTGGGTCCTCCTCCTTCTCTTTCTCCTACTGTCCACTCTCCTCTCTCATCAGATTCTTTCTTCTCCAGCCCTTGATCTTTCCCTCCCACCTGGCTTCACCGATCATCTTCCAGCAAGCCTCTTCCCCTCTCCCCACCCCCCCCACTACCCCAGCTTAATATTCTGGCACCTTTCCTCTTCCTTTTCAGTCCAGGAGAAGAGTGTCAGCTTGAAATATCGACTGTTTACTCTTTTCTGTAGATGCTGCCTTATCTATTGAGTTCCTCTGGCATTTTGTGCATGTTGACGTGAAATAATATTTGGTAATCCAACAGCAATTTGAGAAGAGATCTCTTTACCTACAGATGATATAAATGTGCATTAAGTACAGAAATTTTACCATCTCTTGGAGGAGCATCTGTGCAGATCTAAAGTATGAATAAGTACAAAACATATTAGCCTCGTCAAATTATTAAGAAATCCATTCCCCTGCTTGCTGCCACGGCACCTTACTCTCCCCACTTCTCATCCCCAATACAGCTGGGAAGTAAAACTCACTCTCTCCAGTAACCCTTTACTCTTAAAATGATACATTAGCCAATATGATGCACAATACTCCAGTGCTCCAACTATAATCCAAATCAGACTTTGGTACTTGTTTGGAAGGCAGTGCTGTTTTCCCATTGTGTCTATCTCGAAATAAGCCTGGAGCTTAGTTTGAAATTCTTAAGCGTTTATTAGCTTGCTTTCATGTAAACAGATGTTTTTTAAGGGGAAGCCAGTTTAAAATCTGATTTAAAATGGAATAGAGTATTACATGAGTAATGTTCAGAGAATAGTGTAAGTACTAACCTGGACAGGGCTGAATAGCCTTATGCTATGTTGCATATTTTATGAAACATTGCATTCTGTTTTGTAGGTACTCTTTAGTAAGACCATAACACCATAAGATATAGGAGCAGAAGTAGGCCATTTGGCCCATTGAGTCTGCTCCGCCATTCAATCATGGGCTGATCCAATTCTTCCAGTCATCCAGACTCCCCTGCCTTCATCCCAAACCATTTGATGCCCTGGCTAATCAAGAACCTATCTATCTCTGCCTTAAATACACCCAATGACTTGGCCTCCACAGCCACTTATGGCAACAAATTCTACAGATTTACCACCCTCTGACTAAAGAAATTTCTCCGTATCTCTGTTCTAAATAGGCGTCCTTCAATCCTAACATCGTGCCCTCTTGTCCTAGGATCTCCTACCATGGGAAATAACTTTGCCATATTTAATCTGCTCAGGCCTTTTAACATTTGAAATGTTTCTATGAGATCCTCCCTCATTCTCCTGAACTCCAGGGAATACAGCACAAGAGCTGCCAGACATTCCTCATATGGTAACCCTTCCATTCCTGGAATCGTGAATCTTCTCTGAACCCTCTCCATTGTCAGTATATCCTTTCTAAAATAAGGAGCCCAAAACTGCATACAATACTCCAAGTGTGGTCTCACGAATGCCTTATAGAGCCTCAACATCACATTCCTGCTCTTGTATTCTATATCTCTAGAAATGAATGCTCATTTATTTCTTCTACCAAAGTGCATGACCATACACTTTCCAACATTGTATTTCATTTGGCACTTCTTTGCTCATTCCCCTAAACTATCTAAGTCTCTTTGCAGGTTCTCTGTTTCCTCAACACGAACCGCTCCTCCACCTACCTTTGTATCATCGGCAAATTTAGCCACAAATCCATTAATCCCATAGTCCAAATCATTGACATACGTTATAAAAAGCAGCAGTCCCAACACTGACCCCTGTGAAACTCCACTAGTAACTGGCAGCCAGCCAGAATAGGATCCCTTTATTGCCACCCTCTGTTTTCTGCCAACCAGCCAATGCTCCACCTATGCTAGTAATCCCATGGGCTGTTATCTTGCTAAGCAGCCTCATGTGCGGCACCTTGTCAAAGGCCTTCTGAAAATCCAAGTACTCCACATCTACTGCATCTCCTTTGTCTACCCTGCTCTTAATTACCTCAAAACATTGCAGTAGGTTAGTCAGGCAGGATTTTCCTTTCAGGAAACCATGCTGTCTTTGGCCTATCTTGTCATGTGCCTCCAGGTATTCTGTAATCTGATCGCTAACGATGTACTGCTATAACTATGAGTGTACCATCAATTTAATGGATGAGATAATGTCAATAAAGGTTGATATAAATTCAGCATTCCAGAATTGGAAATAATTTAAATTTATCCTGTACCTCTACCAAGGGAAAATGTCTTTCAATCATTCACAATGGATTCTTCCAGTATGTGGACACTTCAAAAGGGAGAAACTGAGTGAGGGTTGTAGGAGTGGGGTGGTTATGGGGTGGCTATTGAGGGACTTAAAAGAAGGGAATAGAATAGATGTTGTGGGTTTAAGAGAGAATTGTAGCTTTATGAAATTTTAAAACTGTTCAGAAATGAAAAGGCACACATGAAAATTGTTTTTAGGCACTAAAATAACATTTAATTTTGTTCAATTAAATATATAATACAGGGTTCATGGGCACCAATGTTGGTGAAAATTAAGACTGCCTTTTATGAGAAAACCTAAGCAGATATTTTCCATGAACAAAGATGTCCTAGAAGTGAGCAATTTTGGCATATTAATAATTTCCTACTGCGTTGTGAAGTCAAGAACACCCAATAGTTTATACAGCAGCTTTCAGAAATCAGTGCAAACTATCATTATTTAAATTATCTGGCCCCTCACTCCATGAGGGTCTCTGTGAATTAAAAATACACTCTGTGAAAAAGAAGGCCTAAACTTCTCGTGAGTCTGCTGAATATAATCAATAGCCACCAAATCTTCTGTCAACTCAGTGCCTGGCAAGATTTTTCTCTGCATATAGTTTCACACTTGCACAATCCCACAAGGTAGTATGATCACTCAAGTCGAGTATGGTGTTTTCCTGAGGGTTTGCCTATTGGCGTGTCCTCAGATGGCTGTAGAGACCAGTCCAGGACCCACGTATAGGGCTGTTAGGGTGGATTCTCTTAATGGAGAACACCAATGTGTGACTTTGTTTAACGTGGGGAGGATGATGCATAGGCAGCCACTACATGGACAGTAACACATCAGGATCAAGGTCCAGTGACATGGAATGCAAGACAATTGGGACACTTCACAGGTGTATCTTTCCTCTGCCATCACTGCCATCATCTTCCACAAGCTCCATCGCTGAGTTCAGGTCGCTCCTTGCCCTAGTCCTCCCCATTGACACTGCTATGGAACACCCTACAAGAAGCCAAGCGCCAGATGGCTAAACTCCAAATGGAATCTCCCTTGGGATCTCAGGAATACACAAAAGTACAGAGTAAGTTTTATTATAAGTACAGATGCTCTGTGTCAGCACATAAAACCCTAAGATTTATTTTTTGTGAACATATTCGGTAAATTTATAGAATAATATCTATAACAGGATCAATGAAAGATCAACCAGAGTGGAGAGGATAACACACTCTTCACTGCAACAAGGTGAAGATCTCCAGAGAAGGTCCAACAAGGCAGCCAAAAGGAGCTATTCCTTTCAAACGATAAAGCTGCATTACATTTAACATTTCAACAAATACAGTCGTTAACTGTTGAATTTTAAGTAATGTTATTTTTCCAACCAAATCAGAAAAATACTTTGCAGATGAATATGTGATTACAGATACTAACTGACCAGATTATCAAAACTGGAGTAAGAGATTTGAAGGCAGGTCAATGTAATGCAAGCTAGACCATTTATACATATAATGGTTCACAGGGATTTGTTGAAGTGCTAATTAGATAGATCTAGTTGATAAAATAACACTTAGCAACACAGTGTTTGGATGAATTGATACTTGACATGGTGAATGAGCAGGTGACTTTGGACTTAAAGCTGCCAAAACACTCAACCACAAGAGAATTCATTTCATCAAGTTTAGGTCTACTGTTAAATATTTGTTAGAAATGAATGCTATGATTGGTCCAACACCATTAACATTTCAAAGCTCAATGTAAATTTATTATCTAATTACATATATGCCACCATATACAACTCTGAGATTCAGCTTTTGCGGGCATACTCAAAAACTCCATAATAGAATCAAAAAAAGACACTCCAACTTTTGCATTTACAATAAACTGTGCAAATATGAATAGAAAGAAATAAGAATAATAACTAAATAAATGATAAATATCATGTACATGAGGTGAAGAGTCCTTGAACTTGGATACATAGGTTGTGGGAACATTTCAGTGATGAGGGTGAGTGAAGTTGAATGAAGTTAACCCCTTTGGTTTAACAGCATGATGGCTGAGGGGTAATAACTGTCCCTGAACTCAATGGTGTGGGTCTTGAGGATCCTGTACCTTCTTACTGATGGTGGCAGCAAGAAGAGAACAAGTCCTGGGTGGTGGGGGTCTTTAATGATGGATGCTGTTTTCCTGTAACAGTGTTTCACGTAGATGTGCTTTACCCATGATGGACTGGACTGTATCCACTACTTTTTATGGGCTATTCCATTCAAGGGTATTGGTGTTTCCATATCAGGCTGTAATGCAACCAGGCAATATGCTCTCCATCACATATCTTTGTCAAAGTTTATCAAAGTTTTAGATGACATGCCAAATCTTCGCAAACTTCTAATGAAGTAGAGGCACTGTCATGCTTTCTTTGTAATGGCATTTATGTGCTGGACTTTCTGAAATGATAACACCAAGAAATTTAAAGTTGCCAAACCTCTCCACCTCTGAATCCCCAGTGAGGACTAGCTCATGGACATTTGGCTTTGTTCTCCTGAAGTCAATAATCAGCTTCTTGGTCTTGTTGGTCTTGTTGTTGTGTGGCATCACTCAACCAGATTTTCAATCTCCCTCCTATTTACTGGTTCATCGCCTTTGATTCAGCCTATGACAGTGGTGTTATCAGCATATTTGAAAATGTCGTTGGAACAGTGCTTAGCCTCACAGTCATAAATATAAAGCAGGTAGAGCAGTTGGCTAAGCAGCCAGCTTTGTGATGTACCTGTGCTGATGGAGATTGTGGAGGACATGTTGTTGCCAATCCAAAATGACAGGGGTCTACAAGTGAGGAAATCAAGGATCCAGTTGTACAAGGAGGTAATGAGGCCTAAGTCTAAGGTTTATTGATCAGGTTTGAGGGGATGATGGTATTGAATGCTGAGCTGTAGTCAATGAAGAACATCCTGATGTTTGCATCTTCCCTGTCCAGATGTTCCAGGGTTGAATCAAGAGCCAATAAAATGGCAAACAACAGGAATTCTGCAGATGCTGGAAATTCAAGCAACACACATAAAAGTTGCTGGTGTACGCAGCAGGCCAGGCAGCATCTCTAGGAAGAGGTGCAGTCGATGTTTCAGGCCGAGACCCTTCCTCAGGACTAACTGAAGGAAGAGTGAGTAAGGGATTTGAAAGTTGGAGGGGGAGGGGGAGATCCAAAATGATAGGAGAAGACAGGAGGGGGAGGGATAGAGACAAGAGCTGGACAGGTGATAGGCAAAAGGGATACGAGAGGATCATGGGACAGGAGGTCTGGGAAGAAAGACAAGGGGGGGGGGACCCAGAGGATGGGCAAGGGGTATATTCAGAGGGACAGAGGGAGAAAAAGGACAGTGAGAGAAAGAATGTGTGTATAAAAATAAGTAACAGATGGGGTACGAGGGGGAGGTGGGGCATTAGCGGAAGTTAGAGAAGTCAATGTTCATGCCATCAGGTTGGAGGCTATCCAGACGGAATATAAGGTGTTGTTCCTCCAACCTGAGTGTGGCTTCATCTTTACAGTAGAGGAGGCCGTGGATAGACATGTCAGAATGGGAATGGGATGTGGAATTAAAATGTGCGGCCACTGGGA
Organism: Mobula birostris; assembly: GCF_030028105.1. Lineage (NCBI taxonomy): Eukaryota > Metazoa > Chordata > Chondrichthyes > Myliobatiformes > Myliobatidae > Mobula > Mobula birostris. The sequence continues at coordinate 10,338,690 of NC_092378.1, read as the reverse complement.
GATCCTGCTTTCTCTGGCAGACAGAGCGTAGATGTTCAGCAAAGCGGTCTTCCAGTCTGCGTCGGGTCTCGCCAATATATAAAAGGCCACATCGGGAGCACCGGACACAGTATATCACCCCAGCCAACTCACAGGTGAAGTGTTGCCTCACCTGAAAGGACTGTTTGGGGCCCTGAATGGTGGTAAGGGAGGAAGTGTAAGGGCATGTGTAGCACTTGTTCCGCTTACACGGACAAGTGCCAGGAGGGGGATCAGTGGGGAAGGATAGGGGGGACGAATGGACAAGGGAGTTGCGTAGGGAGCGATCCCTGCGGAATGCAGAGGAGGGGGGGAAATGTGCTTAGTGGTGGGATCCCGTTGGAGGTGGCGGAAGTTACGGAGAATAATATGTTGGACCCGGAGGCTGGTGGGGTGGTAGGTGAGGACCAGGGGAACCCTATTCCTAGTGGGGTGGCTGGAAGATGGAGTGAGAGCAGATGTACGTGAAATGGGGGAGATGCGTTTAAGAACAGAGTTGATAGTGGAGAAAGGGAAGCCCCTTTCTTTAAAAAAGGAAGGCATCTCCCTCGTCCTAGAATGAAAAGCCTCATCCTGAGAGCAGATGCCGTGGAGATGGAGGAATTGCGAGAAGGGGATGGCGTTTTTGCAAGAGACAGGGTGAGAAGAGGAATAGTCCAGATAGCTGTGAGAGTCAGTAGGCTTAAAGTAGACATCAGTGGATAAGCTGTCTCCAGAGACAGAGACAGAAAGATCTAGAAAGGGGAGGGAGGTGTCGGAAATGGACCAGGTAAACTTGAGGGCAGGGTGAAAGTTGGAGGCAAAGTTAATAAAGTCAACAAGCTCTGCATGCATGCAGGAAGCAGCGCCAATGCAGTCGTCGATGTAGCGAAGGAAAAGTGAGGGACAGATACCAGAATAGGCACGGAACATAGATTACTCTTAATAATTTCTCCTTTTGGCTGTCCTTACTCTTAATAATTTCTCCTTTGGCAGTCCTTACTCTTAATAATTTCTCCTTTGGCTCCTCCCACTTTCTCCAATCGAAAGGTGTAGCTATGGGCACCCGTATGGGTCCTAGCTATGCCTGCCTTTTTGTTGGCTTTGTGGAACAATCTATGTTCCGTGCCTATTCTGGTATCTGTCCCCCACTTTTCCTTCGCTACATCGATGACTGCATTGGCGCTGCTTCCTGCACGCATGCAGAGCTCGTTGACTTTATTAACCTTGCCTCCAACTTTCACCCTGCCCTCAAGTTTACTTGGTCCATTTCCGACACCTCCCTCCCCTTTCTAGATCTTTCTGTCTCTGTCTCTGGAGACAGCTTATCCACTGATGTCTACTATAAGCCTACTGACTCTCACAGCTATCTGGACTATTCCCCTTCTCATCCTGTCTCTTGCAAAAACGCCATCCCCTTCTCGCAATTCCTCCATCTCTGCCGCATCCGCTCTCAGGATGAGGCTTTTCATTCTAGGACGAGGGAGATGTCTTCCTTTTTTAAAGAAAGGGGCCTCCCTTCCTCCACTATCAACTCTGCTCTTAAACGCATCTCCCCCATTTCACGTACATCTGCTCTCACTCCATCCTCCAGCCACCCCACTAGGAATAGGGTTCCCCTGGTCCTCACCTACCACCCCACCAGCCTCCGGGTCCAACATATTATTCTCCGTAACTTCCGCCACCTCCAACGGGATCCCGCCACTAAGCACATCTTTCCCTCCCCCCGTCTCTCTGCATTCCGCAGGGATCACTCCCTATGCAACTCCCTTGTCCATTCGTCCCCCCCATCCCTCCCCACTGATCTCCCTCCTGGCACTTATCCTTGTAAGCGGAACATGTGCTACACATGCCCTTACACTTCCTCCCTTACCACCATTCAGGGCCCCAAACAGTCCTTCCAGGTGAGGCAACACTTCACCTGTGAGTCAGCTGGGGTGATATACTGCGTTCGGTGCTCCCGATGTGGCCTTTTATATATTAGCGAGACCCGACGCAGACTGGGAGACCGCTTTGCTGAACATCTACGCTCTGTCCGCCAGAGAAAGCAGGATCTCCCAGTGGCCACACATTTTAATTCCACATCCCATTCCCATTCTGACATGTCTATCCACGGCCTCCTCTACTGTAAAGATGAAGCCACACTCAGGTTTCATCATCAACCTTTCAAAGCAATTCATCACAGTCAATGTAAGTGCTACTGGATGGTAGTCACTGAGGCAGGTTACCACATTTTTCTTAAACGCTGCTATAATTGAAGACTTATTTGAAGATGGCTGGTTTCTCAGACTGTTGTAGCAAAGGGTTACATATATTGGTGAACACTCCAGCCAGTTGATCAGCACAGGCCTTTAGTACTTGGCCAGGTACCCTCTCTGGGCTGGATGCTTTCCGTGAAGGATGCTGTACGCCAGCCTCAGAGACGATAAATCATAGGGTCACCGGGAGCCGTGGGACCTTTGATGGAGGTGAGTGATTCGATTCAACCGAATGGGTCCGCATAGGATGTGGCCATATGGCCAGAGTAGAGGCCAGGAGCCAGATAGAAATGTAAATGGCCCTTTGACTCAGTAAGTAAAGTGAGTTTAGGGACAGAGTGAGCAATCCAATTTGGCTGCATCTGACCTCCAGCATGGTCCATACCTCTGCACTGCAGAAGTCTGGAACCATTCATATGCATAGTGCAGCAAGCTGACAATTCTCTGCAGATCGACACAATCTGGCCCATTATCTGTCCGGATTCATTTAAACACATTTTAATCATGAGCAGGCTTATGATTGTCCAAAGTGTTCTTTAACATCAAGTGAGATTTGTTGAGATATTCATCAAGCTGAGATGTTGCAAACCTTGCTTCACCCTGAATTATATTAATATCTTGCTTTGAAACATGTAAACATTTATCCAGTGCTTTATTAATTTATTTGCCTGGGGTGTTGCTGTTGCAACTAATGGATCAAATTACCTCTTCTGAACTGTTACAGCCTGCTGGAAAAGGAGTGAGACTATTACAGTGAGATTTATCCCTTGGGTCTCATTTCAGACATAAAATTAAGCACAATATTATGCCTATGTCACCGTGGCGTTAAAATGACTGGAAGGCAGCAACGAAGGCAAATTAAGCAGCAGCAGAGTGATCAAAATGGCTGCCAAAAGCTAGCATTATTTATTGTACCCACACACCAACTAAATATATTGCAAGCATATTGAAGATAGAATGTTGAATCCCACTTATCTACAATTTAATCTTTTAATAGAGGGTTAATACTGTAATTGTTATTCTTCTCTTTTATATGTTTCCTCAACACAGTGGTTTACAGTAACATTGACATGATGCAATATGTAAGTTTGGCACTGGGAAAAGGAGGGAGGAGAGTGGATGTGTTAACGTGGCAGCCCCTTGGAAAGTCATTTCAGACCCACTGACCTCCACACCTCAGGCGAAGTGCCAGTTAACCCCACAGGAGAGCTGTCAGCCGCTTTCACTGGAGCAGAAACACACCCTGTTAGTGGTGAGCAGTCTGCACTTGCTCCTTGCTCAAATGCATTGTTTTCTAAAGCTCATCCTGATTCAAAATTGAGAGCACCATCGTGCCAGAATGGCTTCGCATGATTACAGTATCCTCAGGCGGTTCAGACAGGAATTTCTTTAGACAGAAGGTGGTGAAGCTGTGGAATTCATGGCCACTGATGACTGTGCAGGCCAAATCATTGGATATATTTACAGTGGAGTTGGAGAGGTTCTTGAGAATCAAAGGCAGGGGGATGGGACTGAGAGTGAAAATAAATCAGACATGATCGACCGGTGGGGCCAAGTCAATGGGTCAAATGGCCCATTTCTGCTCCTGCTGTAGACCTTAATGTTTTGTGGTCTAAACCCCATTCACCAACAGCTGAAATCACCATTATTGGCTCAAAACCACACTAATGATTCGGCTACTTATGATACTGAGATACATCCTAGGATACGCTGGGACACTTCAACAGTGATGTAACCTTGTGTCGTTGGGTGGTTCAACATCAGACACTTTACCTAGGTGACCAGCCAGGGTTGATCAGGTCCTGGCTTGTGTCCCAGCAGCACTGGTCCACGGGTCACACCTCTTGATTCACAGCCACCTGGAGACTCGCTCAGCAGCCCCTGTGACGGTCCTGATGGCTCTTCTCTTTGCAGCCCCTATAGTGCCAAGGAGAGAGTAGGTCCTGCCAGCAAAACCTCTATAGGCTCACATTGTGCCCTCTACCCGTTACTGGCACTGTTCTACCAGCTCCTGGTGTTTGGCCTGTCAATCAAATCTGTCAAGGACATTGGATGTTTCAGAATGTTCCTGACATTTAATATCACTCAAACATATTTAAAACAGTAAAAGTCAAAATTAAATTTTAAAAAACTTAAAAATCATTTTAAAATAATTTATGTCATTTAAGATGTTCAATTCAAAAACATGGAAATTATCTTGTTCTTACTTATGTCACTAGCATAGCTTCAACAGATGATTATTTCCAGTGTGAATTCTGAACAGCAGCAGTAAGTTTATATTCCAACACAGCACAAATGGGAGAAAATCACCAGTGAGGTATGGTAACTGAACTTGGGATTTCAGACTCAATTGGGAAGCCCCATTTATGTGGTTCTTTAATGGCAAAAATACTGATAATTTGGCAATTTCCCAGCCACTTTTTGACCAATGTGTTAATAACTAATTGTAAGAAACCTGAAATAAAAATAACACATAATGGAAACACACAGCAGGTCAGTCAGAATCCATGAAAGTGAGACAGTTAAAGCTTCACGGCAGAATATAGTATTAATGGTAAAACTATTAGCAGTATGGAGGATCAGAGAGATCTTGGGGTGCAAGTCCATAGGACGCTCAAAGCAGCTGCGCAGGTTGACTCTATGGTTAAGAAGGCATAAGGCGTATTGGCTTTCATCAATCGTGGAATTGAATTTAGGAGTCGAGAGGTAATGTTGCAGCTATGGTCAGACCCCACTTGGAGTACTGTGCTCAGTTCTGGTTGCCTCACTACAGGAAGGATGTGGTAACCATGGAAAGGGTGCAGAGGAGATTTACAAGGATGTTGCCTGGATTGGGGAGCATGCCTTATGAAAACAGGTTGAGTGAACTCGGCCTTTTCTCCTTGGAGTGACGGAGGATGAGAGGTGACCTGATAGAACCAGAGACTCATTCCACCGAGATGCAGCACAGAGCGTCATAGGAAGTCATTCCTGCCTGTGGCCATCAAACTTTACAACTCCTCCCTTGGAGGCTCAGACACCCTGAGCCAATAGGCTGGTCCTGGACTCATTTCATAATTTACTGGCATAATTTACATATTACTATTTAACTATTTATGGTTCTATTACTATTTATTATTTATGGTGCAACTGTAACGAAAACCAATTTCCCTCGGGATCAATAAAGTATGACTATGACTATGACTATAAGATGATGAGAGGCATTGATTGTGTGGATAGTCAAAGGCTTTTTCCCAGGGCTGAAATGGCTGCCACAAGAGAGCACAGGTTTGAGGTGCTTGGGAGCAAGTACAGAGGAGATATCAGGGGTAAGTTCTTTACACAGAGAGTGGTGAGTGCGTGGAATGGGCTGCTGGCAACGGTGGTGGAGGCGGATACGATAGGGTCTTTTAAGAGACTTTTGGATAAGTACGTAGAGCTTAGTAAAATAGAGGGCTATGGGTCTAGGTAATTTCTAAGGTAGGGACATGTTCGGTACAACTTTGTGGGCCGAAGGCCCTGTATTGAACTGTAGGTTTTCTATGTTTCTAAGATCTTTTACCAGAACTTGAAAAATGTGGAATGTGTTGCCTGACCTACTAAAGCCTATTATTAACACAAGAGATGGGGTTCTGCAAATGCTGGAAATCCAGAGTAACATACACAAAATGCTAGAAGAACTCAGAAGGTCAGGGGTAGAATAAAGAGTCAACTTTTCAGGCCAAGACCTTTCTTTTCTATGGATACTGCCTGGCCTGCTGAGTTCCTCCAGCATTTTGTGTGTGTGTTACTTGCAGCCTTTTTATGCTTTATAGTATCTGCAGTTCTGTGATTTTTGCTTCGGAAAATATTTGTTCAGAATTTTGAACTTTACTCTGGGTCTTGTAGATCCCCACATTTACTGGAGAATTCCAGTGAAATCAGGGCAGTGACAATTCAGCTTCATCAGCTCCAGAGGAGAATTTTATGTGTGATCTCTAGTACAAAGCTATCACCGCAGCCTGTATGCTGATTACCTGTTGTGTTTCAGTACAGCAGTGGCTAACAAGATGAGCAGGACAGAATCCAACGGCACCAAAGAGACCATTTAGAGGAACAGCAACAGACTGCTGCTCACTACTTGCTGCTGTTTACAAGGAAGAGGAACAGCGGAGGGATGGGACTCTCAGAAAGGCAAATTCACCACACATAATCTACAGGCATGTGGCGCATGGCCAAGTGGTTAGGGTGTGGGGCTCACGATCTGAAGGTCGTGGGTTTGAGTCTTGACCAAGGCAGCATGTTGTGTCCTTGAGCAAGGCACTTAACCACACGCTACTCCAGTCCACCCAGCTGAAAATGGGTACCAGCAAATGCTGGGAGTTAACCATGCGATAGACTGGCGTCCTATCCGGGGGTGGGGGGGGGAGTCTCGTACTCTCTGTCGCTTCACGCCACAGAAACCGGCATAAGCACTGGCCTGATGGGCCACAAGGCTCGGGACAGAATTCAACTTTAATTAATCTTCAACAGGCAGAGGTTGCATCTCATTATCTCATGTTTTCATTACTTATTGCTACGTATCTGCTGTGTATTTGCAATTTAACAGTTTGCTGTCTTCTGCACTCTGGTTGATCTTTCATTGATCCTGTTATAGTTATTATTCTATAGATTTGCTGAGTATGCCCACAGGAGAATGAATCTCAGGGTTGTATATGGTGACATATATGTACTTTGAGAGTCATTGCCTCAGGAGATGGAAAATATTTACAACGTGCCAATAAAGATCTTCTTGCCAAGCAGGTTGCCATGTATTTTCACTGCTTGGATGGGATTGGTTTATTATTGTCACCCACGCATACGGAAATACAATGAAAATCTTGCAGATTGCTTGCCATCTAGGCAGAGCACACCATACATAGGTACATTGAGGAAGCAGAAAGGAAAAATAGTATACAGAATGCAGTTTTCATAGTCATAGTCATACATTATTGATCCCGAGGGAAATTGGGTTTCATTACAGTTGCACCAACCAAGAATAGAGTATAAATATAGCAATATAAAACCATAAGTAATTAAATAATAATATGTAAATTATGTCATTGCAGCTACTAAACAACTGCAGAGCAGATAAACAAATAATGTAAATAGGCCACAACATTAGATCAAGGATTCATCTATTGGCATCTACTGGTAACAACTTTGGTTCTGGACTATTCCGGGACAATAGAACTGCATTACAGAAGAAAAGGCCCTTTGACCCACAATGAACTGACGGAGAAACTTGTAGACTGATCTGCAACACTGAGAAGGGCTGTGATGAATGAGGCCAATGTGGGTACAGCCCAATCCATCACAGATGAAGCCCACCCCAGGAGGGAGCACATCTACACGGAGTGCTGTTGCAGGAATGTAGTATCCACCATCAGGACCCCCACCAGCCAGGCCATGCTCTCTTCTCCCTGCCGCCATCAGGAAGAAGACAGTTATTACACCTCAACCATCAGGTACAATTATTGCGGTCTTTTGTTGATTCTCTGGATTTATTGAGTATGCCTACAAGAAAGCAAATCTCAGGGTTGCATATGATGACGTATATGTATGTTGATAATAACTTTACTTTGAATCCCTATGCTGGCCAGGAAAAAAAACTATTTGGTGCACTCTCAAAACACTTTGCCCTCGTGTTTATCATGTTCAGGTTCAAGTTTATAGTCATTCAAACGTACACATGTATACAACTAAATAAAACATCCTTCCTGTAGAACCAATGTAAGCACACAGCATATAATCACACACAGTACATATAGATATGACTCAGCATATGCAGTCACAAAATAATACTAGTTCTTTAGTGACATGGCTTGAAGACTGGCAGGTTGACATAAAATGCGAGGTACATGTTTATGCAAGACATTTCATCGTCATCATCATGATGTGCATGTCATATGACGTGGGTGATTGTGGTCCCATGGCCAATATTATTCCTGGCAATTTTTCTACAGAAGTAAGACACCATTGCCTTCTTCTGGGCAGTGTCTTTACAAGATGGATGACCTCAGCCATTATTAATACTCTTCAGAGATTGTCTACCTGGTGTCAGTCCTAACCAGGACCTGTGATATGCACCAACTGCTCATACGACCAATCACCACTTGCTCCCATGGCTTCATGTGACCTTGACTGGGGGGCTAAGCAGATGCTACATCTTGCTCAATGGTAACCTGCAGGTTAGTAGGGTGAAGGAGTACCTTATACCCCCTTTGGTAGAGATGTATCTCCATCCTACCACCCAAGTACAAAGTTACTTTCACTATTATAATGAAACAAGCAGTAGTATAAAATCCACATGTGAAATAGCAGCAATAAAAGATTAAAAGTTACCAGTGAAGGATAAGAGTGTCTGGAAGTTGGGGAATACTTGATCTTATGCTGTGGTACCTTCTGCCTGATGGCCGGAGGTGAAACAAATTGCGGGAAAGATGAGAGAGGGCATTTGACAATGCTGCAGGCACGGTGTATGCATATCATATGCTCATCCATAATCTACTTGAAAGGCAAAGGATAAAGTTATTGCAGGTGAATGGAGAGGTTCTTAGCGTGGCCTCAGAATAACCACTTCCTACTCTTCTCTTCTCAACTATTTCTCTCTTGGGTTTGTGGCAAATTTATCTTTTTGGCAAGGTCCCACTAGAAAATCTGGACAGCTTTAAATTCCTGTTAAAAATTGGCAATTGTTTATTTTGAAAAGCAAGTTTGAACACCAATTGATATTAGCAAACATTAAACTATTATCCAGGCACCTGAACTGATGATCTGAAGACATGTTTAAATTCCATTTATTTATTTACTTACTTGTGGAGATACAGCACAGAATAGACCCCTGCAGCCCTTTGAGCCACACTGCCCATCAAACCCCGATTTAACCCTAGCCTGCTCATGGAACAATTTAAACTGACCAATTAACTTAGCAATTGGTATGTCTTTGGATCATGGGAGGAAACTGGAGCACCTGGAGTAAACCCACATGGTCATGGGCAGAATTTACAATCTCATTACAGGCAGTGGGGGGAATTGAACCCCTGTCTCTGCTACTGTAAAAAGTTGTGCTAACACTATGCTACTGTGCTGCCCTCAGTGTAACTAATGAAATTAGTGCATATAGTTAACCAAATCAGTCTGGAATACAAAGCTAGCATCATTGCGGGTGAGCACAGAACTGCAGGATTTTGGCTAATATACCTATCTGGTTCACTACTGTCCTTCAGGGAAGGAAATTTACTTACTACCTTTGTTGGGTCTATCCAATCAGACATACCAAATCCAAAATAACTTCTTTGACCATTGCTGAGGTGCTGGGCCAAGACACTCAGTCCAGTCTCAAAGCTATGAAGAGAGGACAGGAATTGTTGCCTTTACTCGTGCTGACATCACCTGAACAAATAAATAATAACTAAGTAGTCAGAAGCCACCTTCAAAATTCATTTCTAAGCCAACAATTTCTTCTGATGTGGACTTCAATGAAAACAAAACATGAAGCTTTCCACTGATCACAGTCATTGATTGCTGCAGAGAAGACAGTACTTCATTATCGAATCAACTCACGTTGCTTACTGCTGGATAATGTCAGGTAAAATTTAAGAATTCAGTGTGTGTTCTTTTTTGACAGCGAGCAAAGCAACCAGATAAACTCCTAATCTTTTTAAATTACAGGTTTTGAATTAACACTTTCATGTTGTTTCACGAAAGATTGTATTTAGCTTGGAAACATAAACCAGAGTTCATCAGTCCTAGTGAATGAGCAAATCTATAGTTATTTCTTACCAAATTATGAGTGTTTTGTGATCTTTACCTTCTATTATTCATTTGAACCACAGGGCCTTTCCAATTTACAAGTTTCTCAAGGACTTCATTTACTCCTTGTGTTGTGTATTTAATATTTCAGTAATATTTGAGTAATATTGTAAATATATTGCTTGACAAAGCAATATTACTCATTTAAATAATACATTATGGTTATATGTATGAAGTATGTGAATGTCATACATTATCACATCGCCACATCATTCTCATACGCCTCACTTAAAGTAAAAACAAAACCAAGACCCAATCTGCTGGGCTTTCATCTTATTCTTGAAATTAGTTTATGTTTTGGAGTTACAAAATGTAGCAGTGGAAATGAAGAAGTTTTAAGCAAACCTGAAATGACTACCTACCTGTTGAAGACGCTCAAGTTAAAAACAGTGCAGCGAGATGTGGTCGTAAACAAAAACAGTATAACACATGTTCCTCAGAAGGGACAGACACAGTCAGCTTTTAAAGAAACAGAAAATGGACAAATTCACAGGTTCATGAACAGAGAGTATTAGCTGATAATAATCATAATTTTTTTTTTAAAAAAGAGCAGAAATGTTTGGCTACATTAGAATGATAGGTGTGTTCAGTTCCAAAACTGATAACTAGATTTTGTTCAGCAGGATTTTAAAGCAAGTGCAATAGCCAATGTGAAACAAGTACCATATTAGCCAAATGCATTGGTTTTAAGACATACAGTTTACTTAGAAAGTTTAGCTGTTCCAACCAGACCAGCTGAAATGAGCTTTGCTGATATCATGAAAGTTATGCACGAACTTTTAGTACTGGAATCATTATTGATGGCAGAATACTCCAGTTTCTTAAGCAGTCAGGAATAAAAGTGAGCATGAACAAAATTGCAATGTCTAAACAGAAATTGGCCTGGCTAAACAAATAGTTTTTATTGTTGTGGCAGAGGCTCCACCAGACTAACACAGATTTAGAGGCAAAACTTGCAGAGAATATAACAAACTAGGACACATACAAAGAGCATGTCGGGCAGACAGACATAAATGGATTGCACAGGGAAGGGATGAAGATAAAAAAGTTGCAGTTTCAAAAAGAGCACTAATCTACATGCTGTTGATGAAAAATATGATAGTGATGAGAGTGACACAGGACTTTGTAGCCTTGATATTTACATGTGAAAACTAACAATCGACTAGCAATATGCTTTACACCAGAAGTGAATGTCAAATTAATTAAAATGGAATTCAAGATTCAAGATTCAAAAAACTTCATTGTCATTCTAACCATACGTCAGCTCTGCAGAGCAGAATAAGACAATGTTTCTCAGGAGCAGTGCAATCATAACATAACAAACGCAACACTAAATAAAAAAAAACAACAATAAATAGTAAAACACAACAGCCACATGTCAGTTAAAATCAAGTTATAAGTGTCCAGTGCAAGTTAAAAGTGTCCAAAGCAGAGTCAGGTGGAGCAGCTATTTAGCAGTCTGACTGCCCGTGGGAAGAAGCTGTTTAGTAGCCTTGTGGTTTTAGTTTTGATGCTCCTGTAACATTTGCCTGATGGCAGAAGAGCAAACAGTTCATGGAGAGGGTGTGAGGGGTCTTTAATGATGTACCGTGTCTTCTGGAGGCATCGACTCTGAAAGAGGTCTTGGACAGAAGGTAGGGAGACCCCAATAACTTTCTCTGCTTCCCTAAGCGCCCTCTGCAAGGCTTTTTTTGTCAACAGCAGTGCAGCTGGAGTACCAGGTTGTGATGCAAAAGGTCAGCACACTCTCAACCACACCTCTGTAGAATGTAGTTAAGATGTTAGTGGGGAGTGATGCTTGTTTAAGCTTCCTCAGCAAGTGCAGTCTGCTGGGCCCATTTCACAATCCCAGTGGTGTTCCTGGACCAAGTGAGATTGTCCAAGATCTGCACCCCAAGGAACTTGATGTTTTCCACTCTCTCCACTGTGGAGCCGCTGATGCTGAGGGGTGTGTGCTCAGTCTGAGATCATCTGAAATTGACGATCATCTCCTTGGTTTTGGTGACATTAAGCATCAAGTTGTTATCCCTGCATCAGCTCTCTAGGTGTTTGACCTCCTCCCTGTACATAGTTTCATCATTTTTGCTGATGAGCCCGCGACTGTGGCATCGTCTGCAAATTTAATGATCAGGTTCTCCTTGAATCTGGCTGCACAGTCATGTGTTAGCAGTGTAAACAGCAATGGGCTAAGCACACAGCCTTGTGGGGATCCAGTGCTCAGTGTGATGGAGTCAGAGATGTTCCTGCCAATTGGACTCTGGCAGATGTTTCAGTTATTCAACAAAATAAGTTTGAATGAAATATACAAGGAACTAAACTGAAGCCTGTAGGTACCCAACTAAGAACTTATACTGGAGAAAAGGTAACTTCTTCAGGAATGACATTTGTAAGAGTGAAATGCAACTGTCAACAAGCCATATTGGGATTGCATGTGGTAGAAATAAGAAAGCCAGCATTGTGGGGACATGATTGGCTGAGACAACTACAACTTGATTAAAGATCTAGCCACCAAATGCATGCCCACAATCCCTACAATAGAGTCAACAAGAGAATTAAGACAGTTGCCAGATGATGCCAGACATATGTTCAAGGATGGCATTGGAAAACTCAAACATATCAAGGGTAAAATGGTCTTAAATGAAAATGCCACACACAAGATTTGCAAAGTCCATCGAGTTCCTTATACCATCTGTGATAAAGTTGCCAGTGAGCTAGATCTCATGGAGGCTGAAGGAATTCTTGCAAGGTTGAGTGGAGCCCTTGGGCAATGCCAGAGGTCCCAGCAGCTAAGAAGAATGGGTCTGTCAGGATCTGTGGTGATTTTAAGGTTACTATCAATCTAGGACTGAAAATAGATCAACATCTTCTTCCCAGGATAAAAGATATCTTCGCAAACATTTCTGGAACAAAAAACAATTCAGCAACATGCACTTGGCCGAGGTTGACCTATTGACGGAGATGGAAGAAGAGTCCAAAATATTTCTCACCACAAGCACTCACAAAAAGAATTTAATATTTAGTCATAGTCAGTCATAGTCATACTTTATTGATCCCGGGGGAAATTGGTTTTCGTTACAGTTGCACCATAAATAATTAAATAGTAATAAAACCATAAATAGTTAAATAGTAATATGTAAATTATGCCAGGAAATAAGTCCAGGACCAGCCTATTGGCTCAGGGTATCTGACCCTCCAAGGGAGCAGTTGTAAAGTTTGATGGCCACAGGCAGGAATGACTTCCTATGACACTCAGTGTTGCATCTTGGTGGAATGAGTCTCTGGCTGAATGTACTCCTGTGCCCACCCAGTACATTATGTAGTGGATGGGAGACATTGACCAAGATGGCATGCAACTTGGACAGCATCCTCTTTTCAGACACCACCGTCAGAGAGTCCAGTTCCATCCCCACAACATCACTGGCCTTACGAATGAGTTTGTTGATTCTGTTGGTGTCTGCTACCCTCAGCCTGCTGTCCCAGCACAGAACAGCAAACATGATCACACTGGCCACCACAGACTCGTAGAACATCCTCAACATTGTCCGGCAGATGTTAAAGGACCTCAGTCTCCTCAGGAAATAGAGACGGCTCTGACCCTTCTTGTAGACAGCCTCAGTGTTCTTTGGCCAGTCCAGTTTATTGTCAATTCGTATTAATATTCCTTTTAATATTTAAGTAATATGGTAAGTATATTGTTTGATTAAACATTCTTGTTCATTTAAATAATTCATAATGATTATATGTATGGAGTATGTGACTAGCATACGTCATCACGCTACCACGTCATACGTATACACCTAACTTAAAGTAAAAACAAATTTAGACTTGCATTCTTGACTACTTTGTTCTCCTTTCAATATGTTTTTACATGTTGGAGTTATCAAACGTAACAGTGGTCACACCATTGATGCACAAGGATTACCCAAGTGTGCTGAGAAAATTCAAGCTGTGGTGGATGCTCCAAGGCAAAAGGACGTATTACAATTGTAGTCATTTGTAGGATTTGTCAATTACTATAATAGCTTTCTGCCAAACCTGGCTACTGTACTCCATTCCTTGAACACATTACTACAGATCGGAAAAAAATGACAATGGACTAAATTGTGTGAGGTAAAGGTAAAGGAAGAGGGGACGTCAGACAAGATCTAAGCCAGCTAACCCATCCAACCTTTGCAGGTATCTGCAATGGAAAGAGACTTCAGAAATTCTCTGAATGTGCCTTTATCAAGTATTAACTATAATTATTAACAACTCTTCCAAGAGAATGTATTACAGGATTTAAAAACGCAACATGCTACTTAAGCAGAGTCTTCCTTTAATAAATCTTGCCATTCAGTGATTTATTACTGGATTCATCTGCTTCCCAGCGACAAGTACAAGATGAGTTTACCAAAGAAAGTATGTGGAACACTTAGCTCATCACAGCCAGATGGTAACAGGAGACCAAGCTAATTACTATTTCTTTTGTCAACAGCCAGAATTGCCTGATATGACAGTGCAGCAGGCAATACGCACAGTCCCTGCAGTATCCTACTCACTCTGTGTCCAAAAGTGAAACATTCATATTATCCACTTTACAAGGATTAAATCTTGAGTGAAAGCCACCAAGATTATAATCCAAGGTCCTGTGACTTCCTGTCAAATTAATTACTGAATGCTATATCCTTGAAAGCTGAATTTTCAGAGATAGAGGAACGATGATAAAAATATGAAGGCATCATTAATCTCACAAGAATTTATCTCACACATGGTGGAGCTCTGTCTGCTTTGCCTGTCTCATTACAAGTTTCATTCCTTTAATATGTCTTTCCATCCACCTCGACAAAATCAGTAATCCTGACTCAGGTATTATTTAAGTTAATGTATTAATCCAATTCCAGCGGATGGATTGCCAAAAGTATTTGGTGACAAGAGATTCCTCTTTTTATCATTTTCCCTTATTTTACAAATTACATTTGGGAATTTACTCCGTGGTCTGAATTACCCTCTAGACTCTGATTATGAGAAAAACACAATTTGAAATTGTGGTCACATCTCCAACAACATTAGACAGACTTGGTGTTAAAGATTTAGTCAGCAGCAAAGAATCAATTCTAGAATAAATTGCATGTGCCACAGGGTAAAATGAATAGTAATTTTCACACATCAGAAGTTGATAAAGCCTATTTTTCTAATCATTCCCCAGGAGGCCTAAGACTCGGTTTTGTAATTTACCTGGATATCCTGCCCAATAAGAGTCCACATCAAGTAACAAGAAAATTTTCCAGTGAAATGGTGTCCTGTTTTTCTCAAGGATCACTGCCTTGAGTAGACAGTACACTACTGATCCTTAAAAGTTATTGTATAACATAGAGAGTAAAGTCATTCCTTAAAAAAACAACAGAATGTCTGTAGATGCTGGAAATCCAACCAACACACTCAAAATGTTGCAGGAACTCAGGAGGCCAGGCAGCATCTGTGGAAAAAAATAAACAGCTGACATTTCAGGCTGGGGCCCTTCTGCAGGACTGAGAAGGAAGGGGGAAGATGCCAGAAGGAAAAGATGGGGGGAGGGGGTGAGGTGAAGATGATAGGTGAAGCCAGGTGGGTGGGAAAGATCGAGAGTTCAAGAAGAGAGAATGTGACAGGAGAGGAGAGTGGACCATAGGAGAAAGGGAAGGAGGGGATCCAGGGGGGAAGTAATAAGTGGGTGACAAGAAGTAAAAAGCCAGAATGAGCAATAGAGGACGGGGGTTGGGAATGCATTTACTGGAAGGAGAAACTGACATTCTTGCCATCACGTTGAAGGTACCCAAATAGAATATAAGATGTTGCCTCCATATCTGCTGCCTGACCTGTTGAGTTATTCCAATGATTTATTTCCATTCCCTTCAATATGACAGTGAACAATAGCTGTATCTCATTGAGCTGTAGGCCAGCCTGTTCTCTCTATAATTAATAATACAATGCCTTTGTATTCTGAAAGTCAAAGAGTTTAGGAGAAAGAGGAGGTATTGCTGAAACAGAAAACCCGTAGAAAACTGTGGGCAAAGATCCAAAAGATAAATGGATTCTCATTGGAAAGTAAACATAATGAGTACAGGAAGTGGCATGTTGTGTTGAAGTTGTATAAGCTGTTGGTGAGACCTAATTTGGAATATCATGTGCATTTCTGGTTGCCTACCTACAGGAAAGATACCAATAAGATTGAAAGAATGCAGAGAAAATTTACAATGATATTTTCAGGACTTGAGGACCTGAGTTATGGGGAAAGATTGTATAGGATAGGACTTTATTCTCTAGACCATAGGGGAATGAGGGGAGATTTGATAAAGATATTTAAAATTATGAGGGGTGCAGATAGGATAAATGGAAGCAGACTTTTTTTAGAACTAGAGGTCATGGTTTAGGAGTGAAAGGTGAAATGTTTAAGAGGAACATGAAGGGGGAGCTTTTTCAGTCAGATGATCGTGAGAGTATGGAAGGAACTGCCAGTGGACGTGGTGAATGAGGTTTGATTCCAACATCTAAGGAAGAACTGGATAGGGAGGAGTATAAAGAGCTACGGTCCGTGTACAAGTGGATGGAACTAGGCAGAATAATAGTTCAGTATGAACTAAATGGGCCAAAGGGCCTGGTTCTGTGCTGTAACATTCTATGACTCTATAACTCTACAACTCTGTCTGCTATGCCCCCTGAAGAAAAACATAAGCAAAAGATTAAATAGATTTTAAATCGATAGATTTGTCACTAGAACCTTGAAAATGGTTACCATTTCAAAATAGAGTTAATTTGGTGAGTTGATTGATAAGCCAATGGACCCTCCAGCCAAAGACAGTTGAGTATAGGCAAGGATTGCTCCAACAATGCATTGTGAAAGTGATTGAAAACTGCCTTGCCTTTCCGTACAAAGTTTTTGTTTGTTGGTAACATAAAGCAACTCATTTAAAGAAATATTCAAGCATTTGAAATTTGATATGAAATCCCTAGCCAATTAGTAAATATAAACTTTCTGTACTGAAATCAATTCTTAATCATCCGAAAATAGTACTCTTTTCTCTGAGACTTACAGTTTTGGCTGCTATCCAAATGTCGTTGACATTGGCTCCAAATGGAGAAGCAATGGGTAGAAAAAGTTGTGATGACAACCATAGATGTTTTAGTGTAGAAATATGAAATGAAAACAGTAATGTAATTTTGGCAAAGAATTGTGAGCTGGCGATGAGTCCATAGTTAATTTAATGGATCAGACAGGTAACTCTAAATCTCAGCTGCAATGGTAGACACATTGTCTTGAATCCTGTACCTAAGCTGGACGAATCCTGTGATATTTGGCAGCACAAGCCTCTCAATATCTGCGTTACTATTTGTTGAGAAGACTGAAGATTTTTAAAAGCTGGGGATTTGTGTCACAGCAGATGACTACTCAGCCCATTACAATAGACGAGAATATTACTTCCATCCATTACTTCAAGTGATGAGTTCTTGACTACAAGCACTACTTGTATAAGTGTTTTTTTTTCCTTAACTCATTTCAAATCTTAACATCTTAAACCTATGCCAATTACCAATCCCTCCACTGTTAGGGCTTTTCTGTCTCAAGAATAGATACCACGATAGTCTAGAAATTACCTGAATGCATACTCAAGAAAATATGCAACAATGCTTTTGGGATTCAGAGTTATACCCAGCAATACATGCTTTTGGGACTCACAAATACATACGACAATCGTTTAGAACTTACCTACACAAACATTAGTTTGAGGAGATTTGGTACATACCAAAGACCGTAGCAAGTTTCTACAGATGCACTGTGGAATGCATTCTGACTGTTTGCATCACTGTCTGGTACGGAGACTGCAAAGGACAGGATCAAAGGAGGCTGCAGAAGGATGTAAACTCAGCCAGCTTCATCCTCACTATGGTTTTGGAAATTTTCACAAGGCTTCCATCACTAAGGACCCTCAACATCTGGGATTTGCCATCTTCTCATTACTACCACTGGGGACGAGCTACAGGAGCCTGAAGACACATACTCAATGTTTAAAGAACAGCTTCTTCCCCTGCACCATGAGGTTTCTGAACACTCCCTGAACTCATGAACACTACCTTGTTATTTGTCTTTTGCACTATTTACAGTGGCATGCAAAAGTTTGGGCACCCCTGGTCAAAACTTCCGTTACTGTGAACAGCTAAGCGAGTAAAAGATGAGCTGATTTCCAAAAGGCATAAAGTTAAAAATGACACATTTCTTTAATATTTTAAGCAAGAAAACTTTTTTATTTCCATCTTTTACAGTTTCAAAATAACAACAAAGGAAAAGGGCCTGAAGCAAAAGTTTGGGCACCCTGCATGGTAGTACTTAGCAACACCCCCTTTGGCAAGTATCACAGCTTGTAAACACTTTCTGTAGCCAGCTAAGAGTCTTTCAATGAGTTCAATTAAACACCTGCAAATTCTGGAAGCAAGCATCACACCATCTGTAAAAAAACCGAAGACGAAAAGAGGATGGCTCTCACAGTCCCCTGACCTAAACATCATCGAAAATCTGTGAATACACCTCAAAAGAGCAGTGCATGCAAGGCGGCCCAAGAATCTCACAGAACTAGAAGCCTCTTGCAAAGAAGAATAGGCAAAAATCCCCCAAACAAGAATTGAAAGACTCTCAGCTGGCTACAAAAAGCATCTACGAGCTGTGATACTTGCCAAATGGGGTGTTACTAAGTACTGATTGTGCAGGGTGCCCAAACTTTTGCTTTGGGCCCTTTTCCTTTTTTATTATTTTAAAATTGTAAAAAATGGAAATAAAAAAGTTTTCTTGCTTAAAATATTAAAGAAATGTGTCATCTTTAACTTTATGCCTTTTGGAAATCAGTTCATCTTTTACTCACTTAGCTATTCACAGTAACAGAAATTTTGACCAGCGGTGCCCAAACTTTTGCATGTTACTGTATATATTTTTGTAAATTGGAGTAACGTTTATACCTTGTACTGTACTGACGCCGCAAAACAACAAATTTCACAATACAGTATTTTTTAATCAAGAATAATAAACCTGATTCTAATTCTCATTTTAATTTTAACAGAACATTGATTGTCATGTTGTACCTCATCCTGTTGGTTAACTACTAACCTAGAAGAGCTTGGATAATGATGGTTTCGTGGTATTACTTCATGGACATGCTATAATCACCCTGAATTGGAGGATAATTCTGAAGCAATAAGTGGCCAATTCAGCTTCCAAATCGCTCCTGATTTTGCATCTGCTGTGCATTTCTGGCTTCCATAAGCTGCTGATGAAGTATCTGGGTATGATCAAAGATGCAGATTAATTAGACCAATGAAGTTAAAATACTAGACAAAAACTTCAAGGAATAGTGTATGATTTGTCTGAACGGATGGTTGAAGGGCAGAGTAGCCTCAGTGGGCTGAAGGGCTTGTTTCTGTGCTCTGAGTCACTTTGATTGTAGGTTGTAATGGCAAGAATTTCAATGTTTACTGGAGAAGAGAGATCCAGAAATAAAATTGGCCAGAATCATACTTGCCAAAAGGGAATGGTTGAGGTTGTTACAAACATAGAAACATAGAAAACCTACAGCACAATACAGGCCCTTCAGCCCACAATGCTGTACTGTACACGTACTTACTTTAGAAATTACCTAGGGTTACCCATGCCCTCTATTTTCCTAAGCTCCATGTACCTATCCGAAGTCTCTTAAAAGACCCTATCGTATCCACCTCCACCACCGTCACCGGCAGCCCATTCCACACACTCACCACTCTCTGCGTAAAAAACTTACTCCTGACATCTCCTCTGTCCCTACTTCCAAGCACCTTAAAACTGTGCCCTCTCGTGTTAGCCAGCATATCATTTCAGGAGTTCCTCAGGACAATGTCCTAAGCCCAACCATTTTCCACTGCTTCATCAACATCAGGTCAACATCTTCACTGATTCCTGAGGATCATTGGCTCAGTAACTCCCGCATCAGGAAGAATGAAATTCAGCAATGCGCAGATTTTATATGTGCTGCCTGTTTAAAGGGAACTGGAGAGTCAACTGTGAAATGTAGTCAACACTTCCAGCAGGCAAAATGTTCTGCAAGATATTGATAACTTAGTCTCCATTTACAAGGGCTTGACCTCAAGAAAAAAAAGCCTTTGGAGAAGTTGAAGGCTGCCTGAATGTGACTTATAACAATGGTTATACCACTACCATACCACTACTAGGGAGTTGATCATTGAAACCATCTATGGAGATTCCTCTAATGGGTCAGATAGCTCAATGCTTTCCAAATAATGTAACTTTCATTCCTTAGTGGGGTGTAGACACTCCAGTGTCTCCTTTATATGCCTACCTTAAATGACTTTGATGCCTATGTGTCCTTTAGTCACACACTCGCATTAGGGTCCTGCCACTTAGGTCCAGGTGGCAAATTTAATCATTGAAAACCGTCATAAAAGCTCTGATCTTAAAGTACACCTAATGAATATGATGACCTACTGAGGGTCAGTGGATTCTTGGTGTACAAGTCCCAGGATCCCTGAACATTGCAGCGCAGGTAGAAAAGATGGTGAAGAAAGTTTATGTGACACCACCTTTCACGAACCAGGGCACAGAATATAAGAGCTAGGAAGTTAGGTTGCAGTTTTATAGGCCACAATTAGGATACTATCTGAAGTTCTGCTTGCAGACCCATAGGTAAGATTTAACTGCACTGGATAGGGTAAAGAGCAGATTCACCAGGTTACTGCCTGGGCTCAAATACAGTGGATACTGATTCGTTGCGATGCATTGGGAGCAGTATATTTAGTCCATTTAATTGGCTGCCTCAATTAGCCAAAGTTTTCATGGAAATAGTTAAAAAACATAAGAAAGAGAAATTACTGTTTAATTAAGTAACAAATTGTGCATTTAAATGAAATACAGAACAAATTATAACAGTACCAATACTATGACAATATTATAAAACTGTGTATTAGTTCCAAATAGTTATCGACAGAAGAATTCATCCAGTATAGTTCTTTTAATTAACTGTAAATGAATAACATCAGCACAGACACCTAGTGCAGATAATTGACTGCCTTCATTCCCTTCCTGCATAAAGCCAGAAGAAGAAACAAAATGATCAAAAATCGTTGCTTTTTGAATCGACATCTGTCAGCCGAAATGGTAACATAACACAAGTACACTCAACTGACACCATTTAAAAATTGTTTCGCTCTCTGATGTCTAAAGTCTGTTTCTAGTATCTCCTAAACCTGAATGCTTGAAACCACAATAAGCAAAATAGTTCTGGATTGTCTTACTGCTTACTTATTTTTAATTGGGGAAAGGCAAATTATGAGGCTATAAGGCTAGAACTTGCGGGTGTGAATTGGGATGATGTTTTTGCAGGGAAATGTACTATGGACATGTGGTCGATGTTTAGAGATCTCTTGCGGGATGTTAGGGATAAATTTGTCCCGGTGAGAAAGATAAAGAATGGTAGGATGAAGGAACCATGGGTGACAAGTGAGGTGGAAAATCTAGTCAGGAGGAAGAAGGCAGCATACATGAGGTTTAGGAAGCAAGGATCAGATGGGTCTATTGAGGAATATAGGGAAGCAAGAAAGGAGCTTAAGAAGGGGCTGAGAAGAGCAAGAAGGGGGCATGAGAAGGCCTTGGCGAGTAGGGTAAAGGAAAACCCCAAGGCATTCTTCAATTATATGAAGAAAAAAAGGATGACAGGAGTGAAGGTAGGACCGATTAGAGATAAAGGTGGGAAGATGTGCCTGAAGGCTGTGGAAGTGAGCGAGGTCCTCAATGAATACTTCTCTTCGGTATTCACCAATGAGAGGGAACTTGATGATGGTGAGGACAATATGAGTAAGGTTGATGTTCTGGAGCATGTTGATATTGAAGGAGAGGAGGTGTTGGAGTTGTTAAAATACATTAGGACGGATAAGTCCCTGGGGCCTGACGGAATATTCCCCAGGCTGCTCCACGAGGCAAGAGAAGAGATTGCTGAGCCTCTGGCTAGGATATTTATGTCCTCGTTGTCCACGGGAATTGTACCGGAGGATTGGAGGGAGGCGAATGTTGTTCCCTTATTCAAAAAAGGTAGTAGGGATAGTCCGGGTAATTATAGACCAGTGAGCCTTACGTCTGTGGTGGGAAAAGATTCTTAGAGATAGGATCTATAGGCATTTAGAGAATCATGGTCTGATCAGGGACAGTCAACATGGCTTTGTGAAGGGCAGATCATGTCTAACAATCCTGATAGAGTTCTTTGAGGAGGTTACCAGGCATATAGATGAGGGTAGTGCAGTGGATGGGATCTATATGGATTTTAGTAAGGCATTTGACAAGGTTCCACACGGTAGGCTTATTCAGAAAGTTAGAAGGCATGGGATCCAGGGAAGTTTGGCCAGGTGGATTCAGAATTGGCTTGCCTGCAGAAGGCAAAGGGTGGTGGTGGAGGGAGTACATTCAGATTGGAGGATTGTGACTAGTGGTGTCCCACAAGGATCTGTTCTGGGACCTCTACTTTTCGTGATTTTTATTAACCACCTGGATGTGGGGGTAGAAGGGTGGGTTGGCAAGTTTGCAGATGACACAAAGGTTGGTGGTGTTGTAGATAGTGTAGAGGATTGTCAAAGATTGCAGAGAGACATTGATAGGATGCAGAAGTGGGCTGAGAAGTGGCAGATGGAGTTCAACCCGGAGAAGTGTGAGGTGGTACACTATGGAAGGACAAACTCCAAGGCAGAGTACAAAGTAAATGGCAAGATACTTGGTAGTGTGAAGGAGCAGAGGGATCTCGGGGTACACGTCCACAGATCCCTGAAAGTTGCCTCACAGGTGGATAGGGTAGTTAAGAAAGCTTATGGGGTGTTAGCTTTCATAAGTCGAGGGATAGAATTTAAGAATCGCGATGTAATGATGCAGCTCTATAAAACTCTGGTTAGGCCACACTTGGAGTATTGTGTCCAGTTCTGGTCACCTCACTATTGGAAGGATGTGGAAGCATTGGAAAGGGTACAGAGGAGATTTACCAGGATGCTGCCTGGTTTAGAAAGTATGCATTATGATCAGAGATTAAGGGAGCTAGGGCTTTACTCTTTGGAGAGAAGGAGGATGAGAGGAGACATGATAGAGGTGTACAAGATAATAAGAGGAATAGATAGAGTGGACAGCCAGCGCCTCTTCCCCAGGGCACCACTGCTCAATACAAGAGGACATGGCTTTAAGGTAAGGGGTGGGAAGTTCAAGGTGGATATTAGAGGAAGGTTTTTTTACTCAGAGAGTGGTTGGTGCGTGGAATGCACTGCCTGAGTCAGTGGTGGAGGCAGATACACTAGTGAAGTTTAAGAGACTACTAGACAGGTATACAGAGGAATCTAAGGTGGGGACTTATATGGGAGGCAGGGTTTGAGAGTTGGCACAACATTGTGGGCCAAAGGGCCTGTACTGTGCTGTACTATTCTATGTCCTATGTTCTATGTTCTTACTTCTTGCCAATTATCTGTGACAAAAATCACTGCTTTCTGAACATAAACACATACATAGAAACATAGAAAATCTACAGCACAATACAGGCCCTTCGGCCCACAAAGCTGTACTGACAATGTCCTTACCTTAGAAATTACCTAGGGTTACCCATTGCCCTCTATTTTTCTAACCTCCATGTACCTGTCCAAGATTCTCTTTAAAGACCCTATCGTATCCGCCTCCACCACTGTCGCCAGCAGCTCATTCCACGCACTCACCACTCTCTGCGCAAAAAATTTATCCCTGACATCTCTTCTGTACCTGCTTCCAAGCACCTTAAAACTGTGCCCTCTGTTGCTAGCCATTTCAGCCCTGGGAATTAGCCTCTGACTATCCACATGATCAATGCCTCTCATCGTCTTATACACCTCTGTGAGGTCACCTCTCATCCTCAGTCGCTCCAAGGAGAAAAGGCCAAGTTCACTCAACCTATTCTCATAAGGCATGCTCCTCAATCCAGGCAACATCCTTGTAAGTCTCCTCTGCACCCTTTCTAAGGTTTCCACATCTTTCCTATAGTGAAGCAACCAGAACTGAGCACAGCACTCCAAGTGCGGTCTGACCAGGGTCCTATATAGCTGCAACATTACCTCTCAGCTCCTAAACTCAATCCCACGATTGATGAAGGCCAATGCATTGTATGGTTTCTTAACCACAGAGTCAACCTGTGCAGCTGCTTTGAGCATCCTATGGACTCGGACCCCAAGATCCTTCTGATCCTCCACACTGCAAAGAGTCTTACCATTAATACTATATTCTGCCATTGTATTTGACCTATCAAAATGTACCACTTCACACTTATCTGGATTGAACTCCATCTGCCACTTCTCAGCCCAGTTTTGCGTTCTATCGATGACCCGCTGTAACCTCTGACAGCCCTCCACACTATCCAAAACACCCCCAACATTTCTGTCATCAGCAAATTTACTAACCCATCCTTCCACTTCCTCATCCAGGTCATTTATAAAAATCACGAAGAGAAGGGGTCCCAGAACAGATCCCTGAGGCACACCACCGGTCACCAACCTTCATGCAAAACATGACCCATCTACAACCACTCTTTGCCTTCTGTGGGCAAGCCAGTTCTGGATCCACAAAGTAATGTTCCCTTGGATCCCATGCCTCCTTACCTTCTCAATAAGCCTTGGATGGGGTACCTTGTCAACTGAATACAACTGAAGCTATTTAAAAACCGCTCACTCTAAGCACGGTGTAGGGTCTTAACAAGTTCACACAGGGATGTTATAAGCTGTTCTGTAACAGTCCCCTGTCTCAATTAAGCGGCATAGTGTCCCACAAAGGGAATTCCAGCAAGATACTCTATTAGTTGTCGTTCTTTAAGAGTTGTCCCAAAAGATGTGTCCCATTTTTAACTGAAAGGCTGAAGAGGGATAACAGTACATGTTTTTCTGCAAGTACTATGTACATGAGCTACGGCTTGTTGTATTATGTAAGCATCAGTGAAATAGAACATGACTACATTGGAGTTGTTACTGCAGCTACGATCAACCAGAAATATCCATCTGACAACACAGAATTAGCAAACTACCAGCAAATGCTACTGCCAATATTAAAGCTAGTTTGCAGAAAATTTGAGATATAGTTATGTAAGAAAATGATTGTTCTGTGGTCGTTTTTATTGGCATCTGTGTCTTTCACTTTTTGATCATTTGGGATACAGTCTCCAAGGCTATTGTTTTGGTGTCAGAAGTAAACCTTTCCAATAAGGTTTAATGAAACACTTAGTGGAGTTATCTGATTCTTATTACTAAACACAAGAATCCAGTCATAGATCCACGTGTGTCAAGATGAAGCAACAGGTAATGCTGCCACCTCAGCACTCCAGGGATCAGGGTTGGAACTGGCCTTTCATGGAGTCTGTTTGGAAACGCTGCATATTCTCCATGTGGCCACATGGGTTTCTAGCAGCACCTTTGGTTTCCTCCCATATCACAAACTTGCTGGTAGGTGAGTTAATTCACCACTGAAAATAACCCTCACTTAACACCCCACCAGCCTCCACATCCAGCACATAACTCTCTGAAACATCTACCATCTCCAAAGTGATGCCACCACAAGCACAGCTTTCCGTCCACCCCCCCCCCCCCTTCCTGCTTTCAGCAGAGATCGGTCCCTATGCAACCCCCTTGTCCATTCGTCCCTCCCCACTGATTTTCTTCCTGGCACTTATCCTTGCAAGAGGAACAAGTCCTGACACTTCACCTGTGAGTCTGTTGGAGTCATTCATATACTGTGTCCGGTGCTCCCGATGTAGCCTCCTGTATATCAGTGAGACCCAACATAGATTGGGAGACCACTTTGTCGAGCACCAATGCTCTATCTGCCAGAAAAAGTGGGATCTCCTGATGGCCACCCATTTTAAATCCACTTCCCATTCCCATTCTAATATGTCCCTCCATGGCCTCCTCCATTGTATTCCATTTGGGTAGCTTCCAACCTGATGGCATGAACATTGATTTCTCGAAGTTCTGGTAACCACCCCCCCCCCCACTCCATCTCTCCTTCACCATTTCCCATCCCCTTTTCCCTCTCTCACCTTATCTCTTTGCCCACCCATCGCCTCTCGCTGGTACTCCTCCCCCCTTTTAATTCTTCCATGGCCCTCTGTCTCTCTCACCAATCAACTTCCCACCTCTTTACTTGATCCCGCCCCCTTCAGGTTTCATCTATCACCTTGTTTTTCTCTCCCCCCACCTTTTAAATCTACTCCTCAGCTTTTTTTTCTGCGGTTCTGGTGAAGGTTTTCAGACTGAAACATCAACTGTATTCTTCTTCCAGAGATGTTGCCTGGCCTGCTGATTCCTCCAGCATTTTGTGTGTATAACGCTCTAGTTAACAGTTTATAGGAATATTAGTAGGGAAATGAGGGAGGATCTCATTCAAACCTACCCAATATTGAAAGGCCGAGGTAGATTGACATGAAAATGATGTTTCAAAGCCTCAGAATAGAGGAATGTCAGTTCAGATCAGAGATGAGAAGAATGATGAATCTATGGAATTTATTGCCTCAGACAGCTGTGAAGGCCAAGTCATTGGGTGTATCTAAAGCAGAGGTTAATAGGTTCTTGTTTTGTAAGGGCTCAAGGGTTACAAATAGAAGACAGGAGAATGGGGTTGAGAGGGAAAGTAAATCAGCCATGATCAAATGGCAGAGCAGCTCAATGGGCTAAATGACTTAATTCTGTTCCTATGTTTTATGCAAAATGAAATGATGGGAATGCTCTGAGAGCTGGTATAGGCTTGATAATCCAAGTGATCTCCATACACATAAGGAAATATAAGAAAAAATGTTAAAAGTTATAAGGGAAGAGATCTCAAGGTCATAGGTGCAGCAAACCTAATTTAAGAGTAAGCTTAAGTTGAGAAATAAGCGTAAATGTATTAAGTCTAAGTTGGGCTTATCCTCAAATTGAACAGATGTGCAAACATACATAGTAAGCCATAATCAAGGTTAAACAACAGATGTTGATTAAAATTGGAAAGATTAAATGATGTTAAGTTAGGACAACATCACAGATACATTAAACATGCCTCAACGATCTTTGAACAACAAATTGACAATCTGCAGAAACGTAATTAATGAAGGGAATAATTGAGAACAAACAAAATAAATACTTTAAGTATTGAAGTATGAAGTACCAGTGAATTTTAAACATTTTCTAAATAAACCTTGTAAGATATTTCTTGGCCAAAACAAAGTTTGCATTATTTAATAGACCAAAGACTATATCATCAGAATGAAGAATTAATCAAGTTTTGGATTGGCACAAAGAGAGGGAGAGCATAATGTCAGCAGAATATTCAGTTTCTCACCTGCTCTTGCAGTCACAGTGTTAGTGCTGCTGGTCTACTTAAGCTTCTGTTCTGTAGTGATGCTGGAGACATAAAGATGAACACTTCATTGAACATCAAGACAGGCAGACTCTTGTTGGAGATGATCATTGCCTGACTCTTTGACAGCATGAATGCTTATCAGCCTATGCTAAATGTTGTCCAGAGTTATGAATGAATTTAAATGTTGTGCAGTCATCATAGCTAACTCAGAAACAAAACTTCAGAAACTACTCACTATAGTGGCAGTAGAAAGTAATCACAGAGGCCTCTCAATCAACACCAAAAGACAGAAAGCATGGTCATCTCCAGAAAGACAAACATCCCACAATGCGTGATCAAGATCGGAAATACAAACATCAAACAAGTCAACAAATTCAGATATCTTGGCAGCCTAATAACAAGTAATGGCAGGTGCGACACAGATATTAAATACAGAATAGCAATGGCGAAAGAAGCTTTCCAAAAAATGAAGACCATACTAACAGACAGAAAGATGAGCACGTACACTAAAAACAGAATAATGAAGTGTTACATTTATTCTATCCTGACTTATGGAAGTGAATGCTGGACCATTTCTCCAGCAATGGAACAGAGACTAGAAGCAGCTGAATTATGGTTCTACAGGAGAATGTTAAAAATATCATGGACCACACACACATCAAATGAAATTCTCAGAAGGGTCCTAGCAGTTTGATCACTCATACCAACAATAAGAGAAAGACAACTCAGATTCCTAGGACACGTCATGCGGAAAGATGAACTAGAAAAACCCACACTCTCTGGAAAGATTGAGGGGAGCAAACCTAGAGGAAGACCTCGGCTTATGTACATCAAAAACATAACCAGGTGGCTACACATTGAGGAAATGGAAGACATCCAAAAAACGAAGGATAGATCTGTATGGGAAACCATGGTCACCAAAGTCCACATCGGATATGGTACCTAGACAGACAGCAGTTATCACCAAACATCCCCAGTTATAATGGAAGACTAGTCATCCATGAAGTAGTTGAAGTTGGTCGGGTCAGGACGCTGGCCTGAGGAACTCCTGTGATAACCTTTCTTTACGATTCAGAGTGTCACCAAGAAAACCGTGTAAAACTGAGCATCAGCTAGAAGATTACTGAAGAATAAATGTTCCTTGATTAACATAAAACTTTCCACTTCTTTGCTGATGATTGAAGGTAGACTAATAGGTCATTGATCATATTGGAGGCGTTTTTTTGTGGGCAGGCCAACCTAGGAAATATACTACATTGTGGAGTAGATACTACTTTTATAGGGAGGGAACGTCGACTCAGACCATGAGAGGCTTACATCGGGCATTTTCGTGCCTTACAAGGCACAGATTGGAAGTCTGTGTGGGGTTCCACTCCTCACACAGACACTGGAGAAATGTATGGTTAAGTGCCTTGCTCAAGGACACAAACACGCTGCCACAGTTGAGGCTCAAACTAGCGACCTTCAGATCACTAGACGAATGCCTTAATCACTTGGCCACGTGCCCAAACACTTTTATAACTGCACAGGAAAAGCTTGGCTGGAGGTGTAACTAATTCTGGCGTGAGGTATTCAGTAGTACATCTGGGTCGTTAGTCGAGTCCCATGGATTTGCTGCATCCGGTGGTCTCATATACTTCCTAATGTAAGTTTCAAAGGTTCAGAAGTTCATTTATGATCAAAGCGTGTATCTGTATGAAACTCTGAAATTTGTCTTCTCCAGATAACCACAAAACAAGGAAAGAAGATGAAAATCATTCAGAGAGAAACAACAAATCCACCCCTCCTGCACAAAAAAGAACAGCATCCAAATCATCAATCCCCAAAACACCCCCACCTTGCACAAAATGGAACAGAAACATCAACCCCCAAAAAGTAAACCCCTCCCAGCACAAAAAAACTAACAGAACACAGCAGAAAATCAACCCCCAACCTCTTCCTCTCACACAACAAAAGGGAGAATGAATGGTGATTAAAAAAAGAACATAAAAACTGTAAGTCTGAAAAAGTCCACAGTCTATAATGCAATAGTTCAATCCAATCCAAAAACACAGAACCATGCCACCATCCTTCTGTCATTCATCAGAATTTGTGAAATTTATTACCATAGGTTCTTGATGGGACATGGCATCAAAGGTTACGGGGAGAAGGCCAGGGAATGGGGTTGAGAAGGGGCATGATTGAATGGCAGAACTGACTCGATGGGCCATCTGGCCTAATTCTGCTCCTATATCTTATGGTTTAAAAGAGAGGGACGCCACATCAGGCAGAGAAGCCTAGCTGCCTGCCACAGTGAGCCACACAGCGATAGGCCACTCCTACTCTAGCAGTGATCAAAAGAAAAGCAGTTGGCACTGAACTCTCGCTTGCCACACGCATTCGTCTCGATGCCTCAATCTTCCTAGACACTTCGGTCGGCGATTAATGGATGCCCTAATCAGTGAAATGGAGTCAAACATTGGCTCACGCCCCATCTCGAGTCCATCCATTTATGCGCTCGCTTCCAGAATCTTCTCAGAGACAGCAAAGCAGTGGATCATTCAAACGATCTCCAAACTGTAAATCACAGGCTCTTGCTTGTATTCATGAACACGAGAAAGTCTACAGAAATCCAAAGCAACACACACAAAATGCTGGAGGAACTCAGCAGGTCAGGAAGTATCTATGGAAATGAATAGATAGTCAACGTTTTGGGCCAAGACCCTTCTTTTATTTACCATCATAAAATTCTTCTCATGTCCTTTGATAAACTGGACACGAGAAGTGGAAATGTTTATATATGATAAAGGGATACATGTTACTGAGGAAGCCCTTATTGAAGTATAAATGTAGTCAACCATTGTGTGTACTTTTGGGAAGACAGCAATTCTGGCAGTGTTCAGTAATTGAGGTATCACTAACTCCTCACTGAAATCACAAAACTTTCACGTTCCTCTATGAGGGTACATTCTATCTAATGCTGCACTTAGCAGCCTGCTGAGAAAATTCAGATAACAGCAGGCAGCCACCAGAAATTATCTGTTATCCATAAAATTGCCAGCTACTTTGGCTTTCGCTTCCACAGAACAAGAAGGCACAAGAATGTTCCTGAATGTCGTCCACAGAGCGTCACATACCTGCTTTTCTTTTTGCACAGTTTCAGAAAACTTGACCCTAAAACAACATCTTTCACTGAAGAAGTTCAGGTACAAAATGGTGCCTACAGAAACTCCCTCTGTTGAGGGACTTTGAATCAGAATCAGGATCAGGATTAATATCACTGACTTATGTCCTGACAGCAGCTATACAATGCAATACAGAATAATGAAAAATAACTGTGAATACAGTAAGTATATATGTATTAAATAGTTAGAGTAAACAAGTAATGCAAAATAAGCAATAAGAAGTGAGACAGCCTCTGATAAAGATTCAAGAAATTGAATTATTAACTATTTCTCTCTCCACAAATACTGTTGAGTATTCTAAGCTTTTCCTGTTAGAAAAGTCCCCTTTTAAGTCACGGGTATAGCTCATCTGCAGTTCAATTTCCTGATTATTATTGTCTGGGTCTTTGAGCTCCAATCTATGTTGATATCAGCAAAAGTGTGCCTGGTATGGTCTCAGCATGGATGTGACTGGGAACATACCAGTTACACTGACACAAGAGATTTTGCAGATGCTGGAACTCAACAGTACGCACACAATATGCTGGAAGAACTCAGCAGGGCATGGAGAACTATGAAGTGTTTTGACGTGAAACTTTGACTCTTTATTCCTCTCCATAGATGCTGCTGGACCTGCGGAGTTCCTAAAGCATTTTGTGCCTGTTGCTCAGGCACACTGACAATGGCTGCAACCAAGGCTCTTCCATCTAATTTTACAACAGCCACAATTTCATTTGGAAATAATCTCTGATATCTTTACAATGGATAAGGTTGATCTTGGCCTGTACATTCTACACACAGGTGGAATCTTTTTTGTGATTTTACTTTATTTAAAATGTTTTAATCATTTTCAGATGATTTAGTATTTTTATACTTCTGCAATTTGTTTAAAAGTATTTGTTGTTTATTTGAATTTGGTAGTTTTGAAAGCATCAGAATGCCAGAGACATTAAGAAAATTGGCACCTTTGAGAGATGAACAGGGTGCAGCAATAGATAGAGCTGCTGCTCTGTCTCCAGTGATCTGGGTTCATATGTGATCACCATTGCTGTTCGCGTGGAGTTTGCATCTTGTCCTTGTGATCATATGAGTTGTCTCTGGGTGCTCCAGTTTTCTACCACATCACTAAGACGTTCAAGTCTGTAAGCTGATTGGCTGTTTTTAACCGCCCCTGGTGTAAGGGTGAGTGGTAGAATCAGGAGGATCGGGTGAATGAAAAATGGGATTAGCATAAATGGGTGCCTGGTGATTGACACAGGCTTATTGGGCCTAAGGACCTGTGTGAATTCCTACCAGGCATATGGCTTTACCTGCTGCCAACAGTTTGTTTGTGTAATAAGTTCTTTAGGCCTGTGCAGGACACCAGAAAGTGTTGGGCTCCAAAACTTTTAGAGCACCTGAGTTGGTTAATTGTTGTTTAATGGCAGTCATTAATCATTTAGAGTTCCTCGTGTATTTCTCAAGTGACTTGCTCTTTGTAATATGGTCTCCTGGAGACTTCTGCAAAGCTTATCAAGTATACTTTGATAGGCTCAGGGGTTCTGTGTTACTTGTAATCTTTAACCCTGGAGTTCCCAACTTGGGACCCCGGATCCCCTTGCTTAATGGTATTGACCCATGGCATAAAAAAGATTGGGAACACCTGATTTAAATGAATGCCCGAATAGTGCTAATCGCAGGGTCCTAGTTTTGAGAGTGTTACGTCTCGCAATGTCGCTTGGCCCAGCCACAGATATTCTTTTGGAATTATTAAGAAGCAACTTTCATCGTTGTCTCTACATCAGAGTAATCCTTTTCCTCTGCACTTGGGTTCAAATATTGCCAGCACACTTGGCGACAGTTTGGCCATTTTGTGTGTGAGGCTTGTTCCAGCTCACCCACATGACAGAATTGGATTGTGTGAGGTTATAGCTCTGCACTGAGCCTCACTAAGCAAGTAGTGGGTGCTGACTTCCATCATGTTCGGTCTTCTGAATGGAGATCAGTGAACGACCTCAGAGTGGAAGTGGTGAGACGCCTCAATAGATTTGGACTGTGATAACGACATCGTGCATCACAGCTGCAACTCTAATATTGCTTGTGTGAGCTGTAATCTTTGCTAAATAGCTGAACAAATAGTACAAGAACATGATGAAAAGGATAACCTTTCCAAACATAATAAAAATTGTCATTAGTTGGTTGATTCATGAAGTAGAAATACAAAGGTCACAGTGTGATCCTTATTAAACAGATGCACTGATAGAAAATTAACAAATTTTAAAGTCGAAAAATCACTTGGCTAAAGGCAAAATCCTTATGATCTATAAGTAGAAAGAAACTGAAGGTGGATAATAATTTTGCATTCAGTTTTACATAAAATCGTTCTGTGAAGAATACATTATATTTCCAATCAAAAATCTATGTTGTTAAAGGTAATTTGTCACAAGAAATGAGAAAATCTAGCACTGAACAATCTGTGACGTGTAACATGAATTACAAGATCTATGGCATAATGCACTGACAGATGAACATGTTGCCCATGTCAAAACCTTATCAAGCATTCATACTATGTGATGCTATATTGTGCAAGATGCAATAATGCGGTTTAAGGCTTATCAGAACATTGCAAATGCACCATCTACAAAGCCATATATTCTTCCTGAGACACACTGAGACAACTTCCACACTCTGCTTTCTTCAGATGAAAGCTAACATTTCATAAGCCATATAATTATAGTCACAGAGTAACACAGCATAGAAACAGGGCATTCAGCCTGTTCCAAACACTGCCTCCACCCTTAATTGTGGCTACTGGATTTTAATGGTCATTGCACATGGACCTCCCTCTCTTAGTCTATAGTTCATGGCTTCCCATAATCTGCAAAATGTTATGGCAGAAATTTCAGACTTTCCATAAAACCCCTCTTTACACTAACATAATCAAGAATTTAACATGTTAAATTTTAAATGCAATCATTGCCCTTGGTAAAATAGCAGAAAAAGAAACCTGATACAAATGTATATGAAAGCGCTTCCAGGATTATGTTGCTGACTTCTAACAGTCCACATAAAAATCTAATAGATCTCCTGAGACCTTCCAGAGAATTGTTTGCAGTAGTGCCAGAACGCATCTTACTAAGAACAATTGACAGAACTATAACAGCATAAGACTAACACATACAAAAGGCTTTAGGAACTCGGCAAGTCAGGCAGCATCTATGGAAGAGAGTGAAAAGTCAATGCTTTGAGCTGAGACTTCCCCAGGACTGGAAATGAAGGGAAAGGAGCTAGAATAAGAATGTGGGGGGAAGTGAAGGAGTGTAAGCTAATAGGTGATAGGTGACACCAGGTGAGGTGTAAGTTGGTTAGGTAGGGAGGGGGAATAAAGTTACAGGCTGGAAGGCAATAGGCGGAAGAAATTAAGGGCTGAAGTAGAATCCAAAAGGAGAGGACAGTGGGCCTTGGAAGAAAGGGATGGATCAGGGAATCAAAAGGCATTGATGGTAAGTGAGGAGAAGAGAAAGGGTGAGAGGGTAATCAGAAAGGGGAATGGAAAAAGAGAGAAGAGGGAGGGGGGAGTAATTACCAGAGGTCAGAGAAATTGATGTTTACGTCATCTGGTTGGAGGCTATCCAGATGGAATATGAGGCATTGTTCCTCCAACCTGAATTTGGCCTCATCATGGCAATAGAGGAGGCCATCAACAAACATGTAAGAATTGGAAGAGGAAGTCAAATTGAAATAGGTAGGTACGAGGAGATCCTGCCTTTTGTGGTGGACAGAACAAAGGTGCTGAGGAGGTCAGAGTATAAGACTGGGCTTCCCTGGACAAGAGAACCTGTGCAAGGTTTCTAAATTCACCTAGTCCTATTCAAACTGCATTCTTCACAACACTTCAAAATTATTTGAAAAAAGAATTGATGCTTTCTTTTAAATTGCTCAAAATTGAATTCACCTATTTACTTTATTAAATGTACAAATCACATCTAAAAGCAAATTTACCCGGAGAGGATTGCACCAGTAAATGAGGAAATCCTTGCAAGTGTGAGCCATAGGCT
Organism: Mobula birostris; assembly: GCF_030028105.1. Taxonomy (NCBI): domain Eukaryota; kingdom Metazoa; phylum Chordata; class Chondrichthyes; order Myliobatiformes; family Myliobatidae; genus Mobula; species Mobula birostris. The sequence continues at coordinate 10,304,078 of NC_092378.1, read as the reverse complement.
CATGTTGATTAAGTCTCTGCCCTTTGTACACATTGCCCATTGCTACTACCAAGTGGATGGCTTAGTGAGGTCCTTGGAACATCGCTGCTGGGGTTAGCGCTGAGAAGACAATCAAACTTAACTATCTAGATCAGTGGTTCCCAACCTGAGGTCCACGGACCCCTTGGTTAATGGTATGGGTCTATGGCATAAAAAAAGGTTGGGAACCCCTGAACTAGAGGAAGGTAAAGTTATAACAAGGTTTCTGTAGATGAACCTGCTGAAGGACCATTCCCAGATGTAATCATTCACTTGAGCAGCATTGAGTGCAAACCAAATGCAGTGCACTTTTCCTCCAGTTCCACTAAGTTAGGGCTGTTGGGAAGGCCTACAACATTAGCTGTGATCAGTCATACAAAAAGTAGGAGTGCATTGTGCAAGAGTTATTGTTAAATGGTGGATTAATTTGTCTGCACAATATCGTCAGTGTCTCCGACACAACGTCTGCTAGCCCTGGTAAGTGGCCTGTATCTCTTGGAGTAATCTATTGTGTCACTGCTCCCAACGTGGCCTCCTCTACATTGGTGAGAACAGTCGTACATTGGCGGACCACGTTGTTGAGCACCTCTACACTATCTGCCACAATTGAGACTTCCCGGAGGCCAAATATTTAAATTCCATTCCCATTCCCATTCCAACATGTCATTCATGTTGATTTATTCTTTTCCATAGATACTGCCTGGTCTGCTGAATACTTCTAGTATTTTGTGTGTGTTGCTTTGAATTTCCAGTATCTGGAGATTTACTCATGTTTATGCTAAATGGAACATTGTTTCTCTTTCTCTGATCACTTAAGCAAGACGTGAAAAACACTGGATCAATGACAAAGTCAAAGAAAATTTATTATCGAAGTATGTATATGTCACCTTAGATGATTGTGAGATTCATTTTCTTTGCAGACATTTTCAGAAAAATAAATAAATACAGTATAATTTATGAAAAACTATATGCAAATAAAAAACACAAGAAATTCTGCAGATGCTGGAAATTCAAAACTACACACACACACGCACAAAATGACTCAGAGTCAGAATCAGGTCTAACATCACTGGCATATGTTGTGTAATTTCTTAACTTAGCAGCAGCAGTACGATGCAATACATAATAACATAGAAAAAAATAAGTAAATCAATTACAGTGAGTATATATACTGTATATATGTATATCAAATAGTATATCAGGTTGCAAGCTACATTGAGGGAATACAAAGTGTTGCTCCTCCACCCTGAGGGTGGCCTCATCTTGGCACAACAAAGCAGTCTCCCAACTGATGACGGCTCTCATCAGTGTAGAGGAGACCACATCAGGAGCACCAGACACAATAGAAACACCAGTAGATTCACAGGTGAAGTGTCGCCTCGCCTGGAAGCAGTATTTGGGGTGAGGGAGTGGGTGAATGAGCAAGTGTAACACTTTGGCTGTTTGCAGGGATAAGTGCCGGGAGGGGGATTAGTGGGGAACAATGAACTGACAAGAGAATAACGAAGGGAGCGATCCCCTCAGAAAGTGGAGGGTGGGAGAAGGTGAAGATGTGTATGGTGGTAGGGTCCCTTTGGAGGTGGCGGAAGTTGTGGAGAATGGTGTGTTGGATATGGAGGCTCATGGGGTGGTAGGTAAGGACATAAGCTATTCTGTCACTGTTAAGGTGGCGGGAAGATGGGGTGAGCACAGATGTCCAGGAAATAGAGGAAATGTGGGTGAGGACAGCATCAATGGTGGAGGAAGAGAAACTACCCTTCCTGGAAAGGAACAGATCTGGCGGAGACAAGGGAACTGAGACACGGAATAGCATTTTACAGGACACATGGTGGGAAGAGGTAGGTCAAGATAGCCATGGGAATCAGTAGATTCATAAAAGATGTCGATCAGCAATTTGTCTCCAGAGATTGAGACAGAGAGATTGAAAAAGAAGAGGGAGGTGTGAGAAATGGACCAAGTGAGCTTAAGCGCATGGTGGAAGTTGGAGGTAAAGTTAAAAGAAAATTGACAAGCTTAGCATGGGTGCATGAAGCAGCACCTATGCAGTCGTCAATGTAGCAGGGGAAGATTTATGGACCATTACCAGAAAAGGCTGGAACATGGACCAACAGATAACTAATGTGCAAATAGACATAGAACATAGAACATAGAACATAGAAGAATACAGCACAGTACAGGCCCTTTGGCCCATAATGTTGTGCCGACCCTCAAACCTTGCCTCCCATATAACCTCCCCCCCACCTTAAATTCCTCCATATACCTGTCCAGTAGTCTCTTAAATTTCACTAGTGTATCTGCCTCCACCACTGACTCAGGCAGTGCATTCCACACACCAACCACTTTCTGAGTAAAAAACCTTCCTTAATATCCCCCTTGAACTTCCCACCCCTTACCTTAAAGCCATGTCCTCTTGTGTTGAGCAGTGGTACCCTGGGGAAGAGGTGCTGGTTATCCACTCTATCTATTCCTCTTATTATCTTGTACATCTCTATCATGTCTCCTCATATCCTCCTTTTCTCCAAAGAGTAAAGCCCTAGCTCCCTCAAATGAAGACAAACTATTCAAAACTAATAATAAAACATGTTGTAGACTCCTTGAAAGTGAATCTGTATGTTGTTGAATCAGATCAGAGTTGAGGTGAGTGAAGTTACCACGCCCATTCAGGAGACTGATGTTTGAAGGATAATAATTGTTCCTGAACTTGGTAGTGTGGATCCTAATTTTCTTGTATCTCCTTCCGGATGGTAATAGCAAGAAGAGATCATGTCCTGGATGGTGGATCTGCCTATACTTTGCACCTTCAATGGGTCCACATGCATAAAAAGACCAGGCCGGGGTAACTAAAGATAGATGGGAGTTCCCAGATATACTGAAGATTGTTATCATTCCCACTTCCTCTGCACTGTTGCTGACCTTTAGAGCAGCCTCTACAACAATCTGCGGCTGCCTTATGGTGAAGATACACAGAACTGAAGTGAGGATGATATAAACTCAGCTCACCCTTTAGCACTGAATGTGCAATTGTCTAATCTGAATTTGAATTCTTCATAGCAGAACATACCACTGAGTGTACTACATGGAATCAAAGGCTGATACTTTAAAATTTGGCAGCACAGTAGGCTGTGAAGGCCATGCTATTGTGTATATTTAAAGCGGAGGCTGATCAGTTCTTGATTCGTATGGGTATCAAAGGTTATGGGGAGAAAGCAGGAAAATGGATTTGAGAAGAATAATAAATCACCCATGATGGAATTGCAGAGCAAATCAAGATGGGCCAAATGGCCTAATTCTACTTCTACAGGTATGTCTTTTAGTCTGATGGTCTCACTGAGCAAAATGTGGAACAGTTCATTCCAGATCAGATCTTTTGGCTTGGCTTCCTCAATACTTGAGTACCGTACCTATGCTTTTCTGCAAGGCCACAGCTGCTATTGACCTGAAACCTGAGCTGCCATGTAAATCTGATGTAAATTAATTAAAACATTAATATGAATTAAAATAAAGAAAGCAATCTACTTACTTCCAATTACCATTTCCACGCAGGTTGTCAACTCCATTCAAATGAATAAGACCACAGTGGATATACTTAGCAAAGGGTATAAAGCTGAGATACTGTGCATTAAATGTACTTGGACACCCAGCTCAAGACAACCAGACTGAGCATTAACTTCAGGTTTTTCAAACAACCAGTCTTTCAAGTTAGCGGTGGACCTGACACACCTCTGGCTTGAGAAACTGAGTTGATATTTCTAGTCGATGCCGTGAAATAAAAATACAGAATGCTGAAGGAACTCAATGGTTCAAGCAGTGTCTAAGGACGCAGAAGGTGTCAATTGATATTTCAGGTCCAAACCCCTTATCAACACCAATGCACAATCTCGATCCAAAACTGAAATCATCCAGTGATCTGTATTTTTGTTCCTGATCACAGTTTCTTCTGTCTTGTCTGGAAATGATATTCCATGTTCTCAGTGCACAGATGCTATGCATCTCCAGTATTTTCTGTTTTTATATTAAACTTAACTTGAATGTCAATTAAGGTGAGCCTCAGTATAAATTGGACTTTGTGGCCTTAAACGTAATTAATTCTAATTCTGTGCTATTTACCTTGTTCATTGCATTCTATACACATAACTCTGATGGCGACCTGGCCATGCAGTAGATCAAATCAGACTGGAACTAAATTACGCTGAGTTGCTGCGGCTTTTTTTCCCAGTCCCTTCTTATTTGTGACTGATTTAACGAGACATGGTATAACAAAATGTGCTTACGTCAATTCTTTTCAGTGAGAAATTTCTGAGGTAAGCATTGTCTTAAGTGTTTTGCAAGTCTACTAAACCAGCAACACTAAAATATGTTAACACATTCCTCTGTAACAATCCACCCTCAACACCTCTCACCACTTTATTTCATCAAGAGAATTATGTAAAGAGCTGTGGCCATGAGACATGGGGTAAAGTTGGAGTGTAACTTCTGACTCAACTTTGACCAACCTCTCCCCGCCAACTTGACAGATATTTGAAAACCTCCAGCCACTGTGCTGGAATTTCTGGAATATAATGATATAAGCTGAGCACCTTCAGCCCCATTACACATCTGAGCCAATGTCCATATTTCCATGTCATTTTTAAGAAAAGAAATTAAGTCACTTTCAGGGATGATGAAATACAAGAGACAGAGCTGTTTCCACATCTGAAATTCCAAAAAAATTCTGATTTTTAAAAATGTATTCATTCTCAAGACAGGATAATGCAAAGGTGGTGATGAATCAGCATTTAGGAGGGAGATTGAAAATCTGGCTGAGTTGTGCCACAACAACCTCTCACTCAACGTCAGCAAGACCAAGGAGCTGATTATTGACTTCAGGAGAGGTAACTGGGGGTCCATGAGCCAGTCCTCATCGGGACATAAGAGATAGGGAGGGTGAGCGACTTTAATTTCCTCTGTGTTGTGAATTCAGAGGATCTATTCTAGGCCCAGCAGGGGAGAGTCATTACAAAGATAGCACAGAAGTGCCCCTTCATTATTAGAAGCTTGCAAAAATTTAGCATGTTATCTAAAACTTTGACAAACTTCTATGGATGTACGGTGGAGAGTGTATTGACTGGCTGCATCACAACCTGGTATGGAAACACCAGTGCTCTTGAATGGAAAATCCTGCAGAATGTAATGGACGTGGCCCAGTCTAACACAGGTAAATCCCTCCCCACCATTCAGCACATCTACAAGTAGCGCTGTCACAGGAAATCTGCATCCATCATCAAGGACCCCCACCACCCAAGCCATGCTCTCTTCTTGGTACTGCCATCAACAAGGTGGTACAGAAGCCTCAGGACTCACACCACCAGGTTCTGGAACAGCTTTTACCTCTCAACCATCTCAACCACCAGACTCTTGAAGCAGAGGAGATCTGTTCACTCAACCTCACTTGTCTAGTCACTGAAATGTTCCCACAATCTATGGACTCTCTTTCAAGGACTTCTCATCTCATGTTCTTGATATTTATTTCTTATTTATTTATTATTATATTTTCTAATTTGTATTTGCAAAATTTGCTGTCCTTTGCACACTGGTGGTTTGTCTGTCCTGTTGGGTGCAATCTTTTATTAATTCTATTGTGTTTCTTGAACTTACTGTGGCTGTGCACATGAAAATGAATCTCAACCCCCCCCTGGAAGTTTTCATGTTTTATTGTATTACAACATTGAATCACAGTGGATTTTGTTATAATGTGAGCTTTATTAAAAGTAAGTTAATACTAATTAGGATAATGGGGGTGGGGGTTTACTTCTGTTCTTTATACTTCCAGTGTGCTTTGTATATAGTGTTCCCGCCATGCTTTACAGGTTGTGAAAACCTTTTTATATACATATTGGTTTTGACATTCGAGATAAAGTTGTTTCTTTGGCATGAAGTTGTCGAGTGTGCCTTTTTCAAAGTAGAAGTTACCACATATTTTTGGCGACGAGGTGAACTGGTTTTGTGGACGTGTCGACGCGTTTTGAACGGGAGCAGCAGTGCCAATAAGGGCCCTCGTGTTCAGATGGCTGCATTTGGGACTATCGTTGAATTTGTGGAGGCAATGGAAGACTGGCCGGAGTATGAGGAAAGGCTAGGACACTTTTTCTGTACTAATGGAATTACTGAGGAGGCTAAGAAGCACTCTATTCTCCTGAGTGTGTGTAGGGCAAAGACTTACAAGCTAATAAGGAATTTAGCCACACCACAGAAACCAGGGGACATTCCATATGATGAACTGGTCAAGCTCGTGGGGAACAACTACAATCTGAAACCTTTGGTGATAATCCAACAGTGTAAGTTCCACAGCCATTTCAGGAAGCCAGGTCAGTCTGTGGCTAATTTCGTGGCCGAGCTTCGGCAGCTGTCGGAGCATTGTGATTTCGGAGCGGTGTTGGAAGACATGCTCCGTGATAGATTGGTATGCGGCATTAATAATGACGGCATACGATGCCGCCTGTGAGGGGAAACCCCACCGTTGACTTTCAAGAAAGCCTTAGAGATTGCCCAAGGCACGGAGATGGCTGCTAATAATGTCAAGGATATCCAGAAAGGACATGGGGGGGTCGCAGTCGGCGGCAGTGCACCAAGTCAGGATGGAGATTGGTAAACAGGCAAAGCGGGTGGAATGTTTCTGGTGTGGAGGGACGCCCTATGCAAATGATTGCAAATTCAAAGACCTTTGCAAATTCAAAGACACTGTCTGCCATGCTTGTAGCAAAAAGGGGCATTTAGTTAAAAAGTGCAGAAGTTCAAAGGGTAAGATTAAGCCTGGGCAGGGGAAAGCTCAACAGGCTCAGGCAGCCACAAACCATATAGAAGAAGCAGATGAAGAGGCAGTGTGTGCCAAAACATGTTTGCGGTGGAAACAGATGAGGAACCATCTGAACCATATTATGCCACAGTCACTGTCAGGGGAAAGTACATTAAGTTTGAGATTGATTCAGGGGCTACTGCATTGGTCATTAGTGAGGAGACCTACAGAAGGACATGGGGGTCCAACCTGTCTCCCATTAGACCGTCAAAGCTCAAACTTAGGACCTATACGGGGCAGCCCATACCTCATTTAGGGGAGTTATATGTGGACATTTCAGCTGGGGGTCAGAAGGCTGAAGCCAGGCTAGTGATAGCTAAGGGCAGGGGACTCAATCATTTGGGTCGCGATTGGCTTCGCAAAATCCGGCTAAACTGGCATGAAATTAAGGATGCACACACGACGGAGGACATTCTGCAGCGGTACACTGGCGTTTTCAGGGACGAGCTGGGCACATTGAAAGGCATGACAGTAAAACTCCATGTCAACCCTGAGGCTACACCACGTTTTTTTAAGCCCAGGCCGGTGCCCTATGCCATGAAAGGCAAAGTCGAGGAGGAGCTGGAACGTTTACAGAGGCTGGGCATTATTGAGCCCGTCCAGTTTTCAAGGTGGGCGGCTCCCATTGTTCCAGTTTTGAAGGCAGATAAAATGGTGAGGATATGTGGGGATTATAAGCTTACGGTGAATCAGGTCTCTAGGCTGGAGGAGTACCCATTGCCACGGGTGGATGACCTGTTTGCGACCCTGTCAGGGGGTAAGCTGTTCACAAAGCTGGACATGAGCCACGCATATCAACAGCTGCTGCTCGACGAGGATTCAAAGGAGTACGTCACAATCAATACGCACAAGGGATTACTCAAGTACAATCACCTGGTGTTTGGAGTGGCGTCCAGCCCTGCCATTTTCCAAAGGACAATGGACACTTTGCTGCAGGGGATTCCGCACGTAGCAGTGTACCTTGATGATATTTTGATCACGGGGGCTACAGAGGTGGAACATCTGGCTAATTTAGAACGGGTGCTGAAGAGGTTCTCAGGTGCAGGGCTGCGGTTGAGATGTGGAAAATGTGTGTTCCTGGCATCCAGTGTGACTTACCTGGGACACAAGATCACAGATGAGGGGTTTTGCCCTGTGGAGGACAAAGTGAGAGCTATTAAGGAGGCCCCAAGCCCTAAGACCATCATGCAACTCAGTTTATTTTTAGGCATGGTGAATTATTATGGTAAGTTTCTTCCTGACCTCGCAAGGGTTTTGACCCCACTGTATAAGCTGCTTCACAATGACACTAAGTGGCAGTGGGGTGAAGAGCAGGAGAAAGCTTTCAATGAAGTGAAAGGATTCCTCCACTCAACGAAGCTGCTTGTTCACTATGACCCAGACAAGGAGATCACCCTTGCATGCGACGCCTCGCCCTGTGGACTCGGGGCAGTTCTCTCACATGTAATGGAGGACCGCTCAGAGACGCCTATAGGTTTTGCTTCATATACCCTGACAGCTGCTGAGAAGGGATATTCACAGCTAGACAAAGGTCAAACGCTTTCATCAGTACCTTTATGGACGCGTGTTTACAATTTATACGGACCATAAACCACTGATGAGCCTGTTCAGTGAGACCAGCTGCATCCCACCACTAGCCTCAGCCAGGATACAGCTGTGGGCTCTTACATTGTCAGCCTACCAGTATGCTATAGTGTACAGAGTGGGTGGGAATAATGCAAACGCCAATGCACTGAGTCCACTACCTTTACCTGAGACACCTGTTACTATATATGTGCCTCCAGAGACTGTGTTTTCATTGGAGAGGTTGTCAGAAACACCTGTAAAGGCGACCTAGATCAGGCAGTGGACAGAGAGGGACCAAGTCCTGTCCTAACTCAAGACTTTTCTTTCACAAGGTTGGCCCAGAGTCGTGGAAGGAGAGGAACTGAGGTCTTATGCCAAACGCAAGACAGAACTCAGTCTGCAGGATGGCTGCATTTTCTGGGGGGAGAGGGTTATTGTGCCTCCCCCTGGCTGTTCACAGATTGTGGAGGAAATTTATGGGACTCACCCAGGAGTGTCTCGAATGAAAAGCCTTGCAAGATCCTACGTTTGGTGGCCAGGAATGGATCAGGATCTGGAGAACAAGGTAAAATCATGCACGCAATGTCAGACTAATCAGAATATGCCACCACCAGCTCCTTTGCACCCATGGGAGTGGCCAGACCACTCCTGGTCTAGGCTACATTTGGACTTTGCTGGCCCTTTTATGGTAGATGCGCATTCTAAATGGATCGAAGCTCACGTCATGAGCAACATCACAGCCCCCTCAACCATAGACAAACTCAGGCAAGTGTTTGCAGTCCACGGGCTGCCTGACACTGTAGTCACTGATAATGGCCCAACGTTCACCAGTGAGCTGTTCAGTGAGTTCATGCAGCAGAATGGCATTCATCACATTCGGACGGCCCCTTTCCACCCAGCCTCCAATGGTTTGGCTGAGCGGGCTGTTCAGACAGTGAAGGAAGGTCTGAAGCGGATGACAGGGGACTCTCTTAGCATTCGGCTTTCACGTTTCCTGTTTAAATACCGCCTCATGCCACAGACTACGACTGCCTGTACGCCAGCAGAGATGCTGATGGGGCATAGGCCCAAGTCAAGATTGGACCTGCTGCGCCCGGACATGAAGGCGAAAGTGGAGAGAAAGCAGGAAAAGCAGAAGGAGGGACATGATCAACATGCGCGAGAGAGGCTGTTAAAACCGGATGACAATGTCTATGTGAGAAACAATCAGCAATGGCTGCCTGGGGTTATTCTTAAGCAGAGTGGTCCCGTCTCCTATGTTGTTAAACTGACTGATGAGTGTTTTCCGCAGACATCAGGACCATGTGCGTCTGCGTCGTGATACCGGCTCAGAGGCAGACAGTTCCATTTGTGAGACAGACTACAGTGGAAGGATGTATACCAGTGACTTTGCCAGAGGGCGAGACGCTGGCAGAGGGTCGGGATCCCCTGAGGAGGATGGACAGACACACAGACCCCTCTCATGTGCCCAAAACCAGATCCACCCAAAACACCCTCACCAGCGGGGCCTGCTGGGTCACCGGGGATAGTGCGCAGATCACAGCGCACTCGTAAACCTCCTGACAGACTGAATCTTTGACAGGACAGTTTTTTGTTGTTGTTAGATTGAAGGTTGAATCTGTCATGTTTTCCAGGTGTTTTGTATTGTTAAACTGTTGCTGAGATACTAGAATAAGTTTTTAGGGGTACGCAAGTTAATAACACCACATATTTTCTAGCTTTTTTACATTTGGGGAATGTTGGATTTTAAAGGGGGAGAAGTGTTGTAATGTGAGCATTATTAAAAGTAAGTTAATACCAATTAGGATAATGGGGCGGGAGGGGGGTTACTTGGTTTATTTTTACTTCCGGTGTGCTTTGTTTATAGTGTTCCTGCCATGCCGTACGGGTTGTGAAAGCCTCTGTATATACATATTGGTTTCGGCGTTTGAGATAAAGTTATTTCTTTGGCATGAAGTTGTCGAGCGTGTCTTTTTCAAAGTAGAAATTACCACGTATTTAATTTGGCTTTTTGAATACTGATCAACAGAAAAAGACTCCCTGGCATCAAAATGCAAACAGATCTCTACAAAGTGATCTAAATGAGTTACAACCATAAAACACAAAATAATTGATTGCTTAATTATTCAGCCATCATCCTTTAATATGACACCAAATCACCACTGGTGCAGCCAGTTGGTTTTAGAAGTCACATAATTAGTACAGTTAAATCAATCATCAAGAAATAGAGAGAATATAGCACAGCTGTAAATCTGCCTAGAGCTAACCAACCTCAAAAACTATGTGACCGTACAAGAAGAGGACCAGTGAGGGAGGCCAGCAAGAGACCAATAACAGCTCTGGAGGAGTTACAAGCTTCAGTGGCTGAGATGGGAGAGACTGCACACATAACAACTGTTGCCCGAGTGCTTCGCCAGTTGCAGCTTTATAGGAGGTAGGTTGGAAAAAAAAACTCACATGAAATCTCAGCTAGAGTTTGCCAGAAGGTATGTGGAAGACTCTAAAATCCTCTGGAAGAAGGTTCTGTGGTCTGATGAAACCAAAATTGAGCTTTTTGGCCATTAGACTAAATGCTATGTTTGGCATAAGCTGATTACCTCACATCATCAAAAGCACACCAATCCTATCGTGAAACATGGCGTTGGCTACATCATGCTGTGAGGATGCTTCGCTGCATCGTGCCCTGGAAGGCTTGTGAATGGAGAGGGTGAAATGAATGCAGCAAAATACAGGGAAATCCTGGAGGAAAACCCCATGCAGTCTGCAAGAGAACTGCAACTTGGGACAATATTTGTTTCCCAGCAAGACAATCACCCCAAGCATAAAGCCAAAGCTACACAGAAAGAGCTTAAAAACAACAAAGTTAATGTTCTGGAGTGGCCAAGTCAGAGTCCAGACCTCAATCCAATTGAGAATTAGTGGCTGGACTTGAAAAGAGGTGCTTACTTACGATTCCCATGCAATCTGACAGAGTATGAGCAATTCTGTAAAGAAAAATGGGGAAAAATTGCAGTGCCCAGATGTGCAAAGCTATCCAAGCCATGCTCTCTTATTGGTACTACCACTGGGAACTAGGTATAGAAGCCTTAGGTCCCACACCACCTGGTTCAGGAACAAGTCACTACCATACAACCATCAGGCGTCTAAACTGGCGTGGATAACTGCACTCACTGCAACTCTGAACTGATTCTATGACCTGCAGACCCAATTTCTCGGCCTCAACAACTCATATTGTTGGTATTACTTCTCTATTTGCGCAATTTGCCTTCTTTTGCTCATTAGTTGTCAGTCTCTGTTTATGTATAGTTTTTTGAAAATGCTCTGTATTTCTATTTTTTCCTGTAAGTTGGGTGGTTAGGTGGAGATACGTCGTTACCAAAGGAGGTGTAAGGCGCTCCTTCCTTCCACTAGCCTGCAGGTCACCCTTGCGCAAGGTGTGGCGTCAGCTTAGCACCTCCGATCAGGGTCATTTGAAGTCATGGGAGCAGATGGTGGATGGTTGCAATGAGCAGCTGGTACATATCACAAGTCCTGGTTATGCGACCACTGACACCCAGCAGACAATCTCTGAAGAGAATTGATAACAGCTGGGGTGACCTGTCTTGTAAAGACACTGCCCAGAAGAAGGCAATGGCAAACCACCTTTGCAGAACAATTTGCCCATGCCATATGACACAGCACATTATGAATGAACGCATGCCTGCATGAACATAAATTTCCATTAGACCATAAGACCATCAGACCATGAATTTAAATGTAGTAAATGGTAAATTTACTTTTAACTTAAACATACTTCAGACTTATTGTTATAACAGAGAGGGGAAAACAACAAGGCATTCAACAAAATGGAGCTCTGGTTATGCAAGGGTTAACATATCAGCAGCCTGAAACATAGACTGAGCAGACTGGCCCATCAGTTTTGCTCTGGTCAATCCATTTTTGTGTTGACTACATAAGAAGTAGACGATTGAAATGACAATAGCACTTCAGCAAACATATAAATGCTGAATAGTAGTGTAAATCTTCTGCACTTTGAAAATATAGAATATCATCCAACTTCTCTGAGCAACATCAGTACATCATCTGTGTATAGCAAACGTCAAGCATCTTCAGGAGCTCATTTAAAATTCTGACTTGGCTTCCATCTTATATCACGTTCTTATAAAGATATTATTCCGGGTTATTTATGGTGTTTGAGTGATTTCAGCAGTCATAGGTGAATACAGTGTGGCAAGTTCCACTCCCACTGTGGAATTAGCAAGCAGCTACAATCATCCCTTGTTAAATTGTGCTCGAAATGCTGGAGATTGATATGTTATCTGACAGGAGGTGGTGTGGGGAATATAGGCAGAGACAGGAATGCACAAATCACCTAGATGCAGATTTCAACTAGGAAACCTGTGAATTTGCCTAAATGCCACAAAGTTTGTTGGCTAAGACAGCAGAGAATGGGGAAGAAGCTGAGGGGGACGAATTGCTCTTTAGATGCTGAAAAGTTAAAACAAAAGCAGAAAATTCTAGAAGCTCTCAGCAGCCTAGGCAGTATTTATTTACAGTATTGAATGAAATATAGTGCAGAGTAGCCCTTTCCGGTCCTTCAAGCCACACCGCCAAACAATCACCCGATTAAGTCCTAACCTAATTACAATGACCAATCACCCTACTAACTGGTACGTCTTTGGACTGTGGGAGGAAACCGGAGCACCTGGAAGAAACCCATGTGGTCACAAGAAGAAAATACAAGCCCCTTACAGGCAGTGGCAGGAATTGAACCCGGGTGGCCTGTACTGTAAAGCTTTGTACTAACCACTGCGCTACTGTGCTGTCCAAAATCAGGGGGGTGAAACAAACATTTGATCCTTTTTGGATCATCAGAACCGGAAAAGTGAGAATATAGGACTTGAGAGGAAATAGTGGGGAGAACAGAGGACCATCTCTAATTGGGTGAAGGCTAAAGTTGTCAAAGCCTCCAGTTATAGCTGCTCCAGCTGTTGATTTTTCTCATCATTTTTCCAGTGATCTGAAACATTGGTTCTGTTTTAGTCCTCACTGATACTGTCTGGCATGCTGAGTGCTCCTGAATTTTGTCATCTGGTTTCAGAAAGAGGATCTTCTGTCCATCTTGGCTGATAGATTCTATCCAGTCAAACACACTTCACTATGGAGGGGTATACACAGTCAACATTTTGGTCCAGAACTCTTCATCAGGACTGGAAAGGAAGGGGGCCGAAGCCAGAATAAGCAGGTGGAGGGGAGGGAAAGGAGTACAAGCTGGCAGGTGTTGATAGGTGAGGCAAAATGAGGGCGAAGGTGCGTGCATGGAGGAGGGAGGGATGAAGTTAGAAACAGAGAGTTAGTAGGTGGAAGAGGTAAAGGGCTGAAGAAGAAGGAATTGATGTAATAGGAGAGGACAGTGGACCATGGAAGAAAAGGAACAGCCAGAGGAAGATGTAGAGCAGATGAGGAAAAGATAAGGGGTGAGAGGGTGATGAGAATGGGGAATGGAAAAGAGAAGTAGATAAGGAGAGGAACTATTGGAAAATGCAGAAATTGATGTTCTTGCCTTTATGTTGGAGATTGGTGTCAGGATGTCAGAATGGAAATGGGAAGTTGAATTGAAATGAGTGGGATGAGTGGCCACTTGGATATCTTGTCTTTTGCTGCAGACAGAGCAAATGTGCTTGACAAAGCGATCGCCCAGTCTGTGCTGATGTGGCCCCACTGGGGAGCACCAGGTGCAATAGATGACCCAGCAGCCTCACAGGTGAAGTGCTTCTTCATTGAGAAGGACTGTTTGGAGTCTTGAATGGTGGTGAGTGAGGAGGTGTTGGGGAAGATGTAGCATTTGTCACGCTTGCAATGATATATGGCAGATGGGAGATCAGTGGGGATGGTCAAGTGAACAAGGGAGTCAGATAGAGTATGATCCAATTTGAAAGTGGGGGGTAAGGGAAAGATGTGCTTAGAGGTAGGATCCCACTGGAGATGGTGGATGTTACGGAGGATGATGCACTGGATACTGAATCATCAGTAAGATGATATCTTTTGACAAAAGAAGTTTATTTTTTGTAGAGAAGCAGAATTGAAGCAGAGCCGGAACCTGTCCTGACAGCAAGGAAAGACCCAAAGTTCAATCCATTTAAGTGGTGGGCCAAATTGGAAAGATCAGGTACGGGACAAACTGAGGCTCATGGGGTGGTAGATAAGGACAAGGGGAATCCTATCCTGTTATGATGGCAGGAGGATAGGGTGAGAGGAGTTGTGCAGAACTGGAGATGTGGATGAGTTGCAAGTTCCTTTTTTTTTTGCTGGTCTTTTTTTAATGGCTTCTTTTGGGTTTCTTCGTTTTGTGGCTGCTTGTAAGCAGATGTACCTCAAGGTAGCATAATGGATACACACTTTGATAATAAATATACTGTGAACTTTGATAAAAACACAATAAATAAAGGATCAGGTAAACAATTTGATTTCTGAGCTTCCTAATTCCACCTCATGATATGACCCAAATGGTTGGCACATTGATTCCTGTCTCTGTTTAGCTGAGATTTACAACATAGAAAAACACTCTTGTATCAATGTCATGGATGAAAAAGAGCAGGTATATCCTTCAAGGAATGACAGTGGCAATAAATGATACTACTATCTAAATCAGAATCAATTTTCTTTGGGATATCTGTTGTTACACTGTTCTTAAAGTATTGCTCTGCCTGCTGATGCCCATTTTTTTCCTACAAGTACTTGTTCTTCTCATGTAAGCATCAGAATGTTTGAGTACAATAATTGGGACATTATTTTACAGCTGTACAAGGTGTTCATGAGACTACGCATGGAGTATTGTGTGGTCGCCAAGCTAAATGAAGGATATTGTCATTAAGCTAAAACAGGGGTTCCCAACCAGGGGCCCTCAGACCCCTTGCTTTCTGGTATTGGTCCATGGCATAAAAAGGGTTGGCAACCCCTGAGCTATGAGGTGTTGCTCCTCCAACCTGAGTTTAGCCTCATCATGGCAGTAGAGGAGGCCATGTATGGAACGGCTTCGTCGAGGAAACCCGACGCAGATTGGGGGACCGCTTCGTCGAGCACCTCCACTCCGTCCGCCAAAACAGACAGGATCTCCCAGTAGCCACCCACTTCAACTCTGCTTCCCACTCTCATTCAGATATGTCCATACATGGCCTCCTCTACTGCCATGATGAGGCTAAACTCAGGTTGGAGGAGCAACACCTCATATACCGCCTAGGTAGTCTCCAGCCCATTGGTATGAACATAGAATTCTCCAACTCCCGGTAATTCCCTCCCCTTCCCTTCCCCTATCCCTATGTCACTCTTCCCCCTCCCCCAGCTGCCGATCACCTCCCTCATGGTTCTGCCTCCTTCTACTACCCATTGTGTTTTCCCCTATTCCTTCTTCACCTTTCCTGCCTATCACCTCCCTGCTTCCCCTTCCCCACCCCTTTATCTTTCCCCTTACTGGTTTTTCACCTGGAACCTACCAGCCTTCTCCTTCCCACCCTCCCCCCACCTTCTTTATAGGGCCTCTGCCCCTTCCCTCTACAGTCCTGACGAAGGGTTCCGGCCCGAAACGTCGACCGATCTTTTCCACGGATGCTGCCCGACCTGCTGAGTTCCTCCAGCTTGTTGTGTTTGGGAGGTTAAACGGGTGCTGTGAAGTACCCTGGTGAATGGTGGGCGAGACTGAGGAAGCAGCTGGAATTTAGTGCATGGGATGGAGAATTGTTCCACACCAGAGAAACACACTCAAAATGGTGGAAGAACTCAGCAGCCCAGGCAGCATCTATGGAAATGTATAAACATCAACATTTCAGGCCGAGAGAAGGCAACTTCCAGTAAATCAACAATGCATCAGGAGCTTCTGATACTTTTTATGTGGGGTCTCCCTCTATGGGCATCATGGTAGCGTAGTGGTTAGCAGCAAACTTTACGGTATAGCCGACTCGGGTTCAACTCCCACCACTGTCTGTAAAGAGTTTGTACGTTCTTCCCATGACAGCATTGTTTTCCTCCAGGTGCTCCGGTTCCTTCCCACAGTCCAATGATTAGTAGGTTAATTGTTCATTGTAAATTGTCTCATGACTAGGCTCGGATGAATTCAGGAGATTTAAGGATTCTTAAGATTGTTATAGCCAGGGATGGTAAGGGAGACAAGCTCCCACTCCCTATAAGATGCTCCCAATGGCATATGCCTCAAATAGCCTCTGATAACCAAGTCCAGCTCCTGGCCTTCATGTGTCGCTTAGCTACTAAGCATGGCAGAACCATTTCTACTGACAGGAGAAGGGTAAAAATGGGTTACTGGTGCCTTAAAACCAATTGCTTCGGGCAAATGGGGCTCATCAGATGTGGTTGACAGCTCATCTAGAAGAAAATCTCTGATCTCAAACCTCCACTGCCTTGTGGCTATACCCACTCACAGGGAAGGTTTTGGGAGTAAACCCCAAGGGATAAATCCAGAGCTGAAGTTCCCTAAGGTAGACCTACACTGAGTTCAATGTTGACTGACAACTCCTGCGGTGCTGTTGTATCGGTCTCTGCCGTTCCATCAGATGCATGGAGAGGGGGAGCGTGCCACATGGACAACAGCTTATACTGCATACCTTACTGCCCAGGCTTGTGCATCTAGACAGCTAGGACACAACATCCATGGTCAAGTCTGACCGATGGAGGCCTCAGGAATCAGGGAACTGCTGGCCGGCATGGCTCAAAGACCAGAAGGGCCTATTCAGTGCCATCCAGCAATCAGTTGATTTAAAAATGTTTTTGTGCAGAAGTATAAAACTTTCGTTCATAAAAGGTTTAATCTTATTGCAGTCTGGGAGAGGACGTGAGGCTAATAACTTACAGCTTTTGGCTGACTGAGGAAAAGGGTGTTTGAAGAGGAAGACGTCAAGCCTGGCACCAAACTCATGGTTGACTGGATAGCAGTGCTTGTTAGCCTAGTAGAGAATTCTCTCACTACTGCATTTTTGCTCACTAAACTTCCCTAAGTCAGTGATTGCTTTTTCAAAATGTTCCATTTTCAAATAACTTTGCTTTAATGGAGTTCTGTGAAGAACCATTGACTACAGCAGTTTGTGGGGCAGATATACTGACACGTTGGCAAACAGCAGACTTCCTGTAATATTTCCCATCCACAGAATGGGTTATCACTGTCCGTTGACAATTTGCTTTTACTGTTGTGCACTATCTGAAGAAATGCGTCTGTTTTAAATATAATTTTTACAAGCTGACGATTTGAAATGTATGACATTGTAGGCATGACAATGACAGGACATGAATATATATACATGTATTTTGCGTGATTATATTACTGATATCCTTTATCTTTTTGCTATCTTGTATGTATGAGGACTGGGCCTCAGGCTGCAGTGTCACCTGTTCACAGCTGCCAGGAGAGAGGCCTCAGAACCAATGTGCTCCAGTAGGGGCAGTGTGGCACGGTGTCCAGGCTGGAGTCAGGGCTGCCTCCCCAGGCGTTCACTCGGCAGAAAGACAAGCTCTGTTGTGGTTGTCTGCAGACTTTGTTGGCATTGGATGACTTGAGTTTGGACTCTTTCATTTATTGGCTGTATCTCTCTGTCTTATACATGCTCTTTGTACTGTGTGTGATTGTTGGTGCTGTGTTTTGCAGCTTGACCCCAGAGAATGTTGTCTTGTTTGGCTGTATTCATGAGTATTCATGTATGGTTGAATGACTATTAAACTTCAATTGAATCAAATGTATTTTTGTACCTAGTGTTAATAGTGAAACACTCTGGTAGACATTTGGCACAGTGCCTAACATTCCTGAAAGATGAAGCGCTGTAAAAGTTGGTCTCTAAATATTGGTTGACATCCATTGACACAATTAGGTTACAACTGCATGATGGCTGCCTCTGTGGTAAAGAACCTGCTTATCATTCAAGAGAATTGGATTTGAGCCCAACTTCAGACAAACACAGCAAGTGGAGACCAGAGCACCAGCTGTGGCCCCTGTGATCTACAGGTACAGATAGTTCCACAGAATTGTAATGCATAGCCAAAAAACTTTGATCATAGGAGGAGTTGTTAATAATAACCTTGAGAAAGCAAAAGGAAAACAATCTCTTCACCCCTCGCACCAAAGGTAATTCAGACTGTTTTTTCCTATGAGGCACCATAAAGCTGAATGCAGTAGACATTAGATAATGCACGTTTTAAGAAATTGAATCCGTTTGAAGTACTTGCCAATTATTGGGAATCTAATGGTACATAAATTATTAAAATGAATATAATATTGTATTTATGATGTTACATGTTACAGACACACTAGTGTAGAAATTTTACTGCACAGTGCAATAAATTTATTTGCTGCTGTGAAGATGGCAAATTGATTGCAGTTCCACGGTACATGTGATGCTCCAAAACACATTGGTGCTTGGACATATGCAGTATCACCCCATGCCCTTCAACATGGGTGTGAGTGGCATTCACACAAGCCATTAGGGAATCCAAACCTTAATTTGCAGGTTGAGTTGGTGGTGAGGAAGGCAAATGCAATGTTTGCATTCATTTCAAGAGGATGAGAACATAGCAATAAGGATGTAGTTTTGAGGTTTTATAAAGCGCTAGTGAGGCTTCACTTGGAGTATTGTGAGCAGTTCTGGGCCTCTTATCCAAGAAAAGATGTGCTGACATTGGGGAGGGTTCAAAGTAGGTTCACCAAAATGACTCTGGGGTTGAAAGGCTCATCATGTGAGGAGCGTTTGATGGCTCTGGGCCTATACTCACTGGAATTCAGGAGAATAAACGGTGACCTCATTGAAACCTATCAAATATTGAAAAGCCTCAATGGAGTGGATATGGAAAGGATGTTTCCTATGATGTGAGAGTCTAAGATCAGAGGACACAGCCTCAGAATAGAGGGGTGTCCGTTTAGAACAGAGATGAAGAGGAACTTCTTTAGCCAGAGAGTGGTGAATCTGTGGGATTCATTGCCATAGGCAGCAGTGGAGGCCAGGTCATTATGTATATTTAAAGCAGAGGTTGATAGATTCTTGATTAGTCAAGGCATGATTGGATACGGGGAGAAGACAGGAGATTGGGGCTGAAAGGGAAAATGGATCAGCCATGATGAAAAGGCTGAGCAGACTTGATGGAACAAATGGCGTATTTCCACTCTTATATCTTATGGCCTTATGGTCACAGGTTGCCCATGCATTGACAATGAATATGAATACTGCCTCAGTACAGCTTAAAAAGAACCTTTTCAAAAAACAACACCCATGTTCCAACTACTCCTTTTAAGTTTGTAACTTCACATACTCCTCTTCACTACATTGGGGCTAAACCATATGAACGAAAGGCTTGTGCTCTTACACAAAAACAGTTCAGAATTAGAATCATGTTGCATATCACTGGCATAGCTCATAACATTTGTTAACTTTTCAGCAGCAGTACAATGCAAAACATAGTAATATAGAAAAAATTGTGAATTACAGGAAGTGTGTGTGTATATATATAAAATAGCTAAACTAAATAAGCAGTGCAAAAATAAAAATTAACATGTAGTGAGGTAGTGATCATGAATTCAATGCCCATTCTGAAATCGGACGGCAGAGATGATGCAACCATTGTTGGCAGAATCTCTGATGGTGACAAGAGGGCATACAGGTACAAGATACACCAGCTAGCTGAGTTGCATTTCAGCAACAAAATTGCACTCTGTGTCAGTAAAACCAAAGAGCTGATGGTGGACTTCAAAAAGGGTAACTCGCATAAGTCCTCGTGGAGGGTGAGCAATTTTAAGTTCCTGGGTGTTAATATCTCTGAGGATTTAATCAGGCCCCAAAATATTGATACAGCTATAAAGCAGGCAAGACAGTGGCTTGCAGAAAGGGGTGCATGTCTAAAGAATCACTGGATCCTCACATGTTGCTAATCTAACATGTTTTTCTTGTATGAAATCTTCCGGCAACCCTTTCTTTCATAAACTCCATTTCCAACCTAACGTTCACCCTCTTCTCAGTGGGGTAATTTACCAACAAGTGACTGGTGAGTCACAGGTATCCAGGTCCATTTCAAATGCTGAAGTTTATGATGTAAGTATATGTGACTATCCTCCTTCTCATTGGGTTTGGAGGCTTGTGTGCCTCAAGGCCTGGAGAGCTATGCTGGCTAGAGTCAGGGCCTTGTGCTTTGGCTCTTGGTAGGGTCACGTATCCAAATCAGTCAAAGGGTCGAGGCCAGTCTAAGAGTGGTCCACTGGTCCTCCAGGTTCCGATGTTTAGCCAAGGGCTAACAAACACTGACTGGTCAAAAAGATTCTTACAGAAACTGCTTCTATATCTGTGTGTGATGGTATGGACAGACAGAGATGGAGGACCTTCATTGCTGCCCTAAACACCAGCAGTGTAATGGGCAGAAAATAATTTGTGACTACCTTCCATTTTGTAACATGTCTCCTCCTGCATTTTCCAACTTATGCAATACTGACTTCATTTTGGCAAGCTCTAATGGCAGAATGTAATTACTCTGATATCCTACACATCTTTGTGATGTGGACGGAAGCAGAGAACTCTGAGGAATAGCACACAGGCACTGGAGAATGTACAAATTCCACACAGGTGGTGTAGTAGCAAAAAAATTGATCCAAAAATATTGATCCAAAATCGGAACAAAACAATTGCTGCCAGCCTGCTAATTCAGACAGAGTTGTTATACTTGTGTGACACGACCACAGCTCGGATTCCTTTTCCAATCATGTACTAGCAATTAACAAGCATTGTAAGACACTAAGATATAGGAACAGAATTAGGCCATTTGGCCCATCGAGACTGCTCTGTCATTTCATCATGGCTGATCCATTTTCCCTCTCAGCCCCAATCTCATGTCTGAGCATTATCTCAGCAGTCAGCAAAGACATGACCTCTGTGGTCCCAAGCCACAAACTGCCATGAAATGAGCATGAAAATCTAACTTATTCCCTTCACTTTTACCATGGCCCCTACTCATGTGAAGAGCTGCCTTAATAAACACACAACACAGAGTACATGCGTTGTACATATGGCACAGGACATGAGGACTGACCTCGGATCTCTGGAGTTGTGCTGCACCAACACTAACTGCAGCATCATTATGTTGTCCAACCTTTAGCATGTTGCCTTTTATGCTAAAGACATTACAAGATTCAAGATTCAAAGATTCAAAAAACTTTATTGTCATTCTAACCGTACATCAGCTCTGCAGGGCAGGTTGAGATAGCGTTTCTCAGGAGCACTGCAATCATAACATAACAAACGCAACACTGAATAATAAATATAACAATAGATAGTAAAACACAACAGCCACATGTCAGTTAAAATCAAGTTATAAGTGTCCAGTGCAAGTTAAAAGTGTCCAAGCAGAGTCAGGTAGAGCAGCGATTGAGCAGTCTGACTGCCTGTGGGAGGAAGCTGTTTAGTAGCCTTGTGGTTTTAGTTTTGATGCTCCTGTAACGTTTGCCTGATGGCAGAAGAACAAACAGTTCATGGAGAGGGTGTGAGGGGTCTTTAATGATGTACCGTGTCTTCTGGAAGCATCAATTCTGAAAGAGGTCTTGGACAGAAGGTAGGGAGACCACAATAACCAACCAACAGTTTAATGCAATAGCCTCTTTCTTCTTATGTACGGCTATTTGAGCAACAAGATCTTAAAGTTCTATGTTTAAGTTTGCAGATCCACTTGACAGTTTTGAATGAGTCTGAGTGTACAGATCCTGCACCATTATTAAAGAATCATTTGGGATAAGAAATGGTCTCTGGGGAGCCATAAACCTACTGGCAAAGACAGAGAACAAAGTGGGTCTTCTTCCACTTCCATATTCTGCTTGAGTATCATAGAACAGCCTTCTCCAGCTAGTTTGGAAACATCTTGGTCAATCAGGTTCCTGAGCAAAGTTAAAATCCAAGACTTTCATACCCAGGTCCTGTACCAGAACATTATTGGAGAGTTGGTGTTTATCCATGTACGGCACTTTTCATGAACAGTAGCTGAATATCAGAGGTATCTTCATCTTCAAATCACCGTTATGTGCTCAGAAATCTAGAAATTAAATTGGGATGAACAAGAAGAAAATTTCTGGTTTTAGTAGGAGTTACAGCTTACTATACTCCATAGCATCAAGAGGAAAGGGTGTAAGAGAGATTTTAGGTCAAATATCATTTATCTGAGGGAAATCTTGATCAATTTCTCATTAGGAGAACATTAGAAATGGGTTGACATGATCTTGAGCCTCAACACCATATTTTCACGTTAATTCTTCATTATTGTTTAAAAATTTATCTCACTCAGTTTTAAATGTACTGAATGGAATAAGCGATGGAAAATCATTAACGTACTCAAGATCTGAGTAATAAGAAGTTCCACATCATCTCTGACCTGGTGAAGTCTGGTAAAGTCACAACCTGAGAGTAGATCCCTTAACTCCAGAGTCCTGCTTCCTCCCAGATAAAGATAAAGGTCCATTAAATAACATTGCATGTGACACCAGTGGTTTGACAAGTACTATTCTAAGTTACTCGGCTTAATGGTAACCAGAGTAGTCTTGAATAAATCTGGCAAAAGTACTCCTCTAGTACAAACTTATAATCTTAGTAGAACACCTTATATTACATCAAATCCCTCCCCCTTCCTTTATTCCCCACTCAGACCTTTTACCTCTTCTCACCTGCCTATTCCTTCCCTCTGGGTCCCTTCCTCCTTCCTTTTCTCCTATGGTCCACTCTCCTCTCCTATCAGATGCCTTCTTCTCCAGCCCTTGACATTTCCCACCCACCTGGCTTCACCTACCACCTTCCAGCTATCTTCCTTCCCCTCCCCCCACTTTTTTTTTATTCTGTTGTCCTCCCCCTCCCTTCCCAGTCTTGAAAAAGCGCCTTGGCCTGAAAAGTCTACTGTTTATTCATCTCCATAGATAGTGCTGAGCTCTGCCAGCATTTTCTATGTGTTGCCTTGGACTTCCAGCATCTACAGAATTTCTCATCTTTATAATCTTGAATATTCTCTGTCTTGGATTCATGCTCCAAATTAAAGACCATTTCACATTCAAGGCCCTGACCTTGGAGGCATTACTGGAGATTCATCCCTTGCTTCTCTAACTTGGCCTGAAAGTCATATGATTGTAACTTCTTTGCATCCCTATTCTTTCATTAACCTGGCTGGTGTTATCCCTACCCCTGACCCATATCAGACACGGCAAATATCTCAGTATATTGCTTTCTTAATAGGAGCTCAAATTCAGTATATTGTGTAAGGTACTGCAGGAATTGAAATTGCGACCTATCATTTTGAAAGCACTGATCTCAGTTTCCAGATTCTAAACGAGTTTTTAAGAAATCAGTCAACAGGTGAGGTCATACATTTTCCTTCGGCACCAAAAGAAATTACCTTTAATACCATATATGAAAACAGAAGTTACAGATCCTGCTGATATTATAAGAAAATAGAACAACACAAAACAGGGACAGGCCCTGTAGCCCAACATCTCTGCACCAAGTATGATGCTAATCTAATTAATCCTGTAGGTCTGCACATACCTGTATCCATCTGTTCTTTGCATGTTCTTCCGGCTGTCTAAATAGCTCTTCAAAGTTCAAAGTACATTTATTTTCAAAGTATTATACATTATAGAACCTTGACTTTTGTCTTCTAACAGGCAGACACGAAACAAAGAAACCCAAAAGAACCTATTAAAAAAGGCCTGTTGAACACTGACTGTGCAGAGAGAGTAAAAACACATTATGTAGGCAATAACCATGAGCAGCTAGTGTTCTGAACTGCAGTCTGCAAAAGGAGTCCCATAGTTCAACACTGTTCAGCACAGAGTCATGAAGGAGCAATCTGGAGCAGCCTGTCCCTCGCCTCAGCTCCCAGCGCCCTGACCTTTTCAATCAGACCTGGCACCTAAATCTCCATCCAGGCATTGGGTTCAATCGCTCTGGGACCAGGACCTACCACCTCGATTCAGCCAGTTCGGCTCTGTTTTTAAACCTCTATCCAAACATTAAGTTCAGTTGTCCCGATCCACTCTGGTGCCTGAACCCCAATGCCTTGATTCAGCCCTGTGCTAAAGTCTCTGTCTAAACATCGAGTTCAGTCGCTTTAATAAGCTCCGGTGCCTGGAGCTCACCGCCTCGATTCGGCCTGTAACCAGCTCTCCGATTCTAAACAACACTAAAATTGAATGAACGTTGGGTCTTCCTCACCTCGCCTCGGTTCTGTCACATCGAATTGTCTTCAAGTCAAAGAGAAGATACTGACTATTATCTGTGAAGATCGTGCCAGAAAAAGTGTGATTAACTCAGTATTTAGTCATTTTCCTTATTTCGTAGGCCATCAGCCAGAAGTCTCCAAGGTTCACTAGCGCCATCTTAAACCAGAGATGTTAGGGAGGCACGGTAGTGTGGTGGTTAGCATGATGCTTTACAGTAGCAGTGACCCAGGTTCAATTCCTGCTGCCTCCTGTAAGGAGTTTGTCCATTCTCCCTGTGATCCCATGGGTTTCCTCTGGGTGCTCTGGTTTCCTCTCACAGGCCAAAGCTGTACTGTACTGGTTAGTAAGTTAATTATCACATAACTGGGCTAGGATTAAATTGGGGGATTGCCGGATGGCGCAGCTCAAATGACCAGAAGGATTTATTCCACATGGTATGTCAATAAATAATAAGCAATAAAAAATTGTCGTTCTCGTATCCACTTCTATCGCCTCCACTGGCATCAAGTTACAGGCAGCTGCCACGCTCTGGGCAACAATCTAGCCTCGCAAATCTCCTTTGAATATTCCCCCTCACCATAAACTTGTGCTGTCTAATACTTGACATTTCCACCTTTAGAAAGATACTCTGATTATCCATTCTATCTCCTTGTATTTTTGCATACTTATAACAGAATTCTATGAAAGGTGACGCAGAGCAAAAGACCAAAGCCCCTGCTGCAAAGAATTCTCCTTGCATTTGCAAACACCAGGCCAAATGTTTCTTTTAAGCTTTCTTGTGTAAAATTAATTTATCCTGAAATCAGCCAGGAATGACTCAGTGTGCATTCAATCTAAACGTGGGATAACAAACACCTTTATGTACGGTACTGTGCAAAATTCTTAGGCACATATATATAGCTCTGGTGCCTAAGATCTTTGAAAAGTACTATAGGAATTTTATGAATTGCACTGCAGTGGTGCTGCAAAAAAAACAAATTTCATGACATATGTGAGTGATGATAAACCTGATTCTGATATGGATCTCTATTGTGGACTGAGAGTGGGAAGGGGGCAGGGAGAGGGGAACCATGGTTGGGAAAAGAAGAAGGGAGAGGGGAGACAGCAGGAACTACCCGAGAGACATTCTGTAATGATCAATAAACCAATTGTTTTGTTTAAATGGCTTTGTCTGGTGTCTCAGGGCTGGGTGTGTTTGCACCCATGCCAACTCCCACCCCTGGTACTCTTTCTCTGCCACCTGTCACACACCTCTCGCACGGCACTCCACCCTAGCCATTCCCAACATCCTTTGTTCCCACCAGATTTACAAACTCCATGTTGACAAATAGAGTACTATACAAAAGTCTTAGGCACCCTAGCTATATCAGATTAGATTATGAGGAAACTCAGTCCTCGTTTATTGTCATTTAGAAATGGATGCATTAAAAAATGATACAATGTTCCTTCAGAATGATATCACAAGGAAACACAGGATAAACCAAGACTAAAACTGATAAATCCATGTAATTATAACATATAGTTACAACAGTGCAAAGCAATACCATAATTAGATAAAGAGCAGACCATGGGCACAGTAAAAAAAAGTTTCAAAGTCCCGATAGCCTCATCATCTCACGGAGGCGGCAGAAGGGAGAAACTCTCCCTGCCATGAACCTCCAAGCGCTGCCAACTTGCCGATGCAGCACCATTGGAAGCACCCGACCATAGCTGACTCTGTGTCCGTCTGAAAACTTCGAGCCTCCGACCAGCCCCTCCGACACAGCCTCTCCAAGCACCATCCTCTGCCAAGGGCTTCAACCCTGCCCCAGCCGCCGAGCAACAAGCAAAGCCGAGGACTCAGGACCTTCCCCTCCAGAGACTCTGGACCACACAGTAGCAGCAGCAGCGAAGCAGGCATTTCAGAGGTTTCACCAAATGTTCCTCCATGCTCTCACGTCCGCCTCCATCAAATCAGGATTGTGCACGGCACCCTACTTGACAAATAACAGATATTCATCTCCGGAGTGGCCGCTGCGAGCTGCGTCATGCCGCCGTCTTCTCCTTCCTTCTCATATATATATGTGCCTAAGAATTTTGCACAGTACTGTAGTTTAATTCACACTCACCCTATATTGATTTATGCCAGAATATTGTTGTTCTTTTCAAGGGCATGGTAAAGTATATATTATTCAAAATGTTTTATTGCAACCTAAGAGAAGCTCCTTTTCTAACAAATACTGTTTTGTGGTATATAAACAGAATTTTTTAAAGTTTCAAATATCTGTCATCTGCACTTTGATGTTCATTTACTGGGCAGTAGTTCCTACTTTCCTGGTACATGCTTCTAATAACATGAGATATGTTAATAATCTGTGGATTTATTCAAAACTATTTTATTTGATTGAAATGAATTCCAAAGTTTCTTATTTAAAATGTTTGGGGTAGCACGGTCATGTAGCGGTTAGTGCAAATCGATTTACAGAGCCAGTGACCTGGATTCAGTTCCGGTACCGTCTGTAAGGAGTTTGTCCATTCTCTTACTGACCACATGGGTTTCCTCTGGGTGCTCCAGTTTCCTCCCGTGAGGGGCATGGATAGAGAAATGCAGGCAGGCTTTTCCCACTGTGCTTGGGTGGGACTATAACTAGAGGTCATGGGTTAAGGGTGAAAGGTGAAAAGTTT
This sequence comes from Mobula birostris, assembly GCF_030028105.1. NCBI lineage: Eukaryota > Metazoa > Chordata > Chondrichthyes > Myliobatiformes > Myliobatidae > Mobula > Mobula birostris. The sequence continues at coordinate 10,276,770 of NC_092378.1, read as the reverse complement.
AATGACAGCATGAGAGGAAACTTCTTTGCTCAGCGGTTCATAAGAGAGTGGATCGAGCTGCCAGCACTAGTGGTGGATGTAAGCTTGATTTCAACATTTAAGAGACACTTGGATCGGTACATGGAAGGTCGGGGTATGGAGGGCTATGGTCTCATTGCAGACCGATGGGAGTAGGCAGTTTAAATGGCTCACCACAGACGAGATGGGCTAAAAGGCCCGTTTCCGTGCAGTACTTTTCTATGACCTTATGACTCTATTCCAAAAAACATAACGGGTTAAAAAAGTAATTGATCATAGACTGTAATTGGGCAGCACTGTCTCGTTAAACTGGAAGTGCCTGTTACCGTGTTGTATCTCTAAGTAAAAACAAAACACAAATTTAGAGAATTCTCATTACAATGATATATATATTTTTTTAAGTTTTGGTGTGTAAGATGAGGACTAACTGACATGCAAAGCTTAATGAGAAACAATTACTAACTATTCCCAATCCCTGATCTACAGATGGGTTCACAAAACTACAGCTTAGTATTTAAAAAAAAACAATTTATATTTTGTCACAATCAATACCAAGTGAGCGACCCTGTCAAATGGCTTTTATGAATCCACCCATTAAGATAATTGCCAGTTATAAGAATCAGTAATATTCCCCTCTCTGTCTGGAACACTGCAGGGTATAAGTTGGATAAGCGATGTATTTTGTGCCAGCACTGTTGCCACTAACTTCATTGCTTCAGCCTACGGGCTATTTGCTCAAGATATTTGCAACTTTGCGGCTCAGCTGTCATATCACCTCCGAGCATAAATGCATCAGTGGATGTCTCGCTGAAATGGCTCAACCTAATCATAGTCCACTGTGTGAAACATGCTGGTGTAAACTGGTTACAGTGCACCACTAGAGGTGAGAGCCCTATGTTCTGATTAATCTCTAGATTGCATATTCTCTGTGTCGAACATTGTGGAGGTGTCCAGGGCAATTCAGACACTCTCAATAAAATCATACATGCCGCGGCTCCATGACGGAAGCCTGTTCCTAGCAGATGGCAGTTTTAATGCTCCATTGCTAAGAGAACACTAAAAGATAAATAGCAAAACCTGAGGTAAATTGTGGACTGAGTGGGTCTGTTCCAGAGGTTTTTATTGGCAAGTAACAAGTTAGATTGACCTATATGGAGGTAAAAGTGCAAGGCAAGCAGTGCTTCACTGAGTTCCCTCGCTAGTGCTCTTATTAAAGGATGCAAATGACCCTTTATTATTTAAGCGAATATGACAAACAGCAAATCAAGCTGTAAGCTGCCTTTTGAAGCAGAATTCATTTGCCTATTACACAGCAACAACAGTGCTGTCTGCACATTAAGCTGGCTGACAATCTTTCTTTGCAGGGGCACTGATGAAATAAATATAATTAAATCAGGGATGATACAGATACACAAGGGCTTGGTTATTTCTTTTAAGATTTTCCAATGTAAAGGCTACTCGTAAAATTATGTCTTTTCAGTGAAATCATTAAGAAAACACACGGACAATCTAAAATCATGCTGTGCATCAAACAAGCATTTTTTTGTTTTTAATTATTTTAACAAAGAATTTCTTGAAGCAAACTGTAATATAGAACACCGATGCTTCTCAAAAAATAAGACCGTGGAGTCCTTTGTTCTTAAGTTTAAAAGACTGTACATTGTGACATAATTGGTTTGAGAGACAGAACAGAACATGGGAAGAACTCAATGTGTCAAGCAGCATCTTTGGATTCGCAAGGTGTTTGTCAATGTTTTGGGTTGAAACCCCGCATCAGAAGAGGCTCTCAATCAGGGCGGGTTCCTGAGGCAGGATCTTGACCAAAAACATCAGTGTACACCTTTTGCCTCCACGAATGCTGTTTGACCTGCTGAGTTCTTCCAGTGTCCTGTCTATGTTGTACTTGTTTAAAACATTTTTCGCGAAGTTGTAGATTTATCATCAATGAACTACAATTCAGGCGTCCTTTCTTACCTTGTCAAACCTGCCTCAAGGTCTCAGTTCATGTACCTGAAATAATTCTTTGTGGGTAATGTAGACCAATATAAGACTATAGGACTGTATGATATAGGAGCAGAATTAGGCCATTTGGCCCATCGAGTCTGCTCTGCCATTTCATCATGGCTGATCCATTTTTCCTCTCAGCCCCAATCACCTGCCTTCTCCCTGTATCCCTTCATGATCTAACTAATCAAGAATTTATCAACCTCTTCCTTAAATATTCCCAAAGACTTGACCTCCACAGCTGTCTGGTGCAATGAATTCCACAGATTCGCCACTATCTGGCTAAAGAAATTCCTCCTCATCTCCATTCTAAAAGGACGTCCCTCTATTCTGAGGCTGCGTTCTCGGGTCTTAGACTTCCCTACCATATCCCAGAGAGTTTTAAGAAGATACTAGACAAGTAAATAGCTAGATATATAGTCAACTCATGACAAAATAGTTGTTTAAATCTTTAATTATGACCGTCATGTAGTTGATGGCTATCTATTATTTTGAATACTCCCCAAAACACGTTTCATTCTTTGCAATCTTCATCGGGCTTATTTCTGCTCCTCCAACCCAATAGTTGACACATTGATAGCCAGGACAAATTGCTTTGTAGTTTTATATAAAACATCTATTTGACCATAGTAATTAGAGTGGTTTTGATTGTTACCTGCAATACCAAAAACAAGAAGTATCTGGGAAGAATTATCTGATAAGGACAGGGAGAAAGAATGGATACAATAAAGAGCTAACACAATTTAGCATATTACTCTCATCTACAATATGGATGGACTGGAATAACTGAACACCATCACTCAGCAATTAGCATTCTTTTTCAGTATAACACTATCTCTCCTTGCAAGAACGAGTCATCAGTTTCTAAGTTTTAAACAAAGAAGCCATCCTATTAACAAAGGGGGTGAAAACTTAAAATGACCCATTGTACTTGTACCTAGGAACAGATTTGACAATCGGTCTCATTGCTCCCCCCACCCCCCACCCCCACATCCAGGACATTTACCAGAAACACTATGTTCGCAGAGCCCTTAACATTATCAGCCCTAACCCTAACCTATGCAACCCACAATTGATTTTACCTCCTACAATCATGCGGAAGATGTACAAAGAACACAAATTATGCAAATTTATTCAAAACTAATGAATTTTTGATACTCACTGTAATAGAGTTATAGAAAACTACAGCACAGAAACAGGCCCTTTGGTCCATCTAGTCCTTGCCGAACTATATAACCTACTCCCATCGACCAGCACCGGGACCATAGCCCTTCATGTTCCTCCCATCATGTACCTCTCCAAACTTCTCTGAAGCATTGAAATCAAGATCACATGCACCACTTGCGCTGCCAGCTTGTTCCATACTCTCATCACCCTCTGAGTGAAGAAGTTTTCCCTCGTGTTCCCCTTTAGCATTTCATCTTGAAGTCGTTGATCTCTACAACACAGAAACTTGTCCTTCAGCTCAACGTATCTATGCCAACAGTTACCTTCTGACTGAGCTACTTTCACTTTCCTGCACTTGGTGCATATCCCTCTATATTAGTGGTTCCCAGCCTGGGGTCCATGAACCCCTTTTTTAATGGTCTTGGTCCATGGAATAAAAAGAGATTTGGAACCCCTGCACTAAAACTATCCTATCCATGTACCATATAACCATATAATAATTACAGCACAGAAACAGGCCATTTCGGCCCTTTAGTCCGTGCCGAACTCTTACTCTCACCTAGTCCCACCAACCTGCACTCAGCCCATAACCCTCCATTCCTTTCCTGTCCATATAGCCGTCCAATTTAATTTTAAATGACATCGAACCTGCCTCAACCACTTCTGCTGGAAGCTCGTTCTACACAGCTACCACTCTCTGAGTAAAGAAGTTCCCCTCATGTTACCCCTAAACTTTTGCCCTTTAACTCTCAACTCATGTCCTCTTGTTTGAATCTCCCCCACTCTCAATGAAAAAAGCCTATCCACGTTAACTCTGTCTATCCCCCTCATAATTTTAAATACCCCTATCAAGTTCCCCCTCAACCTTCTACGTTCCAAACAATAAAGACCCAACTTGTTCAAATGCCAAATGTCCTTCAAAATACCATAATCATATCCACCTCTACCACTTCCTCTGGCAGCTTGACACGTTTTTTTCTTTATGATCCTTTCAGCACAGGAAAGCATTGAGCCGGAGATATACAATGGCTGGCTAAACAATCTTCCTAACAAAGTGTCATGCAGTCATGCTTTAAATGTAGAGTTAACAAGCAACAGCCAGCTGCCGTAGATTTGACAACTCAAATTACAAAATTATAATGAAGACAAATAACACTCCAGACAAGGCCACGCACATTTTCATTCTGAGGTGAAACTACAAGCTATTCAAATGTTCTGCTGTTGCTAGGCAGCCATCAGCAGGTAAGGAAACATTTTTCCTCCATATTTACCATCATGTACTATTTCAAGATGAAAGACTACACTCAGTGGCCACTGCATTAGGTATGCTGTACACCTGCTTGTTAATGCAAATATCTAATCAGCCAATCATGTGGCTTGCAACTCAATGTATAAAAGCATGCAGACATGGTCAAGAGGTTCAGTTGTTGTCCAGTCCAAATGTCAGAATGGGGAAGAAGTGTGACCTAAGTGACTGTGGAATGATTGTTCCAGAACAGAGCTGGGGGAGCTAGACTCAGTGCAGACTGTGTTGCTGCCTGCTACAGAAAGGTGTCAGAATCTTAGTTTGCAGTGTAACTGGGAGTGGCTGTTGTGGGTGTTTCTCTTGCTTCTTGGACACCGGCAATGTAAAATACTACAAGTCCAGTACACTGGCTTATTGGTGACACCAACGGAGAAGGACGACCTCAGTTGTAGACAACAGGAGGCCTCATGCCTCTGGCTTGCCTGTTGCAGCAGTCCAGGAGAGGAGATGCCAGAGGCAGTGTGGCGTAGCTTCCATGCTGGATTGGTGGCTAGCCTCTCGCTGAAAGACAAACTGAATTGTGTGCATGTGTGCGTAGGTTCATTTGCAGACTGCTGAGAACTGATTGTCCTTGTCAACAACACCCATGCACCTTAATTTACAGGACAGGTGAACTTGGGCTGTAAATATATATTTTGTGTGACTCTAGATTTACTGCTATCGTAATTTCGTAATTATACTTGCTATATGTGTCTTGTGTTGTGTTTAACGATTGGTTGTATTCATAAACGGTTGAATGATAATTAAACTTGAACTTGTCTTTGGAATGTGGGAGGAAACTGGAGCACTGAGAAAAAAACAGTGTGGTCACAAGGAACACACAAGCTCCATATAGACAGGAAGAACTGAACCCGGGTCGCTGTCGCTGAACCCTGGTACGTTATTGTGCATGTTGTTCTCAGAGCAGTTAAGAAGACTGATGATAGGGAAATGAATGAATGATTCCAGCATCATCTCTGTTTAAAAAAGGGGAAAGACAATCATGAGCAATAATTAATGTAATGAATGCCTGTACAGTTGTGGGTCTGGTGCACTTAAACCTCCATCACTTGCGTTTGAGAGGCTGAAGATGGAGACTGTGTTGTTATTACCTTTACTACGAGAATTAGTCATTCAGAATAATAACAGTCCTCAATCACTCACAAAAAAAAATCGGTTTTATTTACCAAGCAATTAATTGATGAAGGAAGGAAACAAGCTTCTAATCTTAAAAATATTAGTGTTACTATGTACTGGCAACAATGAAAACATATTTAGAAATCAGAAAATACTTCAGTAAATAATTATTCTTTGCTAATAGAATTAGTTGGTTAATAATAACTCCATAGTAGATTTATCAGGTCTTAAATAAAATGTCCATTACACTGTCTCACATTCCATCATTTTATTATCATTTCTGTCCATGTTGGAAAATATTAGAAAGTTTTCTCCATTCTTCATAATAAGGCATACAAATAAGCCAGCTGTCTTAACTTCCATCAGCTGCCAAAGTTTGCAGACTAAACCAGTGAAGCCAGCATCAATGGAATCTTCATTGAAAAACACAGCGAAAGCAAAAAACATAATAACAGAAAGATGACATTTTATTGTATTGTCATCAAGCTCAGTTGTAATTTCATGGCAAAATACAAACAAAAATGATTTGAAAATGTACACAATTCTATTCATGTAAGTGTCATTTAAGAGCAAAATGCATAGCAGCTGCATTTGTACATTGCCTGATTAAGACCACAGCTTTGTGTGAAGTATTTTTATTTGTATTAAGTGTTGTGAGCAGCTTGGCTGTCTTTCTTTAAAGAAGCGCCTTCTTGCATTGAAGGTTCACTAGAATGAGTCCTGAGAAACTGACATTTATATTCACTAGTGTTTAGAAGATCAGGAGGGGATCTTGTAAAAACCTACAAAATTCTAACAGGAATTCACACCACTATTCTCAAGGACAGCTTCAATCCTACTGATGTCAGACTCTTGAATGAACCTCTCATATACAAAAAAGATAAACTCTTGACCTTCCAATCTATCTCATCATTATGACTGCACTTTATTTTTCTGCCTGCATTACAGTTTCTGTGTAACTGCAACATTATATTCTGAGTTTTGATTTTCTTTTCACTGTGCCGATGTAGTTATATATGGCAAAATCTTTGCAAATGGCATGCAAAACATCATCTCCTTACTATATCAGCTCCTGCCTGACAGGTGACTTGGATCCACTCCAATTTTCCTATTGGAGTAACAGGTCCATAGCAGATGCCAGCTCAGCTCATTGGCTGTTCACACAACCCTGGACAGCAAAGGTGCTTACATCAGGATGCTCTTTATCGATTACAGCTCTGCATTTAATACCATCTTATCCTCAAAACTAATCAATAAGCTTCAAGGCCTTGGCCTCAATACCTCCTTGAGATTCTGGACTTCCTCACTTGTAGATCCCTGTCAGTTCGGATTGGCAACAACATCTCCTCCGCAATCTCCATCAGCGCAGGTGCACCACAAGGCTGTGTGCTTCGCCCCCTGCTCTACTCACTTTACACCTATGACTGTGTGGCTAAGCACAGCGGCAACACCATATTTAAGTCTGACACCACTGTTGTGGGCTGTATCAATGGTGGTGATGAATCAACATACAGGAGGGAGTTAGAAAATTTGGCTGATTGTGTAATGACAACAACCTCTCAGTCCGTGTCAGCAAGACCAAGGAACTGATTGTCGACTCCAGGAGAGGGAAACCAGAGCATTTCTCATCAGAGAATCAGAGGTAGAAAAGGTTATCAACTGTAAATTCCTGGGAGTTGTTATTATAGACATAGACATAGACATACTTTATTGATCCCAAGGGAAATTGAGTTTCGTTACAGCTGCACCAACCAAGAATAGAGCATAAATATAGAAATACAAAACACCACAAACAATCAAACAACAATATGCAAACTATGCTAGATGGAAATAAGTCCAGGACCAGCCTATTGGCTCAGGGTGTCTCACCCTCCATGGGAGGAACTGCAAAGTTCGATGGCCACAGGCAGGAACAACCTCTCATGACGCCCAGTGTTGTATCTCGGTGGAATATGGCCGGAGTGCAACAGCAAAAAGTTCAATATCTGGTCTACAAACACATTTCTCGATCATAATATGACTAGGATTGCACCATCCGTTGTTAACCAGAACAGCAAGCCCCCAACTCCTTTACGCTTACTGCTCTCAGTGCACTTCCGGTCAGCCTGAACCGGGCTGAGAGGATATGCCCTGGACCCAGCATATAAATGCGTTTACAAAGAAATACAGCAGTGCCTCTACTTCCTTAGGAATCTGCAGAGAGTTGGCATGTGATCAAAAACTTTGACAAACTTCTATAGACGTGTAGTGTAGAGTGCATTGTCAGGCTGCATCACAGCCTGGTATGGAAACACCAAAGCCCTTGAATGCAAAATCCAACAAAAATAGTGGATTTGACCCAGTACATCACAGGTCAAACTTCCCAACCATTCAGCACATCTACACGAAACACTGTCATGGCATCCATCATCAGAGATCCTCACCACGCAAACCATATTCTCTTTTCACTGCTGCCGTCAGGTAGAAGGTATAAGAGCCTCAGGACTCACACCATTCATCGCACCTTCCCCCTCAACTCCCTGGGAAAAAGAGAGCTGGCTGGTCACTGTATCTACTGTATGCCTCTTATAAACCTATACATCTCTATTGTCCTCCTTCAATACAAAGAATATCCGCCATCAAATTTCTGAATGGACTTTGAACCCATGAACATTACCTCACTACTTTTTTGGACGACTTATTTAATTTAACTTTTTACCTTTTAATATATATATATACTTCTTACTGTAATACAGCTTTTATTATTATGTATTGCAACGTACTGCTGTCACATAACAACAAATTTCACGACACTTGCTGGTGATATTAAACCTGATTCTGATTCTAATTATGAGAAAAAGCCCTAGCTTAAGCATTCCATGTTCTCTAATCCAAGCAGCATCGTGGTAAATCTGGTAAAGATATATAGGGAGACAGTTTGATCAGGCTATTGAACATAAATGAATAGCTCTGCTCATACTTAACGGTGGAGCTTCCTTGAGGGGCCATCTATCTTACATCTGCTCTTTGTCTTCTATGTTTCCATGTTCTCTCTTTAGATAGTATGTTCATCATAATCTATTTTATTTTACAAGCCATGAAAACTAGCCAAAGTTTCAGATTAATTGCACTATTATTTGAAGATATTGAACTATGTCTCAGAAGTGGTTGGAAGTAGTTTGAATTGTTTTCCATTGTTTGAGCTTTCTTTACTTCAAGCTGTGCTCACATGCTGCTCAGAAGGACAGATCTAAGATTCAATTACCCATGCAAGCAACTAACCAGAAGCCCCAGAGCTTCTGTTGCGATTAGAATCTGACCTCTTATTAACACTATCAATGCTGTTTTCATTTTTCACTGAGGTGATAACGAACTGCATTGACAAGATGGCGCAACGGTTTCCTGAGGAGAAACTATCTAATTAATTTTGTGTATATAAAAATTAAATACTTAACCTAGAAGATATAGAAGATACAAGCTCCAGATTTTTCCCACTCTGTGCTGACAAGCTATAGGTAATGGAAGTAATTGCATTCATTCATGTCCAACTGCTCACCAAAACAAATACAATATTCTGTATACTGAAGGTATTTGATTTTGAAAATGTTAAGCATGCACATAAATTAATACTGCAACTTAAAATGTTTTTCGTTGACTTTAAAGGTAAAACAAAATCAACAGAAGCTTTGTAAAGTAACTGTCCATAATTCAGCACAGCATGGTTGCATAGCGACTAACATCGCTGTCTGTAAGGAGTTTGTATGTTCACACTGAGTCCTCGTGGGTTTCCTCTGGATGCTCCAGTTCCCTCCCACATTCCAAAGACATACTGGTTGGGAGGTTAATTGGTCATATGGGTCTTGGATCCACTCCAATTTGCCTATCAGCATAATATATTCATTTCATTGGCTCTTCATACAACCCTGGAACATCTGGACAGCAAAGGGAAATACATCATGATGTTCTTTATCAACTACAGCTCAGTATTCAATGCTATCATTCCCTCAGAACTAATCAATCAGCTTCAAGACTTTGGCCTCAATAACTCCTTGTGCAATTGGATCCTTGACTGCCTCTCTGCAGACCCCAGTCAGTTCGGATTGCCAACAATATCTCCTCCACAATCTCCATCAGCACAGGTGCACCACCTGCCTCTGTGCTTAGGCCCCTGCTCTATTCACTTTACAACTATGACTGTGTGGCTAAACACAGCTCCAATGTCATACTTAAGTTTACTGTGACACTACTGTCACTGGCTAAACCAAAGAAGGTGACAAATCAGCAAATAAGAACTAATTGAAAACCTGGCTGAGAGGTACCACAACAACAATGTCTCACTCGATGACAGCAAGACAAAGGAGTTGATTATTCACTTCAGGAGAAGGAGACCAGAGGTCCATGAGCCAATATTCATCAGAGGATCAGAGGTGGTGAGGATGAGCAACTTTAAACTCCTTGGTGTTATCATTCCAGAGGACCTGCCCTGATCCCAGCACGTAAATGAAATTACGAAGAAAGCACGGCAGCAATTGAACTTCTTTGGTAGTTTGTAAATATTCCGTATGACCTCTAATACTTTGACAAACTTCTACAGGTACGTGGCGGAGAGTATGTTGACTGGTTGCATCACACCTGGTATGGAAACACCAATGCCCATGAATGGAAACTCATACAAAAAGTTGTGGATGTGGCCCAGTCCATCACAGGTAAAGCCCTCTCTTTCAGTGAGTGCATCTGCATGGAACCCTGTCACAGGAAAGCAGCATCCTTCATCAGGGATCCCTACAAACGAGGCCATGCTCTTTTCTCACTGTTACTATCGGGAAGAAGATACCGGAGCCTCAGGACATGCATCACAAGTTCAGGAACAGTTGTTACCCTCAACCACCAGGCTCTTGAAGCAATGGGGATAACTTTATTTAGATCAGTTAGATTTTATTCCCTGTTTGCATTTTTCAATGGCTGAGAATGTTATGAAAGAAAAATGGTGTTGTCCACTATCTTCACCAAAAAAAAATAGCCAAATTAAGGTAAGTGGCTCCACAGGGCTAAAATTCTTCCAGGCACTTATAAAAAGTTTATTTTGTAGAGTCTTGCAGCATGGAAGGTCTGTCAGTGTCAAGTGTCTGTAATAATTCAATGAAGATGCCCCGTCACTGAACTGTTTCTACAGCCTATGGTCTCACTTTCAAAGACTCTTCGTTGCTTATTTACCTGTGCTGTATATAATGACATATATGTACGTTGATAATAAATTTACTTAGAATTTTGACCTTAATTTGGTAGCGAGGGCTTGTTGAGTCAGAAGGGCTGTTACTGTGTATCTCCAAATAAACTAAAGTAATCTGAGTACTGCATATATTAGTTATTGGCCTTTGTGATCCAAAATTCAGCTCCCTGACCTTCAGAAGTGGGAACAACAGAACTTCGTCCAACAGAGTGCAATGAAAAATGTTACAGCTGGTTTGGGAAAAAGCTGCAGTTTTTCACCATCAATCCCTGGTGCCCCACTTGCTTCCGATTACATGAGCGATTCGACAAGCCTGCTAACTCTCATTAGGGATGTGTGGCTGTTCCAGAAGAGCAGACAGCTTATTTTTATACATATTTTCAATTTGTCCAATAATTTTACGGTTTTAATATTTATATATTTCTCTTAAGAATTTAGGTGCTTATGCAGAATCTGAAATTTGACACGTTCGGAGGGCACATTAAACTATACCTACATTACACATGCATGGATCCAACTTCTTACTGAGTTCAATGATTACTGGCTACAGTGCTTCAGCCTGGAAATCATATTCTGGTCAGGATTCAACTTAGTGAATAAGAAACATTTTTCAAGTAGTGGACAGAGTATTGCTGTGTGTTGATGACCCCAAATTAAATGCTGGGCACCTTTCTGTGTGACTATTGTAGAAGGCATTTTGAACTGTGGGCTAATTATGGTGGAGGGATTACTATGCGAAGGATTAGTTTAGTGACCGGGTCAGGTTAGTAGATCAGTTAGATTTTATTCCCTGTTTGCATTTTTCAATGCCTGAGAATGTTACGAAAGAAAAATGGGGTTGTCCACTATCTTCACCAAAAAAAAAATAGCCAAATTAAGGTAAGTGGCTCCACAGGGCTAAAATTCTTCCAGGCACTTATAAAAAGTTTATTTTGTAGAGTCTTGCAGCATGGAAGGTCTGTCAGTGTCAAGTGTCTGTAATAATTCAATGAAGATCATGTGTTATTCACTGCAATGTACGTGTTGTTTTAAAGAGATAACTTGTTACTGCTTGTTATGCTGCTCGTGTTCGGGGCAGCACTGAAGGTCCTCCATCTCTGTATATCCTAGCACACAGATATAGAATGCTTCACTGCTGTTTCTGGAACAATTCTGTTGACCAATCAGGATTGTTAGCCTTGAGCTGAATCCCCAAACTTGGAGAACAAGCGGGCCATTCTTAATCTGGCCTCTACCTTTGACCTGTTTGGCATGGGTGACCCCGCCTGGAGTCAAAGCACAAGGCCCTGACTCCAGCCAACGCAACTCTCCGCATCATCAAGTCACACAAGTCTTCAAAACCTATGACGTTTGTGGTCCCCTTAGAGGTTTGAAGAGATACTAGTTCCATTAAACACCACTGCAAAGTTGACGTTTAGGAAGAAGGAAGTAAAACAAAGGTGGATCTGAATAACAAAGCTTCCACTAACAATTGTCCAGCATCTATTTGTTGGGTGTAATTGTTGCTTTCTGCTTGAGGTGGATATGAGGCTGTTTGTCCTCTTGGCACTCAGGAAGTACCTTGCAAAGTCAAGGTCAAGTTTATTGTCATATTACAGAAGCATGTGTGCTTGGGTGGCAATGATAAGCTTACCTCCATCTGCATCACAGGCACATGGCATCATATAAGCTGTATTTCCAAGTAAAATATAAATAGGCAAAATCAATCGGTTACAAGACAGAACTCAATTAGAACAAAAAAAAGTCAATTTATTGCAAAATGGTCATAGTTGAGCTGTAGGGTTTTGCTGGTTGGTTCAGGAATGAATAGTTAAAGGGACACTCACAACACGCTGGAGGAACTCAGCAGGTCGGGCAGCATCCGTGGAAACGATCATTCAACATTTCGGGCCAGAACCCTTCGCCAGGACTGAAGAGGGAAGGGGGCAGAGGCCCTATAAAGAAGGTGGGGGGAGGGTGGGAAGGAGAAGGCTGGTAGGTTCCAGGTGAAAACCAGTAAGGGGAAAGATAAAGGGGTGTGGGAGGGGAAGCAGGGAGGTGATAGGCAAGAAAGGTGAAGAAGGAATAGGGGAAAGCACAATGGGTAGTAGAGGGAAACGGAACCATGAGGGAGGTGATAGGCAGCTGGGGGAGAGGGAAAAGTGAAATAGGGATGAGGGAAGGGAGGGGGAGGGAATTACCGGAAGTTGGAGAATTCTATGTTCATACCAAGGGGCTGGAGTCTACCCAGACGGTATATGAGGTGATGCTCCTCCAATCTGAGTTTGACCTCATCATGGCAGTAGAGGAGGCCATGTATGGACATATCAGAATAGGAATGGGAAGCAGCCGGGAGATCCTGTCTGTTGTGGCGGACGGAGCGGAGGTGCTCGACGAAGCTGTCCCCCAATCTGCGTCGAGTTTCACCAATATCGAGGAGGCCGCACCGAGAGCACCGGATGCAATAGATGACCCCAACAGACTCACAAGTGAAGTGTTGCCTCACCTGGAAAGACTGTTTGGGGCCCTGAATGGTGGAAGGGAAATAGCTGTTCTTGAACTTGGTGGTATGGGACTTCAATCTTCTGTACCTCCTGCCCTGGCCAATGGTAACAGTGAAAAGATAGTATGGCCTGGTTGGTGGGTATCTTTGATGATGTACTGTATGTTGCTTTCTTCAGTCAGTGCCTCCTGTAAATACTACCAATGGTGGGGAGGGATGTCCCTGTGCTGTATTGGGCAGAGCCCACCACCCTCAGCAGCTTCCAATATTCCTCTGTACTTGTATTGCCATACTGCACTATGATTCAACCGATCAGGATACCTTCAGCAGTGCATGTGTTAGAGTGTTCTCAAATCAAATGAATTTTAATTATCATTCAACCATACAAAGATACAGCTGAATGAGCTCAGGTCAGAAACTTAATAAGTCAAATGTCCTTAACCCTTCCCTCTTCTTCTATTCCCCACTCTAGCCTCTTATTTTCTTCTCACCTGCCTATCTCATTTCCCTAGGTCCCCTCCTCCTTCTCTTTATCCTATGGTCCACTCTCCTCTCTTATCAGATTCCTTCCTCTCCAGCCCTCTATCTTTCCCACCCACCTGGCCTCACCTATCAGTTCTAGCCATCCCCCTTCTCCTGCCCACACCTTTTTATTCTGGCATCTTCACCCCTTTTCTCTCAGTCTTGAAGAAGCGTCTCGGCCCATAGATGCTGTCTAATTGAGTTCCTTCAGCATCTTGTGCGTTGCCTTGGATTTCCAGCATTTGCAGACTTTCTTGTGTCTTTTAGTAAGTCAGAGATGCCCAATGTGCTATGAAAACACCATAAATGTATGGAAGAAAGTTAAAGCATTTTTTCATTCCTTGGTCACCTTCATCTTCTAGTTCAGTTTATATACAGGGAAACAGCCAAACAAAACAACATTCCTCTAGACCGAGGTGGTCAACACATGTAGCTCACACAAATTTCACATAAAGTAATATTACCACTGGGAAGTTAACAACTAACAAGATGTACTTATGACACAAGTTAAAAAGTAAATTATATTCACTACTGGTGCTTCATAATTGATGAGACCTGGGTGGTGACAGGGTATTCAGCAGGCTTCTGGCCTGGGGGAAGCTAAAAGTTCTTGTCCTGATGCTATGGTACCTTCTGCCTGATGGTAGGAGGTCAAAGAAATTGCTTGACAGATGAGAGGGATCATTGACAATTCTGAGTGCCTGCGTATGCAACGCTCCTGATAAATATCTCTGATGGGTGGAATCGCATACACTGTTCAATGCTAAACGAACAACAATCCTCGCAATCCTTTGCAGGGTCTTGTGGTCAGATGCCTTGCAATTCCCGTACCGGAGGGTGAGGTGCAGCTGGGCAAAACAGTCTCTATGGTGCTTCTGTAAAGATTGGTTAGAATGAGGGGAAGGGGTTTGTGAGGGATCCTCACTTGCCTCAGTCTCCTCAGGAAGTGAAGATGCTGTTGTGCTTTTTTGACTAAAGGGGAGGTGTTGAGGGACCGGGTGAGATTGTACATTACATGTATTCCCAGAAACCTGGGGCTCCTAACTCTCACTGCAGAAAAGTTGTATATTTGCTATGAGGAGAGGTCAGCCTGCAACATTGTAAAGTCTACAATCATTTCTTTCATCTTGTCCACGTTGACACCTCTGGTTTAAATCCCTGAAGCCTGCATGACTGCATTTGATCAAAGCTTTACAGGCTGAGCTAGGAAACAGCTGCAGGCGTTCAGTCAAATCCCAGAAGAACGCCGGATTCTGGCACAATAAAAAAGGGCTCAGGGACTTGCTCCCATGGCCTCTTGTGCTCTGGGCACAGAGATCTCAGCACAGCACCACCTGAACAGAATATATTCACAGTACGAGTCTCTGGCATCCTCCAACTGATACTCCAAAAGCACATGGCCTGTCCAATTCATGAGCGGGTTTTGAGGTAAAACTTGCCACTGCTCGATCTGAGAAGCCTGTCTGTTTAAATGATGCAATGGACATTGTTCAAACAACCAGGCTTTCTCATGCGCAACAATACAATGCCATACATTATCTTCATTTCGCTGTGCTGAAGGTCAAGATTAAAATCAAACAGAAGTCTTAATTACAGTAACATCCACTTCAGAACAGACTATAATTTATAGCTTGGGCCTGCATAGGCATCACACTCTACATCCATTGTTTTCTGCAGTGTGGTTTGTGCTTCCCAACCTTTGCTCTGTCATGGACCAATGTCATTAATGTGCACCCCAGATTGTGAACCCCTGAAATTTAATACTGACATGGATTAGTCAGAACTGAAATTCTCTGGTATGAGGGTTGCTGGAAACAGAGATTATCACTGCATTTAATTAGTATCAGAATCAGAATTAGGTTTAATATCCCCGGCATGTGTTGTAAAATATGTTGTTATGTGGCAGCAGTACAATACAATCGATAATAACAGAGAAAATAAACTGTGCATTATAGTAAGTATAGCTATGTTTAAAAAGTAGTGCAAAAAATAGAAATAACAAAGTAGTGCGTAGTGAGGCAGCATTGTAAACTATTACCAGGTTGGGGACAAGAAAATGCTAACAGTCAAGGATCCTATTGGGTTCTGGGCAGTGAGAGCAGTTTCCTGATATTGCTGGGGCCAAAATATTAGTGCGAAAGAGTAGTAACTGCCCAGGGATCACTTCCTTGCGGATCAAAGGAAGGTGGGAGGATTCGCGTCTTGGATGGAGAGTTGTGAACCCTCATTATGTTAATGAGTCAGGGGATTGTAAAGATATGCTCTGTGGAAGATTTTGGGCTCGGAGCCTAGGCTGACCGGTGAGTTATGATTGGAGGGTTGAGGGCAGAGGGCGGGATCTGTGTGTGCGAGGGTGCAAATGGTAGGGAGGAAGTGTAGGAGAGTGGCCCAACCTAGTGTAGCTTTACCTGGAACTTTGGTCCAAGTCCTTGGTTCCCTGAATGTTGCTGCACAACATAAGAACATAAGAAATAGGAGCAGGAGGAGGCCATCTGGCCCACTGGGCCTGCTCCACCATTCAATAAGATCATGGCTGATCTGGCCATGGACTCATCTCCACCCACCTGCCTTTTCCCCATAACCCTTCATTCCCCTACTCTGCAAAAATCTGTCCAACCTTGTCTTAAATATATTTACTGAAGTATCCTCCACTGCTTTATTGGGCAGAGAATTCCACAGATTCACCACTCTCTGGGAAAAGAATTCCTCCTCATCTCCGTCCCAAATCTACTCCTCCAAATCTTGAAGCTGTGTCCCCTAATTCTAGTCTCATCTATCAGTGGCAACTTCTTTCCTGCCTCTATCTTATCTATCACTTTCATGATTTTATATGTTTCCGTAAGATCTCCTCTTTTTCTTCTGAATTCCAGTGAGTACAGTCCCTGGCAACTCAATCTCTCCTCATAGACTAAACCCCTCATCATCTCTAAAATCAACCTAGTGAACCACCTCTGCACTGTCTCCAAAGCCAGTATATCCTTCCTCAAGTAAGGAGAGCAGAACTGCACACAGTACTCCAGATGTGGCCTCACTAGTACCCTGTAGAGTTGCAGCCTGACCTCCCTGCTTTTAAATTCAATCCCTCTAGCAAGGAAGGCTAACTTTCCATTTGCTTTCTTGATAGCCTGATATACCTGCAAACCAACTGTTTATGATTCATGCATTAGCACTCCCAAGTAGCTTTGCACAGCAGCATGCTGCGATTTTCTACCACTTAATTAATAACTGCTCTTTCACGAGTTGATAGGGAGGTAAAGAAGGCAGATGGCATGCTTCACTTTATCAGTCAATGCACTGAGTTCAAGAGCCAGGAAGCTATGTTGCAAATGTATTAGGCACTGGTAAGGCCACATCTAAGGTATTGTATTCAGCTCTGGTCACCACATTATAGGAATGATGTGAAGGCTTCAGAGAGGATGCAGAAGACTATAAGACATGGGAGCAGAATTAGGCCATTCAGCCCTTCAAGTCTGCTCCGCTATTCCATATGGCTGATCCTGGATCACACTCGACCCCATACGTCTGGCTTCTCGCCATATCCTTTGATGCCCTGACCAATCAGGAAACTTAAATTCCACTTAGAGTATACCCACTGACTTGGCCTCCACCACAGTCTGAGGCAGAACATTCCACAGATTCATTACTCTCTGGCTAAAAAAATTTCCTCCTTACCTCTGTTCTAAAAGGTCATCCCTCAGTTTTGAAACTGTGCTCCCACCGAAGGAAACCCCCTCTCAACATCCACCTTATCTAGTACTTTTAATATTTGGTAGGTTTCAATGAGATCCCCCACATTTGTCTAAATTCCAGTGAGTACAGGCCCAAAGCTGCCAAACACTCCTCGTATGTTAATCCCTTTATTCCTGGAATCGTGCTTGTGAACCTCCCCTGGCCCCTCTCCAACAACAACACATCCTTTCTGAGATATGAGACCCAAAACTGTTGACAATACTCCAAGTGCAGTCTGACTAGTGTCAGCATTAACCTCAGCATTATCTCTTTGCTTTTATATCCTATTCCCCTTGAGTATTCTTTACCACAGACTCAACCTATAAATTAACCTTCATGGAGTCCTGCACAAGGACTGCTAAGTCCCTCTGCACCTCTGATGTTTGTATTTTCTCCCCAGTTAGATAAGAGTCTGCACTTTTGTTCATTTTACCAAAATGTATTATCATATATTTCCCACACTGCATTCCATCTGCCATGTTTTTGACCATTCTTCCAATTTATCTAAGTCTTCCCGCAAATGTATTGCTTCTTCAGCACTACCTACCCCTCCACCTATATTCGTATCATCTGCAAACTTAACTACAAGGCCATCAATTCCATTATCCAAATCATTGAAAAACAGTGTGAAAGTAGCAGTATCAATACTGAGCCCTGAGGAACACCACTAGTCACTGGCAGCCAACCAGAAAAGGCCCCCTTTATTCCCACACGCTGCCTCCTGCCTGTCAGCCATTCCTCTATCCATGCCAGTATCTTGCCTGTAACTCCACAGGATTTTATCTTGTTCAACAGCCTGATGTCTGGCACCATATCTAATGCCTTCTGAAAATCCAAGTAAATGACATCCACTGCATTTTCTTTGTCCACCTTGCTTGCTACTTCCATGAAGAACTCTAATAGATTAGTCAGGCAATATTTCCCTTCACGGAAACCATGCTTACTTTGACTTATTTTATCATTAGTTTCCAAGTACCCCAAAATCTCATCCTTAATAATAGACTCCAA
This sequence comes from Mobula birostris, assembly GCF_030028105.1. Taxonomy (NCBI): domain Eukaryota; kingdom Metazoa; phylum Chordata; class Chondrichthyes; order Myliobatiformes; family Myliobatidae; genus Mobula; species Mobula birostris. The sequence goes on along the minus strand of NC_092378.1, from coordinate 10,258,209 downwards.
CACTTCTCCAACCACTTAGGTTAGGCTAACTGGACTATAATTTTCTTTCTTTTGCCCTCCTCCCTTCTTAAAGAGTGGAGTGACATTTCCAGTCCTCCAGGGCCATGCCAAGAATCAGGTGATTCTTGAAGGATCATGACCAATGCATCGGTTATCTCTTCAGCAACCTCCCTCAGGAGTCTGGGATGTAGTCCACCTAGTCCAAGTGACTTATCCACCTTAAGATGTTTGAGTTTGCCTAGCACTTTTTCCTTTGTAATAGCAATGGCACTCACCCCTGCTCCCTGACGCTCACAGACCTCTGGCACACTGCTAATGTCTTCCACAGTGAAGGATGATGCAAAATACCCATTAGGTTCATCTGCCCTTTCTTTGTTCCCCATTACTACCTCACCAGCATCATTTTCCAATGGTCCAATATCAACTCTCACCTCCCTTTTACTCTTTATATAACTGAAAAAAACTTGGTTGTATCTAGCTTTATATTATAGGCTAGCTTGCCCTCATATTTCATCTTTTCCCTTCTTATAGCTTTTTTAGATGTCTTTTGTTGGGTTTTAACAGCTTCCTTATCATCGAACTTCCCATTCACTTTTGCTACCTTGTATGCCCTTTCCTTGGTTTTGTTGCAGTCCTTAACTTCCCTTGTCAGCCATGGTTGCCTACCCCTGCCATTTTATAACTTCTTCTGTGGGACATATCTATCCTGTTCCTAGTGAGCTATTCCCAGGAACTTCAGCCATCTCTGTTCTGTCATCGTCCCTGCCAGTATCCTCCTCCAATCCACCTGGGAAAGCTCCTCTCTCATGCCTCTGTAGTTCCCTTTATTCCATTGTGACACTGATACATGTGATTTAAGCTTCTCTCTCTCAAATTGCAGTATGAGTTCAATCATATTATGATCACTGCCTCATAAGGGTTCCTTTGCATTAAGTTCCCTAATAAGATCTGGGTTTTTACACAACACCCAATCTAAGCCTTTCCCCCAGTAGTTTCAAGCAGAAGCTGGATGTGGAGTAGTGAATTCATAGCTCTGAAAAACATAAGGGTGCACAGAGACAAAGAAGGCCTCCCTGCCTCCACTGTCAGGGAGTTGGACCTGCTAAGGCAGTTTGAGTGGTTTGGCCACCCCAATATTGTCAGGCTGCCTGATATGTGGGCCACCGTGAGAGCAGGTCGAGAAACCAAGGTCACCCTGGTGTTTCAGCATGTTGACCAGAATTTGAAAAGCTACCTGGAGAAGGCCCCAGCGGCTGGACTGCCCTCAGAGATGATATAGGATCAAATGAGGCAGTTGCTGAATGGCCTGCAGAAGAGGTTTGCCAGGATATTGCCTGGATTGGGGAGCACATGTCATAAAGGTGTTTGGACAAACTTAGGTTGCAGAGAATCAGATTCAGGCTTAATATCACTGGCATATGTTGTGAAAAATACATAACAAAAATTGTAAATTACAGTAAGTATATATATATATAGTTTAAAAGTTAAATTAAGCAAGTAGTGCAAAAAGAGAAAAAAAAGTAGTTGGGCGGTGTTCATGGGTTCAATGTTCGTTCAGAAATCTGAAAGCAGGGGTGGGGCTGTGGTGGGTGAAGAAGCTGTTGCTGAATCACTGAGTGTGTACTTTCAGGCTCCTGTACCTCCTCCCTGATGGTAGCAATGAGAAGAGGCTGAGGGGAGAGAGAGACATGATAGAAGTTTGCAAGATCATGGAAGATGTATACAGAGCGGTGGACGGCATCTTTTTCACAGGGTCAAAACGTCTCCCACTGGAGGGCATGCATTTAAGATGAGATGGGGGTAAGTTCAAAGGAGATGTGCAGGGCACTTCTGTTTTGCACGGAGTGGTGGGTGACTGGAATGCCCTTCTGTTGCTGCTGGTGGACCCAAATATGAAAGAGGCATTAAAGGGGCTCTTAGAGAGGCTGTTAGAATGTACAGAGAATGGAAGGGCGTGGTTCATGTGCAGGCAGAAAGAATTCGTGTAATGAGAGATTATTAGCTTAATTATCACAATGATACTGTGGGTCTACTAGCCAGTTCTTGCACTGTACAGTAGTGTTTTTTGTCCCACGTTCTGTTTTAAGTTTACTTGCTTTCAGTAGCTCAGCGTTGGCTGTTCCTCGGAGCAACGTGCACTGTTTTCCTGATAAATGCTTCAGAAATAACTTGGCGTGTGAACTGATTTCAGCTGATGTGAGTAAGTGTGCAAAGCTGATTCACAGTCAGGAATGTTTCTGATGCATCGGAATTTCTTGCCCACGCACTGGATTATCTGCTTTTCATTTAAAGTAGGAGAGAGAGAACAAAGATTTCATGAAAAAAAAATTTTCAGGTTGTTTCTGGATTAGTTGCAATTGAGGTTATGTTCTTGGCATTTTGATAATGTACAAGATAATTGGCTGCAAACTTAAAATTCCATAATAATGGCTTTTCAGAAAAAAATTTTAAAGACTGTAATTCTCTCCAGTAATAATCGCAAGAGTAGTCCTTGTTATTTATTTTTAAGACATCTAATTGAATACTTGTTTAAAGACTAAAACAAAGATCATCCCTGTGAATAATGAAAAACCTTGGTATTAGCATTTTAATTCTGAGATATTGGAAATAAAATCATAAATGCCAAATGCACTCAGTGGCCACTTTGTAGGTATATCTGTAGGCCTGCTCTAATCAGCCAATCATGCGGCAGAAACTCAATACCTAAAAGCATGCAGAGGTTCAGTTGTGTACCAGAAGGGGAGTTTTTTCAGTATCTTAGATAACAGCTGATCTCCTAGGATTTTCACGTACAACAATCTCTAGAGTTCACAGAGAATGGTGCAAAAGCAAATATAGCATCAGTGAGCGGCAGTTCTGTGGGTGCAAATGCCTTGTTAATGGCAGAGGTCAGACGAGAATGACCATTCTGATCCAAGTTGGTTCAAATCACCATGTGCTACAACAGTGGTGTGTAGAAAAACATTTCTGAATGCACGACACGTTGAATCTACAATAACAGAAGACAACAGAGTACGGGAGGAAAGTAATAAAGTGGCCACTGGGTGTATCTTTCTGAAAGACTGGATCTGTGACAACATACAGGCCAAAGGAACAAAAGTGCTGGCTTTAGATAACTAATGATGCAGCTTGATGCCTTTCTCATAACTCTAGCATATCCTATACACACTATTGAATCTGAAGTAAAGAAATAGCGGATGAATGAAATAAGGCAAAAATTTTTGGCAGAAGTTCATTTTGGTAGAATTAAGTTGCTGCAGGGCAACTCTTTAGCACTTACTGTGACGCAGAACTATGAATGATTGAAGCAGTTTATACACAGAAATGAAAATGTTACATATTTCTGCCTGCGGACTTGGAATTCTCCATGCTCAAAACATATTGGATTTTATTAGGCATCATAACATGATTCAAAAAATCGACTTGAAGGGCATTGCTCAGGTCTGATTGGCTGAGATTATGTTTGGCTATATCAATAGCAATTAACCCGTAACACCTTTGACTGACATCTAAACAGCTTTGTAAGCCTGAAACCAGTTTGGAGAGGAATTTCAGATAAATAAATGAATTAAATATTTATTTCTGTGATGACATCAATTCAACTTTTAGTTTCCATTAATTTTAAGGCTGACGTTTTCATATAGTAGTCCACTTTTTTAGGAGCATAAGATATAGGAGCAGAATTAGGCCATTTGGCCCATTGAGTCTGCTCTCCCATGTTATCATGGCTGATCCATTTTCCCTCTCAGCCCCAGTCTCCTGCCTTCTCCTCGTGTCCCTTCATGTCTTGACTGATCAAGAATCTATCAACCTCTGTCTTAAACATTCCCAATGCTTTGACCTCCACAGCTGCCTGTGGCAACAAATTTCACAGATTCACCACTCTCTGGCTAAAGAAATTTCTCCTCATCTCCATTCCAAAAGGTTGTCCCTCTACTTTCATGTTCTGTCCTCTGGTCTTAGACTCTCGCATCATAAGAAACATCCTTTCTGTGTCCAGTCTGTTGAGGTCTTTCAACATTCAATAGGTTTCACTGGGGTCCCCTCCATTCTTCTGAATTCCAGTGAGTAGAATCCCAGAACCATCATATGCTCCTCATGTGACAAGCTTTTCAATCCTGGAATCATTTCCGTGAAATTCCTTTGAACCCTCTCCAATGTCAGCACACCCTTTCTTAGATAAGGGGCCCAAAACTGATCACAAAATTCCAATTGAGGCCTCAAGAGTGTTTTATAACATTACATCCTTACTTTTATATTCTAATCCTCTTGAAATGAATGCTAACATTGTACTTGCCTTATAAAGGCTTATTAACTAGAAACAGTTTTCTAAATTAACAAATCTATTGCACATATATTGAAAATATGAATAATGATTGAGAGGTAACCACTCACTTTTTAACTAGTTAATATGATTTAACTATGACATTGCTAAACTATCAATTATATCTATATAGATATACATACGTCCAGATGTAGGTCAATGGGACTAGACAGCATATCAGTAAATGGGCTGAAGGGCCATTTCTGTTCTATGACTCCTTGTCGTGTCGTGACTAGGCTGATAATAGAAGGGCACATTTTGATCAACCAGTGAAAATGTTCACATTTGATTGTATCCTCCTAACCTACCGTGAGCTTTGCATGACTCACCATTACCTTAACAGTAAGTTCTGGCCCACTATTTCAATGAGCTGCAAATAAAAGATAAATAGTATTTGTACCACTCAAGTTCCAAGCAATGACCACTTCAAGATAAAGAAGTTCTAACCATCTCCCTTTCAATGGCATTGCCACTATGATCAAAACCACAAACAGTATTGCTGACCATTAATTGAACTGCAACAGCCATGTCAACAGAACCGTATGAATGCATGAACAATTCATAGGCTGGGTATTCTGTGTCGGTGATTCATTTGACTCCCTGAAATGCAGCCACCATCTATAAGGCACAGATCAGGAGCAGAATTAAATAGCCTCTTCTTGCCTGGATGAATGTAGTTTCAGTGAAAGTTAAGAAGTGCAGTACCACCAGACATGGACTTGCCCCATCCTAACCATTCATTACAAACACTACAGATGCATTTTAACTCCAGGCTGTAGCTTCTACAAAATATATTGCAGCAAATCTTGGTTCAAGCACCAAGCCTGTGACCTCCATCACAATGAAGGACAAGAGAAACACGTACAAATTGCTGGAGGATCTCAGCAGGTCAGGCAGCATCTATGGAGGGGAATAAACAGACCATAAGACCATAAGACAAGGCTGCAGAATTAGGCCATTTGGCCCAGTGAGCTGGCTCTACCATTCCACCAAGGCTGATTTATTATCCTTCCCAACCCCATTCTCCTGCCTTCTCCCTGTAACCTTTGACATCCTAACTAATCAAGAACTTATCAAGCTCCTCTTCAAATATACACAATGATTTGGCCTCTACAATCAACCGTGGCAATGAATTCTTCTGCATAGGTAAAGACATTCCTCTTCAACTCTGTTCTAAATGGACGTACGTCTGCTCTAAGGCTGTACCCTCTGATCCCAGACTCAATACCGGGACACCACCAGTCACCCGCAGCCAAACAGAAAAGGTCCCCTTTATTCCCAAAGTTTGGCTCTTGCCAGGCAGCCAATCTTCTATCCATGCTAGTATCTTTACTATAATACCACGGACTCTATTACACAGCCTCATATGCAGCACCAGCACCTGGTCAAAGGCCTTCTGAAAACCCAAGTAAACAAAATCCACTGACTCTCTTTTGTCTGTTATTTCCTCAAGCAGTCAATATTTTGGTTGAGATCCTTCATCAGGACTCCCTCTATAGATGCTGCCTGACCTACTGAGTTCCTTCAGCATTTCATATGTGTTAATCTGGAGTTCCAGCGTCTGCAGAATCTGCGCTACTGACAAGAGATGCAGGCACTTGGAAATTCCGCTTGATACAAGTTCTTTTACAAGTCACACATCTTTTTAAATATATCACTGCTCTTTTATTAGTGAGTCTAAATACTGAAACTTTTCAGTCAATAGCATGAAACACAGCTGAAGGAAAGCAGCATCCATCATCAGGGACCCCCACCACCCAGGCCATGCTCTCTTCTCACTGCTGTCATCAGGATGAAACTACAGGAGCCTGAGGACTCACACCACAAAGTTCAGGAACAGTTACTACTCCTCAACTATCAGGCTCTTGAACCAAATGGAATAACTTCACTTGCCCAGTCATTCCCAGTCTTGCAACCAATGGACTCACTTTCAAGGACTCTTCACCTCACGTTCTTAATATTTATTCCTTATTTAGAACATAGAACATAGGAATCTACAGCACATTACAGGCGATTCAGTCTACAATGTTGAGACGACCATGTAATCTACTCTAGAAACTGCCTAGAATTTCCCCACCGGCCCTCTGTTTTTCTCTGAACTCCATGTACCTATCTAAAAGTCTCTTAAAAGAGCCCATTGTATCCACCTCCACCAACATCACCAGCAGTGTATTCCACTCTCTGTGTGAAAAAGTTACTCTTAACATCCCCTCGTACCTACTTCCAAGAATCTTAAAACTATGCCCCCTCACGTTAGTCATTTCAGCCCTGGGGAAAAGCCTCTGGCTAGCCACACGATCAATGCACCTCTATCAGGTCACCTCTCATCCTCCGTTGCTCCAAGGAGAAAAGGCCATTTATTTATTAATATCTTAATACTTTATTTTTGTATTTGCACAGCTTGTTGTCTTCTGCACTTTGGTTGAATACCCAAGTTGGGCAGCCTTTCATTGATTCTGTTATGGTTATTATTTTATAGATAAGCATGCCCACAAGAAAGCTCATCTTCGGGCAGTATTTGGTGACACATATATACTTTAATAATAAATTTACTCTGAATGTTGTTGTTGTGCCTTAACCAGAAGGACTGGATGGACCTAGGAAGGTGGCTCATTCTCACGTTTTCAAGGGTAGTTAGGAATGGACAATAAATACTGGTCTTGCTTTTTATGCCCACATCCATAAAGTGAATAAAAAGACTGATCTTGCATGCAGTGCATTGGCAAGGTACTTTGATAATTGATTTTAAGGATAAAATTATATATCTGCATCGCTCAATGCCTCTTTCAGTTTAGTCTTTGTTCCAAAAATACTCTAAAGTACTGTAGGTTTCTGCATTGCTTATCAAATTAGAAATAACTGTTTTTCTTCATAGGTCCTTTTTCAAACCCATGAAAGACTGTAGCATGCCTTCTACACAGTCCCTATGCTCTGCATTCAATACATCCCCTCCAGCAGAGACTTAATATATCTGATTTGTCAATGTCATCACCACTGTTAATCTCTTCACAAACCACGTCAACTTTGAAGTCTGAAAATGATTCATTCTACAATGAATTTGCAGTTTGAAGTTACTAGCTAGGGACAGAAATTCATTTAAAAATAATAGAGAGGCTGAATTTGCTTTCAATTTAGATGTCGAAGGAATGAAGTGCATTTTTTTAAGAAAAATTGATATGATTGTCCAATTTTCTTTGGAGAGTCAATGTTATCAGCAAAACTATTCTAATAATGAATGAATTGCTTTCAAAACAGAAAATACTGATTTGTTCAACATTCAAAAATGTTATATAGTTTGTAACAAATCATTCTTACAGAAACGTGCTGAAGACTTTTTAAAGGATTAACATGTTGTGATATTGGAGAATAAAGTGATCTAGATTTGAAATAAACAATGCCTAGATTGTCAGACAGCTTACTCATATCTCTAGAGTACTGACATTAAATTTAGAATTTAAATGTGGAATATGTTTTTCCAGTGCAAATTCAATCTGAATTTTAAAACTGTGCCAAAAGCTCTGCTAGAGGGTTGTTATGCTGTCTCGGAGAACTGAGTCCTAATCCCATTTTTGAATGCTATATCGTAAGTTTTCTTCTTGAGTTTAGAAGGAAGATTATAACCATTTTTTCCATGTCCTGCAAAGGTGAGAAAGAATTTGAACTCAACATGGTCCTTTGCTGGTACCAAATACATGTTTTTTATTCAAAATATAGTGTTGAAAGCAACAGTGGAAATGCATCATGTTATCCATTTTAAGAAGGAATGGTACCTGTGGGGCATAATATGGATATTCAGAAATATTTAAGATGTCTTATTTAGCATTGACTCACTAGCTGCATGCCTCCCAGACATTCCTCCTTCAAGTAACAGGGTAGAATCTAATAATTCCTTCATGTCCCAGAAGGTGTGCTATGGTGAAATTGTGCAGAATGCTATTGAGAGTTTTGAGGGAGGCCCCAGCAACCAAATTTTGCTGTGAGGCTATAGACCATTGTGGAGCTGGAGGTGGAGGCCACGCTGGTTACGGATCTTGGATTCTGATGAAGAGCCTCCAACCTGAAGTGTTAACTCAGGTTCACTTGCTACAGATGCTGAGTACTTCCAGAATTTTCAGTTTTTATTTTGGATTTCCGGTAACTGCAGCCTTCTTCTTTAATTATTTTAAATTTTGGTGGGATAATAAGGGCAATAAGATTAAGCATTAAGTATGCAGACTAAAACCAATACATAGTGTACAAGATATGCTGTTATCATTGCCATTCGATGTTGCACCAAAGCTTCCCTGCTCTTCCACTTTACAGCCCTTATAAGTAAGACTGAATTCCAATATCCTACTGAATTATATGCTGTATTGGATGCTTATTATTTGCTTCATATACTGTAAATCATAAACCCCTATTACCATAATATTTTGTAGTTTCATTCTATTTATATAATAATTTGTTTTTCTTTTCTCCTTCCAAAGTGGATAATCTCACATATTCCCACATTATTCTTCATCTGATAACTTTTGGCCTTCTCATTTAGCCTATCTAAATTTCTTTGAAGCTCTTTGTGTCCTCCTCACAGCATACTAACCCACCTATTTTCATCATCAGCAAAAATGGCTGGAGTGACTTTCATCACTGAACCCATTAATGGTTAATTACTGAATGATCGAAGCCTCAGCAGCCCACTGACTACAAAATATCTGTCCAAAAGTAACCATTAATCCCAACTCTGTTTCTTTGCAGTTAGCCAATCATCTGTGCACAATAATATATTCTCCCCAATTTCATCCTGATCTTATGCTGTAATCTTTGATGTGGCACCTCATTGCTTGCTTTAAGAAACCCTAAAACCTTACATCTACCCGTTCACTTTTATCTGACTTGTTTGTTACATTCTTAATGGATTCTACATAATTTGTCAGACAAAATTTCCTTTTGTAAAACCTTGATAACTTTGTTTCATCATCTTATGAAATTACAGAATTCAGTATTTTCCCATTAACAGATGTTAAGCTAATTCACCTCTACGTTTCTGCTTTCTGTCACTCTCCTTTCTGGAACATAGGTGTGCATTCACAACACTCCCCACCCACTGCGATCTCTCCTGAATCCAAGGAATTTGAGTGGATTGCAATCAACACATCCACTATCCCTGTACTCTGAAGCAAATAGGAGAAAAAGGAGTGGTGGGCAGGATCAAGGTGGGGGAGGGGGAATGACAGAGGTGAAATAAACTACCTGTAATTATATACAATCTAATTACAGTGATGAAAATCAAAATCAGAATCAGAATTAGCTTTAATATCACCAGCATATATCGAGAAATATGTTATGTGGTAGCAGTACGTTGCTGTAAATAATAATGAAAATTCCAAATTACAGTAAGTATCTATTTTTTAAAAGTTAATTGAAATAAGTAGTGCAAAACCAGAAAACAAAAAGTAGTGAGGTAGTGCTCATGGGTTCAATGTCCATTCAGAAATCTGATGGCAGAGGGGAAGAAGCTGTTCCTGAATCACTGAGTGTGTGTCTTCAGGCTCCAGTACCTTCTCTCTGATGATAGTAATGAGAAGAGGGTATGTCCCGGGTGAGGGGGGTCCTTAATGATGGATGCTGCCTTTCTGAGGCATTGCTCCTCGAAGATATGCAGGATTGAAAGAAACTGCATTTGCTGGATGTCTGATATAAAAATGAAAAATGCTGAAAAAGCTCAGCAGGTTGGACAGGATCTGTGGAAACAGAAAAAGTTAATGTTTCAAATCTAGGTCCCTTTATCCGATGAAGGGTCCCCCAGCTGAATGATTAATTGTTATTCACTCTAAAGACGCCGTCAAACCCTCTGAATATTATTGTTTTCATGATTTCAATGAAAATTAAAGTCAGACTGGGTGTATAGCTGGAGATATAAAAGGCTGCAGATGCTGAAATGTGGACAGAAATCTGCTGAAGGAAATCAATGGGTCAGGCAATATCTATAGAGAGGAATAGACAGTTGACATTCTGGGCGGTGACTCTTTATGTGGAATTCATGTACAATTTATGGCCAATCCACAGAAGCCAATTTTCGATCACAGTGGATACTAACAGGGCCACACTATATTTATTCAGATACAGTGTTGAATAGACCCTTCAGGCCATCAAGCTACACTGCACAGCAACCCTGATTTGACACTATCCTTATGACGAGACAATTTACAACAGCAATTAACCTCCCAACTGGAATGACTTTGGACTTAGGGAGGAAACTGGAGCACCCAGTTGGGAGAACATACAATCTCCTTACAGGCAGCTTTGGGAATTGAATGTAGGTCACCTGTACCATAAAGCATTCTGCTAACCACTACGCTGCCATGCTGCTCCTGTTTAACACCTTATGATTTCTGGTTTATTTTTATTGCATATGGCAGAGCGGGTTAGTAAGGCATCTATCACATGTCCAAGATATTAGCATCAGCTGCATAATCAGTGTACAACCTCAAAATTATGCTGACTCAGTGGGACTGCCTTGTCTACAAAGAGCTCAATATTTTTATAAATAAATTGGCCCATCAATTAAAAGGAATCATATTACCAAATTCATTGGGTTATATTGTGTAGCAATGCGTTTTGCCATATGCTTAGAACCATCATCATTTTGACAAGTAATACAATTTTCCTTTGATAAGATGAATGCTTGTGTCTAATGTGCTTCAACTTAACAATGTATAAAGTGCACAATAAAGTACCTCTACATCTATCTATATCTTTCTTAGTGGAATTTTATTACAATGTTCATGTTCATTACTGGTGTCATCTCCAATTTGATACTCGGTCCATTTTAAAATAGAAGGGAAGTTGCTTTATTAAGGCAGAGCGTGGGTAGAAGTTAATAAAATAGCATGCAAAAATATGTGCAAATTTTATCAACTTGTCATCAGTAATAAAGATAAACGGTGTGTGGGGAAATTCACTATCTGTAAATCTTATAATCCTTTCCTCGACTTTCTGCAGATACAGAAACTGCTGAAGTATCACAAGCAAAGCCCATTCAATCTTGTATAGAATACAATGAAACCATGAAGTACGTATGCCCGGTGAAATAAAAATATTTAGTTTTGCCAGCAGGATTTGGATTTTTAATTGAACTATCTTAGCATGTATGAGCGAATTCACATGAGGCATAAAAATGGGTTTGGGAATCAAACACTTACATAGCACAGCTGCTCAAAGCCTCAAAGGTTCATTTCAGTATCAGAGAATGTATAAAGTATACTGTGGTAAACCATATATATATATATATATATATATATATATGTGTGTGTGTGTGTGTGTTGTAACTGGGTTACCTGTCTGGACACACCCCTCTGTTGACTGCTCCTGTGGCTCCTCCCACAGACCCCTGAATAAAGGTGATTGTGTCACTGCTCCTCCCACAGTCCCGGACAGACATACACAATGGACGTGGATCCATTTTACTGTTAATAAAAGCCTTTCAGTATTTACTCTACTTCCAGTCTTTTGGAGTAATTGATAGTGCATCATATACAACCTGAAATTCTTACTCTTCGCTGACATACATGAAGCAAGAAGCTCCATAGAGTGGATGATAGAACATCAAAGCCCCGAAGCACCTCCCACGCACCCACCCACCCCACTGTTTGCGTCGGAATGTGCGTTTCATCCATTCAGATAAGAAGCACTACAAATAATGGAAATCTGAAGGAGGTCTAAAAGTGCTGACACTGCACAGCAGGGCCATTAGCACCTGAAAGAGAATAGGTCAATATTTCATGAACAACCTTCATTAGAAGCATCATCAGTTCAGATAAAAGTTACGATTGAAATGGCATTCAAGCTTTTTCCCCATATAGAACGATTGACCTGTTGTGCCTTGTTAGCACTTTCTTGGTCATTCTGCTCAACTGATGCATATTTCCTCGAGGATTTATGTTTTGGATTCATTCAAAGGTGTGCCTGAAAAGCAAAGCAGTTTGAATATAAACTGAATATATCACAGGTAAAGCTCTCCCAACCACTGAGCACACCTACATGAACCATTATCATTGAAAAGCAGCAGCCATCATCAGAACCTTCGCCTCCCAGGCTAAGCTTTTTACTCACTGCTGCCATCAGGTAGAAGGTACAAGAGCCTCTGGACTCACTCCACCAGGTTCAGGAACAGTTACTGCCCTTCAACCATCAGGCTCCTAAACAAAAGAAAATAACTAAACTCACTTGTCCATCCATTGAGATGTTCTCACAACCAATGATCTCACTTTAAGGACCCTTTATCTTGTTATTTCATGCTCTCGATATTTATTGCTATTTATCTATATTTGCATTGAAAACAGTTTGTTGTCTTCTGCACTCTGGTTGATCTTTCATTGATCCTGTTATGTTGCTAGTCTACAGATTTGCTGAGTATGCCCACAGAAAAATGAATCTCACGTGTCTGTGGTGACATATATGTATTCTGATAATAAAATTTACCTTGAACTTTGACATGTAAAAGCAATGAAAAATGTCCGCTCTACCCACTGAGCATGTAGACAGGAGTCTTCGTGTCTATGATCGGTAGTTCATACTGTCTTATGTGGCCTTGTACAATGAAATGTTAACTGGGAAAACTAGCATAAACTATTTCTTTTGAAATATTTCATTTTTCCTTAAAGAGATTTAGGGAATAGTTGGAGAGAAGCTACAAAAGAGAAATGCTGTTTACCATCAAAACTATAACCGTCTATATAACCACAATAATTCAAAGAGATCTATTTTCGATCAAGAAGACGTGAACTTCATTCATCTCTACCTTTTGATCTCCCATTACAAATCCCTATCCATCCTTCTGAAGTGAAAGGTCAATTGAATCTTCCATGACAGTCCACCTCGCCTCAAGCTATAGTATCCAAGTCAGGCAAAGTTCCTTTCTTTAAAATAAGAATCAGAAATGTTCATATCAATATCTGAGAACTGTTACCATAGAAACTAGACAAAGCTCATTTGATTCCATTCTCATCCTTATAAGGAAATTATCCTTTGAGGCTGAAAAATTGCAAGGGAGCAAAGCACATTTTATTCGTTTAGGCCAGGGAGTAACAGACAGCATGAATTTGCAGCTTCCCACATTGTAGTTACCTACAAATAGTTTCAGTCTAAAGTGATATCTGAAGCATGCACATACCTATAGTGCGCATCGCACTGACAACAGGTTAGTGAGAGGTTAATTTAAGTGCTTCTAACCAATAGTTCCAAGAGGTTATACACCTTCAAGTATTCATTCAGGTATATCGTAAACTCAGTGAGGGATTTCGTCTTCATCACTCTTTAAGGTTGCAGGTTCAAAATCATCACTACGTTGAGTGAAACAACTTCTTGTAAAACTCTCCTGTAATCATTCCATTAACTAATCTGTACATCACCCCCACTGATCTTCCTCACCGTCACAACTTGGTTACTGATCTAGCTGCTCATCAAAACAAAACATGACAGTGGCTGCATTTCATTAGGAGTTTTAGGAGATTAGGTATATCAACAAGGACACTTGCAAGTGTCTACGGATGTACATTGGAGAGATTCTAACTGGCCGCAACACCACCTGGTATGGGAGGGTTAATGCACAGGACTGAAAGCAGCTGCAGACAGGTGTGAACTCAGCAAGTTCATTATGGGCACTGGCCTCTGTAGCATCCAGGACATCTTCAAGGAGCAATGCCTAAAAAAGGCAGCATCCATCATCAAGGATCCCCATCACCTAGGACATGCTGTCTGCTCATTGCTATCCTCAGGAAGAAGGTACAGCAGCCTGAAGACACACATTTATGATTCAGGAACAGTTTCTTCCCCTCTGTCATCAGATTTCTGAATGGACATTGAACCCATGAACACTGCCTCTACTTTTTTCTTACACTTAATTTAACTATTTTATATATATACATACTTACTGTAATTCACAGTTTTTATTATTATGTATTGCATTCTACTGCTGCCTCAAAAACAACAAATTTCATGACATATGCCAGTGTTATTAAAGCTGATTCTGATTCTGACTTCTGGTCATCTCATTGCTGAAAGGGATTTGGAGATTTATGATGGGGTTGCTAGGAATGGAGTATGTAAGTTGTGAAGAATGTTTAGAGAAACTGGGACAATCTTCTGCAGAACAGAAAGGGGAGGCAGAGGGGAGAACAACTGAGAAGCTGAAAATCACACAGTGTTAATTTAAAATATTAGGGAAAAGAATGAGAGGGGAAGTGAAGACAATGTCTTTTCAAACGGAACCTGAGGATATTGGAATTTGGAACTCATTGCTTGGTTGGGTGGTAGAGTATGTAGTAAGATGGCAGCACGCTCAGATGTAGCGACTTTTATGGGACTAACCAAAGGTGTTATTGTCTTTTTTAAACTTATTTTTTATGATTGCAAAACCTTGCTGAATATTAAGAACTTAAAGCACTGCATGTCTACCCCATCAGTGAGTTGCTTGCTGGCAAAGAAACTGAAGGAGCTGGACTTGGTGTGGACCTTGTTGCTGTCTGCAGCAGAGAAGTGTTGGAGTTAGTGCATGAAGGTAGTGTGCAGTCTAACAGCCAGTGATTGGCTTAGTCACTTTTCTTATGATTGCAAGACTCTGTTGGATTTTGGTAATGTGGAATGCTGCAAGCCCATTTCACTGGTTTATTGCAAACTGCAGGGGGAGCTGTGAGACTTCAACTGTAGCAAGGACTAGGCATCAAGCCATGGTGCCTTCTGTTTACAGCCACCCAGGAGAGAGGGAGTCGGAGTCAGTGCTGAAAGCAATGTGGCACAGTGCCCATGCTAGTGGCATCAGTGCCTCCCTCCAGTGTTCATTCAGCAGAAGAAAAACTGAATTGTGCTCGACTGCCAACTGCTGCAACATTCATGGAGACAGGGACTTGGACTATATTTTTCGTGTGACTGTGTTTTACTGCTATCTTCTATGAGCTATGTGTGCCTCTTGCTGTGTGTAACTGGTGATGTTGTGTTTTGCACCTTGGCCTTGGAGTAACGCTGTTTTGTTTGGCTGTATTCATGAGCATTTATGTATGGTTGAACCACAAGTCAACTTGAACTAGGAACTAGAGGCAGAAGCCACCAATTCATGCTTCTGAAGAGCTGTCAATCGAGATGAGGCCCTTTTGTAACATATAACACATATGCTGAACTTTGAAGTAGCCTCAAACCTGTACAATTAATTTGCTACTGACATGTTCACTTTGTTATCCACTGCCATTCCAGTGAATTATATATCTCCTACATGGATTTATGATTTTTCTCTTTTTGACATGCTGTTCCTCCAATTTATTATTTATCCTCACTTGATCCTTCCTCTCCATTCTGCTCACAGTTTATGGAGCATAGGCTGCAAACAACTCACTGAGCTTTCAGTGGAATTGACCCCTCACACCCACTTGAAGTTCCATTCCATTCAATTTCCCAGTCCTACAGAAGCCTTCTGAGAAGACAATTAAGGCAGGATTCATGAGCAACGGTAAGATCAGTTTTTACTAAAACCTAGAATAAAAAAAGTTAACAAACACAGAGACAAACTCAAAATAATTCCAGAACAAGTCAGAAAGTCATTTTGTTTCCTTCCCCTGTCAAATTTGGTTTCAATTGAGCAGGGGTTTCTAGAATGCCTATGAGATGGGTTTTTAGATCCCACAGGGGACCAGCTATTCTGGATTGGGTGTTGTGCAATGAAGTGGAATTGATTAGACAGCTTAAGGTCGAGGAATTTTTATGGACAAGTGATCATAATATGATAGTATTCACCCAAATATTTGAGGATAAGAAGCTAAAATCAGACCTATCAATATTAAAGTGGAGTAAAGAGAATTACAGAGGCATGGGAGATGAGCTGGCTAAAATTCATTAGAAAAGAACATTGGCAGGGATAATGGCAAAGCAGCAATGGCTGGAATTTCTGGGAGCAATTTGGAAGGAGCAGGGTATACACATCCCAAAGAGGAAGAAGTTGTTGCAAGGACGTGGCTGGGGACGAACCCAAGTGCAGGACACAGATGCTGAGGCAGAGTCGTTAGGCATAGTCCCTCCGTGAATGGGGAGTCAATATCCAGGAGACAACGTGACGCTAGAACTGACAGATCTCAGGAATAGGAAGCAAGGTTTACTCTCACAAGAGTCTACCAATGACCTGGCAAAGTTGTGTAGTGAGGCCATCATACTTATTTCACAGTCTTTGATGCAAACCAGGTGTACCATAATTGAGTAAGCTAGCAGCAATTGGAAATCTAATATTTGTAATTAGGGTATAACCAGGGAGCAAGGAGCGTTAAAGGGGAACAACCAAACAGAACCATGACAGAAGTATTCTAAAGGTAGGATGACACAACCGTGACTAACAAGAGAAATTAAAACCAACATAAAAGCCAAAGAGAGGGCATAAAATGGAGCAAAAATTAGTGGGAAGCCAGAGGATTGTGAAGCTTTTAAAAACCACCAGAGGACAACTGAAAAGGTCATAAAGAAGGAAAAGATAGTATACGAAGGTAAGCCAACCAATAACATTAAAGAGAATATCAAAATTTCGTCAGATACATAAAGTGTAAAAGAGAGGTAAGAGGATATTGGACCACTGGAGAGGTAGTACTGGGGGACAAAGAAATTGCATACAAACTGAATAAGTATTTTACATCAGTCTTCACTGTAGAAGACACTAGAAGTATGCCAGAGGTTCACAGTGTCAAGGGGATGAAGTGTGTGAAGTTGCCATTATTAGGGAGAAGGTGCTTGAGAAACTGAAAGGTCTAAAGGTAAATAATTCACCTGGACCTGAAGGTACTCACACCACAGGGTTCTGAAAGCAGTAGCCCAAGAGATTGTGGGGGCATTAGAAATGATCTTTCAGGAGTCAATTGACTTTGGCATGGTTCTGGAGGAATGAAAAATTGCAAATATCACATCACTCTTCAAGAAGGAAACAGAAGAAAGGAAATTATAGGCCCATTAGTCCAACCTCAGTGATTAAGAAGTTGTTAGTATCGCAGGCACAAGAAAATCTGCAAGGGAAGGGAGAGGGGGTGGAGGTGAAGTAAAGAGCTGGGATGTAGATTGGAGAAAGACATAAAGGACTGGAGAAGGAGGAATCTGATAGGAAAGTACAGAAGACCATGGAAGAAAGGGAATGGGGAGGAGCAGCAGAGGGAGGTGAAGGGCAGGTAAGGAGATAAGGTGAGAGGGGGAAGTGGGAATCGAGAATGGTGAAGGGGAGGGTTGTAATTATCAGAAGTTCAAGAAATTGAGGTTTATGTCATCAGGTTGGAACTGCCCAGACAGAATATAAGATGTTCTTCCAACCTGAGTGCGGCCTCATCATGGCATTAGAGGAAATCATGGAATAACATGTCAGAATAGCAATGGGAAGTGGAATAGAAATGGCTGGCCACTGGAAAATCCTGATTTTAATGGCGAACAGAGCATGGGTGCTCAATGAAGCAGTCTCCCAATCTACGTTCGGTCTCACCAATATACAGGAGGCCACACCAGAAGCACCAGATGCAGTAGATGACCCCAACAGACTCACAGATGAAGTGTTACCTCACCTGGAAGAACTGTATTGGGCCCTGAATGATATTGAGGGAGGAGGTGTAGGGGCAATTGTTCTGCTTGCAAGGATAAGTTGCAGGAGGGAGATAAGTGGGGATGGAGGAGTGGACAAGGAAGTCACATAGGGAGTGATCCCTGTGGACAGCAGAATGTTGGGGGTGGAGAGGTTAAGCTGTGCTTATTGGTGGGATCCCACTGGAAATGGCACAAGTTACAGAAAATAATGTGTTGGATGTGGTGACATGGGATGGCAGATGAGGACAAGAGGAACCCTATTACTAGTATGGCTGACAGAGGATGGGCTGAGGGCAGATGTACACGAAATGGAAAAGATGCAGGTGAGGGCAGCATTGAAGGTGGAGGATGGGAAGCCCCTTTCTTTAAAGGAGGAGATCTAAGATTTTCTGGAATGAAAAGCCTCATTCTGAGAGAAAATGCACTGGAAACCGAGAAACAGAGAAAAAGGAATGGCGTATTCACAAGTGACAGGGTGAAAGAAGCATAGTCCAGATAGCTGTGAGAGCTGGTGGATTTATGAAAATATCAGTAGACAGACCGTCTCCAGAGATCGAGTCAGAGAAATCGCTTACTGAGGATGTAGTTTCTTCCTTCCTTCAGTTAGTCCTGACGAAGGGTCTCAGCCTGAAACATCGACTGCACCTTTTCCTAGAGATGCTGCCTGGCCTGCTGCGTTCACCAGCAACTTTGATGTAGTTTCAGGGTACTTGGAGGTACATGATAAAATACATCGTTGGCAGCATGGTTTCCTCAAGGGAAAAGCTTTCCTGTCAAATGTGTTAGAATTCTTTGAAGAAATACTAAGCAGGATAGACAAAGGAGAATTGGTAGATGTTGTACACTTCAATTTTCAGAAGTCCTTTGACAAGGTACCACAGAGAAGGTTGCTTAGCAAGTTAAGAGCCCTTGGTATTACAGGAAGATACTAGCATGGATAAAGTATTGGGTCATTAGCAGGAGACAAAGAGTAGAAATAAAAGGAACCTTTTTTGGTTGCCTACCCGTGACTAGTGTGTTCCACAGGTATCTGTGTTGGGACCATTTCATTTTAATTATATGTCAATGACTTGGATGATGGAGTTGATGGCTTTGTGGTCAAGGTTGTGGACGATATGAAGATAGGTGGTGAGGCAAGTAGTTTTGAGGAAGTAGGCTACAGAAGAACTTAGAACAATTAAGAGATTAGGTAAAGAAGTGGCAGATGAAATATAGTGTCAGAAAGTGTATGGTCATGCACTTTGGTAGGAAATAAAAGGGTTGATTATTTTCTAAATGGAGAGAAGATTCAAAAATCTGAGATGAAAAGGGACTTGGGAGTTTTCCTGTAGGGTTCCCTAAAGGTTAATTTGCTGGTTGAGTCTGTGGTGAGGAAGGCAAATGCAATATTAGCATTCATTTTGAGAGGACAAGAATATAAAAGCAAGGATGTAATGCCAAGACTTTATAAAACATTGGTGAGTTATCACTTGGAGTATTGTGAGCAGTTCTGGGCTCCTTATGTAAGAAAGGATGTATTGTCATTGAAGAGGGTTCAAAGGAGTTCATGAAAACATTTCTGGGATTGAAAGGCTTGTTATATGAAGAGTCTTTGATGGCTCTGAGCTTGTACTCACTGGAATTCAGAAGAATGAGGGGTGATCTCATTGAAACCTATTGAACGATGAATGTGCTGAGGTCTAAGACCAGAAGTCACAGCCTCAGAATAGTGAAGTGTCTTTTTAGAATGGTGATGACATGCAATTCCTTTAGCCAGAGAGTGGTGAATTATGTGGAATTTGTTGTCACAAACGGCTGTGAAGGCCGAGTCACTGTGTATATTTAAGGCAGAAGATGATAGATTCTTGATTAATCAGGGCATGAAGGGACATGGCGGGGGGGGGGGGGGGGGTACAGGAATTGGGATTGAGAGGGAAATGGATCAGCCATGATGAAATGGCAGAGCAGACATAATGGTTAAATGGCCCAATTCTGTTCCCATATCTACGGCTTTCTGTTCTTATAGTCCCTGTAATGTAACATCATCATTTATGTAAAATTGATTCCCATCAGTGGTATGGTCAGGCTATCTTAAGGCTTTGAGAGGCTTACAGCAACTTCATTTACAAGAGGATATCATGTGGTCCAACAAACCTTTCAGTTAGCTGATCTGTGCTAACCACCATACTCTTCAACGTCAGTAACAGCAGCAGTTTTGCCTTCAATCCACATTCAGAATAATTTGTGCACAAAGGGAAAAATTTGGGATCATCGCGTTCATGCTGGTTCTTTATTGAGTAATATTTTTCAATCCCTTCAACACACCTTTCCTACAGCTCTGAAAATTAGTTTTCATCAAATGCCTACCCATTTGGCTTTCAAAAATGCTGATTGTTTCCATCATGCTGATCTTGACAACTCACTTTGTAAAAATAATTCTCCTCAGAATTCTTCTTTTGCTTTTTCCTGTAACAATATCCTTCATCTGAAATAATTCACCTTGAAATCACATTTTTTGAGCTTCAAATCCTGTCTGTATAATTTTTAGTTATTGATTATATGTGTTATTTCTAAATACTATTTGAACTGAAGGGTTTGTACCATTTCAGAGACAGTTAATAGCTCAGGACATAGCCATGTGTCCGTGATTCGATAGAGGCCAGACAAGATAAGGACGGTAGATTTCCTTCATTAACGAACATCAGTAGTTTCATGGTTTCACCACCACCTAATCAGACATTTCTCAATTTATTGCCAACATGATGTCTTCTGTGATAATGTCATTGACAACATAAAAGCATGCTATAAAAATTTGCAGTCTATATTTACAATTTACAAAATCTCATTAAAATGCTTTTCACAACACATCTGCCTTGGAGGTATCTGAGCTTGTGTCTCCAGCCTTCAGAACTTGCTGGTCCAATGGCATAACCACTATGTTATTGGAACACATTGTCTCTGAGAATCATTGTAGTAATCAATTTTGTTCATTCCCTGAATACTTCTGAAAACTTCCTTGAAGTTTTTACAAGTTCCTTGTTTTCTACTAAAAGTGGAACTGATATTGGATGGGAAAGATACTTTGTCTCCATTGCAATGATCGATGAGGCTCAGAATTGCATTCATTTTTTCTCTGTAAAATATACAACCACTGTTGTACAACCTTCATTTTGAGATATAATCTACTGACTCATCCTTTGTAATTAGCCAATATACATTGTTCAGGAATGAACTATAAAAATCTGCAGATGCTGGAAATCCAAATCAACACACTCAAAATGCTGGAGGAACTCCGCAGGCTAGGTAAAAGAGTAAACAGTCAACGTTTCGGGCCTAAACCCTTAAAGAAAGAGAAGAAGTCAGAGTAAAATGTGGGGGAGGGGAGGAAGAAGTACAAAATTGTAGGTGATAGGTGAAACTGGGAGGGTGAGGTGTTGAATTATAGAGCTGGGAAGTAGATTGCTGAGAGAGATAAAGGGCTGGAGAAGGGAGAATCTGATAGGAGAGGACAGAAGACCATGGAAGAAAGGGAAGGAAGAGTAGCAGAGAGAGGTGACGGACAGGTAAGGAGGTAAGGTGAGAGAGGAAAACAGGAATGGGGAATGATGATGGAGGTGGGGGGCACTTACTGGAAGTTTGAGAAATCGATGTTCATGCCATTAAGTTGGAGGCTACCTCATGTTAGTGCAAAAGATTAAAGGATTTGATGCACAAGTTCAGCCCAGAATAAAACAAGTTCCTGCAATCTTTTATGTTACTTTAATAAACGTAACACTGAAAACTCCATGATCTCCCATAATTCTGGTCTCATCACAGTCCTATCAATTTACCAAGTGGAGATTCCATTTGGACAGAGGTTCCTAAGCTGGGGTCCATGGACCTCTCGGTTAATGGTAGGGGTCCATGGTGTCAAAAAAGGTTGCAAACCCCTGTCTTAGGAGTATTTTAGATATAAGGAAATAAATAGCCTTTATTTTTTAATGTAGAAATAAGTAACAGACCATTCTACACCAATGTCATCACTTAATGAACCTGTACCTATATCTTTGCATTGTAGGGGAACTAAGGGTTATGGAGAAAAGGCAGGTAAGTGGTAATGAGTCCATGGCCAGATCAGCCATGATCTTATTGAATGGCGGAGCAGGCTCGATGGGCCAGATGGCCTACTCCTGCTCCTATTTCTTATGTTCTTGCACCTTTTTGTGATGCAGAGGTACACCCCAGGACGTGCTGGGACATATCATCAGTGATGTAACCTGGGGTCATCGTGTGATTCGGGTCTTTCAACATCAGGCACCCTCACTCAGGCGACCCAGCCAGGGTTGATCAGGCCCTGGGTTGTGTCCCAGCAGTACTGGTGCACGGGTCACACCTCTTGATCCATAGGCATCCAGAGGCTCTCTCAGTAGCCTCCTGATTGTTATAACCACAAATATATTTCCAATATTATTCCTTGGTCACACTCTCAAAACACAGAATCAGAACCAGGTCTATTTACACTGATAGTGATTGAATATGCTAATTTTTTTAGTGACAAACTAATTTTTGGCTAAATTAATAAGTATCCCTCAGGTTACCATCTTAGCTACATATATGAGGAATATTTCTAGACTGACCCTTTGTTCGTAGCTAAAATATTAGAATGAACCTGAAGGCGTGGATCAAAATCAGACAGTCACAACATTAATATTTAAATCAATTTGCATTACATTTAAAATTTAATGATTTAAAGCACTGACTGATTTTGCTTGATCACTTCACATTTTGCATTGAGCGCCGTACAAATGGGTTTTGGGAGAAACTTGAAGGATAAAAATCTTCTGAAAACTGCAGAATGTTGAAAGTCTTCCTGCCGATATGAGGAATGCTTCCAAAGCAGAAGCTTTTGGTTGCTCGAGGCCCAGCGAACAGTACACTGTCCAACCGTTTCACACTTCTTTCATAGCACAGTTTTGCTAAACTTCAACTGTTCTGGAATTCATTTCGATACCTGCTTCTGTCTTTGTATTTCAATTTGAAATCCTTCTCATAGAATCAGAGTCATACAACATAGAAAGAGACAATATCACGCCAACCATCAAGTAGCTATCTAATCTAATCCCATTTTTTGATATGTGGACTATAGCATACCATGTTTGCAGGTTCAAAGGCTTGTCCAGATGCTTTTGAATTTTTTTTTATTTTCCTGAGATAGTGTGGCATAGGCCCTTCCAGTCCTTTGAGCTGCGCCACTCTGTAATCCGCAGATTTAATTCTAGTCTAATCACAGGACAATTTACAATAACCAATTATTCTATCAACCGGTACATCCTTGGACTGTGGGAGGAAACTGGAGCACCCTGAGGAAACCCACGTGGTCACGGGGAGAATGTACAAACTCCTTACAGGCAGCTATGGGAAATGAACCTGGGTTGCCTCTATTGAAAAGTGTTGTGCTAACTGCCACTCTACTGTGAAGTTATGACAGAATCTGCCTCAGTTGCCTTCTCAGGCATGCGTTCCAGATTGCAACCGATAGCTGAGTGAACTTTTTTCCTCAAATCTCCCATAACTCCTCACTTTAAACTTATGCCCTCTGTCTTAGACACATTTGCTACAATGAAAAGTTCCTTAGTCCTGAAGAAGAGTCTTCTTGAACCGAAACATCGACTGTTGATTCACTTCCATAGACGCTGCCTGACTTACTGAGTTCCTCCATCATTTTGTCTGTGTGTGTTACTTGGTATCTCTGTGGTTCCTTCACAATATTGTATACTTCCATCTGGTCTGCCTCAGCCCCCTCTGCTTCAAGGAACATAACCACAGCCCAACTAGTCTCCCCCAGAACTGAAACATTTCTGGTGAATCTCCTCTCCAACCTTTCCAGTACAAACATTATTCCATTTTATCCTCTTCCTCATGGCTTTTGCCAACAAAGGGCTAATCTACCAAACTATTTTATATGTAACACAGTTACGAATGGGTAACAAACCTTCTTCAGGGCCCCAAACAGTCCTTCCAGGTGAGGCAACACTTCACTTGTGAGTCTGTTGGGGTCATCTATTGCATCTGGTGCTCCCAGAGCAGTCTCCTCTACATCGGTGAAACCTGACGCAGATTGGGGGACCGCTTCGTCGAGCACTTCCGCTCCGTCCGCCACAACAGACAGGGTCTCCCGGTAGCCACCCACTTCAACTCTGCTTCCCATTCCCATTCAGATATGTCCATACATGGCCTCCTCAACTGCCATGATGAGGCTAAACTCAGGTTGGAGGAGCAACACCTCATATACCGTCTAGGTAGTCTCCAGCCCCTTGGTATGAACATAGAATTCTCCAACTTCCGGTAATTCCCTCCTCCTCCCTTCCTCTATCCCTATTTCACTCTGCTCCCTCCCCCAGCTGCCTATCACCTCTCTCATGGTTCCACCTCCTTCTACTACCCATTGTTTTCCTGCCAATCACCTCCCTGCTTCCCCTCCACCACCCTTTTGTCTTTTAAATTACTGGTTTTTCAACTGAACCTATCAGCCTTCTCCTGCCAACCCTCCCCCACCTTCTTTATAGGGCCTCTGTCCCTTCCCTCTACAGTCCTGATGATGGGTTCCAGCCCGAAACATCGACTCATCGTTTCCACGGACGCTGCCCGACCTGCTAAGTTCCTCCAGCGTGTTGTGAGTGTTGCTTTGATCCCAGCATCTGCAGATTATTTTGTGTTTACAAACCTCCCTCAGCATGGTTTTCCTTCCATGATTTAAACATTAGAAGCAGTCACTCACATCTCTCCAAGACTCACATTCTTATTAACTCCCCCCGGTTGCAACTCTCACCTGTACACTCAGGCAACTTTCAGTGGTCAATTAGCTGATCAAACTCATCTCTCCAGGATCTGGATGAAAACCAGATCACCTAAAGGAAACCCACACAGTCACACAGAGGATGTGCAGTCTCCACATAATAGCACCCACGGTCATAAGAGAAAGGTCCCAGGAACGAAAGAGTTAATGCATGAGGAGCATTTGATGGCTTTGGGCCTGTACTCACTGGAGTTCAAGGATTCAACGTACATTTATTAACAAAGCATGTATGCAGTATACAACTCTGAGATTCCTCTTTCCACAGACAGCCACGGAACAAAGAACCAGGGAACACTTTCAAAACAAAAAAAAAACATCAACTCGCACCCCCCACGTGCAAATAATCGCCCAAAGAGCAACAAAAAAAACAAGCAAAAATACAGAATATAAAAGACAAGATCAAAAGGAATGTTTCAGTTCAGTTCAATGTTTCTTATCTGCAGCCCGCCCCAATTCAAAATCACCCAAAAAGGCAACAGAAAAAGGAGTTTAGAAGAACAACAGGTGGGGATCTCATTGAGACTTTTCAAATGTTGGAAGGTTTAGACAGAGTGGATGTAGAGAGGATGTTTTCTCTGGTGGGAGAGTATTGGACCATGGGGCACAACCTCAGAATAGAAGGATGTCCCTTTAGAATAAAGATGAGTAAGAATTTCTTTAGCCTGAATCTGAAGAAATTCAGATCAGAAAGTTGCGGAGGCCAAGTCATTCGGTATATTTAACACAGAGACTGAACTCTGCCATGGATGGTCCCAAGTCCAGCTGGAAAAGGAGGAGGGCTGGGTATGAGTCTAGCAACCCCATCCTGTAAAATACCAATGCTACAGAAATGCCAAGAGAAGCTTCAAAAACTTCATCCCTGGGACAGGAAGCATCTTCGAAGATGGGCTACAGTTGAGATAACTTAAAAGTCTGGCCCAGGATAGAAGACCCTGGTGAACTGCTGTTGTTGGCATATGCCCCAGTAGGGGTGATGGTTGATAGATCTTGATTAATAAGGGTGTCAAAGGTTAAGGGGAGAAGGTAGCAGAATGAAGTTGATAGGGGATAATATATCAGCCATGATCAAGTGGCGCAGCAGACTCGTTTGGGACAAGTGGCATAATTCTGCTTTGATGTCTTATTGAAGCAGAACAGCAGACAGCAGGAAAGACTAGCACCGGGGATGTCAGGATTGGCAGTCCGGACACCAGCTCAGAAGAGCACCCACTTCTTGAAGCTTCTAGTTTATACAGAGAAACATACCTTCAGGGTCCTCCAAGAGGGAGGGAGAATAATGGACCCAATCGGACGGATACAGTTAATTACAGGGAACGACTACGACAAAGAACTAGGATAAGAGGCTCTGAGTGTCCAGTGTGTTGGTGTGGGAGAGCGTTTTCCAGCATTAAAGGTGTATGAATCCACCAAACAAAGTTGATGTGCTATTCCATCCCAGTGGATGAAGATGAGATTACTTCACCAAGCACAGATGATGTGGTCTTTTCAACCACTGATTCACAAGCCACAGCGATTCGCTCTGGAGAGAGGCATCATACTCCAAGTCAGACGAGAGATAACCCAGGTCAGGTTTCAGACCACAGTACCCAGGTAGATCCTTCGCATGATGGCAGTGGTGAAGAGGTAGAGAAGAAGAGGAAGGTCAAGTGGCCAGCAATGGCAGATGAGAGGGCTTGGTGTGTGTTTGATGAAGATATCAGTATGATGTTGGAGAACACTCTCAGGGGAACATCAAAGAGAAAGTTGGAAGTGATGGGCGATATGAACTACGATGTTGGAAAGTACAGGTTTGGTTTGGTTGAATTGAAGAAAGTTAAAGCCTACACAGCAACCAAGCAGGTGCCAGAGGAGATTAGTAGGTTGAGGAGAGAGCTTAGATCATTGAGACAGAGGTGGAAGGTAGCAAGTGAGGGTGACAAGCCGGGGCTTGCTGATCTCCGAGAGCATTTTCAAATGAAGTTAGCATCACTCCGTCGTGCAGAGTCACAACGCAAAAAGAGAAAGAAGAGAAAGAAGGCAAAAAGTCATTCTTTGAGAAGCCTCACGAGTTCACAAAGAAACTGTTTGAACAAAGTAAGAGCGGGCAGCTTAACATCTCTACATCTCTCAACAAGAACTTGGCAGCACTTACTCTAACGAACAGCAGGAAGCTCCTTTGCTTGACATTTCAGGGCTTGTGAAACCTACCAAGCTAGGAGTGAAGTTCGATCTGTCAGAACCCAAATTGGCAGAAGTTGAACGGTTCATCAGAAAGGCAAGGTCAGGCTCAGTGCCAGGACCTAATGGAGTGCCGTATAAGGTGTTCAAGAAGTGTGAACAGCTGAGGAAATACTTGTGGAGATTGTTAAAGTTGGTGTGGAGACAAGGTGTTGTTCCTTTGTCATGGAGTGAGGCTGAAGGAGTATACATCCCGAAGGAAGAGAATTCTTCTACATTGGATCAGTTCCGACCAATTTCACTCCTGAATGTAGAGGGGAAGATTATGTTTGGTATTCTGGCAGAAAGAACATCTTCATTTGTGATAGAGAATGGATTAGGAAGTACATCTGTGCAGAAGGCAGGAATACCAGGCTTCCCAGGCTGCCTTGAACATTCTAGTATGATATGGCATACCATCCAGGAGTCAAAAAGGTTGAGAAGAAATCTAGCTGTAGTTTGGCTTGTTCTGGCAAATGTGTATGGCTCTGTTCCCCATGTCCTGATTGAGATTGCGATGGAATTCCTACGGATTCCTACTAAGGTGAGGAACTTTGTTATGCAGTACTACAACGATTTCCAGATGAGGTTTTCCACTTAGCAGTTTACAACTAGGTGGCAGAGCCTGGATGTTGGAATCCCAATGGGATGTGCGATTTCACCCATCCTTTTTGTGTTAGCCATGGAGGTCATCGTGAGGGCTGCAGAATCAGTGGGACATGGTGTTGCACTTGATGGCGGAGGGGAGTTACCACCAATACAAGCATTCATGGACGATCTCACCCTTTTGGGTCCCAGCACGGAGGCAGTGGAAAATGTACTATCTAGACTCGAGGAGCTAATGGATTGGGGAAGAATGAAGTTCAAAACCAAGAAGTTAAGGAGCCTTGTTCTTAGGAGAGGAAAGCTGGTTGACTTTCATTTCACCCTTTGTGGAGAGGAGATTCCATCCATTCAGGACCAACTAGTTAAGAGCCTCGGGTGATGGTACGCAGAGGAGCTGAGAGACACCAAGAGGGTTCAAGAGACAGGAGAACAGATCAGCAGAGGTCTGATGTCTGTTGACAAGTGTGGCTTGCCTGGCAAGTTGAAGTTGTAGTGCTTGCAGTACAGACTGATGCTATGGATAATGTGGCCACTAACGTCTATGAAGTGGCAATGTCCCATGTTGAGACAATGGAACGGAAGTTCAACAAGTATGTGAAGAAGTGGCTTGGAGTACTGAGCAGCCTCGCCAATGTTGCAATCAACAGTAGCCAGACAAAGCTTACCGTCCCAGTGCAATCCCTTGTTGAAGAGGTCAAGGTTGCTAAGGTAAGATCATTCTTGATGCTTTGAGACTCAAAAGACCCTGTCATTAAGAACACCCAGCCGGATGTGAGATCAGCCAGGAAGTGGTCAGCCTGTGTAGCAGTTGATGAGGCAGAGTCTAGATTAAAGCACAAGGAGACGGTTGGGTCTATCCAGCTAGGCTGCCAGGGACTTGGGTGGGCAAACCACAAGTGGTGGTCATCTTCTACAGGTAAGGAGCGCCGTGAGCTTGTAACACAAGAAGTACAAGAGGTAAAAAAGGAGAAGAGGTTAGCTAAAACAGCTGGCCTGGCCAAACAAGGGGCATGGACTTGGTGGGAAAGTGTTGAACAATGACATCTATCTTGGAATTTTCTGTGGCAGATGGAACCGCTCTGCATTTCTTTTCTATGCAGAGCAGCGTACGATCTGCTCCCAACACCTGCCAACCTCAGCACCTGGTATGAAGATAAGACAGACAGGTGTGCTGCTTGTGGAGAGGAGGGAACACTTCAACATATTTTGAGTGCATGTAGAGTCAATCTTTCCAGCGGCATGTACACTTGGAGACATAACAACGTTCTCAAAGTTGTGACAGAAGCAGTTGAGCAGAGAGTACTGTAGCACAACTTATCTCATGCCCCATGCTGCACAGAACATCACATATCATTTGTGAAAGGAGGCTCCAAGTCAAGGGTGTACAGTGCAGGCTCACGATCAAGCATACTTTCTTCAGCCAATGATTGGTGTGTCAAGGCCGACCTGGACGGGAAAGGCAGTTTCCTGGAGCAAATAGCTTTCACCACATTGCGTCCAGATATAATCGTATGGTCTGACAGCAGTAGAGAAGTGGTTATTGTTGAACTCACAGTCCCCTGGGAAGACAACATCGATGAAGCCCATGAGCACAAGTTAACCAAGTATGCAGAGTTGAGATCAGAGTGCAGAGACAGAGGGTGGAAGGTCTCATGCTATCCATTTGAAGTAGGCCACCGTGGGTTTATTGCGTTCACTTTCCAGAAGTGGCTGCGTGAACTTGGCTTCACTAGAAGAGAGATCAAGTCAACCAGCAGGGCTGTAGCTGAGGCAGCAGAGAAAGGATCAGCATGGGTGTGGACCAAGAGGAGCAGATAGTCAGATAGCGCATACATATCTTGCAAACCCTTCAGTAGTTGCATAGATACCTGAAGAGCAGACCATCTGTTGGATGGAAGTGACCAACAACTCTGATAGAGGCAGATGCCAAGTTTTTAAGCTCACCAGTGGGAGGTGGTGCTTTAGCACTGCTGGCCCACCACCTCGAGGGAGCCTTGATCATAAGCAGGCCGAAACTCCTGAAGACAGGTAGCAGATCAACTGATGATCCCACTGGTGATGGCACAAGACAGTTAACATCTTAGTCCAAGTGTATTTTTAACTCAACTGGTCTTTCAAATGAACCCGGGTCTATGATGCAAAGAGACAGCAGCTCTGCCAGCTGTGTCACTGTAATCATTTTATGCTGTCGCTAAAATACTTGCTAAACTGTATTTTTCCAATCACATATTCCATTCCTCAAATGGTTTGAGAGTGAAATGTTAATTTAGATCAAATATACATGAAGTAGTGAGAAGTAAATAAAGAGGTTAGATTCTCTTTAACTCAGTCCTCCCACATAAGCCCAAGGAGAACGTGAAGTACTTCAGACATCTGTGCAGTAGAGTGTAAGTTCTCTTGCTAAGTGGTAGAGGTGCTGTACCGAGTTGTTTTGATCTAAGATGTGTGGTCTGAAAGGGCAGTGAAAGCAAATTCATCTGTAACTTCCAAAAGGGAATTGGATAAATACATGAAGGGGAATAATTTACAGGGCTGGGAGCAAAGAGCAGTCAAGGGAATCATTCTCTGTGCTATCATTCTGTGATCACTATGGCTTTAAACCTGTGAAGAGCCAAGTATCCTCCACATTATGGGCGTGTTAGCGGGTGCTCAGTGGAGATTCCTGCAGCCTGGAATTCACAGTTGTCATGATAAATAGGAAATGTTTGAGCCAAAAAAAAACTAAAAACAGCCAATTTTCTCGCTTTTTTTCTGGGCTCCAATAGAATATTTTCATATTTTTTTCCTGCAGGGATATGGCTACATAGCTGAGTTTTTCTCCTGCCAAAGACTCAGATGCTGATTTTCTCAAATCTAATGCTGTTGCAGTTCCTCGCAGGTTGTCACGCCTTGGTCTGGCTTAGCCCACATTCAGCTCAAAGAAATGCAGCCATTGCCAGGAATGACATCCAGTGGATTGCTAAGGGGATGAACGCCACTTACATGATTTACCAGCACTCAGTGAAATAGACTGCATGACATTTTGGCGGACAATCATTATTATGAGACTGAGTGAGGGAGAGGGCTCGTTGAGATGTTGAAGTGCTGGGATGGACAGTAGTTTTTGATGGACTCTAGATCATGGTCTCGGGGGGGGCTTGCTATTTCTTGCATGATGGGTTGTGGTGTGTGATGCTTTTGCTGAAGCAAGGGGGAAGGGGAAGGGGGAAGGAGAGAGGCAAGGGGAGGGGGAAGGGGGAGAGGGAGGGGGATGGGGAGAGGGGAGGGGGAAGGGGCAATGCTTTTGCTGCTGCTGCATGGGAGGGGGAGGGTCTTTGAGGTTCTAATGCTTTTTCTGTTTTTCATTCTTTGGGCATGTTTTTCTCTTTGTTTCGTGGATGCCTGAGAAGAGTAAGAATTTCAGGTTGTATACTGTATACGTTCTTTGATATTAAATAGAACCATTGAATCATTACTTGCTGTGTCATATGACATGAGCGAGCATGGTCTATGACCATGATTGTTCCTGGCAAATCCTACAGAAGTGGTTTGCCATTGCCTTCTTCTGGGCAGTGTCTTTACAAGAGAGGTGACCCCAGCCATTACGAATACTCTTCAGAGATTGTCTACCTGGTGACAGTGCTTAGTCTAATGCCCTATCTCAATAGCCACCAAGTGACCAGGAATAAATTACTAATTGCACAGGCTTTGACAGAAAGTTGAAATACTTTAATTCTAATCCTTTGCTACCAGAAAATTTATTATAATGTTGTGTAACATCTAAAAATGTGAATGCAAAGTGTGTTGGAGTATTAATTGGAATATCCAATCATTTGGAAAATCTGATGATCTGGCACAACCAAAATCCTGAGCTGGCTGAATTGTCAGATTTTTTTTTACCGTTAGTGCTTTAATTAGGTGTCATTTAAAGATTCAGTGTTGTTTAATGTCATTACCAGCACACAGGTGTAAAGGAAAAGACAATAATTGTTACAGTTCTCCATCTCCGATGCAGCACAAAAATAAAACACAATAAGGTGAAGAAGACAATAATTTAAAAAACACATTAAATATGAAAACATAAAACTGCTTATATACTGCACACAGATTGATTGTATATCTATAAAGTGATGCTAGACACAGAAGTGTCTCCTCTTGTGCCAAGATGAAGCCATCCTCAGGGTCGAGGAGCAACACCTTATATTCTGTCTGTTGGTAAGAATACTAATTTCTCCTTCCGGTGAACAAAATTTTGCCTCCTTCCTCGATTCTCCACTCTGACCTTTTACTTCTTCACATCTGCCAATTACTTCCACCTGTATCCCTTCCTCTTCCCCTTTATCCCTTGGTCCTCTATCCTATCCTATCAGATTCTTTCTTATCCAGCCATTGGCTTCACTTGTCACCTTCCAGCGAACCTCCTTCCCCTCCCTTTCCCCCACCCCCAATGTTTAATTCAGACATCTCCCCTCCCTTCCCTCTCAGTCCTGAAGAATGGACTCGGTTCAAAACATTGACTGTTTACTCTTTTCTATAGATGCTGCCCGAACTGCTGAGCATTTTGTGTACATTGCACAGGAGTGTCTGTACATAAGTTGACAGACAGGAACTGATAAAGTAGTGGTGTTTGGGGTGTGGAGGGTTAAGTTAGTGGGTAGAGGTGTTGTTTGGGAAAAGTAACTGTTTTGAGTCTGGTGATCCTGGTGTGGATGCGGTGTAGTCTCCTCCCTGATGGAAATGGGACAAATATCTATCAGCAGAATCCTTTATGACGTTACTGGCCCTTTTCCGGCTCCTTTCCATATACACGTCCTTGTTGGTGGGTAGGCTGGTGCCAGTGATGTGTTGGGCAGTTTTAACTACCTATTGTAGAGCTTCCCTCTCCAGTAGTTTCCATACCTTACAGCAATGCGGCTTGTTAGGATGTTCTCTACTGTACATCCGTAGAATGACCTGAGTATGGATGTGCAAATCCAGCCCTCATCAGTCTCCTCAGAAAGTAAAGGCATTGGGGAGCTTTTCTGACTGTGTAGGATATGCTTTGGGACCATGGGAGGATGTGCGAGAGGTCCACTCCCAAGAGCTTGAAACTGCTCACAATTTTCACTGCTGTGCCACCAACATAGTGACGGGTGTGAGTTCTTCTGAAGTTGATAACCATCTCCTTTGTCTTGTTGACATTGAGAAAGAAGTTATTTGCCTGGCTCCAAGCCTCAAGCTCTTTCACCTCCTCTCAGTAGGCCATCTCACCAAGTTGGTAGTGAGCCCCACCACTGTTGTGTCATTGGCAAACTTAACAATGCAATTACTTGGGTATTTGTCCATGCAGTCACGTGTGAGCAGAGTGCACAACAGTGGGCTCAACACACAGCCCTGGGGGATAACCGTGTTGAGGATGATGTGTGCATTCTGACTATCTGTTGGCTGGGAAGTCCAAAACCCAGTTACACAGTGCTGTATTTAGACCGAGGAGTAGGAGTTTGTTCACCAAGGTCTGTACAACAATAGTGTTGAACACAAATCTGTATTCCAGAAACAGCATTCTGACACATGTGCCCTTGTTTTCCATATGTGTCAGGGTCGGGTGCATGACAGATGCTATGGCAGCTGTAATAGAGTGGTTCTGTCGGTAAGCATATTGATGAGTGTCCAATGTGACAGGAAAGGAGTTTCTGATATGCGCTATTACCAGCCATTCTGTTGTTAAAGAAAGAGTAAAATACCACAACTTTTTCTCCCCCAAGTGAAATCCTTGGAAAATTCACATAATTAATACCATAGGATGTTAATGAAGTATTGACAAAGCTCTCTGAATATCCCCTCGTGTTTCAGAAGATTCCCTCAGACCGTAGCACCAAATGAACAGCATTTAATTGTTTTAGCACACCAAGTTAATTCAAATTATTTTCTTCAGAAATTTGTCACAAAATTCGTTAAATCAAATTTTTCACATTAGCAAAACAGCAATGGTGCCCCTGCCTTCCAGTTCCAGCAACCCAGGTTCAAACCTGGCCTGCGGTTCTCTCTATGCAGTTCATATATTCTCTCTGTTCCTTCAGGGTTTTCTTCTCACTTCCCAGAGGCGTGCTGGTTGGTATGGTAATTTCAAACTGTAAAATGACCTTCAGTCAAAGTCAAAATCAAGTCTTCTGTAGTGTGCACAGACACATTTAAGCACAGGTGCAAGGAAAAGTTTACTTGCAGCATGTCCTGTAGTATTAGGGTAATCACAGGCAATTAAAATTCAAAGTACAAAGTATCAAGGTATGTATACATCATACACCCTCGAGGTTTGTCTGCTTACAGGCAAACACAAAACAAAGAAACTTGAAAGAACCCATATAAAAAGAATTTCGATATCACCCAATATGCAGACAGAGAGAGGAGAGAGAGAAACAAATCGTACAAGCAATAAACAAAAGCAAATAACATTTAGATCAAAAATGAGTCCTCAGACATGAAGCCCAGAGCAGCCGCAGCAAGCCCAGAGCCTCCGTTCAACACATAGCCGAGTAAACGTTGTAGAGCCTGTGGACATGGAGCCTGGAGCAGCCACAGCAGGCCCAAAGCCTCAGCCTCTCTTCAACACATAGCTGAGTAAACATTGTAGAGCCTGCGGACACAGAGCCTGGAGCAGCCGCAGCAGGCTCAAAGCCTCAGCCTCAGTGCAGCAAAGAGTGGAGTAAATGTTGCAGAGCAGCGAGCAGAAACTGGCCTGACCCTCGCCTCTGGTCCCGACACCCTGCCTTTTCAATTTATTTAACCCAGTGTTTAAATCATTCAACTATCATGTCGTTCCTTACTCTAGTACACAGGCCCTGTTACATTGATAGGCTTTGGGCCTGGACCACGCCACCACGTTTCTGCCCGTACCCGACCTTGCTACTCAGATCAATCAAGCCTCGCTGTCAGTTTAGGTGGACGGGCCCCAAATCTGCCTCTCTTGCGATCTGACTTCGCAAATTAGCGGACATGCGAGAGAGAATAGGTTACGGGGAAATAAGTGCGCCGATGGTTTTGCAGGGATAGCACCAGTGTCGTCGTGTATTTACATGTAATAAATCCCGAGCCCATCTGGAGAATTTTCTCCAACATCCCCTTTGCACAGCATACTGGTGTTATGTCATGGTACTGGGCAGCCGGGTGGCCGCGTTAACCTATATGAGAGATAGATAGCTAGATAGATAGATAGATAGACAGATAGACATACTTTATTGATCCCGAGGGAAACTGGGTTTCGTTACAGTTGCACCAACCAAGAATATAAATATAGCAATCTAAAACCATAAATAATTAAATAATAATAATATGTAAATATGCCAGATGGAAATAAGTCCAGGACCAGCCTATTGGCTCAGGGTGTCTGACCCTCCAAGGGAGGAGTTGTAAAGTTTGATGGCCACAGGCAGGAATGACTTCCTATGACACTCTGTGTTGCATCTCGGAGGAATGAGTCTCTGGCTGAATGTACTCCTGTGCCCAACCAGTACATTATGTAGTGGATGGGAGACATTGACCAAGATGGCATGCAACTTGGACAGCATCCTCTTTTCAGACACCACCGTCAAAGAGTCCAGTTCCATCCCCACAACATCACTGGCCTTACGAATGAGTTTGTTGATTCTCTTGGTGTCTGCTACCCTCAGCCTGCTGCACCAGCACACAAGAGCAAACATGATCACACTGGCCACCACAGACTCATAGAACATCCTCAGCATCGTCCGGTAGATGTTAAAGGGCCTCAGTCTCCTCAGGAAATAGAGATGGCTCTGATCCTTCTTGTAGACAGCCTCAGTGTTCTTTGACCAGTCCAGTTTATTGTCAATTCGTATCGCCAGGTTTTTGTAATCCTCCACCATGTCCACACTGACCCCCTGGATGGAAACAGGGGTCACTGGTACCTTAGCTCTCCTCAGGTCTACCACCAGTTCCTTAGCCTTTTTCACATTAAGCTGCAGATAATTCTGCTCACACCATGTGACAAAGTTTCCTACCGTAGCCCTGTACTCAGCTTCATCTCCCTTGCTTTTGAAGTTTTCTCCCCCTTTCCCATACACAGACCAGCTGCTGACCGATTAACATTCAATGGAGCAATCATCAAATTCAACCAACAACAAAAAACATTTTTTTCTAAACTAGAGAAAGAAGGCAGACTGCCTCTATTCCCAGACATAACTCCAGGTATTATTCTGCCCCATGCGCTGAGGGTGAGTCGCTAAACTAGAAATTCTGTCTGTCTGGAGGGCACCTGTTCCTGTAAGGGTACCAATGACCTGGGCATGACATCAGAGACATTTTATCTCCTGGCGATGTACATATGGACAGAACTTGGCTTTGACACTGCATTGTCAGCAGGGGCCACCTCAGAAAGCACAGCTGAAGTGGGAGCACTGGCTGCGTCACTTGTTCTTAACTAAGTTCTGCAGTCGTTGTCTCAGAATTCTGTCCTATTTCTACCCCTGCATCTGGACTTCTTTTCCAGTGCCCTCAGGAGAGAGCAACAGCAGACCAACAGGCTTTCTCCAAATATTGCGGTTACTGGTTTCCACTGCGTACAACTCCAGGCCAGTTTATGCCACCACTGTCACAGCTGTCCATGTTGTTCCAGGGATGTAGTTCTGGACAAGTACTCTCTCCTGTGTGAAACTTCTGTACTTTGCTTTGACGCATCTCCCCGTTTGGGTTTTCTGTGTTCATTTAACACAATCCGTTTTGTGTTTGGATGTCTAAGCAGGTCAAGCCAGCAGTGAAGCTGTCTTTACATCAGTGTGGTGGCTGGAGCCGTTCTGGTGAGGGTGCGAGATGTATTGCGGTACATCGGCAAGAAAGTGCTACGATGCTGGTTGAGAGAGCCACTTCCCACTGAAGTCTTGAGGACTTGTTTCATTGTTTGTACGAATTGTTCTGCAAGGCCACTAGTGGCTGGGTGATATGGTGCTGACTTGATGTGCTGAATACTGTTTGCTTCCACAAATGCCTTGAACTCTTCAGACAGGAGTTGTGGGGCATTGTCACTTACAAGCTGTTGAGGAAGCCCAAAATGTCTAAAGACAGAACGCAGCTCCTCAATGCACTTTTCAGATCTAGTACTTTTCACGATGACAACCTCAGGCCACTTACTGTGTGTGTCCACTACAACCAAGAATATGTGGGCTTCTACATGTACATATGTGCTTCTGGACTTGTGCCACTGTTATCAGAACTGTAGGTACCTCCTTGAAATAAAAGATCTCTTTCTGGGTTGGCTCTGGAACTGTAACAGCCAAGGGAAGTCTGGATAGTCCATCAGCATTTGAATGGTACTCGGACCTCCTGTGCTTTATGTCGCACTGATGTGCAGATAGTGACAGAGCCCAACATTGCATTCAACTAGCAGCCCGGGAAGAAAAGCCCGCACATTGATCAAAAGGGGCAATGACCTGTCAATAGCATCGACCAATGACGACTGGTGGAGTTTCTTAACTCCAAAAAAAATAGTGTGTCCTTCCTGCTCAATCTGGGCATAGTGGCTTTGAATGTGATTTGACGCGCTTCAACTGATGGTATGATGTCTGAGATAATGGCCTCCACACCATAGGGCGAGTGGTTCGCAGGCCAGTTGTATGGGCCATGATGGGTTGAAGTGTGTGAGTACTTCAGATTGTGACGATGCTGTTTCGACCTTTTTAAAAGCCTCTTCACGACGATCTGCCCACTGCCAGTGTGTTGATTTTTTAAAAAGCTCATGAAGTGGTTTCAGCATGCTAGCTAGGTTAGTAACGAACTTTGCATAGTATGTTAGTTGCCCTAAGAAAGATCTTAATTGAATTACGTTCTGTGGTGATGGAGCCTTTCGTGATTGCCTTCAACTACAGCACCACATAGGCTTTTCCAGCCCTTTGAGCCGTGTCACCCCAGTGACCTCATAACTCTAAGGTAAATACGGGACCACTTACAACGACCAGTTAACCTACCCAGTACATCTTTGTACTGTGGGAGGAAACTGGAGCACCGGGGAAAAACACGTGCATTCCATGAGGAGGATGTACAGAGACTCCTTACAGAATGGCACGAGAACCAAACTCCGAAACGCCCTGAGCTGTAATAGCATTCTGCCAACTGTTACACTACTGGGCACCCGTATAATACAGCTATCAAAACTGAAAACTGTTTCTTTTCAGTATGTCAATATTAGTCATAATGACTATTTAAACACCTCATTGGCAAATATGTCACAAATGGTTTTACTTCAGCAAGAGCGCACTGGCAAGAGACAACCCTAAAGGAAGCTGTAGTTGGATCCCAGAAACTTTTGTCTTTTAGACATCTTATATGATTCTTAGAGTTGCAATGTTGAATGCTACCTAGCAGTGAACAGGTTAATTGAGATAATACCTGTAAACTACCTACATTAGTTAGCAAGATGTTCCCTCAATACAATCCCATCCTCAGACCATACTCAACACCTATATAGCTGACGTCTATAAAGAGCATGAGAGCAAATCCCTGAGATGGCAGGGGGAAATTGGTGCACCAATTCATAACCCAGCACAAGATGGCACAGGGCCACAGCAGTCCCCACAGATGGCACAGCCAGAGTTGTATATCTCTTCCTTTGAGAGAGAATTAATTAAAAGAAGACACAGGTGAAGAGTTAGAACCAGCACACCACTCTCTGGCACTTAGGGAAACAACAGACATCATCTAGACATGAGAGAAAGAAGGTTAATAATCCAGGTGTACTCCACTGACCTTTGTTTGGGGTTTTTCCTCTTTGATAGTGCCCAGTAAGACCATTCGGGAGAGGATGACATTTATCAGAATTGATATAATAACAAGCCTAAGCAGGACTGAAGGCATTTTACCATTTGATTGAGTACCTATAAAGTAAAGCTCAGAATCAAGATGAAATTATTTTGTCAGTGGATCTAGTATAGGAACATTCCTGGTTGCATTGTGGAAGACTAGTTGAACATGATGAAGGCCTGCCAGTGGCTATATTTCATTAGGAGCTTGAAGAGATCTGGCATGTCACCAACGATTCCAACAGATGTTATGGTGGAGATGCACTGGTTGCATCACCACCTCATTCGGAGGCTCCAATGCACAGGATCAAAAGAAGCTGTAGAGGGTTGAGAATCAGCCAGCATCATCACAGTCACAACCTTCCTACGTCAACTACATTTTCAAAAGGTGCTGCCTCAAGGAGACACCTATCATTAAGCACACAAGAGATTCTACAGGTGCTGGAAAACCAGGGTAACAAATATAAGATGCTGGAACTCAGCAGATCAGACAGCATCTATGGAAAGGAATAAGCAGTTGATGTTTTGAGCCAAGGCCCTCCATCAGTACTGGAAGGGAAGGAGGAAGAAGCCTGAATAATAGGTGGGGGAGGGCAGACAGTACAAGTTAGAATGTGATCAATGAAGCCAGGAAAGGGGGCAGGTTGATGGGGGTGAGGGGGGTGAAGAAGCAGGGAGGTGATTGGTGGAAAAGGTATCGAGCTGAAGAAGAAGGAATCTAATAGGAAAGGAGAATGGACCATGGGAGAAGGACAAAGGGTTGGCACCAGGGGCAGGTGAGGAGAAGAGGAGAGATGGGGGAGTCAGTGTGGGCAATGGAAGAAGAGGGATGGGGAATGCAGAGAAACTAACAGAGGTATGAGAAACCAGTGTTCATGCCATGAGTTTGGAGGCTACACAGATGGAACATAAGTGTTGCTGCTCCAACCTAAGAGTGGCCTCATCATAGCAGTAGAGGGGCCACGGATCAACATGTCAGAATGGGAAACTCTCACAATCTGAGACATGCCCTCTTCTCATTACTACCATTGGGGAATTTATGTATTATTATTATTATTATTTTCATATTTGCATAGTTTGTTGCCTTTTGCACATCGATTGTTTGTTAATTATTAATTCTATTATAGTTCTTGGATTTACTGAGTATGCCAGCAAGAAAACAAAGCTCAGTGCTGTATTTGGTGACATCGATAATAAATTTACTTTGAACTCTGAGAAGCTATAGGAGCCCGACGCACACTCAACATTTTAGAAATAACATCTTCCCTCTACTGTCAGATTTCTGAATTGTCCATGAACACTCACTCCCTCGGTATTCTTCGTTTGCAACTTTTTATCTTTTTTTGCTCTGAATCAAATTTCATGAAATATGACAATGATAATAAACCTGATTCCGATTAAAATGCATCTTAGAAACATAGAAACATAGAAAATAGGTGCAGGAGTAGGTCATTCGGCCCTTCGAGCCTGCACCACCATTCAGTATGATCATGGCTGATCATCCAACTCAGAACCCTGTACCAGCCTTCCCTCCATACCCCCTGATCCCTTTAGCCACAAGGGCCATATCTAACTCCCTCTTAAATATAGAAACATAGAAAATAGGTGCAGAAGTAGGCCATTCGGCCCTTCGAGCCTGCACCGCCATTTATTATGATCATGGCTGATCATCCAACTCAGAACCTCGCCCCAGCCTTCCCTCCATACCCCCTGACCCCTGTAGCCACAAGGGCCATATCTAACTCCCTCTTAAATATAGCCAATGAACTGGCCTCAACTGTTTCCTGTGGCAGAGAATTCCACAGATTCACCACTCTCTGTGTGAAGAAGTTTTTCCTATCCTCAAACTGTGACTCCTCGTTCTGGACTTCCCCAACATCGGGAACAATCTTCCTGCATCTAGCCTGTCCAATCCCTTTAGGATTTTATACGTTTCAATCAGATCCCCCCTCAATCTTCTAAATACTAACGAGTATAAGCCTAATTCATCCAGTCTTTCATCATATGAAAGTCCTGCCATCCCAGGAACAATCTGGTGAACCTTCTTTATACTCCCTCTATGGCAAGGATGTCTTTCCTCAGATTAGGGGACCAAAACTGCACACAATACTCCAGGTGTGGTCTCACCAAGGCCTTGTACAACTGCAGTAGTACCTCCCTGCTCCTGTACTTGAATCCTCTTGCTATAAATGCCAGCATACCATTTGCCTTTTTCACCGCCTGCTGTACCTGCATGCCCACTTTCAGTGACTGGTGTACAATGACACCCAGGTCTCGTTGCACCTCCTCTTTTCCTAATCGACCACCATTGAGATAATAATCTGTTTTCCTGTTTTTGCCACCAAGTGGATAACTTCACATTTATCCACATTAAATTGCATCTGCCATGAATTTGCCCACTCACCTAACCTATCCAAATCACTCTGCATCCTCTTAGCATCCTCCTCACAGCTAACACTGCCGCCCAGCTTCGTGTCATCCGCAAACTTGGAGATGCTGCAGTTAATTCCCTCATCTAAGTCATTAATATATATTGTAAACAACTGGGGTCCCAGCACTGAGCCTTGCGGTACCCCACTAGTCACTGCCTGCCATTCTGAAAAGGTCCCGTTTATTCCCACTCTTTGCTTCCTGTCTGCCAACCAATTCTCTATCCACATCAATACCTTACCCCCAATACCATGTGCTTTAAGTTTGCACACTAATCTCTTGTGTGGGACCTTGTCAAAAGCCTTTTGAAAATCCAAATATACCACATCCACTGGTTCTCCCCTATCCACTCTACTAGTTACATCCTTAAAAAATTCTGTGAGATTCGTCAGACATGATTTTCCTTTCACAAATCCATGCTGACTTTGTCCGATCATTTCACCGCTTTCCAAATGTGCTGTTATCACATCTTTGATAACTGACTCCAACAGTTTCCCCACCACTGACGTTAGGCTAACCGGTCTATAATTCCCCGGTTTCTCTCTCCCTCCTTTTTTAAAAAGTGGAGTTACATTAGCCACCCTCCAATCCTCAAGAACTAGTCCAGAATCTAAAGAGTTTTGAAAAATTATCACTAATGCATCCACTATTTCTTGGGCTACTTACTTAAGCACTCTGGGATGCAGACCATCTGGCCCTGGGGATTTATCTGCCTTAATCCCTCCAATTTACCTAACACCACTTCCCTACTAACATCTTCTCTTGTCCTTGATTGCTACTCGGTCCCCTCTTCTC
The DNA here is from genome assembly GCF_030028105.1 of Mobula birostris. NCBI lineage: Eukaryota > Metazoa > Chordata > Chondrichthyes > Myliobatiformes > Myliobatidae > Mobula > Mobula birostris. The sequence goes on along the minus strand of NC_092378.1, from coordinate 10,216,709 downwards.
CCATTGCTGTTTGAAAACCCAAGGTATACAGCATGGGGATGTAGGGGACCATGGCGTTGCTGGGGACCGTGGCGATTCAGGGGACCATGGCGATTCAGGGGACCGTGGCGATTCAGGGGACCATGGCGTTGCTGGGGACCGTGGCGATTCAGGGGACCGTGGCGATTCAGGGGACCATGGCGATTCAGGGGACCGTAGTGATACAGGGGACCATGGCGTTGCTGGGGACCATGGCGATTCAGGGGACCGTGGCGATTCAGGGGACCGTGGTGATTCAGGGGACCATGGCAATGCCCTTTCATCCTCTCCATGACAAATTGCAGGATGATCTTACTGAATGGGCATTTCCTTTTTCAACCAAGCTAAGTTGCATTCAGGACCAGCACAACTTTTCACCTGAATATAAGCAGAGTACTTTGGACTCCAAGTTGTCCATAATGTAGAAGTAACAAGACTATTGTACATTTCTCCCTAACAGTGAGGAATGTTGCTGGAAACTGGGTGTGCAATTTTCAACACCGTAATATGGTTCCAATGGCTTCACTAGTATGTAAATTTCATTCCCACTTGTTCTCCTTTAGCTTCTAATGAAAACTCTTAAATTCTGAAGAAGGAAAGTTACCCAAAAGATTGCAGAATCTGCAGCAAGCATTAAGATACTGGGGGAACTCAACGAGTCAGACAGCATCAGTGGACAGAAATGGACAGTCAACATTTCAGGTCCAGATCATTCACCTGAACTGGCATTGCAATTATACCTTCAATGTATCTATGCAAAAATAATTGCAGTTGCTGATTTTGTATTCTTTAAAAAAATATTTGGCCTAAATTTAACATATAAAACAAGAAAGACAAGGTTAAGTACAAAGTAGACTAGGGTGAATATTCCTGAATAATACTATTATTTTCATGCTGAGCTCTCTTTTCTTCCTATATTGGCTTCTGTTCACCTTATGAACTGTGATGCTGTTAGTGTACATTATAGTAATTTCCCAATTATGCTGTTTGGGGTGCTGATTTCTTTGCTGTTTGTTCTAAAAGATATGTGCAGGTAACACTACATTTTAAAGTGTTCACTGCCTCAGACTTAGCAAGTACAACACTAGACACATTTTAGATTGTCTTGAATAAGGGAAAGGATAAAGATAATCACCTTGTGCGTTGCTTGAGCAGTAGCTGAATGCGATCACAGTATTCCGGTGTGTACATTTTCCTGTTTGTTAAGTGAAAGAGGAAAGGGAGAAAAGGTGTCAGACTTCCCTGCTGTTTGTATCTTCTGTCCTCATCGTCCTCCTTGCCATCGTTGTTGACGGCAATTTTTTCCATTGGGGTTAGATTTGCATAGAGGCAATCTCTCCTCCTGCTTTTAATCCCTCTTTATTCTATTGTCAGCATCTGCAGCAAGAGTATTGATAATGCTAGACAGCAGACTTTTCAAAAGTGTCGTTTCCTCAGATTTTTTTTGTTTATGATAGACCATTTGAAGCTGAACACCAATAATATTTCAGACTACTTGTATCACCTAGGGTTTTATTGAAACAAGAAATTAACTTTTATTGAATATAATGTATTTAATTGCATAATGGTGTTGATGCTTTGCAATAGTTCAACTAAGATAAGAATGTGTCACTGATGATTTTCATTTGTACTCAGTGTCTGAGGCTTCTTGCTTAAGTGTCCAACAATAATCAGCCAGCACTTATGGATTCCAATTGCCCTGATACTGTTTCTCCATGATCACAATATCCTGGTGAAACCTTTCACCACGCTCATCACTGACAACGCCAAGATTTGCAGGCAAGGTGTCTAAATGGGAATGCAGAAAGAGAATCTTTAGTGACTTGATGCACTTCATGGTTTTGTATGGTTGAAGCATGTTGTCAATCAGCTGCATGTAGTTTGCTGCTCTGTAGTTGCAGTCCCACTAGAAGTTCTTCAAATTGATTGTCATTGATGACCTGTTTGATTTGTGGACCAACAAAAATGCCTTCCTTAATCTTGGCTTCATTTATTCTGAGAAACATCTGTCTCAAATATCGAAATCCTTCACCTTCCTTGTTCATCACTTTCACAAAATTTTTCCATAAGACCCGGTTTTATATATGGAAAGAAGACAAAAATATCTTCTTTGGGTCTACAACACACACAAAATGCTGGAGAAACTCAGATGGCCAGGGAGCATGTATGAAAAAGAGTACCATCGATGTGTCAGACCGAGAGCCTTCATTAGGACTGGATAAAAAGTGATTATCACAGAGGGGGAGCGCTAAGAAAGAGTTTCACTGATCTCTTGTTGAAGGGAAGATTTAATCTTCTTCAGGATAGGTGACTTCACAGTGTAGTAGTCCAACCACAAACAGGAGAAAATCTGCAGATGCTGGAAATCCAAGCAACACACACAAAATGCCGGCCCGAAATGTCGACTGCACTCTTTCCCACAGATGCTGCCTGGCCTGCTGAGTTCCTCCAGCATTTTGGGTGTGTTGCTTGGATTTCTGGCATCTGCATAGTTTCTCCTGTTTGTTGTTGGGTCTACAAATGGCTTATATGCCACAACTTTCTGCCCTGAAACCACTTGCTTACGGAGTGGCTTGTCCTTTCTAATGTAAAGAGATACCCTAGCTCAGCTGTCCCATTCACAAGATAAACGACAGTACTTGGTGTATACGAGCTGCATTCCTAGTAACAGCACTACTATTTCCAGTTCACCACAGATGTTCCAGCTGTACTGTATGTGTTTAAACAAGACTTCTAAAATGGTGGTAGTTTTCTTTCATGTGTACTGCACAGCCGATTGGTATTGAAGCGTGGACATTGCATTATGTAGCAGAACAGCTTTCAGGCATAACACTGAAGAATCAATAAAAAGACACTATCGCTATGGGTCATGCAGACAACTGAAATCATGCCCAGGCATGCATGGACAAGATAAAAATCTTTTCAGCTTACATTGTGGCCAACATTTCAATTGACTTGAATTATGTACTGAAATAACAAAGGTAGGTGATTCTAAGCAAAAATGGTGGGTGATAGGGAAATTTCATGGTGATTTTCATGATCAGCAGCTCAAAATTCATAAGATACACCCAAAAGTATTCAGGAAGTAAAGTCATTGTCATCCAGTGTATTATGTTAGGCCTGTTGCAGTTGAAGAGCCTTTTAAAAGAGGTTCAAGGTTGCTTAGCAGTGTGCAGCAACAACAGTGCAGCCCCATTGGATGGAAGGTTGTGAGGACAATGGCAGGCCCAGAGCTCTTGGATACACAAACAAGAGTCCTCTCACGACAGAGGGAAAATACAAAGTGAAGAAGGGGATTGTAGAATTGTGTATTGCAGCACAGAAAATAAGAAAAATATGAAGGAAGATGTTTTGTAGTGACTTCAACAATGTTTTTCTTAAAGAGCAACTGGTTCTCGTGAATAACATTTGTGGTATTACACATACTGTGATCTCCCTTCATTAACTTCTTAAAATGTTTCTCTGGGTTCTCAATGACTGTTGAAGGGAAATACAACATTATCTCTTATATTAAAATTGCACACGTAAAATTTAATTACTGCTCGGAGAATGCAAAATCTCCAAAGCTGTCATTCAGACAGCTTTCTCAATATATATTGAATTTATTATACAATGGTGTAAACAGCTCATCAGTTTTAATGTGCAATAGGCTCCCTTTAAGTGTTCTGCAGTACACCAGATTGCTGTCTTTCTAAACTACAAGATGCCTACATGGACCCAGAGGTTGCTCAGTTCTATTTTTTGACATTAAAGCAGCTACTGCGAGTTCCCACAAAATATTCAGAGAAAATCACAAGGACAGCAAGAAATTACGAACAATATTATTGGGGGTTATCCTGTGCTGAAATTGGCATTATCATTTTCAGTGAGACTTGTGACACATCAACAGAGTGCCCAAGGCTTATGTTCAGTCCCGACGACCGCAGTCAGAGCAGAGTTTGCAAGTTCCCCCTACAATTGCTGTGTTTCCTCCAGGTACTCCTGTTTCCTCCTATACCTCAAAGATGTGTGGGTGTGTTGGTTAATTGGCCTCTGTGAATTTCCCCTAGTGCACACACTAGTGAATCATTCTGGAGGGAGATGATGAGAACATGGGGAGAATAGGATTAACATTGGATCAGTATCAATGAGTGGTTGATGGTGGGCATGGACTCATTGCGGCACGGATCCTCCTTCCACACTGTAGATCCCTCTGATTATGTCTTGGAGTCATAGAAAAGTACAGCACAGAAAGAGGCCTTTCTGCCCATCCAGTCTGTGCCAAATGATTTGAACTGCCTACTCTCATCAACCTGTACCGGGACCATGGCCCTCCATACCTCTATCATCCAGGGTTCCATGCTCTCACCATCCTCTGCAGTCAACTTTCTAGCTCTTAGCTTCATCCCTCCCCCTCCTGTCTTCGCCTATCATTTCAGACCTCCCCCTCCCCCTCTCAAATCTCTTACTATCTCTTCTTTCAGTTAGTCCTGACGAAGGGTCTCGGCCCAAAACGTCGACTGTACTTCTTCCTATAGATGCTGCCTGACCTGCTGCATTCCACCAGCATTTTGTGTGTGATCCTCTGAATGAAAAGGTTTCCCCTCATATTCCCCTTAAACTTTTCACCTTTTACTCTTAACTCACGACCTCTGGTTATAGTCCCACCCAACCTCAGTGTAAAAAGCCAGCTTGCATTGTAAAGATTTGAGTGCATTGCATGGATGTCTGCACTTTAGGGAATTATCATTCTACCTTCTCCTGGCTGAAGGAAATGCAGACAAAGTTGTTACCTGTCCCCTGAGTACTTCGTGAGCATGATGTAATTGTCTCATGATATTAGCATGATGTAATTCTTTCGTGATATTGGTATGATGTAATGGTCTTGATAGTGGGGAGGTGTGATGTCACGTGATGGCATGTCCCAACCGGTATAAAAGGGGAGACCGCAGTTTGTTGCGTAGTTGTTTTGTTGGGGAGTCACAGTTGGTGGTTATGTAATCGTGGAAAGAGAGAGAGAGAGAGAGAGTGAAGAATCACCAGCTTCGTACTAATCCAAGAAATCAAAGGCATTCTGTGATTGACATTTGGTATGGTCCATACGGGTATTGTGGCACACTTTTGGTTAACTCCTGCATGGTGTCGGGTGTTGTGTGGTGATCACCTCCGTCGAAAGGTCAGTTACTGTGAGAAATCTTATTCTTCGTGATCTCTTCGGACAAGGCATTTCTCGGCTGGGATCTGCGTCAGCAGTTCCGTCTTTTCTTCATCGCTGGTTCGGGAAGTCTCTCCTCTCATGTATTTCATAAGTCACTTGGACTCTTTGAACTACCACCTTAAGACTGTGTTTGAGTAAGATCTGTTAAGAATTGTCTCTAAGTTTGACTGTTTGATAACTATAGACACATAACACTGTTAACTTCCGTTTCAGTTAGTCATTTGTTTACTTTTCTATGTTTTTGAGTAGAGGTTAATAAATTTTGTTGTTTATTTATAAAAACCCGACTCAATTTCATATCTATTGCTGCTGGTGCATAACAAAGTCTCCTTGCTGGTAGATAAGGAGTTTGGGTGACTTGCAGTATAATGCAGCAAAGCCAAAGATGCAGTGGAGATCCTTAGGAGCAAACTAGAATAACTCATCGCCAGGGAACTGAGAGTAATGGTGTCCCTGAGCCCCTTGGACAAAGAGACATGTTAATCTGTGTGATTGTATTGAAGGTTACGCTCAAGACTGTGGAGATGACAGTGGACTTCAGGGGGAGCCCCCCAATACTCCCCCCACTCACTATACTCAACAGTATTGTGTCTGCTGTGGAGACCTTCATGTTTCTGGGTGTCACTCCCAGGACCTGAAGTGGACACACAACGCGGACACTCTTATCAAAAAAGCTCAGCAGAGGTTGTATTTCCTACGTCAACTCAGGAAGTAGAACCTGCCTCAGGAGCTGCTGATTCAATTCTATTCAGGAATAATCCAGTCTGTTCTCTGTTCGTCCATCACTGTCTGGTTTGGATCAGCTACCAAACAAGACAAGAATAGACTCCAAAGAACCGTCAGGGCTGTGGAAAGGATTATTGGTGTGAAGCTGCCCTCGATCCAGGATTTATATGCATCTAGAGTCAGGAAGCGAGCGAGCAGCATCATTGTAGACCCATCACACCGTGGACATCACCTGTTCCAACTCCTTTCTTCTGGTAGACGCTTTAGATCACTGTATGCCAGGACAAATAGGTACAAGAACAGTTTCTTTCCGTATGCCATCAGTCTTATGAACACTTGAATTTTAGTCTATTATAAACCAAGTCCACCTGTATATACACAGGTATACCTCATTGTATATAGTTCATGATTATTTGCACTATTGTTTCGTTTGCTTTTTGATTCTGTACAGCGAGAGCTCAGGGAAACCGGCATCAAATTCCTTGCATGTGTCCACATACTTGGCGGTAATAAAGGATCCTGATTCTGAGTTTACAGGAGGACAAAGAATGTAGTTTGAAAATATTTTCCAAAACATCTATCATTATATGGCATGGGCAATCATAGTCTTTGATCATGATTGTTCTTGGCAAAGTATCCTGCAGAAGTAATTTGCCATAGCCTTCTTCTGAGCAGTGTCTTTACAAGATGGGTGACCCCAGCCATTATCAAAACTCTTCAGAGATTGTCTGCCTGGCGTCAGTGGTCACATAACCAGGGCTTGTGATATGCAACAACTGCTCATACGACCATCCACCACCTGCTCCCATGGCTTCATGTGACCCAGATCAGGGGTGCTAAGCAGGTGCTACACTTTGCCCAAGAGTGACCTGCAGGCTAGCGAAGGGAAGGAACACCTTACACCTCCTTTGGTAGAATCGTATCTCCACACTGTCACCCAAACTGGGAAAATTATAATGTGGTTTGTGGTTGTCACCTTTTAGGCATAAGATTGAAAATCTCACACTACTGGTAGGGAATGTTGTCAGCACTGGAAGCTCTCTGATTCTATTTAAGTTAAGCCTGCTCATCAAAATAGCACAATTTCTTTCTCAACTCCGCTGAGCGAGTGATGAACACTCCTGGCTGATTTCTGCTGCACATAAAAATCACTCCCGTAGACAAATTGCTCCCAAACGGCCAAAACTATGGATAAAAAGCTCCTGTTGTTTTTGAGAACTTCAACAAGTATACTAACCAAAAAGTTGAAACAAATAATGACTAATTTTATACTCTAGTCAAAGTTTCCCTCAGTATTAAAAACTATTACATTTAGCTTGCAAGCATTCTGAAATTTATTCTGTTTTTTTTTCTATAGCAACCTATAAAAGGTAATTGTCAATTAAGAGCAGGAACAACTGTAGTTCTTGCCTTCATTATCATTCCAAAATGTTCCTTTCAGTTATAGATAATTTAAGGATTATTTTTGCTCAGAATAAATTACACCAAGAATGTCCTTCACCAGATGAAATGTAATGCCTGGGGTCCATTTCCATCATAATTCTATTTCCCAGTTAGTTTCTCCTGAGGCTTCTCAAAACAAGTTGGCCAGATTAGTGGACTTGTCAGTACTGAGCTGAATCAAGCACATCAAATAAACAGGACATACTGTGTATTTCTAGTGATGAGGGCGAGGAAACTGCATTCTCTTGGTGAGGCTGCAGTTAAACTGAAGCAAATGCAACATATGTTATCTTTTGTCTGAACCTGAAATTGAACAAAATAATATTACGGTGTTTATCATGTTTACTATGAGATTCATTTATTTATTGAGATTGAGGGCAGAATAGGGCCTTCTGGCCCTTCAAGCCATTCCTATCCTAATACGGGACAATTTACAATGACCAATTAGCCTACCAACCCGTAAGTCTTTGGACAGTGATAGGAGACTGGAGAACCTGGAGGAAATTCAAGCGGTCAAGAGGAGAGCATACAGACTCCTTATAGGCAGTGGCAGGAATTGAACCCCAGTCATTGGTACGACAAAGCACTGTGCTAACTACTACATTACCATGCCACGCTCATTTTAAAGAACTTAAAATTACGTAAACAGTATATTTAATTTATCTAATGAATAATATCAATGTTAATGTTGCGGTGTTCACCGAGTTTGGCAAGTTGCTTGCAGACGTTACCTCACCAGTCGAGGTGACATCCTCTGTGCTCTATTGTTGGTGTTTCTCTCTGGGAGTGCCCGTGTTTATACAGTCCCCCATTCGCTTACCTCCGTCCTGCTTAGCCGCCTTTGAATTCGATTGGCTCGTGCTTCTTTGGCTGTTAGATGCTAACTGATGGCGTCTATTTCAATATGTTTGTTTACCAAGTTATCAGACGAAAACCATGCTTCTAAAAATTCTCGTGTCTGCTCTGTGTTTGCTTGTGCCAGAACCTCCGCGGTGTTCTAGTTAAAGCGGGGTCCTTTTCGGTCTTCGTGTACTGAGATCAGCAATGGTGGATTATGTCTTCTATAACTCGGGAACAAACATATTGAAATAGACACCATCTGCTAACTCCTGAGAGCCAAAGAAACACAGGCCAATAGAATTCAATGGTCAACTGAAGGGGTAGCCAATCAGTACTGAGGCAAACGAACGGGGTTCTATATAAACGTGAGCACTCCCAGAGAGAAACACCGACAACTGTGCACGGAGGATATCACCTCAACTGGCGATGAAACATCTGCAAGCTAATTGCCAAGCTCGGCAAATACCACAACACCAAACATTTCAATCCGAGCTACCAATATTCACCACCGTCCTAAATATCAATATTAGATGATTTACTGACATAATATTTTGAGGACCAAACTCAAATTATCTTCAGCTATAGTTGCAAACGCAAGTACACAGAAATTGCAAGTCAGCATCACCTGTACACATGATCTCAAGTGCAAATAAAAAAAACTAACTGCAACCTGCAACAAAAGTACTCGCCCCTTGCTGCTGGTTTTGTCTGGCACTATGATGTTGAAAATTCAAGTCAGGCAACTTTAAATGACTGAAGCGTATCTGCTGCAGATTTCAGCTATTAATCAAGAGTCACTGCATGCATTGGACAGGTGATTTAATACCTCCTGGCATATGAGCTGTCTTGGGGCAGCCCTTCATATATAAACCCTGGAGATTCACAATCAGTCAGGGTCATCTGGACTCAAAGTGTGTGTGTGTGTGTGTGTGTGTGTGTGTGTGTGTGTGTGTGTGTGTGTGTGTGTTCCCTCTGGGGCCTTGCCAGAAATAGTGTTTCGGAGATGAAATACGTTGAATAATGCCTAGTTTCAATAATATTTGCTTAAATTAGCACTTTTTGTTTTGAGTTTGTCCTCCTTCAAATGATATATTTTATTCCTTCTGCCTGTTAGTCCACATCCAGAAGCTTTCAATGGCATCATTTTTTTTGCTTTAGTTTTTTTTACATGGTAATTTCTCACTGATCTCAGGAGAAGCCATGACAGCCACACACTCACTCTGATGTTAGTTAATTCTACAATTACATTTTGAGACCAGGTTTATTTCAAAACGTCATGAGAATACTGAGGTAACAGCATGCCAAAGAGATATTTGATAACAGTGAAATATGTAGGTCAACTGAGAGGTACTGAATCTGAGGGATTCTCTTTGCAAGAAGCATTGAGATGTACTCGTAGCTTACATTAAAAGAAAGTAAAAATTAAAAGTAGAGAATGAACAATATTGAATATAACCTCCAAAAATGAACTGAATTAATTAACTTGCTTCCAGGCAAAGACTGGTGTGAAACTGCACTGCGTGCTAAATATTTAGTACATCCACTCACTGTAGAAGCAATTCAGTACATCTGAATATCAAAACCAGATAAAGTGCTCACTCGAAAGAGGGTCAAATAAATTCAGTGAAAGGCCGCAAATTAGAATTAGTTCTTCCTTGCAATATTCTTCATTTAATATCTTATCTGAAATTGCCTGGATGTTATTTTGAAATAAATTAATCCATTTATTGGGAAGTTCAAATAGCTGAGCACTGAGAAGTAAACATTAAACTTCATGGTTTTAATGCTAACAAAAAGGCTGGATACCACTGAATAAATGTATCAGAATATTTCGGGAAATATCAGTTCAACACAATTTGCTAAATAGTTGTGAAAATATGCTTAACAATTTATTTGACTATCTTGAAATTTGAAATATAATTCTCCAGATACAAATAGTTTATTTCTCTTTGCACATATGTCAATGACACCATATAAATTAATGTACAGGTGGAACTGCAAACGTCTGTGTTGCCCACAGTCACAATAACTCAAGCAATACAATTTAAGAACAGCCGTGCTTTGTTGCAACTGATTTGCAGTACAACTCCAGGAAAGAAAGGCAAAAATAAAAATAAAAGAAAATCCTACCTCAGAATCTTTTTCTTCATGGACATTTTTCCTCGGCTACTCCATTTCAGAATCCACTGTTGCTTGAACAAGCCACAGTGTGAGCAAATCATCAGGCCTCCCACAGAAGGGATAATTGGCTCTCGATGAAGTGCTGTAAACATTCATCATGATGGCACTCGTATACTGAAGGCAGCAGCTACCCCAGCTGACTCTTTGACTTAGGTATGTATAGCTAATCCTTCCTGTGCACACACTTGCTATCCACGGTTTCCTTCTCCTTACCTTATGTATGAACAAGGCACGGATCAGTGCTGACAGCAGCCCCTATCCTCCACGCACAGACACAGACACAGACACAGACACACATTTTGCAGCATAAAACAGTCAGAATGACACATGTGTTCAGCTGCACTAATTAAAAACCAGTTGTATTTCATCCTGAAGGTAATGGTTGATAAATAATTCAGCAACTAAAAGGGAAAATTAAATAAGGTAGTGCAAATTAGATGCTAATCTCTAAAAGGTGTCAGCAGCACTCTAACAGATGTTTCAAGTTTTACAATTAATGCAGCATACAATGGATTTCTACAATTTAGATGCTGTGAGAGATTCCACTTTTCAAAATTTTCCTTAAAGTTTAACTAAGCACAGAGAACCATATTTTACTTTAACTCTTGCATTGTGTGGGGATGGGTCAGTCACAAAATGACTGAAGTATCCAAAATATAAAAGCTTCCCAGGCATAAATGTAGCAACTATCTCTCTCTTAATCTCTGAAATCAGTGTTCCATGTGACATCAGTGAGAATGAGTACTCAGCTAGCCAGTGAGAGGGAGAAGAGGAGCAGGACATTCCCAAGGTATGAAGGATGTGGTATAGATGGAATAAAACAATTGTGGTTGACGCCTGTGGGCCTTCTCATCAGATGGTGACAAGAAGGTGTACGGGTCTAAGATAGCTCAGCTGGTTGGGTGAAGTCACAGCAACAATCTTCAATTCAACAACATTCAGACCAAACAACTGATTGTGGACTTCAGAAAGGATAAGAAAAGGGAACACACACCAGTCCTCATAAAGGGATCAGAAGTGGAAAGAGAGGGCAATTTCAATTTCCTGGGTGTCAACATCTCTGAGGGTTTATCGTGGGCCCAACATATTGATGCAGTTACAAAGAAGGCATGAGAGTAGCTATATTTCATCAGGAGCTTGAGGTGAATTGGTATGTCACCCAAAACAGAACTCAGTCAGTTCCATTATGGGTGTTAGCCTCCATAGCATCCAGGACATCTTTAAGGTGTGATGCCTAAAAAAAGTGGCGTCCATCATTAAGGACTGCCATCACCCAGGACAAACACTGTTCTCATTGCTACCATCAAGAAGGAGGTACATGAGACTGAAGGCACACACTCAACAGTTCAGAGACGGCTTCTTCCCCTCTCCCACCCGATTTCTAAATGGACATTGAACCCATGAACATTACCTGACTTTTTTTTGCACTACTTAATTAAGTGCTTAATATATGTATTTACTGTGATTCACAATTATTATTACTATTATCATTTTTCATTTAAATTTGCACAGTTTGTTGTTTTCTTGCAGATTGGTTGTCTTTTCATCCTGTTGGTTACAGTCTATCGTTGATTTTATTGTGTTTCTTGGATTTACTGTGTATGCCCACAAGAAAACAAATTTCAAGGTAGTTAATGGTGACATAAGACCATAAGAACTTAAGACAAAGGAGCAGAGGTCAGCCATTTGGCCCATCGAGTCTGCTCTGCCATTTTATCATGAGCTGATCCATTCTCCCATTTGGTCTCACTCCCCCGCCTTCTCACCATAACCTTTGACACCCTGGCTACTCAGATACCTATCAATCTCTGCCTTAAATACACCCAATGACTTGGCCTCCACTGCTGCCCGTAGCAACAAGTTCCATAGATTCACCACCCTCTGGCTAAAAAAATTTCTTCGCATCTCTGTTCTGAGTGGGCGCCCTTCAATCCTTAAGTCATGCTCTCTCGTACTAGACTCCCCCATCATGAGAAACAACTTTGCCACATCCACTCTGTCCATGCCTTTCAACATTCGAAATGTTTCTATGAGGTCTCCCCTCATTCTTCTAAACTCCAAGGAATACAGTCCAAGAGCAGACAAACGTTCCTCATATGTTAACCCTGTCATTCCCAGAATCATTCTAGTGAATCTTCTCTGTACCCTCTCCAACGTCAGCACACCCTTTCTTAAATAAGGAGCCCAAAACTGCCCACAGTACTCCAAGTGAGGTCTTATCAGTGCCTTATAGAGCCACAATATCACATCCATGCTCCTATACTCTATTCCTCTAGAAATGAATGCCAACATTGCATTCGCCTTCTTCACCACTGACTCAACCTGGAGGTTAACCTTAAGGGTATCCTGCACGAGGACTCCCAAGTCCCATTGCACCTCAGAACTTTGAATTCTCTCCCCATTTAAATAATAGTCTGCCCGTTTATTTCCTCTACCAAAGTGCATAACCATACATTTTCCAACATTGTATTTCATTTGCCTCTTCTTTGCCCATTCTTCCAATCTATCCAAGTCTCTCTGCAGGCTCTCCGTTTCCTCAGCACTACCGGTCCCTCCACCTATCTTCATATCGTCAGCAAACTTAGCCACAAAGCCATCTATTCCATAATCCAAATCGTTGATGTACAATGTAAAAAGAAGTGGCCCCAACATAGACCGCTGTGGAACACCGCTGGTAACCAGCAGCCAACCAGAATAGGATCCCTTTATTCCCACTCTCTGTTTCCTGCCAATCAGCCAACGCTCTATCCATGTATGTAACTTTCCCATAATTCCATGGGCTCTTATCTTGTTAAGCAGCCTCATGTGTGGCACCTTGTCAAAGGCCTTCTGAAAATCCAAATATACAACATCCACTACATCTCCCTTGTCTAGTCTACTTGTAATTTCCTCAAAAAATTGTAATAGGTTTGTCAGGCAGGATTTTCCTTTAAGGAAACCATGCTGAGTTCTGCCTATCTTGACATATGTGTACTTTGATAATAAATTTACTTTAAACTTTCAAACTTCTGTCTTCTAGCTTTTTAACAATTGATCCTAACTCCACCAGAACTCTAAAGGACCATTCACTTTGGGAAAACAAAAACTGCTGTCTGTGACACACAGAACAATTTTTCAAATGGTTCTCTATATAAACTTCACCTTAATTTTGCATTTAGCTTTGTTATGGTATATTTCTTTTCTGAAAGGATGAATTAATTCTCCCCACCATTGAGCACATCTACATGAAACACTGTCCTAGGAAAGCAGCGTTCATCACACAGAATACCACCACCTCTTCTCGCTGCTACCTTCAGTTAGAAGGTAGAAGGCAGAAGGTACAAGAGCCTCCGGACTTGCACCAATAGGTTCAGGAGCAGTTGCTACACCTTCAGGCTCTTGAACAAAAGGGGATAACTATACTCAATTGCTCCATCACTGAGATGCTCCCACAACCAACGATCTCACTTTAAGGACTCTTTATCTCATTAACACATGTTCTTGTTATTTATTGCTACTTATTTATATTTGCATTACTCTGTCTACTGTACTCTGGTTGATCTTTCATCCAACCTGTTATGCAGTAGCTACTATTCTATAGATTTGCTGAGTATGAGCTCAAGAAAATGAATCTTAGGGTTGTATGCGGTGACATATATGTGCTTTAGTAACACAACTTTCTTTGAACTTTGAATTCTCAATACTTCTTTTAAGATTTCAGGCAGCCGAATTTGAACAGCTTGCTTTCCCTGAAGGAACTGGCTGGTGATGAAGCAGCCAGTAATTGCTAACCTCTTGCATTCTCTACAGAGACAAGAAATTCCTTGATTAAACAACAAAGGTAGATAAATAGAGCATGAGATACAGAGGGAGAGATACATGCAAGAAACTTCACATTCAAACGACTTCCTTTGACAACAAAAAGAGCTTGTGCTTCAGAATGTAAGGATTATTTTACAGGTGGGTGGTAGGCAACAATAAATGTTTGCTCTTGTTGATATTGACAAGTATAATGACACATTCTTCAGCATGGGTTTTACAACCAAAAGCTGCATTAGTCATCTGTGATTAGCACTCAGTAAGAGAGAGGAAACAAACAGCCTTTTAAAATAGGTATAATGTGCAGATGCTGAAGCTGCCTGTAATGCACTAAAGAAGCGTTGGCCTGTTTTCCATCTATGATCTAAGTTACAACACAATCCATTTTGGCAGTCAAAATATTCCATTGAGATTTGTACTCCAGTTAGAAATGCTGTTGCAGATCTATTAGTTCTCTCCGTTAGAGATTAACAGAGCTATACCCAGCCCTGTCAGCTAAGTTTTTCAGACCAACTGTCTATACTATTTGCATTTCTGGATCCAAATTCAGACCAATATGGGCATCTATAACTTACCTCTGAAGTACTTCAACTGACTGTAGTTTCAGTAATGCACCACTGTGAATAGCAACTGTTAAATCACAGGTTGTTTGGGTCTCATTTCTGACGAACGCAAAGTTGAAGTTATACAGAATATTAACCTTGTTCCTGTTTCAGACCCCAATGAAGGAGGAGAAGATGGCAGCGCACCTGCACGTGTGCAGCCCTCCGGTGAAAAATGATATTGTATCTGTTAAATAGGGGCCGTGGACAATTCTGATTTGATGGAGAGGGACGTGAAAGCACAGAGGAACATCCGGAGAAATTTCTGAAATGCCCCTCTGCTGCTGTCGTTACTGTGTGGTCGAGAATCTTTCGGCGGGTAGGCCTCAAAATCCCCAGCCTTGCCTGCTTTTGGCGACCGAGAAAGAGGTCGAATCGCTCGGACAGAGATGGCGCTCAGTACTCGGTGTCGGAGAGCTGATCAGAGCTTGAAGTTTTTGGATGACTCAGAGTCGGATTGTGGTCGGCATGGCAGGGAGAGTTTTCTTCCTTCTCCCGTCTGCGTGAGATGTGGGACATTTGAGAGACTTTGAACTTTTTACTGTGCTCATGGACTTCTTCAAGTTATGGTATTGTTGCACTGTTGTAGCTATATGTTATAATTATGTGGTTTTGTCAGTTTTTTCAGTCTTGATCTGTCCTGTGTTTTGTGATATCACACCGGAGGAAATAATGTATCATTTCTTAATGCATGCATTACTAAATGACAATAACAGAGGACTACGTGTCTTCATAATCATAATCCTGCTAAGACGATGTCCACAGAATAGTTGACTCAAATATCAGTCGGACAAATTGTCTGGACATTATGACATCCAATTCTTTCAACAGGGCCTGTAACTACTAATAGAAGCGGTTGATCCTTTTATAGAAGTGATTATTTTACCTTTACCTGATGCAATAATAGAGAGGATTCCTTTTCCTGATCTCACATCTACCAACCACTGCCAGCTACAAGGAGCCCAATTTCTGCCAGTATAGGCTTTTGCCCTTCCTGGTCACAGAACCTGGAGCCATTATTAATCAGGCTTAAAAATTGCTCAGTTCTGGTTCAACTTTACATAGAGGACTAGGACTATTGGAAAGTGATACCTCGTGCACATGAATTCATCCAATGAATTCCAAAACCCAATTTCTGACCAGAACTCTTCATACAGAAATTAATAATCACATAATGAACTTTCTCATTTTATTTGCATTTTAATATAGATAACTTTTCTAAATGTGTGTGTGTCGAAGAATGTCTTGTCTGTTTATGCTGAACTTAGTTCCAATATGTAAAAGTAGCGTTGGGGCTTACGGGGCCTTTCAGGGCCTCACTAATCAGCCAGAGTTGAACGGTATCATAGATCATCAGAATGGGAGGTGTGCTGCAGTGAGAGGGGCCCATGAGTACCTAGATAAGCTCTGTTCTGTCCTAATAAATATAGTTTTGTAGTTCTAAGTAAATAATTGGAATTTGTGTCTTTCTGCCTATCTGGGGTGGAACAAGAGCTTTTTGGTGTACAGCATTTGGTGTAACAGTAGCATAATGGTAAATGCATCGTTATTACAAATGGGGGCATCAGAGTTCACAGTTCAATTCCAGATCAGTCCGTATGCTGTCCCTGTGATCACGTAGGTTTCCTCCAAGAGCTCCAGTTAATAGGTCATTTGTAAATTGTCCTGTGATTAGCTTAGGCCTGTATCTCTACATAAATCTATGCCGATTTATTATTTTGTTCTATTTCAATTTAAATTTCCATTCTTTATTCTGTTTCCATACTCAGCATTTATTTTATTTCTGGTTTTCTATTTATTACTTTAATTTTCTCATCTTCATTACGGATATGTACTGAAGGCTTTCAACAGGTTTGAAGTATGGCAGTGACATATTTACATGAATATGGTTGGAGGCCATTAAAAGCAAAGTACCTCTGCTAGATTTCAGCAGGGTTATCTGATCAGTCAAGATCTCTTATTTTGCGTGGTAAAAACATCTTGTAATACTGCAAGTTTATACGTCAAACTATGGGTGCACTAACTCAGCAGTAGACAGTCCCAAGCCTGGCTGCAATAAGAAGACAGTTGGGCATGGGGCTAGCACACCATCCCATAAAAACACAGTGCTCAGAAACAACCAATAGAAGCTCCAAAGTCCTCATACCAGGGAGAAGATCCCTGGATCCAGAACTGGCTTGCCCACAGAATGCAAAGAGTGGTTGTAGATGTGTCATATTCTGCGCGGAGGTCGGTGACCAGTGGTGTGCCTTAGGGATCTGTTCTGGACCCCTACTCTTTGTGATTTTTATAAATTACCTGGATGAAGAAGCGGATGGATGGGTTAGTAAATTTGCTGATGGCACAAAGGTTGGGGGTGTTGTGGATAGCGTGGAGGGTTGTCAGAGATTACAGCGGGACATTGATAGGATGCAAAACTAGGCTGAGAAGTGGCAGATGAAGTTCAACCCAGAAAAATGTGAAGTGGCTCATTTTGGTAGGTCAAATATGATGGGAGAATATAGTATTAATGGTAAGACTCCTGGCAGTGTGCAGGATCAGAGAGATCTTGTGGTCTGAGTCCATAGGACACTCAAAGCTGCTGCGCAGGTTGACTCTGTGATAAAGAAGTCATACAGTGCATTGGCCTTCATCAATCGTGGGATTGAGTTTAGGAGCAGAGGGGTAATGTTGCAGCAATATAGGACTCTATTCAGACTCCACTTGGAGTACTGTGCACAGTTCCGGTCATTTCACTGCAGGAAGGATATGAGGACCACAGAAAGGGTGCAGAGGAGATTTACAAGGATGTTGCCTGGATTGGGGAGTGTGCCTTATGAGAATAGGTTGAGTGAACTTGGTCTTTTCTCCTTGGAGCGACGGAGGATGAGAGGTGACCTGACAGAGGTGTATAAGATGATGAGAGGCATTGATCATGTGGATAGTCAGAGGCTTTTTCCCAAGGCTGAAATGGCCAGCACAAGAGGGCACAGTTTTAAGATGCTTGGAAGTAGTTACAGAGGAGAAGTCAGGGGTAATTTTTTTTTTACGCAGTGAGTGGCGAGTGCGTGGAATGGGCTGCCTGCGACGGTGGTAGAGATGGATATGGTAGGGTCTTTTATGAGACTCCTGGACAGGTACATAGAGCTTAGAAAAATAGAGGGGTATGGGTAAGGACATGTTCAGCACAGCTTTGTGGGCCGACGGGCCTCTATTGTGCTGTAGGTTTTCTGTTTCTATGTTTCTAAGAAGGATCTTCAAAAATGGGTTATACCAGGGAATAACTTGAAAGACTGGCTCAGAGCGAAGGACTCTGATAAGATTCTATTGGTGTCCTATGGCCCAGTAAGGGTGATGGTCTTAAGTAAGTAAAAGAATATATGCACTGACAAGTTCATCCTATCAATTTTTGTCATAATTTTGAAAGTTTAATTTACATCTCCTCCATCGTCTCTATTCAATGAATGAATTCTTAGTTCTCTAAGGCTTTTCTGACAAATTCATTCTTCCAAACTTCATATGAGCCTATCTTAATGTACATTTGCCTTGATATAATTACCTTTCCATAACTGGTACCTAATACAGCATTCCTTTTCCATTCATTGACCTGTGCACCAAATCCAGGGTCCTGTACATCTTTTTTTATTTGCTGTTTCTGCCTCTAATTACATTTCTTAAGATATACATTAACATTTTCCCTATTTCTTGCATATGCTGAATCTGTGAATGTTTTGGGTAAATGTATCACGACGATCTTACTTTGCATTTATTTGGGTTTAGCTGTATCTGCCATATACTTTCCCACTCTGCTATCTTGCTCCATCTCTTAGCGATTCATTCTCCAGCTTGTTAATATAACTAATCTTAAATAATCAACAAGTTTTGATCTGATTTATTTGCTACAACATCTATTCATCACATAACTTGCAAATTAAGCTGTTATAAGCTCTTAACCATTTAACTGCTGCAGCTTTGACGCTGTTGTTGTAAAGCGTCAAACAGCAAAAATATGGAAACACAAAGGAAACAATATTCATCAGAAGTATCCCAGTAACATCAGCAAAAAAAGGCAGACAATCCTTCTGGAAGAACATAGATGCTTGGAGAAAGAATGCATCAAATGAACAGCTAGTTATTTCTAAGAGAAAAGCCCATGACACTGAAAACAACTATAAAGGAAGATTGCAAATTTTTGGGAAACCGTGCTCCAAAAATTTGAGAAGACTGAATCCTTAAAAAAATATAGATTGTTAGTCATTATAGGATTCAAGGCCTATGGGGAGATGACGTCTGGAAAGCGGGATCAGTTATGACCTTATTGAATGATGAAGTAGGCTTGAGAGACTAAATAATTTCCTGCAAACCTTTTTCATTTATGGCAGGGTTCTCCAATTAGTTTTCCACAAGGGCCAAATTATGTCAAGCATGCCAAGCCAAGGGCGAAAATGTCCACGGTTTTTTTTTCATTGCACCAGTAAGTTATTTTATGGGCAGATGTTGTTGTTGCTGCTATTACCATTATTATTAGTAGTAGTAGTAGTAGTAGTAGTAGTAGTGGTAGTTGTAGTAGTAGTAGTAGTAGTAGTAATAATTTAGGCCTGGGATTCTCAAAGCCTGTGTTGCGGGTCACACAAGAAAAAAAAATGCACTCTTGGAAAAAAAAAGTCCAAAACCAACCATTTATTTATGACTCTAGCTATCACAACTGTCAGCTGTCACATTGGGAACTCATCTGGGACTTAAAATACACACACACACACACTGTAAACATGGTAGACTTCATCCCTTCTCTTCCACACTAGGAAAACTTCTCTTCCACACAAAGAGTTTTAGTAGTACTGCCTTTTCCACTGTTTCTGTTCTCTCATTTAATCTATTTGTTCTTTTTAATTAAGCTATGTAGCATTTGAAGTATGAAGTGTAGCTATAAATGAAATTATCACTATAATTGTTGTAATATTATTATACCACAATAAGATTGACAAATGGACAAAAATAAATTGATTCACTCACCAATCAGTGAGAGAAGTGACAGCGACAGGATGAGGCAATCCTTCGGATGTCGGGCCTGTATTCTGTTGTGGCAATCCTGAGGCACTGGCCAAGATGTGCGTTGGATGTCCTGGTTCTTGATAGAGTTCATTGAAGAAAACGACGACTCACATATGTACGTGGAGGGGAACAGTGTGAGTAGGAGCATTGCAATAGCTCTCGTGTATTTGAATTGAGCTTGAGGAACCAGGTTGATCCAAAAGTCACTCACCCCAACGTCCTTGTGTTGTGCTTTGAGCAAATCAGATGTTCCCATTTCCAAGACCTCCATCTGAAGAGTTGCCTCATCTATGGAAGGTTCCAGCCTTTTGGCCTCTGCAGTCCGCTGGCCGTCAGCTGAAATAGAGAACGGCTGTCTCAGGAAGAGGAGGATGTCACCTGAGAGTTTAGGGAAGCTTTCAAATCTTTCCCTGACATTTTCTGCCAGGCTCATCACAAAATCCTTCATGATTGGATCCTCCCGCATTTTGTTCTTCTCGCAATGCTCCCGCAGACGTGGAAAGTGCAAATTTCTCCTGTGAATGTCTCTCTCCAAAAGGTTCAGCTTTGACCGGAAAGCTTCAATCGCCTCATACATGTCCTCAACAGTGTGGTTGTTGCCTTGTAATTGCAGATTAAGTTGATTTAGATGAGATATGATGTCACACAAAAAAAGAACATGTGCCGTCACCTTGTTGTCACTTAAATACCTCTTAAATCCTTGGGCTGTTTGGCTCTGTAGGCTGGATAAAAATGACACAAGCTCATCGCGCAGGTCGCACACCCTCACAAACACACGGCCTTTGCTCAGCCAGCGAACATCATTACGAGCGCTTTATTTACATGTTATGACAGGTGTGTTCACGTAAAAGCCAATGGGTCGGCACGGTCCGGACCTGGCCCGCAGTCCACCTATTGGGGTTGTCTGGTTTATGGTTTTACAGAAACCAAACAGTGATAGACAGTGCGGTCTGTACGCATGCACATTTAATAGTAATAATTATTATTATTATTATAAATGTTTTATTGATCCCAAGTGGGAAATTCTTTTGTTACAGCAGCAACATTTAAAAACATACTTAGCTGTTTGCAGACATAACTAGGTATCAGGTATCTGGCATGGACCTTAAAAGTGAAAACTAGATGAATATAATAGGTCAGGTGGAAGACAAAGCTGGTGTTGGCTACAGTATTTCTTTTCAGGGTAGATCTCACCCCAGTAGCAGGTGCCCCTTGGAGTTTCAAGCTGCAGGAATCAGTAAAAAGGGAACAGAGGTAAGTATTCTACATGGACCCCCCTGCCTCTTAAAAAAATATATACAGTAATTCTCGAAGACCCCATTCTGCAGGTTTGAATAATTTGGAGAATAAAGTGAAAAAACACACATACAGATACAAATTCCGGACTTCAAATGCACAAAATGCTCAATAGTTCTTGGGTATATGCCAATGGGAAAACAATGTTGGATGTGCAGAGAACAGAAAAACATTGTATTAAGTGGCAAGGATGGTTAATAGAGGACCACAGCTAGGCAAATAATGAACATGAAATCATAGATGGTAGATGAAAGAGCAGTCTAAAATTCATATAATTGAAGCAAAGGGAAAGATGTTGTCTGAAATAGGTTATTATGGTGATTCAAGTACTGGGCTGGAAATGCACTAAAATCTGTAATAGTCACCTATAGCAGAACAAGTCCACCCAATTGCAGACTTGTTTATATTATTAGTTTAGCAGGCTCTTAACTTTCTTTCTGTGGCTACAAAATGAGGTGACAAAGCTGGCGATTCTTGGTGATTAATTTTCCACACATGCTGTCAAAGAGGCAAATGCAAAATCAATTGCCCGGTGAAAAGTGAAAATCAAAAAAAAAAAAATCCCAATGCTAAAAATCTGAAATGAGGACAGAAAATTCTGGAAACTCAGCACATCTGTAGAGAGAGAAACAGAGGTCAATATTTCAGTTTGAAAACCCGTGGTTCAGAACAGGGTCTCCAACCTCAGACAGGTTTGATGATATATCTTCAAGCTGAAATAATAACTCTGTTTCTCTGGCTGAGTAGCGCCAGCATCTTTTGTTCTTTATCTGAAATCTCACCCATCACAATGTTTAAAACATGACAATATTAGTAGACTATTATGATACCTCTGCAGCAGGAGTTTCCAACCTAGGGTCAAAAGACACCTTGCTTAATGGTATTGGTCCATGGCATAAAAAAACCTTAGGAACAACTGCTCTACTGTGATTCTGATGGAGAGGGATCGATGTGAATTGGTGCCGCAGCAACAACCTGGCACTCAACGTCAGTAAGACGAAAGAGCTGATTGTGGACTTCAGGAAGGGTAAGACGAAGGAACACATACCAATCTTCATAGAGGGATCAGAATTGGAGAGACTGAGCAGTTTCAAGTTCCTGGGTGTAAAGAACTCTGAGGATCTAACCTTGTCCCAACATATTGATATAGTTATAAAGAAGGCAAGACAGCGGATATACTTTATTAGGAGTTGGAAGAGATTTGGTATGTCAGCAAGTGCACTCAAAAACTTCTGTACATATACCACGTAGAGCATTCTGACAGGCTGCATCACTGTCTGGTATGGAGGGGCTACTGCACAGGACTGAAAGAAACTGCAGAGGGTTGTAAATTTAGTCAGCTCCATCTTAGGTACTAGGCTACAAAGTACCTAGGACATCTTTAGGGAGCGGTGTCTCAGAAAGACAGTATCCATTATTAAGGACCTGCAGCACCCAGGACATGCCCTTTTCTCACTGTTACCATCAGGTAGGAGATACAGAAGCCTGAAGGCACACACTCAGTGATTCAGGAGCAGCTTCTTCCCCTCTGCCATCCGATTCCCAAATAGACTTTGAAGCTTTGGACACTACCTCACCCTTTTTAATATACAGTATTTCTGTGTTTCTGCACATTTTAAAAAGTCTATTCAATATACGTAATTGATTGACTTGTTTATTTATTATGTTTTATTTTATTTTTTTCTCACTCTACTAGATTATGTATTGCATTGAACCGCTGCTGCTAAGTTAACAAATTTCACATCGCAGGCCGGTGATAATAAACCTGATTCCGATTCTGAATTTCCGACAAATGCTGCAGTTCATCTCCTATCAGATCAGGAACAAAAGCTAATTAATACAATGTCCCAATCACAGTGGATAATGCACTGATCACACCAATTAATTCAAGCCATCAAATGATGTGAATAATTTATCACCATCTAGGCTCAGCATATCTTAAATTGCTTTTGTATCATGGAAGAGATTATCATCTACTTCAGTCATGTGCACTGAGGTTAGTTCATTGCCAAAATGTTATCTCAGTAATGATCTCTATTTTTGGAAACATAACCTCATATTCATCTCTTTCTCCTTTATTTCCTATTTTTGAACATCCAACATTCCGTATGACCAGGGGTTCCCAACCTGGGGTCCATGGATCCCATGGTTTATGGCAGCGGTCCATGGCATAAAAAGGTTCGGAACTCCTGCATAAGACAATAAGAGATGGGAGCAGAATCGAGCCACTCGGCTCATTGAGTCTACACTGCCATTCCATCACGACTGATATATTATCCTTCTCAACACCATTCTCCTGCCTTATTCCCTGCACTGACTAATCAAGAACCTACCAACCTCTACTTCAAATATACCCAATGTCTTGGCCTCCACAGGCAGCTGTGACAATGAATTCCACAGTTTCACTACTCTCCAGCTAAAGGAATTACTCCTCATACCAATGTTAGTTGATATTATTAATGGTTACCTCACCTCATACATGCCCCCTCTCCTTCAAATCACTCTTCTACCTTCATCATTAAAAATAAATGATTCAAGCTACTACCCCAGCTCTGACATTGCTTTCTTCCCATCCCTTTGCAGACATCCAAATTTATGCCCTTCAAATGAAGAAAGAAGTGTGCTCATCAATCAGTGTCTGTGGTCTGCGCTGAGCTTCCAAAAGCCTTTGACACTGTTAACCGAGAAGATTACAGAGAACTCTTCACAAATTTGGATGCTCAGAAGAATTTGTCACTATCCCCCAGTATTCTGTAAATGGCATCAAGCTGAGATCCACATCAATATATCTACTACAAACCCATTCCCAGTACAGACTGGGATCAAACAAAGCTGTTTAATTCATCAACTGATTTTTCAATTTGTTTTTTTTTTGTTAAGATGTTTCATCTCTCCTCAGGCAGCAATAAGCAGTTCACTTCCATTCCAGAACAAAGGCCAACCTAGCCTCATTCCTTCAGTTGCAAATTCTTAAATGAGGCTTGCACAGTCAAGGACAAAGCACCAAACTAATCTCGATTCCTCCATTGAAGTGTAATAGAATATGGACTTTATAATAAGCATCTAGTCCATTCATCAATCTACAACATAGCATACCGGCATCTCCTGACAATCAAGATTCACCACGAGACACTTGCCAACATTCTATACGAGGGACATTTACTTTCTATATGAAGGATGTGATCCAAGAAGAAAGAGATCACTCTTGAATCACTTCAATCATCTGAGGGAATGCATCAAGGTTGGCAACGAAAATGTCACCGTGACTCACGCAAATTCTTCACATCTGACTAGAATTCAGATTACAGATAAACTTGGATCATAGACTAATTCTTTTCCTTCAAGAGGACCACAAACTTGTAGGGTTTAGAGGCTTACATGCTTCAATGACCCAGAGAGCTATGTTGGCTAGAGTCGGGGCCTTGTGTTTTGGCTCTTGCTAGGGTCACCCATGTCAACCAGGTCAAAGGGTAGAGGCCAGACGAGTGGTCCACTGGTCCTCCAGGTTCCAGGGTTCAGCTCAGGGCTAACAACCTTGACTGGTCAAAAGCATTTCTTACGGAAACAGAAATAACGAGTCCTTCTCAACAGACAGAGATGGACGACCTTCATTGCTGCTCTTAATCCCAACAGTGTAATGAACAGTAAGTAAATGATATAATATTTAAATAATATTCATAAGACCATAAGACCATAAGACTAAGGAGCAGAAGTCGGCCATTCGACCCATAGAGTCTGCTCCGCCATTTTGTCATGAGCTGATCCATTCTCCCATTTAGTCCCACTCCCCCGCCTTCTCACCATAACCTTTGATGCCCTGGCTACTCAGATACCTATCAATCTCTGCCTTAAATACGCCCAATGACTTCGCCTCCACTGCTGCCCATGGCAACAAATTCCATAGATTCACCACCCTCTGACTAAAAAAATATCTTCGCATTTCTGTTCTGAATGAGTGCCCTTCAATCCTTAAGTCATGCCCTCTTGTACTAGACTCCCCCATCATGGGAAAAAACTTTGCCACATCCACTCTGTCCATGCCTTTCAACATTCGAAATGTTTCTGTGAGGTCTCCCCTCATTCTTCTAAACTCCAAGGAATACAGTCCAAGAGCGGACAAACGTTCCTCATATGTTAACCCTCTCATTCCCAGAATCGTTCTAGTGAATCTTCTCTGTACCCTCTCCAACGTCAGCACATCCTTTCTTAAATAAGGAGACCAAAACTGCCCACAGTACTCCAAGTGAGGTCTCACCAGTGCCTTATAGAGCCTGAACATCACATCCCTGCTCCTATACTCTATTCCTCTAGAAATGTATGCCAACATTGCATTCGCCTTCTTCACTACCGACTCAACCTGGAGGTTAACCTTAAGGGTATCCTGTTCGAGGACTCCCAAGTCCCGTTGCATCTCAGAACTTTGAATTCTTTCCCCATTTAAATAATAGTCTGCCCGTTTATTTCTTCTGCCAAAGTGCATAACCATACACTTTCTAACATTGTATTTCATTTGCCACTTCTTTGCCCATTCTTCCAATCCATCCAAGTCTCTCTGCAGACTCTCCGTTTCCTCAGCACTACCAACCCCTCCACCTATCTTCATATCGTCAGCAAACCTAACCACAAAGCCATCTATTCCATAATCCAAATCGTTGATGTACAATGTAAAAAGAAGTGGCCCTAACACGGACCTCTGTGGAAATTATGTTGCACTTTATAATTAAGTAAATGTAATGAAACTACATAAAATTTAAAATGAAGTGTAGATCTAAATTTTCCTTACTGCCGTGGAAGTTGAAGTTTTGCCTTCAAACCCAAAGCACAAATCTTTGAATACTAGCCAAGTAACTTAACCATTAAACTATTCTTTGGCCCACAGCTTGTGACTGTAAAGCCGGTACTCAAGTTCTTTCAAGGATAAAGATGTCAAGTATACCACATCTCTAAGTCAGACTGATGGCTGCTTGTAAACCTTTGATACTAAGTCCTGGAAAGACATTGATTCATCTCAGTCACTGAAGTGTGCTTGTCCTTTCATACTTATGGTATTCTGATGCTTCTGGTGTTAAGAATCTGTTAAAGAGTTATGAGTGTCATATGCCCTAAACATGCATCCAAAAGAGCAGTATGCTGATGCTTGGATTTATAAACCACTTGCCATGATCTCAGGATGTCCCAAAGTATTTCCCAAACCGGTGAGGTACCTTTGAACAACAATGAAGTGAAATACAGTAGTAAACGCAGCAGAGGATGTTGTCTCAACAACCAACATAGTGAAATGGCCATCAGCGTGGAATTAGATTAGATTAGATTAGATTCAACTTTATTGTCATTGTGCTGAGTACAGATACAAAGCCAATGAAATGCACTTAGCCTCTGACCAGAAATGCAAAGAATAGTGTTATTTACAAAATGACTGCAAATTTAAAAAAGTGCTACAGCGCACAAATATAAAAGTACTGAGACAGTACAAATACAGATGCAATACTGCTTAGCGCTGTGATGAGAGGTTCAGCAGTATCACAACCTCAGGGAAGAAGCTCTTCCTGTGCCTGCTGGTACGGGAGCGGAGGCTCCTGTAGTGCCTATTCGTCAAGATCGGCCAACATATCTGAACCAAAGGTAATCAGAAGGAACTACGGATAAATATGGAAATCAGGACTGCAATGAGGAAAATGCTACTCCTCCAGACTATTACAGACATTTCAGTGGGAACCAATGGATTCACTAATCAGCAGTGAAGTCCAGATGTTATTCCTGCAAAAAGCAATTAAAATGTTCCATTTGTTCAAATTGGGATTAACAGAGGCATAGCAATATTATTTTGTACACCTCATTTAGAAATTTAAAAAGAAAAATTCAGGAACTCTCGAGTTCAACAATCCTCCTCAGTCCTCCAAGTTTCTAATGAGGATGTAACTCATGAATTGCAGAATCTAATGGTATACAGCACATATCCTTAAACAGAAAATACTACAGAAACTGGCCTATCATGGGTAAATCCCTCCCAACCATTGAGCACATCTAAATGAAATGTTGTCACAGGAAAGCAGCAACCATCATGATGAACCCCCGCCCCCCCCCCCCCCATCAGCACCACCCAGTACATACTCTCTTCTCGCTGCTGCCATCAGAAAGAAAATACAAGAACTTCAGGACTTGCATCACCAGGTTCAGGAATGGTTACTACCTCTCAACCATCAGGCTCTTGAAACAAATGGGGTAACTTCACTCGACATCTCTTGCCCCATTATTGAAATGTTCCTACAACCAATGGACTCACTTTCAATGACTCTTCATAAGACCATACGATATAGGCCATTTGGTCCATTGAGAATGTTCTGCCATTTCTTCATGGCTGATCCAATTTTCCCATCAGCCCCAATCTCCTGCATTCTTCCTGTATCCCTTCATGCCCTGACCAATCAAGAATCTATCAACCTCTGCCTAAAATATATATAAGAACTGCCTGTGGCAAAGAATTCCACAGAATTCATCTCAGGTACTCGATACTAATTACATTATTGTTCCTTCTTTTTGCATTTGTACAATTTGTTGTCTTCCAGTAGTGTGAGAGTCTAGGATCAGAGGGCACAACTTCAGAAGAGAATAGAAGAACATTCCCTTAGGAGGAATTCTCTAGCCAGAGGTTGGTGAATCTGTGGAATTCATTACTACAGAGGCCCGTGGAAGCTAAGTTATTGGCTGTATTTAAAACAGAGGTTGATGTGTTCCTGATTAGTAAGGACGTCAAAGGTTACAAGGAGAAGGCGGGAGAATGGGGTTGAGAGGGAATACAAGTCAGCCATGATCAAATGGTGGAGCTGATTTGATGAGTCAGTTGGCTTAATTCTACTCCTATGTCTTATGATCTTATAGTATTAGTCATGACACTGGACCATCAACAATTCCATCATTGTCCCTTACCCCCGCGCCACTACTGTCTATCACCTAATTTTCTCAAACTATCCCCATCTCTATCTTCTAACCTGATCCTCCAACCACCCCAATCCCTCATCACAAGGACAAACTATCTGGAACCTGGTTCTTACCAGTTCCAAGCAGCTATTAATAAAATGCTTTCCCACAGTGCCACAGTCCTTCATTTTTACCCTCACCATCACAACATTAACACCATCCTCTCCCCAACAAATTCCTGGATCTCTTTTTTACAAAACCCACCTCTGCAATGGCAGAACAGGTGAAGAAAAAGACTTGCAAATTACGTAGTTTTCATGTCCTACTCTGTAGAGCTAGATTTCCCAAACTGGGGTCCATGGACCCCTTGCTTAATGGCCCATGGCATAAAAAAGATTGGAAACCCCTGGTGCAATGACAAAAAGATGGTAAGTCCTCCCGGTATTACTGAAGTAAGATTCCTGTATAAATACAAAACAATTTTTGTTAAAATATACCCAGTAATAATTACAGAAAAGCAATTTTGACTTTGAAAATCTGATGTCTTATTACTTCAGAAGAACTGTGCAAGAAGGTCATTAAAAGTGTAAAGGTCAACTCTTTGCTTCCTCTCCTTGGTTTTGTGTTCCAAGCAGAACTCACGTACTTCATAAATATCATTAAGGTGATACATTGAACAATAACGCATAATGCTCAGTTCTTCATTTGCCAGAGAAGTGGAAGAATTCTACCATCAGTATCTTCGAACTTCCCTATCTCAGAGAACCATGAAAATAATCTAATTGGGTGATCGAATGAGAGAGACAGGGCTTGGGGGAATCAGGGATGTTGGTATTGTTCGGGTGTATTCTGGAGTTAGGATATACAGTATAGCAAATATTAATGTTGCCAGCAACCAAACTTCAGATTTGAATGTGGATTGCAGTTGCTTTAAAATGCAGCTCTGAACAAAAGCCTCCCTGAAGCTGCAGATTGGGGTTGATTACAAACCAGAAAGCACTCATTCACTTGATGTCTGCGTATGCATGAATCCAGAGAGAGACTCAATGGGGATGAAAGTTCATTTCGCGTGGCTGGAGGGTGGGTGTGAAGAAGGATGTGTTTCAAAACTACATGTAATTCAAAGCAAAACATTGTAAATACATAGATTTGTCCTGCTGTTACCTTTTGTCTTTAGCATATAAAAATGTCGTGTAATATTCAGTCAGGCAGACCCTTCATCCGGACTGAGCTCAGGTGCTGTCTGTATGGAATTAACACATTCCCTCTGTGACCCTGTGGGTTTCCGAGGTGGTCCACTTGCATGTGTCCACATACCCCAAAGACATTTGAAGGAAAATGTGGGAAGGAAGAATAAAAAATGGGGTGAGAATAGGATAAGCATAAATGGATAGTTGATGGTTAGAATCGACTTGGTGGAGCAAAGGGCCTGTTTCTGTGCTATATGGAGAGACTGTTTCCTATGGTGGGGGACTCTAAGCCCAGAGGACACAGCCTCAGAATGAAGTGGTGTCCTTTTAGAACGGAGATAAGGAGGAATTTCTTTAGCCAGAGAGAGGTGAATCAATGGAACTGGTTGCCACAGGCAGATGTGGATTCCAAGTCATTGGGTCTACTTAAGGCAGAGGTTCTGGTGGAACAGGCTCAATGGGCCGCATGGCCTAATTCTGCTCCTATATCTTATGGTCTTGTGATCTTATATATCTCCATGACTTCATTCCCATCAACACCCCCCCCATCTAAATTCTACCCCACTCATCTAAATTCTATGGGCAATTTACAGAGGGCAGTTCACCAGCCGACTCTCAGTTGTTGGGTCCCAAGGGAAACCTGCATGGGTGCAAACTCCATACGGACAACAGCAGATGTCAGCGTTGGACCTGGGACATTGAAGCTGTCAGACAACAGCTTGGTGAGCTCCACCATTCTGTTCTTAAGCTATTTTACCATTTTTGCAACTCCAAACGCAGAAGATACCTGAGAACAGTGTGTTGTCACATGAACAAAGTCACTGGAGAGACGCAGCTGCTGGATATGAAGTAATCACTTTATTCAACAATATGAGACACAGCAGGCATCATATTCTGATCTTCTTGGGGGAAGAGGCCTGCGTGACCCAACATTACATGACATTTTATATACTAAAGATCAAAGGACAATTCTATATTTACGATGTATCTACAATGCTTCCTTTGAATTACAAAAACTTTCACACCTCCTTCTTCACACCCACACTTTAGATGATGTTACTCAACATTGTCTGGTTTGTCAACTAACTGCTGTTTTCACAGCTCTGAGAACCCAATGTCTAGAACTGCATTTTAAATTTAATCCACAGTCCATATTCAGATCTGAGGACTAGTGGCTGAAGTTAGTTACTGAAGTTATTTGCTATATATCCTAACCCCAAAAATAGCCCAACAGAGCAAAGAGCTTATTAAAACATGACTGATCGCCTGAAAGGAGAAAAAAATGCAATACTGATTGGGAACTCATTAAAATGCAATCCACCTTACTTATGCTGGTACATAGCTTTCATCCTTCGCTCTAATTGCTCTCAATGTATATTTTTTACCCTCCACAGTTGTAAAACCCTAGGATTAAACTCACCCTTCCAATAGCAGAGCATTAGAGATCAATTTGTGTCGTGCCTTGGGAAATTAAATGTAATTTTTAATATTTTATAAATGCATTATAAACACACATTAGCAACTCCCATAAACTAATTCTGAAAGCTAATTATACCTTGTGGCTACAAAAGAAATTCAAATTATTGAACGAGTGATGGGATTGAATACTTCTACTGTAGACTTTTGGTGAATATTAGAAGCCTGATGAGGCATTGACTTCAATAAATCTAATCAGACAAGACATGAGAGAGACATGAAATATGTTAGTGGCTTCATTTGTGTTTTTTTGGAGGTTACAGCAGTGTGGTTTATAATCAGTTATCATCAATGCAATCTAGAACACCCAGGGAGTCTCACTGCCAAATTGGAGAGGTATTAAGATTATTGAATTAAAAACTGTTCAGTTAAGTAAGAAGAATATGTTCTGAAGGGAAAAAATGACATTCCCACGAACTGTGTTCTCATCTGACATTGTTCTTGGGAAATCATACATGCTGTGCATTTAGAAGAATGGCTCTCAAATTTAAAACCACATTTGCAAATCATTGAAACATGAAAGTTAAGAAGCTTTAAGCTGATCTGTTTGTGACAACAGGGATTAGACTACCTTTCCTTGCGGTAATAATGATCTTCACTCCTCTTCAATTCTAAATCAGAACTTTGTAAGGCTTTTCTCATATCGCTCCAACTCCCTCTTGTATCTTTCATATGCTGATCTATTATTTAAAACTTCCATTAGAAGTACAGCGACTCTTTTTAAAGATCGTGATTTTATCTTCATTGAGATCTATTTTCAATACGTTTCAAAATTATAATAATCAGTTAATATAATGTATTCACTCATTTTTGCATAAAAAGTACAAAGTTACTGATATGTTTTGTAACTTCAAAACATTAAACTAATTAAAGGAAGACATGAGAGTCCGGGAATGCAGGTGTTACTTCATCTTTACTTTAAGCAAGGCATGCACTTATCATATGGTAGTGTGATGATGTATGCCATTAACATATTAATACAGCTAATCCATAATTAACTATTTAAATGAACAAGAATGCTTAATCAACCTATATAAGATTTCTCAAATATAACTGAAATATTAAATACACATCAGCTAATAATTTAACAAGGAACCTATCATGCAGGTGTTAGTATCACTGCTGAAGCTTAAGCTTAAGGGTTCCTAGATATCCAAGGGCTTTACCTTGGCCAGTGCGATCATGTTTGCTGTTGTGTGCTGGGGCAGCAGGCTGAGGGTAGCAGACACCAACAGAATCAACAAACTCACTCGTAAGGCCAGTGATGTTGTGGGGATGGAACTGGACTCTCTGACGGTGGTGTCTGAAAAGAGGATGCTGTCCAAGTTGCATGCCATCTTGGTCAATGTCTCCCATCCACTACATAATGTACTGGGTGGGCACAGGAGTACATTCAGCAGGAGACTCATTCCACCGAGATGCAACACAGAACGTCATAGGAAGTCATTCCTGCCTGTGGCCATCAAACTTTACAACTCCTCCCTTGGAGGGTCAGACACCCTGAGCCAATAGGCTGGTCCTGGACTTATTTCCTGGCATAATTTACATATTACTATTTAACTATTTATGGTTTTATTACTATTTATTATCTATGGTGCAACTGTAACGAAAACCAATTTCCCCCAGGATCAATAAAGTATGACTATGACTATGACCTTCATCTGTGGGCTTATTTGCAATATTACCAGCGATGAAAGGGGCAAGTATCAGAATTCCTTGTCCTGAAATTGACAACGAAATGTAATTAATAAGAAGCTTTTTTTTGTTGAGTTTATCCTTGGACTTTATTGAAAATTGCAGCTGGTATTGTAACAGGCTGGCTACTTATTTGGCTTCATGTCTAAAGGGCCATTGGAGATGATTTTCTGGCTGTGACTGAACAGATTGGAATGGAACCATGAATATACAGGCAAATCCAGATGGAAAATGGAGGAGTGATTGGAGAACAATGGTTTGGTTGTCATCTCGTCAGATTTTGTTTATATTCAGGGCCTTTTAATTTCTGGCAAGGGAGAAAACCTAGTTGAAGGTTTCAGACATATTGTTGCCGAAAAGATGTGCCAATATTTCAGAAGTTTCAGTGCACTCAGGAGCTTCAATGACAAAAAGGAGTATAGTGACAACACCTGTTTTGATGGTTCAAGGATGGCAGTGGCAGACTTAAGGGCAGAGCAGAAGTTACTGCCAATAAACCCAGTAGACACGAGGCTTTGAAATTGAAGCCGAGTATCAACAGGCAACAGGACTGAGGCTGAGGGAATGAGGAAGAGGTCTCATCAACATGTAGAGCTCATTTCGAGCATGAGTGGTGGTCGGAGAGAAATTACAGAAAGATGTTAGTTCAGGGCATCTGTAGGAGACGGGAGATTGTGCAGCAGGGTAGAGTGGAGGCATGGCGGAAGGTTTGGCCTAGCAAATAGGAAGAGGAAGGAAGACTAAAAGTACAACTTTAATGATCTCAGTGGCAATAAAATCTATGAGTTGCTCACAGTTGTTAATCGAGGTGAAGACCAAACAACGTAAAGGTGACTGTTTTACTGTTTTCACACACTCTCTCTCTCTCTTCTCTCTCTTCTCTCTCTTCTCTCTCTCTCTCTCTCTCTCTCTCGCTCTCTCTCTATCTCTATCTCTATACCACCCAACCCTCCATCTCTTTCACACGAGGAATTCTGCAGATGCTGGAAATTCAAGCAACACACATAAAAGTTGCTGGTGAACGCAGCAGGCCAGGCAGCATCTCTAGGAAGAGGTACAGTTGACGTTTCGGGCCGAGACCCTTCATCAGGACTAACTGAAGGAAGAGCTAGTAAGAGATTTGAAAGTGGGAGGGGGAGGGGGAGGGGGAGATCCAAAATGATAGGAAAGGACAGGAGGGGGAGGGATGGAGCCAAGAGCTGGACAGGTGATTGGCAAAGGGGATATGAGAGGATCATGGGACAGGAGAACCATGGAGAAGGAAAAGGGGGGGGGGGGAACCCAGAGGATGGGCAAGGGGTATAGTCAGAGGGCCAGAGGGAGAAAAAAGAGAGAGAGAGAAAGAATGTGTGTATATAAATAAATAACTAATAGGGTACGAGGGGAGGTGGGGCATTAGCGGAAGTTTGAGAAGTCAATGTTCATGCCATCAGTTTGGAGGCTACCCAGACGGAATATAAGGTGTTGTTCCTCAAACCTGAGTGTGGCTTTATCTTTACAGTAGAGGAGGCCGTGGATAGACATATCAGAATGGGAATGGGGTGTGGAATTAAAATGTGTGGCCACTGGGAGATCCTGCTTTCTTTGGCAGGCAGAGCATAGGTGTTCAGCAAAATGATCTCCCAGTCTGCGTCGGGTCTCGCCAATATATAAAAGGCCACATCGGGAGCACCGGACGCAGTATATCACCCCAGCCGACTCACAGGTGAAATGTTGCCTCACCTGGAAGGACTGTTTGGGGCCCTGAATGGTGGTAAGGGAGGAAGTGTAAGGGCATGTGTAGCACTTGTTCCGCTTACAAGGATAAGTGCCAGGAGGGAGATCAGTGGGGAGGGATGGGGGGGACGAATGGACAAGGGAGTTGCGTAGGGAGCGATCCCTGCGGAATGCAGAGAGAGGGGGGGAGGGAAAGATGTGCTTAGTGGTGGGATCCCATTGGAGGTGGCGGGAGTTACGGAGAGTAACGTGTTGGACCCAGAGGCAGATGTACGTGAAATGGGGGAGATGCCACATCTGCTCTCACTCCATCCTCCCGCCACCCCACTAGGAATAGGGTTCCCCTGGTCCTCACCTACCACCCCACCAGCCTCCGGGTCCAACACGTTACTCTCCGTAACTCCCGCCACCTCCAACGGGATCCCACCACTAAGCACATCTTTCCCTCCCCCCCCCCCCCGCTCTGCATTCCGCAGCGATCGCTCTCTACACAACTCCCTTGTCCATTCGTCCCCCCCATCCCTCCCCACTGATCTCCCTCCTGGCACTTATCCGTGTAAGCGGAACAAGTGCTACACATGCCCTTACACTTCCTCCCTTACCACCATTCAGGGCCCCAAACAGTCCTTCCAGGTGAGGCAACACTTCACCCGTGAGTCGGCTGGGGTGATATACTGCGTTCGGTGCTCCTGATGTGGCCTTCTATATATTGGCGAGACCCGACGCGGACTGGGAGTTCGTTTTGCTGAACACCTACACTCTGGCCACCAGAGAAAGCCACACATTTTAATTCCACATCCCATTCTCATTCTGATCTGTCTGTCCACGGCTTCCTCTACTGTAAAGATGAAGCCACACTCAGGTTGGAGGAACAACACCTTATATTCCGTCCGGGTAGCCTCCAACCTGCTGGCATGAGCATTGACTTCTCAAACTTCCACTGATGCCCCACCTCCCCTCGTACCCCATCTGTTATTTATTTATATACACACATTCTTTCTCGCTCTCTCCTTTTTCTCCCTCTGTCCCTCTGACTATACCCCTTGCCCATCCTCTAGTTTTTTCCCCCCCTCCCCCTTTTCCTTCTCCCTGGGCCTACTGTCCCATGATCCTCTCATATCCCTTTTGCCAATCAACTGTCCAGCTCTTGGCTCCATCCCTCCCCCTCCTGTCTTCTCCTATCATTTTGGATCTCCCCCTCCCCCTCCCACTTTCAAATCCCTTGCTAGCTCTTCCTTCTGTTAGTCCTGACGAAGGGTCTCGGCCCGAAACATCGACTGTACCTCTTCCTAGAGATGCTGCCTGGCCTGCTGCGTTCACCAGCAATTTTGATGTGTGTTGCTCCATCTCTTTCTCTGTTTCTGTCTGACTCCGCCCCCCTTTTATTCTTTTGACAATCCTTTAAAGTTGCTCCTTTGATTATTCTTTACATCCCGTATTCTATGCATCTTGTTTCGTGGCTCAAACTTTACCTGATAAAAGAAAAGTATCTTAGTGCTATGAAATTAAATGTTGCTTCTGTCTTTGTTACCTCAGTCTGAGGGTGAATTCATTTCTGTGTTGTACCATAACCAGATTAAATAGTTCCAATGAACAGACTACTTCATATACAAGTCATCTATTTAAACGTCTGCTTCAACTAGACGTTCGTTTGGGGCTGACATCACTTTAACTACGAACTGATTTATTTCAGAGCTGATCAGCATCGCAGACAGAAATCCCTTGGATATCAGTGATCAGCTGGGACCCTCCAGACTGATAGCATTAGTTAGAATGCTCTTAAAGTCTGGCCATGTGGACCAACTCATTTGTTTTTGTCAAGATGAAGCCTGCGAACATCAAATCAGATCAGGAAAATGTCTGAAAGGAATCATTAACTTGCTTGCACAGAAGGCTTCACCGAGCTGAATTACAAATTAACAGAGAGGAACGTTAACGGTTAGTATACTGACATTGGTGAACATGATAAATGAGAAAGTCACAAAATGGAAGAATGCCACCAATGTAACGGCTGTTTTCAGTTGGCAAGAACAAATTATCTAGGTCTTTTCACTATCTAAAATTAAAGATTAACTGGTGCCAAATATTTCCATGCAATGTAATTTCAAGTCCAAATCTAACAAGATTCATGACACAACCCAAGCAATGTATAATTATTATGGTCAACATAACTTCATTAGTCAGTATTACTCAAGAGTCCAAAGCTTGCCTGCACCTAATTGCTTTTAAATTATTCTTGTCATACTGGTGCTACAGTTAAGCTACCCATTTAGATTGTTAATAATGGATTGAGAAAAGTAATTAAAGTATATCTCCAATACTTCCATCAGCAGAAACACGCTGGTCGAAAGAATTTTATCTCAAACACAATGGCTACTAATAGTTAAAGATATATCCTCGCTGAGATACCATGGCTTGGACAAACAGTTCTCAATGTAAATATTTCCTTTGTCCCCAGTGCCTTTTGTGGTGAAGGTAGTTTGCATTTATGACCGTAACTGGACTAATTGATTTTAGCTCAAAGAGAGATTAACAAGAACATTATCATATCTGTCAGAAACAGGAAACTATGAGCTTGATGCCAGGAGAATAACTAACAAAGCCGATAATACCTGCTATTCATTTTGATGTCAAATATCAATACTAACTAGTGAACTGTCTAAGCTGTGCGTTCGTTTATGTATTCTTTAAGTGTCTGATTTTTTTTTCACTGGAAAGGGTAAAATTTTGTTCTAATTTTTCTAAACTGCCCAAAAGAAAGAGACACACACAAAACGCTTGAGGAACTCAACAGGTCAGGCAGCATCTATGGAAATGAATAAACAGTCGACTTTTCAGGCCAGGACCTTTCTTCAGGACTTAGAAGGAAAGGAGAAGATGCCAGAATTTTTTTTTAAAATGTGGGGCGTAGGGCGAGAGGAAGGAGTCTAGCTGGAAGAAAGAGGCATGTTTCTATGCATGAAATTACTTAATGTTAAATATCTTTTTTTTCTGTGAAATGCAAGCAAAATAATTTGATCATTAGCCCTTCATCAAGCTATAAAATCAAGAACAGGGTTACTAATGCTGTTCAAGTGACTAAAATTGCTGCTGTTCATTGAAAAGTTTATACATTTAAGGCAACAAACTACAGTTGTGAATAGCAGTGGAACAAATCAGGATCACCATTAGCTTATATCTCTGCAGATAGGAGGATTGCTGAGTTAATCAACTTCCAACAAAGTTGCTGGTGAACGCAGCAGGCCAGGCAGCATCTCTAGGAAGAGGTACAGTCGACGTTTCAGGCCGAGACCCTTCATCAGGACTAACTGAAGGAAGAGCTAGTAAGAGAATCTGCGTTCACCAGCAACTTTGATGTGTGTTGCTTGAATTTCCAGCATCTGTAGAATTCCTGTTGTTTGATTTAATCAACTTTCCTAGTTGCCAACGAGAAATTACTTCAGCTGTTCAAAGTACATTTATCATCAAAATATGTAAGCAGTATACAACCTTGAGATTTGTCTTCCCACAGACAGCCACAAAACAGAGAAACACCATGGAACCTGTTCAAAGAAAACATCAAACATCCAACAAGCAAAAGAAAGAACAAATCACACAAACAGTAAAAAGTTAGCAAAAAGCACACAATATAAAGCATCAGATCAGAAAGTCAGTGAAACAGTCCAGGAACGTTCAGTTCAGTTCAATTCAGTTTAGTTGAGTGCCATGTCATTTGTTGACTGCTGGCCATAGAGCCAGTCTGCCCCGATCAAGATTGCACAAATTAGCAATAAAAAAACGGAGAAACAAGAAACACCTATAACATGAACCACAAATTCCAACCCCAAAACTCATCGATTACAGCTTGCCCAAAACTATTATTTTGAAGGTACTGTCACAATGGTATTAGATATATATGGTACCACTACTACTACTACTACTACGTCGACTCAGGCCTACGGGGCTGGCGTCGGGCACAATGACGGACTCTTCACTTCTCCCTCTCGCGTATCAGTGTGTTCAGTTCATCTACATTTGCTGTGCCGCTGTCTTCTAGGAGCGTGTTGACCATAGTCTAGGGAGGGCGAGAAGACTGCAACTAGTGGGGCACTGTCTTCGCCACCCCAAGCTACCTGCCAGCCTAGTCATCATATGGGAGCCCCAGCACGGGAGGATGAACCCTGGGCGCCCCCCCAAGACTATATGTTACCGCAATTGTTAAATCACTGGATTGTTAGTAAAAGTTATGTGCTATTGATCTAAAAGGCTTTAAATCTCACCATGGCAGCAAAGGAATTCCCAATTTATGTTATTAACTACAGTACAAATCTGATAATCTGTCATCCAACTGTTCAGAAATACTGTTGATCTGGCATTTGGCTAACTCATTAGTCAGGAAGTACTTTCGGGCATGAAACTGTTAGGTTGCTCTGAAACCCATCACTTTTAGCTTTAACCAGTCTGGTTTGCATGAAGCAAGCTCTAATAGAGCTTTGACCAGTGACCAATTCAGACATTGGAAGTTTGAGAGGATCAGATTTCACTCAAGTCCACTGCCTGAGTTGAAAAGGGAGTAGTGGGTCACAACAGCATGGTACAGCTTTGCCCAGCAACCAATCCGCGTTTGGGATTGATTAGAAAGAGCAGATTAAAGGAAGGCAGAGGCAAGCGCAGCAGCCATCATCAGGGGCCTTCGCCTGAGCGAACAGAGTCAGAGGAGTGATCCTGAAGCTGTAGCTCCTCGAGGCTTCAGTCGGAGAAGGCAAAGGAAAAGAAAAGCTCCAGGTTAACTTTTCTTCCGTCCGTCCTTCGCATCTGCTCAGTTCGGACAGTGGAGCCGCCAGGCAGGATAGTGGGCTGCTCCTCCTGTGGGGTGTGGGAAGGCAGGGAGACCGCCAGTATCCCTGACAACTACCAGTGCAAGAAGTGCATCTAGATGCAGCTTCTAACAGTCTGTGTTAAGGAGTTGGAGCCGGATGAACTCCGAATCCTTTGGGAGGATGAAGCGGTGATAGATAGGACATATAGAGAGGTAGTTACACCCAAGGTGCAGGTCACAGGAAACTAGCTGACAGTCAGGAAGGGGAAAGGGGTTAAGGAGCCAGTGCAAAGTACCCCTGTGGCTATCCCTCTCAATAAGAGGTATATCACTTTGGATACAGTGACCTAATAGAGGAAAGTTCAGTCTCTGGCACTGAGTCTGCCCCTGTGACTCAGAAGGGCAGGGGAGAGAAGAGGCATGCTGTGGTGATAGGGAATTTGTTACTTAGGGGAATGGACAGGAGGTTCTGTGAGTGACAATGAGATTCCCAGATGGTATGTTTCCTCACAGGCGCCAAGCCCAGGACATCTCAGATTTAGCCCTCAGATTTCTTAAGTGGGAGGGTGAACAGCCAGAGATCATGGTCCATGTAGGTGACATGGTAGGATGAGTGATGAGGTTCTGGATAGGGAGATGAGGGAGTTTAAGTGCTAAGTTAAAAGGCAGGACCTCCAGGGTTGTGATCTCAGGATTGCCACTCGTGCCACATGCCAGTGGGGCCAGAACTAGGAAGATTAGACTGTGGCTGAGGAGTTGGTGTAGGAGGAAGGGCATAAGATTTTTGGATCATTCGGCTCTCTTCTAGCAAGACTGGGACCTGTACGGAAGGGATGGTTTACACCTGCACTGGAGGAGGACTAATATCCTAGGGAGTGTTAATGCTGTACAGTGGGGTTTAATCTAGAATTGCTCTCTCAGGAGATGGGAAACAGAGTACCAGAACATTTAGTGCAGAGGTTGTGGAGGCAGATGTGGTCAGGCCTCAGACAAAGTCAGGAATCAAAAGGTTGAGTATGGTGCAAGAGGGGCAAGACTGGCAGCTCTATATTCTTGGGTCCAATTGTTTTAGTTGTGACAGAGTGGGAGGGATTAAAAGGGGAGGAGTGGCATTACTAGTCAGGGAAAATGTCACGGCAGTGCTCCATCAGGCCAGCCTGGAGAACTCGACTAGTGAGGTGTTATGGGTGGAACTGAGAAATAAGAAAGGTATGATCACGTTAATGGGGCTAAATTACAGACCACCCAACAGTCCTAAGGATTCAGGGGAACAAATTTGTAAAGAGATCACAGACTGTCACAGGAAACATAAGGTTGTTATAGTCGGTGATTTTAACTTTCCACATATGACTGGGAGTCCCAGGCTGTAAAAAGACTAGATGGGATTGAGCTTGTCAAATGTGTTTAGAAAAGTTTCCTTCATCATAGAAGTCTCAACACGAGAGTGTGCAATAGTGGATCTGCTATTAGGGAATCAGGCAGGGCAGGTGACAGAAGTTTGTGTAGGGGAACACTTTGTATCCAGTGACCATAATATCATTAATTTAAAAGTTAATGCATAAAAAGATAGGTCTGGTTTGAGGATTGAGATTTTATATTGGAGTAAGGCCAATTCTGATGGTATTAGAAATGATCTGGTAAGTGTGTATTGAGGTAAGCTGTTTTCTGACAAAGGTGTACATGGAAAGTGGCAGATATTCAAAACGAAAATTTTGAGTGTACCAAGCTTATATGTGCCCATTAGAATAAAAAGTAAAGATAACAAGTATAGGGAATCTTGGTTTTCAAGAGATATTGAAGTCCTAGTTAAGACAAAAAAAGAAGGTGCATAGCAGGTGTAGTTAAGTAGGAACAAATGGAATGCTTATGGAGTACGAGAAATGCAAGAGAACACTTAAGAAGGAAATCAGGAAGGCTAAAAGAAGGCATGACTTGCTCTGGCAAACAAGGTGAAGGCAGATCCTAAGGAATTCTACAGGTATGTTAAGAGCAAACGGCTTGCTAGGGACAAAGTTGGTCCTCTGGAAGACCAGAATGGTCATCCATGTATGGAGCCAAAACAGATGGGGGGAGATCTTAAGTGCATACTTTGCATCTATATCTACTTGGGAGATAGGTACAGAGTCCATAGAAGTGAGGCAAAATGGTCTCAACTTCATGGACCCTGTACAGATTATGGAGGAGGAGGTGTTTGCTACCCTGAGGCAAATCATGGTGTATAAATCCCCAGGACTTGACAAGGTGTTCTCTTAGACCCTACAGGAGTCAAGTGCAAAAAGTGCAAAGATATTTAAAACATTCTTCATGACAGGAGAATTACAAGCAATTTTGGAGGATAGCCAATGTTGTTCCACTGTTTAAAAAAGGCTATAATCAGAAACCAGGAAATTACAGGGCAGTGAGTCCGACGTCAGTTGTGAGAATGTTATTAGAAGGAATCCTAAAGGACCAGATATACTGTATAAGTATTCAGATGATATGGACTGATTAAGGATAGTCAGCAAGGCTTTGTGCATGGCAGGTCATGCCTAACCAATCCTATAGAGTTTTTTTTGGATGAAGGCAAGGCAGTGGATGTTGTGTACATGGACTTTAGTAAGGCATTTGACAAGGTCCTGCATGGAAGGCTGGTAAAGAAGGTTCAGTCCTAGGCATTCAGGATGAGGTAGTAAATTGGATTAGACATTGGTTCTGTGGGAGAAGCTAGAGAGTGGTCATAGAGGCCTGTGGCTAGTGGTGTGCCCCAGGTATCGGCACTGGGACCTTTGTTGCTTGACATCTATGTCGATGATTTGGGTGATAATGTGGTTATCTGGATCAGCAAATTTGTGGATGACACCAAGATTGGGGGTGTAGTGAACAGTGATCACGGCCTGCAGAAGGATCTGCATCAGCTGGAAAAATGGGATGAAAAATGACAGCTGGAATTTAATGCAGTTAAGTGTGAGGTTCTGCACTTTGGTAGGACCGAACAGGATAGGTCTTACACAGTGAACGGTAGGGCACTAAGGAGTGTGGTAGAACAAAGGGATCTGGGAATACAGGCACATAATTCATTGAAACTGGCGTCGCATGTAGATAGGGTCTCAAGGAAAGCTTTTGGCACATTGGCCTTCATAAGTCAATGTACTGAGTACAGAAAAGGGATGTGATGTCAAAGTTGTGTGAGATGTTGGCGAGGCCTAATTTGGAGAATTGTGTGCAGTTTTGGTCACCTACATACAGGAAAGATATAAACAAGGTTGAGAGAGTACAGAGAAAATTTATAAGGATGTTTACGGGTCTGGAGGAGCCTGAGTTATAAGGAAAGACTGAATAGGTTAGGACTGTATTGTTTAGAATGTAGAAGTTTGAGGGAAGATTTGATAGAAGTATACAAAATTATGAGGGGTATAGATAGGATAAATGCAAGCAGGTTTTTTCTGCTGAGGTTGTGTGGGACTACAACCAGAGGTCATGGGTTAAGGATGAAAGGTGAGAAGCTTAAGGAGAAAACGAGGGAAACTTTTTCACTCAGAGGGTCATGAGAATGTGAAAAGATGCCAGAACAAGTGGTCCATACGAGATCGATTTCAACATTTAAGAGAAGTTTGGATTGGTGCATGGATAGTAGGGGTGTGGAGAGCTTCAGCCTGGTGTAGGTCATTGGGAGTAGGCAGTTTAAATCGTTCAGTATGGACTAGATGGGCCGAAGGGCCTGTTTCTGTGCTGTACTTCTCTGTGAGTCATGTATCCCCAGTCTCAACACTGTGGTTGTTTCTTCTGTTCGGGGGCAAATGAAGGTGGATAATGTTTAAAAACGCAAACACGAGGAAATCTGCAGATGCTGGAAATTGAAGCAACACACACAAAATGCTGGTGGAAGGCAGCAGGCATCTAGAGGAAGAGGTACAGTTGACGTTTCGGGTCGAGACCCTTCGTCAGGATCACTATCTCTTCTTTCAGTTAGTCCGGATGAAGGGTCTTGGCCCGAAATGTCGACGGTGCTTCTTCCTATGGATGCTGTCTGGCCTGCTGCGTTCCACCAGCATCTTGTGGATAATGTCTGTAGATATTGCCAGTAATATTCATAACCTATGAACAAGTACATTCAGAATGGTAGGAACTTCAAGGAATTTGATGAGTAATCATGATATATGTAAATGTGAGGGATTTATAAAGCTGAGGGGAATGTAAAACATATTTCATTCTTATGCATTAATTTTCTTATCCCTCTGACTGGCGATATTCATGAATATTAGTGAATATAAATAGAAGAAAATTTATGTGTTTGTCTCATTATAAAGTGCAATTTTAAATTAATATATTAAATAGTGTGGTAAATTTATTATATATATTCTGAATATGGACATTTTGCAGAAATAGATCAATAAAATAAATGTGTGGGTAATTTTCTAACCAAATGCTTCAGGTTTTAGTTCTGAAGTCTTTCAATCTCTGAAGTTTGAACTCAAAGTTCAAAGTAAATGTATTATCAAGGTAGCTGTCTGTCACCTTACACAACCCTTAGATTCATTTTCTTTTAGGCATATTGAATAAATACATAAGAGAAAAATAACATGGCATATAGCAAATATTAATTTCAACAGTAACGAGTCTTCAGATTTGAAGCAACACACACAAAAAATGCTGGTGAACGCAGCAGGCCAGGCAGCATCTACAGGAAGAGGTACAGTCGACGTTTCGGGCCGGGGACCCTTTGTCAGGACTAACTGAAAGAAGAGATAGTAAGAGATTTGAAAGTGGGAGGGGGAGGGGTAGGGGGAAGAACCGAAATGATAAGAGAAGGCAGGATGGGAGGGGTAGAACTAAGAGCTGGAAAGTTGATTGGCAACAGGGATACCGGACAGGAGAAGGGAGAGGATCATGGGACGGGAAGCCTGGGGAGAAAGAGAAGGGAGAGGGGAGCCCGGAGGGTGGAGA
Source organism: Mobula birostris (assembly GCF_030028105.1). NCBI lineage: Eukaryota > Metazoa > Chordata > Chondrichthyes > Myliobatiformes > Myliobatidae > Mobula > Mobula birostris. Next base: position 10,172,861 of record NC_092378.1, on the reverse strand, counting down.
GCGGGCAAGGAGTTATAGTGAGAGGGACAGAGGGAGAAAAAAGAGAGGGAAAAAAGGGGGAGAGGAAGTAAAAAATATATAAAATAAATAAGGGATGGGGTGTGAAGGGGAGGAGGGGCATTATTGGAAGTTAGAGAAGTCAGTATACATGCCATCATGTTGGAGGCGAGCCAGACAGAATATAAGGTGTTGTTCCTCCAACCTGAGTGTGGCTTCATCTTTACAGTAGAGGAGGCAATGGATAGACATATCAGAATGGGAATGGGACGTGGAATTAAAATGCGTGGCCACTGGGAGATCTTGCTTTCTCTGGCAGACAAAACGTAGGTGTTCGGCGAAACGATCTCCCAGTCTGCGTCGGGTCTCGCCAATATACAGAAGGCCGCACCGGGAGCACTGGACGCAGTATATCACCCCAGCCGACTCACAGGTGAAGTGTCGCCTCACCTGGAAGGACTGTCTGGGGCCCTGAATGGTGGTAAGGGAGGAAGTGTAAGGGCATGTGTAGCACTTGTTCCGCTTCTCGGGATTACTGCCTGTGCCACGCGACAGTGAGAGTAGGAATGCGATGAGGCGGAGGATAAATGCGTGGCTGAGGGATTGGAGCAGGAGGCAGGGATTCAAGTTTTTGGATCATTGGGACCTCTTTTGGCGCAGGCATGACCTGTACAAAAAGGACGGGTTGCACTTGAATCCTAGGGGGACCAATATCCTGGCAGGGAGATTAGCGGGGGCTACTGAGGTGACTTTAAACTAGAATGGTTGGGGGGTGGGAATCAAATTAAAGAGGCTAGGCGTGAGGAGGTTAGTTCACTACAGGGGGATGGGAACCAGTGCAGAGAGGCAGAGGGGTGTAAAGTGAGGGTAGAAACAAAAAGTACTATGGAGAAAAGTAAAAGTGGCAGGCCGACAAATCCAGGGCAAGCATTAAAAAGGGCCACTTTTCAGCATAATTGTATAAGGGCTAAGAGAGTTGTAAAAGAGCGCCTGAAGGCTTTGTGTGTCAATGCAAGGAGCATTCGTAATAAGGTGGATGAATTGAAAGTGCAGATTGTTATTAATGATTATGATATAATTGGGATCACAGAGACATGGCTCCAGGGTGACCAGGGATGGGAGCTCAACGTTCAGGGATATTCAATATTCAGGAGGGATAGACATGAAGGAAGGGGAGGTGGGGTGGCGTTGCTGGTTAAAGAGGAGATTAACGCAATAGAAAGGAAGGACATAAGCCGGGAAGATGTGGAATCGATATGGGTAGAGCTGCGTAACACTAAGGGGCAGAAGACGCTGGTGGGAGTTGTGTACAGGCCACCTAACAGTAGTAGTGAGGTCGGAGATGGTATTAAACAGGAAATTAGAAATGTGTACAATAAAGGAACAGCAGTTATAATGGGTGACTTCAATCTACATGTAGATTGGGTGAACCAAATTGGTAAAGGTGCTGAGGAAGAGGATTTCTTGGAATGTATGCGGGATGGTTTTTTGAACCAACATGTCGAGGAACCAACTGGAGAGCAGGCTATTCTGGACTGGGTTTTGAGCAATGAGGAAGGGTTAATTAGCAATCTTGTCGTGAGAGGCCCCTTGGGTAAGAGTGACCATAATATGGTGGAATTCTTCATTAAGATGGAGAGTGACATAGTTAATTCAGAAACAAAGGTTTTGAACTTAAAGAGGGGTAACTTTGAAGGTATGAGACGTGAATTAGCTAAGATAGACTGGCAAATGACACTTAAAGGATTGACGGTGGATATGCAATGGCAAGCATTTAAAGGTTGCATGGATGAACTGCAACAAATGTTCATCCCAGTTTGGCAAAAGAATAAATCAAAGAAGGTAGTGCACCCGTGGCTGACAAGAGAAATTAGGGATAGTATCAATTCCAAAGAAGAAGCATACAAATTAGCCAGAGAAAGTGGCTCACCTGAGGACTGGGAGAAATTCAGATTTCAGCAGAGGAGGACAAAGGGCTTAATTAGGAAGGGGAAAAAAGATTATGAGAGAAAACTGGCAGGCAACATAAAATCGGACTGTAAAAGCTTTTATAGATATGTGAAAAGGAAAAGACTGGTAAAGACAAATGTAGGTCCCCTGCAGGCAGAAACAGGTGAATTGATTATGGGGAGCAAGGACATGGCAGACCAATTGAATAATTACTTTGGTTCTGTCTTCACTAAGGAGGACATAAATAATCTTCCAGAAATAGTAGGGGACAGAGGGTCCAGTGAGATGGAGGAACTGAGCGAAATACATGTTAGTAGGGAAGTGGTGTTAGGTAAATTGAAGGGATTGAAGGCAGATAAATCCCCAGGGCCAGATGATCTGCATCCCAGGGTGCTTAAGGAAGTAGCCCAAGAAATAGTGGATGCATTAGTGATAATTTTTCAAAACTCGTTAGATTCTGGACTAGTTCCTGAGGATTGGAGGGTGGCTAATGTAACTCCACTTTTTAAAAAAGGAGGGAGAGAGAAACCAGGGAATTATAGACCGGTTAGCCTAACGTCGGTGGTGGGGAAACTGCTGGAGTCAGTTATCAAGGATGTGATAACAGCACATTTGGAAAGCGGTGAAATGATCGGACAAAGTCAGCATGGATTTGTGAAAGGAAAATCATGTCTGATGAATCTCATAGAATTTTTTGAGGATGTAACTAGTAGAGTGGATAGGGGAGAACCAGTGGATGTGGTATATTTGGATTTTCAGAAGGCTTTTGACAAGGTCCCACACAGGAGATTAGTGTGCAAACTTAAAGCACACGGTATTGGGGGTAAGGTATTGGTGTGGGTGGAGAGTTGGTTAGCAGACAGGAAGCAAAGAGTGGGAATAAACGGGACCTTTTCAGAATGGCAGGCGGTGACTAGTGGGGTACCGCAAGGCTCAGTGCTGGGACCCCAGTTGTTTACAATATATATTAATGACTTGGATGAGGGAATTAAATGCAGCATCTCCAAGTTTGCGGATGACACGAAGCTGGGTGGCAGTGTTAGCTGTGAGGAGGATGCTAAGAGGATGCACGGTGACTTGGATAGGTTAGGTGAGTGGGCAAATTCATGGCAGATGCAATTTAATGTGGATAAATGTGAAGTTATCCAATTTGGTGGCAAAAATAGGAAAACAGATTATTATCTGAATGGTGGCCGATTAGGAAAAGGGGAGGTGCAACGTGACCTGGGTGTCATTATACACCAGTCATTGAAAGTAGGCATGCAGGTACAGCAGGCGGTGAAAAAGGCGAATGGTATGCTGGCATTTGTAGTGAGAGGATTTGAGTACAGGAGCAGGGAGGTACTACTGCAGTTGTACAAGGCCTTGGTGAGACCACACCTGGAGTATTGTGTGCAGTCTTGGTCCCCTAATCTGAGGAAAGACATCCTTGCCATAGAGGGACTACAGAGAAGGTTCACCAGATTAATTCCTGGGATGGCAGGACTTTCATATGAAGAAAGACTGGATGAACTGGGCTTGTACTCGTTGGAATTTAGAAGATTGAGGGGGGATCTGATTGAAACGTATAAGATCCTAAGGGGATTGGACAGGCTAGATGCAGGAAGATTGTTCCCGATGTTGGGGAAGTCCAGAACGAGGGGTCACAGTTTGAGGATAGAGGGGAAGCCTTTTAGGACCGAGATTAGGAAAAACTTCTTCACACAGAGAGTGGTGAATCTGTGGAATTCTCTGCCACAGGAAACAGTTGAGGCCAGTTCATTGGCTATATTTAAGAGGGAGTTAGATATGGCCCTTGTGGCTACGGGGGTCGGGGGTATGGAGGGAAGGCTGGGGCGGTGTTCTGAGTTGGATGATCAGCCATGATCATAATAAATGGCGGTGCAGGCTCAAAGGGCTGAATGGCCTACTCCTGCACCTATTTTCTATGTTTCTATGTTTACAAGGATAAGTGCCAGGAGGGAGATTGGTGGGAAAGGATGGTGGGGGGGGGGGGTTGAATGGACAAGGGAGTCGTGTAGGGAGCGAACCCTACGCAAAGCAGAAAGAGGGGGGGAGGGAAAGATGTACTTCGTGGTGCTCCCGATGTCCCTCCGATCTCCCTCTCGGCACTTATCCTTGTAAGCAGAACAAGTGCTACACATGCCCTTACACTTCCTCCCTCACCATCATCAGGGCTCCAGACAGTCCATCCAGGTGAGGCAACACTTCACCTGTGAGTCTGCTGGGGTGATATACTGCGTCCAGAGCTCCCAATATGACCTTCTATATATTGGCGAGACCCGACCCAGACTGAGAGATCATTTCGCTGAACACCTACACTCTGTCCGCCAGAGAAAGCAAGATCTCCCAGTGGCCACACATTTTAATTCCATGTCCCATTCCCATTCTGATATGTCTATCCACGGCCTCCTCTGGTGTCAAGCTGAAGCCCCACTCAGGTTGGAGGAACAACACCTTATATTCCGTCTGGTTAGCCTCCAACCTGATGGCATGAACATCAACTTCTCTAACTTCCGTTAATGCCCCTCCTCCCCTTCACACCCCATCCCTTATTTGTTTATTTAATATATTTTAATATATTTTTTATTCCCCACCTTTTTTTTCTCTCTCTCTCTTTTTTCTCCCTCTGTCCCTCTCACCATAACTCCTTGCCTGCTCTCCACGCTCCGGGCTCTCCTCGCCCCTTCTTTTTCTCCCCAGGCTTCCCGTCCCATGATCCTCTCCCTTCTCCTGTCCGGTATCCCTTTTGCCAATCAACTTTCCAGCTCTTGGCTCCATCCCTCCCCCTCTTATCTTCTCCTATCATTTTGGATCTCCCCCTCCCCCTCCCACTTTCAAATCTCTTACCATCTCTTCTTTCAGTTAGTCCTGACGAAGGGTCTTGGCCCGAAACGTTGACTGTACCTCTTCCTATAGATGCTGCCTGGCCTGCTGCTTTCACCAACACTTTTTGTGTGTGTTGCTTGAATTTCCAGCATCTGCAGAATTCCTTGTGTCTGCACTTCAGATTTGAATGCGGATTGTAGATTGAATTTAAAATGCAGCTCAGAACAATGGTCTTCCTGAACTAAATTAAACTGTAGATTTTGGTTGATTACAAACCAGGAAACACTTCATTGACCTGAGATGTTTGCATATGGATGATGCAGCTCAGAACAAAGGTCTTCCTGGCCTAAACTGCTTGCACAGGATAAATTGTTTGACCTGTCTGTGTACTCAGAGACAGCAGTGATTAAGATTCATTTTGGGTGTCTGGAATGTTGGTGTGAAGATGTAAGTGCTTGATAATTATATGTAATTCAAATGAAACATTATGAATGGATTGTAACTATAGAAATTGTCCCACTGTTACTTTTGATCTGTAGCATATAGAAATGTGATGTAATGTTGTGTCATAGTGACTCCAAATACTGTTGGCTTGTGTGTGCCAAACAAGGATTTTTATATTAAACACAAAGTACTCTGCAGATGCTGGGGTCAAAGCAACACCCACAACATTCTGGAGGAACTCAGCAGCTCGGGCAGCATCCATGGAAACGATCAGTCAACGTTTTGGGCCAGAACCCTTCGTCAGGACTGAAGAGGGAAGGGGAAGAGGCCCTATAAAGAAAGTGGGGGGAGGGTGGGAGGGAAAAGGCTGGTAGGTTCCAGGTGAAAAACCAGTAAGGGGAAAGATAAAAGGGTGGGGGAGGGGAAGCAGGGAGATGATGGGCAGGAAAGGTGAAGAAGGAAGAGGGGAAAACACAATGGGTAGTAGAAGGAGGCGGAACCATGAGGGAGGTGATAGGCAGCTGGGGGAGGGAGCAGAGTGAAAATAATTCTCCAACTACCAGTAATTCCCTCTCCCTCCCTTCCCCTATCCCTATTTCACTCTGCCTCCTCTCCCAGTTGCCTACCACCTCCCTCATGGTTCTGCCTCCTTCTACTACCCACTGTGTTTTCCCCTATTCCTTCTTCACCTTTCCTGCCTATCACCTCCTGGCCTCCCCCCCCCAACCCCTTCATTTTTCCCCTTACTGGTTTTTCACCTGGAACCTACCAGCCTTCTCCTTCCCACCCTCCCGCCACCTTCTTTGTAGGGCCTCCGCCCCCTCCCTCTTCAGTCCTGACGAAGGATTCCAGCCCAAAACATTGACTGATCGTTTCCACGGATGCTGCCTGACCTGCTGAGTTCCTCCAGCGTGCAGTGAAGGATTTTTATATCACCAGCTGTGTGTCTCTCCAGTGTCTTAAATGTTATAAGGTTCAATTTTGAAGACATTCCATTTCTGAAGTTTTATTTCAAAGTTCAAAGAAAATTTATTATCAAAGTACATATATATACAATGCTGAGATTCATTATCTTGCAGGCATACATAATAAATTCATAATATAATAATAACTGTAATAGAATTAATGAAAGACTGCACCAAAAGGGCTTTCAGCCAGTGTGCAAGAGACAACAAACTGTGCAAATACAAAAAGAAATAGTAATAATAATAAATAAATAAGCAATAAATGTTAAGAACATGAGATGAAGAGTCCTTGAAAGTGAGTCCATAGGTTGCGGGAACATTTCACTGATGGGGCAAGTGAAGTTGAGTGAAGATATCCACTTTGGTTCAAGAGCCTGATGATTGAGGGATAGTAACTGCTCCTGAACCTGATGGTGTGAGTCCTGAGGCTCCTGTACCTTCTTTCTGACGGCAGCAGCGAGAAGAGAGCATGACCTGGATGATGCGGGTCCCTAATGATGGATGCTACTTTCCTGTGACAGCATTTCATGTAGATGTGCTCGATGGTGGGGAGAGATTTACTCATGATGGACTGGGCCATATCCACTACTTTTTTGTAGGACTTTCCATTCAAGGGCATTGATGTATCTATACCAAGCTGTGATGCAGCCAGTCAATATACACATGCTAAGTTCACCATGCAACCAATCAGTGACTAGATTTCCTCCCTACATCACAACTGAGTTTCCGTAATGATGACCAATCAGATGGTTGATGAGTATATGAAGCCCAAGCATTCAGAGGACACAGCATTGGTGGCGGTAATGCACCATTAAGCTGGGTGCCAACCGCCGTAAAACAAGAAGAAGAAGAAGAAGAAGGACACAGCACAATTAACAACACACTTATGATGTCTCCTCAAATGGTGATGAAACATTTACAAGTAAATTGCCAAGATTGAAGAACAATTCAGCCCTACTATCGACCACCCAAGCTATACATTTTCTAAATTAGTCAATATTCTCTTCACTACACATCTATAGAAGTTTGTCAAATTTTGGATGACATGCCGAATCTTCACAAATGAGAGTATAAAGATAATTTTCAACAAATTAGGCAATGTTTCTTCTTGTTTCATCTTAGTAATCCTGAATTTATATAACTTTAGAGGAATGAGACAGAGAAGAAGACAAATGCTGACAAGATGCCCATTTCCAGTACTTTTAGATGTTCAATCATTTCCAGACACCAATAGAAACATAGTTTATAAGGCCTAGTTTCTTCAAACTGTCATCCTCTTTAAAATTAGAAACAGCATGTAGTTTCTTTTCTTTGCTATTTTAATCCAAGAGGAGGGCAAACGTGTACACCAGGACAGGGGTCCCCAACCTCTTTTGCACCGCGAACCGGTTTAATATTGACAATATTCTTGTGGACCGGCCGACGGGGGTGGGGGGGGGTGTTCAAGTTCAACAGTGCGTGACAGGGAACGCGGAAAGGTGCAGCTGACTCACATCATTTCGTATCACCAAATCATATTGTTTCCTCGCAGCCTGGTACTGATCCACGGCCCAGTGGTTGGGGACCACTGCACTAGGAGACACAGTTTCATCAACAAATACAAAATACATTTATAGTCATAGCAAAGTACAGCACAGAAACAGGCCCTTCAGCCTATCTAGAACATTTTAAATGCCTACTCCCATCAACCTATACCCCGGACCATGCCTTTCATACTTCTACCATCTATGTACCTATCCAAACTTCTCTTAAATGTTGAAATCAAGCTCACATGCACCAATTGTGCTGGCTGCTCATTCCACACTCATGACCCTCTGAGGGAAGAAGTTTCCTCACTTTTTTAAAGATCAATTACAGTGTGAATCATATTATTTAGAAATAGTAAAGATTTATGAGATGAATGTAGACAGTTGGCCAACATCTTCCTACTTGGTCTTTTCGTCAAGCATTCATCTAAGAGTTATTTAAGTATAATGGTGGTTTTATGCCTCTGCCAAAATTCCAGAGCATAATGAGGTTTCCTTTTAAGTAATGATAGAGGAGTTGGAAAGGCAAAGAGGAGCTAAGAGGAATAAATGAATGAAGAGGAATGATTATTTTGGGCAAAGCAAACTAACATTATACAACAGTGAAGGAATAAAAGTTGATATTACTGTTTCTGGAAGGCGCTGTAGTTTTGGAATACAGGATGCCCATGAGGAGCCTGGACAAAGTACATATTATTAAAATTGAAAAATGCAAAAGGCATGATCATACTAATAGGGTTTTCTAGATAAGCCACAAAATGATAATGGAGAAGAGATGCAATTCTACAGGAAAGATACAAAAGTACATAGATTGGTAATGCTAATGGACATCTTCAAGGAGGGATGTCTCAAACAGCGATGTCTCAAAATCATTAAGGATCCCTATCACCCAGGATATGTCCTTTTCTCATTGTTACCATCAGGAAGGAGGTACAGGAGCCTGAAGACACACACTCAATGATTCTTCCTCTCTGACATCAGATTTCTGAATGGATATATAATTTACTGTAATTTACAGGTTTTTATTATTATGTATTGCTTTGTACTCTTGCCCAATAACAATAAAATTCATGACACATGCTACTAGTATTAAACTTGAATCTGATCAGATCTGAAGTCATTGCCAAACTGGATAAAAACTTGGCTAAAAGGCAGAAAATACTGAGTTATTGTGAATGGTTGTTTTTCAGACAGGAAGGCAGAACTTTTTTCACCACTATGCCCTGCAATATTTTAGTTTCCTTGATAGGTTCAGCTGTGGACATGTTTTGGGGCCACTGTACAAAACCCGTAGATCACCACAGTCCACACTCTATTTAACAAACACCAAGACCTCAAAATAATGACCAGGACAAAGAAATATCATTCAATTGTTCTGTGATTGTCACATTGATTCTATAAGACTTCTGGTCTTAATACCCTCACGTGAAGTTTATTGTCCATAAAGATTAGGAAATGATTTGATAGATGACCATTACTCTTTTGTACACCACACTTGATCCCTGACTGTTATGGAGTAAAAATCAGACAGGTTCCAAAGTGGATTAGTAACCCACTTTGCCATAGCATTATGCACACAGCGAAGATTAAATTCTACCTCAGTGACTTCCACTCTCATAAGTATCAGTAGCACGTACGTAATCGTTCTTTTGTTATGCTCTGTGTTGCATGACATACGTGATCATGGTCTTTCCGTAACCATGATTGTTCTTGGCAATTTTTTATGCAGAAGTGGTTTGCCATTGCCTTCTTCTGGGCAGTGTCTTTACAAGACGGGTGACCCCAGCCATTATCAGTATTTTTCAGAGATTGTCTATCTGGTGACAGTAGTCACATAACCAGGACTTGTGATATGCACCAGCTGCTTATATGACCATTCACCATCTGCTCCCATCGCTTCACGTAACCCTGATTGGTGGTGGGGGGGTGATGTATTTAAGCAGGTGCTAGACCTTGCTCAGGGGTGACCCTGCAGGCTAGCCGAGGAAAGGAGTTCCTTATACCTCCTTTGGTAGAGACATATCTCCAACCCATGATCTACAGTGGCGATAAAAAAGTATTCATCCCGTTTGGAAGTTTTCATGTTTTATTGTTTTACAACATTGAATCACACTGGATTTAATTTGGCGTTTTTGAGACTGATCAACAGAAAAGACTCTTTTGTGTCAGAGTGAGAAAAGTTGTCAATCATCAAGAAATGGAAAGAATATGGGCACAACTGTAAAACTGCCCAGAGCAGGCCATCCTCAACAACTGAGTGACCATGCAAGAAGGGGACTATTGAGGAAGGTCACCAAGAGACCTCTGGAGGAGTTACAAGTTTCAGTGGCTGAGATGGGAGAGACTGCGCAGACAACAACTGTTGCCCAGGTGCTTCACCAGTCGCAGCTTTATGGGAGGGTGGCAAAGAGAAAGCCACAGTTGAAAAAAAAATGCATGAAATCTTGACTAGAGTATACCAGAACGCATGTGGAGACTTTGAAGTCAGCTGGAAGAAGGGTCTAAGGTCTGATGAAACCAAAACTGAGCTCACTAGCCTTCAGAGTAAACACTATGTTTGCCATCAGCCAAATATCGCACATCATCAAAAACACACCATCCCTACCGTGAAGCATGGTGGTGGCTGCATCATGCTGTGCGGATGCTTCACTGTAGCAGGCCCTGGAAGGCATGTGAAGATAGAGGGTAGAATGAGTGCAGCAAAGATGGAAAATCCTGGAGGAAAACCCGACGCAGTATACAAGAGAGCTAAAACTTGAGAGAAGATTTGTTTTCCAGCAAGACAATGACGTCAAGCGTAAAGCCAAGCTACAGAAGAATGGATTAAGAACAATGAAGTTAATCTCCTGGAGTGGCCAAGTCAGAGTCCAGACCTCTATCCAATTGAGAATTTGTGGCTGGACTTGAAAGGGCTGTTCACTCACGATCCCCATGCAATCTGACAGAGCTTGAGCAGTTTTGTAAAGAAGAATGGGGGAAAATTGCAGTGCCCGGATGTGCAAAGCTGGTAGAGACCAATACACACAGACTCAAGGCTGTAATTGCTGCCAAAGGTACATCTACTAGATACTGACTTGAAAGGGGTGAGTACTTATGTAATCACTTATTTTGTGTTTTATATTTGTTATTATTTTACATCACTTTGTAGAGATCTGTTTCCAATTTGACATGAAAGAGTCTTTTCTGTTGATCAGTGTAAAAATAAACAAATTAAATCCACTGTGATTCGATGTACTAAAACAATAAAGCATGAAAACTTCTGGGGGGGGGGGGTGAATACTTGTTACAGGCACTGCACGTAAGTAAGATGTATTTAAAATTTTTTTGCCTCAAACATTCTGTTAGAATTTATAGCTAAGTAAGCAGCAAGAGAGAGCAGCTGTGGAGAATATCTTTGATTACAAGAAACAGATCTACAAACAAAAAAAGTGCAAAATTGTTTATTTGTTAAAGATATAATTGTGGATGTGATTTTCTGATTCACAATTTCGTCTTAGCCAACATGAGAGATATTTTTACTGCCATTGGGGCCTGAATCCAGATGGTGATCCAAAACAAATTCTGTCTCAGGGGGAGTCCACTATGTGCCTTCACCATCCATTCAGCACTTTATGAGGTTGACCAACAACACACTGAACACACAGGTACTGCCTTGTGTACGTACTTCAGAGTCTGCAGTCCTATAGATCATGGGTTCCCAACCTTTCTTTACCTCATGGACCAATACCGTTGAGCAATGGGTCCATTTCCCCAGGTTGGGAGCCCTTGCTTTAGATTAATGTGACTCTATCTGATACATACAATAATAATCGTTCATTTTATCACAGGAAGAAAACACGAACTAGATGCTAGGTTCGGTGCCATCATTCATGCATATTCCCACTCTCTGGGGAGTTGAAAACAGACGGTGGGCCTTGGCTAACTGGTGCTAGAGTATTGGGTACCTCACGGTTTCTTGCAAATGTACAGCGGGCAATGTTCTATTGGTCTCCTGTATTTTCTTGCTCAGTATTTGAAAGCAGTTTTATCTTTGGCTATTGCCTTAATGTTCCAAATCAATTGTGGACATACTTAAAGGTCTTTCTGGGACAGAATATGTGCTGGTCATTGAACAACTCCGGGCTAAGTCAATCACAAGCATAAAGTATCCAGATGCGGGAAATCCAAAGCAACAGACACAAAATGCTGGGGGATCTCAGCAGGTCAGGCCACATCAATGAAAATGAATAAGCAGTTGACGTTTCGGTCTGAGACCCTTCTCAGGGAGGGAGAAGACACCAGAATAAAAAGGTGGGTGGAGGGGAAGGAGACTAGCTGGGAGGTGATAGGTGAAGCCAGGTGGGTCTAAAAGTCAAGGGTTGGAGAAGAAAGAATCTGATAGGAGAGGAGAGTGGAGCACAAGAGAGAGGAAGTGAAAGGTCAGAGTGGGGAATTGAGTCGAGGGGGCGGGGGTGGAATTTGTTCACTGGAGTAAGAAATCAATATTCATGCCATTGGGGTGGAGGGTACTCAGACTGAATATAAGGTGTTACTCCTCCACACTGAGGGCGACCTCATCTTGGCTCAAGACGACACGTCGGGTTGAGAATGGGAATGGGAATTAAAATATTTGCCCACCGGGAAGATCCACTTGTGGCTGATCGTGCAGAGGTGCTCGACGAAACAGTCCTGGTATTGCCTGACCTGCTGAGTTTCTCCAGCATTTTGTGTGTGTTGTCCTGGCTAAGTTACTTCAGTTCCATGTAGGTTCTATGAATTCATTCCCAGAATCTCAGCCCTCTCAGTCCTAGATAAATCATTCTGTATCCTATTAAATGTGATAGTCAATATAACAAAAACACAGATGAGCTGGCCTTTCATCTCATTCCCTTTGTGAGATCTTGCTGTGTGGAAATTATCCATTGTGTTTGCCTGCAGAATTATGGTGATAATATTTCATACGCAACTTAGATGTGAAATGTTTTAGTTATTTTTTCCTTACTAACGGTGAATATTATAATCAAAAAAATGCACTTTGCATGGCTGAATAAAACAAATACATGCAACTATCTTGAATATCTATTATATAAACTGGATGCATACAAATATTGGGTGGCAAGGTGGAGACACATCTCTCCCAAAGGAGGTGTAAGGTGCTCCTTCCCTCCGCTAGTCTGCAGGTCACCCTTCAACAAGGGGTAGCAGCTGCTTAGCAACACCCCCCCCCACCCCGATCAGGATCATGTGGAGCCATGGGGGCAGATGGTGGATGGTCCATGAACAACTGGTGCATATCACAAGTCCCGGTTATGCGACCACTGACACCACTGACGGGTATTGATAATGGCTGGGATCACCCGTCTTGTAAAGACACTGCCCAGGAGAAAGCAATGGCAAACGGCTCCTGTAGAAAAATTTGTCAAGAACAATCGTCACATACAACATACGACACAGCACATAATGAAGATGATGATGATGCATACAGATAGAGTGAATAAAAATAAAAACAGAGACTAATAGAAATACTCAATAGTGAAAAACCATCCAAAGAGCTACATCCTGAACTATTAACTCAGCTTCTCTCACTTCAGATGCTGCCTGGTGAACATCTCCTGCACATTCCATTTTTGTTTCAGAATTCCAGCATCTGCAGTTTTTAGCTTTTCAAAATACTGTCTAGTAGCTCAGTTAACAAATGTATTACTGAGGCGATCTTCCCTGGCAGATCCCAAGTTTGGTCACTGGGCTGTGCTGAGATCCCTAATCATGCGAAGACTGGAGGCTAAAATTACCCTCAGGAAGCAGAATATTAATCATGGTCTTTGCTGTTGATTTCCTAATCCTGCTACAAATTTCTAGGAATTTATGCCCTCTTGCTTTTAACCCCTCTATAGAAGGAAATAATATTTATCCTGACCAGGCCCCTGTAATTTTGTATTTTCAGTTAAGTTTCTGCCTGGCCTCCTCTGAACACAACCCGAGTTTATCCATTATCTCCTCATAGTTTCAATTCTCCAACCCTACTCACCTTAAAGTCCTTTGGGTTCCCCAGATGCACAGGAATTCCTGTATACCGTAGATTTCTTCCACTTGATTCTCCAGACCGCAGTGAGCATGCCTTCTTCCTCCTCCTGCGTGTGAAGCAAATTACATTTATATCATCCACTTGCCTTCATCTGGAGGGGAAGGTTAGAAAATAGCAAGGAAGAATTAAAGCACGTTTGGTTTAAGCAATTCTGAATCGAGCCTCTATTTAAATAGTGTTAGATGAACTCATAGTCTCTGCTGCCATCTAGTGGTACAAAAGATATAGAACCATTCAGGGCCCCAGACAGTCCTTCCAGGTGAGGCAACACTTCACCTGTGAGTCGGCTGGGGTGATATACTGCATCCGGTGCTCCCAATGCAGCCTTCTATATATTGGCAAGACCCGACACAGACTGGGAGACCATTTCGCTGAACACCTACACTCCATCCGCCAGGGAAAGCAGGATCTCCCAGTGGCCACACATTTTAATTCCATGTCCCATCCCCATTCTGATATCTCTATCCACAGCCTCCTCTACTGTCAAGATCAAGTCACACTCAGGTGGGAGGAACAACACCTTATATTCCGTCTGGGTAGCCTCCAACCTGATGGCATGAACATTGACTTCTCTAACTTCCGTTAATGCCCCACCTCCCCTTCATACCCCATCCATTATATATTTATTTAATAATTTATTTATTTTCTCTCTCTTTTTTTTCTCCCTCTGTCCCTCTCACTATAACTTCTTGCCCATCCTCTGGGCATCCCTCCCCCTTTCTTTCTCCCCAGGCCTCCAGTCCCATGATCCTTTCCCTTCTCCAGCCTCGTATCCCTTTTGCCAATCACCTGTCCAGCTCTTGGCTCCATCCCTCCCTCTCCTGCCTTCTCCTATCATTTTGGATCTCCCCCTCCCCCTCCCACTTTCAAATCTCTTACTATCTCTTCTTTCAGTTAGTCCTGACGAAGGGTCTCGGCCCGAAATGTCGACTGTACAATAGATGCTGCCTGGCCTGCTGCGTTCACCAGCATTTTTTGTGTGTGTTGCTTGAATTTCCAGCATCTGCAGATTTGCACGTGTTTGAAGATTTTTAAAGCTTTAAGGTCCTTCAATGAACATTCTGAAATGTAAATTTTTAGTAACTGCTTTTAGAACTGTCACAGCCTGTGACAACAAATTATTAGAAATTATTGTAATTTATAATTCGCAAATATGCTGCTCATGAAAATAAAGTCAAATACTATTGATGTCTATAAGCTGACGTAAAGGCATCACGGTAGCGTAGTGGTTGGCACGATGTTTTAGAAAACCAGCAACCTGGGTTCAATTCCCTCTGCTGCTTGTAAGGAGTCTGTACGTTCTTCCTGTCACTGTGTGGGTTTCCTCCAGGTGCTCCTGTTTCCTCCCACTGTCCAAAGACATACCGATTGGTAAGTTAATTGGTCATTGTAAATTGTCCGTTGATTTGGCCAGGATTCAATTGGGGGATTGCTGGGCAGAGTGGCTCAAAGGGCCAGAAGGCCAGGGCCTATTCTGTGCTGTTTCTAAGTAAGTAAATAAGTAAACAAACAAATAAATAAATATTAAAAACAATGGGAACAGAGTTATTGTTTCAGTTGGGGACTTTTCACAAATGTCTCCCAATCACAGTTGAAATTTTGAAAACAAAGGTGAATAGAATCCGGAACAAATCAGAAATCTGGAAGATCTCAGCGAGCCAGTGAGTTTCAGGTCAAGGCCAGGCTTCAGGATGAAGAAGGAACAGCTAAGTTTGTCACTGAAGGGCGATATGAGCAGTTGGGGAGGGCATGACTGGCACATTGGGGAACGCGGCAGGAGCAGAGTTTGTTAGCTGACTGGCAGAAATGAAGATGGGAGGGATGATGGGAAGTTTGAACCAGGCGGGAGAGGGTTGGGAGGAATGAACAAAATGAGCAGAGATCTAGGTAGGCAGGTGAATGTGTGTGAGAGGAATGCAGAAGTCTGTAAATAATGGTATGAATATTTAATTCTCCAATTTCAGGCAATAATAAATAAGTTGGACAGGTGAATGTCCACGGTGGCCGGTACTGTCCTTCCACGGACATTCACCTATATAACTTACTTGCTTATTTGTTCATTTAGTAAGTATATGTATGTGTGTGTTTGTTTATTTATTTATTTAGCACAGGAAAAAGTCCTTCTGGCCCTTCAAACCACACCACCCAGCAGCTCTCGATTTAATCCTAGCCTATCCACGGGACAATTTACAATGACCAATTACCTTACTAACGGGTATGTCTTTGGACTGTGGGAGGGAATGAAAAGCACCCAGAGAAATCCCACATATTCCACACCCACAACTTTCTCTCTTTATTCATCCCTCACATTCCCACCTGGTTCCATTTGCCCATCAAACCCTCCCCATTCACCCCTGCCAACCCTGACCCCGCTCCCTTCGTACTGCGACATACTGGCAATTCTTCCCGTTACCTCCCAGTCCTGACCCAAAATGATCACTCGCACCTTTTGCCTGCAGACGCGCTGATTGACCTACTTATTTCTACCAGCGTTCTATGCTTGAAGCTTTAACTTTCTTTCTCTGTTCAGTGATCGTGCTCAGCCAAAAGATCATTTTGCAGGTTCCTTTTGCAGATTAAGACATTTGTATTATTATCCAGTCAAAATTAGGAGGTTGAGGGGAGGAATCCACAACTTGGTAACCTTGTAATAAATGTATCTACACAGGGAAACTTAATTACAGCATGAAGTAAGTGAGCAAATTGATCAGAGTACACAAGGTTCCTTACGGTATAATTACGCTGTCTTAAGAAAACATCAAATGGTTTTGAACCACTGGGTTTAAAATACTGAGTTTTCTCAGTACTCAATATTAAACCCATACATACTTCAACAAGCATGGGGCATATCAGCATCTATTTTCTTCAGTGATAAACCCTGCAAGTGGACCACAACCTCGCCATAGGGTTTGGAGGCTTGCGTGCCTCACTGACCTGGAGAGATACGTAGGGCCTTGTGCTTTGGCTCTTGGTAGGGTCACCCATACCAAACAAGTCAAAGGGTAGAGGCCAGTGGTTCATCGGTCCTCCAGGTTCAGGGCTTCAGCTCAGGCCTAACAACGCTGATTGGTCCACATGGGTGACACAGGGTTGGAAGGTGTTGAATCATTGTGCATAGAGCTAAGCAACTGCAAGGGTTAAAAGAATACACTGATGAGAGTTGAATACAGACTACCAAACAATACTAAGGATGTGGACTACAAAACGTAACAGGAGATAGAAAATGCATGGCAAAAGGGCAATGTTACAATGGTCATGGGGGATTTCAATATGCAGATAGATTGGGAAAATCAGGTTGGTGATGGGGGGATTTCTGGAACACCTACAAGATGACTTTTTAGAGCAGTCCACTGGAGGATCGGCAACTCTGGATTGGGTGCTGTGCAATGAACTAGAATTTATTAGAGAACTTAAGGGTAAGGAACCCTTAGGGAAATGACCATAATATGATCAAGTTCACCCTGAGATTTGAGAAGGGGATGCGAAAGTAAGACGTATCAGTATTACAGTGGAGTAAAGAGAATTACAGAGCCATGAGAGAGGAGTTGGCCAAAATTGACTGGAAGGGAACACTGGCAGGGATGACAGCAGAGCAGCAATTGCTGGAATTTCCAAAAGCAATTTAGAAGGCACAGATTAAATACAAAGAGGAAGAAGTATTCTAATGGAAAGATGACACAACCATGACTAACAAGAGAAGTCGAAACCAAGGAGAGGGTATATAATATGGCAAATATTGGTGGGAATTTAGAGGATTGTGAATCTTTTGAAACCAATAGAAGGTGACTAAAAAAAGTCATTAAGAAGGTAAAGATGGAATTCAAAAGTAAGCTGTCTAATAATATCAAAGGGGATAAGTTTCATCAGATACATAAAGTGTAAAAGAGAGGTGAAAGTAGATATTGGACCACTGGAAAACAATGCTGGCGAGGTAGTAATGGGGGACAAGGAAATGGCAGACAAACTGAGTAAGTATTTTGTACCTGTCTTCACTGTGGAAGACGCCAGAAGTATGATGGAAGATCCAGGTGACAGGGGTCATGAAGGGTATAAAATTACCATTACTAGTGTCACGTACCCCATGACGGGTTAAAGAACCAGCAGAAATGGAAAACACTTTGGTGTCTGGTATTGCTGTTAACTAAGGCTACTTTTTAGTAACTATGCAATATAGTAATATAAAATCAGACAAGTCAAACAGGTTAGCAAAGGTTATATATATAAGTGTGGAAATATAAAAACCAAGCTTCTTCAAGCCTAGGGGTAAATGGATACAGTCTTACGGTGATGGGTAAAGTTCAGTTCAGTTCATGGTATTTAGTTGAGTGGTGATGGAGAGAGAGAGGTGCTGTGGTTGTTCGAGTAAGCCGATGCCATCGATCTTCCGGTTGTCCTCCGAAATCCTTTAGAAGTCACCGAATGTGACCACAACAAGGGGACTGTTTTATGTGGTGGAGTTATCAACCCAGGCGAGGATTGGACAGACTCATAACTTCCCACCGGTCACACCTTTTCCACACTGCGAGAGCCACTGATCGATTCTCCTAATCGATCCTCCAAAAACCCACCTTTCTGTGGGCACAACAAAGCTCATCCAGTGTCCAAAATCATGTGTGTCTAACAACCAGCTGATCTTGTATTTATCTCAGCATGCTGAACACCAGCTGTCCATCAAGAAGCTCCTCCCTTCTCTCTCTGTAGGAACTCAGAAGCTGGAAGTGTCCTTGCAGAAATCCCAAACAAACTGTGAGCAGTCTTCGCCTCTCTCTCCCTTAATAACAATGTTTGTGCTGTCCAGCTCTCTCTCTCTTTTTAAAAGCACAGTTCATAAGGGATAATTCAGGATCCCGTCACACTAGAGTTAAGATTCTTCAGAAACTGACAAATCTGAAAGTAGATAGGTCATCTGGGCCAGATGGTGTACAGTCCAGGTTTCTGAAAGAGGTGGCTGAAAAGATTGTGGAGGCATTAGTAATGATCTTTCAAGAGTCACTAGATTCTGGAATGCTTCCAGAAGACTGGAAAATTGCAATTGCCACTCCATTCTTCAAGAGGGCAGAGAGGCTAAAGAAAGGAAATTATAGGCCAGTTAGTCTGAACTCAGTGGTTGGGAAGATGTTGGAGTTGATTGTTATGAGCGTGGTTTTGGGGTACTTGGAGACACATGATAAAAGAGGCCATAGTCAGCATGGTTTCCTTAAGGGAAAATCTTGCCTGACAAATCTGTTGGAATTCTCGAAGAAAATAACAAGCAGGATAGACAAAGGAGAATGAGTTGATGCTGTGTCCTTGGATTTTCAGAAGGCTTTTGACAAGGTGACACACATGAGGCTGCTTAACAAGCTATGAGCCCATGGTATTACAGGGAAGATCTAGCATGGATATAAAGCAGTGACTGATTGGCAGGAGACAAAGAGTGGAATAAAGGGAATCTTTTCTGTCTGGCTGCCGGTAAATAGTGACGTTCCACAGGGGTCTGTGTTGGGACTGATTTTTTTTACGTTATATGTCAATGATTTGGATGATGGAATTGATGGCTTTGTTACAAAGTTTGCAGATGATATGAAGATAGCTGGAGGCACAGGTATTTTTGAGGATGTAGAGAGGCTACAGATGGACTTAGACAGATTACGAGAATGGACAAAGAAATGGGAGGTGGAATACCGTGATGGGAAGTGCATGCTCACTCACTTTGGTCGAAGAAATGAGAGGGGTGACTATTTTCTAAAGGGAGAGAAAATACAGCTTTGGGTCTCATCTTAGAAAGCATGTGCTGAAACTGGAAAAGGTTCAAAAGAATCTCATGAAAATGATTCCAGGTTTAAACAGCTTGTCGTATGAAGAGTGTTTGATGGCTCTGGGCCTGTGTTCTCTAGAATTCAGAAGAATGAATGATGACCTAATTGAAACCTGTTGAACGGAGAAAAGCCTTGATAGAGTGGGTGTGAAGAAGATGTTTTCTATGGTAGGACAGTCCAAAGAACAGAGGACGCAGCCTCAAAAATAGAGGGGCATCCTTTTAGAATGGAGATGAGGACCAATATCTTTTGTCAGAGAGTGGTGAATCTGTGGAATTCTTTGCCACAGGCAGATGTGGAGGCCAAGTCTTTATGTATATTTAGGGCAGAGAGTGATAGATCTTTGATTGGTCAGGATATGAAAGAATGTAGGAGAAAGCAAGAGATTGGGGCTGAGAGGAAAATTGGATCAGCCATGATGAAATAGTGGAGTGGACTCGATGGGCTTAATTCTGCTCCTATATCTTACAGTCTGTAAAAGCCATAATGGGCGGTAAGTTAGTAATAAAAGCAGCTCGCAGAAGGGGGTTACAAAAATCAAGTGTTAAGCATCAAAATTAATCTCTGCGCCATTTCGATGGAAATAGAGAATAGTGTTTTTAAAAAGTAGGGTGATGAAAATGATCTCGAGAACTTTGCATAGTGATTGGGTGTTTCTTGAAAGTTGAAAGGATTGTATTTAATTACTACTGTTCACTGTCTGTATGTCTGTTATTAATAAAAGTTATTGAATATAACAATGTTCAGAATATAAGTAACATTTGACAAACCTATATATTTAGTTTGGTATGTTGTCTTTCGTAGATTCATATAGAATATGGATGCTACATTCAAGACCATTAGACATAAGAGCAGAATTAGGCCACCCTGCCCATCAAATCCTCTCCACCATTCGACCGTGGCTGACTTATTATTCCGCACAGCCCCTATTCTCCTGCCTTGTCCCTGTAGCCTTTGATGCCCTTAAATTTGAAACAAGTTCAAACTGACAGGAAGGAACTGGAACCATTTTCCCAGAATCATTGAAATAATTGTATTGAAAAATAAGTAAGGAGTGATACAACAGATCTTATATTTATATGTGCTTTTCAATAAAAAAACCAAAATAAATGTTTTGTGAAATGAAAAATAACCACAATACAGTCTTCAAAAAGGCCCTGCTCTACATGCTGAACATGTGATGTAGTAACATACTTGCATTAAATCTGCTTCTCAAATACGGTTCTGATAAGATCAACAGAAACAAATTTGACACCGATATCTCATCATATTGTGTGTTTAGTATACACAACCGAGGGAGAATTTTTACCACATCCTCCTCAATCCAGTGTAAATTTATATACGTATTTGACACACTAAATATCAAAATGAAATTGGAGAATATTTAACAGAGGAAATTACTCAGACTATATATAAATAGCAAAGAATTTGGACTGGTTGGACATCAAAGAGCCAATGATTGCTTCCTGTGGTGAGTATTTCTCTGCTTCTAAGCCCTAGTAAGTCTATGATACAGTTGCTAAGTGCTTTATTTTTAATAGATTAAACATTAGTCACACTTGTCACACATATATCCAAACATTGAAACATAGAGTGAAATGCGTCATTTGTGGTCAGCAAGCAACTGAGTCTGAACGTAAACACGAGGAATTCTGTAGATGCTGGAAATTCAAGCAACACACGTCAAAGTTGCTGGTGAACGCAGCAGGCCAGGCAGCATCTCTAGGAAGAGGTACAGTCAACGTTTCGGGCCGAGACCCTTCGTCAGGACTAACTGAAGGAAGAGATATCAGTCTGAATATCTTTTTTGGGGCAGCCTGTAAGCATCACCCACAACCTAACTGACCCTAACCCGTACATCTTTGGAATGAGGGAGGAAACCCTCACAGTCAAGGGAGAACATACAAACTCCCTATGCACAGCAGTGGGAATTGAACCACAAATGATGATCGCAATAGTTACAGCAGAGTTGTCTGATAAAGGAAATCCATAGATTAATCACCAGTCTTTAAGTGACTAGACATCAGCAAGGAAAGAAAGGGGCGGATATTAAATGCCCTAATAACATTGTTCGTACCATTAGGGACTATTCACTGCTAAGGAATTAATATTTGACCAAATACACTTTATAACTATTCATATGTAATTGGAATGGGATTTCTTTTACAGTTTAGGAAATAACCCCTTGAATTATATATTGCTAATTCTGATGAAGTGTTTCTTTAAGAGACAAAAAGACATTCTTTCAATTCAACTCTACTATTGGGAAATTTATCACTTTGAAAGAGCAGATAATTAAAGGAAGTGATGTAATATTCTAAGTGTTCTATCTGAACTGATAATATGTCATCAAAGATTAATATGAGGAGGTTCCTAATTTGAACAGTTAACATAATTCTAACTCAACATAGGCACATAAACCTACATAATGTTTATCACGTTATGTTGCCCTAATTACGTAACTAAATTTATTTATGGGTGCATGATTTGAAGTCATTGTAGAAATAAAGCAGGAGAAGAGAAGGGACACAGTCCTGATGAAGGATCTCAGCCCAGAACATTAACTGTTTATTCATTTCCATAGAGACCGTCTGGCCTCCTGAGTTCCTTCAGCATCATGTGTGTTGCATTGATTTCCAGCATCTGCAGTTTTTCTTTTGTTACAGAAAACTGTTTGCTAATTTTGATCTTTATTTTTCCGTTAATAAAGATATTGGACCAAAACATAATGAACTATCAAAGTGGTGTGACAGACAGTGGGGCAGTTGCGTGGCTTTGGTTGTAGTGAGGACGAGGCCTCCAGCCTCGGGCTTGCCTGCAGTAGTCCAGGAAAGCAGATGCCAGAGGCGTTGTAGCATGGCGTTTGTGCTCGGTTGAGGGCAGGCCTATCTAGTCAGTGCTGCCCTCCAGTGTTGAATCGGTGGAATGACAGGCTGGATGGCAGAGGCTGCGCACTGTCAGGAACCAGATCATCAATTTGCGGGACATGTCACTCAGGGACTTGGGCGAAATATTGTTTTTGAGCGTGACTATGTTTTTTTAGCTTGCTAATTTGAATATGCTGTGTATGTTTTGCACCTTGGCCCCAGTGGAACACTGTATTCATGTGTGGTTGAATGATAATTAAGTTTGAATTTGAATTGCCAAGTAGCTGCTGCATGATAGCACTATTGATGACCCCTTTGCTGATGATTGAGAGTAAGCTGACAGGGCAGTAATTGGCTGGGTTGGACTTGTCCTGTTTCTTGTGTACGGGACATACCTGGGCAATTTTCCACATTGTTGGGTAGATGCTGGTGTTGTAGCTGTACTGGAACAGCTTGGCTAGTGGTGTGGCAAGTTCTGGAGCACAAGTCTTCAGGACTATTGCCAGGATTTTGTCTGGGCCCATAGCCTTCGCAGTACCTGGTGCTTTCAGCCATTTCTTGATATCACGTGGAGTAAGTGGGATCGGCTGCATACTGACATCTGGGATGCTGGGGACTTCTGGAGGATGCTGAGCTGGATCATCTACTCAGCACTTCTGACTGAAGATTGTTGCAAATGCCTCAGCCTTGTCTTGCTGCGTGGATGTGTTGGGCCCCTCTACCATTGAGGATGGGGATAGTTGTGGAGCCTCCTCCTCCAGTGAGCTGTTTGATTGTCCACCACCACTCACGGCTGGATGAGGCAGGACCACAGAGCTCAGACCTGATCTGTTGGTTGTGAGACCACTCAGCTCTGTCTATTACTGGCTGCTTATGGTGTTTGGCATAACTCCTACACAGGTAAATGTAAACTCAAAGCTAACGGGCGATTGTATTTGTCGGATTTAGGACAATATCGATTGGTAAGCATGTGCCCAGCTAGTCTTCCTATCTGGTTTTCCATTCTATCCATCTGTGTTATGAAATTGCGTATTTGTTTCTGTACTTGAGCTCTTCATGAATTGGGCAATCTTCAGTAACATGGGCAACTTTCTCAATGATCTCAGAGGCCACTTTATTAGGTACACCTGTACACCTGCTGTTAAAGCTAATATCTAATCAGCCAATCATGCAACAACAACTCAGTGCAGTAAGGCACATACTGACAGTCTAGAGGTTCAGTTGCTGTTCAGACCAAACATCAGAAGTGGGAAGAAATCTGATCTAAGTGACTGTAAGTTTTTCAAAGCTGCCGATTACCTAGGATTTTCATACACAACGGTCTCCAGAGTTTATAAATGTTGAGTGAGCGACAGTTCTGTGGGCGAAAGAACCTTGTTTATGAGAGAGGTCAGTCTGGTTCAACTCAAATACATTACAACAGTGGTGTACAGAACAACTTCTCTGTATGCACAACATGTCGAAGCTGGAAGTGGATGGGTGACAGCAGAAGAAGACTGTACCGGGTTCCACTCCTAAACCTAATGATGTGGCCACTGAGTGTATCGCTGTTGCTTGGCAGGCCAAGTTTTATTGGCAATCCCTGAGGAGAGAGTACCAAGACTTTACCTTAAACCACCCTCCGAAGGAAGAAATTCTGACTCACATCAGTTTTAAGTTAACATCTCCTATCTTGAAATCATGTTCCAACTTTCAGGACTCTCCTGCCATTGGAAACGTCTCAATACATACCTTGTCATCCCTCCATGAGCTTTTGATCACCCTTTATCCTTCTCAGATTCAAAGAATACAAATTAACCTGGCATCCAACATAGAGGGAACGTATGAATAAGTTACCCTGCCGTTTAACTGACTGTTAGAAATATTGTATGTTACTGATGGTTCTGATTCAAAAGCAAGTTCAAAGTAGTTCAAAGCACATTTATTATCAAATTATGTATGCATTATACAGCCTTGAGATTTGTCTCCTTACAGGGAAACTCAAAACAAAGAAACACAATAGAACCCATATATAAAAAAGATGACTGTCAAACACCCTATGTGCAGAGAGAGAGAAAAGAAACAAATCCTGCAAACAATAAAAGTAAGCAAATAGCATTCAGAATGAAAGTGTGTCTACAGACACGAAGCCCAGAGGCACAGCCTCAGTTCAGCACAAAGCCAAGGAAATGCTGCAGAGCACTGAGCAGAAATGGCTCCTGGTCCCAACATCCTGCCTTTTCAATCTGACCTGGAGTTTAAATCAACCAAACATTGGGTCATTCCTCATACCAGGACCCAGTTCCTGTCGCTTCGATATGCTAGTATCAGTAATATCCAACAGTAATAAAGATAATTATTTTTAATGTTTTTATATATATATATGTGTGTGTGTGTGTATATAATATTTCATAACACTTATATACCCTTACTAAGAATTCTAATTGAACTAATTCTCAAACAGGCCTGAAATAGCTGACCTCCTCAGTTGAATTAAATGCTGAAATCCGTCTGCAAAGAACATTTGAAGAAGGAGAAATTATTGTAAAATGTGCGCTTTAAGATAATACTAATTAGTAAGCATCTCCCCACTTCATTTTCCTATCTTTGGTTTATCTCATACTACTTCAATGAATATTTTAATGAATTGATCTATATGAATGTTATGCAAGGCAGGTCTTGCACTGTAGCTCAGTAATCCGTGACAATAATAGATTAACTTGGCTGCTTACCAATTTATCTGGCTCTTCATTCCATGGCCTTTGAATAGAAAATCCTACAAAAAGCAGTGGATTCAGCCCAGCCCATCACAGGTAAAGCCCTCCCCATCATTGAGCACACCTATAAGAAATACTGTCGCTGGAAAGCTGGATCCATCATCAGAGAACTTGATAAAATGGCGTAAAACCCTCTCTTATTACTACCATCAGGAAGGAGGAAGAGAATCGTCAATGCACACACTCGACGTTTCAGGAACAGCTTCTTCCTCTCTGCCATCAGATTCCTGAATGAACACTGAACCCACGAACACTATCTGTCCACTTCTTTACGTATTGCACTATGCATTTAATTTAGCTATTTAATATAAATAATAATATATTTACTGTAATTCAGTTTTTAAAAATTATTATGTATTGCATTGTACCACTGCCGCAGAAACAACAAATTTCACGATGTATGCCAGGGATATTAAACTGATTCTGTTGCTGAGAACTCTGAGATTCACTAGTTACCGGGATATAGTCGTAAGTGTAAAAATCCTCGAGGTGCATGCAGTTACATTGGGGAATGTTGGTAGTTGCCTCGATAAATACTATCAACTCCTGCCAATATCTGAGACATACTTTGCATTGTTTGATGTTGTTGTTCCTCTCCGTGCCTTATGTCACATCGGGCAGCAACCTTGCTGTTTCTCTAGGGGTTCTCTGTTTTTATATGAGGCCGAGTTGCTAGCTTGATGCTCACCCCAACACAGATGGGAAGCATGTAAGGAGCTGGCCGGATTTGAGCCCGTGACCACTCACCTGGAAGTTCAGTGTGGATGCCACTACACCACTGGCTGGCTATACTTTGCATTATTTTGTATAGAATAATTTCCCTTAACCAAGAAGTGTTGATGATATAATTCAGAGAAAATTCTGATTCAGGTAATATGAAGGATTTAATTAAACATATTGGTACAGGTTGGGGGAGTTAATTGAACACTCACGATATCTTAATTATTAATTATAACAAACCAGTTCACAAGAAGACACTTCAGGCAATATAGGTGAGACTAAAATGCAGCAAAGTGATAAAGCTAATGAAAATATTATTAAAGTGGATTATTTATTTTTTAATTAGATCTGTAGAAGGAAAACATAATTTTAAAAAACTTCTTTTTTCTGACTTTAATGTCAACAACATTCCATTTCAAGTATCCTGATCACCAAGTTGGGGTACATAAACAGGAGCCTTCCAGCTAGCCTCCTTCCTCTTTTCATTCTGGCATCTTCCCTCTTCCTTCTCAGTCCTGAAGAAGGGTATTGGCCTGAAACATTGACTATCTAGTCATTTCCACAAATGCTCCCAGACCTGCTGAGTTCATCCAGTGTTTTGTGTGTGTGACAAAGATTAGTCAGACTTTAGCATTTCATCAATGTGTAGAGATCGCCATCTGCTGCAGGAATGCTGCATTGCAGATCGTTGGACGTGTACATTAAAAAAAAGGTTTGAGCTGGATTTTGCTTGACCCTGCCTCTGTCTTGTGTTCACCCCTGTATAATTTTCCATAGTATTAACCTTTTATAATCAGGATATGATTAAGCTGCAAGCTTTAATATATAGCCTTCGTGTGAGATGGGGCTGTCCGCAGACAGAGGCAAGTCCTCAGCTGCCAGCTTCTGAGGTCCCGTGCCTGGATCAAAGAGAATCATTGGGTCGTACAGGGATAACACACAAGAACAAGCCCTTCATCCCATGGAGTCTGCACTGATCATCACCCACCCATTTACACTAAACTCACCCTTTCATTCTCCCCCCATTCTCAATGTCATCGACCAGACACTAAGGGCAATCTGTACTGGCCCATTAAACTGCCAACATGCCCGTCTTGGGATTTTTAAGGAAACTAGAGCACCTAAAGGAACTTATTTAATACATGTTCTCTCTGTATAAATTAATTAAAATGTTAATATTCATTTCCATAAAGACATAAAAATGAACTATTTATCTGCCCTTATTTCTCAATACAACTTCATTCTACACCCACACAAAATGAATAAAGTGTTGATGCTTCGGGCTGAGAACCTTCTTCAGAACACAAAGAAGAAGAGTCCCAAAGAAGGGCCTCAGCTTGAAATGTCGACTGTTTATTTATTTCCGTATTTGCTGCTTGACATGCTGAGTTCCTTCAGCATTTTGTGTGTGTTGCTTTGTGTTTCCAGCATCTGCAGATTTTCTTGTGTGTATATTTTAATAAGCTGGTTTGGAGAGTTGCAATGCATAATATACAGAGCAAATATCCTCACTGTTGATTTTCTTTTGGAATTTCCCACTTTCTTGTAACACCTGAAACATGAGCACTTTAGCATCCCCATTTTGAACTGAAGTTGCCAATACGTCAGTTCACCTGTTCATTCTGCTGATACGGTTTATTTCATATTTATTTAAATATTATTTCATTATTTTTCCACTTAGACCACATGAACATGAAACATAGCAGCAGAATTAGGCCATTTGCTCATCATGTCTGCTCGCCATTCCATCCTGGCTGATTTATTATCTCCCTGGACCCCATTCACCTGCCTTCTCCCCATCATCTTTGAAGCCATGACCAGTCAAGAGCCTATCAACCTTCAAGTTAAATATACTCAGTGACCCGGCCTCCACAACCATCTGTGACAATGAATTCCATAGATTCAACACCCTCTGCTGAAGAAATTCCTCCTCATCTCTGTTCTAGATGGGTGTCCCTCTATTCTGAGAATGTGCCCTCTGGTTCTGGACTCAGGCAGAATAGGAAACATTCTCTCCATGTCTACTTTATCTAGCCTTTTCAATAGTCGATAGGTTTCAATAAGATCCCCTCTTCATTCTTCTCTATTCCAGTGAGTACAGGCCCAGATCCATCAAACGTGCCTCACATTTAACCCTTTCATTCCCAGAATTATTCTTGTGAACCTCCTCCAAACCCTTCCAATATCAGCACATCCTTTCTTAGTAAGGGCCAAAAACTGTTCACAATACTTCAAGTGTAGCTGATCAATGCGTTATAAAGACTCAACATTGCAACCTTGCTCTTATATTCTAGTCCTCTTGAAATGAATGCTGACATTGCATTTGCCTTCTTTACCACCAACTCAACCTACAAATTAACGTTTAGGACATCCTGCACAAGGTCTTCTAAGTCTTTGCACCTCTGATTTCTGAATTTTCTCCCCACTTAGAAAGTAGTCTATGCCATTATTCCTTCTACCGAAGTGTATGACCATACACTTCCCTATACTACACTTCATCTGCCAAAGGGTCTCAAAGCAAAACATTCATAGATGTTTCCATAGGTGCTGCCTGGCCTGCTGAGTTCCTCCGGCATTTTGTGTGTGTTGTTTGGATTTCCAGCATCAGCAGAATCTCTCTTGTTTGGAACTATGGATTATCTGCCACTTTTTTGCCAATTCTCCCAAATGACAAGTCCTTCTACAGATTCTCTGCTTCCTCAAAACTACCTGCCCATCCACTTATCTTTGGATCATCCACAAACTTGGCAATAAAGCCCTCAATTCCATCATCCAAATAGATGACATGCAACATGAAAATAGGCAGTCCCAATACTGACCCCGACAGAACACCACCAATCACTGGCAGTCCCAATACTGACCCCGGCAGAACACCACCAATCACTGGCAGCCAACCTACAGACCCCAGAACACCACCAATCACTGGCAGTCCCAATACTGACCCCGACAGAACACCACCAATCACTGGCAGTCCCAATACTGACCCCGGCAGAACACCACCAATCACTGGCAGTCCCAATACTGACCCCGGCAGAACACCACCAATCACTGGCAGGTCCCAATACTGACCCCAGCAGAACACCACCAATCACTGGCAGTCCCAATACTAACCCCGGCAGAACACCACCAATCACTGGCAGTCCCAATACTGACCCCGGCAGAACACCACCAATCACTGGCAGCTAACCAGAAAAGGCCTCCATTGTTCCCACTCTGCCTCCTGTCAGTCAGCAAATATTCTATTCATGTTAGTATCTTCCCTGTAATACCATGGGCTCTTACCTCGTTAAGCAACCTCATGTGTGCCACCTTGTCAAAAACAAAAGACACCAGCAGAATCAACAAACTGGTCATACTTTGGTCAGTGATGTTGTGGGGATGGAACTGGACTCTGACGGTGGTGTCTGAAAAGAGGATGCTGTCCAAGTTGCATGCCATCTTGTTCAATGTCTCCCATCCACTACATAATGTACTGGTTGGGCACAGAAGTACATTCAGCCAGAGACTCATTCCACCGAGATGCAACACAGAGCATCATAGGAAGTCATTCCTGCCTGTGGCCATCAAACTTTACAACTCCTCCCTTGGAGGGTCAGACACCCTGAGCCAATAAGCTGGTCCTGGACTTATTTCCTGGCATAATTTACATATTACTATTTAATTATTTATAGTTTTATTACTATTTATTATTTATGGTGCAACTGTAACGAAAACCAATTTCCCCTGGGATCAATAAATTATGACTATGACTTTCTGAAAATCCAAGTAAACAACACCCACTGACTCTCCTTTGTCTATCCTACCTGTTATTTTCTCCAAGAATTCCAACTGATTTGTCAGGAAAGATTTCCCCTTAAGGAAACCATGCTGACTTTGGCCTATATTACCATGTGCCTCCAAGTACCTCAAAACCTCCTTCTTAGCAATCACCTCCAACATCTTCCCAACCACTGGTCTGGCCTATAATTTCTTTTCCTCTCCCTCCCTCCCTCCCCTCTTCAAAAGTGAAGTAGCATTTGCAATTTTCCAGTCTTCTGGAACCATTTTGGAATCTAGTGATTCTTGAAAGATCATTACTAATGCCTCCACAATCCCTTCAGTTACCTTTCAGAACCCTGGAGTGTAGTCCACCTTCTGATGTTTCAGCTTCCCAAGCACCTTGTTCTTAGTAATAGCAACTATACTCTCTCCTGGCACTCCTGATTTTCTGGCATACTCCTCGTATCTTCCACAGTGAAGACTGACACAAAATACGTATTCACTTCAACCGCTATTACTTTGTCCTTATTATTACCACTCCTTCATCATTTTCCAGTGGTCTGATATCCACTCTCATCAGTTTTTTTACCTCTTTATATGTCTGAAAAAATGTTCAGTATCCTCTTTTATATCATTGGTAAGTTTACCTTTATGCTTCATCCTTTCTCTCTTTATGACTTCCTAGTTGTCTTCTATTGGATTTTAAAAGCTTCCCAATCCACTAATTTCCCACTAAATTTTGTTATATTATATGGCCTCTCTTTTGCTTGAATGCTGTATTTGACTTCCCCTTGTCAGCCACGGTTGCCTCATGCTCCCTTTAGAATACTTCTTTTTTGTAGTACTATAATTATCTCTTTTCAATATTGTGTTTAAATTTAATTTTGTATGGATATGGAGTAATTACACCTTATCTGTGATTTCATTATATTATAATCGATATATATTATGTATCTTACTTTACTCTGTATTCTTTTATGTAAGAAATTAATAAAAATATTGGAAAAGAATACTTCTTCATCTCTGGGATATGCTGTATGCATCCTGTGCCTTCCAAATTGCCCCCCAGAAACTCCATCCATTGCTGCTCTTCCCTGCTAGTGTCCCCTTCCAATCAACTTTGGCTAGCTCATCTCTTATGCCTCTGTAATTCCCTTTACTCCACTGAAATATTGACTTTATCTTCTCCCTCTCAAATTGCAGGGAGAATGCTATAATATTACAATCACTGCCTCCCAAGGGTTCCTTTAACTTAAACCTCCAAAATCAATTCTGATTCATTACACAGCACCCACTCCGGAATTGCCTTTCCCCTGGTGAACTAACCACAAGCCGCTCTCAAAAACCAGCTCATGGGCATGCTACAAAGTCCCTCTCTTGGGATCCAGCACCAACCCAATTTTTTCAATTTTTTCAATCTACCTGCATTTTGAAATCCTCCTTGAATATCATACATTGCCCATTGTAATTTATATCCCACATCCTGGCTACTGTTTGGAACCTATATGTAATTCCCATTGGGGTCTTCTTAACTTTGCATTTTCTTAACTCTACCCACAAGGATTCTATATCTTTCAATCCTATGTCACCTCTTATTAAAGATTTGATTTCACTATTCACCAACAGAGCCGCTCTATCCCTTCTGCCTATCTTCCTGCCCTTTTGATGCAATATGTATCCTTGGATGTTAAGCTCCCAGCTGTGATCTTCTTTCAGCCGCAACTGAGTGATGCCAACAACATCATATCTTCTGATGTTTAACTGTGCTACAGCATTAGCTACCTTATTCCATATATGGTGCATATTCAAACATAATGCCTTCGGTTCTGTACTCATCACCCTTTTTGATTTTGCCCTCATATACACTTCAAGTCAATCCACTGACTGCAATTTTGCCCTACCATTGGCATGTCTTTCCTCACAGTCTCACTACACAATACATCTACTGTTACACCACCTCCAGCCCTATCACCCTGGTTCCCATTCCCCTGCCAAGTTAGCTTAAATCCTCTAAAAAAAACCTGCTCACAAGGATTCAGCTGTAACCCATCCTTTTTGTACAGGTCAATCCTTCCACGGAAAAGATCCCAATGATCCAGAAATCTGAACCCCTGCACCCTGCACCAGATCCTCAGCCACACATTCACCTGCCAAATCATCCTATTTGTACTGTCACTGGCATGTGACATTACTACTCTGGACATCCTGCTTTTCATCTTTCTGCCTACTCCCAAAATTCTTTCTTCAGGGCCTCCTCCCTTTTTCCTACCTATGTCATTGATAACAATATGTACCATTACTTCCAGCTGCTCACCCTCCTCCCTTAGAATCCTGTGGCCCCAGTCCAAGACATATGCTACTGGGTGGCAAGATACCATCCAGGTGTCTTTCTCACATCCACGGAATCTGCTGTCTGCTCCCTACTTAAGGAATCACCTATCACTAATGCTCTCGTCTTCTACCCCGTTCCCTTCTGAACCCCAGAGAGAGACTCTGTGACAAAGATCAGGTCGCTGCAGCTTCCGCCGCTCCCCAACAGTATCCAAAGCGGTATACTTATTATTGAGGGAGATGGCCATGGGGTATTCCACAGTGGCTGCCTATTCCCTTTCCCTCTCCTGAGAGCCACCCAAGTACATGCCTCCTGTGACTTAGAGGTGATTACCCCCCCATGCTTCCGATCTATCACCTCCTCATTTTTCCCCGTATGAGCCGAGCGTGATCCAGCTGAAGCTGTGGTTCCTTCACACAGTCTCTAAGGAACTGCAGCTTGGTACGCTTTGTGTAGATATAAATATCAGGGAGACTGAAGCTCTCCTAAAGTTTTCCCACATCTCACACAAGGAAAATCACTAATTCTGGACCCATTACCTGTGTACTAACAGAACAAAAACTTACTAGAAACTTACCACCTGTGCTTGCTTAAGCCTGCTCTTGCCTTAGAGTGTTGAGCCAAAGTGTGACTACTTTAACACTGTCCACTCATACAACAACTGCTCCCAAATTGCCGCTCCACCTAATCGTTGCTTCTTTTTATTGGACCCTGTTAAGAGCCAAATAAATTGAAATGATTGCAGCTCGCTGAAAATAACCAAAAACACCTGAGCTCTTCTTAAACCTCATGCGGTGTTGTCAACAAATGAACTCACACGCTGATTGCAGCTGGCGAAAAATATTCACCAGATTCACTCAGTGGTCACTTTATTAGGTCCAGGAGTTGAACCCGGTGTGGTCTTCTGCTACTCTAGCCCAACCACATCAAGGTTTGACATGCTGTGCTTTCAGAGATACTCTTCTGCACACCACAGTTGTAACATGTGATTATTTGAGTTACTGTCACTTTCCTGTCAGCTTGAACCACTCTGGCCATTCCTCTCTGATCTCTCTCATTAACAAAGCTTTTTTTCCCACATAATCTTCACTCACTGAATTCTTTTTTGTACTATTCTCTGCAGACACTAGAGACTGCTTTGTAGGAAAATCCAAAAAGGTCAGCCATTTCGGAGATACTCAAAACCATCCCATCTGGCACCAACAATCATTTTATGGTCATAGTCATTTAGATCATATTTCTTCTCCATTTTGATGTTCAGCCTGAACAACAACTGAACCTCTTGACCATGCCTGCATGCTTTTATGCACTGAGTTGCTCCTGCATGATTGTTTATTTAGTTATTTGCATTAATGAGCAGGTGTACAGATGTACATAATAAAGCAGCCACAGAGTGTACATTGACATGCATTAGGAATTTTCTGTGATGTGTAGGTCAGGGCATGACATGCAACAAAAAACATTCAACAATTATAAAGAATAAAAAATTATGTAATATACAGAATTATATATAAAAAGTTAATAAAGTTAGAAGTTAAAGGACTGATATGGAATAAAATGTGCATAAATAAGTACCAGATGTGCATAAACGTGTTGGCGCGTGGCCAAGTGGTTAAGGCGTCGGTATAATGATTTGAAGGTTGCTAGTTCGAGCCTTGGCTGAGGAAACGTTCCAAGGCTCAAATCCATGGTCTCATGACACTATGGATGCCTAAAAATAAAGTACTAGAATGTATTTGCTATATAAGCTGCATTATAAAATGTAGTCTTGAAGTGTCGGCAGTGTAATGCGATGACAGGGGTAATAGACAGAGGGGTGTAACTAGAATGGTTGATCACATTACCTGCCTGGGGGAGGAATCTTTTAGAGAATGAAACAAGTTCAAGTTTATTGACAAAGGTATACATTTTATATAAATACTATGGAAAATAGCTTTTGGTTGCATCAGCACATTATATTACAAACATAACAAGCATGTTAACATAAAGTATGGATATAAAGTATGCAATTTGCTCAGAAAAAATCACCAAATGATGCATTATATTAATAATATAATAATAATTAATATTGCATTCATTAAATTGATAATACATGTTGAATGAGAAATAAACAATGGTGAATTCTGCTGCTCCTTTTAAAAATAGTGCATTGCAATCCTTTGCATCTGCTGTGTGATGGTATTTGGTTCACCGAACGCAAAGCCCTATCTGATGTTATCACCCCCATCTGCTTGTACTCTTACTATAGGGAGGTTTATACTGTATCAACCTACTCCAAAAAGACTAACTTACTTCCTTTTCTAGTCTTGGCTACAAGGTCTAACTACCAATACCCACAACTTAAGTGGTTGGTCCCCCTGCTCTACCAAGGAGGAGATATGTACTTACAGCTAAAAAAGTATTTTATTTAATACTTTTTATTTTAGTTTTAATGATACACATTTAATTTTAGCTAATTGTTCTTAACATATATTCAAAACTCACAGAGGATTTCTGATCTATAAAAGATCTCTGAATTTGAAAAGGTTTACAAATTACAAAGGATTTCAAACACAGATACAATTATGAACTAAATTAGCATGTCAACAAGAATTCGAGTTGTCCGTCATACAAACCAGAGGTTGAGGAATGAATTCTAGTACTTCTTTCTATTACTCTGTCTCTCTGTGGGCATTAATGACAACAATTATTGCCCATCACTCATAGCTCTGAACAGTAAGTAACATGCCAAGCCATTTCAGAGGACACTTTAAGATGCAATTGCATTGCTGTGGTCTGGAGTCACATAAGATCTGACAAGGAAAGATTGTCAGATTTCCTCTCCTGAAGTGTGTTAGCAAACCAGACAGATTTTAATGCCAAAATGATGGTTCAGTAGTCATCATTACAAAGTCTATTTTTCTTGTAAAATGTAATTCCAGATTATGAACTGACTTTAAAGTTTACAGCGGCTATGGGAGATTTGAATTCAAGGCTGCGGATTGTTAGTTTAGCTTCTTAACCCCTAGTAGTGCAGTAATGCAATCACTCGAGTCGCGTATGATGTTCTCCTAAGGGGTTGTCTGTTGGTGGGTCCTCAGGCGGCTGTAGAAGCTGATGTGGGATCCACATATTCTGGTGCAGTGTGGGCAAGGGTAAGTGGTGGCCGATGGTGATCTCATGTAGTGCAGCTCCCTCTAGAACAAGTTTCCTCCAGGTGTGTCTATTGAGTTTTAATCCCTACACCGCCACCATGCCCTGTTAAAATAGTTAAAAAGTGAACATTACTTAGAGTTAAAAATATTTACAAGAATAAACAGTGCAATGCTTTTTCATTCTTCATTGACAGTCAATGCAGTCAGTCGTGTTGTGTTACATTCCCTAAAATCAATAGCACTATTCCACTCTTGTGACCTCCTCGGGAGGTACATTACTACTGTAATTCAGGGGCGCCTCCCTGTCCAGCAGTGGAAGAACCCTATACTGTGGTCATTCCCACAAGTTAAGGCAAACTAGCTCAAAAACTGATCATTGTCTCACATTAAAATCATAGTTAAATCATCATCATCATTGTGTGCTGTGTCATATGATATGGTTATCACAGTCTTTGACCATGATTGTTCTTGGCAAACATTTCTACAGAAGTGGTTTGCCATTTGTCGCCTTCTGGGCAGTGTCTTTACAAGATGGGAGATCCCAGCCATTATCAATACTCTTCAGAGGTTGCCTGCCTGGGGTCAGTGGTTTCATAACCAGAACTTGTCATATACACCAGCTGCTCATACGACCATCCACCATCTGCTCTCATGGCTTCACGTGACCCTGATTGGAGGTGGGGTGGACGGGGGCTAAGCAGGTGCTTCACATAGTCATAGTCATAGTAATACTTTATTGATCCCGGGGGAAATTGGTTTTCGTTACAGTTGCACCATAAATAATTAAATAGTAATAAAACCATAAATAGTTAAATAGTAATATGTAAATTATGCCAGGAAATAAGTCCAGGACCAGCCTATTGGCTCAGGGTGTCTGACCCTCCAAGGGCGGAGTTGTAAAGTTTGATGGCCACAGGCAGGAATGACTTCCTATGAAGCTCTGAGTTGCATCTCGGTGGAATGAGTCTCTGGCTGAATGTACTCCTGTGCCCACCCAGTACATTAAGTAGTGGATGGGAGACATTGTCCAAGATGGCATGCAACTTGGACAGCATCCTCTTTTCAGACACCACCATCAGAGAGTCCAGTTCCATCCCCACAACATCACTGGCCTTACGAATGAGTTTGTTGATTCTGTTGGTGTCTGCTACCCTCAGCCTGCTGCCCCAGCACACCTTGCCCAAGGCTGAGCTGCAGGCTAGCGGAGGAAAGGAGTGCCTTACACCTCCTTTGGTAGAGACTTGCCTCCACCTTGCCACCCAATATTGTTAAATAGCCTGCCCATGAAAGGTTTTCCTCCTCACTTTGATGCTGTATATTGAAAGCGCTATATTTTGTAACTTCAAAACATGAAACTAATTCAAAACAAAACATGGGAGTCTGGGAATGCAAGTCTAACTTCTTCTTTACTTTTAGTGAAGTGCGCTCGTATCACAAGACCATAAGATCATAAGACATGGCCGTATCACAACGTAGCGTGATGACATATGCAATTAATGTATTTTTACATATAACCCACAATTAATTATTTAAACAAATGAGAATGATTAATCAAGCAATATGTATACCAGATCAGTCAAATATTACTAAAGTATTAAATACACAAGAGAAAGCAATTCACCCTCCTATTGTTTTTTTAATGTTTATTGCTTTAAGAAATGGATTTAAAAAACTCTAATCCAATATACAGAAATAAGAAGAATAGGGATACTTGAGTCACTTATCTGAATTATATGAAAAAAACATTAAAGATAGGTAGCAAACTTTTGTGATGAAATATACTCAAGAATGGGGAGCTTTGAGAAAGGGCACTGAAATGGATTATGCCCACTGGCAGTCAACTTGCTATTGGCAGCTTATGATTAAATTTGACCCTTCCGAGTAATATGATTATTTGCTTTGGAGACATAAATAGGTGTCTGTGCACTGGGTTTGCATGTTGTAATATACCTGTCAGAACCAAACACAAGGCTTGGCTATGAACAATGTTTGCCCAGAAAGTTGTGTTTACGTTGGCACCTTTACATCTTCTACTCTGCAAAACCGCAACAAATATTGTGACAATGAACTCAGACTTAGAAGACATCCTCAGTATTGGAAGATGTACTGAGGAAATAAGCACAAATGTACAAGTATTGGTGTGAAGAACAACGATATAGTTAAGTGCTCTTGTTGAAGTTTTTTTCTCTATATTTGCTGGTGAAACTCCAGGAGGTTCTTTGTATATTTTCCAAGCACTTAATTGACTTTCAGATGTTGAATTTTCCACACGTGATACCCCCTTGTCAAAATCATGTGGAAATTCATTTTCTGAACATAGTTGTGAACAGATCCCTATCACGCTTAAATTAATGTACATAATTATTTCAATAAATATCTTCATCATTAAAATACTAAAATTTGAATGGTTGGAACTCTGCCCACATGATATTTTTGGATGAAATGTTTCTCAGTGTCCTCACTGTTTTATTTTTTGAGGAATAGAAAGATCCCATGACACATAACCCCAACCTCCCAACCCCTGCTCCAGAATATGCCTTACTCATATTGTGTACAGGCGGTCTTTCAGTAATAATTTGTACTTCTCTCAGTCATGCACAATGCCCTTTGTTACACAATTAAAGATGAACTTTAAAGGAACCAATGCATTTTTGACTGCACCACCAATTATTTCCTCTTTTTCATAGAACCTGCCTGACCTGTTGAGTTCCTCCAGCATTTTGCCTGTGTTACTTTGGCTTTCCAGCACCTGCAGACTTTCTCATGTTTGCATCTTTTCCAAACCTTCTTGGCAAATGCACAGGCCTCGAGGAGGCAGACAGTTTTCTCACCTGCCGCACACCTACCCTGAGCCCTATTTGTGTACAAAGAATTTGACAGGGAGGTGCCCTCACCACCAGCCAAGCAAGACCTCAGAACTTGTTTGTGAGTTCTGATGATGAGGCATTCTGCAAAGTGACTTGGACAGTCTGTTTGGAGAACCATTCCACAGGGTTCACCGGTTGTGTATTCCTCAGAGCCTTTAGGATATTCTGATTCAGGTTCAATTATTTATCACATGTGCATGAAATCATACTTAGAAATGTGTCATTTACGCTAACAACTAACAAAACCTAAGGATGTGCTGGGGAGGTTCATAAGTATTGCCACATATTCTGGCACCAACATAGCACGTCACAATGTTCAGCCGAACAACACAAGCAGCAACAACAACAGCAAAGCAATGCACTTTCCTCTTTCCCAATCCCAACCACTCTCTCTCTCTCACACACACACACTAGACACACACACACACACACACACACACACACACACACACACACGTGCACACAGATACGTAAGGCCAGTGATGCTGTGGGGATGGAACTGGACACTCTGACGGTGGTGTCTGAAAAGAGGATGCTGTCCAAGTTGCATACCATCTTGGTCAATGTCTCCCATCCACTACATAATGTACTGGTTGGGTACAGGATTCAGCCAGAGACTCATTCCACCGAGATGCAACACAGAGCGTCATAGGAAGTCATTCCTGCCTGTGGCCATCAAACTTTACAACTCCTCCCTTGGAGGGTCAGACAACCTGAGCCAATAGGCTGGTCCTGGACTTATTTCCTGGCATAAATTACATATTACTATTTAACTATTTATGGTTTTATTACTATTTATTATTT
The DNA here is from genome assembly GCF_030028105.1 of Mobula birostris. NCBI lineage: Eukaryota > Metazoa > Chordata > Chondrichthyes > Myliobatiformes > Myliobatidae > Mobula > Mobula birostris. Next base: position 10,134,049 of record NC_092378.1, on the reverse strand, counting down.
ATGGAGCAACTGTAATGAAAATCCAATTTCCCCTGGGATCAATAAAGTATGACTATGACTATGACTGTGTACATACACACACACACACACACACACCCCTCCAATCTCAGGGCAGGCCACCTTCAGGCCTCCAGCCTCCAGTGGAATGATGGACTCACTGGACTCACAGACTAGTGGACATCAGGCCTTAACTTCTGGACTCCACGACTTTGGTCTTTGACCTTTGGGTTTTATTCTTTGGTCTTGACCACAGGACCCACCAATCTCAGCACCCAGAACTCCAGGCCTTGAACTCTGGGATTGCACTGACCTCTGACCCTGGGACTCGCCAACCTCCTGGCTGATGGGCTTGTGATCAAAGCATTTTCTTTCCAATAAGATTTCTAAGAGGCAAGGCTAGTATGGCGATGTCCAGTGGAAATATTGTTGCATGGGCCATTCATCCAGACCTTTTCATTGCAATATCTCAGGCAGGCCGATGTTGTCTCTTAGAGACATTGATGTCCTCATACCCAGCTGATATCCGCAGCCTGATGCAGCCATACAGAAGAGTGGCCATCAGGATGAGTACAAGTAGGCTATGTTCTCCACCCCACTTTATCTGAAGATCTATTCCGATGGATTTAGTCTATTTTGGATGTAGAAAGATATCATTAGTGACTGCAGTGGGACTCGCTTGTGGCAAGTGCAGCATCACAGAGAGCACTCACATGTGGTGATCAGATTTTGATATCCCATTCCTCCTTCTCATAGAACATTACAGCACAGCATATCCTTTTTGGGAATAATGATGATAGGACTGCTGCACTCACTATTTGAAGGCTCAATGACCTCCCAGCTCCAGTCACCCTTCAGGCCCCTCCCCTACCCAAGTTACTCTGACACTCTGTAGCAGCGTTGGCATACAGAACGCTGGTCAGATCTCATCCTGATGGAATGTTTCAGGACCCTTGTCAGGCTTGGTCTCCATTGGAACAGCCATGGCAAACCTGCAAAACCCCCCTGCAGCTCCACTGGTTGATTTCCCAATCCTCTTTTACATAGAACGTTACAGCAGAGTACAGACCCTTTGGCTCAAGAAATTTCACTGACCTTAAAGAAGTGCTGAAAAGATGCTCTCAGCACCCTCACCACCCTTTATCCCACAATATCATTATGAAAACAGACTTTTTGATCCTTATGAAGTAGCTGATTCTGGGGACTTGTATTTGCATTGATAGCCTTGCTTTTTGCATTAGCAGAGTAACTACATTTCCAAGTTGCTTCATTGGCCATACAGAACTTCAGGAAAGCCAGAAGACTGAGAACACAATATAAAACAGTGCCCTGTTCTTTTTAACCAAAGAGTTTTCCTCAGATATTTTACCAGAGGCAATCATAGCCAAAGTTACAAGAATTCTGTGAATCACATGGGAGAGTTTGTCAGTCATTACGTACTCAAAATAAAGAAGTTGGGCAGATGGTCCTCACATTACAACAAAGAGCAGAAACAGATTCTTGCTTAACTCAGTACAAACATGCTAAAATCTCTCTGGAGGTAGAACTGGAAAGGAGTGAAAAGCTGGGAAAACATACAGTAAATGAACAATGGAATAGAGGAACTGAAAATCTGCTGAAGACAATAAACAAAAGTTAGAGCCAAAGGCATAACAAGTGTAGGCAGGATAGTAATTAAGGCAGTGAAATGCTCCTCCTGGAAGATGTGGAATTGCAGGGTACCTAATGGTCTCTCTGATGACTATCTCCGCAACCAAGTGCACCCAACTTCAGCTCCTGACTGACAAGGTTAAGGAATTGGAACTGGAGCTAGGTGTGCTTAGGTGTACTTGGAGTCTTTTATGAAGGTGTTCACACCCAGAGTAAAGGCTTCAGATCGTAGATGGGTGACCACCAGGAGAAGTAAAGGGAGTAGACAGTTAGTGCAGGGTTTCCCTGTGGCCATACCCCTCAGCAACAAGTATACCACTCTGGATACTGCTGGGGGGGTGGGGGAGGAAACTGGGCAATCAGAGCACAACAGCGGCCAGGCCAGTGGATCTGTGGCCAGCTCTGAGGCTCAGCAGGGAAGGGGAAAGTCAGAGAGTGTGATAGTGATAGGAGACTTGATAGGTAGGAAGACGGGCAAGAAACTCTGTGGCTGCAAAAGGGATGCCAGGATAGCATCACACACAAAAAATGCTGGCGGAGAAGGGGAGAGGTGGATCTAAGAGCTGGAGAAGGGAAAGGATCATGGGACTGGAAACCTGGGGAGGAAGAGAAGGGGGGAGAGGACCCCTCTCCTCCTGTCTTCTCCTATCATTTCAGATCTCCCCCTCCCCCTCCCACTTTCAAATCTCTTACTATCTCTTCTTTCAGTTAGTCCTGATGAAGGGTCCCAGCTCAAAACGTCGACTGTACCTCTTCCTATAGATGCTGCCTGACCTGCTGCGTTCCACCAGCATTTTTTGTGTGTGTTGCTTGAATTTCCAGCACCTGCAGATTTCCTTGTGTCCAGGATAGCATGCTGCCTCCCAGGTTCTAGGGTCAAGGATGTCTCAAAATGGCTGCAGAATATTCTCAAGAGGGAGGGTGAGCAGCCCGAAGTCATGGCACACATTGGTACCAATGCCACAGGTAGAAAAGGGGAAGAGGTCCTGTGCAGTGAGAATATGGAGCTAGGGAAGAGGCTGGAGAGCTAGACCTCCAGTGTAGTAATCTCTGGATTACTCCCAGCGCCATGTGCTAGTCAGGGCAGGAATAGGATGATAGTACAGATGAATGAGTGGCTGAGGATCTGGTGAAGGAGGCTGGGTTTCAGATGTCTGGATCTTTGAGATATCTTCAGGGGAAGGTGTGACCTGTATAAAAAGAAAGGTTTACATCTGATGTAGAAGATGCAGAATCCTTGTGAACAGAGATAAGAAATTGCAAGGGTAAAAGACCCTGATCGGAGATACAAATATCATGTAGAAAAAGGCAGAGTTCAGATAGTCATGGGAGATTTCAATATGCAGGTAGGTTGGGAAAATCAGGTTGGTGCTGGAAACTAAGAGAGGAAATTTGTAGAATCCCTACAAGCCAGCTTTTGAGAGCAGCTTGTGGCTGAGCAGACGAGGGGAATGGTAATTCTGAATCGCATGACACAAATTTGATTAGGGTGCTTCAGGAAAAGGAACCTTTAGGAGGCAGTGATCATAATAATAGAATTCACCCTGCGATTTGAGAGGGAGAAGTTAAAGCCAAATGCCTCAGTATTACGGTGGAGTGAAAGGAATTACGGAGGCATGAGAGAGGAGCTGGTCAAAGTTTTGAATTTACAAAACATAACCGAATGCAGAGCAGCAATGGCTGGAGTTTCTGGAGGTAATTCGGAAGGCACAGGAGAGAAACGTCCCAAAGATGAAGAAGTATCCTAAAGGGAAGGTGAGGCAACTGTGGCTGACAAGGGAAGTCAAAAGAGGGGCCATATAAACCAGCAGAAATTAGTGAGCAGGTAGAGGATTGGGAAACTTGTAAAAATCAACAGAAAGCAAACTAAAAAATCCATAAAGGGAGAAAAGATGAAATACGAAGTAGGCTAGCCGATAACTTAGAAGAGGATACAAAAAGTTTTTTCAGGTAAATAAAAAGTAAAGAGAGAGATGAGATAGGATAGCAGACCACTGGAACGTGATGCTGGAGAGGTAGTTATAGGGTCATAGAAATAGTGGACGAACTGAATAAATGTTTTTGTGTCAGTCTTCATAGCAGAATGCCAGAAATGCAAGAATGTCACGGGACAGAAGAGCGTGTTGCTGCTATTACTAAGGAGAAGGTGCTTGGGAAGCTGAAAGGGCTGAAGGTAGATAGGTCACCTGGACCAGGTGAGTAACACCACAAAGTTCTGGAAGAAGTAACTGAAGAGTTGTGGAGGTATTAGTAGTAATCTTTCAAGAATCACTAGATTCAGGAATGGTTCCAGAGGACTGTTTGCCCAGAGGCCGACTTCTCCTGGCCCATCTGTGAAACAGCTTAACTTCTTCTTTCCAATGCCTCTTCTTTCCTTTTGAGGGTAGCTGTGGTCCTGTTGGAGAGTGTGACCTACAACTGCACTCAAACTGCAGTTCTTCATGCAGGTGGGTTTTCATTCTTGGAGCTTGCCGATCAGCCGTGTTTTGATATCTCCAGGAGCGGCCTGGAAGAAGAACACCTTTGTGCAGCGGCTCGGCAGCCCCATGGACCCAATTTCTTGCTGATGTCGCCAACTGAGGCATCACAGGAGAACGGGACATTGAGACAGCAGGGCAGCTGTCAGAGAACCCTCCACTTGAGCAACCTCTCCTTCTCCTTTGCTGTTGATTCTGGAGTCGGAGGAAACTCGAAATGAAAGTGGTGCTGCAGACTGTGATATTGAAGCAGTGAGTGTTCGTGTCCCCCTCACTGTGGAAGGAATGATATCTCTTTCTCCCTTGTTACTGAGAGAGAGAGAGAGAGAGAGAGAGCCTATGGCATGTCAAATTGTTGGGATGAACAGTGGTTTCTGATGGACTGTTGATCATGGTCTCTCTTTGGGAGCTTTGCTGTTGTTTGCATGGTGGGGGTGCGGGTGCTTCCTGTTGAAATGAGGGGGGAGAGTTGATGTTTTTGCTGCCACTTGTGCTTAGGAGAGGGAAGGAGGAGCTTGGTGGTTCTAACATTTTTTTGTCATTCATTCTTCGGGTTTTTTTCTGTTTCATGGACGTCTGTGAAGAATAAGAATTTCAGGATGTACACTATATTGTATACATTCTCTGATACTAAATAGAACCATTGAATCATTGACTGGATTCACTCCACTCTTTTAGCATTATGGGAGGCAGAAGAAAGGAAATTATAGGCTAGTTAGTGGTTGGGAAGATGTTGGAGTCTATTATAAAGAATGAGGTCTCTGGGTACTTGGAGGCATATGACAAAATAGGCCAAAGTCAGCATGGTTTCCTTAAGGGGAAATCTTGCCTGACAAATCTGTTGGAGTTCTTTTAGGAAATAACACGCAGGGCAGACAAAGGAGAGTCAGCGGATGTTGTGTAATTGAATTGAATTGACTTTATTTCTTACATCACATACATGAGGAGTAAAAATCGTTACGTTACAACTCAGTCCAAATGTGCAATATGCAATCACAATAATTTATAGTAATTTATAATAAATAGAACAGTTAATGTAACATAGAAATACAATCAAATCAGTGTGAGTTAATCAGTATGATGGGCTGGTGGAAGCAGCCGTCCCGGAGCCTGTTGGTCCTGGCTTTTATGCTGCAGTACCCTTTCCCAGATGGTAGCAGCTGGAATAGTTTGTGGTTGGAGTGACTCGGGTCCCCAATGATCCTTCGTGCCTTTTTTTCTTTCTTTATCAATCTTTTTATTAATTTTAAAAAGTACATATATACAAACAAGAGGGGGATTATCTCAGATATCTATATCAATAGCAATACATATAAAAGGTAAAATAAACATTATCAAGATTGTACATAGTAATAATCTGCAAATGTTGTAATAGGATATAATAAAAAGTAAGATAATCAATTCTCCTCTTATCATTTCATAAAAAGAGAAAAAGATAAAGAAACTTCTATAATTTTTATATAAAAAACATTTCTCTATAAACAAAAACAAAAACAAAAAAAGAAAAAGAAAAAAAGAAAAGGGGACTGGGCAGCCCATACTGAGAATAAAAACCAGGAAAAAGAGAAACTTCCTGATCAAATCCAAAGTTTTGAGAAAGTAACTGGAAGAGCAATAAATCAAACCATATGAAAATATTGAATAAAAGGTGGCCAGGTTTCTTCAAATTTAAAGGATGTATCAAATGTCCGACTTCTTATTTTCTCTAAAGTTAGACAAAACATAATGGAGGAAAGCCAATAAAAACAGCAGGTGGATTAAAGTCTCAGGTCCTTTATTCACACCTGTTTTTGTAAATGTCCTGAATCATGGGAAGTTCACAACTACAGATGTGCTGGACTGTCCGCACCACTCTCTGCAGAGTCCTGCAATTAAGGGAGGTACAGTTCCCATACCAGGCAGTGATGCAGCCAGTCAGGATGCTCTCAATTGTGCCCCTGTAGAAAGTTCTTAGGATTTCGGTGCCCACACCAAACTTCCTCAACTGTCTGAGGTGAAAGAGGCGCCGTTGTGCCTTTTTCACCACACAGCTGGTGTGCACAGACCACGTGAGGTCCTCAGTGATGTGGATGCCGAGTTCTTTATCTCCTCAACCCCAGATCCATTGATGTGAATAGGGGTTAGCCTGTCTCCATTCTTCCTGTAATCCACAACCAGTTCCTTTGTTTTTGCGACATTGAGAGAGAGGCTGTTTTCTTGACACCACTGTGTCAGAGAGGTGACTTCTCCCCTGTAGGCCACTTGGTTATTGTTTGAGATTAGGCCAATCAATGTAGTGTCATTGGCAAAATTAATTAGAAGAGTAGAGCTGTGGGTGGCGACACAGTCATGGGTATACAGGGAGTAAAGGAGGGGACTTAGGACACAGCCCTGAGAGGCTCCTGTATTGGGAGTCAGAGGGTTGGAGGTGAGGGAGCCCACTCTTACCACCTATTGGCGATCTGACAGGAAATCCGGGATCCAGCTGCACAAGGCAGAGTCAAGGTCAAGGTCTCTGTTTCCTGTCAAGCCTGGATAGAATTATGGTGTTGAATGCTAAACTGTAGTCCAAGAACAGCATTCTCACATTGGCATCCTTCTTCTCCAGATGTGTAAAGGCAGTGTGTTGAGCTGTGGCTATTGCATCATCTGTCAATCGATTGAGTTGGGAGGCGAGTTGTAGGGGTCTAGTTTGGGTGGTAGCAAGCTACGGATGTAGTCCTTGACCAGCCTCTCAAAGCATTTGCTTATTATTCAGGTGAGTGTGTCGGGATGCCAGTCATTCAGGCATGTTACCTTGGTCTTTTTTTGGGACAGGGACAATGGTGGATAATTTGAAGCAGAAGGGCACACTACACTGGGAGAGGGAGAGATTAAAAATGCCTGTAGGCACACCTGCCAGTTGTGCTGCGCACATCCTGAGCACTCGTCCTTGGATGCTGTCCGGTCCTACAGCCTTGTGACTGTCCACTCGTTGGTAACATCTACGTACCTCAGCCTCAGAGATGACCAGGTTGCAGGTTGTAGCGGTGGCTTTCCTCGGAGGCCCTCGGAGCGATATCAAACCGAGCATAAAAGCGATTGAGCTCATCTGGGAGAGAGGCCGTGATGTTGGCGGCACCACAATGTTTGGCTTCGAAGTCTGCGATGGTATGCAGTCCTCGCCACATGTCACGTGTGCTATTCGTTGTGAATCTTGACTCAATCTTGTCCCTGTATTGTTGTTTTTCAGCCTTGATAGCTTTGCGCAGATTGTAGCTACTTTTCTTGAGCTCCTGCTGATTGCCGGCAATGTAAGCTCTATGTCGTCCAGTAAGTGCTGCTCACACCGAACTAATGATCCAGGGTTTCTGGTTGGGAAGACCCTGACCGACTTCTGGGGGACATCATCGATGCACTTTCCGGATGAAGCACATGACTCCATCCGTGAACTCCGAGTCATCTTCATCATGGAAGACTTTCCAGTCGACACCATCGAAGCAGTCCTGCAGCATGGAGACTGATTGGTCAGACCAACAGTGGACAGTTTTAACTATGGCCGCCTCTTGTTTCAGCTTCTGCCTGTACGTTAGCAAAAGCACGATCGAAGAGTAATCTGATTTTCCAAAAGCTGGGTGAAAGAGAGCTTTGTAAGCATTGCGGAAGGTTGTGTAACAGTGGTCAAGTATCTGATCTCCACGAGTGCTCACCTGGATGTGCTGACAAAACTTCGGAGAGACTTCTGTAAGTAACGGTTGATTAAAGTTACCGGCGATGATGAAGGCAAGCCTCTGGGTGTGCAGTCTCCAATGTGTTGATGGTCTCGTACAGTTCCTTGAGAGCCGGGTCAGTATCAGCCTGCGGCAGAATGTACACCACTGTGATGATAACAGCAGTGAACTCCCTAGGCAGCCAGTTTGGTCTTCACATCAGTAGAAGTACAGCCAAGTGATTAGACTTTCTGAATTGAAGGCATGGTAGGCATTCTTGATAATGGTGTAACAGTGTGTTGTTTCTTCCGGTACTGCAAGTGATTGGTTGTTGATAATTATTTAGTGACCTTTTTCAAGCTGGTCTGGTTAAAATCCCTCAGAATGATGGTGAAGGTGTCAGAATGTGCTGTTTCATGCATGTTGGTCCCATTGCTCAGATCATCTAGAGCCTGTTTGACATTGGCCTGAGGTGGAATGTACACTGCTATCAAAATGATTGCAGAAATCTCCCGTGGCCGGTACAATGGACAGCAATTCTGGTGAGCAGAATTGGGACAACACTGATACAATTGTGCACCAAGGGGAGTTGATCATGAGGCATACACCTCCATCTCTGCTTTTGAGAGATTCAACAGTCCTATCCTGACAGTGTACAGTGAACCAGGATTCTGTGACACCAAGAATGCAAGTGGTCCTAATGTCCCCCTGATACAGCACCCTAGCTCTGAGATCTTCGATTTTATTTACTAAGGACTGTACATTTGTCAGCAAGATAGTGGGTATTGGGAGCCAAAGTCCCTGCTTTCTTAAACAGCCTGACCAGCAGCCACATTTCCTACGAGGAGTCTGATGGAATATACAGCAATGAAGGGAAATGCATGGCCATGCACTTTGCCAGAAGAAATAAAGTAGTGGACTATTTTCTAAATAGAAATAAAATTAAAAATTATATGTGCTGATTGGGTCTTGCGAGTCCTTGTGCAGGATTTCCTAAAGATTAACTTGTGGGTTGAATCAGTGCTAATGAAGACATGTGCAATGTTAGCATTCACTTTGAGAGGGTGAGAATACAAAAAACATGGATGTAATGCTGCAGCTTTGGTCAGACCGCACTTCAAATATTGTCAGCAGTTTTAGGTCACATATCTAAGAAAAGATGTGCTGGCATTGGAGAGAGTCCAGAGGAAGCTCATGAGAATGATTCCAGGAACGAAAGGGTTAACATATGAGAAGCATTTGATTGCACTGGGCCTGTACTCACTGGAGTTTAGAAGAATGAGGGGGGATCTCCCTATTGAATGTTGAAAGGCCTAGACAGAGTGGATATGGAAAGGGTGTTTCCTATAGTGGTGGAGTCCAGTGCCGGATGACAGCCTCAGAATAGAGGGGCATCCATTTAGAACAGAAATGAGGAAACACTTCTTTAGCCAGATTCTGGTAAATATGTGGAATTCATTGCCACAACAGCTGTGTAGGTCAAGTTGGAACTTGATAGGTTCTTGATTAATCACGGCACCAAAGGTTACAGGGAGAAGGCAGGACAATGGGGTTGAGAGGGATAATAAATCAGCCATGATGGAATGGCAGAGCAGACTTGATGGACTGAATTGCCTAATTCTGCTCCTATGTCATGGTCTTAAAGTTGATCCTTACCCTTCTAAGGCAGTTCAAAAGTCTATCCTGGACAAGGTAAGTACAATATGATGTACGTTTACCTCACATCAGGACAGATTTTCTCTGAACAAAACAAAATTCTGTAGCCAGGTCTTGCTTTAACTGCACCAAAGGTTATTTTGCCTTTGGTGGTCAGAACAAATTACAGCCACTAGAGGGAGCGCTCTCACAACCTGAATTGCTTCCGTTCCAGCATCTCAACTGTTCTGTGCTCTGATTTATTCCCCATGCGGCTGATCATTGACCTGTCAGAGATTTTGACCAAACCCACCGACAAGCAGCTGTATACAACTTTACAGTCAAGACACATTTGGAGTACTGTCAGTTCTTGTCGCAGAAGGAATGTGGTTACTTCAGAGATGATACAGAAAAGATTAACCCGGATGTTGTCTGGATTGAAATGCATGAGCTGTAAGGGAGGCTGGACAAACTTGAATTGTTTTCTGCAGACTGAGAGGCAACCTAATAGGAGTATATAAGATCATGGAGACTTAAGTAGGGTAGATGGTCAGAGTCTTTTTTCCCCAAGGTGGAAAAGCCATAGCTTGAAGGCGAAATGGGCAAAATTTAAGAGATTTACAAGTTAAATTTATTTCACACAGAGTGCAGTAAATGCCTAGAACATCCTACCAGGGAGGTGATAGAAGCAGATATGACAATAATACTTAAGAGACATTTAGTCGGATACCTGTACAGGCAGGAAATGGATAGAAGCCGGCCATGTGGAGGCAGGTGATTGCACAGAAGTGATGGGCTGAATGGCCTGTTCCATTGCTGTACTTTTCAAAGTGTAAGTGATACTTCAAAACAAACTATCCTGCTTTCTCATATTTCTTTGCAACAAAGAAGCAAGCCATTCAGCCCATCGTAGACCAGTCCCACTAGTTCCATTTCATTCATTTATTTCCCCACAATCTATCTTTCTCAATTTGCCATCCCCCTGTCTATCCTACCACCCAGAGTATGAAAGGTATTTCGTTCATTCATTTGTCATGTGCTGTGTTGAATAATGTAGACAATCGTTGTCTTATCCATGATCATAATTGTTCTTGGTAAATCTATCTACAGAAGTGGTTTGCCATTGCCTTCTTCTGGGCAGTGTCTTTAGAAGACAGGTGACCCCAGCCATGATCAATACTCTTCCAAGGTTATCTGCCTGGCGTCAGTGGTGGCATCACCAGGGCTAATGATAAGCACCAGCTGTTCCCACAGCTTCATGTGATGCTGATCAGGGGGCGAAGCAGGTGCTACACCTTACCCAAGGGTGACCTGCAGGATAGCGGAGAGAGGCCTTCCTCTTCCTTTGGTAGAGACATATCTCCACCCCGCAACCCAGTTATTTACAGTAACTAATTAACATGATATAGTTCTGGGGTCAGGGGAGCAAGAAGGAACATCGAAAGGAAGCCCAGAAGTGCAGACACTACACTGACAGCGTCAGAGATCTGAAATGAACCAAGGACTGTGGAAATGTGAGACAGCAGCTCTATTTCACCATTCAAACTTTTCTGTTTTCCTGCTGTTTTTCTGCTACTTTCCTGCCCTTTGGATAGTTTAGAATCTGCATGATACTTGAATTACTACTTCTAATATAGTGTGCTCTGCCACTCAATTTCTGTTCCTGAAATGCAGTAAGGATATTCCATTTGATAACCTCCCAATACATATTTTATTATATTTGTTTTTATTTCAGCGTTCTGATTGTCGGTGCTATCTATTGATCTTCCTTTAATCCAGCTGTACCATTGCATTTTTCAGTTTCCTGGACATCAGTGGTTAGTTGGGCAAAGACACACCAGGGGAGAATAAGCCCACAGGGAGGTCAGAGGCACTACCTGGAAACTCTAATCACAGAAAGTTCAGATTCAGATTTTCACTCAGTGGCCACTTGATTAAGTACCTGCTCACTAATGTGAATATCTAATCAGCCAATCATGTGGCAGCCATGCAATGCATAAAAGCTTGCAGACATAGTCAAGAGGTTCAGTTGTTGTTCGGACCAAACATCAGTTTGGGGAAGAAACGTGATCTAAGTGACTTTGACCATGGAATGGTTATTGGTGCCAGATGGGGTGGTTTGAGTATTTAAAAAGCTGCTCATCTCCTGGCTTTTTCATGCACAACTGTCTCTAAAGTTTACAGAGATAGCTGTGAAAAACAAAAGACAACCAGTGTGGCAGTTCTGTGGCAAAAACACTGAGAGCGATTAGAGGGGAATACCCACACTGGTTCAAGCTGACAGGAAGGTGACAGTGACTCAGATAACCACGCATTTCAACAGTGCTGTACGGAGATCAAATCTGAATTGGCAACACGTTGAATCTTGAAGTGGATGGGCTACAGCTGCAGAAGACCATGAAAATACATTCAGTGGCCACTTTATTAGGTACAGTAGGGAAAGTTCCAGATTCTTCTCATAACTGTGTCTAATCACTGGGAGTTAGAAACCATTGGACAAGTGTAGGAGAGGGCCTGAAAACAGACTGGTGAGACACTGAGGATATTTGGATGCTGGAGGTAAAAGAGCCACATATCTGATCTGATGATTGTTACTTGCAAGTGCTTCAGATATTGAGGAACTTCTCTCTCACTCAGCTGAATAAAACGTTGTGTTGTGGATTCCTATGGATCTCAATGTATGTCTAATGGAAGAAAGAGGTCATCGTTTGATCTTCTACCTCAGTTTCACTTTGCCTCACTGTCTCCATATCCTTTGATTCTCTTAATATCCAGAAACAAATTTTGAATGAATTCAATGGCTAAACCCACACTGCTCTCCATTGTAGATTATTCCTCAAGTGAAATAAATTTCCTGCAGTGAATAAGTATTTCCCCATTTTGGTCCCAATTGGCCTATCCATATTTGAACAATAGGCTCTCTGAGTTTAGACTCTGCTGCCAGGGGAACTATTAACTACTCGGACTTCAACTACTGCACAGAGTCTTGTCATCTTTAGAAGTTTTCTGATGACTCTGCCATAGCTGGATGCATCAGCAAGGGAGATGAGGCTGAGTACAGAGCTACAGTAGGCAACTTTTTCACATGGTGTGAGCAGAATTATCTGCAGCTTAATGTGAAAAAAACTAAGGAGCTGGTGGTAGGCCTGAGGAGAGCTAAGGTACCGGTGACCCCCTGTTTCCATCCAGGGGGTCAGTGCGGACATGGTGGAGGATTACAAATACCTGGGGATACGAATTGACAATAAACTGGACTGGTCAAGGAACACTGAGGCTGTCTACAAGAAGGGTCATAGCCGTCTCTATTTCCTGAGGAGACTGAGGTCCTTTAACATCTGCCGGACGATGCTGAGGATGTCCTACGAGTCTGTGGTGGCCAGTGCTATCATGTTTGCTGTTGTGTGCTGGGGCAGCAGGCTGAGGGTAGCAGACACCAACAGAATCAACAAACTCATTCGTAAGGCCAGTGATGTTGTGGGGATGGAACTGGACTCTCTCAAGGTGGTGTCTGAAAAGAGGATGCTGTCCAAGTTGCATGCCATCTTGGACAATGTCTCCCATCCACTACATAATGTACTGGGTGGGCACAGGAGTACATTCAGCCAGAGACTCATTCCACCGAGATGCAACACAAAGCGTCATAGGAAGTAATTCCTGCCTGTGGCCATCAAACTTTACAATTCCTCCCTTGGAGGGTCAGACACCCTGAGCCAATAGGCTGGTCCTGGGCTTATTTCCTGGCATAATTTACATATTACTATTTAACTATTTATGGTTCTATTACTATTTATTATTTATGGTGCAACTATAACAAAAACTAATTTCTCCCGGGATCAATAAAGTATGACTATGACTATGACTATCATCCTTGCATCCAGTCTGTCAGTTAACAAGATTGTAAGTTTTGACGAGTCTTCCTCTCATCTCTCGAACTCTAGAGTGTGCAGTCACGTCTACACAATCTTTCCTTGTGGAGCAAATCTGCCATCCCTACAACTAGTCTATTGATTCTATGCTACACTTTTTCTCTGTGGCAATACGTATGAGGACCAAAATTGCACACACTACTCCGGGTATGGGCTCACCAATGTTCCATGTAATTGGAATAAAACTTTCTTACTCCTGCATTTGAAGCCTCTCTTAATAAAGACCAACATACCATTTGCCTTCCTTGTGTAGAAGAATACCCTACATCAAAGGCAAAGTAAATTTATTATCAAAGTGCATATATGTAGTAGGCATATACTACCTGGAAATTCATTTTCTTGCAGGCTTTTACAGGAAAATAAAGGAATATAACAGCATTTATGAAAACTACATGAATAAAGATTAGCAAGCAACCATTGTGCAAATGAAGACAAATGTGCAAATAAAAAAGTAAGTAATTTTAGGAACATGAATTGTAGACTTTGTAGACACCTTCAAAGTGAGTCTGTAGATTGTAGAATCCGTTCATAGTTGAGGTGAATGAATGTCTCTTTGCTCATCGACACTGCCCACTTTCTATTCATTTAACATGTACTCTGCTTTCCTGTTTGGTGCCACAAAGTAGATGTTTAAACTTTATAGTCTATCTCTTATGTTTTCTCTGATCCACTCAGCTTCACCATAGCACTTCGACTCCCCTTTACATTCTGTACTGCACTTAAGCTCCAACCTGATATCAGGCAAACTTGGAAACATGACATCTTGTTCTCACAGTAAACTCAATGATTTGTGAGTAACTGTGGTTCAAGCATCAACCACTACAGAGGCACATTGTCACAGCCCACCAATCTGAGAACAATGTGTTTATTCCACGCTCCTTTCTGTCTAATAGCTAGTTCTCAATCTATATCAGCATAGTGTCCCAAATTCATGCTGTATAACCTTGTTGACCAATTACTTATGCGTGACTTCTTCAAAGGCTTTTCAAAGATCCAAGCACATCACCTTCACTCTATCAGGCCAGACCTCAAACTCCAATACATTAGTTAACTATGATTTTCATAACAAAAAACCCATGTTGTCCCTTTTTCATCCTGTTATTCTATTCAAAATATCTGATCTTGCAGCCTTCATTATAGATTCCAGAGTTTGCCTTGCCCACTGATGTTTGGTTATCAGGTCAGTAATTCTGTTTTCTTCCTTCTTTCCAAATTATGTTTGGTCATATTTTCCACTCCTTTTTAGATCAATAGGGATCTTTTTTTTCTTTTTCACCTGTTTTCTTGTGATTTGCTAACTCATTTTTAAAGACTTCTTGCTGAAGATCAATTCCATGGAGTTCCATTCCATCATTCCAATGATGTTTCTTTATGAGTGTGATTGGACACTGAATGTTGGGGGGATATTTTCTTACGGAGGAAAAAGCACATGACTTCCAATTCTGTTCTAAGCTTCCATTGACATGCATATGTATGAGCTGATGAACAATAAACACCCAGACTAATTTCCTTCCCCACACTTGAGATGCATCAAACAAATTATAACAATCTTGCCTCAGCTACTGATTAGCTGAATAACCTTGCAGTTTCTCTTGTATATATGCGATATCTTCCCAATAACATTATTAGGCTTGAAAGTTGGTATTGGGTTTCCTATGAAGAAATGCTATACATATTAGCTGGTGCAACTAGATGAGGGGAAATATTTTAAAATGACACTTAGAGTAGACCTGGAGATATCTTCAGTGAAGAGGTGTGTTAGCTATGCACTATGAGTGCATTACATGGGATTACTTTCCACATACTGGATGAATGACTCAAAGGCATTATACATAGTAATAATCCAAGGAAGTAAACCCTTTCTCATTGAATGGAAAGTTAATGAGTCAGCCAGCTCATATCATCTTGACAGTGCAACAGATCCATAATTCAGAACAGCATCGGAGCAGATGTGGAGCCTGGCAAGTATAACTATCCAGACCTCCTTTTAATTTACAAAGAGCACATTGACTGTAACTGTGCTGGATAGTTTTACATTATTACTACAGCCATTTATATTTTGATTAAGGGCAGCACTTACTGAGACAGGTCTCAACTAAATTACCTGTGTATTACTCATTGTGTAATATGATTACGGACAGTGTGGCTATTGCAGTTTCTTTGCATTAATGTATAAAGATTATACAGCAAACACAGTGGGAAAGTAATCTGAGCTGTATTGAACCTTTTGAATACTGCTTTCATCAGGTTGCAAAACAAAATTTATCTGGAAATCATAGCATTGGAAATTTACAAGGCATAATGGATCCACGCCAGGTGATGTATGAAGTTTTATTAACCCTTAGACTTCCCCTGTAAAGTAAATTAACTTGACCTCAGTGAGTCATCTGGAGAAGAGTAAAAATTGGCAGATTGCATAAGCATTAATTACAGTAATCACTCTACATAGCTTTCTTTACACTTTCCCTTCATCTGCCTACCTTTAGCCCCCACCCCATTCCCATCCTCTTTACCTCAACAACCGTATCAGTGAGTTAATTATTACATCTCAGGAATGTGCCACGTCATAATGTATGGTGCTGAAATGGCAGACTCAGAAATTATATGCAAATTAAATATGATAACTGCTAACTTTGATTAATGAGCTGACAATGCATTGGGCTATATTAGTCAGACAAATGGAGAGTTAAAATGAGAGTAGTAAGTAAGACATTTACTGTGAGCTTACTAGTCCAGAGCATGTTGTTAATGGAGGGGCACACAAAGTTGCCACCGCCCTGTGTAATAGGTAGGACTTTACCTTTCCCCCATTGAGATTATTAAGGGATTGGACATGCTGGAGGCAGGAAGCATGTTCCCGCTGATGGGTGAGTCCAGAACCAGAGGCCACAGTTTAAGAATGTTAGGCCATTTAGAACGGAGTTGAGGAAAAACTTTTTCACCCAGAGAGTGGTGGATATGTGGAATGCTCTGCCTCAGAAGGCAGTGGAGGCCAAGTCTCTGGATGTTTTCAAGAAAGAGATGGATAGAGCTCTTAAAGATAGCGGAATCAAAGGTTATGGGGATAAGGCAGGAACTGGAGACTGATTGTGGATGATCAGCCATGATCACAGTGAATGGCGGTGCTGGCTCGAAGGGCCGAATGGCCTACTCCTGCACCTATTGTCTACTGTCTATTGAAACATCTCTCAGGCCATTGTGCTCCAGGATTCATGTTGTATTTACTAACTAAAATGTATTTTGTCTTTCCGTACTCTCATTTAAAAGATGGGATTAAGATTTGCTAGTTATTTACCTAGCAACTCACAGTAAGTGTCTTATTTATTGTCCCCCACTCCCAATTTAGCTTTCTAATTATCTGATTAATCCAGCCCAGCACACTGTCAGCTCATTAATCAAAGATATAAAATTTAATTTGCTTATAATTGCTCAGTCTGCCATTTCTACACCGCATTCTAAGACATGGCCCATTCCTGAGATGTAATATTAACTCAGTATCACAGTTGCTGAGGTAACGAGGATGGGAATGAGGTGGGGGAAATGGTAGGAGGATGAAGGGAAAGTGAAAATAAAGTTATGTAAAGTAGTTACTGTAATTTACTATAATTAATGCTTGAACAATCTTCCAATTTTGTCTCTTCTCCAGATGACTCACTGAGGTCAAGCTAATTTATTTCACAAGGGAAGTCTAAGGGTTAAACTTCACACGACACCTGGCGTGGATCCATTATGCCTTATAAATTTCCAGTGCTATGATTTCCAGATAAATGTTGTTTTGCAACCTGATGAAAGCAGTATTTAAAAATTTTAATACAGCTCAGATTACTTTTCCACTCTGCTTACTGTATAATCTTTACAGATTAATGCAAAGAAACTGCAATAATCACACTGTCCATAATAATATTACACAATGAGCAATACACGGGTAATTTAGTTGAGACCCGTATTATTTGGATTTAATGTCTGTTAGGTATAAGGTTAGGATTTCAAAGGCCTACTCCAGAACTTGTGCACAAGGTTTGGCTGTGCTGGCAAACATTAGTGAGGGCAAGCAATATTAAAGCATTAGTCTAAGGATTTTTAAATATTTATGATTGGATTCTTTATCGTCACATGTACGTTGAAACACTGAAACACACAGTGAAATGTGTCATTTGCCCATAACTTACTACCTCTAAGCTGTGCGTCTTCAGAATGTGGAAAGATTCAGTGTGCCACAAGTCAAAGCCAGCATGTTTGTTTTAGACGGATCTTTAAGGTGCCATATTGATAAAATAATCTAATATTTCAATAACACAAGAGATTCTACAGTTGTTTGACATCCAGAGTAACACCTACACAATTCTGGATGAACTCCACAGGTCAGGCAACATCTATGGAGTGGAATAAATAGCCATGGTTTCAGGCCAAGACCCTTCATCTGGGCTGCTATTTCAATTGTTGATGACATTATGTTGCATGGGAATAAATGCTATGTAGAACACATGAAAAGGAAACACATTTCTACACTTTCAGGGATGTATACAGTCCAAAGTATGCCAGGTAAATACTTTCAGGAAATAATTATCCCTTCCCCCTCCCCTTTCTTCTATTCCCCACTCTGGGCTCTTCCTGCTTCTCACCTCCATATCACCTCCCCTGGGTTTGCTCCTCCTTCCCTTTCTCCCATGGTCCACTCTCCTCTTCTGTCAGAGTCTTTCCTCTCCATGCTTTATGTTTCCCACCCACCTGGCTTCACTTGACACCTTCTAGCTGTCCTCCTTCCCCTCCACCCAACTTTTTGTTCAGGAATTTTACCCCTTCTTTTCCAGTCCTGGAGAAGGCTCGGCCAAAAATGCCGATTGTTTATTCATTTCCATGGATGCTACCTGAACTACTGAGTTCCTCTAGCATTTTGTGTGTTTTGCTTTTAGGAAATAGTTTGTTTTGTTATGGAGGGAAATAATCTGTCAGTATGTGTGCAGCAATGTCACATAATGAGGTAAATGCCCACCTAATCCAGTGTTAGGGATTATTAGTCATGGGACACCTGTCATTCGTTATGGAATAGGGGGTAGTGGCTAGTTAACTCGAACAAGAACCAGTCTTCAAACAAAACCTCTTTAGGTGTAACCTGGTCACAATCATCAAACAGACACCATTGTCTGCTAAGAATATAGGCCTCTGGTTCACCACGAGAAATTGCATAAGATATTGGCTTTGGAAACTAACAAGACAAATTCTTCTATTAATGCTTGTGCAATAATACGGTATCAAACTAATGAGATTAATTTAAATGGGCATCATTGGGAGCATGGAAATGTTGGTTCGAAGGGCTTGTTTACGTAGTGTGTTACTGTTCTGCCTTTCAGTTAATTGCTTTAATTTTACTATATGATTAAGCACGTTCAGTTTTAATTTTGAAATGAGCAGTTTCAGATCTGTATTAGGTCATTTCCTGTGCAGTCAGGAAGTAGTGAGCAAGAAAACACATTGGCTGTCAATAAGCCAGAGGTTTATGCTAGGACCAACAGATGTTTCTATCTAAAGCCATCCTGCTGTTTCATCAACAGTTGATGTTACATTGTTTAGAAGTTAATCTAAAGGTATCAATAAGTTTTTGCTGAAATGGAATATTATTTTTTCAGTTTATTAGACACTAACCTAGATGTTAATGGTCTGCACATACTATATAATTGTGACATTAATTTGTCAGAATCTTATAATATTTACCTGCAGGAAACTTAACTAAGTTCTTACTTATCTGTGAATATTTACTTGTGTGAATGGAACAACATGGTAATTGTGCAGTATTTTGTTGTTTTTCATTTTCACTCGTTATTTACTCTGGCATTGCATTGAATCTTCAGTTAAAAAAAATAAGAAGCTAAGAGACTATACCCTGACTCTTATATAATTTTTCAATGGTGTTTGGCTGACTCTCTAGTTGATGTTACAACACCTCAACAAGGACAGTATAGTTACTCTATGACTCTAAACAATATAAACACTGAAACTTTGAGGCCATTGGAACCAGTCGTTGAATGTACGGCATTCTGGTTCTGCACCATTGTAAATATGCAGGAAAAGACAAAAAATAAATACTTATGGTAAGTGGCCCTCATTGATATTCAATGTTCAAAGTATATTTATTATGGTATTTGTTTGTTATTATTATTATTTTTTATTATCACAGGGCAATGCTTACCTTGAAGCCCCTTGGCAAGATCAGGGAAAGCATTAACTGTCCATCTTCTGTGTTAATAAATTGTTGAAGACATATCTCTGACGCTTAATAGCACTGCAACAGATGTCAGTATTGCAGTTGGTAAATATTCTAGCTGTTTGCCTATCCAATGAGCAATCCCTCAACACTGCAATAAAAGTTGTACATTTTGGCTGTCTGGTGTTTTTTGCTCAGAACCCCTCAGGGCTGCCTGCAATACTTGAATATTCAAAGGTAAGGAACTGCTAGGGTAAAAAAAAACACTGATGGGAATGGTATACAGACCCCCAAACATAGTAGGGATGTGGCCTACAAATTACAACAGGAGATAGAAAATGCATGCCAAAAAGACAATGTTACAATAGTTGTTGTGGGGGGGGGGGTGCTTCAACGTGGAAGTAGATTGGGAAAATCAGATTGGTGCTGAGTTACAGGAGGGGGAATTTCTAGAGTGCCTACAAGATGGCTTTTTAGAGCAGCTCATGTTTCAGTCCGCCAGAGGATCAGTTATTCTAGACTGAGTGTTGTGCAATGAACCAGAATTAATTAGAGAGCTTAAGGTAAAAGAACCCTGAGGAGTAAGTGATCATAATTTGATTGAATTCACTCTGAAATCCGAGAAGGCAAAGCTAAAGTCAGGTGTGTCAGTATTAGAGTGGAGGAAAGGGAATTACAGAGGCATGAGAGAGGAGTTGGCAGAATTTATTGCAAAAGAACACTGGCAAGGATGATGGCAAAGCAGTAATGGCTGGACTTTCTGGAAGCAATTTGGAAGGCACAAGATATATACATCCCAAAGAGGAAGAAGTATTCTAAAGGAAAAATGACACAACCATGACTGACAAAAGACTCGATAGGCCGAATGGCCGACCTCTGCTCCTTTGTCTTAAGTCAAAGCCAACATAAAAGCCAAATATGGAGCATATAATAGAGCAAAAATTAATGGAAAGTTAGAGGATTGGGAGACTTTTAAGATCCAACAGGAGGCAACTAAAGAAGTCATTAAGAAGATAAATATGGATGCTAGAGAGGTAGTAATGGGGGAGAACAAAACGGCGAAAAAAATGAATAAGTATTTAGCATTTGTCTTCACTATGGAAGACACTAGCAGTATGGTGGAAGTTCCAGGTTTCAAGGGCTCTCAAATGTGTGAAGTTACCATAACTAGAAAGAAGGTTCTTGAGAAACTGAAAAGCCTGAAGAGAGGTAAGTCACCAGGACCAGATGGTGTATATCCCAGAGTTCTGAAAGAGATGGCTGGAAAGATTGAGAAGGCATTAGTAATGATCTCTCAAAAATCAGTAGATTCTGGAAAGGTTTTGGAATATTGGAAAATTGCAAATGTCACTCCACTCTTCAGGAAGGGAGAGATGCAAAAAAAAAAAGGAAACTATAGGCCAGTTAGTCTGATCTCAGTGTTTGGGAAGATGTTGGAGTCGATTATTAAGAATGAGGTCTCAGGGTACTTGGAGGCACATGATAAAACAGTCCCTAGTCAGCATGGTTTCCTCAAGGGAAAATCTTGTCTGACAAATCTGTTAGAATTCTTTGATGAAATAACAAGTAGGACATACAAAAGAGAATTGGTTGATGCTGTGTACTTAGATTTTCAGATGGTCTTTGACAATGTGCCACACATGAGGCTGCTTAACAAGCTACAACTCCATGGTATCACAGGAAAGATTCTAGCATGGATATAGCAGTGGCTGATTGGCAGATGACAAAGAGTGAGAATAAAGAGATGCTTTTCTGGCTGGCTGCCAGTTACAGGTGGTTTTCCACAGAGGTCTGTGCTGGGACCAACTCTTTTTAAATTACATGTCAATGATTTGGATGATGGAATTGATGGCTTTGTTGCACAGTTAACAGATGATATGAAGATAGCTGGAGGGGCAGGTAGTTCTAAGGAAGTCAAGAGGCTATAGAAGGACAGACAGATTAGGAAAATGGGCAAAGAAATGGCAGATGGAATTAAATGTTGGGAAATGTATGGTCATGCACATTGGTAGAAGAAATTAAAGGGTTGACTATTTTCTAAGTGTTGAGAAAATACAAAAAAACTGATGTGCAAAGGGACTTGGGAGTCCTTATGCAGGATTCCCTAAAGGTTAACTTGCAGGTTGAATCTGTGGTGAGGAAGGCAAATGCAATGTTAGCATTCATTTCAAGACTAGAATATAAAAGCAAGGATGTAATGTTGAAACTTGATAAAGTCCTGGTGAGGAATCATGGAGTATTGTGGGCGGTTTTGGGCCCCTTATCTGAGAAAGGATGTGCTGAAACTGAAGAGGAGGTTCACAAAAATGATTCCAGGATTTAATGCACAAACACGAGGAAATTTGCAGATGATGGAATTAACATAGAAACATAGAAAATAGGTGCAGGAGTAGGCCATTCGGCCCTTCGAGCCTGCACCGCCATTTATTATGATCATGGCTGATCATCCAACTCAGAACCCTGCACCAGCCTTCCCTGCATACCCTCTGATCCCCGTAGCCACAAGGGCCATATCTAACTCCCTCTTAAATATAGCCAATGAACTGGCCTCAACTGTTTCCTGTGGCAGAGAATTCCACAGATTCACCACTCTCTGTGTGAAGAAGTTTTTCCTAATCTCAGTCCTAAAAGGCTTCTCCCTTACCCTCAAACTGTGACCCCTCGTTCTGGACTTCCCCAAC
The DNA here is from genome assembly GCF_030028105.1 of Mobula birostris. NCBI lineage: Eukaryota > Metazoa > Chordata > Chondrichthyes > Myliobatiformes > Myliobatidae > Mobula > Mobula birostris. Next base: position 10,111,813 of record NC_092378.1, on the reverse strand, counting down.
ATCAGGAACAATCTTCCTGCATCTAGCCTGTCCAATCCCTTTAGGATCTTATACGTTTCAATCAGATCCCCCCTCAATCTTCTAAATTCCAATGAGTACAAGCCTAGTTCATCCAGTCTTTCTTCATATGAAAGTCCTGCCATCCCAGGAATCAATCTGGTGAACCTTCTTTGTACTCCCTCTATGGTAAGGATGTCTTTCCTCAGATTAGGGGACCAAAACTGCACACAATACTCCAGGTGTGGTCTCACCAAGGCCTTGTACAACTGCAGTAGTACCTCCCTGCTCCTGTACTCGAATCCTCTCGCTATAAATGTCAGCATACCATTCGCCTTTTTCACCGCCTGCTGTACCTGCATGCCCACTTTCAATGACTGGTGTATAATGACACCCAGGTCTCATTGCACCTCCCCTTTTCCTAATCGGCCACCATTCAGATAATAATCTGTTTTCCTATTTTTGCCACCAAAGTGGATAACTTCACATTTATCCACATTAAATTGCATCTGCCATGAATTTGCCCACTCACCCAACCTATCCAAGTCACCGTGCATCCTCTTAGCATCCTCCTCACAGCTAACACTGCCGCCCAGCTTCGTGTCATCCGCAAACTTAGAGATGCTGCATTTAATTCCCTCATCCAAGTCATTAATATATATTGTAAACAACTGGGGTCCCAGCGCTGAGCCTTGCGGTACCCCACTAGTCACTGCCTGCCATTCTGAAAAGGTCCCATTTATTCCCACTCTTTGCTTCCTGTCTGCTAACCAATTCTCTATCCACATCAATACCTTACCCCCAATACCGTGTGCTTGTCTCGGCCCGAAACATCGACTGTGCCTCTTCCTAGAGATGCTGATTGGCCTGCTGTGTTCACCAGCAACTTTTGTGTGTGTTGCCAGGATTGAATGGTTTGTCAGATGAAAAGTGTTTGATGGCTGTAGGCCTGTATTCATTGGAATTCAGAAGAATGAGAGGTGATCTCATTGAAACCTATTGAATGGTGAAAGGCCTTGATCGAGTGGATGTGGAGAGGATATTTCCTATGATGCGAGAGTCCAAGACCAGAGGACATAGCCTCAGAATAGAGGGCATCCATTTAAAATGAAGATGAGGAGAAATTTACTTAGCCAGAGAGTGGTGCATCTGTGGAATTCCTTGCCACAGGCAGCTTTGGAGGTCAAATCTTTATGTATATTTACGGTAGAGGTTTATAGATTCTTGATTGGTCAGAGCACGACAGGATACAGCAAGAAGGCAGGAAATTGGGGCTGAGAGGGAAATTAGATCAGCCATGATAAAATAGCAAAGCAGACTCGCTGGGCCAAGTGCCCTAATTCTGCACCTCCATCTTATGGTCTTATGATATTCTGTCATTTGACTTGTACTTCCATGGTGAACACGTAATTCTACAAATTTACTTGTCCACCCAAAATGTTGAAGTAATTGGGGGACTGCTTCACTGAACACCCCCACTCCATTTGCCAAATACAGAACTTCCTCGTGGCCAAGCATTTTATTTGCAATTCACAATCCCCTTCCAACATGTTGGTCCCTCAGCCTGGAGGAGCAATGCCTTATATTCCATCTAGGTAGCCTCCAACCTGATAAGTAATTTCTATCATGAGTTAGATATAGGAATTGATAATGAAAAATAATGCATACAGTTTAAAAGAAAGATAACATTCCATAAAATTACATTCTCTACCTCCTTCCAACAAACATTTCTCTGATGATTTGACTTGGTCTCCCTATGCAACTGCAACATGAGACCTACATGTTAGAAATAAGTTTTTTTTCTGACATCTTTCCATTCAAGAGTCTCATGTCCACGGTACCTATGTCTTCCTCCTCTCTACATTCACTGTTGCATGTCTGGGGGCATCTGCCTTGTCAAATTCTTAATCACATTTCTTTCTCACTGACATGACAGGCTGTGATTTTATGGTTACACACCAGTGGGTGTCGTAGAGCAGATTCGTCAATGTTTTAGCTGTGCTGGGCACTGGAGCTTTGAATCACACCTGCGCATTCCAAGTATCTGTAGTTTTCATTATTTTACGGAATAAAGAGTCTGTAAAAATCAGGACCCATCGATCAGGAAGCATTTACCTGTTCAAAATAAAGTGGAGATTGAATTTTCAAATTCTCTTTATTTCATCTGAACAATGAATTTGTTTAACTGAAGAAGTGTGCTGCTCACTGATGAGGTACTACCAGCAAAACAAAAACAACCTGTTTATACAGAACCAGCTGTAGCCTTGTGGGTGACAGCACTGGAGAAATGAACAGCTCTTCCTGGATTTTGTAGATGATTAGAGGGGAAAGCAGATTGTTTATAGTAAATGAATCTTCCATCGATCATTGTCTCAATTGCTGATATTAAAATGGACAAAAAAAGTTTGAGGAGCTTGGACATGGTTTAATAAAACAGGATATCACGTTTATACACGTTTCGACATGTGAAAGTATTTCCTGGTGCATTTCTAACAATGGTCAGGAATGCAGGAACTGTTTACCTTCGAGACACCAGTATACAAAGGGCTGAGGATGATGGAATCTGTTGGGAGAGAAGATCAACATCATTCCCATTTTCACCCCTCCCTCATCTATCACCCACTCACCTGGATCCACTTATCACCTCTCAACTCCTCTTCTGTCAATACTACCTTGATGTCAATGTTCCCTCTAAGATGTGCACACATCTTTTGCTACTAGTGCACAAAGGAGTTTAAACTGTGTACAAAAGGTTATCACCCTCTACCTCATTGGCGTGTTAATTATATTCACAATCGTACACAATCACATTTTCTTTTCCAGTTTCTGATGCAGACAGTGTTGACAACATGAAACTTTGCAATGATTTGTGTGCAGATTTTAGAACTGGCTTATTTATACTGCTTTTAATGAAGAAGTTATTCAGTGCGCTCATGTTGTTGTCGCTGGGCAAAGAAATTGCACAGCACAAGATTTTTGTGCACACTGGTCATTGTAAATTAGAGTGAACATTGTTTGTTGTCTGGTTCCATGCCAAGGAGTCCCTTCCTCCCACTGATGACCCCTTTGCCTTTTCCCAAGAAGAAGAGTCCAACATGCCTCTTCATCTTGAATCCTCCTTCTGGCCTTTCAGCCTCTGTTAACCTATTCATTTCCAGTTGCCAACAAATCATCCACATTTACTTCTCCACTACCTTCACCAACTCCAATCATAAGACTATAAGACCTTAAGACATAGGAGCTGAATTGGGCCATTCAGCCCATCATTTTATCATGGCTGATTAGCTTTCCATTTTAACCCTACTCACCCTGTAATTCGGGGTTCCCAGCTTTTTTTTATGCCGTGGACCCTTACCATTAACTGAGGGCTCCATGGACTCCAGTTTGGGAATGGCTACTGTAATCCTTGATGTCTTTACAAATCAAGAATCTATCAAAAGACAATTTTAAACTTACCCAATGACTTAGCCTACATGGCTGTCTGTGGCAATCAATTCCAAAGGTTCACAACCTTTTGGGATGTCCTTCTGTTTTGAGGCTGTGACCTCTGGTTCTACATCCTTCCACTATTGGAAACATCCTCTCCATTCACTCCTCATCAATCCCAATTTCATCATCATCTCCTGATCCATCCATGTCCTCATTCTCACCCCCCCTCCTTACCACCACCCTCCTCACAATAATTCCCTGTTTCCTTGTTTCTCATCCTTTTCCCATCAAGTTCCATCTACTCCTCACCCTCCCACTTTATCCACTCATTCCTCTCCCCTCACTATTCCCCTTCTACCAGCATTCTCCCTTATCTGGTTCCATTCATCATTCATCACCTTCTTCCCAAATCAGATTCCACAATCTGCAGCCCTTTGTCTTCATATGTCACCTCCCAGCCTGTGTCACTACCTCCATACCTCCCTCCAACACCTGACTCTCTCGTGCTCACCTGGATCCACTTATCACCTGTCAGCCCCTGCCTCAACCCTCCCCCTCACCTCATGCACTATCTCTCCTCCACACTCTTGGTCCTGATGCAGGATCTTGACTCAAATGTCAACTATTCCTTTCCATCAACAGATAGGGTTGACCCACTCAGTTCCTCTAGCAGTATACTTTTGCAAGCACAATTAGTGTATGGTCATGACCTGATGCTCAAAGTGGAATAATGAAAATTTATAGTCTACTTCACCTGGCCCCACTTCCTGCAAGGATTTAAGCTCTATGTTTCAATGGTAACAAATTGCAAAATCAGCTATTATTTAATTCTCCAACTCTATGACTTGTTGAACTTCATGATTGTTTTCATCAAACTTTATTTCCAGAACCTTCCAGTAATTAGCATCCCCTTTTCATAATGGTTCCTTGAAACATGAGTCAATAAGCCAAGGATCTGCAAATATCCTACTGCACCCAACAAACAGTTCAATGCTCATAAACGTTGCAGCTCTAGACCTGTACTCTCAGATCCTATGAACTCCACCTCAGTACATGTTTTTTTTTCTCTTTTTGTACTACTTATTTAATTTGATTTCATTATTAGTTATTGCAAAGTACTGCTGCTGTATTACAACAAATTTCACAACATCTGCCAGTGATATTAAACCTGATTCTGGTTCCCAAAGACATCCCCACTACCAACAAATATTGATAATCGATGTTCCACCTGAAACATTACCTCTATTTCTCTTCCCATAGACACCACTTGAATATTAGCAACTAATAACTTCCAACCCATCTTTTTATATAGGCTTGCCTTAATTGACACTTCAACAATCTAGAATTTCATGAATCTCTCAAACTTACTGCCCCTTCCACTTCCTTTAAACCAGGGGTTCCCAACCTTTTTATGTCATGGAGCCCTACTGAGTCCATGGACCCCAGGTTAAGAACCCCTGCTTTAAACAGTCCCTTATATTACTTTGACCAAACTTTTGGTCATCTGTCCTTATGTGATTTACTGTCAAGCCTTGTTTAATAACTTCTTGGGATATGTTATGATGTCATATAAATTCAAAAGAGTGCTGCTATATCACTCTCACCTTTTCAAAAGGCATGCAATATTTGTGTCTCTGCTGTCATTTAGTAGAGCACTGGTTTGAAATTCTTGGAAAATGATGATTAGTTGTTCTGCATTATCATTGTAGTCTGAATTTCAATTGACTCCTTGAAAGACATAGTGCCAGAATGTTACTTAATAGAATCACTCAACTCTGAAGAAGAAATATTTGAAACAAGCTGCAAACAGGCAAATGGTGAACAAGGTGGCAATAGTGTCTTGTTGAGTGCCAGATAATAATAACTGGAATGTGCACATGTTCACTTAATGCTTCACATATTTACTTCACATGGAAGGGCCCCATTTTGCCAATGGGGTGTTTGGCTGGCTCTCAAAGTAATCTCATCAGTTCTTTTCCCCAGTAAACTGCTCTCACATGTCCGTTAACTCCATCTGAATCATCTATCCCCCACTAACATTTTTCTTTTTCCCATTATGCCGCTGGCGTTTTGGGAAGCAATGAAAGCCCTCCATCTCTGGTGATGTCCACACCTTCATCATGTCAGTAGCTTCCTCTCAGTTTATTGTCAGTCATGCAAGTCCCAGATGGAGACTCAGAAATACCATCACACTCAGATGTAGAAGGATTCTTCATTGCTGTTTCCGCAACAGTTTTGTTTGGCAATTCATAGTTGTTAGCCGTGAGCTGAACCCCCGAACCTGGAGGACCAGTGGATCACTCTTAATCAGACCTCTACCCTTTGACCTGTTTGGCAAGAATGACCATACTATGAGCCAAGGCATGAAGCCCTGGCTCCTGTCAATATAGCTCTCTGGGTTATTAAGGCACGCAAGCCTACAAACTATGGCAAGGTTGTGGTCCTCTTGGAGAACCCACTTACATACTACAGATAATTCAATTCCCAATTAGTATATAATTAGCAGGTGGGAGTCCACAGCGGGCCCATGCAGTCATTGTAAGAATGTGCAAGCTCCATGCACATTCAGGGTCAGGGTCAAACCCTTTTCACAGGAGCTATGAAGCAGTAGCATAGCCTGTTTCTCCAAATAACACCTTATGTGCCTTTCAATTCAGGAGAAAAAAATGTCCATTTCTGATGTAGAATCGTATCATACTTTCATTCTGAAAAGTAGTGGAAGCACTATCCAGTTTCACAAAGATCACACAAATAGCAGCAAGATAAATGGACCGGGTTTTTCATTGATCCAATCAATATGGGTAAATGCCCTTCAAGACACTTGTACTGTTGAAATCATATCTCCATGTTGCTGAATGGATGTACCTGTCCAATTTTATCTTAAATGCTGAAATCAAACATTTCAACATTCCGTCAATCAACATTCATCAAATAACACCACACTTCTGCTGGCAGCTCATTCCACACTCCTAACACCCTCTGAGTGAAGAAGCTCCCCCCGACTCTTAACCCATGACCTCTAGTTTTATTCTCACCTAACCTCAGTGGAAAAGCCTGCTTGCATTCACCCTATCTGAGCTCCTTACCATTTTGTATACCTCTATCAAATCTCTATTCATTCTCCTACACCTCAGGGAATAAAGCCCTGACTTATTTAATCTTTCCCTATAACTCATCCTTGAAGTCCTGTCAACATCCTTATAAATTTTCTCTGCAGCCTTCCAATCTTAATGGCATCTTTTCTGTAGGTAGGTGACCAAAGCTGCACACAGTACATCAAGTCAGGCCTCACCAATATCTTATATAATTTTAATAACCATCCCAACCTCTGTATTCCATACTTTGAATTATGAAGGTCAGTATGTCAAAAAGCTTTCTTTACAACCCTATCTTCCTGTGACACTACTTTCATGGAATTATGGATCTCTGTTCACAGATCCCTCTGCTCTAATGCACTCCTCAGTGCCCTACCGCTCTCCATGCAAATTTTACCTAGGTGTGTCCTCCCAAAGTGCAACACCTCACACTGGTCTGCATTAATTTCCATCTGCCATTTTTCAGCTTATTTTTTTCCAGCTGGTCCAGATCCTGCTGCAAGTTTTGATAGTCTTCCTCACTATTCACAACACCCTTAATCTTGGTGCCATTAGCAAATTTGCTGATCCAGTTTACTACATTATCATCTAGATCAGTGATATAGATGACAATGATCTAGGTGTTAACAACAGACCCAGCACCAATCCCTGCGGCACTCCACTAATTCTGCAGTCAGAGAGGCAACCATTTACTACCATTCTCTGGCTTCTCCTGCAAGGCAAGTATCAAATCCAATTTACTCCTCCTCCTGAATGACAAGTTATTGAACCTTATTGACCAAACTCCTTGTCAAAGGCCTTGCTGAAGTCCATGTAGACAACATCCTTTGTCTATCCAAATACTTACATATCTGGTCCCTTGGAATACCTTACAATACCTAAGAATAAGGGGTAGGCCATTTAGAACGGAATTGAGGAAAAACTTTTTCACCCAGAGAGTGGTGGATATATGGAATGCTCTGCCCCACAAGGCAGTGGAGGGCAAGTCTCTGGATGCTTTCAAGAAAGAGATGGATAGAGCTCTTAAAGATAGCGGAATCAAAGGTTATGGGGATAAGGCAGGAACTGGATACTGATTGTGGATGATCAGCCATGATCACAGTGAATGGCGGTGCTGGCTCGAAGGGCCAAATGGCCTACTCCTGCACCTATTGTCTATTGTCTATAACTTACCCACTACTGATGCTAGGCTCACCAGCCTATAATTTCCTGACTTATTCTTAGAGACTTTCTTAAACAACGGAACAACATTAGCTGTCCTCCAATTCTCCAGCACTTGAACTGTTGGTAAGGATGTCTTAAATATCTCAGCTAGGGCACCTGCAATTTCTGCCACCCACGAAGTCTGTGAGGACATCTTGTCATGACCTGGAGATTTATCCACCCTAATTTACATCAAGGCAGCAAACACTTCCTCCTCTGAAATTTGGATATGGTTATTGTAGAATGACCACACAAATAGCACGGAGATAAATGGAATCAGCTTCTGATTAATCCAATCGATGTGGGTAAAATTCCTTCTAGATGCAAACAGCCCTATTCTGTTGAAACCATATCTCCATTTTGTGATCTTATTGTATTCTTTATTCGCTCTTTATGTTTTTTTTTCTGGTGCCTGATTTTCCTTTTTAGTTATTTCTAATATCAGCTTTACACCAAAACAGTTTTTAAGAATTTTCCTGATGGCTCAGTAAATGTATCGAGTGAGAGATAAATCATAAAAGAAAACAATACCCTGCTAACCATCACTGTCAAAAAATGGTAAAGTAGGCCAGGGGAATATGAATTCCAGAATGGAGATGAAAGGAAGAGGAAAAGGCAAAGTAAAGAGAATGGGTGGAACTATTGTTTGCTTTCCACTTATGGCAGGAACTTCATAGTCTCCAGCCATCAAAGCTGTATAGTACTGCACTGAGAGTCACAAGAAAATAAATTATTTATTTGTTGCTGCTATTTATTTGGTTTCTGCCATTCTGAAAAGGACCAGCCATTCTACAACCAATAAACCCTCTTGCTGCTGTTGTTTGCACTTGGCCTCCATGTGTTGTAATTAGAGATATTCAGATCACTTCCCAGATGTTTCTCCACTATTTTGAATTGTCATGCCAAGGATTCCTATGAGTCGGTGAGAATGTTACCATTGTTCACGTAAGTTTTGTTTCCAATCTTTTCTTTACAGTGTTTTCTCAGACAACCTGTAAATTGCTTGCTGTGCTTGGAATATTGAGTTTGTTTCAGGAATCTGATGTCAGTTGTGTGGATAATGTGACCCATTCACCACAGCTGACTGAGCATGGTTGAGAGCTGATATGGGAGAAGATGCTACATTGGTCTATCCTGCTCATGGATTTTGTAGAATTATGTAAACACCTCTCCAACACTTTTACGTGTCTACTATATATTGGCCATATCTCCAACTTCTAGAGCAGGCGGGGATTGCTCCTGGTTTGTAGTTCATACACCATCAAGGAGAAGCTTTAGGAGCCTGAAGACACACACTTAACATTTCAAGAATTGCTCTGCCATCAGATTTCTGAATGGACAATGAACTCATAAATATTTTCTCAGTATTTTTCACTCTCTCTTAGCACTACTTATTTATTTTTTATATATACTTCCTATTGTAATTTATAGTTTTTCTCTCTATGTATTGCAATGCACTGCTGTGGCAAAGCAACACATTTCATGACATATGCTGGTGATATTAAACTGATTCAGATTATAGTTTTGAGTTTCCTGAGTGTTGCTAAAACTGTACTTATAGGGGGTATTCCATCATAGCTGTGACATGAACTTTGGTCAGGCTTTGGTGACTTAGGAGATGAGTTACTCCATCAGTCCTTTGATTTAAACTATTGCAGCAGGAATATTGCTGGGGTTAAGATGAAGTATTGAGACATACTGTACCTTATCTCAATGATACAGTCCTGTTGGACTCTTAAGTACACTGGGGTTTGGTCTGTGGTGAATCGTGATATGTATTCATCAAACTGACAAGATGGTGACAAATTTTTGGAGACAATTAAGTTTAAGAAAAATCCTCTATAATCCCTCTCTAACTTTGAAGTTCAAGAACTTCATGGGTCAAAGAAAGCTATATGAAGTGACAGTACTATTCCTCATATGTTCCTTGGATTTGTCAGATTGTGAAAATCATGTCTATTGTGTTTTTTTATGGGCAGAAACTACATTGAGACTGTGGAAGGAAATTCACATCTACTGAGAAGATTTTTTCTCTTTGAAGGTTGTCATAACTGTGACTTTTCTGTGATTCCCTGCATGTCTTCTCTTTACAGGATCATGAATTCACATTTAAGGTACTTCTCCATCCTGTTTACATCAATATTTACTGAGGAAAAGAATGAGGGGGTGTATAGGAAGATCATTGTGGATCATTCTAATATTCTCGGTATGTTGAAATAAAGAAGGAGATGGTAAATCCTAAACACAAGAAATTCTGCTTGCTGGAAATCCAAAGCACCATACATAAAATGGTAGAGGAACTTTATAGGTCAGTCAGCACACATGGAAATGAACAGTCAACATTTCAAGCCAAGACCCTTCTTCAGGACTGTAAAGAAATAAAAAGGTGGGTGGAAGGGAAGAAGGATAGCTAGAAGATGATAGGTGAAGCCAGATGGGTGAAGAAGGTAAAGGGCTGGAGATGAAGGAATCTGATAGGAAAGCAGAGTGGACCATAGGAGAAAGGGAGTGGGGAAGAGAAGCGGGGTGAGGTGATAGGCAGGTGAGAAGAGGTAAGAGATCAGTGTGGGAAATAGAAGGAAAGGGCAGGGGGAGGGATTTTTTTTACTGGAAGGAGAAATCGATGCTCATGTCATCAGGTTGGAGAGAACCCAGACAAATTACAAGGGTGAAGAAGGAGGTGTATTGAGTTTCTTAAAGAACATTAAGGTGCATAAGTCTCCAGGGCCTGATGTGAAAGACAAGAAATGAGATTGTTGAGGCCTTGATCAATATCTTTGCATCCTCCTTGTATTTAAATTGAGAGGGGTAAGTTCAGAGGGGATGTACAGGGCACTTTTTAACACAGAGAGTGGTGGGTGCCAGTGGAGATGGTGGAGACAAATACCATAGAGGGGCTCAAGAGTCTCTTAGATTGGCACAAGAATGTGCAGGAAATGAAAGGATGTGGACATTGTGTCGGCATAAGGAAATAGGTTAGTTGAGCATTTGATTATAAATTTAATTAGCTTAGCATAACATTGGGTGCTGAAGGATCCGTTTCTGTATTTTATATTCTATATACTACTCAGATCAAAATTATTCCTACCTCTGTGTATTCAATACTTTTGGCATTTCGAGACCATGCCCTTCCTAAACTTTCTTACATGTATAATCAAATGGATTGGAGCATTGCAACTCAGAGTTTTTAAACTGAAATGTACTTCAGTCAAGGTTAATTGAGAATGATATGGCTCGGCTATACCTAGATTCAGCTAAGATGGATGGTCATGAGGAATTTGTGAGCTTGAAAAATGATGAGAATCTCAGTAGCAATTTCTGAAGCTGGAACTGACATTTAGCAGTTTCCTTCCTGGCATTTTGCCTGGTCTCACTTCTAGCACACTGCCACTGGGAGATGCTTATTTTACCCAATCCCCTTCGAGAACTTATAAGAAGCAGATGTGCCATTCTCTATGGGGGAATGTTTTCACTATTGCAGAGAAAGAATGAAGTAAAATCATACAGTATGGAGGATGGACCCACCAGGATGGCCTTCCCCACCGTGGCCAGACAAGGACACTATTAAGGTAACATTATTCAGAGGAGCACACACCATGAAAGATGCATTAAGACAAATCTATTATCTATTTCTTGAAATCATGCAGTTGGTTATATATTCTCCAGATATGACTAGATAGTTATGAATGGAATCTAGTGCAGGTACTCTATTTTGGCTGGACATAGTTCAGTAGTTCTTCAACAAGTTTCCAAGTGTAGGCTGACCTCCTGAATTGAGGTGCTGTCATAGTTAAGACTCATGCTTAATTGAATCACTAGCTCATTGGCAACTTAGTCGACTTCCAACTTAGTTTATATATAGGCATCCGTTAGTCTCGTGAGACCATGGATTTGCACCTTGGAAGGTTTCCAGGGCGCAGGCCTGGGCAAGGTTGTATGGAAGACCAGCAGTTGCCCATGCTGCAAGTCTCCCCTCTCCATGCCACCAATGTTGTCCGAGGGAAGGACTTAGTTTAAACTTCCATTAATGCCAAACTTTGTCGAACACGAATGGAAGTCAACTTACTTATCTTGAGGACCAAGACTTCATTGCTGTCTAAATAAAACTTTTGTGTCTCCTTGGTGTGATGCAAGGGTCAACATTTAAATAAATGATCATTACTCATGTTCCATAGGAGCACCGTGTGACTGATAAGTCCCTTGTTTTTGGCTACACCTTTGAATTTGTAACAGGACCAGTCAGGTGTTCGGTAGTATCAGCCCATGTGTGTAGGGTCCTAGTAAGTAAATTAAGGATTCAAATTTCAATTCCAGGAATTTGTGGTCAGATACCTCAGCTAATAATTCAGTGCTCAACTGAGGGAGAAGTACACTGTCAGATATACATCATTTCAAATGAGAGTTAAAACACAGCACCATCCTTAATCTGGTAAATATATATGGTCCTATCGATTTGCTAAAGAGGGAGAGAGGAGCTATCTTGGTGATTCTTAAATCCAAATCTTTACTTCATACTCCTGTATTCCATTCAATTGTTTGGATGAGTGGGGTGGGGGGGGCGTCTGCACCTTGCATTACTACCTTGATTGGCTGCAGGTATTAGCTTTCCACTGTGCCTGAAATTCCATCCCTATGGGCTCTGTGCTATAGTGGAAATTATCAGTTCTCAGCTTGCAAAGCACACACTTCTTAAGTAAGACTATCCTGGAGACTCTGATGAAATTGACATAATGTTGACATATTTTTGTTAATCCATATCTTTGCAATCCCTTTCAGAAACATAAGGGGCTTGTATACAGTTCTGAGCATGCCTGCTGCAGCAATAAATTAAATCAGCCATGACTCCAATCTTCTCAACAATGCATCTATATAATTAACACAAATATAAGGGATAAAACAAGGTTTATGCATTTTGTTGCTGAAAGCTCCCTTAATTTTGCTTCCAATGAAAAGCATCCCTTAGAACCTGCAAAAGGACGGTTCCATATTGGGGAAATTGCAGTTGTGGGATGTCACCATAAATACTTAGGAAGTCACAGACTAAACTGATGCCAGTCCTATTTCCCCAACCTCAATATCTTTCATAGTGGAGGCAGGCAGCCTCCCTGTGAGCTCCATAGTGGTTTACTTTGGAGACTGTGTGGTGACTGAGACTGCAAATGCACCTTCCTCCCCACATGGACCTCACTAGCATGCCACACCATTTTGACTCTAAATCAGATATGTCCCATATGACTGACCCATATGAAATGAAGACTATGTAAATCAGCAAGTGCCAAAATGGCAGGGAAGATGGAAGCAAGAGACATGATGTTTCGAGTCTTTTAAAGTGGAAGAAAAAGTTTCACGGCTGTTTATGCTTATAATTGTTCTAAAAGAAGTGTGTGGTTGCCCATAAGCTTCTAGGTTCTCTTTACCAAGAGATCAAAGTTCAAAGTAAATGTTATTATCAAAATACATATATGTCAGCATATACAACCCAACCCTGAGATCCAGTTTCTTGTGGGAATACTCAACATATCTAAAGAATAGTAACTATAATAGGATCAATGAAAAACTGCCCAACAATGGCGTTCAACCACATTGCAGAAGGCAAGAAGCTGTGCAAATGCAAATATAAATAAATAGCAATAAATAAGGAGAACACAAGAGGAAGAGTACTTGAAAGTGAGTCCATTGGCTGTGGGAACATTTCAATAATAGGGAAAATGAAGTAGATTGAAGTTATCCCCTTGTGCATGTTCTGTTTTATAGTTGTTATTTTTAGTGGGTTCTCAAAGTATGAGAAAAGAAGTTGGATGGCATTACTTCAACTGCCCTGCTCCTATTGTACCATGTTCCTGCAGTCCTGGGGCTAAAGGTTACAGCACCACATCTCTCCCCTTGACACTTGGCTATTTCAGTAGGCTTCCTACTACTCACATTTAGCATTTTATCACCTTCTGTTATGTTACTGTGAATGGCATGTCTTGGTCAGAATCAGAGTCAGGTTTGTTATCATCAGCATGTGTCGTGAAATTTGTTAACTTAGCCAGCAGCAGTTCAATGCAATAGATGATAATATAGAAAGAAAAAATAAGTACAGAAAGTATGTATGTATGTGTGTGTGTGTGTGTGTGTGTGTGTATATATGTGTGTGTGTGTGTGTGTGTGTGTGTGTGTGTGTGTGTATTGTATAGATTAAAAGTAGTGCAAAAACAGAAATAATATATATTTAAAAAGTGAGGTAGTCTCCATGGGTTCAATGTCCATTTAGGAATCATATGGCAGCGAGAAAGAAGCTGTTCTTAAATCACTGAGTGTGTGCCTTCAGGCTTCGGTACCTCCTTCCTGATGGTAACAATGAGAAGAGGGCATGTCCTGGGTGATGGGGGTCCTTAGTAATGGATGTCATCTTTCTGAGGCACTGCTCCTTGAAGATGTCTTGGGTATTATGAAGGCTAGTACCCAAGATGGAGCTGACAAATTTTACAATGTCCTATAGCTTCTTTCAATCCTGTGCAGTAACACCCCTCCCACCCACCCCATATGAAACAGTGATGTGGCCTGTCAGAATGCTCTCCACAGTACTTCTATGGAAGTTTTCAAGTGTTTTAGTTGATAAACCAAATCTCTTCAAACACCTAATGACCTACACCTGTAAAATATCAGCATCTGTTTTGTGTGGGATGCATCTGAAATGCAATTTTTCTTTGTATATAAATCTCTTGCTACAAGTGAAGATTACATAGAGCATAGAGCATTAAGTATATTACAGACTCTTTGGCCGACGATGTTGTGCCAATCTTTTAACATACTCTAAGATCAATCTAACTCTTCCGTCCTGTATGACACCCCCTTTTTCCATCATCCATGTGCCTACCTAGTAAATCGGAATCACATAACCTGAAAAACATTTTGAGACCCTCCATATTCTTCCCTCCACTCATCCCTAACATTCTCGTATATCTTGGTGAATGCCAAGAACATTTCAGAGCATGCTCTCTGAGTATAAACATACAAAAGCTACATCTACAGACTGTAGACTCATAACTCAGATCCTAAAATGTTGATTCTAGAATGCAAATGAAGAAAACTGAACAGTTTTCAGCTTATGCTTGCAATAGATCCAAACAACCTGTTGGCTGTGTAGGCCAAATCAATTGGGTATATTTAAAGAGGCTTAAAAATAGGTTCTCGATTAGTAAGGGTGTCAAAGGTTATGGGGAGAAGGCAGGAGAATGGGGCTGAGAGGGATAGTAAATCAGCCAAGATGGATTTGATGGACTGAATGGCCTAATTCTGCTCCCATGTCTTATGGTCTAAAACAATTTAGTTTATAATTAGATTCTGAACCTCCTGGTCATTCAAAATAGTCCTGGGGTCTACTGGTAGAGAAACCAAACATCTCTGGATGGCTACAAATCACAACAGGAAACAGACTGATTCTGCAGCTACTGTTGGTTGGTTGTTGTCACATTGTCTGTGCAATACAGGCTGAGCAGAGCTTCCTTCCTGGGGACTTTACACCTTTCGATATGGATCTTACAGAACCAAAATGAACAGTATGTCTTCAACGTTATTAATGATGAGAATTTGCGAAGTGTAGTGATGCAGGGAGGTGGCAGTGATGTAGGTGGAAGAGAGAGAGAGCTGGTGCAGAAATAGTGAGTGCCCCATTCAGAGATGAATTGGGAAACTGATCATATTTCCGAGCTTGACTTAAATTCTGGTGCTCTGTAAGGTTGCTGCACCTCCAGAACGTCAAAATAAAATTGTAGAAGTCGTAAATCCAAAATAAAAATAGAAAACTCCAGAAAGAATACCTCAGCAAACAGCAGCATTTGGCAAAGAGAAACATTTCAGATCAGAGACCCTTCTTCAAATTAGGATCTTTACAGGTGCTTCCTGAACTGCTGAAACATTTTCAGGACTTTCCATTTCTATCAATGTATCTCCTACCTGTTACACTTTACCATCCATGTTGAGTGTCACATTTAGATTACCGGATCACACAGGAGAAAATAATTAGAATCAGGTTTAATAAAACCAGCAAGTGTCGTGATATTTGTTGTCTTTGCCGCAGCAGTAAAATCCAATACATAATAATAAAATTAAAACTGTGAATTATAGTATATATATAATAGTTAAATTAAATAAGGAGTGCCAAGCGGAAATTTTTTTTAAAAAATGAGGTAGTGTTCATAGGGTCAATGTCCATTCAGAAATCGGATGGCAGAGGGGGAAAGAGATGTCCTGGGTGCTGAGGCGGCTAGTGTCCGTGATGGAGCTGACTAAACTTACAACTCTCCGCAGCTTACTTAGAGTCTCTGTAGTTAGCCCTCACACCCCCTTCCCCGCCCCATACCAGACGGTGATGCAGCCAGTTAGTATGCTCTCCACTGTACCTCTGTAGAAATTTGTTAATAAACGTGATCATCTACAGGTCTGTAGACCATGAATAATCCACGGTTGAGCCCTGACCTCAGTTTTCACTTAGCAACGAGACCTTGTGACTTTACAACGACACTTTAAGTAATTTAGTCCTCATCCAACAATTACTCAGAAGATTCCATGATTTAATCATGGGAATTTTGTTGGCGCTTTAAAAATTACACAGAGCTGGAAAGCTCAGAGGAAAAGGTGGGGGTGGGAGGGGGTGTGGAAGGTGGTATCCCTGTCGCACCGAGTGGGAACTAACTGCATAATTGCAGAAACCACTGACCTAGATCCAAGTCCGATGCTTATTTTGTGCAACCGGGGGTTTTCAGTGGGACTTAACTTAATTTCTCACATCCCATTAGCTTTCACATTCTGAGTTCATATTTAGAAATAATTTATGTGGTTTCCTATCTCCACTGGCAAGACGAGTATTAGGCTGTATTTAGGGCTTCTTAACAGAACCGCGAAATGTGTTGCGAGGGCCTATTAATAACAGCTGACGACGCGCGGTGCGAATTTCAACAGTATTCTGCAACTGATGATCCGCTGAACGAGCGGGCCCCACGGAAACTGAGCCACCATCACGCGCGTTCACAAAGTGTGGGATCAAATGCATTGTACAAGGCGAATCCTTTATTGTAATACCAGCGCAGGCCGCCGCGAGTTGGCAACAAGACTCACCTGTAGCTAGAGGCCGCTTTGCCTCCATCTGTTGAGCAGGCAGTCTGGTGCTTGGGAACTACCAAAGTTTAACACTAACGGTCGCTACAGGGTTAACACACATTGTTTTTAATATTCTGATATGTGCTAAGCGAGACTCCCGACATATATCGTTGTTTTAATTCATATTTTGGTGGAATCCTCCATTGACGGTTTCCGCGTGAATCGGCTGCGGTTTATACAGTCATTGCAAAGGGTAGTGAAACACTGGCATCTTACACAAATAATGCGTGTACCTCGATAGGCAGTTTAGGAAGCGGATGTCTCTCATGAATAGACCGCGATCTCAGAGGTGAGCAGGAGTGATTGGTAGTGGAGGGAAGGGGGTTAACGAGGGGAAAAAAAAACGTGCGTAACGGTCTCAATCCAACAAGTTGTCGGGTGTTAGTTCAGCTTTGACAATAGCCCGGATACCAGGCTTTGTGCAACCAGTATTATTATTTTTTTTCAACAAAAAATGCTTGGTCCTCTCTCTGCACCCATGTTCGCATTGTCAGCGACCTTCAGAGGCAATTTGTAAATAACAGGAAGAAGTGATGCTAAAACATAACACCGAGGCATTACGTGGGCTTCGGGAGCAGGGTGTTGTCTGCTGCCTTCTCCCTGCAAGGAAAACACGGTCACGTACTTTCAGAAAATAAGGCGATCACTTTCCTCGCTCTTTCACTCTCAGAGGTCGGTCGCACTCCCGAGGAGGGAGGAAAGGGAACTGGTCAATTCTGAGCAGCAGTGTCATTTCGTTTGCCTTCACCTGCTCGCCTGGCTGTCTGCATGCGGCGACCGGGAACGCCACAGAAGGGGGCTCAGCGTTCAGCTGCCGCGGAAAAACATTAACAGGCGAAAACAACAACAACAACAACAAAAAAAATCCCATTCACCCCTCCCCATTCCAAAGAAAAAAAAGAGAGAAAGAAATATTTCACTGCAGCGGGTCTCTTTTTCCGAGTCATGTCTGAGCCGGAGAGATGGGCAAGATCGAAGGGAACGAGAGAATAGTTCTCAACGTGGGGGGAACTCGGCACGAAACTTACAGGAACACGTTAAAAACCCTTCCCGGGACCCGGCTAGCGCTGCTCGCCGACTCCGATGGGCAAAGCAACCCCGAATATGACCCCAGAGTGAACCAGTATTTTTTCGACCGGCATCCGGGGGTCTTCGCTTATGTCCTCAACTACTACCGGACGGGCAAACTGCACTGCCCGGCCGATGTGTGCGGGCCACTTTTCGAAGAGGAGCTGGCCTTCTGGGGTATTGACGAGACCGACGTGGAGCCTTGTTGCTGGATGACTTACAGGCAACACCGGGACGCCGAGGAAGCCCTCGACATCTTCGAGGCGCCCGATCTCCTGACCGGGGAGGTTCAAGACGGCGAGGACGAAGAAGAACTCAACAAGCGACTGGGCATCGAGGAGTGCAGTCCCGGGGGCGGCGGTAAGATCAGCCGCTGGAAGAGGTGGCAACCGAGGATATGGGCACTTTTTGAGGATCCGTACTCTTCCAGAGCTGCGAGGGTAAGAAACAACAGGGCGAGCGAAACAGCTGAATAGAGGGGACGGGTTTGGGGAGGGCAAGGCACAATTTTCCTGCCGATTATTCATTTAATTATTATTTTGTCTCAGTGCTTGAAGAGGTTGTCCAAAGCTAAACTAAGCAGTGTTTACGCTAACCTGGCCGGGTATTTTCGTTTTTCCTCAATGGAAAGTGTTACAGGTTGCACGGCCATTCATGTATGCAAACTCAGCACCGGCACTGAGATGCTACACTTGTTCGTGTTATTGCGCCCCCCCCCCCACTCGCGCAGTTTGATGCCATTCAGTTTGTTCCGTATTCCCTTCTCCATTTGTGCACGGGATTCGCAGATCCTGATTGGCCTTGAGAAGGTGGCGCTGAGCTAGTTTCCTTGCTGTGTTGTGAAGGTACTCCCACCATGTTGTTAGGTAGGGAAGTCCAGGATTTAGATGCAGCCTCCATGAAGCAATTGCAGTAGGTTTCCAGATGCCGATGGTGTGCGGGTTGATAGCCTCATGCACCTCAGTTAAATATTTGGGAAGTTGAGTTGAAGGGGATCCGCCGGGGCGCCGCGGTGCTTCGGGCGGGGGGCGCACACGGAAGCCAGAGGAGTGAATAATTAAGAATTGGTTTGCATAGACCTGGATGGTATTAAACTTTCTGTGTGTTGTTGGAGTTGTGTACATTCAGACACGAGGAAATAATTCCACCACACTCCTGCCTTGTGCCTTGGTAGATCTATAAAGTCTTTGTGGAGGCTGGGCATGTTCAGCCTTTGACCACAATAGCAACAGCAGGTTTTTTTTGTTTCGTCCAGTTAAGTTTGTACCACTAGTGAGTTCTGAGATGTTGATTATGGGCTGTGGGTGACATTGGATGACTTGGGGGGGAGGGGGAATCTCTGTTGTTAGACTCCCTATTAATTGCGGCAATCTAAGCCAGCTATATTTGGAGAAATTTACCGTATATAATTTGTACTGACTATTCTAATCAGCATGTGCTGATATAATACGCTATAATAAGCACAGCCACTTTATTTTTGAAAGTGATTATAACTACCTAGCAAAATTATTTGAGATCTTCCTCAAAGAAGTTGGACGAATTCTTACTTCGCATTGCATATTCGTATCTGGAAAGCCAAAGAACAACGTTGCCTATAAATAGTCTTGATTCACTTTTTGATCCAATAGTCATATTAAATTTGAGCTGTTTTCAGGGGCGATTGCAATGGCCGCAGTTTCAATTTGCGATTCATGGGTGGCAGATAACAATTACTTCTGCGACCGTTCAATGTTTATTAAGTAGATTCTTTGATATGGATCTGCAGTTGCAACCTGTTGCAATAGGACTTTCAGAAGGGGCAGTAAGCTCTCTTTAACAATGCAGATTTAAATCACGGCGATCATGGTCATTGCAAAGAAAGTCCTTTCACTCCGGGCAGTAGATATGTCATTTAATTAAGAGGAAGGCGCACAGAAGAAGAAGAAAACTGTATATCCTAACATCTCAGGAGTTGAGTTTAGAAATTTCTGAACTAATATCAAACACCGTAACACCTCACCTCATGCAAAGGTACTGTTGTTAGTATTAATATTATCGACCTGATTATGCCAAACAAGAATGTAAAATGGGGATATTATCAAGAATCTTTTTTCCTGGTTTCACGTTCACAGTCTATTGATTGTATCTTGCTAGAAGTCTTTCCCGGTGAAGTTTAATTGTTGGCTCGGGAATGTCTCCTTTTAGTCACAACGGCAAATTAATATTAATTCACTGTTGATGAACGCCGATAACGGAGAGAGTAGAAGCGGTTTTTGTTTTTACATTGTGAGGATGAAAGGCGGTTCCGAAGGACGAGATTGGAGTGTTCCTTTAAGGGGAATTTGTAAAAGGAAGTTAGCATACATAATATTTAACCAACTGAAGAAAGGGCACTGGAAACAGTGACATCCATGCACGTATGAAATGTTGCAGAATTTACATGGGAGACAAGTCAGCCAGTGAAGAGCAATAGCTTCTGATTATGGGGGCCGGGGGGACGTTTACACTTTATTTGCGTGGATTTAATGTTCACGCTATTTCAGTCAGTTCGATCAGTAAACACGTGGTTATGTAATAACTGCAGCAACAGTTTCAGTGACCGGATAACACAATCACTTCAGGAATATTTGATGGCGTTTTTCCCCCCCCCCCATTTATTTGCGCCTCCAGAGGAAACAGTTTTGCTGCATTAAAAACTAATTTTGGCGGAAAGGCACGCTGTGATTGACAGGGAGGGGGCCCAGTGCACGCGTGGTCACGCGCCGCTTCCCTCGCGCACGCGCTTCGCTTGGCTGCGCAGCTCCTGCTCGGGTTGCCATGGCGACCGCCATCTCCTTTGCTCTGAAATCTGGTCTCTTGGCTGGCTGGTGCTACCCGGTGAGTCAAAAAAAAATGAAAGGGAGGAAACGGAAAAAAAAAATCCCATGCATTGCTCAGTACCATTTTAGGAACTGTTTTTAAACCGTTTATTTCCACGCAAATCAAAGGGCTCCCTTCTTGCCATGAATGTTCTGGTTTATATCATGGTCCCGTGCTGCTGAGGTAGCTCACAGTTTTATTTCAGAATGTAAACTCCTCTCCCATTTTATAATGTCTTCCCTCCCGGCAACAAGATGTGTACAGGGCATATGTGCCCCTTCCTATACACCCTCATGGCTGCAACCTACAGCTAAACAGATCAATTGAAACTGCACCGTTTAAAACTTAAAATTGATGATTTAACACCTTCAGGGTAATCTTGATTTTTAAAAGAAAATATTCTGATGTTTTGTTTGCAACGGTTGTGGGTATTTGCTGGTCGGCATTTATTAATGTTAGCTAATACCAAAACGAATTGCTTCTCAATCAATTACATAAATCAGTTAAGAGCCACATATAGAATGGGTAAAGATCGCAAGATTTCCTGAAAGATGTTAGTGAAAATACTGTTTATTTTTGACAATACAGTTGTTTCATAGTCACCTATGCTTTTTTTATTAGCACCATGGATTTGATTATTGGTTTAACTCCCCAGTTGCAGAGTGGAATTCAAGTTTATATAACAGCACAGAAACATCCATAGCCATCTGAATATTTGAAGTAAATCTACTCAAAGCAAGATAAATGAGTTAACAGGGATTCAGTTCCAGCAATCAATTTGGACCACTGCCAAAATGCTTAATCTCATTTAAGAAAATGAAACTATGAAGTTGTAACTGAACATATTTTAATGGGATTCTTAACAAGGGAAACAAAAATGAAAGCTAATTGGAATAGTAATCAGTAAACTGGTCACTGTGTAAACACATGGATTTAACTTTGTACAATCTTCATTTAAAGTCACACATCTTCAGTCTATTCCTAATTGAAGTTGACATGTTCAGAGCTCATTTCATGGTTTAACCCAGAGCTGTTCCACATTCCCACGGGGAATGCCAGTCAGAGAAAATAGATCTTGATGTTAGCACGTGGTTATTGAAAATAAATTGTCAACGCTCATAAGGGTGGCTTCCAAGCTTAAAGACTGAAGGTTCATTTCACTGACATACAGTTAATAAGTAAATCATATGTTCTTTTTGTGGACATTAATTCATCCCGACTTTTCTCATTTATGTGCAATTGGACATTTGACAAAACCAATGGTGCCACTGGAGTTGTAAATTATTCTAAGTTTTAACTAATCTTTAATTATGTCAGCTTATAAAACAGCAACATAATATAAACTAAAATAAAGAAATGAGAGATAGATTAAATCAATTCAGTGTGGTAGTGTTCGAGCTACAGTACCAGTGTTGAATCCCAGAATTCAGTAATTCAAGAGACCATCTGTGACAAAATGCAAAATGCTAATTACCTTTTTGCATCTATTTGACGTAGTTCAGTTAAAGGTCATTTACAAAATACACCCTTTACCAGTTCACAGTTAACACTTGTTATTCTGTTTGATGTTCTAATATTGTTTTCCAGAAGACTCTATATTATCTAGTGTTATCATTTTGGAAAGAACAGATGGTGCTGTGAGTAGAAACCATCAGAGTAATGCTATTAAACTCACCCTAATCCATATTGCTCTCAGTTAAAATTAAAACATCTAATTTTTGACAAGTTATTTCTTTGTGCAACATGCGTATATGAGGAGATGCCAAGAAAGATGATCAGCTTTGTAACTGAGAACCAGGGAATGATTCATGACTCACCTGTAGTTTTATTATTGGTATGGTAAGTTCTTGCATGGGGGAAAAAAAAGTGTTTCATGATTCCTCATTATATATACCAGCACTATTTCATCTATTGTGGGTGGATTAGGACATAGAACAGTGCAGTACAGCAATCAGCCCTTCGTCCCACAATATCTCTGCTGAATCAGATTCAGAATCAGGTTTAATATCACCGGCAGTTGTCATGACATACATTAACTTAGCGGCAGCAGTACAATGCAATCCATGAGATATATATATATATATATATATCTCTGTTAAATTAAGTAAGTAGTGCAAAAACAGAAATAAAAAAAAGTAGTGAGGTAGTGTTCATGAGTTCACGTCCATATGCTGCCTTTTTGAGGCACCACATGGAGATATTTTCAATACTACGGAGACTAGAGGCTAGTGCCCATGATTGAGCTGACTAATTTTACAACTCTCCACAGTTTACTTCGATCCTGTGCAGTAGCCCCCCCGCCCCCCCCGCCACTGCCACCCCCATACCAGATGGTGATATAGCCAGTTAGAATGCGCTCCATGGAACATCTGTAGAAATTTGTGAGTGTGTTAAGTGATGTACCAAATCAACTCAAACTCCTAATGAAATATAGCCGCTGTCTTGCCTTCTTTATAGATGCATCGCTATGTTGGGAACAGGGTAGAGACTCAGAGATATTGACACCCAGGAACTTGAAATTGCTCACTCATTCCACTTCCGATCCCTCGATGAGAACTGGTGTGTGCTTCCTTGTCTCACCCTTCCTGAAGTCCACAATCAGCTCTTTGGTCTTTCTGACGAAGAGTGCAAGGCTGGTGCTGTGACACTACTCAACTAGCTGTATATCTTCTCTTCTAATATTTGTGTATTTGAATATCTGTGCACTTGTAATGCTTCTGTGACACTGTAATCTCCTTTGGGATCAATGAAGTATCTATCTGTCTATCTCACTCCCGTACACCCTCATGTCATATCTGAGATTCTGCCAACAATGGTTGTATCATCAGCATGCTAATCTAAACTGATCCCTTCTGTATGTACTGTACAAGATCCATATACCTCCACTCCTTGACTATTCACATACCTATCCTCTTAAATGCCATTGTTGATTCTGCTTCCATCACTCTCCTGGCAGCGCATTCCAGGCACCTGTCAGTCTCCATGTAAAAAGTGAGATTTATCAGCTAGTTGAGTGGCGTTGCAGCGACAACCTTGCACTCAATATCATTAAGACCAAAGAACTGATTGTGGACTTCAGAAAGGGTAAGATGAGGGAACACACATCAGTCAATTTCAAGTTCCTGGATGTCAAAATCTCTGTGAGGACCAATCCTGAACCAAACATATCAATGCAGCTACAAGGAAGGCATGATGCGGCTATATTTCACTAGGAGTTTGAGGGGATTTGGCATGTCACCAAAGGTACTCACAGCTTGTCCCGTAGGGAGCATTCTAACTGGCTGCATCCCTGTCTGTTATGTGGGGTAGGGGGCTACTGCATAGGATCGAAATAAGCTGCAAAGAACTGTAAACTTAATCAGCTCCATCATAGGCATTAGCCTCCATAGTATCCGGGACATCTTCAAAGAGCAATGCCTCAAAAAGACAGCATACATCAGTAACGACCTCCATCATCCAGGTCATGTCTTGTTTGTATTGTTATTAGCAGGGAGGAGGTACAGAAGCCTGTAGGCACACACGCAACGATTCGGGAACAGCATCTTCCCCTCTGCCATCTGATTTCTGAATGGACATTGAACTCATGAACACTATCTCATTGTTTCTTTTATTTCTATTTTTGCACAACTTACTTAATTTAAATATATATATCTGTGTGTGTGTGTGTGTGTGTGTGTGTATGTATATAGATGGATATATATACACACACTATGAATCAGATTTAAATTAATTGACTTTATTTCTTACATCTTTCACATACTTGTAAAAATCTTTGTTACATCTTCATCTGAATGTGCAAATTATAGTAATTTGTAATAAATAATATGTACAGTAAGATATACAACAGAACAGTCAATATAGCTTATAAATATAATTGTGTCAGAGTGAATTAATCAGTTTGATGGCCTGGTAGAAGAAGCTGTCCCTGAGCCTGTTGGTCCTGGCTTTAATTCTGCGATACTGTCTCCCGGATGGTAGCAGCTGGAACAGTTTGTGGTTGGGGTGACTTGGGTCCCCAATGATCCTTCGGGCCCTTTTTATGCACCCGTCGCTGTAAATGTCCTGAATAGTGGGAAGTTTACATTCACAGATGCACTGGGCTGTCCAAACCACTCTGCAGAGCCCCGCGATTGAGGGAAGTACAGTTCCCATACCAGGCAGTGATACAGACAGTCTCAATTGTGCCCCTGTAGAAAGTCCTTAGGATTTGGCGACTCCTGCTGAACTTCATCAACTGTCTGAGGTGAAAGAGGTGCTGTTGTGCTTTTATCACCACACAGCTGGTTTGAATAGACTAAGTGAGGTCCTCAGTGATGTGTATACTGTAGAGCTTGAAGCTGTTCATCCTCTCAACCCCAGATCCATTGATGTCAGTAGGGGTGAGCCTGTCTCTGATCCTCTTGTAGTCCGCAACGAGCTCCTTTGTTTCTGTGACATTGAAGGAGAGGTTGTTTTCTTGACATTGTTTTCTTGTGATGACATCTTTTCTATTATTATGTATTGCTTTGTACTGCTGCCACAAAGACAACAAATTTCATGACATACGCTGGTGATATTAAACCTGATTCTGATTCTGAAAATCTTGCTCTGTACATCCCCTTTAAACTTTCTCTTTTCCATCTTAAAGTGAACTGGCGAATGCTAGGTACGAATTGAGGCAAAATGAGCCAAAGCTTTGTAGAAAGTGCTGTAAATTCAACAGCAAATTGCTGGGGCCAACCAAGACCTCGCTCTTTAGATCCAGAATATTACAGGCTGGCAGTGATCTGTTTCACAGACGTAAACTGTGTTGAAAGTGGAAATGAATGTACCCCAGAAGTTCAGCCCATTGATATTTAGGCTTGAATCCAATTTGACTGGTTGAATGAAAGTTTCCTCCGTCCATTAGCTGAAAGGATCCATTAAGAAATGAAGGGACAGAATATTGTGTTGAAAATAGTCTTAATAGCTTGGTAGCATGTTTGGAAAACAGTTCGGAACATGGAAAGGTTGGAGCCATTATGAACTGATTGTACAGAAACAAGTAGGGAAGAACATGATAGAACTGAGCCATAAAACAATAGGTGTAGGAGTAGGAGTACGCCATTCGACCATTTCAGCCTCACAATCTGATTTATTAACACTGACATGACATCTATTGTCTGCCATCCATTTAAATGATTATATTGAATGGAAGAGCAGGCTAAACTTATTGCCCCATTTCTGTTTTCTCCCCATAATCTCTTGAACCTTTCAGTTATTGTTTCTGTATATAACTCTTTTTTTGAATATATTTATGAATTTGTCATCTGTATCTTCAGTGATTGAGAATTCTCCAGGTTCAGCACTCACTGGATGATGAAATTTCTTCATCTCACCATCCGAAATGGCCAACCAGGTCCCCAAGTTAGTGCTGGCTAGAACTAACCCATGTCCCAGCAAGGACCTGGACCCACTGCAATTTCCCTATAGCCACAATAGGTCCACAGCAGAGGTGATCTCATTGACTCTTCACGTGATCTTGGA
Organism: Mobula birostris; assembly: GCF_030028105.1. NCBI lineage: Eukaryota > Metazoa > Chordata > Chondrichthyes > Myliobatiformes > Myliobatidae > Mobula > Mobula birostris. Next base: position 10,085,534 of record NC_092378.1, on the reverse strand, counting down.
TCACCTGGGTAATACAAGTACCTATGTCAGGATGTTGTTTATTGACTGCAGTTCAGCGTTTAGCACAATCATTCCTACAGTTCTGATCATTGAGTGTGAGCTTGAAGGCACACACTTAACGATTTAGGAACATCTTCTTCCCCTCTGCCATCCGATTTCTAATAAACGTTGAACCCAAGAACACTCCTTCACTATTTTTATTTTTGTACTACTTATTTAATTTAACTATTTTATATGTGTTTGAGGGTGTGTGTATGAATAATTACTGTAATTCTGTTTCATTTTTCTCTTTTGTATTGCATTATGCTGCTGCTGCAAAGACAACAAATTTCACATATGCTGGTGATATTAAACCTGATTGGGATTCTGAGGATGTGACTCCTGGTTCTGGACTTCCCTGCAATATTCTAACTCTCTCTGTCTGTCCAGCCCTGTCAGGATTTCATGACTTCCAATGAGGTGCCTTCTCTTTCTTCTGAACTCCAGTGAAGATGAGCCGAAATGTCCAAATCTCTCCATGCGTCAATGCTGCCATTCCAGGAACTAATATGATGAACATCCACTGCTCTCCATTACAAAAACACCCTTCCTTAGATAAAGAGACCTAGAGCGAAAACAATAGACAAGGGGAGGTGGCAGAAGAGACTAAATAATTTCAGTTTCTTTCCATCCCGCTCTACTCTGAATTTTAAACCTTAATTTATTTCTAAAGGCAAATATTCTAGGCAAGATGTGCAAATACTCACTGACGAACGGTTACTCATTAGTGAAGGTGCAATCTATGATACTGATACTAAGACACAATAACACTGATTAGATACCTTCCAATGAGTTGCTTATAATGTAATTAATCTTTAAATTTTTTTTAGATAAATGGAAAGATGAGGTCTGGTTGGGCATATGAAAGGGAATAAATTGCAGAGTTACAAGGAAAATGAGGGGAATTGAGGTGGAGAGAAATAAAGAGAGAAAGAGTGAGAATAAGGCAATTGCATAAAGACTTGATGGGCTGAATGGCCTCCTTCACTATCATAGTAAGAGGAAAGTTAGATGTATGTTTGGTGTGCAAAATAAAAACTGACTGACGGGCACAAAAAAAAACAAGCTGCTGAAGGGATTCATTCAGACAGTCAGCCTCTGTAAACAGAAATAGATGGTTAACATTCCGAATTGAGATCCTTCATCTGGACTGGTCACTTGAGTTTAACCCTGCTAAGGAGGTTCCATGAAACAGAGCAGTATAAATTTATTTCCATTAAACCTAGTCAGTGCCTCAGTTGCAAGAGCTTGCTAATGACAAGAATGCTTAAAAGATTGAATAGTGCCCATAAAGATTTGTTAAAATGAAGGGATGCTGAGGACCCATAAACATTTTGTTCAAGGGCATTTCACACAAGGCCAATCAAAAAGAGAAGACATAAGAACCTAAAATATCCTCTCCCTCCCCCTCCCCCTCCCCCTCTCTCTCCCCCTCTCCCCCCTCCCCCTCCCCCTCTCTCTCTCCCTCTCCCCCCTCCCCCTCCCCCTCCCTCTCTCCCTCTCCCTGTCCATCTCTCCATCTCCCTCTCCCTCATTTTTTTTTGCTCTTTGAACACATTGCTTAAGCCTTGTAATATTCCAAGTTGTTCTGTTCTTTCATAAGAATTTGACTTATTTGGGCAAAAATGGCTTTTTAATTTGCAACTTTGTTTATAATTCTACATGATGCAGCTGTAATTTATTTCAATTCCAATTTTTATATTTGGTGATTATAAGATCAAAGACAAAGCTTTATTCCTGGGGAAAGAAGAGAAATGGAACAACGAAAAATGAATCATTCGATAATGGAATAGTTGCGGGTTTAAATTTGTAGGTAATGTATTGAGTGAAGATGGAATCCTCGTCATTTTTATGACTTTAAATTTTATTTAATTCCATCTTCATCACTTTAATGTCAAACCGTGTTTCTTCCAATGAAGTCATTGCAACTTCAAATTATATTTTCTTTCTAATGTTCAGATTAAGATATACTGTAGTTTAATAATGGAATCACATTCCTCAATATGGCTACTTTCCACAAATTACTATAAGCAGTTTTCCTAAATTTGGTTTGATTAATTAATATTTTAGAACTTCACATTCCAGTTAGGGAGCATCATGTGGATCAGTGTTCAGAGTAACATCAGTTACCGTGGACTTTTTCAGACTTACGGTTTTTATATTTTGTGTTTTTACACCTATTTCTATCCATTCTGTTTGTGCGGGGAGGGGTTGTTTGGGAGTCAATATTTTTGTTCTTTTTGTTGGGGGAGGGGTTTTGGGGGGTTGATGCTCTTGTTCCACTTAGTACAGGGGGAGGGAGTTTGGGGGCTGATGATAGGGATACTGTTCTTTTTTGTGTGGGGGTGGGGTTAATGTTTCTCTTTGAACAACTCTCATGTTCTTTCTTTTTTTCGTGGCTATCTGTAGAAGACGATTTCAGAGTAGTATATAGATACGTACTTTGATAATAAATGATCCTTTGAACTAGATTAAAACTATCCATAGGAAATACATTTTACACACTGAGCTGAAGTGTTGGTGTTTCCAAGCGATAATTTTCACAGGTTACCAAATAATACACCATGTTGCTATATACAAGGTGGACACCAAGATTCAGAGGTAGCTGGATGCAAATCCAGGAAAAGTAGTTGGATTGTAGTTCTCCACCGGCGACTATATTGATCCAGTAAAAAAGCAAATTTCATCAGTTTTGAGTTGGGTCTTGTGGACGAGTAGCCAGTAAGTGAAACTATTCAGACTCAAATTTGAAATGGGGACTTAATATGTGGGTAGAAACTTATTGTATTCATTCATATGATTAATGATTTGAGGCTTACTTTAGATATGGGTTCCATGAAGCCAGTGCAATATGTGGGAAAAGAGCAGAGTCTGGGGTCAGTAGACAAAGATCAATAAAGGCAATTAGGCACATGTTGCTGGCTGTACCGGTTAGTCATACTATTAAAGCCTGTCAATTAATGCCAGTAGGTTGATAGCAGATTATCACTGTTCTCTCTTACGCTTGCTCAGTAATTAAATTGAAATTCACTGTCAGATACCACACAGAGGAACTGAGACAAAGAAAAGAATGACTTGATTAAGAGAAGAAGGAAAAACAAAAAAATATATATACACAGCACTTCCTTAAAACACTTCACAGTCAATGGATTAATTTGGAACTGTTGTCACTGTTCTGTTTGCAAGTGAACCTGACAATTTGTGTGGAGTTGAATACAAGACTAATGTTTTGGTGAGAATGTGGGGTTGGATACTGACCAGGGTACTATATCAATTGAGAATGTCATATGTTCCTTTCCATCCACCTGAACAATTACAACGGGGGCTTCTGTTTAACATTCCATCCTAATGTAGCACCTGAGTTTTGGAATGAATTGTCAAATGAAATGATGTCCCTAGTCTTGGAATGCACTCGTACTGACAATTTAGATCATCAAAGAGCAGATCAGGACAAGATTAGGCTTTTTTTTGTTAAAACAATCATATGCAAAGCTATATCCCATATAGTGTAGTAGGTTATCTAGACTTCCCTGTTGATTGTCAGTGTGAGCCCTGGCTGTCTCAGTTTTGTCAGTAGTTGGGAATCACTTGGCAATTTCTTGTAATAGAGGAGATAATGGAAACACAAATTTGATAAAGGGTCAAGTGGTCTCCTGATGAATATGATGAATAAAATCTTCTCACATTTCAAGCCGGGTACAGGTATCGATTATAACTGTTGCTTTGATGACAAACTCTGCCATCTTTTTCAGGGATGGTGCCCAGTTAAGTGATATTTACACTCCTGTGTCCATCCCTTCTGGTTGGTTTGTCTTATCCAGTCAGGTTTCCACTCTTTCACCTTTTTTACAATCAAAGTCCAGTTTTTACTTAGAGCAAGACCTTCATCTTTGTTAAAATTCTTTTCCACTAGTTTTATGTCAATGGCTTCCTTTACCAGGTGGTTCCAATAGCCATTGGTACAGCACAGTAGTCTTGTGCCATCAAAGTTAATGCTTTGGCCATTGCAAATGCATTGTTCTGCTACTGCTGATTTCTCTGGATAATCCAAACGGATACACTGCCTGTGCTCCTTGATGTGAGTTTCCACTGTGCGTCCCTTTTGGCTGATGTATGCTGCTCTGCATTCATAGGGGATCCTGAAAACACAAGCCAGCCTAAGTCCCAGGTCATCTTTGACCCACATAAACTGTGACTTAAGCTTCCTTACGGGTTATACCATCCACAAATCATTTCAATCTGACCTTTGTCTCCTCAGAAAAACCTTCACCAAAGAGCAAAAGATGTAGATGAAAGCCGCAAGAGTGATTTAAGTTGTTTTTAGTTTTGTTATGGTCTATGAGGTACCACTTGTCCTAAAGAGATCTTAAAACTTTCCAGTCCCAATGTTCCTACTCCTTCCCTGGGCACAAATACCAATACCCCTCCCCACTCATTCCCTACCAAATCTTGGATCCCTATACTGCATTGCCATTCTTATTGGCCACCCTTCATGTCACCCTCTCATATTACACTACAAATGTTGGGTTTGTATATAGTATAGAGTGATATAGTTAATCCAGTAACAAAAGGTTCTGAACTTAAAGAAGAGTAACTTTGAAGGTATGAGACGTGAATTAGCTAAGATAGACTGGCAAATGATACTTAAAGGGTTGACGGTGGATATGCAATGGCAAGCATTTAAATATCGCATGGATGAACTACAACAATTGTTCATCCCAGTTTGGCAAAAAAATAAACCAGGTAAGGTAGTGTACCCGTGGTTGACAAGGGAAATTAGGGATAGTATCAATTCTAAAGAAGAAACATACAAATCAGCCAGAAAAAGCGGCACACCTAAGGACTGGGAGAAATTCAGAGTCCAGCGGAGGAAGACAAAGGGCTTAATTAGGAAAGGGAAAAAAGATTATGAGAGAAAGCTGGCAGGGAACATAAAAACTGACTGTAAAAGCTTTTATTGATGTGTGAAAAGAAAAAGATTGGTTAAGACAAATGTAGGTCCCTTACAGTCAAAAACAGGTGAATTGATCATGGGGAACAAGGACATGGCAGACCAATTGAATAATTACTTTTGTTCTGTCTTCACTAAGGAGGACATAAATAATCTTCCGGAAATAGTAGGGGACCAAGGGTCTAGTGAGATGGAGGAACTGAGAGAAATACATGTTAGTAGGGAAGTGGTGTTAGGTAAATTGAAGGGATTAAAGGCAGGTAAATCTCCAGGGCCAGGGCCAGATCCCCAGGGTCTGCATCCCAGAGTGCTTAAGGAAGTAGCCCAAGAAATAGTGGATGCATTAGTGATAATTTTTCAAAACTCTTTAGATTCTGGATTAGTTCCTGAGGATTGGAGGGTGGCTAATGTAACCCCACTTTTTAAAAAAAGAGGGAGAGAAAAACCGGGGAATTATAGACCGGTAAGCCTGACATCGGTGGTGGGGAAAATGCTAGAGTCAGTTATCAAAGATGTGATAACAGCACATTTGGAAAGCGGTGAAATCATCGGACAAAGTCAGCATGGATTTGTGAAAGGAAAATCATGTCTGACGAATCTCATAGAATTTTTTGAGGATGTAACTAGTAGGGTGGATAGGGGAGAACCAGTGGATGTGGTATATTGCCCCGGGATCAATAAAGTATGACTATGACTATTTGGATTTTCACAAGGCTTTTGACAAGGTCTCACACAGGAGATTAGTGTGCAAACTTAAAGCACACGGTATTGGGGGTATGGTATTGATGTAGATAGAGAATTAGTTGGCAGACAGGAAGCAAAGAGTGGGAATAAACAGGACCTTTTCAGAATGGCAGGCAGTGACTAGTGGGGTACCGCAAGGCTCAGTGCTGGGACCCCAGTTGTTTACAATATATATAAATGACTTAGACGAGGGAATTAAATGCAGCATCTCCAAGTTTGCGGATGACACGAAGCTGGGTGGCAGTGTTAGCTGTGAGGAGGATGCAGGGTGACTTGGATAGGTTAAGTGAGTGGGCAAATTCATGGCAGATGCAATTTAATGTGGATAAATGTGAGGTTATCCACTTTGGTGTCAAGAACAGGAAAACAGATTATTATCTGAATGGTGGCCGATTAGGAAAAGGGGAGGTGCAACGAGACCTGGGTGTCATTGTACACCAGTCATTGAAAGTGGGCATGCAGGTACAGCAGGCGGTGAAAAAGGTATGCTGGCATTCATCGCAGAGGATTCGAGTACAGGAGCAGGGAGATACTACTGCAGTTTTACAAGGCCTTGGTGAGACCACACCTGGAGTATTGTGTGCAGTTTTGGTCCCCTGGTCTGAGGAAAGACATTCTTGCCATAGAGGGAGTACAAAGAAGGTTCACCAGATTGACTCCTGGGATGGCAGGACTTTCATATGATGAAAGACTGGATCGACTAGGCTTATACTCTCTGGAATTCAGAAGATTGAGGGGGGATCTGATTGAAAAGTATAAAATTCTAAAGGGATTGGACAGGCTAGATGCAGGAAGATTGTTTCCGATGTTGGGGAAGTCCAGAAAGAGGGGTCACAGTTTGAGGATAAAGGGGAAGCCTTTTGGGACCGAGATTAGGAAAAACTTCTTCACACAGAGAGTGGTGAATCTGTGGAATTCTCTGCCACAGGAAACAGTTGAGGCCAGTTCATTGGCTATATTTAAGAGGGAGTTAGATATGGCCCTTGTGGCTACGGGGGGGTCAGGGGGTATGGAGGGAAGGCTGGGGCAGGGTTCTGAGTTGGATGATCAGCCATGATCATACTGAATGGCAGTGCAGGCTCAAAGGGCTGAATGGCCTACTTCTGCACCTATTTTCTATGTTTCTATGTTATGGGATATGTTTGGTTTGTGAGGCTCAAGAGGTAAAGGTTTTATTTTGGGAGTTGAGGTCCAATGCTCATTGCTTATCCAGAAATAAAAAATCTTGGTATTGTGAATATCATTGAAACTTTTGGAAACATTTTGACATGTATTTAAATCTTTATTCCCTCACATTTTCCTCATCTATATTTTAATGAGTTCAGTCCTAATTTTCTGAGGAAAATCATCTTCATAAATATTAATCTTTCAGAAGAACCAACAATTTGCTTAAAGCAATTTCATCTTGTACATGGTTTAGTCATCATACTGACTCAGTATTAATAATAGTATAGACTCTTTGGTAGTTTTGCAACTTTTGTCATTTGCTTTGTTGGCTTCCAAAGTATCTCGTGGCACGTGAAAAGCTAATCAGAAAGTCTGATATTCAAATATCACGTGGACCAGACTATGTCTTGAAAACTCTTTAATTATTTTTAAATGGTATAGATTGTTGGAGTCATGACCAAAGAGGACTTGTGATCTGACAACAGGATACATTCACTGAAATGGTTCACTAAATGAATATGAAAGCACCTCGTGGACAGAATAGAATTAAAAGTAGAAGTTTTTCATAATTGACTTTTTAAGCACAGGAATTTTAACTTACTAGACAGATTAGTATGTACAGTAAATGAATTAGTAAGCATAATAATTTTATAACCTTGTTTATAATTGATAGAAGCAGACATTTTTACTGACTGGTGAGTTATGGTTGGGCTCCTTTCTAATATTGTACTTATTATCAAGAGTTATCATCAAAAATTTCCCGAGGCAACTCATATCTTTCCAAGCACCATTCACAGTACAGAGTGCATTTGTAAAAAGAAATGTTTGTCAAACCTTATTTCTTCCTTTTTTAAAGTTTGTTGTGGAGATAAATGAATCATATCAAATGCATTGACACATCCCTTGTTCATGACATTGTCATAGCAACAATTACCTACAGATTTTCTGAAATTTATTCTTGATGAAAGAATGAGATTAACTTTGGCAGAGATTCCCATTTGGTTTGTGCTTTGACTAAAATGATTAGGCCAACGTCACTTTATGATGATGAATGCAAATTTCCTCAAGTGTTATCCTTACTGAATCATCTTACACAGCCAGTAGGTTTTAGCACTAAAAGTTGAATGACAAAATGGAAATAAATCCCAAAAGCAGGAAATGTATATTAAGAGATTAAAGCATCTTGATTTACCTTGAGTAGGTTCATATTAAAAGTTTTCCAATGGTTCAATAAAAATGTAAGTAAGCATTATTCTTAAGTAATATATGCTTGTATTAAGCAAGCAATAACAACTGTATTGTAACTTGTGTAGGACACATGGTTATTGAATGGTACTCCTTAGTTAGGTGTATCATTAGTAATCCAACAATGTTACAGATTGATCAATGAGGAATCAAATCATATCTTCAGGCAAGCATTTTTCTAAATACTTCACACTCAGCTTTTACCCTGACCCTATTTTTTTGTGATTTCCTCCACTATTTATAAGATATCTGATAATTGTTTGTACGACATCCTTTGCTGGATGAACAAAATTCATCTTGTCCCCAGTCAGCGATTCCATTGCTTTCTCTGGCAACCATCTGAAACAAAACCAGATGGTTCACAACCTTGCTGTCATATTTGACCCTAAGCTGAATTTTGGACCTCACCTCCCTGCCATTGTTGAGATTTCCTGTTGTCAACCTTGCAATATCCCTCAGTTCATCTGCTTCTGAAACTCTCGTGCATACTCTGTTATATATAATTTGCCTAATCCGGTACATTTCTAACAGGCCTGCCCAATTCTGCTGCCTGTACTTGTGAGCCAATGCTGGTCCCGAGCTAAGCCATACTGTAAAAACTTCCATCATTGTTTTCAAATCCTTTCTGTTTTCACGTCATCCTATCGCAATAATCCCTTATAACCCTTAGTTCTCTGAAATACAGCCTGGTGTAGAAACACCAATGCCCTTGAATAGAAAATCCTACAAAAAGTATTGGATAAGGCCCAGTCCAACACAGGTACAGCCCGCTCCACCATTAAACACATCAATATGAAATGTTGTCGTAAGAAAGCAACATCCATCATCAGGGATCCCCACTACCCAGGAGATGCTGTCTTCTCGCTGCTGCCATCAAGAAGAAGGAAACAGAGCCTCAGGACTCACACCACAAAATTCAGGAAGTTATTACCCCTCAGCCATTAGGTACTTAAACCAAAGGGGATAACTTCACTCATCCTCACAGTACCCCATCATTGAAATATTCCTACAGTTTATGGACTCACTTTCAAGCATTCTTCATCTCATGTTCTCAATATTTATTGCTTATTTATTATCTTTTACATTTGGACAGCTTGTGCCTTTTGCGCACTGCTTGAATGCCCAAGTTGGTGCAGTCTTTCATTGATTCTACTATGGTTATTATTCATTATGGATTTATTGAGTCTGCCTACAGGAAAATTAATCTCAGGGTTGTAAATGGTGACAAATAAATTTAATTTGAATTTTGACTGCATTCTTCTCATCCCAGACCATTAACCCCCCCCCCCCCGCCAAATATAACTGATTTACACTGGTCACCATGTCTTAGGCTGCTAAGGCCTCAAGCATTAGAATTTCATCCTAAACCTTTTTGCTTCTTTTGTTCATTTAAGATGTTTATTAAAATCTAACCTTTTGACTAAGCTTTTATTTATCTCCCCTAATATTGCCATTTGTAGTTTAGCATTGATCAAGTTGTTTCACAGTGTTCCTGTGAAGCACCCTGAGATATTTTATCAACACTAAAGAGCCACATACACTCAGTGGCCACTTTAGTAGGTAATTCCTGTACCTAATGAATTGGCCACTGAGCGTATGCTCGTGGACTTCTGCTGCTGGAAGACCATTGGCTTCAAGGCTCGACATGTCGTGCGTTCAGAGATGCTCTTCTGCACATCACTGTTGTAACATGTGGTTATCTAAGTTATTGCCATCTTCCTGTCAGCTTGAACTAGTCTCTCATTAACATAGCGATTTCACCTACAGAACTGCTGCTCACAGAGTGTCTTTTGTTTTTTTTTTGCACTGTTCTCTGTAAACTCTAGAGACTATTATGGGTGAAAATCACAGTTTCTGAGATACTCAAACCACCCTGTCTGGCATCAACAATCACACCACAGTCAAAGTCATAAAGATCTCACTTCTTCCCCATTGTGATGTTTGGTCTGAACAGCTGAACCTCTTGACCATGCCTTCATGCTTTCATGCATTGAGTTGCTGCTACATCGGATACTTGCATGAAGGAACAAGTATACAGCTGTACCTAATAAAGAGGCCAATAAAGAGTTGTTGGACAAACCTAGCCAGGCGCTGATATAATGAACAAATGAATGAATTGTATTTAATTCTTAGTCATAGTTGCTAATTAAAGTGTTTTCAACTTATTTGCCACTTTGCTATTATTCATTGTAATGGGCATTGGGCAGACAATCTGGTCTGGACCATTTCATCATATCTACTGAAACAGAATATCTGAAGTTAAGTGAAGACAAATGTTGAAGGAAATGGTAAAAGTTTGCTTATCAAAGGAAAGCAAATAGCATCAAAAATGTCTATGCAACATTAAACAAATATAAAACATCCTTATTTAGTGAATATCAAGACCAAAAAAAATCCTGGCACTCAAAATCTAAAATAAAAACAGAAAATACTCAGCAAATTGGGCTGTATCTATGTGAAGAGAAACAGAGGTCGAAAGATTCAGATCAAAGATTTTTCATAACTGGGATGGACAAACTACATCAGTCCCTCTGGTAAATTTGTCTGGTGCATTTTCAGATACCCTCATTCCAAGCATTTGGATCAATCTATTGATATTGGGAAAAGTAATTGTGGATTATAGATAGATAGATCCATCTATCCACGAGTTTATAAATTGGCAACTTATTAAATTCTCTTTGGACCCTTAGAACATGTATTATAAGTCTGTAATGATCAAGTTCAAGTTTAATTGTCATTCAATCATAGGTGGATAGATAGACAAATACTTTATTGATCTCAGAGGAAATTACAGTGTCACAGTAGCATTACAAGCTATACAATATTAGAAGAGTAGAAAAAAGAATAAATTACCACAAGCAGGCTAACAGGAAGGGGCATCAATTCCCCTGCTATAGGTTGACTATAGCCTCCCATAGCGCTGTTTGGAGTAGTGCAGTTGTCTTAATCTATTACTGAAAGTGTTCTTCTGTTCAGCCAAGGTCGTATGCAGAGGGTGAGAAAGATTGTCCAGAATTGCCAAGGTTTTCCATAGTCACAACCTCCAGTGTCTCCAGTTTGACTCCTATAACAGAGACAGCCTTTCTAACACATTTATTGAGCCATGTGTTGGAATCACCCATGTTGATGCCATTGCCCCAGCACGGCACTGCATAGAAGATTATACTGATGCAACAGACTGGTAGAACATGTGATTTGAGGCCTGCATACTTCAAAGGACCTCAGTCTCCTCAGGAAGAAGAGGTGACACAGTCTCTGTGTTTGTGATGTGTTCAAGTCTGTCGTCCAGGTGCACCCCCAGGTACTTGTAGGTCCTCACCACATCCACGTCCTCCCCATCAATGGTAACAGGGCGCAGTTCAGGCTTAGTCTTCGTAAAGTCCGTTGCCATCTCCTTTGTGTTACTGATGTGAATAGCCATATATAAATACCCATAAATACAGCCAAATGAAACAGTGTTACTCTGGGACCAAGGTGCAAAGCACAGTACCACCAGTCATACACAGCAAAAGGCACAAATATCAAATATAAGATGGTAAGCACATATAAAATAGCAGCAAAATACAATCACAAAAAAATTACAGTCCAAGTTCCTGAGTCTATCAATGTTGCAGCAGTCTGCAGTTGAACACAATACAACTTGATTTCTGCTTAGTGAACATGGGGGAGGTTAGGTGGGGGCAGCACACTGCCTCCAGTACTCTGGTGGAGCACCAGAGCGTGGCTTAAGGCCTAGTTCTCGCTACAACTGAGGCAATACAACTCCCCCACTGTGTGACCCCACCATTCATCAATAAACCAATGATTTCAACTTGCAGCATTCCACACCACCAATGTCCAACAGGGTCTTGCAAGTACAAGAAAAGCAACTAAGACGATCCCTTGCTGTTGGACTGCGTACCTCCATGCACTGATGCCTCTGTTGAAGGCTGCATCACAGTCTTCACCACGTCTAACTCCTTCAAGTTCTTCGAAATTAGCTACTTGTTGATGAGGTAGGCCCTCAGTACTTCAAGTTCTTAATGTCCAGTAGAGTCTTGCACTTATATTTAAAAAAGACAATAACATCCTTGGTTCTTTGGTCGACCCCATAGCATGCCGATATATTACCGGAAAATGTGATTATTTTGGGATGCCCTCTTTTCTGGTAGACCCATTACCAGAAGTGAAAAGTAGGGGCTTATTCTTCATGGTTTTAAGAGAGAGTGATTAGCTTTATTTGTCATATGTACATCAAAAAATTGTTTGTGTCAATTCCATTTAAATCAGATCAGTTTTCAAGTGATACCGGTTTATTTTCCAACACACTTTGCCATCCACCCTATATGAACACAGTAAAAAATTTTTTTATTTATTTAGAGAGACAGTGCGAAACAGGCCCTTCCAGCACAATGAGTCGTACCGCTCAGCAATCTACCTATTTAATCCTAGCCTAATTATGCGATAATTTATAATGATCAATTAATTTACTATCTGGTGCGTGTTTGGACTGTGGGAGGAAACCCATGTGCTTATGGAAAGGACATACAGACGGTGTTAGAATTGAACTCCAAACTCCGATGCCCCGAGCAGTAAGAGCGTCACACTAACTGCTAGGCTGCCTCGGCACCGATTTTATTATGAGTATAATAAGGATATTCTTAGAGATAATTGTTAGTTTAGTAAGCAGGCAACTGACACAGCACAGTTGAAAGATGATGCACTACTTGGGTCATTTGCAGTTGTTACTCAGCCTTGAGCTATAGCATTGCTTTTTCCCCCCACTATGCATAGGACTGAAGGTTGTCCAGACTGAGCAGGGTGATTCACATGCACAGAGGCTCTTGCATGTTCTTCATTTTCATAACTTTCCACTGATAACTGCACAGTGTTCAGTTCTTTTCATTTTCTCTTAAACACGAGAGGGCACAGTTTTAAGGTGCTTGGAAGTAGGTACAGAGGAGATGTCAGGGGTAAGTTTTTTACGCAGAGGGTGGTGAGTGAGTGGAATGGGCTGCCGGTGACAGTGGTGGAGGCAGATGGAAACTCCGTAGAGAGCTGGTCCTGGAGCTGCAGTATGCAGGCGACTGTGCTGTTGTGGCCCATACTCCGGAGGATCTTCAGACTGTCCTTGCTGTGGCAGTGAGAGCGTACAGCAGGATGGAGCTGACTGTCAATACCACCAAGACAGAAGTGGTTTGCCAATGGAGTACCAGTGTCCCACCCACTCTACCTGCCTTCACTGTTGGTGATGAAAAGCTGTCAGTAGTGCCATCTTTCAAATATCTGGGGAGCATTCTCTCTGAGGATAGCGGCATTGACAACGACATCCAGAGCCACATTAAACAGGCATCAGCTTGGAGACTTCGGCATAGAGTCTTTCAGAACAGGAGCCTTCATCCCTCCACAAAGGTCGCCGTATACCAAGCGGTCTGTGTCACCACCCTCCTTTATAGCTGTGAAGCTTGGGTAACCTACAGCTGTCACATCAAGTCCTTGGAGCACTTCCACATAAGCTGCCTCCAGCGCATCCTGGGAATTACCTGGCGTGAGTGGGTGCCTCACACTGAAATACTTGTAAAGACCAACTGCAGGAGTATTGAGGCCATGATCACCCAGCGTCAGCTGCAGTGGCTGGGGCACGTGATAAGGATGTCCCCATGTCGGCTACCTCGCAGAGTGTTATACGGCCAGCTACATCATGGTCGACGCTCAGCTGGAGGGCCGAAGAAGCGCTATAAGGATCAGATGAAGAATGCTTTAAGGAAGTGCAAGATCAGACCTGAGGACCTGGAGGAGGTTGTTGCTGACCGTACCACTTGGCGACAGCTGTGTAGGGATGGGGTTCGTATTCTGGAGATGGAAAGAACAACCAGAAGACAGCAGAAGAGAGCCAGGAGAAATGTAGCCACGGTTGCCACCACTACTACATGTACATGTCCCACCTGCAATAGTGCTTGGAGGTCCAGGATAGGACTGTATAGTCATCAAAGATCTCACCATTAAAGGAGTAAATGTCGTCATTGGATTTTAATGGGCAACCGAAGAAAGTGAGTGAGTGGAATGAGCTGCCGGTGACAATAGTGGAGGCGGATACAATATGGTCTTTTAAGAGACTCCTGGACAGGTACGTGGAGCTCAGAAAAATAAAGGGCTCTGGGTAACCCTAGGTAACTTCTAAGGTAGGGACATGTTTGGCCCAGCTTTGTGGGCTGAGGGGCCTGTATTGTGCTGTAGGTTTTCTAAGTTTAAATGAATCTGTCCACAGAGTATATTGTGAAATCTGGACAACATTTCAGGCATTAGCTGACAATTAATAGCTAACAATTATGCCACATTAGTATCAGACAATGAGAGTATCTAACAACCTTCAGTAACAGCAATGAATCTCACAAAATGTCACAACCGTGTCACACCAATCCTGACTTGAAACTACCCTTTGATGCTTGTTCTATACTTGAAGTCCCTCCCCAACTGTATTGTGTGATGTATGACTACTATGAATCACAAATAGCTGCAATGGCTCACAAAAGCAGGTTATCATATATTCTTGAGGATGGTTAGGAACGCTGAGGCTGTAGATATGATCATAGTATCTTGATCATAAGCGGGCTGAAACTCCTGAAGACAGGTGGCAGATCAACTGATGATCCCACTGGTGATAGTACAGGACAGTTAACATCTTAGTCCACGTGTATTTTTTTTAACTTGCCTCTCCAACAGTTTTCCATTCCATATCCCTCTACTGGCATGACAGGCAATGGTCATGACCATTCGAGTAATGAAAATTCATATGCATGGAATGCATAAATCACTACTCAGTAGTTAGAAGTATGGAATAAAACTCACTCTTAAAAAATCGTGAAAAATAGTAAATAAATATACTATATTTCTTGAAGCATGAGCAGATGATGAGGTTTTGCTTCATGGAGAAACAAAATAACTTTTTTAGGAACACAACCAACCATCTCCCTTTCAATAACATGGGTGTCACCTATAATGCATGAGGTGGCATGGTAGAAACATGGTCATCCACACTATCGGCTAGCCCCATGCATTCAGTGAGCGCTTGTAGACTACTGGATAAAATGGTTTGTCTTCGCTAATAGATTCTATCATGATCCTTTCACAGATTTCAAATGCAATTAAAATTCTTGTAAATATTCCAGGAAATTATAGAGCATTATAGCTAGGATGGAATTTTGATGTAATGGGTTGCTTTCAGCCCTCACCTGATAACACAGCTTCTCACCTCCCCTTTTCCTCCAATTATGACAAGAAAATCTAGGATCTATACTAAATAGTCTTGAGATTGTCAATGGGTTATTTCTGTGAAGTAAGTTGTAATAATAGTAGTTTGGTTTACAGTGCCAGGAATTGTTTCACGGAGTTTTTATTTTGGAGTTTCAATGAGGAGATTAGATAGGAGTGATTCTGATCTAGTCACAATGGTATTGAAACAGTTTAACAGGCAGTTTTAAGTTTCTGATATTGTCACGTGATCGGCAACAATGAATATATCGAGTCACGATTTATAAACAAACAAGCATTTATTAAACCCTGATAATGAATAAAATGAAAGCCCTAACCGGAAGTAAATGGCTATGCGGCCATTCAGTAAACTGCTACTCAGTACTAGTTCTTAAGGCGATAAATGCGAAACCAGTTCTTAAAGTGATAAATTCAAACACAGTTCATTGAATGGTAAATTTTAAAGTCCAAGAGATTTATATAGTCAATTAGGAGAGACTTTCATGAAGTAACGAATTCCTTGAAGACACAACGTCACTGCCACTCCCAGCCGGATCCTGCCTTGTCCACAGGATTCACGACAACGGAAATAAAATGGTTTTAAAGGCACTGACCTTCCTCTTCCGTAGAATAGATCCTGCACAGCCTTTTCTACCACTTTTAGCAGAGGCTATCATGCAGATCCCTCTTTCTTGAACAAACTCAATAATGGTCGATCCTTTCCAAACCCGTCGAATGTCTCCTTCAGGGTCCGGTCTTCATTCTCCAATGTTACTGAAAAGATACATTAACAAACCTGGCAGCGGTTGGTCAAACTGGCGGCCCAGACTTCTGTACCTTACAATAGAACATAAAACTCTGTTTTAAATCAAAACTGCATCATAATGCAAATACGCAGCGGAGCAAAGTATCTCATTGGCGTTCTAACTGGAAAACTAACTGCGTCACCGGGGGTCTTCCCTTTTATACCCATGGTGAACATGTCATCACGTGACCTCACATCGGCAGGAAAATTACATCAGGTGACCTCCAAAAGACCATTGCATCATTCGCACAAGAAAGTCACAAGATCTCCATGAGGTATGTAACAATATGTTGAAGCCAACTCTGTAAAATGATGTTAGATCAATTCTGGCAGCATATGTCTCCCTTATTAGTGAAAGGTTACTTAGCTTATTGAAACATATTAAAGAGATAATGGAATATTCAGTTTAATTAGCTATCCCAATTTTTAAGTTATACCAAAATTCAAAGAAATGGATAACACTTAACATGAAACAAAATAAATTTAGCAGGTGGATTTGTTAGTTTCTGGGATTACTGTACTGTAGATAATCTGAATGGCTACTAACCAGTTGCAACCAAGTGTAGTGTCTGCATGAGTGTAGGAATTGATGAGTAAGGAGGTAATTTCATTTTAAACTGTTCAATTCTCTCAACTTTCAGCAGTAAACAAGCAGTTATAAAGCAGCAAACAACCCTGTATCCAGCCAGGTAATTATCTAACCTGCCGAAACTGGTTAAATGAAATTTGCTGATTCAATTTGCGGAACCTAGGAAAGTGTTTGGTGTGCTTCAGTGGTGGTAGGAGTTCAAAGATGAATCTATTTAACAACACTGTTTCTATTATAGACCCTGCTATAGATATCGTGAGTGTGTGAGTAACTGGGAAGTGTATAATGATGCAATAGTGATCAGTTAAACAGGTATTTCAAATTGTAGGCCAGACATTCTTGATATTGGACAGCAACAATTAAGACTGCAGGGTCCAGGCTTGTAAATCCAGTTCTGATGGGTCCCTGCCCTTGTTGGGGTTGAAGTAAAGAGGTGGTTGACATTCTAGCCAAGCAATAACTTAAAATTAAGGATGTAGATGTAGTCACGAAGGGTCTCGGCCTGAAACATCGACTGTACCTCTTCCTAGAGATGCTGCCTGGCCTGCTGCGTTCACCAGCAACTTTGATGTGTGTTGCTTGAATTTCCAGCATCTGCAGAATTCCTCGTGTTTGCGGTGTAAATGTAGTGGTGGCTTTGTGTAAAAAGGAGGTGACAGCCATAATTAAAAAGTCTATTTGATCATTGTGGCAACAAAGTTGGGATAAGGAAAAGAAAGGACAGCATTTGACAAGAAGTGGTGCAGCATGTATTGTTTGAATGCAGTTCCTATGAGGTGCAAAGTAAACCTCTATTTGCTAAATTGAGATCTTTGGGACAGACATGGTTTGACATGGTAAGTTTTTTAGGATATCACTGCCATCATAATGTATATTAGTGTGTATTTGAATTTCTGAAAAACATTAGACTTTGATATTATGAGTTTATTTGGGGGAGGAGGAATTTAGTGGGTATATTCCCTGTTACTTTGCTCCACGCTCCAACTGAGTAGGTAGTAGTAATGCACCTTGTGTTGGTCTCCCAACTGCCGTTAAACTTTACAAGCAGAAGAAGCAGAAGAATTTGTGGAACTGGAGGATTTCAGCCTGGATTCTTCTAAGGTGCAGCATGCATTTTCTTTTAGATACAGTGTACATAGGGTGTTAACTTTGAGTGAGGAGTCAACTTACTCAATAGCACTGAAAGAATATAAACAATTTGAAGTTTACAGGTTTAAACATAGTCACAAAAGTAATATCTAGATTACTAACTGTGTCAATTGCAGATAGTGTTGGATCAATAATGGCAGAGAGCAGACTGGTGTGGGAGAAATGAGTTTACATTCATGGGGCATTGGCACTGTTACTGGGGAAAGAGGAAACTTGTGTTGGAATATATCAGTGAAGTTAATAACTAGGACCGTAGTAAAGGCTTCCACCCAATTCTTTGGGGGTAGGGAGGAGAAGGTTCTGGTTTAAGAAAAAGGTTAAGGTAAATGGGTAATGATAACCAATCTAAGGAACAGGGCAAGCAACCGTGAGAGTGAGCATAACTCCATTTAGTGGAGCAAGGAAAAATGGTAAAAAAAGACAAACTAGAATATTCTGTATTTGCATGCATGCTGCATTCATATCAGGATAGATTAATTTACGGTACAAGTAGAAATAAATAGGATCGCACAATTATTATTTAAATATTTGACAGGCTACGAAGTGTCCCATATTGGGAATTAAATTAACCAGAAGGCTTGACATTTAGAAGAGATGGTCTAAAACAAGAAGGCTAGTCCTGATAATAAAGGATGAAATAGGAAACAAAAAAAAATTGGAAAATTATTTAGAATGGACCTAAGAAATAGCAGGACAGAACCCATTATTGAGCGTTCTATATATACCTCCAAACACTAATGGTAAATGGGGCAAAGTATAACTCAGAAAATCAGTGGCATATACAGCAATGATGTTACAATAATCAGGTGTCCTTTAATCTACATAGGGACCAGATAAATATGATTAGCAATAATTTATGGAGCATAAGATCAGTATGTTGAGGACCAAAACGGAACAGTCCATCTTGATCTTGTGCAATAATAAAGGGTTAATTAATGATCTGGAAGTTAAGAAGCCTTCAGGGAAGAGTCATGATGATAATGCAATAGAATTTTATATAAAAATTGAAAGTTATTTAATTCCACTGAAGCCAGAACTGTACATCTCAACAAAGCAAACTCTGGAGGTGTAAGATGTGGGTTGAATGTGGTAGACTGAGAAATCTTATTAAAAGTAATGGTAGCAGACAAGCAAAGGCTAGCATTTAAGGAATTAATTGTTTTGTGTAGAGGAAATAAATAACCCTTTTAAGGTTATTTAACCCAGCAGGGGAAAGCCTTGGCTAATTAGTGAAGTTAATGATGATAGTAAACCGAATGCAAAAGCTTGTAATCTTGCTTAAAGGAGCTGTAAATTTGAGCATGGGGTGTGTATAAGGGATTGTCAGCAGAGATCGAGTCAGCAAAAAGGGACCAAGAAATAGTAAAGAAAAGGGAAAAGAACTGAAAACATGATAAGTATTGAGGGGTATAGAAACTGTGGGAGGGTGTAGAATTAAAAATAACTCAGGACAAGGAGAGGGCAAGATTAAAGGCCAAATTCAAAGTCTTGTATAAGTATATTATGAGCAAGAGGGAACTGGAGAAATAATAGGGCCCATTAGAGATCAAGGGGGCAATATTAGTGTGGAGCCAGAAGGCATAGATGAGGTCTTAAATTAATACTCTTTATCGTGGTTGGAGATTTCAGGAGGAAGGGGGTGCAATTCCAGACATACTAGCTTTACAGAAGAGGAGAGTTCGGTGTTTTTAACAAGTTTAAATATGGATAAATCTCCAGGGCTTGATATAATATATACTGATGGTGCAATGGAAAGCAAGAGAGAAGACAGTGGGAGCCCTAACAGGGAACTTTAAAGTCTTCATTGGCTATAATTTAAAGCTCAGTAAAATGTGGGCAGTTTTGTTCAAGAGCAAAGGGGATAAACCAGTAAATTACTTTCCTATGGAGTCTAACATTAGTTGTAAGAAAGTTATTGAAAAAATATCTCCAAGGACAAGATTAATCTACATTTTGAGAAAGTATGGATCAGTCAGAATGTCCAGCATGGATTTATTATGGTTTCAGGCAGTTCCTACTTTTGTTCCTAAAACTTTCTTTGATAGAATAGATTCTATAATCTTATATTTGGAATAATAAAAATCCTAGATTGCGTAAACCTTTATTACAGAAATTTAAGAAAAGGATGGTGGTATGGCTTTGCCAAAATTTAGAATGTATTATTGGGAATTAATATTTGATATACTACTTATTGGATTCATTACTCAGACATACATGAATGTCCTTCATGGTTGGATTTGGAGGAAAACTCGGTGAAGGGGTTCTCTTTGGCCTCTTTATTGGGAGCTCCTCTTCCCTTTTTGATTTCCAAGATTAGTAGACAAGACTTTAATCTAATTTAATTTAATTAAACATACTTTAAGAATTTGGTTTCAGTTTCGTAGATTTTTTCAATTAAATAATTTTGTTCTTTCTAGTAATACCCATTTTAATTATTTTTTTAAACCATCAATTTTGGATAAGACCTTTTTAATTTGGAAAACCAAGGGAATAACAACTCTTTCAGATTTGTTTTTACGGAACTGTTTAATGTATTTTTCTCAGTTAGTGGATAAATATAGTTTACCTAATGTACATTTCTTTAGATATTTACAAATTAGGAATTTTTTATGTGGTTTGCTGCCAAATTACCCTTCTGCTTATCCACCTAATATGACAGATGTTCTTTTTCAGCTTAAACCACTTCAAAAAGGGTTGATAGCTATAATTTATAAATGGATATTGGATTTATACCTTATACTTTATTGTCACCAAACAATTGATACTACAACGTATAATCATCACAGCGATATTTGATTCTGCTCTTCGTGCTCCCTGGAGTACAAATTGATAGTAAATATTAAAAATGTAAATTAAATTATGAATCATAAATAGAAAATAGAAAAGGGAAAGTAAGGTAGTGCAAAAAAACTGAGAGGCAGGTCCGGATATTTGGAGGGTATGGCCCAGATAATTACGAATGATATCTAACGATAAAATTAAACGTGCTGGGTATTGGAAGTTCAAGAGTCATTTTCAGATAATCAATGGAGTAAAATTCTTCATTTGGTTAGTAGCTGATCTATTTGTTCCTGTCATTCCTTGATACAGTTCAAAGTAGTAGCATGTATTTTTTCCAACATCAGTTCTATTTATGACAGATGTAATAGTGAGGTGGCCACTTTATGGTGTTTGGCCTATCTGAACACTGATAGATTTTTTTGAAGTTAACAGAATCCGTTGATGAGAGTGCATGTTGATGTAGTGTATGTTGTATATGGATTTCAGTGAGACATTTGGTATGTTTGGCATGCTTCCATACGATTGTCCAAATGTTTAGAGCTGATAGCATCCAAGGCAAGTTTGCAAATTGTTTACAAAATTAGCTTGATGGTACAAGATAGGAGGTGTTTTTATGATTGGAAATCTGTGAACAGTGCTGCACCACAGAGGTCAATGTTGGGACCTTTAATATTTGCCATATACATTCATGATATGGATATAAATGTAAAAAAGATTGTTTTAAAGTTTCAAGATGACATGAAAATTATGGGTATTATTCAGTGGGGATAGTTTTGGGTTACAGGGAGATACTAATCAGTTAATAAAATGAGCAGAACAATGACAGCTGGAATTTAGGCATACACTCGAGAATGGGAGGGCCCTAGAGGGTATTGAAGAGCAGAAGGATTTGGTGAACTAGTCCAAAAGTCTCCGTAGGTGGCAGCATAAGAAGATAATTTGGTGAAGAAAGTGTATGGGACATTAATGTTCATTGAGGTGGGAGGGGGAGACAACATTGAATGCAAGAGCCGGGGTATTATGGTGCAGATTTGTATCATATATTAGTAGGGCCACAGCTATAAGACCTTAAGACATATGATAGCAACAGAATTAGATCATTTGGCACATTGAGTACACTCCATCATTCCATTATGGCTGATTCGTTATCCCTCTTAGCCTATTCTCTTGCATCTGCCTTTACTAATCAAGAGCTTATCAACCTCCACTTTAAGTATACCCAATGATTTGGATGTCATGCACTCTTCTAAATTCCAGTGGGTACAGGCCTAGAGCCATCAAAGGATCCGCATATTCTAATCGTATCATACCCAGAATCATCCTTGTGAACCTCCTCCGGATCCACTCCCATGCCAGCACATCTTTTCTTTGATAAGGGCCAAAAACTGTTCACAGTACTCCAAGTGCAGTCTGACCAATGTGTTATAAAGCCTCTGCATTATACCCTTGCTCTCAAAATAAATGATAACATTGTAATTGCCTCCCTTACTGCTGACTCAACCTGCAAGTTAACCTTTAGGGAATCCTGCACAAGGACTCCCAAGTCCTTTTGCACCTTTGATTTTTGAATGTTCTCCCTATTTACAAAATAGTTAATGCCTTTATTCCTTTTACCAAAGTACATGACCATGTACTTCCCTACACTACATTCCATCTGCCACCTCTTTGCCAATTTTCCTAATCTAAGTCCTTCTGCAGACACCCTGCTACTTCAACACTACCTGCCTCTCTACCTATCATCAACAGACCTGGCCACTAAGCCATCAATTCCATTATTCAAATCATTAGCATATAATGTAAAAGAAGCAATCCCAACATGAACCTCTGTGGAACACCTCTAGTCACCAATAGCCGACCAGAAAAGGCACACTTTATTCCCACTTCTTGCCTCCTGCCAGTCAGCCAATCTTTTATCCATACTAGTATACTTTCTGTAATACAATGGGCTCTTGCTAAGCAGCCTCAAGTGTGACACCTTGTCAAAGCTTTCTGAAAATCCAGGTAAACAACATCCACAATCTCCTATGTCTGTCCTGCCTATAATTTCCTCAAAATCTTTGTCAGGCAAGATTTCCCCTTCAGGAAACCATGCTGACATTGCTCTATTTTATCATATGCCCCTAGGTTCCTGAAACCTTACTTTTAATAGTAAATTCCAAACCACTGATGTCAAGTTAATTGGCCTATAATTTCCTTTCTTCTTCCTTCTTAAAGATTGGAGTGCCATTTGCAATTTTTCAATCCTCTGGAATCATTCCACAATCTAGTGATTCTTGAAAGATCATGACTAATCTCTTCAGCTACCTCCTTCAGAACTCTGGGGTGTAGTCCATCTGGTCCAGGTGACTTATTTACCTTCAGACTTTCAGTGTTCCAAATACCTTGTCCTAAGTAATAGCATCTAAACTCATTTCACTCTTGAATTTTGGCATACTGTAATGCTGCAATGAAGGCAGATCCAAAATACTGATTGAGTTCATCTGTCATTTCTTTGTTCCCTATTACTACTTCTCCAGCATAATTTTCCTGTGGCCTGGTATCTACTCTCACCTCTCTTTTACTCTTTATATATCTGAAAAAAACTTTTGATATCCTCTTTTATATTATTGGCTTGTTTACCTTCATATTTCATCTTTTCTGTAGTTTAAAATCTTCCCAGTCCTCTAACTCCCCACTGTTTTTTGCTAGATTATATGCCCTCTCTTTTGCTTTTATGCTGTCTTTGACTTCCTTTGTTAGCTACAGCTGTGTCACCCTCCCTTTAGAATACCTCATTTTTGGGATGTATCTATCCTGTGCCTTCTAAATTTCTCCCAGAAACTTCAGCCTTTGCTGTTCTGCCATTATCACTGCTAGTATCCCCTTCCAATCAACTTTGGCCAGCTCTTCTCATGCCTCTGTAATTCCCTATATTATACTGTAATACTGATACATCTGATTTGAGTTTCTCCTTCTTAAACTGCAGAGTGAATTCCATCATAATATGATTACTACCTCCTAAGGGTTCCTTTACTTTAAGCTCCCTAATCAAATCTGGTTCAGTATACAACACCCAATCCAGAATTGCCTTTTTCATAGTGGACTGAGCCGCAAGTCACTCTTAAAAAGACATCTCTTAGGGATTTTTACAAATTCTGTCTCTTGTGATCCAGCACCAACCAAAATTTCTCAATCTACCTGCATATTGAAATTATACAGGTCATACCTTCATCAAAAGAGATCTAAATGAAAGAAACCCTGCCCCATGCATCCAGTTCCTCAGCCACACATATATCTTACCCTCAATGGCACATGGCAGAGGCAACAATTCAGAAATTATTATCGTTGAGGTACTGCTTTTCAGCTTTCTACCTAATTCCCTTTATTGTCTCTTCAAGACCTTATCTCTTTTCCCATCTATGCCATTGGTACCAATATGTACCAAGACTTCCACCTGTTCATCTTCCCTCCTTTAGAATCCCATGGCTCCATTATGAGATATCCCTGTGTTAGCAACTGGGAAGGAATATACCATCTGGCTGTTTCTTTCATGTTCATGGAATCTCCTGTCTGTTCCGCTGACTATGGAACCCTCTATCACTACTGTACTCCTCTTCTACTTCCTTCCCTACTGATCCACAGAGCCAGACTCAGTGATTGCTGAGCCATCCCCCCTTCCCCCCCCCAAGAGTATCCAAAGTGTTATATTTACTAGTGAGGGGAACAGCCACAGGGCTACTCTGCACTGGTTGCCTATTCCCTTTCCCTCTCCTGACAGTTATGTAGCTACCTGCCTCCTGCACTTTAGTGATGACTGTCTCCTCTTTAGCTCCTAACTGTCACCACCTCTTTACCCCATATGAGTTGAATATCATCCAGCTGCAGCTGTGCTTCCTTAACACAGTCTCTAAGGAGCTGTAGTAATTTTTTTTTAGATTATGAAGACATGCTGTCCTCTTTTATTGTCATTTAGTAATGCATGCATTAAGAAATGATACAATATTTCCTCCGGTGTGATATCACAAAACACAGGACAGACCAAGATTGAAAAAACTAACGAAACCACGTAATTATAACATATAGTTACAACAGTGCAACAATACCATAACTTGATGAAGAACAGTCCATGAGCACAGTAAAAAGTTCAAAGTCTCTCAAATGACCCACATCTCACGCAGACGGGAGAAGGAAGAGAAACTCTCCCTGCCATGCCTGACCACAGTCCAACTCTGAGTCATCTGAAAACTTCGAGCCTCCAATCAGCTCTCCAACACCGAGAACCAAGCGCCATCTCTATCCAAGCGATTCGACCTCAATCTCGGTCGCCAACAGCAGGCAAAGCCGGGGATTTTGAGGCCATCCCTCCGGATGATTCTCGATCGCGCAGTAACAACAGTGGCGAACTGGCATTTCAGAGATTTCTCCAGATGTTTCCCTGTGCCTTCATGTCTGTCTCCATCAAATCAGAATTGTCCACGGCCCCTATTTAACAGAAACGATATCATTTTCACCGGAGGGCCGCACACCCGTGGCGCGCTGCTCTCTCTTCTCCCGCCATGGCCATTCTTGGCTATACTATATATAAGAGGGAAATGATTGTGCTGGAAGTGGTGCAGAGGAGAATGTTGCCTTGGTTGGAGCATTGGGTGTGTTTTTCTTGGAGCAGTGGTGGGGGAAGAGGTTAAATTAAACTGATAAAGACATACCAAGTTATCATGAAACTTTTCCCTTAATAAAGGTGTCAAAAACTAGAAGACATGGGTTTTGGAGAAGGGAAAAAATGCTTAGAAGGAATCTGAGGAAGAACATCTTCACCAGAGGATGTCTGAAATCTGCAAAACAATGTCTAAATGTTGGAACATTGCTGGAAGTATTGACAGCCATCAAGTACTGTATAAACAAACATTGCAATGTATAGGGGACTACCAGCCAGGTAGGATCAGCATGATGGGTAATTAACTATTGCACCATGTCAGTACGGATATGGTAGGCTAAAGGAACTTATACTGTGTTGTGACTCTATAACTCATAATTAAACAAGAGTTTATTTAAAAAAACTGAAAAGGTTTATTGTTTTTTTACACCTGTCTTCTTGAAAGATGATATAGAAGAGTTCCTGGAAATTGTGGAGAACACCATTTCTCAACTGAATATGGAGTTGGCAGGGACTGGTGTAAACTAAATACATAAAGTATTCGAGGCATGGGACAAAAAGCTAATAAATCTGGACCAGATGACTTGCATTCTAAGTGGCTTTGGATATATTGGGTCCACTGTTTGTCATTTTGTAAACTCCCATTGGGTCAAGAAGCTCCAACAGATTGAATGCAGTAAATCTGCAGTAATCACACTCCTTTTTTAAGAAAAAAGAGGGGCGGATTGTGATTTAAAAAAATATACCAGTCAATGACCCTGCCATCAGTAGTAGACAAAATATCTTTTATTTTTAGTGCTTACAGTACACTTGAAAAATAATAGTAGGTTTGAGAAGAGTCAATATAAGTTTATGTAAGGGACATTGGGTTTGATAAGTCTGATGAAGTTGCCTGCATTTATAATCTGCAGACTGGATAAGGGAGAACCAGTAGGTGTGGTGTATTTGGACTTCTGGAAGGTCTTTGATTAGTGCCACAAAAGAGGTTATTAAACATAATTAAATTATTTGTGATTGAGTAAAAAATCCTGGCATATAAGGAGAATTAGGTAACAATGAGGAAAACAGTAAGATAAATATTTTTTTCAAGTTGGATGGCTGTGACCAAAGAGAGACAGAAGGGTTTGGTGCCGGGAGACCCAGCTAATCTCAAACTACATCTGTGATTTGTATGAGGGGATCAAGTGTAATGTACCGTACTTAAGTGTACTGATGTTGCAAAGCTGGCCACAGAGAGACCCCAGCTTGGTCCTGTACTGATGCTTAATCCTTATAAGGCCTTTTCAAACAATCAGAAAGGTTTCGAAATATTAAAGTAACAAGAAAAACCTTTATTGGATAATATATTTAGTCAAAAATTCTGATGCTGTTGCTAATTAATTAAAACAGATACAGATAGTGAAACAAATAAAAGATAGATAGATAGATATTTTATTAATCTCGAGGGAAATTTAGTTTCATTACAGCTGCACCAACCAAGAATAGAGCGTAAATATAGCAATACAAAACCACCAACAATCAAACAACAAAATGCAAACTATGCCAAATGGAAAATAAGTCCAGGACCAGTCTATTGGCTCAGGGTGTCTGAACCTCCATGGGAGGAGCTGCACATTCGATGGCCACAGGCAGGAACGACCTCCTGTGCCACCAAGTGTTGTATCACGGTGGAATGTGGCCGAAGTCCAACAGTAAAAATTCGATATCCAGTCTGCAAACACGTTCCTCGATCGTAATATGCCCCGGATTGCACCATTCGTTGTTAACCAGATCAGTAAGCACCCAACTCCTTACGCTTACCGCTCTCAGTGCACTTCTGGTCAGCCGGAACGGTATTACCCACCGAACTCCTCTTTACCCTAAGTCTCTTGTTGTCTCGACCCGGTCCTCTTTCCTCGACTTTGTGATTCCCCCTCTGCATCCTCTATGTGTTTTCTCCGGATTTCAGCAGGGGTGTCCGCCACTCTGCTCGCTAAACCAGCCGGCATTAGCTGGTTTCTGGAATACACAATGCGACCTTGCTTCTGTCCCGCGTGTCGGGATGTAACCATTTCTAGCGCTAAAAAAGACCCAAATAAAACTCTCTCTACCAGCATGTTAGAGAGGGTGCAGCTTCAACGTGTTACCGTGAATAAAAAAATACAAAAAATAACGTAAATTAAAAAGTAAACATAACAATAAACATAGCTAAACTTTGGAAAGAAGATTGGCCATACCAGTGGAAGCTATACATAGTTTAAAGCTGAAGGGTCAGATACAAAAATCTATTTGGCTTTTCAGAACGTACAAAAGATCATAGAACAGTATAGCATAAGAAGAGACCCTTTATCTCATGATGTCTGTGGTGACCTTAGAACCAATTAAAAATAATCCCATATGCCTGCACATGGCCCATATTCCTCCATTCCTTGTGTATTCATGAGCATGTCTAAATATTTCTCAAATGTTTCTATTGTATCTCCTTCCACCATCTCCCACTGCAACACACTCCACGCACCCACCACTTTTTTTTTTGGTAAAAAGAACTTGCCTCACAGATCTTCTTTAAATATTTCCCTACAGGCCTTAAATGTATACCTTTTAGTAACATTGTAACACAGTAAATTGAATACCCGACTTTTACTCTTTGGTTAAAAACTCCAATTATCTAATGGTTCTCACAATTTTATGATGCATAAGAACAGAATTAGATCATGTGGACCATTAAATCTGCTTCACCGTTTAGTCATGACAAATTTATTTTACATCTGAACCACATTCTTCAGCCTTCTACCTAAAACCTTTGACACTCTTACTAATCTAGAACCTATCAACCTCTGCTTTAAATATACCTGATGACTTGGCCTCCATGGGCATCTGTGGCAATGAATTCCACAGATCTACCAATCTCTAGTTAAAGAGATTCCTCCTTACCTGTTTTAAAGGGACATCCTTTTATTCTGAGATTCTCAGATTCTCCCACTTTTGGAAATATCCTTTGCATGTCCACTCTATCCAGAACTTTCAATATTCAGTATGTTTCAATGCCTATCATTTAATGTTCTAACTGGCCTGTAATTTTCTGCCTTTTACCTTCCTTCCTTTTTAAATAGAAGAGTTACATTTGCAATTTTCCAGTCCTCTGGAACCATTCCAGAATCTAGTGGTTCTTGGAAGTTCACTACCAAAACGTCCACAACTACTTCAGCTATGTCCTTCAGAACCTTGGGGTGTAGTTCATCAGAAAAGTTGACTTATCTACCTTCAGACTTTTCAGCTTCCCAAGCACCTTCTCCATAGAAACAGCAACTATGCTCAATTCTGCCTGCCCCCTGACATTCTTAAATTTCTGGCATGCTGCTGGTGTCTTCCACAGTGAAGACTGATACAAAATACTTACTCAGTTCATCCACCATTTCTGTGTCCTGCATTACTACCTCTCCAGCATCATTTTCCAGTGGACTGATGTCCACCACCTCCCTCCTCATTCTGGCAGCACTGGCCCTCACCCTCATTAATTTCTCTTTCACCCCCTCCCAATTTCTCCCAGCTCAAGTTGTAGCCTTGGGCACCCACAATGCCTGCCTTTTCCTTGGCTACATGGAACAGTTCCCGTGCCAAGCCTTCCCTGGTAATGCTCCCCAACTCTTTCTGGGCTACATTGACGATTGCATCGATGCTGCTTCCTGCACCCATATAACCATATAAACCATATAACAATTACAGCACGGAAACAGGCCATCTCAGCCCTTCTAGTCCATCTCAGCCCTTCTAGTCCGTGCCAAAATCTTACTCTCACCTAGTCCCACCGACCTGCACTCAGCCCATAATCCACCATTCCTTTCCTGTCCATATAGCTGTCCAATTTAACTTTAAGCGACAACATCGAACCTGCCTCTACCACTTCTACTGGAAGCTCGTTCCACACAGCTACCACTCTCTGAGTAAAGAAGTTCCCCCTCATGTTACCCCTAAACTTTTGCCCTTTAACTCTCAACTCATGTCCTCTTGTTTGAATCTCCCCCGCTCTCAAAGGAAAAAACCTATCCACGTCAACTCTATCTATCCCCCTCATAATTTTAAATACCGCTATCAAGTTCCCCCTCAACCTTCTACGTTTCAGAGAATAAAGACCCAACTTGTTCAACCTTTCTCTGTAACTCAGGTGATGAAACCCAGTTAACATTCTAGTAAATCTTCTCTGTACTCTCTCTATTTTGTTGACATCTTTCCTATAATTTGGTTACCAAAACTGTACACAATACTCCAAATTTGGCCTCACCAATGCCTTGTACAATTTCAACATTACATCCCAACTCCTATACTCAACAGGGAACTATGCACCATTATTCCTAGATCCCTCTGTTCTACTGCATTCTTCAATGCCCTACCATTTACCATGTAAGTTTTATTTTGATTCGTCCTACCAAAATGTAGCACTTCACATTTATCAGCATTAAACTCCATCTGCCATCTTTCCACCCAATCTTCTAACTGGCCTAAATCTCTTTGCAATCTTTGAAAACCTACTTCATTTTGCACAACTCTACCTATCTTAGTATCATCTGCTACTTACTCATTCAATTTACCACCCCATCGTCCAGATCATTAATGCATATGACAAACAACATTGGACCCAGTACAGATCCCTGAGCCACACCACTAGTCACCGGCCTCCAATCTGACAAACAGTTATCCACCACCACTCTCTGGCGTCTTCCATTCAGCTACTGCTGAATACATGTTACTACTTCAATATTAATACCTAACGATTGAACCTTCCGAACCAACCTTCCGTGTGGGATCTTGTCAAATATAGAAAACATCCACCACTTTACCCTCGTCAACTTTCCTAATAACCTCTTCAAAAAATTCAATAAGATTTGTCACCCAAAGGAGCTCCTGAATTTAATCAATTTTGCCTCCAACTTCCACCCTGCCCCTTAATTTGCTTGGTCCATTTCTGACTCAGCTCTGCCCTTTCTTGAACTTCCTGTGCCATTACCGGAGACAAACTGTCTAAATATCTTTTATCAACCCACTGATTCCCACAGCTATCTTGATGATACCTCTTCTCAATCTGTCTCCTGTAAAAATGACCTTTTATCGTTCTTTTATTTCCACTGCATCTGTTCCCAGGATGAGGCCTTCCTTTCCAGGCCATCAGAGATGTCCTCGTTTTTCAAAGAACGGGTTTCCCTTCCTTCACCATTGATGATGCTTTAACCCGCATCTCCATTTCCCAAACATCCAGGCTCACACCATCTTCCTGCTGCTTTAACAGGGATAGAATTCCTCTTGTCCTCACCTACCCCCACAATGAGCCTCTGCTCCCACCACATTATTCTCTGCAACTCCTGGCATCTTCAACAGGAACCCAACACAAAATATATCTTTACCTCCACACCCTCCCCCTCCGGATTCTCTTTTTCTTTTTCCGCACAGATCACTTCCTCCATGATTCCCTTGTCCATTCATGCCTTCCCACTCATCTCCCTCTTGGCATGCTTCCCTGCAAGTGACAGAAATGCTACACATGCCCACTTACCTCCTCCCTGACTTCCATTTGGGGCCCCAAACAGTCCTTCTGGGTGAGACAACACTTCACCTACAGATCTGTCGGGGTAATCCAGTGCTCCTGATGCAACCTCCTCTGCATTGATGAGACCCAATGTAGATTGGGCACATGCTTTGTCAAGCACCTCAGCTCCATCCACAAAAAGCGGAAATTCCCTATGGTCAACCTTTTCAATTTCTTTCTCCATTTGTGTTCTGACATGTTGATTCGTGGCCTCCTCTTCTGCCACAATCTCAGTTTGGAGGAGCAACACCTCATATTCCGTCCAGGCAAACTTCAACCTGATGGCATGAACATAGATTTCTCCAACTTCTGCTAATTTTTTCCCTTTCCTCTCCGCTCTTTTTCATTTCCCCATTTCGGCCTCTTAACTCTTCTCCTCACCTCCCCCTAGTGTCCCTCCTCTTTCCCTTTTTCCCATGATCCACTCTCCTCTCTTATCAGATGCCTTCTCCTCTAGCCCTTTACCTTTTCCACCTATCACCTCCTAGCTTCTTACTTCATTCCCCACCCCCCAACCACCTGGCTTCACCTATGGCGTTCTAGTTTGTCCCCAACCTTTTTATTCTGCATCCTCCCCCTTCCTGTCTAGTCCTGATGAAGGGTCTCAGCACAAAAAGTTGATTGTTTATTCATTTCAATAGATGCTGCCTGACCTGCTGAGTTCCATTATTTTGTATGTGTTGCTCTGAATTTCCAGCATCTGCAGAATCTCTTGTGTTTATGATGTCTACTCTTACCTCTTTTTCCTCTTCTATATCAAAAAAACTTCTGGTATGCTCTTTTTATTATAGGATGCTTTAGCTTACCTTCATATTTCATGTTTTTTCTCCTTGTTGCTTTTGTTGGTTTTCCCAATCCTCTAGCTTCCCACTACTTTTTTCTATATGGTATGCCTTTTGCTTTTGTCTTTGATTTCCCTTGTTAGCTATAGTTGCGTCATCCACCCTGCAGAACACTTTTTCAATTTAGTATGATGGCGACATGTCCAGATGCAGTGGCCTCTCTGGGCCAACCAAGTGTGTTTTTGTTTTGTGTTAACATCTTTTTTATGATTGCAAGACAATGCTGTACATTAAGTACTCCAGGTCTACCTCAACAGCAACCTGCTTGTTGGTGGAGGACTTGCATTTGGTGTGAACGCAGTACTGCCTGCCATAGAAAAGCATCAGGGTCGGTGCGCGAAGTCGGTCTAACGTTTAATGTTGAGCGATTATCTTAGACATTTCTCTTGCGATTGCAAGACCCTGTTGGACATTGGTAATGTAAAATGCTTCAAGTCTGTTTCCTTTAGTTTATTGGTGAGACAGACATCAGGGGAACCATCAGTTGTAGCAAGGACTAAGTCTCAAGCTGCGGGCTTGCCTGTTGCAGCAGTCCAGGAGAGGAGACACTAGAGGTAGTGTAGCGTGGTGTCCATGCTAGATTTGGGACTGAGCCATCGGTCAGTGCTGCCCTCCAGTGTTTGCTCAATGGAAGACAAGCTAGATTGCATGCTTGTTTGTGCATGTTCAATTGCAGACTGCTGAGAACTGATTGTTCTTGCCGATAACACCCATGCACCATCAACTTACAGGACCTGGGCTCTATATATATCATCTTTTGTGTGACTGTATGTTTACTGGAATCTTACATATGCTTTGTTCCGTGCATGACTGTTGGTACTGTGTTTGGTACCTTGGCCCCAGAAGAATGCTGTTTCATTTGGCTGTATTCATGAGTATTCATGTGTGGTTGAATGACAATTAAACTGGAACTTGAACTTAATTTTGTTTGGGATAAACTGATCCTACTCTACTGTTCTCCCTGTGCCTTTCAGAATCAGGTTTAATATCGCTAGCATATGTCAGGAAATTTGTGGAAACTTGTCCCATCAACTTTTGTCAGTTCCTCCCTCATGCCTCTGTAGTAGGTTTTAATTGACTGTAATACTCATACGTTTAATTTAGCTTATTCCTTTCAAACTACAGGATGAATTCTATCATATTATGATCACTGCCTTTAAGGTTCCTTTACCTTGAGCTTTCTAAACAAATCTGATTTATTACACAACTGTCAAAGTTTGACTCCATAGACCATAAGACATGAAGATGTAGGAGCAGAATTAGGCCATTCAGCCTATTGAGTTCACTCTGCCATTTCATCATGGCTGATCCTGGATCCCCTTCCATAAGACCATGAGACATCGGGGCAGAGTTAGGTCATTTGGCCCATCGAGTCTGCTCTACCATTAAGTCGTGGTGGATCCTTTTTTCCCCTCCTCAGCCCCATTCCCCAGCCTACTCCTCGTAACGTTTGATGCTGCATCCAATTAAGAACCGATCAAGCTCCGCCTTAAATACACCCAACAGCCTGGCCTTCACAGCTGCCTTTGGTAATAAATTTCACCAATTCACCACCCTCTGGCTAAAGAAATTTCTCTGCACTTCAGTTTTAATTGGATGCCCCTCTACCCTGAGGCTGTGCCTTTTTGTCCTAGAATCCCCTACCATGGAAATATCCTTTCCACATATATTCTGTCTAGGATTTTAAACATTGTAAGGTTTTAGTGAGATCCCCTCCCCCCCATTTTTCTAAATTCCAGCAAGTATGGACCCAGAGCCATCAAACGATCCTCATATGATAACCCTTTCATTACTGAATCATCCTTGTGAACTGCCTCTGAACCCTCTCCAATGCCAGCACATCTTTTCTTAGATGAGGAGCTCAAAACTGTTCACAACTTTCAAGGTGAGGCCTCAGCATCACGTCGCTGCTCTTGTATTTCAGATCTCTTGAAATGAGTTCTAACATTGCACTTGCTTTCCTCACCACCGACTCTACCTGCAAGTTAACCTTTAGTGTGTTCTGCATGAGGATTCCCAACTCCCTTTATATCTCAGATCTCTGGATTTTCTCATTGTTTAGAAAATAGTTTGCACATTTATTTCTACCTCCAAAGTGCATGACCATGCATTTTCAAACACTGTATTTTATTTGCCACTCTCTTGCCCATTCTCCTAATCTGTCTAAGTCCTTCTGCATCCTACCTGTTTCCTCAACACTACCTGCCCCTCCACTAATCTTTGTATCATCTGCAAACTTGGCAACAAAGCCATCTATTCTATCTTCTAAATCATTGATATACAGCATAAAAAGAAGTGGTCCCAACACTGACCCCTGTGGAATACCTCTAGTCACTGGCAGCCTAGCAGAAAAGGATATTTTTTTCCCATTCGGTGCCTCCCAGCAATCAGCTGCTGCTCTAGCCAAGCCAGTAACTTTCCTGTAATGCAATAGGCTCTTAACTTGGTAAGCAACCTCATGTGTGGCACCTTGTCAAGGGCCTTCTGAAAGTCCAAAAATACAACATCCCCTTTATCTGTCCTTTTGTTATCTCCTCAAAGAATTCCAACAGGTTTGTCAGGCAAAATTTTCCCTTAAGGAAACCATGTTGACTTTGTCCTATCTTATTCTGTGTCACCAAGTACTGTACTCCATAATGTCATCCATTATGATTGACTCCATCATGTTCCCTACCACTGAGGTCAGGCTAACTGGTCTATAATTTTCTTTCTGCTGCTTTCCTCCTTTCTTAAAGGATGGAGTGACTCCTGATGGACCTGTCGTCCAACTGCCAGCATAAGGTGGCTGAAAAAGTTCTATCATGTTCGACCAGGAAATGGCTACTAGCTTCTTTCTGTGCTGCCTTCCAAGGGCTTTCCTTTGTATAAACATCTCCATTGCGAAATAACTTGTCTGAATTTACTCATTGGTTCCATATGTCTGTCTGAATTATCACTGATTAATATTATGCCTGGCTGAAACATCAAGATAAGAATTTACTTGATACAATTTTTAATTTGAATCCCTTTCATAATGGATCTATATCTATTATTTATGGTATGTTGTTGGGAATGAGAAATATTCCTTTAGACAAAATTAAAAATCTCTAGGAACAAGATTTACAGATTCCAATTTCTGAGGATACTTGGAATGAAATTTTTAAATTGGTTAACACCTCATGCTATGTGTCCGTCATCCCCTTCTACAATTTTAAGTGGTTCATAGGGCCCACACAACTAAAGATAAGCGCTCTCATTTTTATTCTGATATATCTCCCTATTGTGATAGATGTAACAATGGAGAAGCTTCACTAATTCATACATTTTGGACTTGTCCGAGTCTTGAAAAATATTGGAAGGAAGTGTTCCAAACTTTTTCAGTGCTTTTTAAAGTAAATTTTAAACCTAATCCTTTGACTGCCTTATAACCATATAACAATTACAGCACGGAAACATGCCATCTCGGCCCTTCTAGTCCGTGCCGAACTCTTACTCTCACCTAGTCCCACCGACCTGCACTCAGCCCATAACCCTCCATTCTTTTTATGTGGTATTGTTGGAGGAAATGATATTATTTTGGAGTCACATGATTTGCATATTTTGGCCTTTATGTCTCTTATAGCCAGGAGGGCATTGTTGTTTAAGTGGAAGGATGCCACTCTGCCTAATCATCCTCATTGGTGAAATGATGTTATGTCATGTTTACATTTAGAGAAGATTCTCTCTTCAATTTCTGAACCTAGACAAGATTTTTTAACATTGTGGGGACCTTTTTTGAATTATTTTCAAAATTTTTGATTTGCTATTAAGCACAGATGTTGGCTAACAATATGTTTTATTATATGATAAGGATTTTTTCCTTTTCTTTTTGTTTTAACCAAACAGCTGTTTTTTTTTCAGGTAGTGGGTTTAGATTTTTTATTGTATAACAAAGTATATCTTTTCAATATTATGTTTAAATTTAAAGTATACGGATATGGGGTAAGGAAACTATATTTGTGATTCCAATATATTGTAATCGATATATATTGTATATCTTACTGTACTCTGTATTCTTTTATGTAAGAAATCAATAAAAATATTGAAAAAGAAAGATAACATCAAAGCAATCTATTAACAAGAAAATAATTGCACCTAGAGAATAATGGTACACTTGTTGAGATATAGCAGTTGATTTTAAAGTTATGAATTGCAAGGAGTTATGGCACCTTAAATCTAAATTGGATCTTCATTAATTTGGAATTAATATTCTATGTTAGATCTTGAGAGGAGAAGGTGGCGCGACACAGCTCGCAGCAGCCACTCCGGAGATGGATATGTGTTATCTGTCAAGTAGGGTGCCGTGCACAATCCTGATTTGATGAGGCAGACGTGAGAGCATGGAGGAACACCTGGTGAAACTTCTGAAATGCCTGCTTCGCTGTCGCTGCTACTGTGTGATCCAGAATCTCTGGAGGGGAAGGCCCTGAGCCCTCGGCTTTGCTTGTAGCTCGGCGGCCGGGGCGGGGTCGAAGTGCTCGGCAGAGATGGTACTCAATGCTCGGTGTTGGAGGGCTGGTCGGAGGCTCGAAGTTTTCGGACAGACTCGGAGTCGGCTGTGGTCCGGTGCTTCCAGGGTGCTGCATCGGCATGTTTGCGGTGCTGGAGGTTCATGGCAGGGAGGATTTCTCCCTTCTACTGTCTGCATGAGATGATGGGCTATCAAGACTTTGAGACTTTTTTTTTTACCATGCCCATGGTCTGCTCTTTATCAAATTATGGTATTGCTTTGCACTGTTGTAACTATATGTTATAATTATGTGGTTTTTATCAGTTTTCGTCTTGGTCTGTCCTGTGTTTCTGTGATATCATACTGGAGGAACATTATATCATTTGTTAATACATGCATTACTAAATGACAATAAACGAGGACTGAGTGTGCTCATAATCTAATATCTGGCAAAGCAAGTTTCAGACATTCTCAGCATTTATTAAACTCTCCAAGGAATACATTTTGATGAAGGTATTTTAATCTCTTGGATCATTCCTATCTATGTAGTTCTCAGTCTAATGCTTCCAATAATTTGATGCGTATTCCTGTATCTATACAATTTTTAATTACTGCACAAATCTGTCTATTTTAGTTTTGAACGCTATGAACTGATATTCTAAGTCATGAAAATCTGGGGTGGCACCAGCAAAGATGGTTTTATTTATTTTATTTAGGGATACAGCATGGAACAGACCTTCTGGCCGACCAAGCTGCGCTGCCCAGCATCCCACTGATTTAACCCTGGTCTAATTACAGTGCCAATTAACCTGCTGATTCGTATATCTTTTATACCATGGAAGGAAACTAAAGCACTTGGAGGAAATACACAAACACACACACACACACACACACACGAAGAACATACAAGCTTTCTTACAGAGGATGCTGGAAATAAACTGCTAACTCCAATGCCCCCAGCTTTAATAACGTCATGTTAACTGTATCTCATTTTCAGGAGATCAAAGCCTCTTTTGCCCTGTTTGCATGTCTTTGCATAATCATGTGTTGTAAATCAAAGAAGAGATCGAACCATATAAGCAAGGATTACTAAAGTACTAAAGTCAAATAATAACTCAATATGCTTAAAGAATCAATTATCCAATGATTTGAAATAAGGTGAAAGTTAATGAAAATAGTGAATTATCAAATGATTTCATTGGCATTTTATGTGGTGGATTCATTACATTATGGCTGATATTGTTATGATTAGGCAGTGTAGCAGAAGATGGCAAATATGAACGGTCAAATGGGGCACCAGCCATTTAGTTAAATGACTTCTGTGCTCAATCCCTTGCCATGGGCATAGCCTCAGATGTCCATTGACTTAAGTGGATGCAGGTCACCAAGCAGCAGTCGTCGAGCCTCACAATTGTCTTCTAGTCTTTCACCAGGAGTGCCAACATTACAATGAAGGTTAAAGCTTATATTGCAGTTGTTTGAACATTCTTGAGAGAATTAAGTTGAACTCTGTGTCAATCACGGTAGGCTGGACTGGTGCCAAACTGAGAGTTGATACTTATATTGTAATGGACTGTGGTGCTAAGGAATAGTTATGCACATCTGCAGTAATAATGGTTACGGACTCCTGCACTGTCATTGACGGACCGATGAGAGGATTTGGCACATTTTTAAATGCACCAGAAATCAGATGTGTGCAGATAGTGTTCTTAGATTTAGTTCTGACCTTGAAGATCCAAATCTCTGTGAGTTTTGCTGCAAAGAACAGCTATAAGTCTATGATTTGGAATAAATTTCCAGCTTCTTTTCTATTACCATCATCTGCTGTGCATTCTCTGTGCATGACTCAAAATAATCAACGGCCATCTCTGGGAGTCATTCTAGTACAGATACACAGAAGGAGTGAGACAGGGTGCTGACTTCATGGACAGCATTGTGATTTTCAACTGATTCATTTGGTGAAATAGGATTGAACAGTAAAATACATTAGAACAGGGCTGGAAGAAGCAGCATCTGTGCAGGAACAAGAATGGTTGTTATTTCAGGTCTATACCCTGCATCACTTTTAGCAAGACCTGAAAATTTACATTCAATGGATCCACTCTGCAGCCTTTTCCTTTAATACCCTTGGTTCAGATCCCCGGAGTCCCAATGATTTGTTTGTTTTTAGCCTTGTAAATTTATTTAATATTCTGTTGTGATTGGAATTTATATCTATTCCTGTGTTTTATTTGAAATTAACACTTCAGTTATCTTAGGAATATTTTACTTTCTTTTCAGTTTAACTTTATTCTTGGCTGTTCACCTGGACAGCCCCAACTCTTACGTCAGAATATTGTCCATTGATTTAGTTCGGCATTGAATACTGTGATCCCCTCCAAGCTGATCGCCAAACTTTGCCAGCTTGGTATCAGCTCATCCCTCTGCAATTGGACCTTGGACTTTCTGACTAACAGGTCCCAATCAGTTAAGTTAGACAACCTCTCCTCCTCCACTCTCACCCTGAACACCGGCGTGCCTCAAAGCTGAGCCTTCTTCTGTACAGCCTTTTCACCTATGACTGTGTTCCTGTACATGGTTCTAACTCCATAATCAAGTTCGCAGACGACACCATGGTGGTTGGCCTGATCAGAGGGGATGGCAAGACGGCCTACAGGGATGAGGTCCAGCACCTGGCCGCGTGGTGTGCCAACAACAACCTGGCCCTTAACACCCAGAAGACCAAGGAGATCATTGTGGACTTCAGGCATGCTAGGAGCCACTCTCACGTCCCCATCTACATCAATGGAGTTGTAGTGGAGCGTGTATTAAGCTTCAAATTCCTTGGTGTCCACATTTCTGAGGATTTCACTTGGTCCCTGAACTCTTCCATCCTGTTGAAAAAGGTGCAACAGCACCTTTATTTCCTGCGGAACATCAAGAAAGCTCACCTCTGTCCCAGGATACTGACGGACTTTTACCGCTGTACCATTGAGAGCATACTGACCAACTGCATCTCAGTGTGGTATGGCAATTGTCCCGTATCAGATTGCAAAGCACTCCAGCGTGTGGTGAAAACTGCCCAGTGGATTATCAGCACCCAATCGCCCACCATTGAGAACATCTACCATAAACGTTGCCTGGGCAGGGTGAAAACCATTATCAAGGATGCATCTCACCCTAACCATGGACATTTTACTCTCCTCCCATCCGGTAGGCGTTACAGGAGCCTCCGCTCCCGCACCAGCAGGCACAGAAAGAGCTTCTTCCCCGAGGCTGTGACCTTGCTGAACCTCACATCACAGCGCTAAGCAGTATTGCACCCATATTGTACTATCTCAGTACTTTTATATTTGTGTGCTGTAGCACTTACTTTTTATTTGCAGTTATTTTGTAAATAACATTATTCTTTGCATTTCTAGTCAGATGCTGACTGCATTTCATTGGCTTTGTATCTGTATTCAGCACAATGACAATAAAGTTGAATCTAATCTAATCTATTAACCACAGAATGCCTCTCTCATGAAGTTCCTAACTGTTCATACTGAATCTTATGAACCAATTTTAATCATCAGCCACTTTTTGGCCCAAAGCAACCATACCAACTAAGGTGCCTACCAGTGCTAGCCCCATTGCCTATATTTGGCCATATCCCTCCTACCCAGGGGTCCCCAACATTTTTTATGCCATGGTCCCTTATCATTAACCGAGGGGTCCATGGACCCCGGGTTGGGAATCTTGCTCTAAGCCTTTCCTATCCAAGTACCTATCCAAATGACTTTTAAACACTGTAATTGTGCATACCTGTACCACTTTCTCTGGCAGCTCATTCCGTATACCTAA
Source organism: Mobula birostris (assembly GCF_030028105.1). Classification (NCBI taxonomy): domain Eukaryota; kingdom Metazoa; phylum Chordata; class Chondrichthyes; order Myliobatiformes; family Myliobatidae; genus Mobula; species Mobula birostris. The sequence continues at coordinate 10,045,509 of NC_092378.1, read as the reverse complement.
TACCATATATATGGCAAAACCTTCTCCTTAGATCCGGTTTAAAGTTTTGCCATCATCTTAAACCTATGCCCTCCAGCTATAGATTCTTCTACCACATGAATGTGATTATCAACCATGTATGCCACTCGTGGTTTTATGAACCCAGGTATGGTCACCATTCAGCCTCCTTCACTCTGGCAAAGATAGACCCAGTTTATCTAATCTCTCTTTATAACTCAAGTCCTTCAGTCCCAGTAATATCCTTGTATATCTTTTCTGTGCTCTCTCTAACTTGCATCCTTCTTGTATCTTGCTGAGCAAAAATGCTCACAATAATCCAACTGTGGTCTCACCAATATCTTTCATCTAATGACACAAGTCTCAGCTTATTTTCCCAGACTGTTTTAGACAACTTCTTCATACCATTGTGGCTGTCCTCATTTAAACTGAAGACATTGTCACTGGTCATTTTCCATCACAATAGATTGGAATCCTTTCCTATGTGATCATTACCTCCTGGAGAATCTTTCATCTTTCTTTTTTAACTCATGACCAAATCTACAATAGCCTGTTTCCAGGTAGGTTTTATTACATACAGTTCCAAGAAGCAGTGTCTGATGCATTCCCCATCCTCCATGAAGTTTCTCACTTTGCACTTCTGTCTATACAGGGAGATGGAAACACATACTTGTACAAGGACAATGGCTGAAGCTCCTTTGGAACTAGCTTCTGGATCCCTCTATCTTCCTCTTCTGGAGCCACACCATTCTGTCCTTGGCTATTTGCCAAGTTAGTGATAGTTAATCTAAGGAGTGTGACTGCCAGGGCAATCTGTACGGAAGTGGTAGAGTGCTAATGAGAATAGTAGAATGAAAAAATAGTATTAATGTAGCATTGGTATAAATGAGTATCAGTAAAGACTTGTTGAGTTGAAGAGTGTTTCCATGTTGCACCTCTCTGTGACTCTGACATTATGGCTTAGTGAATATAGCCCACTACCATTAGTAAGGCCCTCTCCTCCATTGAACACAGTTACGTGGAGCGCAGTCACAGCAACGCAGCAGCCATCATCAGGGACTCCTACCATCCAGGTCATGCTCGCTTCTTGCTGCTGTCATGAGGAAGAAGATACAGGAGCCTCAGGACTCACATTATCGGGTTCAGGAATATTTATTACCCGTCAACCCCAGCTCTTGAACCAGAGTGGATAACTTCACTCAATTTCACTTGCCCCAACACTGAACTGCTCCCACGACCTATGGACTCATTTTCAAGGGCTCTTTATCTCATGTTTTTATTATTTTTCTTTCTTTATTTATTATTATTTTTCCTCTTTTGTATTTGCACAGTTTGTTGTTTTGTGTGCATTGGTTGTTTGTCTGCCCTGTTGGGTGTGATCTTTCATTGATTCCATTATGGTTCCTGGATTTATTGAGTATGCCTACATGAAAACAAATCTCAGCAGTGTATGTGGTGACATGTCTCTCCCATCCACTACATAATGTACTGGGTGGACACAGGAGTACATTCAGCCAGAGACTCATTCCACTGAGATGCAACACAGAGCGTCATAGGAAGTCATTCCTGCCTGTGGCCATCAAACTTTACAACTCCTCCCTTGGAGGGTCAGACACCCTGAGCCAATAGGCTGGTCCTGGACTTATTTCCTGGCATAATTTGCACATTACTATTTAACTATTTATGGTTTATTACTATTTATTATTTATGGTGCAACTGTAACGAAAACCAGTTTCCCCCAGGATCAATAAAGTATGACTATGACTATATGTACTTTGATCATTGAACTTTTTGAACAGAAATTTAAGTTAATTAATATTAGTAAGGAAAATGTACCATATAAATTATTAGGACAAAGCCAAGAAACCCACTGGCTCTGATGGTAAATTCTTGAATTTGAAGAGGTGGCTATAGTAATAGGGAACAACTGTCAGGAAGTTGAGTCAAAAACAGTGGAGACAATTTAGCAGTTACCAATAATTTTAATAATCAACTGCAAAATATCAAGCCTTGAGAGGCCACAAAACGAGAGATTAAATACTAAACTCACAGACAACAATTAATTGAAAACTAGGAGCAAATGGTTGGGGCTGGCTGGTTCGAAGGGTGAACAAGGACTGGATGAGAGCTGGCTTTAAGTAGACTGCAGGTGATGACTTGGACACGAGTGGCGATGACTCCTGTTAGCTGGATGGAGACTGGGAGGTGCCTGCCTGTGCCGGCCTGACAGAAATCCCCTCCTACAGCTGGCATCCAGTAACCCAGGATGAGTTGGATTAGTCTGATGGAACTCCTCAATGAGCAATGGATCAAAAATGAAGCTGGATGGCACCCACGATCCTTCCTCCAAGCTACACCCTTCCCAGTCAACCAATTACTGCACATCACGTCCATGACAATGTGACTCTATCAACGCGTGAACTGTGTATGCAGGACCAGCTTCCACCATCCTAACCTTTGGAGGTTCAGGCTCAGGTGGGTTGAGTGGTCCATAGACAATGGGCTTGAGGCAGGACACCTGGAAGGTAGATGTGATCCTGAGGGACAGTGGTAGCTAGAGACGGTAAGTGACTGGATTGAAGTGAAGGATGTGAGCTTGTAGAAGTTGGTGTGCAAGGGTAGATCGCGGGTGGATAGACAGACATGGTCCCCAGGCCAGAGTAGTCTAGCGGGGCACTGCCAGTGGTTGGCCTGGCAATAGTAGGCTCAGTGGACAGCTAGGGTGGGCCTCTGTGCCCTCCTCCAAGCATTCTGGCAGAAGCAAATCAGGGCCCTGGCAGACGAAACTTTCCGCCACGCTTCTGAATTCTACGGCGTAACTTAACACTGAGCATGAGCCTTGATGCAGGCGAAGTATCCAATCCACTGCGCTCCTTCCACCTCCTGGATGGAAGAAAACGTGACAACAACTTCTGGGTGAATCCCTTATGTATGTTGCAAATGGTGGTTTTATTGTTCCAGTTACTGGTAGTCCAGGTCAGAACTTGGAGAAATAATGAAGGCAATTTTGGCTCTATCCGTAGAATGCAGAGCTGGCTGGAGCTCGAGGTGCAAGACCCACTGGGACAGAAAATTGCAGCGTGTGGTTTGGAATCCGTCACATTGTAAGAGCACCATAATCCAGGGCTCAGGGAGGAGGTTAACTGTCATACAGTTGCTGTATTGAGATGGAAGGTTGGAAGACAGCGGCGAACAGATGGTTAGTGATTCTCTGCTGCTTCTGGATCATGTGCGCATGCCAACAGTCAACTTCCTTTAGGCAAGCATCCTCTGCTGGGTCAATCAATGGTTCACCCGCCCTGTCAGGAAATGTAGAGCAGGACCCAAAAGCAGATTAGTGGAGATGTGGTGATTGATAACTTCAATAAAAACTGCAAAATAACAAGCCACAAGTGGCCATAAAACAAGACAACAGGTACTGAACTCACAGGCAACAAGGTAACTGAAGTTTAGGAATAACTGTTGAGGTTGCTGATTTCATGAGTGAACAAGGATTGTGAATGAGAGCTGGGTTTAAATAGGCTGCAGGTGATGAGTTGGAAATGAGAGGCAGGTGACTCTTGTTAGCTAGATGGAGAATGAGAAGAGCCTGCCTGTGCAGGCCTGACAAATACGGGTAGTAAACTTGCAGAATTGCTCGTAGTTCTCATTTGATAAAAGAGGGAGAGAGAACTCCCTAATATCATTAGGGAAAGTGCTTGAATTTCTTATTAGGCAAGTGGTTCAGAAACCTGGACAACATACCGACGACAACTGAAGGCACTTGAAAAGTTCCATCAACGCTGTCTTCGAAACTTCTTAAATACCAGCTGGGAAGATAGAAGAACCAATGTCAGTGTGCTAAATGAAGCAAAAACAACAAGCATTGAAGCCTACGTCATCAAGAACCAACTAAGATGGAGCGGTCATGTTGTTCGGATGAAAGACGAACATCTGCTGAAACAACTCTTCTACTCCCAGCTTAAAGAAGGCAAACTTAAAAGAGGCAGACAACAGAAGAGATTCAAAGACATCTTAAAAGCCAACATGAAGAAATGTAACATCGACATCAACAATTGGGAAACCAATGCCAAGAACAGGAAATTCTGTCAAGCCATCATCCGAGAAGGAACAGCAACTTTCAAAGCCAACAGATGTGCAGAATTAGAAGAAAAGAGAAGAAAATGGAAAGAGAGGCAGCAACAACCAAAGCCCGATTCAGGAACTACCTGTCCTGAATGCGGAAGAACTTTCAAAGCCAAGATTGGACTCATAAGCCACTTGAGAGCCCATATGTAGATCAACAGAATGAAGACTATCAACCTCGACCTCGAGGGATAGCCATGATGATGAATAGTGTACTTGGAAAACAATATAAAAAAACAAAGTCAATGCTGTTTAATGAAAAGGAACCCCATTTTAAAAAATGGTGTTTATGTATAGCTTGTAGGGTGTTTATGTTTGGCTTTGGAATTGGTTGATTATCGTCACGTACTGGGATACAATGAAAAGCTGCATGATGGCACATGCTCTCAAGCTTTTGTATCTCCTACGTGATCGGAGGGGGATAAAATAAGCAGAATTCTAACAGTGACAACATTTATTAACCATCCCTCTTTTAGACCTGACAAAGGAATTAAGAGTTAAAACACAATGGTGGACTAGGGTTACATACAACCATACTGGTTAAAGTTCACAGATGACCATTCCTATAAGGCATTAGTAAATGCCAGGTTTTTTTTATGGTGAAATGATGATTCCCTGCAGGTCCATTATTGACACTTGGCTTTGTTAAGTTCTGTATTGAAATAGTTAAATTCACTAACTTCTTGGTGGGATTTGAAAATGTATCTCTGTAACAATGATTGCCAGTCTAATAACTTACTACAAGCCTGTTGTACCTCTAAGTGAGGGTGTTGGATTTTTAAAAAGCATATTGCAAGTAATATTGTTGAATGACATTAGGATTCATGAGATTGGAAGTATCATTATCTATTGTACTGAGGGCATCTTTTAAAATATTACTGAACTAGAAGGAAATAGAATGGAGGTAAATAGGTCACCTTTGGGTTGGCAAGTCTTAACCACTGGCTGTCACCAGTTTGTGACAGGAGCTATTTACAGTCTGTATCAATATCATGCACTGGTCAATCTAGTATGTGGTATCCAATTGACTTTATGATACAATGATAACTTGAATACAAAACTGTGATGGTAACAGAAAGAGAGTGCAAAAAGAACACAAAGATTTATTGAATGACAAGAGGTGATTTAGTATAATGTATGGGAAAGTCCATGAATAGTTCCAGTATGGTAGGAAAATAGCAAAATTTATTTTTAATTTTGTAAGACTAGTAAATTAATACAACTAAGGGAATTGTGACTGCTTTTATACATCTTAGAAAATTAAGGTATGGTGAGTTTTATCCCTTCCAGCAATTATAGAAGAATTTTTGTGAGACTGCAGTTGGAGTATTTAATGTAATTTTGATCACCTTACTTGTAAAAGAATGTATTTGCTAAGTTGAAACAAAGATGGAATTACTGTTTGAAAAAAAAATTCGAGTGAAGTGGATTTTTTTTTAATCCCTGAGGCTTAGAAAAGCTACTGTTGTTGTCATTGAAACATTTAATATTAATTGGGGTTCTGATGTAGTCAATGTTTAGCAAGACATTCTGGAAACCAAGACCATAATTTTTAGGATATGGGGTTTGATTACTTAGGATTGAAATGAGAAAACATTTTTTAAAATTCAGAGTACTATAGATATTTAGAATGTCTACATTCTGTGGAGATGAATATAACTAATGCTCACACTTTAAACTTTTTTATTAGCTTTTTCTGTTTCAATAAACCCTTTTGTTACGTCAGCAAATTTTTCTTCATGGCTCCAGCAAATCCTACTGTATCACTGCAAAAAATGTCATAAATTATTACATAGCTGTTCCTTATGTAAGTAACATTGAGGGTCAGATTCAATTAAAGGGGTTTTGCTGATGTACACAGAGTATTTGTGCTGTACTCTTGGCTTATCTTGGCAATGACATGCCTAAATTATCAGTAGTATCCTAGCTCATACAGAATCTATTCTACATATAATGATATAAATTAAAAGTTAAACATGAAAATCAATAAATCATTGAATCTTCTTATGAGTCACCTTTTAACACAGTATAGACTATGATGTACACCCACCATAGTGCTGATGTCATCCAGCAGTGACTCAAGTATAGTCAAGGCCCAAATGAACAAATTTGGCATGGAAACAAATTTCAAATGAATTATTTTCTTTTTAAGAATCTAAGAAGTAGGCCTGGCATGGGACCAATTGAACATTTAAAACTTGCTGAAGCCCATGGATGATTTTCTATTTTGATTTCAAGTTCCTATTTTATTCTTGTGGCACCTTTTATATGTGAAATTCGACTTGTGCCTGCCTTTAATATATCTTATAACTAAGCAAATATGATTCTGTGTAGTAGAGAATTCTGATAATTCATAAACATTTAAGTTGGAAATGTTTCTACTCATCCCAGTTGTAATCCCTTTAAAGGAATTTTGATAGTTCTGACCTACCCATCACAGATAAGATCATCGCAGCATTCAGAAACCCCTTTGAGAATTTAATATGCTGCAATGTGATTTAAGAGAAAGCAGACCTAGATTTGAAGTCTATCATTAATACACAATTACCACATTAGACATGCATTTCACTCCTGCTGAAGCAAGTTTATTCTTACCTTGGGGAAAGAGAGGAAATCTAAAAAAAAGTAGAAAAAAATATTGTGTGTAGTCTCATTAAAGCTCTGTATTATTGTGGTAAGACTTTGGTAAACCTTGCACTTTAATTCTTTTTTTAAATGGTAATACTCTATTTGTATATTTGGGTGGCAGGGTAGAGATATGTCTCTACCAAAGGAAGCGCACCCCCGCCTGGATGTGACCACTGACACCAGGCAGACAACCTCAGAAGAGTATTGATAATGGCTGGAGTCACCCATCTTATAAAGATAATGCCCAGAAGAGGGAAATGGCAAACCCTTTGTATAGAAAATTTGCCAAGAACAATCTTGGTCATGGAAAGACCATGATTGCCCACGTCATACACAAGCTTGGCACATGATGAACTATTTGAATATTAGCCTTCAGTAACTGATGTGTGCTGATGTGGCAGGTCCCTGTGTATACCACCACCATAAGAAATAGAGTAAATAAGAGCAGAAGGAAGCCACCTGGCCTTGAATCCTGCAGCACCATTCGATATGACCATTGCTGAACTGCTCAAGGCTTCCTCCCAACTTCTGTGTCAGCTTTCCATTGCCTTCAGTTCCCTGATCTTTCGTAAATATAGCAACTTCTTCTTACCATTAAATCTTACAGCCTCCATAACTTTCCGGTGTAGAAAATTACAAAGATTCAGGACCCTCTGAGAGAAAATTCCTGTAAATATTTGTTTTTAAATTGCCAGCCATGAATCTTGTCTCTCATATGGGATTTTGCCGGAAGTGGAATCATCTCAACATTTACCCTGTCTTGCTGCCTCCAGATCTTATATGTTTCAAAAAGATCATATCTTATTCTAATAACCAGTATAGATCTAATTTCTTTAACTATTCTTGATGGGGCAGCTATCTCATCCCAAGAATTTGGTGAATCATGCCCATCTTCACTCTGGAAGCCACCAGGAGTATGCCAGAAATTCAGGAGTGTCAGGGCCGAATGAGAATAGTATGGGTGATATTACTAAAAAAAGGTGGTGTTTCAGAAACTGAAAGGTTTGAAGGTAGATTAATCACCTGGAGCATATGAACTACACCCCATGATTCTGAAAGAAGTAACTGAAGAGATTGGGGAGGCTTTAATAGTGATCTTTCAAGATCATGAGATTCTGGAATGGATCCTGCACAATGAAAAATCACAAATGTCATTCCACTGTTTAAGAGGGGAGGAAGGCAAAACGCAAGGAAGTATAGGCAATATAGCCTCACTTCAGTGGCTGGCAAGATGTTAGAGTCCATTATTAAGGGTGAAGCATTGGGGTATTTGGAGGCACATGATAAAATAGGCCAAGTCAACATGATTTCCTTAAGAGAAAATCTTGCCCGACATATTTGTTGGAATTCTTTGAGGAAATAACGGGCAAGATAGACAAAGAGCAGTCAAGAAGGCCTTTAACGGGATGTTGTACATGAGGCTGATAAACAAGACAAGAGCCTGTGGTATTACTGGAAAGATACGAGAGGACTCTCTTTTATATTATTGGCTAGCTTACCTTCATATTTCATTTTCTCTCTCCTTGATGCTTTCACTTGGTTTCTTTTGGTTTTTAAAAGCTTCCCAATCCTCTAACTTACTACTAATTTAGCTATATTATACGCCTTCTCTTTTAATTTTATGCTGTCTTTGACTTCTGTTGTCAGCCATGGTTGCCTCATTCTCCCTTTAAAATGCTATTTTTTCTTGGGATGAATCTATACGTGCCTTCCAAATTGCTCCCTGAAACACCAGCCATTGCTATTCTGCCATCATCCCTGCTAATCAACTTGATGCCCTTCCAGTCAACTTGACCTGTTCCACTCTCTTGCCTCTTCTCCCTAAATTCCCTTTACTCCACTGTGACTAGTGATGTTGCATAGGGTTGTGTGTTGGGTCTACCACTTTTCAGGTTATATATTAATGAGCTGTATGATGGAATTGATAGCACTGTGGCCAAGATTTTGGATGATCCAAGGATCAGTGGAGGGGCAGGTAGTATTGAGGAAGCAGGAAGTCTGCAGTAGGACTTGTAGAGATTAAGAAGGAATTTTTTGGCTAGACGGTGGTGAATATAGGGAACCGGCAGGAGAATAGAGTTGAAGGGAAAATAAATCAGCCATGATCAAATGGCAGAGAAGACTCATTGGACTGAATGACCTAATTCTGCGCTTATGGTCTTTTGGTCTTCTCATTACTACCATCAGGGAGAAGGTACAGGAGCCTGAAGATGCACACTTAACATTTTAGGAGCAGTTTCTTCCCTTTTCCCATAAACACTATTTTATTTTCGCTTGTTTCTGCGTTTGCCATTTATTTATTGATTTATTATATTTTTCGTATGGTAACCTAAGGTTCATTTTATGTCTTGCACTGTACTGCTGCCGCAAAACAATAAATTCCATGACATATGTCTGCAACAAAAAACTTGATTCTGGCATTAAAGACCTGCACCCGCCTGCTAATATTTTGCAATTGAATATCTGGATCCCTCTGCACTTACTCATGTGTTCTCATTTTCCATTTAGATGATAGTCTTGCTTTAGATTACTCCTACCAAAATGCCTGACCTCAGCTGTTCTCTTGTTCAACTCCATTTGCCAAGTTTTTGCCATCAACATAATGATATGTGGAGTCCAAATATCCTTCATGCAACATGCTCTCCAGACTAATTTCTTGTCAGTTTCTGGCCATCTATTATCATTTTCATGTGGCTTTTAGAGTGGGTAGCAACATTTCTTTCTGTACTATTTATTTATATATGTATATATTTATTTATTGATTGATTGATTGAGATACAGCATGTAATAAGCCCTCCCAGCCTTTTGAGCCATGCTGTCCTGGAATTCTCTCCCTAATCACAGCACAATTTAAAATGTCTAATTAACATTCCAACTGGTACATCTTTGGACTGTGCAAGGAAACTGGAGCACCAAGGAAACCAATATGGTTACGTGAGAATGTACAAACTCCTTACAGACAGCGTGGGAATTGAACCTGGGTTGCTGGTGCTGTAAAGCATTGTGTTAACCACTATACTATTGTGCAGCCCCATGATATCATCATGATGATATATCATTTATGATAAAGGTACATAAGATAATGAGGGTGAAAGTACATCATCTGTTTCTCAAGTAGAGAGTGATAAATACAAGCAGACTTAGCTTGAAGTTCAGAGGTACAAGATTTAAAAGGGATGTTAAAGACAGCTCCTTCACATGAAAAGTAGAGTATATACGGAATGAGCTTCCAAATATAATGGTTGAGGCAGGCACACTAGCAACATTTAAAAGCTTACGAGGCTGTGGGCCAAACTCAGGCAAATGAGGCTAACCCACTAGGCAACAGTCGCGTGGATAAGTTAGGCAGAAGGACCTATTTCCCTATTGTGTGCCTCTGATTATCACCAATTTTCTTACCCTGTTGCTACCCCTTTGTAACCTCTTTATGTTCTTCTGACAATTTATTTGTTCAATTATGTACTTGGATACATGACCTCAGTCTCTGATCTAAGTCATTTATTTAGATTGTGAATAGCTGAGGCTCAAGTATTGATTGCTGTACCTGACTTATCACAGTCTGCCAGCATCAAAGTGACTCCTCTTTATTCCTGCTCTTTTTTTTTGTCAGTTAACTAATTCTCAATTCATGCCAATATCTCTGTCAGTCCTATTGCGGAAGTAAGTCTTTTTGTGTCACTTCGTCAATGCCTTTTGAAAATCCAAGTGTACAATATTTACTGGTGTATCCTAAGTAGCAGAAGCATTTTCACCAAGATGAATCACTTATGAATCACCCTTTTACCTTAAACCTCATCATTCTTCACAATAAACAAATAAGCACCCAGCTCCTCTTCCTAGAATCCATAATAGATGATCATGTTAACAACTCCCCCCCTGAGAATTGTCTTTTTTTTTCAAACCTGCTATTGTCATAGTCTTTTAAAAAGTATGGTTCATGACACCCTCCCCCCCCCCAATCCTCCTAACCTTCTTAATCAGAACTTCAATGTTCAAAGTAAATTTATTATCGAAGTACATATATGTCACCCTATACATTTTCTTTCGGGCATACTCAATACATCCAATAACCATAATAGAATCAATGAAAGGCTACACAAATCTGGGCATTCAGCCAGTGTGCAAAAGACAAAAAACTGTGTAAATACAAAAACAAAGAAATAATACTAATAAATAAATAAGCAGTCAATATCAAAAATATGAGATGAAGAGTCCTTGAAAGTGAGTCCATAGATTGTGGGAATAGGTCAGTGATGGGGCAAGTGAAATTACCTCCTATGGTGCAAGAGCCTGATGAATGATGGATAATAACTGTTCCTGAACCTGGTGGTTCCTGTACCTGAGGCTCCTGTACCTCCTTCCTGAAGGCAACAGAGAAGAGTGGATGCCCTGGGTGTTGGGAGGCCGTGCTGAGGAATGCTGCTTTCCCGTGACAATGCTCCATGTAGATATGCTCAGTGGTGGGGAGGGATTTACATATTATGATCTTCCTTCCCTACCCTGATATGAAAATGGCCATAATCATTTATCAGAATTATGTAATGACATCCTTTGAGATCATGACAAATTACATCCTCCATCCTTGTTCTTAATTGATCTGCGATCTCCACAGCTTCTTTACAGTTGCAATGTAAAGGCAGAATAAATCAAAAAGGGTGAATACAGAACTAAATGTGATACATATGAATGCACACAGTATATGGAATAAGGTAGGTGAACTTATAGCACAGTTATAGATTGGCATGTATGATGTTGTGCGCCTCAGTGAATTGTGGCTGGAAGAAAATTATAGCTGGGAGCTTAATGTCCAAGGATACACATTGTATCAGAAGGACAGGCAGGAAGCCAAAGGGCATGGGGTGGCTGTGTTGGTAGAAAAAAAGTTGAAATAAAATCATTAGAAAAAGGTGACATAGGATTGGAAAGGGTAGAATCGTTGTGTGTAGAGCTAAGGAACTGCAAGGGAATAAAGACCCTGATGAGAGTTATATACAGACCTCCCCCCCCCCCCCCGCAAACAGTAGTAAAGATGTTGTCTCAAAGTTACAATGGGAGATAGAAAATGCATGTCAAAAGGGCAATGTTACAATAGTCATGGGAGATTTCAATATGCAGGTAACTTGGGGAAAGTCAGGTTGGTGCTGGATCCCAAGATGATGACTTTCTAGAATGCCCACGTGCTAGCCTTTTAGAGCAGCTTGTGGTTGAGCCCACTGGAGGATCAGCTATTCTAGAGTGGGTGTTGTGCAATGAACTGGAATTGATGGGAGAGCTTCTGGTAAAGGAACCCTTAAGGGACAGTGATCATAACATGATCAAATTCTCCCTGCAAATTGACAAGGAGAAGCTAAAGTCAGGTGTATCGGTTTTGCAGTGGAGTAAAGGGAATTACAGAGGCATGAGAGAGGAGCTGGCTAAAATTGATTGGAAAGGAACACTGGCAGGGATGACGGCAAAGCAGCAATGGCAGAATTTCTGTGAGCAATTCGGAAGGCACAGGATATATACATCCCAAAAAAGAAAAAGTATTCGAAAGGCAGGATGATGCAACCATGGCTGACAAGAGAAATCAAAGTCAACATAATAGGGCAACAATTAGTAGGATTTTAGAGGATTTTAAAAACCAACAGAAGGCAACTAAACAAGTCATAAATACAAAGGTGAGCTAGCAAATACTATTAAAGAGGACACTAAATGTTTCTTCAGATATATAAAGTGTAAAAGAGAGGTAAGAGTAGATATCAAACCACTGGAGAGTTAGTAATGTGGGATAAGGAAATGGTGGATGAGTTGAATAAATAATTTGCATCAGTCTACTCTGTGGAAAACACTAGCAGTGTGCTGGAAGTTTGAGAGAATCAGGGACAGAAGTGAGTGAAGTTGCCATTACTAGGGAGAAGGTTCTTGAGAAAGTGAAAAGTCTGAAGGTCGATAAGTAACCTGAATCAGATGGTGCATATCCCAGAGTTTGGAAAGAGGTGGCTGAAGAGATTGTGGAGGCATTATTAATGATCCTACAAGAATCAATTGATTCTGGCACAATTCTAGAGGAATGGAAAATTGTAAACATCACTCCACTTTTCAAGAAGGGAAAGAGGCAGAAGTAAGGAAATTATAGGCCAGTTACACTGACCTCAGTGGTTGGGAAGATGTCGGCATCGATAATTAAGGATGTGGTTTCAGGGTACTTGGAGGCACATGACAAAATAGGCCGTAGTCAGCATGGTTTCCTCAAGGGAAAATCTTGCCTGACAAATCTGTTGGAATTCTTTGAAGGAATAACAATCCAGTTAGGCAAAGGAGAACTGGTGAATGTTGTGTACTTAGATTGTTAGAAGGGCCTTGACAAGTTGTCACACATGAGACTGCCTTAACAAAATGGTATTATAGGATAGATGCTAGCATGGGTAGAGCATTTGCTGATTGGCAGGAGGAAAACAGTGGTAACAAAGGGAGCCTTTTCTGGTTGGCTGCCGGTGACTAGCGGTATTCCTTGTGGTCTTGTGTATTTATTTTGTATTTATATTTATTTGTATATACAGGTAATTATATTTTGTATTTTTATTCATTATGTGGCTACGTGGGATTTCATGTTTTGCAAGCTACATTCATATGCATGCTGTCATGGACAAAACCTACTGTGGCTTCTTTTCCCACCATTACCCTTTGTTTCCTTCTCCCCCTCCTCTCAACCCCCATTGAAAGATCTCCCTAAGGCCCTATCTAATTCCCAGCTGCCTACTGCTCAAGGAATATTAAGCAAAACAAATGTCAGTTTGAATATGTGATAATATTTAACTTTACTTCACCATCTTGCATGATTCATTGCTTTGAAATTATCAAATTGCTTGCACTGAACAGGTGATAATTTCCTTCAAGACATTGCCCTACTAGTATATTAGCTCAAAATACTCAAACACAATACCTCCTTCATCTTATCTTTGTGATCACCTCTCAACCTTAGTATTTTCTAAGATCTGTGTTTCTTTGACTCTCGTTTCATGATCAAGGTAAGTGTAATTGCTGCACCAGTCATCGTCATCATTCTGTGCCATGTTGTATGACATTGGCAATCATGATTTCATGACCATGACTGTTCTTGGCAGTTTTTTTCTACAGAAGTGGTTTGCCATTGCCTCCTTCTGCGCAGTGTCTTTACAAGACAGGTGACTCCAGCCATTATCAATACTCTCCAGAGATTGTTTGCCTGGCATCAGTGGTCACATAAACAGGGCTTGTGATGTGCACTAGCTACTCACATGACCATCCGTCATTTACTCCCATGTCTCCAAATGACCCTGCTCAGGAGGTTAGGCAGGTGCTACACCTTGCTCAAGGGTGACCTGCAGGCTAGCGGAAGGAAGGAGCACCTTTCACTTCCCTTGGCAGAGACTTATCTTCACCCCACCAACTATGCACCACTAGTAGGCAACATTTTAAACTGCTAAGGTACTAATCTGGGAAATAACTTCCCTAAATCTCTGTACCTCTACATCTCCCTCTAAATCTAAAATTTTCCTTAAAATCACCCTTTCATCACGCTTTGGGCATCTGCCCCATGTAGTTTAGTGTCAGTAGCTGTTTGATATTGCGGATGTGAGTTGCCTTGGAATGTTTTGCGATGATAAAGGTGTTATTCAAATGGAAATTGTTGTAATTTATAAGCAAGGTGCAATCTTCAGAATAGCATATGTTCCACTCTGAAACTACTGCTTTCAAACCTGTAGTAACACTGCAGCCAAAATTACTTTAACATTTCCCTTGTAGCCTATCAATTCACCTGGTAATTTTAATTTTAGCCTAACTTTCAAATACAGTTTTCATTAAGGTCGGTGTGAAAATTGAGTAGTTAAATATAATTGGAGATTCATTAGTAATTTTTTTTCATTAATATTAAAAATTACCCTGTGAAATTGAAGTATGTTGGTGGCAAGAGGCATTTTGAAATATGTCAGCTAACGCTGGCTCAGAGATTATAGTTATCTTAATTTTCAAACCTATTTGGTGTGACTACTTAAACTTACAAAATAAATGATTAACTGTAAAATATTAAAGTGATAAAATATTTATCATGTTCATACAAATTTAACAATTTAACAAGATGAGCCATTTGCCTTTTCTACCTAAAACACTTCCTTCAGTACTTTAGAAAAAAGAGGATAAGTGGTTTTCAATTGAGCCTCTAGTTGGGAAAAGCCATCATAATAAATATAAGCTATAGGCTTTGCTTCTTCACATTTTCACTTGGGTAACAAGCCAGACCCAGCAACCAGCAAAAGTATGTTTTGTTGCTTTGGGCATTTCTCAAATTAATAAAAGCAATCTTGGTATTAAAAGATAAAATATAGTTTCAGACTATGTTTGGAAAGTTGCAAGAACATTTTCTACTCCAATATATTGTTCCATCTTCAGAGCCAGAAATGAAATTGAGTTTGGAGCTCAGTGGATCAAGTTCTTAGTGGAGTACTGATACATATTGAATCTTTTTAGAGGAAAGATTAGCATGCTAGAACAGTGTTATAAACACATTTACAAGCACTTCGATTAAGGTGCTGCTGAAATGTCTCTAGATCAAGAAAATAGACATTAGGCCACTATAGTTTTGGAAATTTGTCTGCTTTTTCAGGCTGAAAGGAACTCCTAATAAATGTAAGCAATGGGGGACATTCTCCTGTCCCATAATGTTACCATAAAGCACTATTAACCTCTGATCTTACATTTCCCTCTCATAGCCCTATCCCTCTCACATCATGCTTTAACAGGATCGCACCAAGTCAACGTTAATCCATGCTTTCCAGAACTGGTGTATCCTCTCTGATGGTATATCCTATTGAGGTTAAAAATGCAATATTGATTGGCTTTTGCGGCTACCCTTTTCCAGCAGATCAGCTGTGAAACTGTACACACCGGGCCTATGCTTTTCTTTTATCAGTGATGGTGATTGCAATTTACAGTAGCACAAGTATGATTTTAATTACATTAATTTTACTGCACAGCTGGTATTACAGATGGGACAACTTATTACAGGAATTTCCATATCTTTATTAAAAGCATTAAAAATGAGATCTGAGCATTTCTGAAGAATGATTGATCAGCATTACCCTCAACTTCACACCAAAATGACAAGCTGATTTAGTTTGCTAAGTTATTCATCAGTCGGCAAATAACAAGCAGTCCCATGTGAGGGCTTGTCAGTCAATGCTCGCACTTTCCATTAAGTCCATGGATTAGCTTTTAGGAACGAGGCCAAAGCTACTGTACGACTGAGATATCATTGGATGCCAGTGATATGACATTCACAATTTGTATATACATTTTAACAGTTTGAATTTAGGAAAAGTAAGAAAACATTTTTAGTTCTTACTCCAGTGTTTAATTTTCAGTACAACTGTTTGATGCTCATCTTTAATACAAAGTATAAATTGGGAACAGATGATCTCAGGGAAACGTATGGCAGAAATGTGGCAAATGTTCAAGGGATATATGCATGACTTCATAGGTACGTTCCAATGAGACAGGGAAAGGATGGTAGGGTACAGGAACCGTGGTGTACAAAGGCTGTTGAAAAACTAGTCAAGAAAAAAAGAAAAGCTTACAAAAGGTTTAAAAAAAGTAGATAATGATAGAGATCTAGAAAATTATCAGGCTAGCAGGAAGGAGCTTAAGAATGAAATTAGGAGAGTCAAGGGGCCATGAGAAGGCCTTGGTGAGCAGGATTAAGGAAAACCCCAAGGCATTCTACAAGTATGTGAAGAGCAAGAGGATAAGATGTAAGAGAATAGGACCAATCAAGTGTGACAGTGGGAAAGTGTGTATGGAACCGGAGGAGATAGCGGAGGTACTTAATGAACACTTTGCTTCAGTATTCACTATGGAAAAGGATCTTGGCGATTGTAGGGATGACTTGCAGTGGACTGAATAGCTTGAGCATGTAGATGTTAAGGAAGAGGATGTGCTAGAGCTTTTGGAAAGCATCAAGTTGGATAAGTCACCAGGACCGGACGAGATATACACCAGGCTACTGTGGGAGGCAAGGGAGGAGATTGCTGAGCCTCTGGCAATGATCTTTGCATCATCAATGGAGATGGGAGAGGTTCTGGAGGTTTGGAGGGTTGCAGATGCTGTTCCCTTATTCAAGAAAGAGATAGCCCAGGAAATTATAGACCAGTGAATCTTACTTCAGTGGTCTATAATTGAAGTAAGTTGATGGAGAAGATTCTGAGAGGCAGGATTTATGAACATTTGGAGAGGCTTAATATGATTAGGAATAGTCAGCATGGCTTTGTCAAAGGCAGGTTGTGCCTTAAGGGCCTGATTGAATTTTTGGAGGATGTGACTGAACACATTGATGAAGGTAGAGCAGTAGACGTAGTGTATATCGATTTCAGCAAGGCATTTGATAAGGAACCCCTTGCAAGGCTTATTGAGAAAGTAAGGAGGCATGGGATCCAAGCGCAACTTGCTTTGTGGATCCAGAATTGGCTTGCTCACAGAAGGCAAAGAGCAAAGAGTTGTTATAGATGGGTCATATTCTGCATGGAGGTCGGTGACCAGTGGTGTGCCTCAGGGATCTGTTCTGGGACCCCTTCTCTTCGTGATTTTTATAAATGACCTGGATGAGGAAGTGGAGGGATGGTTTAGTAAATTTGCTGATGACACAAAGGTTGGGGGTATTGTGGATAGTGTGGAGGGCTGTCAGACGTTACAGCGGGACATTGATAGAATGCAAAACTGGGCTGAGAAGCAGCAGATGGAGTTCAACCCAGAGAAGTGCGAGGTGGTTAATTTTGGTAGGTCAAACACGATGACAGAATATAGTTAATGGTAAGACTCTTGGCAGTGTAGAGGATCAGAGGGATCTTGGGGTTCATGTCCATAGGACACTCAAAACTGCTGCGCAGGTTGACTGTGTGGTTAAGAAGGCAAACGGTGCATTGGCCTTCATCAACCGTGGGATTGAGTTTAAGAGCCAAGAGGTAGTGTTGCAGCTTTATAGGACCCTGGTCAGACTCCACTTGGAGTACTGTGCTCAGTTCTGGTTACCTCACTACAGGAAGGATGTGGAAACTATAGAAAGGGTGCAAAGAAGATTTACAAGGATGTTGCCTGGATTGGGGATTATGCCCTATGAGAATAGGTTGAGTGAACTTGGCCTTTTCTCCTTGGAGAGGTAACCTGATAGAGGTGTATAAGATGATGAGAGGCATTGATCATGTGGATAGCTGGAGGCTTTTTTCCAGGGCTGAAATGGCTAACATGAGAGGGCACAGTTTTAAGGTCCGTGGAAGTAGGTACAGGGGAGCTGCCAGGGGTAAGTTTTTTTACGCAGAGAACGGTGAGTACGTGGAATGCGCTGCTGGTGATGGTGGTAAAGGTGGATATGACAGGGTCTTTTAGGAGATTCCTAGATAGGTAGAAACATAGAAACATAGAAAATAGGTGCAGGAGTAGGCCATTCAGCCCTTCGAGCCTGCTCCGCCATTCAGTATGATCATGGCTGATCATCCAACTCAGAACCCTGTACCAGCCTTCCCTCCATACCCCTGATCCCTTTAGCTACAAGGGCCATACCTAACTCCCTCTTAAATATAGCCAATGAACTGGCCTCAACTGCTTCCTGTGGCGGAGAATTCCACAGATTCACCACTCTCTGTGTGAAGAAGTTTTTCTTAATCTCAGTCCTAAAAGGCTTCCCCTTTATCCTCAGACTGTGACCCCTCGTTCTGGACTTCCCCAACATTGGGAACAATCTTCCTGCATCTAGCCCGTCCAATCCCTTTAGGATTTTATACGTTTCAATAAGATCCCCCCTCAATCTTCTAAATTCCAACGAGTATAAGCCTAGTTGATCCAGTCTTTCATCATATGAAAGTCCTGCCATCCCAGGAATCAATCTGGTGAACCTTCTTTGTACTCCCTCTATGGCAAGGATATCTTTCCTCAGATTAGGGGACCAAAACTGCACACAATACTCCAGGTGTGGTCTCACCAAGGCCTTGTACAACTGCTGTAGTACCTCCCTGCTCCTGTACTCGAATCCTCTTGCTATGAATGCCAGCATACCATTTGCCTTTTTCACCGCCTGCTGTACCTGCATGCCCACTTTCAATGACTAGTATATAATGACACCCAGGTCTCGTTGCACCTCCCCTTTTCCTAATCGGCCACGGTACATGGAGCTTAGAAAAATACAGGGCTATGGGTAACCCTGGGTAATTTCTAAAATAAGTACATGTTTGGCAACGCATCGTGGGCCAAAAGGCCTGTAGGTTTTCTATGTTTCTATGTTTAATCTTTTTTTTGGTGGCCATAATGAGTGGCCTAGGTCAAAGTTATTAAGCTTAAATTTGATGCAGTAGTTTTGTTGCTACCCCCTTCATGATCTCACTAAACTAGCAGCATAGCTGCCCTTTAAAATTAAGATATTAAAAGGAAACTTTCTTTTTTTTGGATTAAATAGACTGGGAAATAAATAATGGAAATTGTGCGAGTATGGGCCAAAAAATTTGATCATATGGTCCAACCCAAT
Source organism: Mobula birostris (assembly GCF_030028105.1). Classification (NCBI taxonomy): domain Eukaryota; kingdom Metazoa; phylum Chordata; class Chondrichthyes; order Myliobatiformes; family Myliobatidae; genus Mobula; species Mobula birostris. The sequence continues at coordinate 10,026,230 of NC_092378.1, read as the reverse complement.
GTTGGTTAACTTTCAACTTGTACCTACAGAAAGAGGAGCTAAGCTGCAGTTCCCAAGAGAGCAACACACAAAATGCTGTTGGAATTCAGCAGGTCAGCCAACGTCTATGGAAATTAATAAACAGTCGATGTTTCAGGAGCAGTCCCTTCACCAGGACTGGAAAGGAAGGGGAAGAAGCCAGAATAAGAAGCTGCAGGGAGGGGAAGGTGCACAAGGTGAAGACAGTAAGTGGAGAAAGGCGGGGGTGAAGCATGAACCTGTAAGGTAATAGGTAGAAAAAGTAAAGGGCTGATGAAGAAGGAAGAGGCCTCAACAGGATCCTACCACCAAAGACATATTTACCTCCCCCCCCACCCCCCCATTCTCCACTTCCTGCAGGGATCACTGCTTGATTCCCTTGTCCATTTGTGTATCCCCACTATTCTACTTTCTGGCACTTATCCCTGAAAGCAGAAGTGTAACACCTGTCCATTCATCTCCTCTCTCACCTCCATTCGTGCTCCCAAATAGTTCTTCCAAGTGAAGCAAAACTTCACTTGTGAATCTCTTGGGGTCGCCTACTGTATTCACTGCTCTCGATGTGGCCTCCTCTTCAATGGTGGGACCTGATGTAGATCAAGGAACCACTTTATGGAGCACCTTTGCTCCATCTGCAATAAGCAGCATTTCCTAGAGGCCTGCCATTTTAATTACAATCCCCTTTCCTGTTCTGTTATGTCAGTCCATTGTCTCTTCTAATGTCATAATGAGGCCTCTCTCAGGTTGGAGGAGAATTGCCTCATTTCCGACAGGGTAGCCTCCAACCAGATGGAGTGAACATGGATTTCTCTAACTTCTGGTAATTTTTCCCTTCTTCCCTCTTCTTCAATTTCCCACTCTGGCTCCCATCTTCCCTGCTTTCTTCTCTCACTGGCCTATCACCTTCCCCCGTACCCCTCCTCCACCCCTTTCTCCTCTCCTATTAGATTCCTTCTTCTTCAACCCTTGACTTTTTCCACTTGTCACTTCCCAGCTTCTTACTTCACAACCCTTCCTTATTCACCTACTTCAGCAATCTTTAGCTTGTTGTCCTTCCCCTCCCCCCATCTCAGTACTCTGGCTCTTTCTCCCCTCCTTTCCAGTCCTGATGAAAGTTCTCAGCCTGAAATGTTAGTTGTTTATTCATTTCCATAGATGCTGTCTGACCTGCTGATTTCCTCCAGCATTTTGTGCGTGTTGCTCTGCGTTTCCAGCATCTGCGGAACCTCTTGTTTGAGTTCCCGAGAGAGACTGTGACTTGATCATTCTATTTGTTTCAAATTGACTTTAAGACATATGCAGTCACAAATGTAACACAACTCAGTTTCCATGCAGGTCAGTGTTATCATAATAAGTCATTATACACCTGAACTTAGTTATTTAAGGCACATCATGGCCACTTTATTTGGAGAAACAAACCCATACATCATGTTCCCTATGGAAAGTTTTAACAGGTTCTTTTTCTTCTTGGTGCTTGGTGCTTCGTCTCGACCCTTGTTTTGTCACTGGATCTAGATGGGAATTGGGAAGAGAGAGTGAGACTGACGCTGCGCAACTCTTCCTCACTTAAATCCAAATTAAGTGATAGTCTCGACACCATCATCATCACAATGGTGTCGAGGTCTTCATCGATGACGACGATGGACGAACAACCTGCTTTGTGGTAAATGTTTTGTGTCACTAGTAATTATTTTTAGTTAAGGTGGGTCAGTGAAATAGTGGAGAAACAAGAGCCTGAAGATACTGTAATCAGAGGCAGCAATCAATATTCTGGATGAACTCAGCAAACCAAGCAGCATCTGTAGAGGGGGATGAACTGCTGAAGTTTTGGGCACCCTTTTATGCACAAAATCGCTAAAAAGATTTTTCCGGGGTTAGATCATGCTACTAATCACTTCCATATGAAACTACAACCATTGGGATACTGGTCCAGGTATTTCTGTATGTAATTGCCTTCACAAGATAGGCGTCTTCCTAATGAATTCATGGACGGCATAAACTGAGAGCAACCTACTAGCTTCACTGAATACTCTTCTCTGAATACTGAATGCTCTTGAAAAAACTAGTAGCACTTCATGCCAAAAGTCTTCATCTGGACTGAAAAGTAAAAGGAAGATAGCCACTATAAAAAGGTGAGAGAAAGGGACAATATTATACTTTATGCTTTATTGTCGCCAAACAATTGATACTAGAACGTACAATCATCACAGTGATATTTGATCTGCCGCTGTCTGGATATTCAGCTCTTGGCTTTACCATATCAGCAATTGTGGAGCCTTATAATCTCCACAGTCAGAATTTGTGGACTTCAACTTCCCTAATTTGGACTAGGAGCTTCTTAGTACGGAAGGTTTAAATAGGGCAGTAATTGGTAGGTGCATTCAGGAGGGTTTCTTAAATCAATAATGGATTGTCCAACAAGCAGAGGGGTCATACTGGACCTGGTGTTGGGTTGTCGGTGAGTTTAAAAGAGTAATTTGCATCAAATAGAAGGACTTAGAGGCTACGGAGATCAGTATGAAGAATAATAATTTGCTAAGATATTTCAAGATAAAGAAGTTTTGGGTCACTTGAAGAACATGAAGGTGGTAAGTCCTCAGAGCCCAGTGGGATATAGCTGAGGTTATCGAGAGAGGCAAGGGATGAGATTGCTCAGACCTATGGAAGACAGAGACTTATTCTGACTGGAGGGCTGTGACTAGTGGTATTCTGCAGAAGACAGATTGTAAAGAGCTTTTGGCACACTGGCCATCATGTCAGGGCATTGAGTATAAACACTTGGAGGTCACATTGTGTTTGCACAGCATGCTAGTGAGGACCCACTTGGAGTATTATGTTCGGTTTTGGTTGCCCTGCTATAAGAAATATGTTATTAAATTGAAAAGAGTAGAAAAAGTTTTACAGGAATGCTGTACACAGCTTTAAACCACCTGGAGAACACAAACACATATGTCAGGATGCTGGTCATCGACTATAGTTCAGTATTTAATACTATCATTCCCACAATCCTGATTGAGAAGCTGCAGAACCTGGCCCTCTGTACCTCCCTCTGCAACTGGATCATCGACTTCCTAACCGGAAGACCACAATCTGTGCAGATTGGTGATAACATATCCTCCTCACTGACGATCAACACTGGCGCACCTCAGGAGTGTGTGCTTAGCCCACTGCTCTACTCTCTCTATACACATGACTGTGTGGCTAGGCGTATCTCAAATGCCATCTACAAATTTGTTGACGATACAACCATTGTTAGTAGAATCTCAGGTGGTGACGAGAGGATGTACAGGAGTGAGATATGCCAACTAGTAGAGTGGTGCTGCAGCAACAACCTGGCATTTCAATGTCAGTAAGACGAAAGAGCTGATTGTGGACATCAGGAAGGATAAGACAAAGGAACACATAGCAATCATCATAGAGGGATCAAGTGGAGAGAGTGAGCAGTTTCAAATTCCTGGGTGTCAAGTTCTCTGAGGGTCTAACCTGGTCCCAACATATCGATGTAGTTATAGAGAAGGCAAGACAGTGGCTATACTTTTATTAGGAATTTGAAGAGATTTGGTATGTCAACAAATACACTCAAAAACCTCTATAGTTGTACCGTGGAGAGAATTCTGACATTCTGCATCACTATCTGGTATGGAGGGGCTAACGCACAGGACCGAAAGAAGCTGCAGAAGGTTGTAAATCTAGTCAGCTCCATGTTGGGCACTAGCCTACAAAGTACCGGGGACATATTCAAGGAGTGGTGACTCAGAAAGGTAGCGTCCATTATTAAGGATCTCCAGCACCCAGGGCATGCCTTTTTCTCACTGTTACCATCAGATAGGAGGTACAGAAAAGCCTGAAGGCACACACTCAGTGATTCAGGAACAACTTCTTCCCCTCTGCCATGCAATTCCTAAATGGACAGTGAATCTTTGGACACTACCTCACTTTTTAAAAATATACAGTATTTCTGTTTTTGCACATTTTTAATATCTATTCAATATGTGTATACTGTAATTGATTTGCTTGTTTATTTATTATTATTTTTATTTTTTCTCTCTCTGCTAGATTATGTATTGCACTGAACTGCTGCTGCTAGGTTAACAGATTTCACATCACATGCCAGTGATAGTAAACCTGATTCTGATTCTGATTTAGGAGATGGTTGTAGAGAGAGGATGGACGGCTAGGACTTCATTCCTTAGAGCGTAAGAGGTTGATAGGTGATCATTTAGAGGTATATAAAATCATGAGGGCATAGATTGGGTGACTCAGTCTTTTTTTTTCTGTCAGAACTAGGGGACTTAGGTTTAATGTAAGGGGAAAAGATTCAAGAACTTGAGTGGCAACTTAATTACACAGAGGATGGTATCAATGTCGATTCAGCTGCCAAATAAGGTGGTTGAGAAAGGTACGGTAACAACTTTTAAAAGACAGTTGGACAGGTGCATGGACAGGAAGGGTTTAGAAGGTTATGGGCCACATGCTGGTAAATGGGGCTTGCTTGGATGGAGCATGTTAGTTGGTATGGACCAGTTAGGCTGAAGGGCCTGTTTACATGCGTAAAATGCTATGAATCGGACCCTTATACCACTGCCCTACCCTCGATCCTACTGCCCATTATGCCGCTGGAGTTTATGGCAGCAATGAAGGTTCCCCGTCCCTGTTTGTCCGTACCGTTGCACACAGATAAATAAGGATTCTTCATTGCTGTTTCCTTAACAATTTTTTTATCTATTGAGGGTTGTTAGCCCTGAGCTGAACCCCCAAACCTGGAGGACTGGTGGACCACTCTTAGTCTGGCTTCTACCCTTTGTCCTGTCCGGCATGGGTGACCCTACCAAATGCCAAAGCACAACATAGCTGTCTGGGTCATTGAGGCATGCAAGCCTCCAAATTCTATGACAAGTTTGTGGTCCTCTTGAGATGCCCTTGATCCACCACCCCAAAAATATCTTCCAGAAAAATTCATTTGTACTGCATATTACTTGGGTATGTTATGCATTTTCCAGTTTAATGGACTGTATTTGTTACAATATTACTTCCTCAGTCTCATAAAGACAAAGCCAAGCTTAAATTTTAGTTCACATGCCATTTTATTTTTCTATCTCAGTTCAATTTTGACCTTTCTGTCCTTGGCAACTTGCACTGTAAAGAAGAGATTTGCTTCTTCAACTTTCAATTTAATACGTTACTCACTACTCACAATACGTCACTTTTGAGATCACTTTCTGAAATGTTTCCTTTTGGTCTGCAAGTGTGACCGACCCTGAGCTTCTGTCATCTGTCTCGTTAATTGTCAATTCCATTCCCATTCTGTGCACTCTGTCTTCAGCCTCCTGCAGTGTTCCAATAGACTTAGAATATCTAGAAGCATTGCCTCAATCCTTGGAGTGAACACATTAGGTCTTTTGCATCCAGTATTTAAGTTCAAAAAGATTAGATAAGAATTCCAGACTATTCTTATGTATTTGATATTTCCATTACTTTCTTTGTAACTTCAGATATTGTTTTGCTTTCTGTTAATTTATATCTTCCCTGGATCAATCTTTTCTTTCTTTTCCCATTCCATTACCACAGCCTTTGCCTTGCAATGTGGAACATGGAACATTTAAGAAGTATCCGTAAGACTACGGACCAAATGCTAGTAAATGAGACTAGTACTGGAAGGATAGTTATTGGTTGGTCCATCTCTGTGCTGTAAGACTCTCTTCGTCCTGTGCTATACTGTTCTATGATCTATGTTTTAATTGGGTTTGTAGATATTCTGCAAAAAAATGATGGTGGTTGCTTAACTGGATTCCCCATTAAGTCATGAGTTGTTTTGGAATATTTCTTGAGAAATATTTGCCTACTTATGGATCCTCCTGTTTTAGTGCTTATAGATATTCTAACAACCAATAGGTTCTCTCTAAATATATAATGAAATAGACTGTAACGTACCTTTAAAATAATGCTATGATAGATTACACAACAGAATCGTGCACTAAAGCTGAACCCATGTAGTTCCCTCTGGGAACTACATTAATAGTTTACAACTGTTTTTACCATGATGATCATTTGGAAGAGCATCAGACCTTAATACCAGATGCACTATAATAAAGTTACATAAAACAGCTGTGCAGGCAGCATCTACTTGGCCTGAAATGTTGACTGTTTATTCATTTTCATACAAGCTGTCTGCCCTGCTGAGTTACTCCAGCATTTTGTGTGTGTTGCTTTGGGTTTCCAGCATCTGCAGATATTCTTGTGTTTATAAAACAGACGTATGTCTCATTTTATTCCATGGCCACGTCTAGCCCGACACCTCTGCAAGGTATGGCAAGATCAACGAGGAAGAGATTGTGGTATACAGCTGTCATGTTAACTGTACAATGAGTCAAAGATACAACAACCACAGTTCAGGTTTCCATTATCCTGAACATTGAGAGCTGAGGCAGGCTTACATCAGTGCCAAAGTGAAAATACCTATTGGCAGTTTCAGCATAAAGTAATTCTAGTTTTTTTGAATAGTGTTTAGTGAAGTGAAGCGAGGAGATTGCTCTCAGTTGCTCCAGTTTATGCTGCCAATGAATTCATTAGGGAGGCACCTACACCTATCCTGCTAAGGCAAGCAAACACAGAAGTACCTAGACCAGCATCCCAATAGTTGTAGTTTCATATGGAAGTGATTGCTAGCATGATCCAACCCGGAAAAAAAAATCACTTTAGTGTGATTTGTGCCTAAAAGGGTGCCATTCTAAGCTTCATAGCTTCCGGAGGAACACCGTGGAATATAACCTACAAATGGAATTAATACTCTGCTGGTTAATGTTTTTGAGGAAAGTCAGCCATCTAAAATACATTTAGAAATTTTGTATAAGATTAATAATGTACATGTATGTAATAACTGTAGATTGCATAATATTAGGCCTAATACACTGTGCTGGGTCATCTGACCCACTGCTGCTCACATAGGTCTGGCCTTCATTTTGGCCATTCCTGAAATCTCTGCTCTCCTGTCTGGCCACACCTGGCCTTGCTTTTTGACCACTAACTCACAGAGTCCCAGCTTAAACACAAGAGATTCTGCAGATGCTGGAAATCCAGAGCAACACACACAAAATGCTGGGGGAACTCAGAAGGTGAGACAGCATCTATGGAAGTGAATAAACTGTTAATGTTTCAGACCCTTCATCAGGACTTGCATGGTTTTGCCCAGACACCATGAACCAAACTAATTACCTCTCTGCACTGGAACAATGAAATACAGCGTACCTAGAGATATATATTCAATTTAAAATAATTACTAAGGTAAAATATTTCACAGATGTTAGTATAACAGCATGATTTACATGTTTTAAAATATGTAAGTTATAGGTTAAGCTGCTTCCTCTCACATTTACCTTTCAGTACACCTGACATATTTTCTGTTATGTTATCCATCTTTTCTGCAACTCAGTTGTAGTTTTTTGAAGTTCATACTGTAGCTTTGATTGTGCCTTAGTGATAAAGCATTCCATTGAATAAAAAGACATGCAATGGCACTGAAGTTTTGTCGGGAGTTGTTGTTGAGGAGAGTAATAAACCAAGGAAAGGTTTGGAAGGGATAAATATTTTGAATTTAAAATTTAAGAGTGATTAATTATGAGAATTACAGAGAATGCATAGGTGCTGTAGAACCAATGGTATATTTTCTTTGAAAGAGGTGGGATTGGTATATTCAATTGTCTTTTATTGTTGGCCTATCGTTTTCATGTATGGATCCCATTGGGTGATTCTATTGTGTTTCTTGTACTTACTGTGATTGCTGCAAGAAAATAGATCTTAGAGTTGTATATAGTGACATGGAGTATAGGTATATATATTGAATCCACATTATCTAGAACTCAGCCATGATCTGTGCTTAAAGCTGCAGGGACAAGTATGAGTAATAGTAATCTGTTTAGTTTGCCAGCACAATCTAAACCTTGGTGTTATTAATAGATTCTCACAGTTTTCGTACATAGCTTTTAATATCATTATAAATTGCCTAAACTCTGGAGTCTGTACGTGATCAATTTGCTACCAATTTAAATCCTTTGATTTGTTGAAGTATGCTAATCATTGCTTCAAGCATCAATTATACCAGGAGTTATTTTTAAAATCTATATTTTGATTTACTTCTGAATATAAAAATACACAATTAAAATCAATTTGATTACATTCTTCTTTAAATCTCTGTTAAAGTAGGAGCCTATCTGTTTTGAGCTTTGTTGTTTTTCCATGCCACAGGGCAAGTGGTCACAAAGCTGCAATGTATTTATGGAATTTCCCTGCTAATGCTATTAGTCTTTAATTTTGGAATCTAGTTATTCTTATTGCCATGGTAACAGCCTGTTCATTCCATCTCTGCATCAAATTCCAGATAAAAGACCACTGCACAATATATACGATGTAGTGTCACTACGTGTTATATTTGGCTGTATTTCAGGAGAGACTTGTCACATCAGAACCTATCTTCTATATTCTGGGAGAAATGTGGCTCAGCTAATGATATGGAAGTACATGATAACTGAAGTATCATAGCACAATCCTTTTTGTTTTCCAACATACAGTAACCAGGAGAAAAGCATTTTGTCAGTTCAGAAACTCTACATATTATTTCTACTGCAAAACACACAAGATGCCGGAGGAACTCAGCAGGTCAGGCAGCATCTATGGAAATGAATAAACAATCAACGTTTTGGGCCTTCTTCATGTCCTGAAGAAGGGTCTCGGCTTGAAAGGTGAACTATCTATTCATTTCCGTTGATGCTGCCTGACCTGTTCAGTTCCACTAGCATTTTGTGTGTGTTGCTTTGGATTTCCAGCATCTGCAGAATTTCTTGTGTTTATTGTGTCTACTGTTTGCTACCATCTTATGTAGGTAATAGCCCTAACATTTAGACAAGAGAGGGGATAGATGAACTGGATAGAAACAGCTAATTTAGACATGTAGTTGTTCTACTATAGATGCTGCCACTAACTTTCCCCAGATCTCATTGGTTCCTTTATTCTATTTTTTTTTACTTGGGAGCTGGCACAATGGCAGGCTACTTTGCTCTAGTGGGGATGGGAGAAGGTGAATGGTGAAGAAATGGAAACTGGTGGCAGAGAACTCTAGGAGATTATGGACTAAAATGAACAGTGGAGTTAAGAGGCTGTGGGCTGGATTGGATCACTGAGCAGTTTGCTTATCGGGACATGGGGCCTTCAAAGTTCACTGATTGTGGCAGAGGCTCAGGAGGATATTTGGGGTACCATGTTTTTTGAAATGCACCATTCAATAAACTGTACCTTGGAAAAATCAATAATGGGTTGGTCGGTTATCCTTTATACAGTACATAGTAGGAAGTGAGCTCTGATAAAACAAGTATTTTTTTGAAATCGAGCCAAATAAAATATTTCTATAAAATAACTCTCCCTTCTACATCAGTCTTAGCATATCAGTCCTCTGTGTTCAAAGTGTTGATTTAATTTTGTGCATTCTATGAGCAGAAATACTCTTGTATATCATTCTGTTCGAAGCTCCAGCGATCTCTTATATTTCTTGGATAGTTATGTAATAATACTAAAGAAATTTGGCCTGTCCCCTAAAACCCTCACTAATTTTTATAGATGCACCGTAGAAAGCATTCTTCTAGGGTGCATCACAACCTGGTATGGAAGTTGTCCTGTCCAAGACTGAAAGAAGCTGCAGAAGATCGTGAACACGGCACAGCACATCACACAAACCAATCTTCCGTCCTTGGACTCACTTTACACCACACGCTGTCGGAGCAGTGCTGCCAGGATAATCAAGGACACGACCCACCCAGCCAACACACTTTTCGTCCCTCTTCCTTCCGAGAGAAGGCTCAGGAGCTTGAAGACTCGTATGGCCAGATTTGGGAACGGCTTCTTTCCAACTGTGATAAGGCTGCTGCACGGATCCTGACCCGGATCTGGGCCATACCCTCCAAATATCCGGACCTGCATCTTGGTTTTTTTGTACTACCTTACTTTCCATTTTTCTATTTTCTATTTATGATTTATAATTTAAATTTTTAATTTTTACTGTCGATTTGTAATCCAGGGAGCAGGAAGCGCAGAATCAAATATCGCTGTGATGACTGTACGTTCTAGTATCAATTGTTTGGCAACAATAAAGTATAACGTAAAAGGTGCATAAAGTAATACTCATCTGAGAAATCATCAGTAGCACTCAGGGATTCCGGTCAATAACAGAATATCGATACCCACCTTCCATTTAATAGATATTCAAAAGAACATTTTAAATGAAAGCTCAATGTGTAAGCCTAGCACTGTTGACTAAGAGGTATAATTTTAAATACACCTATGCAAGACCAGTAAAGGTTAAACCAAGCACAATTTTGTTATGCAATTTTTCACATTACAGATTTCCATCTGTGTATTATTTTATTGGTTCATGTACCAGGCTGTTACAAACACTCAATGGCCATTTTATTAGATACATTTGTACACCTGCTCATTAATGCAAATATCCAATCATGTGGGAACAATACAAGGCATAAAACCACGCAGATATAGTCAAGAGGTTCATTTGTTCTTCAGACCAAACATCAGAATGGGGAAGAAATGTGATCTAAATGACATTGACTGAGCATTGATAGCTGCTGGTGTAAGTAACTCGGCAACTGCTGATCTCCTGAGATTGTCCCGCACAATAGTCTCTAGAGCTTAGAGAATGACGTGAGAAACAAACAAAAAATCCAGTGAGTGGCAGTTCTGTGGGCGAAAATGCTTTGCTAATGGGAGAGGTCAGAGGAGAATGGCCGGACTGGTTCAAGCTGACAGGAAGGCAACAGTAACTCAAATAATGACGTGTTACAACAGTGGTGTGCAGAAGGACATCTCTGAACACACAACACATCGAACCTTGAAGTGGTTGGGTTACATTAGCAGAAGATCACACTGGGTTCCACTCATTTACCTAATAAAGTGGCCAGCGAGAGTATGCTAAAGATAGATTTAGAGCTTCAAAATTTTATCACACACATTGTTGCATTATTGAAAATGCTAACAGGTAGTAATTGGTGGGCAGTTTACATGCAATTTCCCACTATTCACTGCACATTTTGAGCACTGACAGAATAAAAAATCATATTGACCTTCTATTATTTTTTTGCTCTAGGAGCTTTTAGAGTCTGTTTTGAAGTATGTGTTCAGGCTTTCTAGCTCTTTAATTTGGCATTAGTGCTTGCAGGTAATTTCCCTAAGGATTAACATGTTGATGATAAATAAAAATCTGAGAAGTAAGCCACTGTGATACATTTGAGGTCAATTTATACACATGCAAGATGCATCATAAGGACTGTTGTGTACATATATCTACTGATGCCTCTGGACACATCTTCAGTGATGATCCTGGAATCATTGGGTGTTTTGGGTCTTTCAACATCATACACCCTCCTCCAGGTGACCCAGCCAGGGCTGATCAGACCCCAGCTTGTGTCTAGATGGCTAGCTACTTATGACTCCATGGCTCCCCTCTTTTGAGCCACAGCCATCTTGAGGCCCTCTCTGTCGCATCGGTGGTACTGCGGATGGCTCTCCTCTTCTTCTCTCCCTCAATGCCCAAATTGCTGAAGGCTCTAATTAAGGAACAGGCTGCGAATACCCTACAACCAACCTCCACTGGGAGACACCTTGCTCTCCATCCAGCCTGCTGACAGTTGTTGACCAGTCCTGTGTAATTGGAGAGTTTCCTTTCCAGAGTTTCCTTTCAGTGAGGTAGCACCATCAATTTGTGGGAGACTTCTGGGAGAGGTGGGATGTCTGCAATAGAGTAACTCCTTAGCAGCCAGCCAGCTAGTTTAAATAACGTTAGCTATGCTAATGAATGAATGACACCCGTTAAACTCACCTCAACATGTCTTTTACAGTCTTAACCCACCATGGGCAATAGAAAAATCACTGTTGCAAACAGTGCAGCGACCGACACTGTCATTATTTTTTACGCAAACAACAGGAATTCTGCAGGTGCTGGAAATTCAAGCAACACACATCAAAGTTGCTGGTGAACACAGCAGGCCAGACAACATCCCTAGGAAGAGGTGCAGTCGACGTTTCAGGCTGAGTCCCTTCGTCAGGATTATTTTTTACCCCTATTAGGCAGGGGTACACTTTAGTGTAGTCTGGGGTGACGTACGTTTTATATTTTCTTCTTTTTTGGAACACTCTGCCATATCGCACTCTCGCTCTCTCTCTCTCGTGGTCGCTCACGCGTTCTCTCACGCTGTCGCTTGCTTGCACACTCGCGCTCTCGCTTGCTTTCTCTCGCTCTCTCGCTTGCTTTCTCTCTCGCTTGTTTTCTCTCGCTTGCTCACTCTCAAAAAAATTGATTTCCGTGATATTGTATATAATTTGCGGGCATCAGGGAGCCACTATTCAAATGCGGGAGACTCCCGGAACTTCCGGGAGAGGTGGGATGTCTGCCTTTCAAAGGCCTCTTCCCAGTGATCTTCCCATGGGACTGTCAGCTCCAGCAGTAGCACTTGCTTAGTAGACACAAGGACAATGTCTGGTCGCAAGGTGGTGGCTGCGATATGGTTGGCGAACTTCAGCTGCCGTTCGAGGTCCACCAACAGCTGCCTAAAGTATATACAGTATAAAACCCCTATGGCACAATGGCTGGTATCCCTATGATCTGTACAAATAATGAGTAAACCTGAAGCAGAGAATCTAGAGAATAAATCTTCACAAATTGAAAGGACCAGAAGCCACCTTCAGTGCTGGCACAGTCTTATACTTGCGTATATTCCTTTGCTACATCTACATATAGTCAGTAGATCTTGACTCCCTCTTAAATGTTGTGTGTTCTTTGTCCCCCTTTATTTTGTTAGGCCAAGATTAACAGTGGACTCCAAATGAGATAAACTGCTCTCATCATTTACAATTAAGTAAAGGAAACTGTGTGGTAGAGCATAGCTGCAATGCAATCTACCCACTCTATTATTATAAGCAGGACAAGAACTCAGAGCAAAGACTTAGAAAAAAAGATGCCATCAAAAGAAATGGCTATACATTTCCAGTACTAAGACAACTGTTACTATTAACAAACCAAAAGGAATATTGCTTGCAGTAGACTCTGCTTCTTTTTAGTGAATCAGATATTCACCACACCTAGTATGTTGTGTGGTGAATATATGAGGGGAGTTCTGAAAACAGCATGGTAATAATTTAAGTTCCAAAATGTTTTCGATCATATTATATTTTTAACAATAAATGTGATAACAAAAGTCTCAAAAGAATTTTGTTCTATTTAGTAACATTTTCATTTTTAAACAGTGCTATATTAACTTATTAGGAACATTTAATTGCTACACATGTTTGTCAGTACAGGGGCAGTTGAATAAAACGGAACATTTTATAGTAGACTACTTTAGATTCTTGGGTCATTAGGACCAGTTCTAAGTCAGGTGGTCACATGATGCATTACATTTCTGCTAAAATCGTGGAATTAATTAAAAAAACTATAAATGCCCTGAAGACATTTTGGGGCAGAAAATAGCAGCATTGATAAAATGAACTCTTATATCTACTGGAAAAGACAAATCAGGTGAATGATCAAGGACAGAATCTATTTTGTTGAATTCACATGCTGAACATGAGCCATGCTAACAAGACTTGCATTTATTAACCACCTCTTATTATTCTCAAGAAGGTGATGAAAAACTGTCTTTGAACTAGTGCAGTTGATTTCACAATGCTGTTATACTGGCAGTGACTAGATCTGGTGCCCAGAACAAGGCAGGTATAGCAATATTTCAAAGTTCAAAGGTTGTATATGGCACTATATACTACCCTGAGATTCATTTTTATGCAACCATTCACAGTAGAACAAAAAAATGCAACAGAATCAATCAAAAAATTACACACAAAAACCTACAATCAATGTGCAAATGACAAACTGCAAATACAAAAAAAATAGTAAAGAATACTGAAGACAGGAGTCATAGAGTCCTTGAAAGAGAGTCCACAGGGTGTGGAATCAGTTCTTCAATTTGGCTGGATGTGTACAAAGAGCAGAAGTTGGATTTTGAAATGCCCTAGCTTCCATTGTCCTTTTCAGAGTCATGCTCTTGGCATAGGAAATATTTTCAAAATTGTGGTGGCCAATAGTAGCAATGCGTTTTATTGTCAAGGCATGCTAAAGTCATGGTCTGTCACCACTCCATGTGTTTCTATGTAAATTAGACTGGTCAATGGCTTTAGCTGTTAACAAGCTCTATGAATAAATTAATTATGGGTTTAAAAATCATTCTGATGGATAATACTTGATGCAGACAGTGATCCATGTAATTGTTGTTGGATTAACTGTCTGATTATTTTCTGTATGGCTTAGTTGAATTGCTGTATTTGTTTTTGCATTGCATTTTCATATTGGAATTTGCAGGTATAAGACCATTTTATTTTAATATGTTCAATTATAAGGTAATAAATGATATCTTCTTGAGTAGATAGCCCAGTCCTTGTATGTATTTCCAAGTGGTGATCGGCTGTTTGGCCTTATTTACAATTACAGAATTATTGCCTTGCTTGACAACGGTAAATCTCTGTTTGCCCTGTATATTCCAATATGGCATGCAAGTGCTCAGTTAAAGACAAATTATGTCCATTATGGTTTAGCATTTCATATTTTGTGATAGATCCTCTTATTATTTGTGTCTGGTTGGTCAGCATCTGATATTCTGGGGGAACATTGTATCATTTTTTAATACATGCATTTCTAAATGACAATAAATGAGGACTGAGTGTCCTCATAATCTAATCTAATCTAATCTATTTCTAACAAGATGTCTTCAGTGAATTCTCTCTTCGAATCTGTTCAGATGGTATATTCTGTCAATGTTGATAAGTGATAATCTGTGGTGAGATGATGGAAATTTTTTGTAAATATTTTACTTTCATCATCCTTCCACTAGGAGAGATGTAGGTTTGTCCAAGTTAAAAGGTATTTGACTGACTCTTTCAGGACATATATTAGAGCACTAGCATTCAAGATTACCTGGAGATTAAAAAATACTTCTTCGCCATACTTGACAAAATATCCGCTGACTTGATGATAAGAGTTGAAGTCACCTGTATGATGTTGATTGTCAGGAATGTGATGGATAAAAGGTGACAATAATTATGAACTCAAAACTGAGCAGAACATCTGGGCTGTATACAGAGAGGGTTACTCTCTCCCTTGACAGTTCATGCCAGATCATGCCTGATGAAACTAGAGAACCAGAAGTCCTGCAGGCAGAGAAGGAAAAGGCAAGTGCATGGAAATACAGAAACTTAAGAAACAGCATTTTTAAGTTATTTTACCCTTTGGGCCTGCTTCCCTATTTGCCATGATTATGATGGACTAGCCTCTTTGTTCCTGTTTTCTCCCCATGTCTCTTAGCATCAACAAATATATCTACCTCCCAAACATGAAAAATTTGCAGATGCTGGAAATCCAAAGCAACACACACCAAATGCTGGAGGAATTCAGCACGCCAGGCAGCATCAGTGGAAAAGCGTAAATAATCGATGTTTTGTGTTGAGACCCTTCATCGGAACTGGAAAGGAAGGGGAGGGGAGAAGTCAGAATAAGAAGGTGGGTGGAGGGGAAGGAGAAGTACAAGGTGGCAGGTGATAGGTGAAACCAGGAGAGGGTGAAGAAAAAAGCTGGGAAATTGATTGATGAAAGAGATAAAGCGTGGTCTTAACGTGGCAGTAGGGGAATTATAAGGTGTTGCTCTTCCTACCTATGTGTGGCCTCATCATGGCAGTAGAGAACTGCTACAAAGAGGCCACACTCAGGTTAGGGGAGCAGCATCTTACAGTATATTCTGGCTGGGTAGCCTCCAACCTGATGGCATGAACATCGATTTCTTGAAATTCCAGTAATTGGTCCCCTCCTCTCCTTCTCCAATCCCCATTCTTCTTTCCCTCTGACACCTTCTCTCCTTAACTGACCAACACCTCCCTCTGGTGCTCCTCCCCCTTCCATTTCTTCCATGGTCTTCTACCTCCTATCAGATTTCACCTTCTCCAGCCTTTTATTTCTTTCACCAATCAACTTCCCAGCTCTTTACTTCACTCCCTCCAATCCCACCCCACTTCCGGTTTCACATATTACCTACCACCTTGTTCTTATTCCTCCCCTCCCTGCACCTTCTCATTCTGAGTTCTCTTCCTTTCAAGTCCTGAAGAAGGGTCTCGGTCTGAAACATCGACTGTTTACTCTTTTCCATTGATGCTGCCTGGCCTGATGAGTTCCTCCAGCATTTTGTGTGTTGCTATATCTACCTCCTTTGTGGATGTATTTAATGGCCGAGAATTCTGCAAGTTCATTAATTTCTGTCTGAAGAAAACTCTCCTGATCTCAGTTCTAAACATCACACTTTGTATCCTGAACCTGTGATGCCTGGTTTTGGACACCACAGGTTGGGCTAATATTGGAAGTGGAAAAATTAGATTGATTCAGGACAAATGTGTTCATGTTTAATAAGTGCTCAGTACTAGTCGAAGGAAAATCATTATTGATGTGGAGATGAATATTTGACAGATTAGGAAATTAAAGGTTTATGTGAATTGGCACAGGAGAGGATTGCAGTCAGCATAGATCAGTTGGGATCATATTGAATGGCAGGGCAGAATTTCTTACTTTATCATAATTGACCTTTACTTGAGTCAATAGCAATAAATTGATATAATGGCTGGCATTACACCTTCCTGATACCGTCCTTCTTAACGTTACAAGTTTAATCTCATATTTATGGTCTTCCTTGCTGTCAAGCCTCCAATGATATACTTGGAGTCATAGACAGATAAAGCACAAAAACTTAATTCAGCCCATCAAGTCTGTGCTAATACATTTAGCATCATCCTCAAAGTTCACAATTAAAAGTAAATTTATTATCAAAGTGCATTTATGTCACCATGTACAACCCTGAAATTCATTTGCTTGTGGGGCAAATCCAAGAAGTACAATAGAATCAATGAAAGACCGCAAATGCAAAACAGAAGTAATAATAATAAAGAAATAAGCAATAAATATTGAGAACATGAGATAAAGAGTCCTTGAAAGTGAGCTCATGGGATGTGGCAACAACTCAATGATGGGGCAAGTGAAGTTCAGTGAAGTTAATCCCTCTGGTTCAAGAGCCTGATGGTTGTGGAGTAATAACTGTTTCTGAACATGCTGATGTGGTTGCTGAGACTCCTGAACCACCTTCCTGATGGCTGCAGCAAGAAGAGAGTATGGCCTGGATGGTGGGGGTCCTTGATGATGGATGCTGTTTCCTGCAAAGGTGTTGTGTGTAGATGTGCTCAATAGTGGGGAGAGCTTTGCCCATGTTGTACTGGGCTGTCCTACCTTTTAATCTTCTCACATTCTCAACAACTCATTTATATATTAACAGCAATTAAACCTGGCTAATTAACATGCCAACTGACTCATCATTGGTATGTGGATAGAAAGTAGAGTATTCGGAGAGATTCACTTGTTCACAGATAGTACATGCAAACTCTACGCAGACTGTACTAGTGGTCAGAATTGAGCTGGTGTTTCTGAAGAGATGAGACAATCATTCTACAGGCTGTGATTGTGATGACTACTGGTAAGTGACCAGCGCACCCCTTCCTGACTGCAGCAATGATCTAAGCATCAACAGTTTCAAATAAATTTCAGTATGAAACCAGAGTTGCTTCGGCCACCGTTGCTACCTTTCTGCTTCTTCTGTATTTCCTACAGCCTATAACTTGTTTCTGGAAGTTCTTTTTAGCCCTCCTCGTTTTACTGCAGCTAGTAAGGCCATAACAGAATGGCAGAACAAACTCAATGGGCTGAATAGCCTCATCCTGCTCCTATGTTTAATGGTCTTATGGAAGTTTAATAGATGACCATAAATCTGCTTTTACAGTGCTCCGCCTGACCCTTTTAGTTCACTGTTTCTTGCTACAAGTTTAGCCACAAAGGATCTGAGGCCATCCATCCCAAGGACCCATGTTTGGCTACACTTCCGGCTGTACCACCACTTACTGTGTTATGCCTTGTCTTGTTTGCTTTCTTAAATGCATTACCTCTCATTTCTATTTAAATATTTTTCTTGCCTACAATCAACTGCTTCCTTCCTCACACTGGCAAATAAACAGTCATGCAAATTTAAACCCTCCCTTTACAATATATGCTGTGAAAAGCTAGGAACCTGGCACTGAGCATTGCCAATTTCATATATCCTAAGGGCCTTTATTTTTTAATCAGACGGCTGCATAAATAGCCTTAATACAATCTACTTGAACTACAACAATCTTTCCTCCTTGTTTAATGCTAACTATCCTTAATTATTCTGTGCCTTTCTAAATGTTTATTTGAACTGTTTTTGTTGGAGTTAGGTAGGTGCATCATGGCTAGAGATCAGGAGGTGAGTTGGGGTGAGTGATCAGCAGGGTGTCCAGAGAGTTGGGTACCATATATGATATCGGCAAAGGATCATGGATGCACATGAGACATCTGACCTATTAAAGTGAGATTTGTTAATGGATGGGCAGAGTAAATTGATCATTGAGGGTTTGCCTGATGCTTGAAGGGATGACTCAAGTCCGAACGAGAATCAACGTGACAGGTAAGCATTTAACAAAAAGAAAAGTTCTGTGCAAGGCAGGTTTCCAACATACACTGTTACATACTGAAACCTGATTATTCAACTCCTTGTTAAAATTACACCAAAGCAATCCTTGAGATTCTATATCTTGGAAATTGTATCACACATGCAGTGCCTGTTAAAATGACAAACGTTATGGAATTAGAAACAAATGCACAGTTTTCCTTTGCAGTTGATTCCTCATTGAAGTTCAAGTTAAAATTTAATTATATTTTCCACCATACATGAATACCCATGAATATAACCAAATGAAAGTTAAGAACAGAAGCAGACAATTCAGTCCCTCAGGCTTGCTCTACCATTGAATTAATACTCAATTTTGCATTTCTAGCTAACCATGATAACCTTTCACTCTCTTATTTATCAAGTGTCTTATCTTTGCCTTAAAATATTTAATGAGTCAGCTAACCCCTGCCCTTTAAGGAAGGAGGAAATTCTTAAAAGTTCAACCCTCTAGGAGAAGGATTTTCATCCTATCTCTGTCTTAAAAGGGCGAGCATTTATTTTTAAATGATAACCCCTTGTTCTGGATTAATTTATGAGGTGAAATGTCTTCTCTACAACTGCTCTGTATATATAAAAAAGAGGATCTTGTATGTTTCAATCCTCTCTCACTCTTTTAAATTGTAGTGATATAGTCTGCCCACTCTAATGATGAGATGAGTAAACATTCTCTGAACAGCTTCCTTAAATGAGGAAAGAAGTACTACACACACTACTCCAGATATGGTCTCAGTAATGCCCTATATAACTGAGCATGACCTTACGACTTGTGTTCAATTCACCCAGCAGCTAATACAGGTCCTTCCCAGGTTATGAGTGCCCAGTTTATGTATAAAAGCCTGTATAAAAGAACAAGCATTTGGGGGTCTGGTGGGATGGATTTTCTAGCTGCTGAGGCACTGTAGACGCCTTCTGCTGGGTTGGAACTTGGTTCGCAGTCACATTTTTGATTTGTGAATTAGCCGTGTTTCGAACAGTTCATAGGAGTGAAACCATGTAAGCTGGCGAGGATCTATAATAATACCTATTACTTTTCCAATCACTTGCAGTTATGTGTCCTGTCCTTTTCCAAATCATGCCTAAGGACACCCAGATCTCTCTGCATCTCAGAGTTCTTTAATCTCTCACCACTTAGATGTTTTTGTTTTTTTCTGTCAAAAGGGGCACTTATACATTTTCTCATTTGCCAAATTTTTTCTGCTTGTGAAGGAAAAACTGAGGTACCTGAACTGACACCAGTGGCAAGATCAACTATTATATCTAGCTAATCTTAAACAGATCATTTTAAGTCTGCTCTCTGGACAGCCAATCTTCTGTCCACAGCTATATGCCTTAAGAACAACAGATCCAGTGGACCCCTCTACTCACAGCTGGTGTTACTTCTTCACATGTCTCCAAAAGTCAGCCAAATATTATTTAAGCTATGTTGACTTTGCCTGGCTACTTTGAATTTCCTAAGTCTATTGTATCATTTAATGATAGGTTTTGACATTTTTCCTAAGCTACTTGACTGTAGTTTTTAGCTTTTTGTCTCCCTTATCTTTTATATAAGGGAGTTACATTTGATGTTTTCCAATTTTTACAGAAATTTTCCTAATTTAGGAAATTAAGGAAATTTAAAGGCAGTGCTTCAGCAATCTCTCAAACCACTTCTTTTAAGACACTAGAATGAAGAACCCTTGAAACTTGCTAGCCTACAACTCCTTACTTACCATTATTAATTCCCCTAGGCTCACTTTCAATGGGACCAATACTCACTCTGTTAACTTTCTTTAATATCATTAAAAGATCTTACATTTTCACATTTCTGTCTAATCTTACCACAGTTAATAGTTTTTCCTGCCTTAATAATTTCTTTAGTCATTTGTTATTTTTTTAACTTACCAAAGTTCTGACCTTCTACCCACTAGATATTTCATTATCCTAATTCGTACGTTTGTTATTTTTCT
Organism: Mobula birostris; assembly: GCF_030028105.1. Taxonomy (NCBI): domain Eukaryota; kingdom Metazoa; phylum Chordata; class Chondrichthyes; order Myliobatiformes; family Myliobatidae; genus Mobula; species Mobula birostris. The sequence goes on along the minus strand of NC_092378.1, from coordinate 10,005,607 downwards.
TTAAGCATTATTTTAGTTACCAGAGATATCGTGTCCTTTCTTTTGAATTTAATATCAAATTTTTAATCAGTATATTTTTAAACATATTTCCACAGTTGTTTTTTTAATAAATGTCCTGGGAGATCAGTGTAAAACAGGTTGATATGCTGGAACATGTCGACGTTAAGATAGAGGATATGCTGAAATGTTTGAAAAACCTAAGGATAAATAAGACCCCAAAGTTGGATTGGATACATCCTAGATTACCATGGGAAGCGAGGGAAAAGATTGTTGCACCTTTAGTAATAATCTTTGCATACTTACTGGCCAGAAAAGTACCAGAAGATTGGAAGTTGGAAATTGTTAGACCTTTGTTCAAGAAAGGTGATAGGGATAACCCTAGGATTTATAGTGTGTCTTACGTCAGTGGTGGCCAAACTGTTGGAGGGGATACTTAGAGACAAAATTTACGAGCATTTGAATAAGCATACTCCGATTAGGGATAGTCAACATAGCTTTGCAAGGGGCATATCATGCCTCAAGAGCCTGACTGAATCCTTTGAGGAAGTGACAAAACAAATTGATGACGGTCAAGCAGTGGATGTGATGTATGTGAATTTTTGTAAGGCATTTGACAAGGTTCCCCATGCCAAGCTCATTGAGAAAGTTAGGAGGCATAGGATCCAGAGAAGCAGTTGCATTAATTCAGGATTGGCTTGCCCATGGAAGGTAGGGGTGGTAGTAGATGAAGCATAGTATGCCTGGAGGTCAGTAAGCAATAGTAACAGGGATCTGTTCTGGAACCCCTGCTCTTGTGTATTTTTTCATAAATGACATGGATGAGGAAGTGGAAGGGTAGGTTAGTGAGTTTGCAGGTGACACAAAGGCTGGTGCAGTTGTAGATAGAGGGGAAAATTACTGTAGGTTGTAGCAGGACGTTGACAGGATGCAGAGCTGGGCTAAGAAGTGGCAGATGGAGTTCAATCCAGAAGAGTGTGCAGTGATTGGAGGAATCTATAGGGGGGATGTCAGAGATAATTTATTTTACAGAGACTGGTACATGCATGGAATGTGCTGTCAGGGATTGTGATAGAGTTAGATACATTAGGGACATTTTAGAGATTCAAAGATGGATGAATAAAAATGGAGAGCTGTGTGGAAGGAAAAGGTTAAATTGATCTTGGTGTGGGTTAAAGGGTTGGCACAACATCATGGGCCAAAAGGCTTGTACTATCTAATATTTGTTCTATCTAATATTTTACTATCTTCCACCATAACAACTTCCCTCTTGTGAACTGGCTGATGCAATCCATTTATTTGGATTTATATCTATTTTCCACCTTCACATGTTGGTTACCTTTTTAATCTCTAAAAGAGCTTACTTTTCTTTTGTTAACCTTTTTCTCTTTATGTATTTGGGGATTTCCTTGCCAACTTACTTGCCAGTATTTTTTCACTCATACTTTTGCTTTTTTAAAATGTGCTTATTTAATTCCACCTCTGCACTTCTATTATACTCTAAACTTTGTGCAATGTTAAACTCTCAGTATTTGATGTAAGCTTTATCCTAAAACACATGTTTCATAACATCCAGTGATTTAGGAGCCTTGTGACCGTTCCTCATAACCTAATGCACATACACTAATACTTCCACACGTTCTTAGTGGAAACACATTTGCAAACCCTCCTAATTTCTTTGTTGAATGTCTCCCACTGCTCTGACATTGATTCAGCTACAAATAGCTGTTTCCAGTCATTTATCTTAAAACCTGTATAATTCAAAAGTACATAGCCAGGGTGGAGCTGATTGGGTGGAGCTTATTCATTTGACTGTCAAATGAATAAGACTCCAGTTAATCAGTGTAAGACTTGAGATTGTGGCTTGCAAATAATTTATTTGTAACCATCCTTCACTTGTTGTATTTTCCTAGATAAATGACCCAGATTTGACTAAGTCTTTGCTGTAGTTGATTTCCTTTACACTTTAACTCAAACATTTACTGAGTAAAGCACAAAATGCTGGAGGAACTCAGCAAGTCAGGCATTATCTATAGAAATGGATAGTCGATGTTTCGGTTGGAGACCCTTCTTCAGGACTGAGAAGCAAGGGGGAAGATGCCAGAATAAAAAGGTGGAGGGAGTGGAAGGAGGCTAGCAAGAAGGTGATAAGTGAAGCCAGTTGGTGGGAAAGGTCAAGCGCTAGAGAAGAAGGAATCTGATAGGAGATGAAAGTGGACTGTAGGAGAAAGGACCATTGATCTTTCCCACGCACCTGGCTTCACCTGTTGCCTTCCTGCTAGCCTCCTTCTTCTCCCCCATCACCTTTTCATTCTGGCTTCTTCCCCCTTCCTTCTCAGTCCTGAAGGAGGGTCTTGGCCCAAAACCGACTACCTATTCATTTCCGTAGATGCTGCATGATTTACTGAGTACCTCCAGCATTTTGTGTATGTTGCTTTGGATTTCCAGCATCAGCAGACTTTCTCCTGTTTATTTAGATTAGATTAGATTAGATTATGAGGACATGCAGTCCTCTTTTATTGTCATCTAGTAATTGTTGATTAAATTGACTATTTGCCATGAGTCATACTATCTACCTTCAACTCACTGGCTGAAACAAACAGGTCTTTAATAAGGAACACCAATGATACAACAATAGAGAATGAAACCCTTGACCTACTGTCTTGCAGGCTGTTGACTTCTGGCTTTATCAAAGGAGATAACACCTCTCAGGTTCCAATAGAATGATGTTCTGTCCAGATTTGTGATATGATAATCTTTTTTCCATTACATTACTGACTATCCACAACCAGACAGGTGGCTTCAACCATCAAGCTCAGCAGAGGGGATATTGTGCCAAGTGTGGCAAAGAAATATTTCTTATCAGCAGGCAACCTTGTGTGCTGGAGCTTTCATATACATTCTGAAGGAATTACATACCTTTTAACTTCTGGTATCAAAACACACCTGCAGACCTAGGTCTCTCTTACAGGAAAAATGACTCATATCAAATAAATGATTGGGGGGTGGGTGTGGAAATAAAATGAACCACCTCTTTTTAGAGATGGTCGGTGATCCTTCAAATGAATGGGGCCGTTATTGGATGGACCATCTTTGGCTGATACAACAGTGAATGCAAGATATGAAGTGTGAGTCTGGAGTGAGAGGTAGGTTAGATATTCCTACATCTAACCTCCTACTCATGCCGTATCTCCACTCAACAGTTGCAAGTACATGTTCAGAACATTCTAGTGTGGGCTATGCTCATTGGTAATTTGGTTGCAAAGCAATAGAGTGTGAAAAAGCACACTACAAACTTACAAAGAGTGTTGACAACACACTGCATAACAGACATGCATGCAGTATTAGAACTTATGGACACAAGAGATTCTGCAGATGCTGGAAATCCAGAGCAATATTTACAAAATGCTGGAGGAACGTGTGGTGTACTGTTGAGGTGTGGTGCATCGCCCTGTACTTTGCTGAGGTCAGACGGCAACTCTGATACCTCCTCTTACTTACCCCTTGAAAAGTACCCCGATCCAATTCTATCAAAAAAATACAGATCCTACCACTGCCAACTCTGGTTACAATGACCTTGGACACCTTCATGCCATGAATTACACAACCTCTAGCTCCAGCTCCACCTGGACCTCAGCTGCCATCACTTCCAGGCTGAGACTTTCTTCCGTATTGCTGGAGTCCTAGGTTCCCTTTTCCCGACCACCACTCTCTAATCCCAGGTCTCTCAGCCCCCCGTCACCTCTAGAGTCATCAGAGTTTCCATCCCCCTACCATTCCTGAACACCCCAACTCTCCCCACTCCTTTGATGCCTCTAACTTTTTTCCCTCCTCTGATCCCAGCTCTAATACCTGCCATGTCTTCACCATTCCTTCGGACCTTCTCTCAGAGGCAAAAGGTTCTGTCCTTGGCAGGGGCTTTCCTTTTGTTCCCCTTCACCTGCACCTCAGTGAGTTCCACACCTGCCACAACACCAAACTCTTCTACTTTCTCCGCCTCCAAGTCCACTTCTTTGGCAAGAATTCCCCACCCTCACCGATGTCGCCTTTTCCCATCTCCAGCCCACCTCTTCTTCTTGCACAACCCGCTCTGGTTCTCTGTTGGTCCTGGATCTTTTCATTTCTAGTTGCCCATGAGACATCAACAAGCTCGATTTCAGCACTTCTGATTCCTCCTCGAATTTTACACCCTCTGAACATTCTGCCTACCACTCTGTCCATACTAATCCTAAGCTTACCATTAAGCCTGCAGACACAGGGGGTGCTACTGTAGTGTGGCGGACTGACCCCTACCTTCCAGAGGCCAGGCAGCAACTTTCAGACATGTCCTCTTACTTACTCCTTGTAAAGAATCCCACTCTGAACCATCAAAAAATTGTCCAGCATCATCACTAACCTCACCAACTCTGGAGAACTCCCATCCAGTGCCACCAAGCTCATAGTTCATTACCCAGGATCCATAAATCTGACTGTCTAGCTAGGTCCGTTGTCTCTGGCTGCTACTGCTCTAGTGAACTTATGTCTCTATACTTGGACTTCATTCTATCCCCCTTAATTCAGACTCTTTCTGCCTACATCCACAGTACTTCACATGCTCTCAATCTCAACAAGTTGCAATCAACTGGCCCTGACCACCTCAATTTCACCATGGATGTCCAGTTCTTATACATTTCTATTCCCCATCAAGAAGGCCTTAAAAATCTCTGAGCCACTTCCCTCTACCACCACGCACCTCTGTCTGGCAGCACTGGTCCTAACCCTCAAGAACATTTCCTTTGACACCGCCCGCTTTCTCCAAACTCAAGGGGTAACCATGAGTACTGGATGGGCCCCAGCTATGCCTATCTTTTTGTTGTCTACGTGTAATTGTCTATATCCAAGCCTTCCTTCGTAATGCTTCCCAACTCTTCTTGCACCCATGCTGAGCTCATCAATTTCATCAATTCTGCCTCTATCTTCCACACTGCCCTTAAATTCACCTTTCCCCTTTCTCGATCTCCCTGTCTCCATCTCTGGAGGTAAGCTAAAGTCAGTATTAGAGTGTAGTAAAGGGAATTACAGAGGTACGAGAGGAGTTGCCGGAATTGATTAAAAAAGCACACTGGCAGGGATAATGGTAGAGGAGCAATGTCGAATTTCTGGAAGCAATTTGGAAGGCACAAGATAAATACATTCCAAAGAGGAAGAAGTATTCTAAAGGAAAGATGACACAATCGTGGCTGATAAGAGAAGTCAAAGCCAACATAAAGGCCAAAGAGAGGGCATATAATAGAACAAAAATTAGTGAGAAGTTGGAGGATTGGGAAGCTTTTAAAAATCAACAGAAGGCAACTAAAAAGCCATTAAGAATGTAAAGATGGAATACGAAAGTAAACTAACCAGTAATATTAAAGGAGATACCAAAAGTTTCTTCTCATTCATCAAGTTGTAAAAGATTGAAGAGAGTGGAAAACAATGCTGGAGAGGTTGTAGTGCGGGACATTACAATCATGCACCAATGTTCACCGTGGAAGACACTAGTAGTATGGTGAAAGTTCCATATGTCAGGGATCATAAAGTGTGTGAGATTACCATAACTAGAGAGAACATTCTTGGGAAACTAAAAAATCTGAAAGTAGGTAAATCACCTGGATCAAATAGTGTACACCCCAGAGCTCTGAAGGAGGTGGCTGAGGATATCATGGAGGCATTAGTAATGATTTTCAAGAATCACGAGATTCTGGAATGGCCCTGGAAGACTGGAATATTGCAAATGTCAGTCCACTCTTCAAAAAAGGAGAAAGGCAAAAGAAAGGAAGCTAGAGGCCAATTAATCTGACCTCAGTGGTTGGGGTCTTAATCCTTCAGATCCTGTACTTCGATAAAATCTTCACTCTCCAATACTACTGAAAAGGTACATCAACAAACCTGGCAGAAATTGCCAGTCCAGCACTGTTGTACCTTACAATAGAACGTAGAACTTCGTTTTAAATGGAAACTGCGTCATAAAAAAAACACGCAGCAGAGTGGAGTATCTGGCTAACATTCTAACTGGAAAACTAACTGCATCGCCAGGGGTCTTCCCGTTTATACCCGTGGTGAACATGTCATCACGTGACCTCACATCGGCGGGAAAATTACATCAGGTGACCTCCAAAAAACCATTACATCATTCTCACAAGAAAGTCACAAGATCTCCTTGAGGTATGTAACACAAGTTATTGAGTGTATTTAAGGCAGAGATTGATTAATTCATGATTGGTAAAGGGGTCGAGGGGTACTGAGAGAAGGGACGAAAATCAGAATCAGATTTAGTATCACCGACATATGTTGTAACATTTGTTAACCTTAAGGCAGCAGTGCAATGAAATGCATGATAAATATAGAGAAAAAAATTGAGTTACGTAGTATATTATGTCAATTAAATAGGTAAGCTGAAATAAGTAGTGCAAAATATCAGAAATAAAAAAGTAGTGTGGTAGTGTTAACAACAGGAATTCTGCAGATGCTGGAAATTCAAGCAACACACATCAAAGTTGCTGGTGAACGCAGCAGGCCAAGCAGCATCTGTAGGAAGAGGTGCAGTCGATGTTTCAGGCTGAGACCCTTCGCCAGTGAGGTAGTGTTCATGGGTTCAATGAATAGGAATAGTTATGGGGTTTCAGTCAGAAGTAAAGCAATGTAGGTGGGTTTTCCTTCGTAGTTGAAAAGGAATAGTACCTGCTATATAGAGTAGACTTGATTTTATTTTATATATTTTCTGTGTTTCACTGCTGACTGTCTTTCTCAGAGGATAAGAAATTGCAGGTAAGCCAAAATTCAAGAGGTCTAAGCCTCCATAATGCTTGCTTAAACATACAGGTTGTGAAACAAAGGTCAAACCATGTGACACAAAGCGTATTTCCACCTGTAAGCATCCAACAAGTCTACAGTTGAAAAACATAAAATCCACCTGATTTTCTGTTGCTTTATGCTAACCTAAAAAAATAAGTTAACGCTATTCAAGAGCAGAACAAACTCTTCCAATTTTTTGTGGCAAAATAGAATCATATGTAATAATATTGTTCAGAAAGCCATTTGGCCTAACATAACCATGGCTCTTCTTGATGATAAATAGCTCTGTCCAATTAACTCTTAAACTACTCCATTCAAAAAAGAACAATCAGCTCCTCTGATGCCTTCAAAGAACTCAATTCTCTCAAACACTTTTGCATCTGCAGTAAGACCTCAACATCCTTTTAAAATTGCCGTTATTGAAATTGAACACAATACTTTACAATTAGAAAGACTTTGGTGGCTATGTATCCAATGCCCCTATTATTAAGTTAAAGGCACGATTTACTTCTACAAAGCTTCTCCACTTCTCTGACCAGTTTGAAAGATTTGTGCACATATTCCTCCATTCCTGCAGCACTGTTTAAATGGTGCTATTTTGTATGATCACCTTCCTAGAAGAGTAAATTATTAACTCCCTCTGTTAAGCTTATCTCTCATAATCTGTCTACATACTTCAGTAATCCCTAATTGTCTGCGCAGTCGCCAGACCATCTATGTCAACTCACGTCACAAGGCTGTATATCTGTCCATTTCACCTGACTGTTTAGTTTATTATATTCCTCTAGTTTCTGCATCTGTAAACTTTAAACTTTTGACCTAGACATGAACATAATCTTGATCAAAAACAACAATAGTCCCAACAGCATTCTCTGGGAAACAGTTTGTTCCTGCCTGATAAACAACTATTCTCTGGTGCTCTCTCTTTTTGGCATTTAGGTATTTTTATACCTTTGCTGCCATGGTTCCATTAATCCATGAGTTTTAAGTAACACACACAAAATGCTGGAGTGGCTCAGCAGGTCGGGCAGCATCTATGGAAATGAATACACAGTTAATGTTTTGGGCTGAGATCCTTCTTCAGGACTGGAAAGGAAGAGGGAAGTGTCAAATAAAAAGGTGGAGGAGCGAAACAAGGACTAGCTAGAAAGTGATATGTGAAGCCAAGTGAGTGGAAAAAGTAAGCAGCTAAAGAAGGAAGCTGATAGGAGAGGAGAGTGGACCATGGGAGAAAGGGAAGAAGGAGGACCACCAGAATGAGATGACATACAGGTGAGAAGAACAGGTAAGAGGCCAGAAAGGAGAATAGGGAAGGGGAGGGAAAACAAATTGCCAGAAGGAAAAATCAATGTTCATGCTATCAGGTTGGAGAGTCCCTAAATGGAAAATGAGGTGTTGTTTCTCCACCCTGATAATTGCTTCATCATGGCAAAAGTGGTGGCCATGGACTGACCTGGCGGAATAGGAATGAGGACAGGAATTGAAATGGTTGGCCACCAGGAAATTCTGGGTTTGGCAAATAGAGTGAAGGAGCTAGATGAAGCAGTCCTCTAATCTACATCAGGTCTCACCAATGAAGAGGAGGCGCCATCGGATACAATAGACGATGCCAACAAATTCACAGGTGAAATGTTGCCTCACCTGGAAGGATTCTTCGAGGCCCTGAGTGGGGGTAAGGGATGAGGTGAATGGGCAGGAGCAGTATTCCTTTCACTTGCAGAGATATATGCCAGGAGGGAGATTAACGGGAGGGATGAATGGACAAGGGAATCACAGAGGGACAAACCCTGCGGAAAGTGAAGACGTGATTGGTGGTGAAGGAGGGTTAAAGACGTGATTGGTGGTAGGATCTTGGTGAAGATGGTGGAAGTTGCAGAGAATGATGTACTGGATGCAGAGTGTTACACACCTCATGGATATCTTGTGACCGTCTTGTGAGGATGATGTAATGGTCTTGCAGAGGTCACATGATGATCTGTTCTCACCAGGTATATAAGTGTAGACCCCTGGTGACGCAGTTAGTTTTCCAGTTAGAACGTCAGCCAGATACTCCGCTCCGCTGCGTATTTGCTTTATGACGCATTTTTGATTTAAAAGAGTTTTATGTTTAAAAGAGTTTTATGTAAGGTACAAAAGTGTTGAGCCGGCAGTTTAACCAATAGCTGCCAGATTTGTTGATGTTCCTTTTCAGTAGTATTGGAGAGTGAAGATGGGAACCTGAAGGAGTTGTTCGACAGTTGAAAGAATCAACCATTATTGAATTCGTTCAAGAAAGAGTGATCTGCATGAGATACCCTCTGCTAAAAGCAGCAGAAAAGGCTGTGCAGGATCTAGTATCCAGAGGAAAAGGTCAGTGCCTTTAAGCTGTTCTATTTCCAGCGTCGTGAATCCTGCGGACAAGGCAGGATCCGGCTGGGATCAACAGTGACGTCACGTCTTTGAGGAATTCTTTACTTCAGGACAGTCTCTCCTGATTGACTGTATAAATCTGTTGGACCTTCGAATTTACCATTTTAAGAGCTGTATTTGACTTTACCGCTTTAAGAACTGTTTTTGCATTTATTGCTTTAAGAACCAGTACCGAGTGGCAATTTGTTGAATGGCCGCATAGCGGTTAACTCCCGGTTAAGGTTTTCGGTTTTTTTTCTTGTTTATCCGTGTTTAATAAATGTTTGGTTGTTTTTATATAACCTGACTCGATTGATATTCATTGTTGCCGGTTACGTAACACTTGGCCTCCACAGCCATCTCAGACAATGAATTCCATAGATTCACCACTTTCTGGCTGATGAAATTCCTGCTTATCCTTATTCTAAAGGAATATCCCATTATTCTAGCACCGCCCTCAGGTCCTAGACTGCTACTAATGGAAACATACTACTCTATCCAGACCTTTTCAGTGTTGAGTAGGTTTCAATGAGATCACTCCCTCATCTTTCTGAGGTCCAGAGCTATTAAATATCCTTCAAATTTCTGAGGTTGTTTTGGCTTTGTCGGTTGCCACTGCTACCTTGCCTTGTCTTCACTGGCAAGTTGCTAAAAGCCAGGTAAACCTTCAGCTGAGCTGTTAAGTGAAGAAACAATTTGAAACTTCCACGCAATCTGAAGCCTTTGTCAGTTTTGATGTCCTGTTCATGCCATTGCTTATTGAATGTTGTTTAGCTTAATACCCTGAAGTATTTGAATGGTTTCAAATACTGTCCCCATCACTAAGCTGTTCCAATGACCTATGGACTCACTTTCAAAGATTCTTCATCTCATGCTCTTAATATTTATTATTTATTTAATTTATTTTTTTTTTATTTTCTATTTGTACAATTTGTTGTCCATTGCACATTGATTGTCCATCATGTTGGGTATTGTCTTTCATTGATTCTATCATGTTTCTTGGATTTACAGTGTATGCCCGTAAGAAAATTAATCTTGCATATGGTGACATGTATGTACTTTGATAATAAATTTACTTTGAACTTTGAACCTTTATTTTTCGTTCACATTTTTTCAGGTGTTACATCGCATTATAATAAATTTTTAAGTTAGTTCGATAAGTTTAAACAGGAACTGTTGGAGAATAGGATATCAGAGTTTCCCTCTATCTCTTTCACATGACATTAATTGCAATTTTCGAGGCACCACAGTAGCGTAGTGATTAGCATGACACTACTACAGCTCAGTGCGTCGGCATTCGGAGTTCAATTCTAACGTCTGTAAGGAGTTTGTACTTCCTTCCCATGGAATGCTTGGGTTATCTCCATGTCCTCTGGTTTCCTCCCACAGTTCAAAGATGTACCACTTAGTAGGTTAATTGGTCATTGTAAATTTTCTCATGATGAGGCTAGGGTTAAATTGTGATTGCTGAGCGGTGAGGCTTGAAGGATCTAAAGGGCTATTACAGGATGTATCTCTAAAGAAATAAATAAATTCGCAAAACACAACTTACATTGTTCTGATATTAATTTGCTCGATTGTTTTCAGAAAACATAAAGAACAGGTACCTGGTCGTTACACTTAATTAGCAGACAGTCTTGAACTTAATTTCATGTAATCCTTCTATTTACCTACCATCAGTATTTGTTCAAATTAATGATAAATTTGCTCTTAATGGCTAACTCTCCAGAACAGATAACATTAGTAACTCAATTGGTACTGCACAAATAATTAATGTGAAATACTATTCTGGCCCAAATCCAATTGTCGGCAAAACAAACTCATTGTAATGAATAATATCAATCTGTATTTAAATAAACAAATGAGGTAATTAACATTTTAAACATAGTTGTACCCCTTTATAATTGTTACTTGCCATACTTAAAGGTTACTTCAAATGGGGTTTCAGTCAGAAGTAAAGCAATGTAGGTGGGTTTTCCTTCGTGGTTCTGCTGCACGGTATCTGGAGATAATGTGGGCACTGAATCTTTATTGAGAGTTCAGATGTGTATACCACGTCACCATCACGGCCATGTCGCTTTTCAAAGTGCATTATCAGAGGCATTTAGATACAGTGAACTGTCAGAAGGCCATCTAGGTGGTCTATGTGTGCGGGCCTCAGTTTTTCCTGTCCCTTGTGGAAGAGTGACAACAACAATATTGGCAATGCATTGAGAGCTGCAGAAATGAAAAAAATATATAATATATTGTTGCAGGGAGGCCATGGATAATGACCTTGAGAAAGAGCTGGCAGCAGCAAGATTTGGCTGAATATCAAATCTGCATTAACCTAATCATTCTGCGAAGATCAGCAGTGGATAATATTACTTGAAGTACATTAACATGCATTCGTACTATTATGTCTTGAAGAAATAAATGCCTTTTGGACTTCAGATTTTTCATTTTATTTGATAAAGTTGGTAAAAACAATCCCAGAAGGCCTTCTCAGAAAAGTTTTTCCTCCATTGACAGAATTCTGACTACTCCCATTTGTCTGGAGATATGCCAGTCAGTGGCATGTGGACAATGGAAAAAGCATGGATAGAAATGGGATGAAAAAAATCTATACTAAAATGATGGCTTTGTTCATATTGTTTTTTCTAAGATATTAGAATGCCATGTCACTCATGGGAAATTTTGTGAAACTACTTCAAATCTCAAAATGTTCCAAAGTTCAAAATAAACTTATTATTAAAATACATATACAGTATGTCACCATATGCAACCCTGAGATCGTAGGCATAAACAGTAAATACCAGCAACACAATACAATCAGTGAAAGACCACACATAACATGACAGACAACCAATGTGCAAAAGACAACAAACTATGCAAATACAAAAAGAAAAAAAGAAATAATAAGAATAATCAATAAGTAAGCAATCACTATCAAGAGCGTGAGCTTATGAGTCCTTGAAAGTGAGTTCATAGATTGTGGAAACAGTCCATTATGGGGTGAGTGAAATTATCCTCTCTAGTTCAAAAGCCTGGTGAGGGTAATAACTGTTTCTGAACTGGTGCTGTGGGTCCTGAGGCTCCTGTACCTTCTTCCTGATGACAGCAGTAAGAAGAGAGCATGGTCTGGACAGTGCAGCTCCTTGCTGATGGATCAAGTCAAGTCAAGTGAAGTCACTTTTTATTGTCAGTTTGACCATAACTGCTGTACAGTACACAGTAAAAACAAGACAACGTTTTTCAGGACCATGGTGCTACATGAACAATACAGAAATACGCTGAACTATGAGAAACAACACAAAACTACACTAGACTACAGACCTACCCAGGACTGCATAAAGTGCACAAAACAGTGCAAGCATTACAGTAAATAATAAACAAGACAATAGGCACAGTAGAGGACAGTAGGTTGGTGTCAGTCTAGGCTCTGGGTATTGAGAATTCTGATGGCTTGGCGGAAGAAACCGTTACATAGTCTGGTCGTGAGAGCTTGAATGCTTCGGTGCCTTTTGCCAAATGGCAGGAGGGAGAAGAGTTTGTATGAGGGGTGCGTGGGGTTCTTCACAATGCTGTTTGCTTTACGGATGCAACGTGTGGTGTAAATGTCTGTAATGGTGGGAGCAGAGACCCCGATGATCATCTCAGCTGACCTCACTATCCGCTGCAGGGTCTTGCGATCCGAGATGGTGCAATTTCCGAACCAGGCAGTGATGTAGCTGCTCAGGATGCTCTCGATACAACCTCTGTAGAATGTGGTGAGGATGGGGGGTGGAAACTGGACTTTTCTCACCCTTCACAGAAAATAGAGACGCTGCTGGGCTTTCTTTGCTATGGAGCTGGTATTGAGGGACCAGGTGAGATTCTCCGCCAGGTGAACACCAAGAAATTTGGTACTCTTAACGATCTCTACGGAGGAGTCGTCGATGTTCAGCGGAGAGTGGTCGTTCCGTGTCCTCCTGAAATCAACAACCATCTATTTTGTTTTGTTCACATTCAGAGACAGGTTGTTGGCTCTGCACCAGTCCGTTAGCCACTGCACCTCCTTTGTATGCTGACTCATCGGGATCGGGAATCATCAGCATGCTGCTTTGTTGCGACAGCACTCTGTGTAAATGTCCTCAGTGGCGGGGAGGGCTTTACCCATGACAGTTCGGCTGTATCCACTACCTTTTGTAGGATTTTTTGTTCAAGGTCGTTGGTGTTTCCATACCAGGCTGTTAGGCAAGCAGTCAATATTCTCTCCACCATACATCTACATTAACCCAAGCAGTTAACATTCTTGCTCAGTGAAAACAAATCAAATATAGTAAATGTTAAGATCACTTTAGGTCCTAAACCTGGTATACTGCAGAGTAGGCTCACTTCAACTCCAAAGCTTGGTCAGATAAAAAAAACAGCATCAATGACAAAATTTATTACTTCCCAGAAAGAAGCGGAGCTGAAGTCAATCTTCATCAAGTAAATGGCAGGGGTCCCTTATACATGATACTCTCTAATCAGAGGAAGTATAATTGAAATTATGGAATAACTTCACCAAGCTTGGAGAATCAGTGCACAGACGTCTCATGATAGCACACAAATTTGTAATCATTCTGAGTAAGTTGCACCGATATCCACCATCAGAGATTCCTACTAAATACATTTTACTACCTATAGCTTTTGCAATAATTACAGTTCCAGTTCCTTCAGTCATACAGCACAGAAACAGATCTTACTGCCTCACTAGTCCATGCCAACCAAGGTGCCTCTATCCCTCTACATATAACTTTTCCTATCCATGTAACTTCTCTTTCAAACATGGCAGTTGTACCCACCTCTACCACTATCTCGGGCAGCTCACCTTCTGTGTGAAAACCTCATTCCTTCAATCCTCTTTAATTTTTTGCCCCTCACTTTAAACCAGTGCCCTCTAGTTTTATACTCCCCTAATTTGGCAGAAAGACTGTTGACCGTTCACTTTTTCTATACTCATGATTTTCGAAGCCTTTATAGTCATAATCATAGTCATACTTTATTGATCCCGGGGGAAATTGGTTTTTGTTACAGTTGCACCATAAATAATAAATAGTGATAGAACCATAAATAGTTAAATTGTAATATGTAAATTATGCCAGTAAATTATGAAATAAGTCCAGGACCAGCCTATCAGCTCAGGGTGTCTGACCCTCCAAGGGAGGAGTTGTAAAGTTTGATGGCCACAGGCAGGAATGACTTCCTATGACACTCTGTGCTGCATCTCGGTGGAATGAGTCTCTGGCTAAATATACTCCTGTGCCCATCCAGTACATTATGTAGTGGATGGGAGACATTGACCAAGATGGCATGCAACTTAGACAGCATCCTCTTTTCAGACACCTCTAAACTCCGGGCAGAACACTCACAAACTGTCCAGTCTGTACTTGCTACTCAAGTCCTTCAGTAACATCCTTGTGAATCTTTTCTACATCTTCTCTTGCCAAACGTCATCCTTCCTATAATATGGCAATCGGATCTGCCAAGTGCAGTCTCACTAACAACTTACACACCTGCCAGCTGACTTCCCAACTCTTATACTCAATACCCTGACTGATGCAGGCAAGCACACCATGCACATTCTTCATCACCCTGTCCACCTACATATGTTAACATTGTCAGGGATTTATGTATCTCTGAGTCCCACTGTTTTACAACACTCCCCTGCCATTCATTGTGCATGCCTATCCTTTGTTTAATTTTCCAAAATGCATCATTTCACACTTGCCCAAGTTAATTTCTATCTGTCATTCCTTTACTAATTTCTCCAATTGATCTGCATTTTGCTGGATATTTAGAGAGCCTTCTTCACTGTCTTTGATCATTTATAACCCAAAGGTAACTTACATTGCAAAAGAAAACATGGATTGGTTGGGTTGAGTTGTTCTCCTGTCAGCAATGCACTGATGTCTAAATGTCTGCAAGTAAGTTGCCAAGATCAGAGAACAACTCATTCCAACCATCAGCCACCCGAGTTACACATCTTCTGAAATACGTGGATTAGGTAGTCTATTGACCACTGCAAATTGTGCAGATGAGAGGTTGATTCTGGGAGAAGTTGGTGTGAATGTTGGAGAGTAAAATAGATTAGTGTATAATGTGTGCCTGATGGTGGACACAGATTTGGTGAGCCAAAAGGTCTGTTTCTGTGTTGTCTGTCTCATTGACTCTATCATCTCAATACTGTGATGTCAGTAACTGTTTTGGGTGATGCATTAAGAATTATGTATCAAAGGGTAACTACAAATTAATAGAAACTGCATGGTAGTCAACCCGTCACTTTTAACACCTTTGGATGAGATATGCTGCTGAGATACAGGGGGAAAAACAGTTAAATGACCAGGAAGAAAACAAAATAGATGGGTATCTGAGTAGCCAGGGCATCAAAGGTTATGGTGAGAAGGCGGGGGAGTGGGACTAAATGGTAGAATGGCTCAGCTCATGATAAAATGGCGGAGCAGACTCGATGGGCCGAATGGCTGACTTCTGCTCCTTTCTCTTATGGTCTAAAACACACACGAACCATGAAGTGCAGAATGAAGGAATAGAACCTGTTCTTCAGTGTAGTAATTGTTCACAAAACTGTGAGAGTTCAAAGTTATTTACCACTGTTAATGTTGCAGTAATTTTACTGCTCTGTATTCCCAAATGGTTAATTACTCTGTCTTTATTTTAATGTCCACAAGATGGGACAATAAAAACACTACTGATTCCTTGGTTGTTGAGTTGTTGGAACTAAAATTATGAGTATTTTGAACCATAGATTCTGATAACAGCTTCGGTTGGGTGCAAGTTTTCACTTCAAGCATGAAACTAAAACCATTATATTTGTGTGAACAAAAAGTACTTGGATGCTAAACTAAACAGACAAGCAAAAAGATGTGTTCCAAAGTTTAAAAGTGTATTTCATGTTGTGTAAGGATTTATGGTGAAAGACATGGATGTGCCAAATTTAGTAGCCTCTTAAAAGTGGCTTAAGAACTGTGCTGCTGGTTATGATCAATACAGAAATTCAACTATGTTCTGCCTGCAATTAACATTATCTCAATTTGCAACCAGCACTAACTGTGATGGTAAGTGTTTGCACACCTCAGTAATGAACACAGTTCTGCACCTCTTAAAGGAGAGCTGAATTGTGACCAGGGCAGATGGCAAATTGCAGAGAAATCTGTGCTAACTGATTGCAGCTACGTATCTCATACATTCTTCTCTGAATGATGTGGCCTCCTGCTCTTCCTCTTCCTCATTCTTCCAGAAATTTGCCTCTGAGCTATCTCGCTTCTGTGCTACACTCATAGCATTTATTTGGCGACATACCTAATTGTCCATGTCTGGGAATAATTGGCTAGTGCGGCATCGGCTACAAAACCCTTTGTGGACTTTATACTTTATACTTTATTGTCGCCAAACAATTGATACTAGAACGTACAATCATCACAGCGATATTTGATTCTGTTCTTCCCGCTCTCTGAAGTACAAATCGATAGTAAATATTAAAAATTTAAATTATATATCATAAATATGAAATAGAAAAATGGAAAGTAAGGTAGTGCAAAAAAACCGAGAGGCAGGTCCGGATATTTGGAGGGTATGGCCCAGATCCGGGTCAGGATCCGTTCAGCAGTCTTATCACAGTTGGAAAGAAGCTGTTCCCAAATCTGGCCGTACAATTCTTCAGGCTCCTGAGCCTTCTCCCGGAGGGAAGAGGGACGAAAAGTGCGTTGGCTGCGTGGGTCGTGTCCTTGATTATCTTGGCAGCAGTGCTCTTCAGCAATTTAAAGAATGTTTGTTGAATTGTCACAACAGCTAATGAAAATAAATCAGTAATTAACCAGGGTTTGGTTAAGGATCACTTTATTTATTCACAGAGATACAAAAATAGGTGGGGGTATAGGTAGAGTTGCAGAGGCAGTGGATCTGCAGAAAGATTTAGATAGAATGGGAGAATGGGCAAAGAAGTGGCGAGTGGAAAACAGCACTGGGAAGTGTGGGGGTTATGCACTTTGGTGGGAGGAATAAAGGTGAGGACTATTTTCTAACTGAGGAGAGAATTTACAAATCAGGGGTGCAAAAGAACGCAGGAGTCTCGGTTCAGGATTCCCTTAAGGATAACTTACAGATTGAGTCATTGGTAAGGAAAGCAAATGTAACGTTAACATTCATTTTGAAAGGAATTTTTGGCAAATGTGGAATGCAAAGTTGTCCCTTTTAAAATTGTCAAAGAATTCATTTTAAAAGCAAGGATGTACTACTGAGAATCTCGTGCCACTCCCTTCATGTGCGATGAAGGGTACAAAATATTCAGCCAGAGAGGGAGGGTTTCCTTGGCTAGCCTGCCTGTGTATGTATCCTGAGTCTGTCTGCAGTTTTTTGAGAATCTGAATATTACAATTCCTTCAGGTACAAAGATACCGAGGGTCATATTAAAATCTTGGTGTGGAATTCATTGTCTGTTTGATGTGCTGACTGCAGAAGGGATTCAATGGAACTGAATTCCAAAAGTAGCCTTCAACTGTTTTATGTTACTGTCATCTATATTGGACAATTAATTTAAAACAAAATCCTTGGAAATCTACTAGTTTCAGATAATAAATGGTTCTCCATAATTTATTTTCATTATTTAAAATTAGATTATCTAAGATGGCAAGGTACATGTTGAATAAAAATGACTCTTTTAGTGATTAAACCTTATTCACCTGAATTAATAAAACTGCCAAAAGTCTTAAACATTAAAAAGAATAATTATTGCATTTTAAACTCTGTATGCACTTACTCATGGAAGAGTTTATATTGGCTAATGTACACATGAGCTTGAACTAAAACTTGAATCATAACCAAGTTAGAAAGTTAATTTGTTTTGAACATTGGTTCCAGGATTATTAACTGCACTCAAACCAAAAACCGCTGTACTATCACTTCTTGTAAACCACTGTTTTTATTTATGTAACTGCTCTCATGTATAAAAATTTCAAACTTTGTTTTATTTTAATTTTGTATTTTTTGTTCAAGATATCCAGAAAATTGTTCACCTCTTCTGCATTAATGATAATTATATAATATAATGCAAAATTTACAAATTACACTCCTTTGATGTTCATGTTAAATGTTTTACTGAATTCTGTTGTTAGCTATGATGACTGCGACAAAAATAGATAAGTATTGCTGAATCTTGTTTCTCTGTTTTAACTTGTGGCAAGATTTGTCTTGTTCTGATAAATATATTTCAAGCAAGGTAGTTTGGAACACTTTACACTCCTGAAAGAAAGGTTTTTCTAATGGGAATAGAAATAGACAGTAGAAATGATAGATTTTTTTTTTCTTTCCAATCAGATAGTTTTTTTTGGTTACAAATTTTCCTTTGGTCCTCAACTTGTGTGTAATTGCCTTCTGACATGTTTAAGAATTTTCCATTACATTGTTCTGCATCAGTTGACTTACTGTTAATTTTTTTTTCTTTTATCTGCTATTGATTTTTTTAAAACTTTGATTCTTATCTGCACATATAGCAGTAGTAACATAATGGTGACTATAAATGATTATAATCTTTAATCTAATATCACATAGTGTTAAAGGTAATGCCCATGATAATGTTTTAATGTAGGTTCAACTGTGATCGAGTTAAACTTAAATTAAGATTAATTGCTTTGTTTGGTGATTATATTGTTCCTTTTCATTTATGATTTGTGATAGGATTGAAACTCATTTAAATTTAAAAACAAAGATTAATATTTAAAATATAGAATTAGTTCATTCCCATCTGAAAAGGCAAAGCACAGCCTAATGTTTTTAATATAGCCATTTGTCAAAGTGAAGTGTTTAATTTAAAATAATGCTTTATTTATTGTAGTTCATTTATGTTTTTATTAAATTCATCTGAATCTTAGAACATTTTGTGATTAGAAGTTTCTTTGCTGCCTCTGCACTTCACTTCATTGACTTCAATGGAATGAAGTTCAGAAACACAGAATAACATGCTGATGTAACTGCACAGAGGCAGAGTTTTATTCGAAGCACCTCTTTTACTTACGTTACTGTGACCTCCGTGAGTGATATGATGCATAGGGTTATATGGTGCAGTTGACCCACTGAATCCAGTCACACCATCAAACATAAGAACATTAGAACATAAGAAATAGGAGCAGGAGTCGGCCATCTGGCCCATCGAGCCTGCACCGCCATTCAATAAGATCATGGCTGATCTGACCATGGACTCATCTCCACCTACCGGCCTTTTTCCCATAACCCTTATTTCCCCTACTATGCAAAAATCTATCCAACCTTGTCTTAAGTATATCTACTGAGGTGGCATCCAGTGCTTCATTGGACAGAGAATTCCACAGACTCACCACTCTCTGAGAAAAGCAGTTCCTCCTCATCTCCATCCTAAATCTACTCCCCTGAATCTTGAGGCTATGTTGCCTAGTTCTAGTCTCACCTACCAGTGAAAACAACTTTCCTGCCTCTATCATATCTATTCCTTTCATAATTTTATATGTTTCTATAAGATCTCCTCTCATTCTTCTGAATTCCAGTCCCGGACAACTCAATCTCTCCACATAGTCTAACCTCCTCATCTCTGGAATCAACTTGGTGAACCTCCTCTGCGCCACTTCCAAAGCCAGTATATCCTTCTTCAAGTCAGGAGACCAGAACACACGCAGTACTCCACTTGCCACCTGACCAGTACCCTGTACATTTGCAATATTACCTTCCTGCTCTTAAATTCAGTTCCTCTAGCATTGAAGGCCAACATTCCATTTGCCTTCTTGATAACCTGATACACCTGCAAACCAACACTTTGCGATTCATGCACAAGCACTCCCAAGTCCCTCTGCACAGCAGCATGCTGCAGTTTTCTTTACTATTTAAATAATAATCTGATCTTCCATTTTCCCTTCCAAAGTGGATGACATCACATTTACCAACATTGTATGCCATCTGCCAGACACTTGCCCACTCACTTAACCTATCTATATCTCTCTGCAGACTCTTGGTATCTTCTGCACAATTTGCTTTTCCACTCAATTTAGTGTCATCAGCAAACTTAGATACACTACACTTGGTCCCCTCTTCCAGATCGTTAACGTATGTCGTGAACAGTTGTGGGCCCAGCACCGACCCCTGTGGCACACCACTCACCACTGATTGCCAACCAGAGTGAAACCCATGTATCCCAACTCTCTGCTTCTATTAGTTAACCAATCCTCTATCCATGCTACAGCATCGCCCCCAACTCTAGACAGTCTTATCTTCTGGATGTTGTGATAAAACACCTATTTATACTGACCCTGTTGTAATTCTCCCCACATTCCCATGAACTCCCCCAAAGTTGTACCATACCTGTACACGATGAACAATTTACAGTGATCTTTAACTTACCAACTCGCAAGTCTTTGGCAGGTCTGAGAGAAGTGGAAAATATCGAGGAAATCCGCATGGTCACACGGAGAACATGCAAACTCCACAAAGGCAATACTAGATTCAGAAGTAAAGCCTGGTTACTGAGCTGTGCTGCAGCATCTGTTATGACTCCACCATCGCCCTACCGTACCATGGCCTATCAGATAAATCCTTCAATTGGAAGTGCAGTTCTACTCCATTCTTTCCAAGTATTTACATTACAAAGGCCTTCCTCAAAATGTTTTGCTGAAAATGATTTTGTGCTTATTGTTACCAAAGCCTTGTCCACCCTCCAGAAGCTTGCCAGTGATGTTGTGTCCTTGAACACTGATTGTAGTCCATACCTAGTTTCTGAGAAATTTTCAGCTCAGTCTGTGATTTGTAAAAATATATATATAATTAATGATTATATTTTAGGATTAGCCATGTTTTTCTTTCTGTCTACGTGCTAAGCTAGAGTGTCAGAAATTGAATTCCAGCAAGGTTAATTTTTTTAAAATTTGTATTCTGTGCAACACCTGCAGGCTTTCTGTCACTTGACAAATGAGAATAAACTCATTCAGGCTCTCTTAAGTGATACACCAGCTGTATCAACAAGAATGCAAGTTCTCTCTGTCTGGGATACATCAATGACAAATTATCTTCCCTTATTTCTTAACTTTGGCTAACCTTGCACATATTTGTCTTTCTTAGTTTTCCATTCATTTACAGTCCTCTTATGTTTGGAAGTATAAGCCTCAGAATCCATGGCACTGTCCACATGCCTCAGAATTTTTTTTGTTCATGATCGACTGTGTGAAGCTGAAGGCAAATTATAATTTCATACTAGTTGTATCACGTGGGAATTCAGAGAAACAAAAAACTAACTTTTATTGAATATAACGTTTTTAATTGCATAATGGTGCTGATGCTTTGCAATTGTTTAGCTATGTTAAAAATGTTTTTTTGATGATTTTAGTTTGTACTCCTTGTCTGAGGCTCCTCACTTAAGTGTCCTACAATAATCAGCTGGCACTGATGGATTCCAGTTGCCCTGAAACTGTTTCTCCATGACCACAATGTCCCGGTGAAACCTTTCACCATGCACATTAATGACAGCGCCAAGATTTGAAGGAAGGAAGTCTAAGTGGGAATACAGAAAATAAATCTTCAGTGATGTGATGAACTTCATGGTTTTCTATGCTTGAAGTTTGTTGTCAGCCAGTTGCATGTAGTTTCGTGCTCTGTAGTTGCCAAGAAGATTTTCAACGACATCCTTGTACATCTTTCATGCAGTTTTCTCCAGTCCCACTAGAAGTTCTTCAAATTGCCTGTCATTGATGACCTATTTTTGGTTCGTGGACCAATGGAAATACCTTCCTTAATCTTGGCATTAGTTATTCTGACTTGAATTATGAATTATGAATTGAAATAATATATATGTTTTCTATGTTTCTATGTCTCTATGTTTCTATATAGGCAATTTCAAAAGTATGGTGCATGATAGGAAATTTCATGGCGATTTTCATGATCAGCTGCCCAAAATCCATAAGATACATCCAAAAGTATCCAGGAAGCAAAATCTTTGTTGTCCAGTGTAATTAATGAGTATTCTTTCTGGAGTAATGAGTAGGTGTGTTGCTTTCCACCTTCTCCACCTATCACATCGCAGCTTCTCACTTCATTTCCCCTTCCCCCTGCCACATATAGTACATTGCACCTCACTTTGTTTCACTGATCACCTGCTGGCTTGTTCTCCTTTCCCTCCCCAAATTCTCATTCTGGCTTCTTCCCCCTTCCATTCCAGTTGTGATGAAGGGTCTCGGCACAAAATGTTGACTCTTTATTCCATTCAATAGATGCTGCTTTAGGGTTTGTTATAACCCCTCAACCATCAGACTCTTGAACCAAAAGGGATAACTTCACTCACTTTCACTTGCCCCATCGCTGAGATGGTTCCACAACCTACGAACTTTTTGTATTTCCAA
Organism: Mobula birostris; assembly: GCF_030028105.1. Taxonomy (NCBI): domain Eukaryota; kingdom Metazoa; phylum Chordata; class Chondrichthyes; order Myliobatiformes; family Myliobatidae; genus Mobula; species Mobula birostris. Next base: position 9,983,036 of record NC_092378.1, on the reverse strand, counting down.
AATTTGTCTTTTGCATACTAGTTAAACACCCAAGTTCATGCTGTCTTTCATTGAGGTTATCATTCTATCAAGGATTTATTGAGTATACCCGCAAGAAAATAAATCTCAGGGTTGTATGTGGTGACATATATGCACTCTGATAATAAATTTACTTTGAAATTTGAGCCGCTGAGTTCCTCCAGCATTTTGTGTGTATTACTCTGGATTTGCAACATTTGCAAAATCTCTTGTGTTTGTTATTTTCCAACATGCTTTCTGTGCTTGATTTTACCATCCAGTCAGAATGTCAGCTCTGAAGAAGCAGGTGATAGCAACCAAACAAAATAGATAGTCATGGATATACACAGGAGGCCAGAATCAGGCGACATTGTGCTTTGAATTTTTTCAGTGGTGCTGTTAACAGCAAAATTCATTCATGGTTTATTTCTGTCTGTTATACTTACCATCTCCACTTTAGTGTATTTGCTGGATATGGAAAGACACTGGCATTGTCAATTTGTTTGTCATGTCATTAGAAGTGGCTCGGTAGATCACGTTATGATGTGTTACTGCTTTCTTGTCGCTACATTTTATGTGATTTTGAATTGGGCTGGACTGATCTGTGGTCTGAGTTAACGGGCAACACAGTGCTAGATTAAACTGGACTGAACTAAACTGAATATGCCTGGACTGTTTCAGTAACTTCATAGTTTGATGTTTTATATTTTGTATTTTTCACCCTTTTTTTTGTTTGTATGATTTGTATTTCTTTTGCGCATTGGGGGTTAGATGTTTTTCTTTGCTTTGTGGCAGTCTGTGGGAAGATGAATTCTAGGGTTGTATACTGCATACATATTTTGATAATAAATTACTTTGAATCTTTGAATCATTCTAATCTTGTCAAATTTCATTTGATGTTACTCATTTGACTTTATTTATCCTATTAAATAGACAATATAAAGACAAGCTCTTGTGATCAGGAGTATTTAATTTACTTGTCTTTGAGAAATCATTGCGTATAGAAGCTTTTGAGTGTTTAAGGTTTACCTACAAGGAGACGCAATATTTTAAACACTCAAGAGAAAACTTACTTAAGTCAGAAAATTTACAAAATCACAACTTTAAAATGTAAAGCAAAAGAATCCTGTTCTGACATGTCGGACCATGGCCTCCTCTTCTGCCAAGATGAGTCCACCCTCAGGGTGAAGGAGCAACAACTTGTATTGTGTCTGGGAAGCCTCCAGCCTGATGGCGTGAATATCGATTTCTCCTCCAGTAAAAAAAAATTCCTCCCCACCCTCTCCTCTTCCTCTTTTACCCATTCTGACTTTTCATATCTTCTCACCTACCTATCACTTCCTCTGGGTCCCCTCCTTCCTCCCATGGTCCACTCTCCTCTCCTATCCGATTCCTTCCTCTCCAGCCCTTGACCTTTCCCACCCACCTGGCTTCACCTTTCACTTTCCAGTTAGCCTCCTTCACCTCCCAACCCTTTTTATTGTGGTATCCTCCCCTTCCTTCTCTGTCCTGAAGAAGGGTTTTGGCCCAAAACATCAACTGTTTGTTTATTTCCATAGATACTATCTGATCTGCTGAGTTCCTCCATTATTTAGTATGTGTGTTGCTTTATGTTTCCAGCTTCTGCAGCTTTTCTGGTGCTTGAAAGTTTCAATTATACTGGGTCATATTTACCCCATAAATAAATTGACCCCTCATAGTTAAGTTAATAATGGGATTGATATAATTTCTCTGAGAAGGTGAATGATTATTGGGAAACCCATTGAAGTGTACAACAGAAACATCCACTAGCTAATTGGCAAATCACCTGATTTCTCACATGACACTGGATAACAAAGATTTTGGTTCCTTAATACATTTTGGGTGTTGTTATACATGTAGAATGAGTTAGACCTTTGTACTTGCTGCCCATCCATCGTCAGATTGCAATGTATTTTGTATTTCATTCAGTCATTTACCCCCAGTAGTACAGAGTTCTGATTTATTTTTTGAAACTTATGTCCTACAATAGGTACATTGCCTTTTGCAGAAAAAGTTAATATTCAGTAAGCAGTTCTTGGCTTTGGCAAAAAGAAAGCTGATATGTAGTTGCCGTGGCAATATGGCGTGTCCATTTTAAAGTCTGCATTAAGTAGCAATTAATAAGTCTAATTGTTGATTATCTCAATTTGAACTTGCCTGGAGGTAATAAAGCAGGCCTCACTAGGATTAGCTGATGAGGAACAACTTTCACAGCATAACATATGTGGTTCCACTTACCTAATTCTGGTGTCTGTATGTCAGTCAATATACTTCACACACTGTCAACTGTCACTGTGACCAAAAGGCTGAAAGAGAGACCATAATGAAGATTCTCCTATGGGAAGTTCGGAAATGAGAGAATGTTCTGTGCCTGCAGACAAGAAGGTATCAACTACAGATTTCCTTACTACTTCCAGACTTGCTTCCTGCAGCGACCAGTTCTGCTCTATCTAGCATTATCCCATTTCTCTTCAGCTCACCTTTTTTATACTATGGACCCCTACCACTAACTGAGGGGCTCTTGGACCCCAGGTTGGGAACCCCTGTAGTGAATCCTGTAAACTATCCAATAAGATAGAGGAGCACAGTATTGGTACTTCTGATGTCAAAATCATCATTTCCAAAATAACACGAGCAGGATATTGGTAAAGTTTAATAAACGGTCCCAGGAAACAACCATGGAGACACAATACACTGCAAATGCTAGAATCTGGAGCAACACACAAGATGTTGGAGAAATTCAGTGGGTCAGGCAGCAAATCTATGGAGAGAAGCGAGCAGCTAACTTTTTGATAAATTTCTAGCTTGGAGTGAACAGTGAAAGTTGAGTGTGGACAAAGTAACACTCAAACTCCTCAGCAACAACTTGTTTGTCCATTTGGATGCTGTTTGAATAAAGTGTTGCCTATCAAAGTGCCAATTAACTTGAGAATGATAACAGACAATTTAAGGGTCAATTGGTCTCTCATGGCTCCTGCTGGTAGCCATTCCCACGGCATACTTCAAATGATCTGACAATATAACAGGATTGCTGTGGAAACTCCTACTCACTACAATACAGAACAGTATAGCACAGTACAGGCCCTTCGGCCCATGATGTTGTACCTATCTTTTAATCTTATCCAAGATCAATCTAACACTACCCTCCCACATAACCCCCCATTCTTCTATCTTTCATGTGCCTATCTAAAAATCTATTAAAGTTTCCTTATGTATCTGCCTGTAACACCACCCAGTTCTACATTCCATATGTACCTCTCTGAGTAAAGATAAAACTATCTCTAATATTCACCCTATATTTTCCTCCAGTCACGTTAAAATTATGTGCTTTTGTATTAGCCATTTCCACCCTAGGAAAGAAGGCAAGTAACAGAGAACGAGTAATGTTTGCAGATCTTTCAGTCATATTATGTTATACTGTATTGTAAATTAGTGCAGAGGCTATTTCCACCATGTTGAAAGATGTGTAAATATGTTCATAATAAGTGATTCCACAGGATGTGCACAGGGAATCAAGCTCACATTCCAGTTTAAATTGATCAGTAATTGAGAGGCTGCATGCACAGATGGATCAGGCTAAAGCGTAGATTTTTCACCTTCTTCATGCTGTGGACCCCTTTGGCAGTCCACTGAAGCCTATGGATCCTTTCTCAGAATAATGCATTTAAATATATAAAATAAAATACGTAGGATTACTCAAGAAACCAGTGATAGTCCCCCCAGCACTTTGTGTGTGATGCTTGCAATTATATTGAAATACAGTTATCAAAATAATAAAACAAATACATTTGTAATATAGTAATATATGTCCTTCTTTATTAACACATTAAATAGCAAGACTACATTTAAAATCTAACCAAGTTTAAATTAAATTTTATTTTTTAAGGACATATCAGTGTGAAGGCTGTTGTTGCTTAGCTTAAATAAGACCATTAAACTGAGAAGGTCTTTGACAAAGGAACACACACGTCATGCTGGACATTCAATCAATTTCGATTTTTCATTTTAACGGTTACAAGAGTTGAAAATCTTGATTTACAAAGATATGTTGTTGCAAATGGAAATAAAGATTCCATAGCTCGCTTTACAAGGCGAGGATAGGCTCTCCTCAAGGAACATCTTTTGGGTTTTTTGAGTTAAACTACAATTTTAGTAAGTTTTTGTCCTAATATCAATGAGTTCATCTTTGGCCATACTACTATGGTTTGTTGCCTACATTCAAAATTGAAGGAAATGCTAAATTTCAATTAGAGTTTAGTGAAAATAAAGATGTAAATTTTTTTCCCATCCAAGTTCAAGGATGCCCTGGAATCTATCGTCGTACCCCTATTTAAGAACTCCTCAACTAAAGTATAAGATCTGTTTTCATTAGGTTTTATCTTTTTTTTAGTTGTAAATGTTGTATTTTCTATTTTATATTTTATGATATGTTTTTAATTTCAGAAAGTTGCTTTTATTTCACTTTGCTAAACCAGATCATATAGATCCAATTGCAGGTCATACAGTGCAGAAACAGGCCCTTTCAGCCACCGTGTTTATGCTGACAATCAGTTAATAATCCAGGGGTTCCCAACTTTTTTTATGCCATCGACTCCTATCAATTACCGAAGGGTCCTTAAACCCCAGGATGGGAATCATTGACTTATCCTAATCCTATATGCCAGCACTTGCTCTGTAGCTTTCAATGCCTTGATAATTGCAGTGCCGCCTTTGATTCTGTCTACAGTATAATATCAAGCATTGCAAAACGTTTTTTCCTTCGGTAGATGGCCTTCAACAGGCAGAATTATGCTACAGACTTTGTTGCAGGTAACTCTTAATTATGACAAAGTTTTGGCATGGCAATACTCTTACAGAAGTGATACTTACTGTACTTTACATTGTCAATTTGTGTGTTTAAAAACATGCAGAAATGTTGGAACCATTTAGAAGACCAAGCAGTATTTGTGGAATATAAACAGAATTAACATCCTCCCAAAGTATCTGATCAACCCAAAGGAATAGCAGTTTGGCACCAGCAGTATCGCAGGAGTTACCAGTCAGCGTTGAATTCAACATAGGACTACTTTAGGGACTCCAGGTCCAGATTTTTCCCCTTGCAGTTTACTCCCAAAGCCTTCCCCATATAGCCACAAGGCAGTGGTGGTTAGAGATCAAAGTTTTCCTTTTCCTGGAGAAGTTGTCAACTACAGCTGACAAGCCCCATCTGCCTAAAGCAACTTTTTTTAAGGCATTAGTAACTCACTTTTGCCCTTGCTCCTGTTAATAGAAATGGTTCCACTGGAATTGGTTGTCAGAGACTATTTGAGGTGCACGTTATTGAGAGCATTTAGTAGGTCGTGGGTGCTTATCCCTACTACCACCCTTGGCTATAACAGCCTTAAGTGCATGACTCCTTGCAATATCTTATAAACATGCCAAAAAAACCTCTTAGTTGCTTCCATAAGACAGGAGCAAAATTAGACCATTTGACCCATCGAGTCTGTCTAGTTGTGACCCACCTAAAATATAGAACGGGCTTGGGTGGAATTTTTGCATAATTTTTTTTTGTTCTATTCTCTCTGTTGGAAGTTGAGTGAGTGGGTGATAAAATGTTGATTGATTTTCATTAGGAGTAGTGCTGATATTCTTCACCACTGACTGACACTGCACTGACTGATGTTCTTCCAGTGGTTTCTGTCCTGCCCCTCAGGCTCTTTAAGAAGCTTACCTTCTTGCAGCTCTTCTTCAGGACAACATTGTGTTGTATTATTATCCAAGTAGCTTCTACATTCGGTAATGTATCTCCAGCATGCTGTAGAAATTTGGAAATCTGCTTCTTTAAATTTTGGATACTAAACTTCATATAAACTGCTAGTTTGTTCTGTTTTTCCCTAATATCGTCAGCTTTCTTCCAAGACAATCTTTGATGACTTGCATCTATGCAATGATTTCTGGGGGAGGTCCCTAGGTGAGATACTCTAACCCCAGCCAAAGAATATTCCCAAATATTTCCTCAATTCACGAGAATTTAAAGATAACTGTTGGACTCCCTGCAAGGGTGGATTAGAGCTGTTGTTCAACCCCACTAGTCCCCTACCCCGTTCCTGCTATCTCCATGTCCAGTGTTGAACTGGGGCAAATGAAGAAAGGGTCAACTTATCCGAGACTCACCTCCAGGTGCACTGAACTGCAGGTAACAAGCACTGGCTTCAAGTCCTCCTGTTGGGAAGAGAATTACCTGAGTTATGGTTAAGCTGGAGCAGAGAGAGTTGACAGGATTTGTAAGGTTAAAAGAGATGTACAGAAGAAGAGGGAAATATAATAGTTCCTCAGATAAAGAGTAATCAAAGTACAAAGAAAAATTTATTATCTGTGTGCATGCATGTCACCACATACAACCCTGAGGTTCATTTTCTGCGAGCATACTTAGCAAATCTATAGAACAGTAACTGTAAACAGGACCGATGGACAACAAACTGTGCAAATGAAAATATAGATAAATAGCATTAAATAACAAGATAAAGAGTCCTTAAAGTGACATCATTGTTTGTGGAAACACCAGAAGTAGAGTAAGTGCCATTATCACCTTTTGTTCGAGAGCCTGATGATTGAGGGGTAGTAACTGTTCTTGAACCTGGTGGTGCGAGTCCTGAGCCACTTGTATCTTCTACCTGACGGCAGCAGCGAGAAAAGAGCATGGCCTGGGTGGTGGGGATCTTTGATGATGGATACTGCTTTTCTACAGCTATGTTTCATGTAGATGTGCTCAATGGTTGGGAGGATTTTACCCATGATGTACTGGATCGAGTCCACTACCTTTTGTAGGATTTTCCATTTAGGGGAATTGCTGTACCCATATCATGCAGTAATGTAGCTAATCGACACACTTTCCACCTCACATCAAAAGAGGTTTGCGAAGGTTTTTGATGACATGCCAAACCCTTACAGGCTCTTGATGAAGTAGAGGCGCTGTTGTGCTTTCTTTGCAATTATATTTATATGATGGCTCCAGGACATGTCCTCTGAGATAGTGACACCCAGGAATTTAAAGTTACTGACCTTCTCCACCTCTGATCTTCTGATGTTTGCTGGCTCATGAACCTCTGGTTTCCCTCTCCTGAAGTCCACAATCAGTCCACACTCCTCCTTTGCTTGAAAGTCAGGTGTTGATTTAGTTCACAGAGTGCTTCCTGGCCGCTGATTTGGGCAGCAATCCCATCCTTTCTATCTCCTACTTTATTCTGCCCTCCCCCTATCTCTATCCCTCTTTCCCCCTTTCTGACCCCCACTTTCCCCTATCTCTGTCTCCTTTTCCACTCTTTCTCTCTCTGTGTCCCCTACTTACCCTCCCTGTCCCATTCTTCCCTTCGCTCTCCTCCACTCTCTTTTCCTATCCCCTCTTGCTCTCCCTCTGTTCCCCTTGTCCCCTCTCTCTCTGTCCCCCTCCCCTCTCTCCACCCCCCTCGTTCCCCTCTCTCTGTCCTCCTTCCCCTCACTCTGTCCTCCTCTTCCTCCTCTCACTCTGTACTCTCCTCTTTCTATATGTCCCTTTCTTGCCCGCCTCTCGCTCTGTTCCCCCTTCCCTCACTCTGTATCTCCTTCTCGTCTCTCTCTGTCACCTTCTTACCTTCCCTGTCCCACTCTTCCCCTTTTTTACCCTCTGACCCCTCCCCACTCTCTATCCCTATCTTATTCCTTTCTCCACCACACTCACATGCCCCCTCTGTCTACCACACTCACATGTACCCCCCTCACACCATCCTTCTGCCTTCTATATTCCAACCTATTCCCCGTCTGTCTATTATCTCATTTCTCTTCTTTCACTGCCACTCTTGGTCTCTCTCTACCCCTCTGCCTTGTCTCCCAAACCCCTTTATGCCTCTAGTCTCTCTTCTCCACCCCAGACTCCTTTTCCCAATCTCTCCAAGCAAAGTATGTCCTTTTTGCAATATTCTATAATGTTGGTATTTCATCATTGTATAAAACAGCAACAGTTACATTTTTTATAATCACATGATTGAACAAAATTTTATTTCAATTATCTGACAGCCCATATAATAATTTTATAATGTAGACATTAATAATAGTATGTCACTTTAATATGTCATCAGAGCTCCTTTTATGCCACCAATACTGTCCTTGGTTTTAGACTAGAAATTATGGTCATCTTAACTAATCTCTTCATACAATATTTTTGCACATGTTTTAATTAAAGTTTGTGTAAGCTCTTGAATGTGATGGAGAAGTGACGTCAAAGAAACATGATTGTTAATAAACAGCTGGTACCCAGAAGCATCCAGCAGTGAGTAAGTTATGCATACAGAGTTCACTTTCACTTCCACTGAGAGGAGAATGACTTGGTATTGCTCCAGCACAGATTCTATGGTATCTTTCTACGTCGGAAGGAATTAAGTATAAATTGCTAGGATGTAATTTTCTGCTTTTGCTTCCCCAGTGTAACTTAGATACATAATTTTATCTGCAGTAATTGCCAAAATATCCCCACAATTAAATACAATTAAGAATGCAATACAATTAAGAATACTCTTAAGTTTAACTAATAATAGCTAATTAGCAGGAAATAATGTTTCCAATGCCTTTTTGTGTCAGCTATGGACAGACCACTACATGACATGATTTAAAATGGCAGGCTTCAAGTTCAAGTTTAGTGTCAACTGATTGTACGTATATACAACCAAATGAAACAACGTTCCTCTGGACCACAGTGTACCCACAAAACATATTTCACACACAGCACACAAAACAAAATGTTACCACAAATAAGATAATAAAATATAATTCAAAGAACATGTAGTGCACAGTACAGGTAAACAGTAAAGAGTAAACAATTTGCTGTTCTAGTAATGAGACCTCATTGGTGACAGGGTATTCATTAGTCTCACAGTCTGAGGGAAGAAGCTCTTACAAAGTCTGGAAGTCCTAGTCCTGATGCTCCTGCTTCCTGATTGTAGTGGGTCAAAAAGATTGTGGGATGGGTGGTAGGCATTCGCAACTACGCTGTCACAAATAATGGAGAAGGATACCCCATCGCTACTCTCCACATTTTCTACTATCATCTATAGAGTCTTGCAATCCGATGCCTTGCAGTTTCTGTGCTACACAATGACGCAGCCAGACAGGGTACTATCGATGGTACTCATGTAGTAAGTTGTTAGAATAGGAGCAGGGAGACTCGCATGCCTCAGTCTCTTCAGATAGTGTAGACTGTGCTGTCCTTTTTTGTCTAATGAAAGATTAGATTGTATGTTATGTGCTCCTCAAGGAGCTTAGTGCTCTTTGCTCTCTCCTCTGCCAAGCCATTGATGTGCAATGGAGAATGTTGGACCATTCCCGTTCCATTCCTATTAATGATAGTAACCTGGTAGTTTAATGCCAACTGTAAGTGTTTCTTTTTGAGATATCTTTGACATTGTGACTTTTTTTTAAACACTTGGCCAACTGAATGGGTTTTACACTCTTCGATAGGCTGTTTGCTTGGACTGGCATTAGTACTGCCAGGAAGTTTGGATGTATAGTACTGTGCAAAAGTCTTAAGCACATATATATATAGTTAGGATGCCTAAGACTTTTGCACAATACTGTTGTAATTTTATGTATTGCACTGTACTACTGCCACGCAAAAAGAAGTTCATGACATATGTGAGTGATGATAAACCTGATTCTGATATGGGTCTCTATTGTGTCTGAGAATGGGAATGAGGCAAGGAGATGGGAATCGTGGTTGGAAAAGGAGAGGGGTAAGGGGAGGGGCCAGAAAGCAGCAGAGAAACTTTCTGTCATGGTCAGTTGATGAAGGGTCTCAGCCTGAAATGTCAACTAGTTACTCTTTTTCATAAATGCTACTTGACCTGCTGAGTTCCTCCAGCATTTTTAGCATGTTTCTTTGGATTTCCAGCATCTTCAGAATTTCTTGTGTTTGGAATAAACCAATTCTTTGGAATCAAAAGACCTTACCTGGTATCTCAGGGCTGTGTATGTCTGCACCCACACCATACTTCCACCCCGGCACTCCTTTTCTGCCACCTGTCTCACACCTCTCCCATGGCATTACACTCTCAGCATTCCCAGTATCCTTTGTTCCTGCCTGAATTGCAAACTCCGCCTCTGCTCCCTCCACGTTGACAAATACAGGTCCACAATCCCTTATCCGAAATCCTTGGGGCCAGTTGCATTTCAGAATTCAGAATTTTTCGGATTTCAGACCCCCCCCCCCCCCACCGATACCAAAAAACACATATGCTCAAGTCCCTTATTTAACCTGGCTGAGTGCAGTGGACTTTAGGACCCAGCGGTGCACCAAACCTATGCACATCCTCCCATATACTTTAAATCATCTCTAGATTACTTAAATTACCTAATACAATGTAAATGCTATGTAAATAATTGTTATACTGTATTGTTTAGGGAATAATGACAAGAAGAAATTTTATTTCCAACAAAAACATTCAATAAAACATAAAAATATACAGCTTCAAACGAACCAAATCAAACACATGGTAAATGACTTATTGGAATAAATGTAGAACGTCACTGTCACTATAAACCTTCAGTAACTTGTCTTTCTGTTTATTTAAGGAACTATTTTCTTCAGTAAGACTCCGCACAGACACACCATGATCAAGCTTCTGCAATAACTCCACTTTCTGCGTAACTGATAGAGAAAATTCCTTCTCTTTTTCTCATACCCATAGGGGTATCTGCAGCTCTTTTTGACATTTTCACAGTGAAATTAAACACAAAGTCAACAGTGAACACAAAATATCAGCAAACAGCAAATACACAAAGTCAACAGTGAACACAAAATATCAGCAAACAGCAAATACACGTGTAACCAGTACGAGCGCTGAGCCACAAATGACGTCTGGCGGCCTCTGCTAGTGCTGCCACTTCACACCTGAGTGACGTCAGCTGTTGGCGAGAAAAACTTTGGTTTTTGGAGCTTTTTGGATTTCAGAATTTCGAACAAAGGAATATGCACCTGAACTTTGCTGTGCAAAAGAATTAGGTGCCCTAGCTATACATGTGTGCCTAAGACTTTTTGCACAGTAGAATGACAATTAGTGAAGACAGACGTAACTTGGTGGCGATATGATTATATAGCCTGCCAATGTTCACGGCAAACAGCTGCATGTCTATAATATGTAGATAAAAGGCAAATGAGTCAACACATTCAGGGAATTAAAAAAAAGGGAATATGTAAACTTGTGGCTACTGTGTGAGATTTTAATTTTGCAATGGTCAGCACAAGCTTCACAGCCTTCTGAGAACATTGGACTCTGAACCCAATTAATGTTCGACTGTGGAGCCTCCAGCCTGGTAAAGCTCCGATGAAGCAAAGCATAATATAAATAATTTAATGACTCACCTAGTAAGTTCCCACAAAATACCAATGTACTAAAAATAATACATTGGTGGATTTCAACTTGTACGAAAGAGAAATCATGTAATTGCTTTGTTGAAACGTGTTAGATTTTACAGCTAGACATTATTGAGAGCTGATTCCCTCTTACCACTCAGCAAAAGTGTTAAATGTGAACTAATTCCTACTCCAAGTTATTGCCGTACTAGCAAATCTGTGAGAGTATTTCAGTGAGGCTGAGTAACCATTGAGGCTGCATCATCTTCAGAGACAATGTTAAACTGCTATCAACACAGTTAATGAGCTTAAACCTAAAAAGGTTAACTGATTATCTTCTTCCTTGCACATGTTAATTATTTTTTTTACAGTGAATGAGGAAACTGATTTCATGAAACGTGTAACCAATTTGAAACTTATTGACATTGATGCAGGGAGGAGGTAAAACTGTGGAGCTAAAGTTGAGTAGTATGTTGAGGGGCTTAATCCAAAAGCATGAATTAGAGTTGAAAAATGTTACCCTGCCATATGCTGGAGGTGCAAAGAAAAACTAAAGAGGACAGAAGTTGAAATGTTGAAATAAATAGTATACTCTTCCAGCAGCTGCAAAAGATAAATGTGGATTATTCTATCAGTGCTTCCGATAGTACAGCACAAAAACAGGTTCTTTGGCCCATCTAGTCCATGCCAAAACAATTTAAACTGCCTACTCCCATCGACCTGCACCAGGACTATAGCCCTCTATACTCCTACCACCCATGTACCTATTCCAAACACGGCTTAAAGGTTGAAATCAAGCTCGCGTTCACCACTTGCGCTGATAGCGCGTTCCACACTCTCACAACCCTCTTGAGTGAAAAAGTTTCCCTTCATATTCCCCTTAACTTTTCACCTTTCACCCTTAACCCATGATCTCTGGTTCTAGTTGCACCCGTTTTGGGAGAAAGGCTTTCTCCTGAAATGCAACCCTGTCCTCACTTTGAGAAGCTGATAACCACCTTATGTATTTCTAGCATTTGCTAGTTCCTTCTCCAACTGTAATATGCGGGCGTCTGCACAAATGCCTATACCTGATATCTGCACAAAACCCAAACATGAAAGTTAGACAGATGGCCCCTGCCCTGATGGGAATGTGAACCATCCCTTGCTGTCACTTCACAGGCTTTCCTTTTGGTACGGCTTTGGTATATTATTGTCACACGTGTCAAGATACAGTGAAAAGGTTTTTGTGTGCAATCCCAACCGATCATGCCACACATAATTTCATTTGGTCACTATAAAGAAAAATGCTTCCTCTCTTGCTGTGGAAGTGATACCTGTCTCTCCTTTGTTAGTGAGAGAGAGAGAGAGAGACAGAGAGAGAGCCAGAGGGATACCAAATTGTTGGAATGAACAGTTAGTGTTTAATGTCCTGTAAACCATCTTTGCTTGTTGCTTGGATGGTGGGTTGTGGGAATGCTGATACTTTCTGCTAGAATAATTGGGGAGGGGGGAGAGGGGGAGGGTCGATGCTACTTGTTGCTTGTGCGTGGCAGGGGGTCAAGGGCTCAGGTTTTGTCTGTCATTCAGTCTTTGGGGTTTTTCTGTTTCGAGGAAGTCTGTGGAGAGTGAGAATTTCAGGATGCATATTATATACATTCTCTGATATTAAGTGGACCATTGACTATGGTATTGCAGTTGTAGAAAATGTGCAGTGCAGGGGCCACAAGATGCATGACAGCCTTTTAAGTCCGATCTTTCTGTGGTGGTAGTTAATAGTGTTACTCCTATGCCACTCTGTTAGCCACTCCCACTTGGGACGAGTTCACATACTGTACAAGCAATGTTATCAATAACGTACCGTTGAATATTCTGTATGTTACTGGCCTTCTGGTGTGTGCTCTGCACTCTTGCTCAATATCGAGCACAACACTTCTCAGGTTCACAGTTTTGAATTAACATGAGTTCTGCAGATGCTGGAAATCATGATCTATACTGGAGGAACACAGCAATTTAGCCTGCATATATGGAGGGAAGTGAACAGTTAATGTTTTGGACCCTTCGGTAGGACTGGGACCTTCACTAGTTCTGATGAAAAGTCTCAGACTGAAACATCGACTGTTCATTTCCCTCCATTGCTGCTGCTTTCCTTGTTGTGTTCCTCCAGCAGTTTGTTTGTGTTCTGCACAGTTTAAATATCTGTCCTCTTGATGAAAAAGTGCAATTCCCTCCAACTATGTTAAATATTGGTCACTGTGTTAGTCAAATTCTGACCCCAGTGACCGACTTGTTCTCTATATCAACATAATTTACCACATATTAGCTTTGTTTTCTGAAATTAGCTTACACTTTATACTTTATTGTCACCAAACAATCGATACTAGAACGTACAATCATCACAGCGATATTTGATTCTGCGCTTCCTGCTCCCTGAAGTACAAATCAATAGTAAATATTGAAAATTTAAATTATAAATCATAAATAGAAAATGGAAAGTAAGACAGCGCAAAAAAACCGAGAGGCCGGTCCGGATATTTGGAGGGTATGGCCCAGATCTGGGTCAGGATCCGTTCAACAGTCTTATCACAGTTGGAAAGAAGCTGTTCCCAAATCTGGCTGTACGAGTCTTCAAGCTATTGAGCCTTCTCCCAGAGGGAAGAGGGACGAAAAGTATGTTGGCTGGGTGGGTTGTGTCCTTGATTATCCTGGCAGCACTGCTCCGACAGCGTGCAGTGTAAAGTGAGTCCAAGGATGGAAGACTGGTTTGTGTGATGTGTTGCGCTGTGTTCACTATCTTCTGCAGCTTCTTCTGGTCTTGGACAGGACAACTTCCATATCAGGTTGTGATGCATCCGAGAGCTTTCTACAGTGCATCTATAAAAATTTGTGAGGGTTTTAGGGGACAGGCCAAATCAAGCCAACTTAATGTTATCACATGGCATAGATAAAGAATGGATTTTCTACTTGAATTTTTACAGTTTATAAGAACTTGCAATGGTGTAAGATATGGCTGAAAGAGGAAAAACAGTGACTGTTAAGCATTGAAAATTCAGCAGGTTCAAGCCGTTGTTTCATCAAGTTGTTATAGTTCTTATCAGTACTTGAGTAATCAAAAGGAAATCTAATGTTATGCAGTGCTTTTTAAAGGAATAATTTCATGAAATAGGAAAATGATGAGGTATTTAGAGGCTCTGGTGTGGAGACAAAACATTCATTCATTATACTTCATCTGGAGATGTGGAAACAAGTTACAACAATTAAAAATGAATGCCAATTTAATGGACGAGCCCTAAAGTTTAGCAACCTATTTTATTGAGAACCCCTATCTGAGAAGGTAAAATAAGTTGAGTTTGATTGTATTTGTTGTGTATTTAATATTTAAATAATGTTTGAGTAATTTTGTATATATGAATTGAGCATTCTTGTTTAAAAAATTCATAACTGGATATAATATAAATATCTGAATTATATACATCAGGTCGCTACCACATGATACACACACACCTCGCTTAAAGTAAACTCAAAATTAGACCTGCATTTCGGACTCCCATGTCTTCCTTTGAATTAGTTTAATGTTTTGAAGTTACGTAACGTAACAGTATTGACAAGTTTTGCAGAGAATTGTATGAATGAAGAGTCTAATGCAGAGAATATGGTAGGTGTGGAGGAGCTTTATTTCCCAGAATTGGGTGGTGAGGGGCCGGGATAATCAGGGAGATTGTTGAGGGGGTACTGTAGCAGTAAACTAGGAAGAAAAAATACCCAACCAAACCTGTTGATTACAGTTCTAATTCTAGACAGCAAAGCAACTTACTACAAAGCTACAGAAGTCCTAGTTTTTGAAATCACCTTTGAATTGTACACCAATACTTCCATTGCTTCCTCAGTCAAGCCAAGCTGGAGAGAACAGTAAACAAAAGATTATTTTGGGCTTAGTAGAAAAGAGATTGCTCTATCACCTCACAAAACCTCTATGAAAATATATCCTGGGCCCATACAGTTACAAAGAAGGCATGACAATGGCTATATTTCATTAGGAGTTCAAGGCGATTTGGTACGCCTTCGAAGATTCTTGCAAATTTCTGTAGACGTACTGTGGAGAGCAATCTCACTGGTTACATCGTCATCATCATCTGGTATGAAGGGGCCACTGCTGAGGATTGGAAAAAGGTGACAAAGGTTGCAGACTAGGCCCGTTCCACCATAAGCACTAGCCTCCCCAGCACTGAGGACATCTTCAAAAGGCAATGCCTCAGAAAGACAGCATCCATTATTAAGCTCTCCCATCACCCATGACATGACTCTCTACTCCGATCAGAGAGTAGATACACACTCAACATTTCAGAAACAACTTCCTCTCCTCTGCTATCAGAAATCTGAATGGACAATAAACCAACCTACGAATACTGTCTCATTATTTTTGCTCTCTTTTTGCATTACTCATTTAACTTTTAATATATATCTCGTTGTAATTTAAACTATATGTATATATTCCAATGTACTTCTGTCGCAAAACAACAATTCCCCCCCCCCAAGTTTTCCATCCCAAGCTCCCTTCCCCCATTTCCATTTCAAATCTTCAGATTGCCTCCACCAACCCAAACAGACCCCATCCCACACTTAGCACCACACCCTGAATGCTTACTGTAGCTTGAGAACTATCCCCTTCCCTGCTCACCACGTCTCTGATATACTTTATACTTTATTGTCGCCAAACAATTGATACTAGAACGTACAATCATCACAGCGATATTTGATTCTGCACTTCCCGCTCCCTGGATTACAAATATTAAATATTAAAAATAGTAAAAATTAGTAAATATTAAAAATTTAAATTATAAATCATAAATAGAAAATAGAAAAATGGAAAGTAAGGTAGTGCAAAAAGAACGAGAGGCAGGTCTGGATATTTGGAGGGTATGGCCCAGATCCGGGTCAGGATCCGTTCAGCAGTCTTATCACATTTGGAAAGAAGCTATTCCCAAATCTGGCCTTATGAGTCCTGTGTGTTGGCTGGGTGGGTGTAATTACATTATTGCTACTAGATTAGCATCAGATCCATACTGACAAACAGTGCGGCCATTAAACTCAACCAGGAGATAGCCATTCCTAGCCAGTCCAATTCCTTGTCAGTCTAAAATTATAACCCACTGTTGGTTTCCAAGAAAATTAATCTCTGTATCACTTCCAGCTCATGGAATCTATGTGCTGGACTACTACAGATTTACAGACCTCTACAGACTTGAGAGAATCAAATACTTAGCCCCTCAGCGTGAAGCAATTAAACTAAAATATCACAGAGCCGACTGTTGAAAATTTCCAACAGTTCTTAAGTTTGTTACTACTACTCAGTGGGTATAATTGCAGCAGTAATCAGCAAATTGTTTACTTCATTATTGTAAACAATTTGAATTTGCTCTAATATTCAGAGGCATAAGTGGAAAATAAATATTTTACACCTACAGTATCTATAGGACCAATTAGATGATAAAGGATTACATTTTTTAATAGTCTCACAGACTGAAGTGCACAATGAGAGATTCAGATAAGGTCTTGCATCTTTTGCAGATGCCCTTTTAAAAATACTCCATCAACACCACTCTCCTACTACACACGCCTAATCCTCAACATAGATGATCGTTTACCCTTGGGCTTTCTTCTGGGAACTCCCTACCCATCTACCTCCACCTGACCATGAGGATTACTCCAACAATGCTTTGAAGGTTCTCTGAAAACGTAAGAATTCAGAACATTACCAGCCCATCTTTCACCATCTCAGTGCCACTACACCAGAAAATTGTGAGCCTCTGATGCTTTCAACAGGATTATCTAGCATTCTTGAGGCAGGGCAGAAAGTATTCTATAAAATAATTCTTAAAAGGTAAAGATATATTTCAGGTACCAGGTGGTTATTTTCACTTAGAAAATTTTATTTAGCTCTCAAGGAACTACTAAGTATATATGATCTATTACATAAAAATATGCTGAATTTATGGAACATTAACACATTACTCATGGTTTACTTTCTCATGTGCATTATTTAAGTCAGATGAGATCCTTTTCATTAAAATGTCAAGTCACAGTAGGTATTTAATATTGGTGCTGCAGAAGTTTACAGTGTATCCATGAAATGTAATAGAACTTTTCTGACAAAAAGCAAAAGCACTGATTCATCTGTCTGAAATAAGTCTTTCATGTGTGCTACAAACTCACGAAGCTTATGAGGTAATTACATTTTTCATTAACTTTAAAAGGACTTTAACCTTGCACAGGTGCAACTTTTATGACTAAAACTCAGTTCTTTGAATCCAGCTGATTAAAGAGTATCCGCAGGCAGTTATAGTGTGCTGTGAAATATCGAGAGGTGGGAAGATAATCGTCAAGCTGGAAGCTGTGCCCCAATACATCTGCATGGATCTGGCTTATAAAGAGAGATATGGATTCGAAGTAAATTTTTATCGAAGTACGTATATGTCAGCATATACACCATGAGATTCATTTTCTTGTGGGCATACTCAATAAATCCTTAATAGAATAGTAACCACTATAGAACCAATGAAAACTGTGCCAACGTGGGCGTGCAGCCACTGTGCAAAGAAAACAAACTGCGCAAATGCAAAAATAAATAAATAATAATAATAAATAAGCAATAAATATTGAGAACATGAGATGAAGGGCCCTTGAACATGGATCCATAGGTTGTGGGAGCAGTTCAGTGATGGGGCAAGTGAAGATGAGTGAAGTTATCCCCTTTGGTTCAAGAGCCTGATGGTTGAGGGGTAATAACTGTTCCTGAACCTGGTGGCATGAGCCCTGAGACTCCTGTACCTTCTTCCTGATGGCAGCTGTAAGAAGAGAGCATGACCTGGGTGGTGGGGGTCCCTGATGATGCATGCTACTTTCTACGCCAAAGCTTCATGTGGATGTGCTCAATGGTGGGGAGGGCTTTACCCGTACCCACTACTTTTTGGAGGATTTCCTGTTTAAGGGCATTGGTGTTTCCATACCAGGCTGTGATGCAACCAGTCAATATACTCTCCACCACACACCTATATTTCAGATGACATGCTGAATCTTCACAAACTCCTGCCATGCTTCCTTCATAATTGCCCTTACATGCTGGGCCCAGGACATGTCCTCTGAAATGAAAACACCGAGGAATTTAAAGTTACTGACTATTTCCACCCCTGATCCCCCCATAAGGACCAGCTCATGGACCTCCGGTTTCTTCCTCCTGAACTCTATAATCAGTTCATTGGTCTTGCTGACATTGAGTAAGAAGTTATTATTGTGGCACTACTCAACCGGATTTCCAGTCTCCCTCCTATATGCTGTATATTGTAGTTATTTATATTGTAGTCATGATAGGGAAACCTGCTATATTTTTTCCTGTTTACCTTGTAGGTTTTGGGATAATACCGCCCGTCTATTATAGGGGCAGTATGATAGTGTAGTGGTTAGCACAACATGTTACAATGCTAGGGTTCACTGATTTGGATTCAATTCCTACAGCTGCCTGCAAGGAGTGTCTACATTCTCCCTGTGACTGTGCTGTCCAAAAGATGTCCTGCCAGTCAGTTGTGGGCATGCTAAGCTGACCCCGGAAGCATGGCAACAGTTGCCTAATGGTGGGGTGGATTTGACCCATGATGTACTCCTTTTTGTAGGATTTTTCATTCAAGGGCATTGGTGTTTCCATACCAAGGTGTGATGCAACCTGTCAATATACTCTCCAGTACACATCTGTAGAAGTTTGGTCAAAGTTTAAGATGTCATGCCGAATCTTTGCAAACCTTTAAGGAAGTAGAGGCACTGCTGTACTTTCTTCACTTCTTTCTGAATTGTGCCTAGCACAATTCTTCCTGATTTGATTTGATTTGATGGAAACGATACATTTCACTGTATGTTTTGTTGGACATGTGACAAATGAAGCTAATCTTTCCTTAATACCTCTGCTGAGATCAGCAAGCACAAATTAAATGGGGTACTCATAGTTACCTAGTTGCTATATCTAACTAAATGCAGTGTTGAATGTGGAGCCAGCAGAAAGAACAGAAAATATGGAGTCAAAAATTCGGTGGCCTTTCTGGGGAGAAAGTGTGTGAACTAGTTGTTTCTGTGTATCTGCTCTCTCCAAAGCCATACAACACATTGCCAGCAGAATTGGGTGCATGAGATGTAATCAGGTGTCCAGACAGCTGAAAGATCTAGATGTGGATCTCAGATGTACACCATGTTCGATGTTTGAACCTCTTTAGATTCAGCATCCAGTGGGCAGTACAGCTTATAGTGCACTGACTTGTAGCTCTACACACCCTGGTTTGGTGCTGACTTCCACTGCTGTTGGCTTAGAGTCTGTAATTCCACTCTGGGGGTTCTTGTGGTGCACTTCTTTGCTATCCTTGTTGATTGCTTAATTGGCTGCTGTAATTTCATACAGGGTTTGTCAGAATATTTAGGATGGAATAAATGGACCCTTGAGAAAGTTTAGAGGGAAATAAATGGACTGATACAGTTGCTATGAGAGCAGGTATAGCCGTTATTGACCTCCTACATGAGAAGAAATATAAGCTGATGCAAATCTTTGCCAGGATCTTGTATTGCACACAAGCACAAGTGGTTGGATTTGCTCACAGTTGTGCACAGTGTCCCAATTTCCAGAGGTCTGACGGCTGCATAGTGTTGAGTATGGTGGGGATGGAGGGAGGGGAGAACAGTAAACTTCCACGTAGTTCCCAGCTCACAGACTGGGAAGTCTCCACAGAAAACCTACACAAATGTAATCTTGGTATAAGTACAGCGGCTCTATTCGCATTCATAGATGATATTCAGGGTAGCATGTGCTGACATATACAGTACGTATTTGAATGGTAAATTCATTCTGAACTTTGAAATTGAGTGTCAGGAAAAAGTAGGAGGTTTTGATATTTAATTAACTCAATTTCAGAAGTTCCAAGTTCAAATAAATTTATTATCTTGAGTATAGCTATGTCACCATATACAACCCTGAGATTCATTTTCTTGTGGGCATACTCAATAAATCCATAATAGAATAATAACCATAACGTTCAACCAGTGTGCAAAAGACAACAAGCCTTGCAATTACAAAATGAAGGAAATAGTAATAATAAATAAATAAGCAAAAAATATCAAGAATATGGATGAAGAGTCCTTGAAAGTAAATCCATGGTTGTAGGAACAGGTCAGTGATAGGGCAAGAGAAGTTGCGTGTAGTTATCCCCTTTGGTTCAAGAGCCTGATGGTTGAGGGTCAATGACTGTTCCTGAACCTAGTGGTGTGACTTCTGAGGCTTCTGCACCTTCTTCCTGATGGCAGCAGTGAGAAGAGAGCATGAGCATCAATTTCAGTGTTTTAAATTATATCTTAGTGTACAAATGTGCGCTTTACAATGTTTTAAATGTAATAAAACATATTATTGAGGTTATTTTCAGTCAGTCATTCTGAATTTTGACAATGTCAAATATATTCCCGTCCATTCAATAATAATTAGCTTTGACAGCCAGTGCATTTGGAAATGAGTCCCCATCGTCCGCCAAGTATTCCTGTATTGAGTAGTCACTACCATGCACACTACTGTTCTGAATTGCTGGGACCTTGGTCCGCATTGAAAGCTTGAACCTGAGATCATGCTACATGAGGAGGGTAGCCAGATAGTGACTCTGGTATAATGGAAGTTTTGTCCAATGCATTATTGCACTTTACAAGGTGAGAAGCTTTTGATATCCTGCAGTTTTAAAAATCAGTTGCAGTCTTGATTCCTGTTGGCAGGCTACATCTCTGGTGCTGACGACTAGCACTGCAATGTTAATGCAAAACACCTGCAGGAATATGCAATGGACAATGATGCTGGGATACATCCTAGGATGCACTGGGGCGTATCATCATTGAGGTAACCTGGGGTGAACAGGTGTTTCAGGTCTTTCAATATCAGGTGCATTCACCCAGGTGACCCAGCCCGGGCTGATCAGCCTAGCTTGTGTCCCAGCAGCATTAGTCCATGGGTCACACCTCTTGATCCATAACCACCTGGAGGCTCAGCAGCCTCTGTGATGGTCCTGATGGTTCTTTTCTTGGCAGCACCTCTAATACCAAGGAGAGAGTAGGTTTTGCACAGCGAACAGCCAGAAAAACCTCTACATCCTACCTCTACAGGCTTGCATCATGCCCTCCACCCCTGTCTCTGGCACTGCTCTACCAGCTCCTGGTATTTGAATTTCTTACGCTCAAGTGCCTCCTCAATCCAGTCTTTCTAAAGGACTATCAGTCCTACAATGACCACCTGCTTCGAGGTGCATTTTGAAGATGCATTTTGTTGAAGCATCTTGACACTTAAGTTGAGATGTATCCCTACAAATCTTTGCCATCCAGCACATTTTCATGTGGTCACGAATTAGAAAATGCAATGTTTTTTTTTTGTTAACGTTCTATAAGAAGACTCATTTCATGATATTACCTTGATAAGATATTTTTCATTATATTATAGAGTTGGTATCTTCTACTTCCCTTGACTTCAAATAATAGTTACTTAAATAGTATAAAATATTGTTTCAAATTTACTGACACTTCATTCGGTTATTTCCAATTTCATTTTGAACCCTTGAGAGGCTTACACCCTGCTCCTTCCTAATCACTTTATGGGATTATGAGTTATTAAAATCTGTCTGTGCTTATCCACTAAAGGTATTTTAAATATTTTATTCTACAGTATGCAGTTAGATTATTTCAAAGGATGAATTGCTTTAAAAGGGTCAAAAATGTAAAATTATAACAGGCACTTGATGGATTATTTCACATCCTGTACTGTCAGCCCTGGAAAGGAGGATGAGTAAAACATCTGATTCCTGTTCAAATGTAACGTTATTATATAATGGCAGAGTAACATGGCAGAGCTAAGCTTGATCTTCAGTTTCTCCCCCATGTTTTCCAGCTTCCACCTCAAAGAACCCCCCCGCCCCCATATTCCAGAATATTGAACTCTGTAATCTTTCAACTAATATGTGAGTGAAAGGCTACAGAAAGTATTACAAATACAACAACTGTAAAGAAGTAGGTATGAATGTACTGGGTGTGTTGGGGAATTCTTGGCACTGGAAACATTCAAAGCAACATGTCCAATAGGTTTAAGTGGAGACAAGTTACACGGAAATTTAGAACATAGAACATAGAAAACCTACAGCACAATACAGGCCCTTCGGCCCATAATGCTGTGCCGAACTTTAGAAATTACCTCGGGTTACCCATAGCCCTATATTTTTCTACGCTCGATTTACCTATCCAGGAGCCTCATAGAAGACCCTGTCATATCTACCTCCACCACCATTGCCGGTAGTCCATTCCACACACTCACCCCTCTGTGTAAAAAAACTTATCCCTGACATCTCCTCTGTACCTACTTCCAAGCACCTAACTGTGTCCTCTTGTGTTAGCCATTTCAGCCCTGGGAAAAAGTCTCTGACTATCCACACGATCAATGCCTGTCATCATCGTTTACATCTTTATCAGGTCACCTCATCCTGCATTGCTCCAAGGAGAAAAGGCCGAGTTCACTCAGCCTTTTCTCATAAGGTATGCTCCTCAATCCAGGCAACATCCTTGTAAATCTCCTCTGTACCCTTTCTATAGTTTCCACAGCCTGCTTGTAGTGAGGTGACCAGAAATGAGCACAGTACTCCAAGTGGGGTCTGACCAGGGTCCTATATAGCTGTAAAGAATGTCAGTAATTAAAAAAATCCTTGTGCAATGAGTTGGAAATTGCATAAATGAATTGTTTCATAGGAAGCTGGATGAGTAAGGAGTGTGGCCTTGGATATCCCATGAAGTGAAAGTAGGAATGTGCAAAGTGTCAGCAGCTTGTTGTATTCAAGCAGAGGAACTCTGTTTATGGGAATCTCTTGGCAAAATGCTGCAACATATGGAAAGAGGATTATTCCTGGGAGATGCAGTTTGGAAAGTGGCTTCAGCACAGTCAGAGAAATAGTAAGTGGGTTTGCTTCCTGCAGCAGGAACAGGAAACAGAAGGATTCAGGAAGGACAGGTTCAGCAGACCTAATCAAAAATGCTAAATTACTGAAACATTTATGTAACTTACCTGTCTTCCTCAAATCATCCATTCTCACCGCAGAGCCTCAGGCAAGCCTTTGCAAATGAGTATCCTTTAGATCATTTTGTCTATGATTAAAAAACAAACAACATCATCTAGAACACGGGTTCCCAACTTGGGGTCCACAGACCCCTCAATTAATGGTAGGGGTGCATGGCATAAAAAAGGCTGGGAACCCGTGAACTAGAGAAATGTGCCCTCACACTTACACTTAAAAGCTTGTTAATGTAGTTGTCTCCACATTAGTGATCACCACTATCTGGAGACATCAGCATTGCCAAAGGTGGATAGAAGGTGATTGCAACTAAACCCATGTTCATATTTACTTGTCCGATCTACTGATTGCTTCTATTGCAGATAATTAGCTGCAAAATTTCTTTTAAAGTCTCCAATGAGGCTGGCTGGAATTATAGTATCTGAGAAAGAGTGAATTTGGTGAATTGAACAACCTTTCTTGAACTTTTTAAAGTAGCAATAATAATGCCATCCAAGATAAGACAATAGGCCATTACACATAGGAGCAGAATTACACCACTCATCCCATCAAGCCTGCTCCACCATTCCATCGTGGCAGATTGATAATCCTTCTCCTGCCGTCTCCCCATAAACTTTTACTAATCAAGAACCTATCAACCTCCCCTTTAACTAATTCATTAATTTATTTATTGGGATACAATGCAGAATAGGCCCTTATGGCCCTTCATGCCACACATGCTAAACATAGTCAGGAGAGCCATTTTGATCAGTTTCTTGGTAAATAATAAAATATTTATTTATTGTGACACAGCACAAATAGGCCCTTCGAACCTCACAGCCCAGCAACCCACTTATTTAACCCTAGCCTAGTCAGTGGATAATTTACAATGACCAATTAACCTAGCAACGAGTACATCTTTGGACCCGTGGGCGGAAACCAGAGCACCTGGAGGAAGTCCTGATCACAAGGACAGCATGTAAACTCCTTACAGACAGACCTTGAACCCAGGTCACTGATACTGTAAAACATTGTACTACCGTGCCAGCCTGAATTTAAGTTAAAATAATCTTAGTAAAATAAGCTAATTCTGCATGTACTCTTCAACATGTAATCACTTCAGTGGGAATCTATATTTGCTAAAGGTCTATTAGGATGAATTCCAGTAACATCTGAAAGATACACTCTCCACTATTAACCCAGCAGATAACATAGCACCTGGTAAGCACGTTTAACATGTACAGTCTTCACTAGTCTAGATTGTGATGCCTGTGAGTCCCAGATCCGTTATGCATAGCCTTCTCTGTAGTTACTGAGAGAATGAAGACCCAGGATATCTGGACACTAATCTGCATCAATTACTAATTCTGCATCAGAATCAGATTTTCTTTTTGCTGGAATAAAAAGAAGTTCCGTATTGTTAAGAGCTTGTGAAATGTCCAGGTATATTGATTTATTATTGTCACATGTCACAAAGATACACTAAAACCTTGCTTACTATCCATATAGATCAATACATTACAGGAAAGTATTGAGGTGGTACAAGGTAAAATGATAAGAGATTGCAGAACTAAAGGGTTAGAGAGAAAATGCAGTGCAGGTCAACAGAAAGGTGTGAGGTCACAATGAGGTAGATTGTGAGATCAGGAATCCACTTTATCATACTAGGGTACCATTCTGTAGTCTTATAACAGTGGGCTAGAAACTGTCGTTAGGCTTGGTAGTATGTACATTCAAGTTCCTGTACTTTCTGTCTTATGGAAGAAGAGAGAACATCAGGGATGAGTGGGATTTATGACTGTGCTGTCTGTTTCATCAAGGTAGCAAGAAGTGGTGGTACGGTAGTGTGGTGGTTAGAACAACACTTCACAGTACCAGCGATCGGATTCGGTTTCTGCTGCTGTCTGTAAGGAGTTTGTACGTTCTGCTATTGACTGCATGTGTTTCCTCTGGCTGGCTGCTCCGGTTTCCTCCCACAGTCCAAAGACATACCACTTGGGAGGCTAATTGGTCATTGTAAATTGTCCCATGATTAGGCTGGGATTAAATCAGGAGATAGCTGGGCAGTACAGCTCGAAAGGCCAGAAAGGCTTGTTCTATGCTATGTCTCAGTAAGTAAATAAAAATAAATGTTTAAAACATGTAGACAAGGACAATAGATGAAAGGCTGGTTTCAATCATGTCCTGAGCTGTGACTATGTTTCTCTGCAGTTTCTCACATTTGTGGGAAAAGTATTTGCTTTACCAAACCGTGATACATTTAGGCAGGATGCTTTCTATAGTGAAATTGTAAAAATTGATGAGGGTCAAAGGGAACATGCCAAGTTTTGTTAGCCTTCTGAGAAATTAGAGATGCTTGTGAGCTATCATAGTTGTGGTATCAGCCTGGTTGTTCTAGGACAGGCTGCTGGTGATGTTCTTTCCTAGGAAATTGAAACTCTGAACCCTCGACCTCAGCGCCATTGACGTAAACTGGAGCATGTGCACCACCTCCTTTCCTGAAGTCAAAGATCAGCTCTTTTGTTTTGCTGTCCAACTTAATCTGCAGATTTCTAGACTTTAGTCTCAGTTTTCCCTCTTAGCTCAATTAGTAAATGCACCATTCAAGGTGACCCTTAACAGTATTATTCAAGTGGAATCTAGTTATAATCATACTCTGTCAAGTGAATTAGCCTCAACAGACATAATAGGCCATTTATTGTGAAGGAGACAATATAATTCATCTTGATAACTACAGCCTAGATTTTGTAAAAAAAAAAGCAAAGATTCTGCTCCTGATGACAGTCCAGAATCCTTCTTACTGATTAAAAGAGTGTGTGTGTGTGTGTGTGTGTATATGTATGTATGTATATATTTATATAGTAAGCTAGCATCAGGCTCCTGTGCCATATCTGAACCGTGCAATTATTTGAGAACATTTGTTTGGTTCAATGCATGAATTAAAAACTGCAGATGATGGAAATCTGAAATAAAATCAGGAAATGTTGTAAATATTATGCAATTGAGACGTTAATGTTCAGGCTGATAAATTTTCATCAGAACCCCAACTTAGGCATTTTACTTTCAATATTCTTAATACTTTCTACATAGAAAAATACAGAGTACAAGAAAGTATATATACAGGTAAAAAAAACTACCAATTACATTATATCTATTCATAATAACAATCTCATTACCCCATATTCATGTAGGTTAGTCAAAGTTATATTGAAATATACTAATTTATTACAAAAAAAGAGTCTAACCCCTACCAAGACTGAAGTTGTTTATTATGGAGAAAAGAAGGTAAAATACCTTCTTGTATAATAAAAATGAATAATAGCCAACATCTAAATTTAAACAACGAATTGAGGGTTTTAAAAGTAATTCAAAAAGGGTCCCCACAATGTTTGAAAGTCTTGACGAGATTCAGGAATTGAACAACGAATCTTCTCTAAATCTAAGCATGACATAACGTTGCATAACCATTGAGCATGAGTAGGAGGAGAAACATCTTTCCATTTAAACAAAAGCGCCCTCCTAGCTATAAGAGAGCTAAAGGCCAAAATATGTAAATCAGATGTCTTCAGCTTGATATCTTGTCCTGGAGCAATACCGAATAGGGCCGTCAGAGGACTAGGCTTAAAATTGACTTTGAAGAGTAAAGAAAAAGTTTGAAAGACTTCCTTCCAATATTTTTCAAGACATGGACAAGTCCAAATCATATGAATTAATGAAGCTTCTCCATTATTACATCTGTCACAGTAGGGAGGTATATCCGAATAAAAACGAGATAGCTTATCTTTAGTCATATAGACTCTATGTATCACCTTAAATTGTATGCAGAAATGGCGAGCACATAGCGGTGAAGTATTAACCAGTTTAAAATTTCATTCCAAGTTTCCTCAGATACTGATGTCTGTAAATCTTGTTCCCAGAGATTCTTAATTTTGTCTAAATGAATATTCCTTGTCTCTTGTGACCTACCATAAATATTAGATATTAAACCATTATGAAAAGGTGTCAAATTAAAAATTATGTCTAGTACGTTCTTATCTGAGCTTATAGGAAATGTGCATAATTAAGATCTTAGAAAGTCTCTGATTTGTAGATATCTAAAAAAGTGAGTTTTGGGTAAGCTATACTTAGCTGACAGTTGCTCAAATGAAAAAAGATTTCCTCCACAAACAGACCCAAAAACATTTACTACCCAACCTGTCCCATTCTTTAAAGACTAAATGAGTCATGGAAGATTTAAAAAAATTAGAATAAATGGGACTAGAAAGGGAAAATCTCAATAAACCAAAATGTTTTCTAAATTGTATCCAGATCCTCAGAGTATGTTTAACTATTAAACTATCAGTTAGTTTACTTACAAATAAAAGAAGTGAGGATCCAAGAAGAGAAATAATAGAAAATTTATTAATAGAGTTAGCTTCCCATACTGGACATACCGGAAACCCATACTGGCCAGTCTACACGATTAATATAATATAGCCAAAACGTAAGATATCGTATATTAACTGCCCAGTAATAAAACCTAAAATTAGGTAAGGCTAAACCTCCAGACTTTTTAGGTTTTTGAGATGAACTTTATTTAAATGAGGACGTTTATTTTTCCATATATAGGAGGATAAAATAGATTCAAGAGAGTCAAAATGGGATTTAGGAATAAAAACGGGTAAAGCCTGAAAAAGATACATAAATATAGGTAGAATATTCATTTTAATAGAATTAATTCATCCAATCAGCGATATTGAAAGAGGTGACCAATTTAATAATATCTTTTTAATATAATATCTTTTTTACATGGTTCAATAAAGTAAGAAAGTTTTCTTTAAACAGGTATTTGTAATTCTTAGTGATTGTTACACCCAAATAAGTAAATTGATTCTGTACAGTTTTGAAAGGGAGATTGGTATTAATTGATATCAAATTATTTAAAGGAAATAATTCACTCTTGTGTAGGTTCCATTTATATCCTGAAAACTGGCTAAAATGGCAGAGTAAAGAAAGTACGCAAGGTCTCAACATTAGAGATAAAAAGCAATATATCATCAGCGTAAAGCGAGATCTTGTGGGTGATACCTCTCCTTAAAATACCACAAATATCATTAGATTCTCGAAAAGCAATGGCAAGGGGATCTAAAGCCAAATCAAAAAGCAAAGGACTCAACGGACAGCCTTTTCCAGTTCTGCAGTGAAGTTTAAATGGTTTGGAATTTTGAAAATTAGTAAGAACCCGAGCAGAAGGAGACAAATAAAGTAATTTAATCCATTGAATAAAATCTGGTCCAAAATTAAATTTTTCTAAAGTTTTAAATAAATAATTCTATTCAACCCGATCGAAGGCCTTCTCAGCATCTAAGGATATCACACATTCTGATATCTCCAGAGGAGGAGAGTAAGTAACATTTAATACATGGCGTATATTAAAATGGGAATGTCGGTTTTTAATAAATCCAGTCTGATCATCAGAAATAATAGAAGGTAAAGTCTTTTCAAGCCTACGAGACAGAACTTTAGAAAGAATTTTAGTATCAACATTGAGTAATGAAATTGACCTATATGAAGAGCATTTAGTTGGATCCTTGTTCTTTTTTAGGATAAGCGAAATAGAAGCTTCATAAAAAGATTGAGGCAAACTACCCAATTTGAAAGTTTCAATTAGATATGTTAACAGAAGATCATATTTAATTTTAACTTCAACACATCTTTTATATAAAACAGGATCTGGAGCTATAGCATATTTTTGATCTAATTGTTTCAATTAATTGGCTAATTAAAATCTTTCTTTATTAGCTTTATAACACTCGCAGTATAAGAAATAATTTCTCCTCTAATATAGGCCTTGAAAGTATCCCATACAATAAGATTAGAAGTCTCTTCCTTTTTATTCTCTTCAAAAAACAAAATAATATACTTCTCTAGAAATTTAAAAAATTCCTTATCAGATAACAGAGTTGTATTAAAATACCAAAATCTGTTGGTTTGAAGAAGACCAGGGAGTTTTAAAGATAGAAATATAGGAGCATGATCTGAAACAACAATCTCTTTATATTCACAGGAACGAACTGGTGAAATCATTTGACTATCGATAAAAAAATAATCAATCCTGGAATATGTATGATGAACATGGGGAAAAAAATGAATACTCCCTATCTAAAGGATATAAAAAATGCCAAACATCAACTGTACCACACTTCAGTAAAAAGGATTGAATAAACAAAGCTGATTTATTAAGAGATGCTGGCTTAGAAGATGATCGGTCTAAAATTGGGTCTAGCCAACAGATAAAATCTCCTCCCATCACCAAAGAATGAAGATCCAAATCTGGTAAAAATGAAGAAAAATGTTCAAAGAATCCTGGGTCATCTACATTTGGGGCATACACGTTGGCAAATACTATTAATTTATTATCTAGTTTTCATGAAACTATAACAAAACGTCCATTAGTATCAGACACTACTTTCTGTTGGACAAAGGAAAGTGTATTATCTATAGGAATCGAAAGTCCTCTAGATCTGGCCTGAAAAGAAGAGTGAAAACAAAGTCCATTCCAACGGCTAAAAAAATGTAGATTATCACATTTGCGTATGTGAGTTTAAACATAGAAAACATAGAAAATAGGTGCAGGAGTAAGCCATTTGGCCCTTCGAGCCTGCACCGCCATTTATTATGATCATGGCTGATCACCCAACTCAGAACCCTGCACCAGCCTTCCCTGCATACCCTTTGATCCCCCTAGCCACAAGGGCCATATCTAACTCCCTCTTAAATATAGCCAATGAACTGGCCTCAACTGTTTCCTGTGGCAGAGAATTCCACAAATTCACCACTCTCTGTGTGAAGGAGTTTTTCCTAATCTCAGTCCTAAAAGGCTTCACCTTTATCCTCAAACCGTGACCCCTCGTTCTGGACTTCCCCAACATCGGGAGCAATCTTCCTGCTTCTAGCCTGTCCAATCCCTTTAGGATCTTATACGTTTCAATCTTCTAAATTCCAATGAGTACAAGCCTAGTTCATCCAGTCTTTCTTCATATGAAAGGCCTGCCATCCCAGGAATCAATCTGGTGAACCTTCTTTGTACTCCCTCTATGGCAAGGATGTCTTTCCTCAGATTAGGGGACCAAAACTGCACGCAATACTCCAGGTGTGGTCTCACCAAGGCCTTGTACAACTGCAGTAGTACCTCCCTGCTCCTGTACTCGAATCCTGTTGCTATAAATGTCAGCATACCATCCGCCTTTTTCACCGCCTGCTGTACCTGCATGCCCACTTTCAATGACTGATGTATAAGGACACCCAGGTCTCGTTGCACCTCCCCTTTTCCTAATTGGCCACCATTCAGATAATAATCTGTTTTCCTATTTTTGCCACCAAAGTGGATAACTTCACATTTATCCACATTAAATTGCATCTGCCATGAATTTGCCCACTCACCCAACCTATCCAAGTCACCCTGCATCCTCTTAGCATCCTCCTCACAGCTAACACTGCCGCCCAGCTTCGTGTCATCCGCAAACTTGGAGATGCTGCATTTAATTCCCTCATCCAAGTCATTAATATATATTGTAAACAACTGGGGTCCGAGCACTGAGCCTTGCGGTACCCCACTAGTCACTGCCTGCCGTTCTGAAAAGGTCCCGTTTATTCCCACTCTTTGCTTCCTGTCTGCTAACCAATTCTCTATCCACATCAATACCTTACCCCCAATACCGTGTGCTTTAAGTTTGCACACTAATCTCCTGTGTGGGACCTTGTCAAAAGCCTTTTGAAAATCCAAATATACCACATCCACTGGTTCTCCCCTATCCACTCTACTAGTTACATCTTCAAAAAATTCTATGAGATTCGTCAGACATGATTTTCCTTTCACAAATCCATGCTGACTTTGTCCGATGATTTTACCGCATTCCAAATGTGCTGTTATCACATCTTTGATAACTGACTCCAGCAGTTTCCTCACCACCGACATTAGGCTAACCGGTCTATAATTCCCTGGTTTCTCTCTCCCTTCTTTTTTAAAAAGTGGGGTTACATTAGCCACCCTCCAATCCTCAGGAACTAGTCCAGAATCTAACGAGTTTTGAAAAATTATCACTAATGCAGCCACTATTTCTTGGGCTACTTCCTTAAGCACTCTATTATGCAGACCATCTGGCCCTGGGGATTTATCTGCCTTTAATCCCTTCAATTTACCTAACACCACTTCCCTACTAACATGTATTTCACTCAGTTCCTCCATCTCACTGGACCCTCTGTCCCCTACTATTTCTGGAAGATTATTTATGTCCTCCTTAGTGAAGACAGAACCAAAGTAATTATTCAATTGGTCTGCCATGTCCTTGCTCCCCATAATCAATTCACCTGTTTCTGTCTGTAGGGGACCAACATTTGTCTTTACCAGTCTTTTCCTTTTTACATATCTATAAAAGCTTTTACAGTCAGCTTTTATGTTCCCTGCCAGTTTTCTCTCATAATCTTTTTTCCCCTTCCTAATTAAGCCCTTTGTCCTCCTCTACTGAACTCTGAATTTCTCCCAGTCCTCAGGTGAGCCACTTTTTCTGGCTAATTTGTATGCTTCTTCTTTGAAATTGATACTATCCCTAATTTCTCTTGTCAGCCACGGGTGCACTACCTTCCTTGATTTATTCTTTTGCCAAACTGGGATGAACATTTGTTGTAGTTCATCCATGCAATCTTTAAATGCTTGCCATTGCATATCCACCGTCAATCCTTTAAGTGTCATTTGCCAGTCTATCTTAGCTAATTCACATCTCATACCTTCAAAGTTACCCCTCTTTAAGTTCAGAACCTTTGTTTCTGAATTAACTACGTCACTCTCCATTTTAATGAAGAATTCCACCATATTATGGTCACTCTTACCCAAGGGGCCTCTCACGACAAGATTGCTAATTAACCCTTCCTCATTGCTCAAAACCCAGTCTAGAATAGCCTGCTCTCTAGTTGGTTCCTCGACATGTTGGTTCAAAAAACCATCCCGCATACATTCCAGGAAATCCTCTTCCTCAGCACCTTTACCAATTTGGTTCACCCAATCTACATGTAGATTGAAGTCACCCATTATAACTGCTGTTCCTTTATTGCACACATTTCTAATTTCCTGTTTAATACCATCCCCGACCTCACTA
The DNA here is from genome assembly GCF_030028105.1 of Mobula birostris. Lineage (NCBI taxonomy): Eukaryota > Metazoa > Chordata > Chondrichthyes > Myliobatiformes > Myliobatidae > Mobula > Mobula birostris. The sequence goes on along the minus strand of NC_092378.1, from coordinate 9,950,451 downwards.
CTACTGTTAGGTGGTTTCTTGTAGAAAAAATAATTGGGACCTTGAATTTCTTAATATAAGCAAAAATCTTATTACGTTTAACAGGGTGATTTAACCCTTTCATGTTAAACTGTGTAAATTAATAGTTTGGTCAATTTTTAATATTATTTGAAGGAAGGGTTAAAATGTAAGTTAAAAACCAAGCAACAGGTTGGCTAAAAATTCGAAAACAGCTTCTGGGAAAAAAAACATACCCCCCGCCCACCTCCCAAAGAAAGAAAACCGACCAATAGAAAGTCGGCGTCTATGAACTATAGACAACCCCCTCAAAAAACCTGGCGATCACTTTCAAAGTTGTTTATGTTCCAACCTAGACTAAACAATACCCAAACAAGAGATTCAATTCTCGTATATCAAAAATACTGTATTAAAAAATATGAAAGGAAATTAGTTACAAAGGTTTACCAAAAGTAAAAGATACAATTATTCATACAGATAGACATTAAACATTAATCTTATATCTTCATGGAAAAACAGACTAAACAGTAAGCCTTCAAATTTAAAAAATCTTTGTGCTTCAGCATTAAAATGAAATTATTCGAAGGATCTATCTTTAATGAGATTCTCAGTCAAACTGGGTAGCCAAGGGACGGGTTAAAACCCTTATTAAAAAAATTCCAACAGACCTTGTTTAAACTTAGCACATTACTGCATAACCTCAAGTGAATAATCTTGGAGAACCTTAATATTCCACCCTATAACCAATCATGCCCCTTCAACGGGATTTGCGAATTAAAAGTTTGTCATTTAATCTTGTGTCTTCATGTAAGGAGAAACCAAACAGCTAGCCTTCGGATTTTAAAAACTTCTGTGATTCAACAGTCGAGCGGAACCTTCAAAAGAATCATTTTTGATTCTGAGTCGGACTGGGTAGCAACGGGAAGGCTTGAAACCCTTATTAAAAAGCTCGGACATAACTTCTTTGAACTTAACACGTTCCTGCATAACCTCTGTCGAATGATCTTCGACAATTCTAATCTTGCGACCATTATAGTCAATCATGCCTCTTCGACGAGGTTCGCGAATTAAGAGTTCCTTTGTTTTAAATCCCTGAAAACAGATTATTACTGATCTTGGTCTCTGACCGTTAGGAGGTCTAAACGCAGGAGATCTGTGAACTCGATTGATCATAGGCACAGACGTCAAAATCTCCGGAAATAATTCTTGCAAAAAGTTTGCAAAATACTCCATAGGATAATTACCTTCGATTAATTCTTCGAGACCCAGAACCCATAGGTTGTTCCTTCTACTTCTATTTTCTAGGTTGATAATCTTCTGTCTTCACTTTTCGTTCGACTTCGATTTTCTTTTCACAAACCTTCTGCAATTCATCCACTTCCGTTTCCAGAGCCGACAAATTTTCCTCATTATTTTCAATACGTTTATCGTGTTCATTAAGAGTTTGTTGAATAGAATCCAATTTACCATCTATTTATTTAAATTCAGTTCTGAATTGTTGAAATTTCTCAGGGGCTTCTCGTGTATGACTTTGCAGTAATTCCATAATAGATTCCAAAGAGGCAGGAAAATCATCCTTTTTAGTACCTCTGGCACTCCTTGTAGCATAATGAAAGAATATCACACTTAAAAAAGAAGTTTCAAGCCAGGTTGGAAATAGTAAGATAATTAGAGTTGAGCAACGGCAGATTGCTGTTACTCCATCAGCCACCACCAGGAAATCTCAACTTAGGCATTTTAAGGCTTGTACTTTATTACTTATCTGCACTGCACTTTCTCTACAGCTGTTACACTTTATTCTGAAGATTAAAGGTTAGCTTTATTTGTCACTTGGACATTGAAATGCATCATTTGCGTCAACGATCAACATAGTCCAAAGAAGTACTTGGGGTGGCCTACAAGTGTCTCCATGCAACAATTGCCCACAACAATTCTGCATTATTATTGTTTTACCTTGTTCTATGTCAATACATTGTGTAATGATTTAAACTGATGAATCGTATGCTAGACAAGCTTTTCAATACATATGCCAATAATAGACCAATTCCAATATCAATAAGTTACCAGGTATCAAAGCTACCACAGTCCCACCTCCATTAAACTGGAAGCAAGTGGGCTGAGTGGTGAGGAGAGTGTAAAAAAAATGATCATCATAATCAACTTCAGTCTTGCATCCCCTCCCCCCATACAGTTAGCACTCACATGCTTTAATATCTAAAGGTCTTTAAATCAATCAAACAAGGACAAGGAGTTAGTGTGGAAAGAAAGTAGCATTGAGCTAAAAGCTCAGCCAGGATGTTACCAGAGTAGGTTGAAGGGGCTGAAAACCAGTCTCATCTCCTATGTTTTTTAGGATGCATGCAACTTGCAATGCAGAAACAAGATCAGTAGATTGCAACAAAAAGCAGCCAAACAAGCTAAATCGGTCTACATAGGTCATGATTTATACAGCCATTGTCATTTTCCATCTCACCCTTTCAACAAAATTAGCTCAAGTCACCACGCTTGAGTGAGTGGGAATATAACAGTTGTAGGCACATGTAAAATGTGAACTGTACATTCATTGTACACTTTCTTTCCCTTCTGTAACTTCAAGGTAATTAATTATAATTTTTTACTTTGGAGCATCTGAAAATACTTTTTTCAAGTGCAACATTGTTTGATTTTTCTCTTTAATGTTGTGCTTTTGGAAAGAATGTGACTTGCACAACTGCATATCATCCATAAGTCTGTTAGTTCATGGCTTGAAACATCTCATTCTCCAGAATAGACATGGGCTGTTGTGTAAAGTTTTACTTGCATTTGCATTTAAAACTGCTCCATTGTTTGATTTGCCATTTTGTGGTTCTGACAATGGAATCATTGAAAGGAAATTTTAAAGATAAGAATAATATGCATTTATGCAGTCATAGAATGTGGATGTTGCTGAGCATAACTGTTCATGAACAAATGAGACAGTTTCGTGTGAACTGGGTCTGGAGTCACATATAGGCCAGACCTGGCAAGTGCAAATGTGTTCTTTGCCAAAGGACAGGGTATACATCACCTCCTGCAGAATAATCATCTTTCTGCTCAAATATTTATACGGTAGTCTATTGAGTACAGATTACACTTTCAGACATCCCACCTTGCAAAAACTCATTTCAGGGAGATAGCACCATCAATTTGCGGGAGACTCCCGGGAGAGGTGGGATGTCTGCAATAGAGTAGCTCCTTAGCAGCTAGCCAACTAGTTTAAATAACAAGCAGCACACATCAAAATTGCTGGTGAACGCAGCAGGCCAGGCAGCATCTCTAGGAAGAGGTACGAAGGGTCTCGGCCTGAAACGTCGACTGTACCTCTTCCTAGAGATGCGGCCTGGCCTGCTGCGTTCACCAGCAACTTTGATGTGTGTTGCTTGAATTTCCAGCATCTGCAGAATTCCTGTTGTTTTAGTTTAAATAACGTTAGCTATGCTAATGAACGAATGACACCTGTTAAACTCACCTCAACATGTCTTTTACAGTCTTAACCCACCATGGGCAATAGAAAAGTCACTGTTGCAAACAATACAGTGAGCAACACTGTCATTATTTTTGACCCCTATTAGGCAGGGGTACACTTTAGTGTCGTCTGGGGTGACGTACATTTTATATTTTCTTTTTTTGGAACACTCTGCCATTCTGACTTTTTTTGGAACTCTCTCGCTCTTGCTCTCGCTCTCTATCGTGTGCGCTCTCTCGCTCATGGTCGCTCTCACTCGCGCTCGCACTCTCGCACTTGCTTTCTTGCTCTTGCTCTTGCTCTCGCTCGTGGTCGCTCTCACTCGCGCTTGCTCTCTTGCTCTCGCTCATGGTCGCTCTCTCTCGTGCTTGCTTTTTCGCTCTTGCTCTCCCTTGTCGCTCTCACTTGCACTCGCTGTCTCGCGTTTGCTTTCTCGCTCTTGCTCTTGCTCTCTCCCGCGCACTTGCTTTCTCGCTCTCTCTCGTCGCTCTCGCACTTGCTTTCTTGCTCTTGCGCTCGCTCTCTCGCTCTTCCTCACGCGTTCTCTCATGCTTGCTCTCAAAAAAATCAATTTCCCGGACATTGTATATAATTTGCGGGCAGCGGGGAGCCACTATTAATATGCGGGAGACTCCCGGAACTTCCGGGAGAGGTGGGATGTCTGCACTTTACCACTTATTTAGCTAAGGCTGCCAAATATCTCAAACACATAATTCAGCACTCACTGACGTGCTTCACAGCCAGAGGCACCAGAAATGGTACATCAGAATCAGAATCATGTTTAGTATCACTAGAATATATCATGAAATTTGTTGTTATGTGGTAACAGTATATTACAACACATAATTAAAAAATTGTAAATTATAGAAAGAAATATATGTATATATGTTAAAAAAAAAGTAGTGAGCTAGTGTTCATGGGTTCAATGCCCATTCAGAGATCAGATGGCTGAGGGGAAGAAACTGTTCCTAAATTGTTGAGTGCGTGCCTTCAGGCTTGTGTATCTCCTTTCTGATGGTAGCAATGATGGGGGTGATGGGGATCCTTAATGATGGATGCTGCCTTTTTGAGGCATCACTTCTTGTCCTGGATGCTGGGTGGGCTAGTGCCCATGATGGAGCTAACTAAGTATACAACTTTCTGCAGTTTATTTCTATCCTGTGCTGTGCCCCCCTCCATACCAGGCAGTGATATAGCCAGTTAGAATGCTCTTCACAGTACATCTGTAGAAATGTAATCTCCTAATATATTGGATGAGATAGTACTAGTCATTACAGTGTCATTACCTTCTCAGAGACAGGGTTGCAAATATTAATTTCCACGCTATAGTTAGAAGGCACAGTGATGTAGTGGTTAGTACAACACTTTACAGTACCAGTGTCCCAGGTTCAATTCTCACCGCTGTCAGTAAGGAGTTTGTATGTTCTCCCCGTGACCACATGGGTTTCCTCCCACAGTCCAAAGATGTACCTATTAGTAGGTTAATTGGTCATTGTAAATTGTCCCGTGATTAGGCTGGGATTAAATCAGGAGATTGCTGGGTGGAGTCCCTCGAGGGACTGGAAGGGCCTATTCCCCGCTGTACCTCAATAAATAAAACATTAAAAAGTTATGTAATATGCATAATTTATTTTCCCAACCAGCACCTTCCGCCATCTTGTGCTGGCTTCCTGTAATATTCCAAGAAGTGCAACCTGGTTTGAGAATGATGGTGAAAGTAAGGACGATGTCACAGTGCCCACTGGGCAGGCCTGGCCTGTAGCCTACTTACCAGAAGTGCACTGGTTTAGCACAGAGATCTTACATGAGATTTTTGGTGGGGAAGTTTACACAAGGCTAATACAGTGGAAGCTGCACCCCGTCATGGAGTACTAAGTAATCTGGCACCAAGTTAGCTCTGGGTTATATACAGAACCCGTCGATAATGGAAAAATGGTAGTTGTGACTGTTATTTTGCATACTTTTGGACCTGTGCTGTATTTGACAGCTGATATCACAGTTTGCTGTGCAGAGCAAGCATTGGTCACCCTCAGCAATGCAATCAGCAATAGACTGGTCCTGGACTTATTTTCCATCTGGCATAGTTTGTATTTTGTTGTCTGATTGTTTGTGGTTTTTATATTGCTATATTTATGCTCTATTCTTGGTGCGGCTGAACGAAACCCAATTTCCCTCGGGATCGATAAAGTATATCTATCTATCTATCTATTACATCACTGATCTTCCCTCCATCAAAAGACCAGTGCACGTCTGTTCAATAGCACCGAGTTCAGTCCCATTGCCAGCTCACGTAATAAATCGAGTTTTTCAAGAGAGATCCCCATGTGTGACCATTATTTCAGAATGCTAGTCATCTCTTCCATTATGTTTTGTGTGGCTGCATCGGTTTTCACTGTATTTAGATTAGGCATGTCGTGTTCTGGTATCAGTAGCTACCTTTGCGGCTGAATGGTACTAATTTAGAATGAAGTCCTCACTATCACAATCAGAATTCCTGCATTAGAGCCATATGGGACAGAAACAGACCTTTCATCGCATCATATACCCAACTGTCCAAATCAGACTTCCAGCACATAGCCCATACCCTCCTCTGTTGTGGTGATACAAATTGGAGGCATGGTGATAAGCACAGTGCTTTAGAGTACCAGCGACCCGGGTTCAATTCCCACCACTGTCTGTAAGAAGTTTGTGTGTTCTCCCCGTGATCACACGGGTTTCCTCTGGGTGCTCCATTTTCTCCCACAGTTCAAAGACTATCGGTTGTAAGATTAATTGATCATTATAACTTGTCCTATAATTAGGCTATGGTTAAACCAGGAGATCGCTGGGTGGTGTGGCTTGAAGGACCGGAAGGGTCTACTCCACGCTGTATTTCAATAAATATATAATTAAATTGCTTCTCTGGGTACTTATTAAGTCTTGTGAAAATTACAGATTACAACATCTTCTCAGTTTGTGATCAAAGGACAATGGCCACAAAGAATTGCTTTCTAGGCAGTCAAATCGCAGTCACTTCATCACTCTAATTTCTTCACTTTGGAGGGGAAAAATGAAATGGTTAATTGCGTTTGAGTAAGAAGTCTCAGTGACTTCCTAAAACAAAATTCCATAGATTATCATGAAAAATCCTACACCTAATAAAGTGGCTACTATGTGCATGGCTGTAGTCTTCAGCTGCTGTAGCCCATCCACTTCAGGATTTGATATGTTGTGCATTTAGAAATGCTCTTCTGCACACATTGTTGAAACACATGGTTATTTGAGTTACTGTCACCTTCCTGTCATCTTGAACCAGTCTGGCCATTCTTCTCTGACCGCTCTCACTCAAGGCATTTTCACCCCCAGAACTACCGGGCATTGGAAGTATTTTGTTGTTGTTTCTCGCACTACTCTCTGTAAACTCTAGAGTCTAGAGACTGTTGTGCATGTAAATGCTGGGAAATCAGTATTTTTTGAGATACTCATGCCACCCCATTTAGCACCAAAAATTATTCCACAGTCAGAGTCACTTGAATCACATTTTTCCCCATTTTGATCTTTAGTCTGAACAACAGCTGAATCTCGTAACCATGCATGCATGCTTTTATGTATTGCATTGCTGCCACATGATTGGCTGATTAGATATTTGCATTAACAAAAGTGAAAACTGAGTGTAAATATCTCTATACTTTCCTACACAAATATACTTTGTACTTTATACTTTATTGTCACCAAACAGTTGATACTAGAATGAACAATCATCACAGCGATATTTGATTCTGCGCTTTGCGCTCCCTGGAGTACAAATCGATAGTAAATATTAAAAATTTAAATTATAAATCATAAATAGAAAATAGAACAGGGAAAGTAAGGTAGTTCAAAAACAACAAGAGGCAGATCCGGATATTTGGAGGGTACGTCCCAGATCCGGGTCAGGATCCATTCAGCAGTCTTATCACAGTTGGAAAGAAGCTGTTCCCAAATCTGGCCGTACGAGTCTTCAAACTCCTGAGCCTTCTCCCAGAGAAGATGCATAAAAATTCATCTTATCTACCAAGAGCAACATATATCCTGGACAATGTCCTCTTGAATTGCCCACACCTTTTTATATTGTACGTGTCTGTAATTTAGGTGTGCTAAATGCTCTCTTGAAGCACATAATCGGATATAATCTCCATCTGAGAGTTTTACCGTCTTCTGATGGATTATTCAGATCTGCATATTCTCTCCTCGTTCTTCCAGTTAGACTCTATTTCAAAAAGAATCCCTACTAATGTCCGAAGTCTCCAGTAATTGATTTGTGCAGAAGCCTTGAAAATCATGAAACATTTCTTCAGCTCCAGTTCCCCAGAGATGTTTTCATCTTGAAACAGTTACAGAAAACTTCAACTAACCAGAACAAATCAACTATAAGAAGCAGAATTAGGAAGAGGCCACACATTCCTTTGAGTCAGCTTCACCATTCATAGCTGATCCTTTACTTCAAATCTACTTTCCCAAATGATCCCATACCCCAGGATTCTCTAAGTGAACCGAAAACCATTGATTTCAATGTTGAATGTAGTCTGGATTGACTATCTATACTGGTCTGTGGTTTGAAATGCTAAAAATTACAGCCCTGAGTACTAAGAAATTTCTTTTCTCAGTCCCAAATGGCCCTCAGTTCCTGCTTAACCAAGCTCTAGAATCAGCTTCTCAATCTCTGAGACTCCTACATCTCAATGAGATCGCCTCTCACTCTTTTCAAACAGTGAGTAGAGGTCAGTTATTCCTCTTGAAAAACATACTCATCCCTCAACTTAAACTGGAAAATTTTTGCTGCACTGCCTCCAAGATGCAGGAAAAGACGCCTGAGTCCTGATATAGGGCCTTGGCAGTCAAAGTGAAGGATAATCCAAAGAGCTTTTACAAGTATATTATGTTACGTACCCCGTAACTGGGTTGCCAAACCAGCAGAAATGGATCACTCAGTTGGAGTCTGGGTTACTAGAACTAAGAAAGTTTTATTAAAGAAACAAGCAACACAGTAATCGAAAGGATAATAAATGCAACAGTTCAGCAATGATAAACACACATGTGCACAGAATTAAGATAACAACATCAATCAAGCTCTATCGTTGTCTAGGGGTAAATGACCAAATTTCAAAGTGACACAAAAGTTCAGTCCAATTTAGTTCAGTTCGCAGTAATCGTTGCCATGGCGATGGACAACGTGGGGAGAGAGAGAGATAGAACGGGAACGACTGATCATTCAAACACGGCTTCCACTCACAGATCGGCGATATGGCTCACAAGCAGCTTTTGGGCAGGTCCTTGGTGATGTCACCTGAGGTCACCGACTGTGACCCCTCCTCCAGATGCGGTCGATCCTCTGCAGTGAACCCGGCACCCAAGCAAGGGCGGACACACACCGGGTTCCCGCTGATCGTATGTCCACCCTGTGCGTTGTCCGGTACTTCCCACTCCCAGGGTCTCGTTACCTCGGGTGTCGTGTGTCCCTTATCTCTCTCTTGAAGACAGGTGGCAGACCAACTGCTGATCACACAGGACAGCTAACATCTCATCTATGTGTATTCTCGTCACAATTAAGAGCAAAAGGACTGTAAGGGATAAAATTGGTCCTCTTGAAGTTCAGAGTGGTCGGCTTTGTGCGGAACCAAAGGAAATGGGGGAGATCTTAAATAGGTTTTTTGCGTCTGTATTTACTAAGGAAGCTGGCATGAAATCTATGGAATTGAGGAAATCAAGTAGTGAGACCATGGAAACTGTACAGATTGAAAAGGAGGAGGTGCTTGCTGTCGTGAGGAAAATTAAAGTGGATAAATCCCCGGGACCTGACAGAGTGTTCCCTCGGACCTTGAAGGAGACTAGTGTTGAAATTGCGGGGGCCCTGGCAGAAATATTTAAAATGTCGCTGTCTACGGGTGAAGTGCCGGAGGATTGGAGAGTGGCTCATGTTGTTCCGTTGTTTAAAAAAGGATCGAAAAGTAATCCGGGAAATTATAGGCCGGTGAGTTTAACGTCAGTAGTAGGTAAGTTATTGGAGGGAGTACTAAGAGACAGAATCTACAAGCATTTGGATAGACAGGGGCTTATTAGGGAGAGTCAACATGGCTTTGTGCGTGGTAGGTCATGTTTCACCAATCTGTTGGAGTTTTTCGAGGAGGTTACCAGGAAAGTGGATGAAGGGAAGGCAGTGGATATTGTCCACATGGACTTCAGTAAGGCCTTTGACAAGGTCCCACATGGAAGGTTAGTTAGGAAAATTCAGTCGCTAGGTATACATGGAGAGGTGGTAAATTGGATTAGACATTGGCTCGATGGAAGAAGTCAGAGAGTGGTAGTAGAGAATTGCTTCTCTGAGTGGAGGCCTGTGACTAGTGGTGTGCCACAGGGATCAGTGCTGGGTCCATTGTTATTTGTCATCTATATCAATGATCTGGATGATAATGTGGTAAATTGGATCAGCAAGTTTGCTGATGATACAAAGATTGGAAGTGTAGTAGACAATGAGGAAGGTTTTCAGAGCCTGCAGAGGGACTTGGACCAGCTGGAAAAATGGGCTGAAAAATGGCAGATGGAGTTTAATACTGACAAGTGTGAGGTATTGCACGTTGGAAGGACAAACCAACGTAGAACATACAGGGTTAATGGTAAGGCACTGAGGAGTGCAGTGGAACAGAGGGATCTGGAAATACAGATACAAAATTCCCTAAAAGTGTCGTCACAGGTAGATAGGGTCGTAAAGAGAGCTTTTGGTACATTGGCCTTTATTAATCGAAGTATTGAGTATAAGAGCTGGAATGTTATGATGAGGTTGTATAAGGCATTGGTGAGGTTGAATCTGGAGTATTGTGTTCAGTTTTGGTCACCAAATTACAGGAAGGATATAAATGGGGTTGAAAGAGTGCAGAGAAGGTTTACAAGGATGTTGCCGGGACTTGAGAAACTCAGTTACAGAGAAAGGTTGAATAGGTTAGGACTTTATTCCCTGGAGCGTAGAAGAATGAGGGGAGATTTAATAGAGGTATATAAAATTATGATGGGTATAGATAGAGTGAATGCAAGCAGTCTTTTTCCACTGAGGCAAGGGGAGAAAAAAAAAACCAGAGGACATGGGTTAAGGGTGAGGGGGGAAAAGTTTAAAGGGAACATTAGGGGGGGCTTCTTCACACAGAGAGTGGTGGGAGTATGGAATGAGCTGCCAGACGAGGTGGTAAATGCGGGTTCTTTTATAACATTTAAGAATAAATTAGACAGGTACATGGATGGGAGGTGTATGGAGGGATATGGTCCGTGTGCAGGTCAGTGGGACTGGGCAGAAAATGGTTCGGCACAGCCAAGAAGGGCTAAAGGGCCTGTTTCTGTGCTGTAGTTTCTATGGTTCTATAGGGATTGAAGCATCAATAATTCATTTCCTCTTGTATATGTTGATTGTTATGCTGAGTTCCTTTAGCAGATTGTTTGTTTCACCAGATACCAATATCTGTTTTCTGCTGTGCCTCCAAAGGATATCCTTACTTGGTTATGGAGACCAAGCAACTAACTTATTGACAGTTGATAATTCCTTTAAACAGGAGTTGTTGGGATTTCCTATCTGCTTGTCAATGTCAATGCAAGCAAGAAGAGGCAAACTATTTCCATATGCTGCTATCAGTGGAACTTGTGCTCCAAATCATCAACACTCCCATCAAATCAGCACTGCATTCATTCGCATTGTGATCTACACACCAGGACTACAGGAAGATAGATACATTAGGAATATTTAAGAGACTCTAGGATAGAAATAGAGGAGGCTATATGGGAGGCAAGAGTTAGATTGATCTCAGAGTAGGTTAAAATGGCATGTTATGTTCTATGTTCTAATCATTGGACATTTAAAGTGCTCACTGACTGATGCTTGGCGCAATCATTATTGCAAAAACAGATGCATTTTTGTGCATCTACTTCTGCCAATAATGATTGCACCATGAATGTCATTTTTAAATCCTGAGTGGATTTGTGGCAATTGAATAAATGGCACCAATGCATCCAAAGTACCTAAGACAATGGAAAACTGGTATGAAAACAAAGTGCTAGAAATATTTATCAGGTTAGACAGCATCTTCAGAGAGAGAAATAGAGTGAATGCCTCAGTTCAATGATGTTCTGTCAGAGCTAATGAATTCACATCTTTGCAAAGTACAATTACTGCTTATTCTGCTTAAACACACGTCCTTTGTGTCTGATATTGAAATGGCAAAAAGGCTTTAAGTTAAAATTTTGAGACGTAAATTTAGAAAAGAGTAGTGTTAAAATGTCACTCATTGGTAACAGAATTATTTTGTCAGTTGGCTACAAATCTGTCAGCTGTTTCTTTTTTTTTGTATGGATTTAATCCCAGGAGCTTTCTATTGGTGGGTTATTTATAATCCTGTGAAATGATGGTAGTCAAGTCATGTAAGGACAGTAGGTGGATATGATGTATTTCTATGTGGTAGGTTAATTTGTATTTTTACAATTTTATAATCAAAAAGCAATTATGCCCTTTATAAATATATAATGACAGTTTTTATGATTTATCACAGCCTTAGGGATGCAACAATTTTTAATAAAATTTACCTTCTATGTACTTACAAATGACCATTTTATAATATCAAAAGCAATAGTGTGGTGACATTTGAGGTATTTCTTCTCATACTTGCCCAATTAATTTTTACCACAGTCTGCAATCTTAGTTAACCCTTTTAATATACATGGTCCAAAGCGGGTAAAGGAGCATTTTCATGAGATAGAGTTTTCAGGATGTTACCTATATATTTCTAATATGGCTACAGTTTTAAAACTATATTTGTAAAAAGTTCAAAGATGCTTAAAGTTAGCAATTTAAAAATATATAATTCTAAATTATATATTCTAAAATTCTAAAATTATAATTCTTTCACAGAGTAAAAAGTTCAAAGTAAATTTATTATCAAAGTACATATATGTCACCATTTACAACCCTGAGATTCATTTTCTTGCAGACATACTCAATAAATCCAATAACCGTAATAGAATTAATAAAATACCACATGAACAGGGTGGACAACTAATGTGCAAAAGACAACAAACTGTGCAAATACAAAAAAAAGAAAAAAATAATAATAAATAAGCAATAAATATTGAGAAAGTAACTCCATAGGTTATGGGAACAGTTCAGTGAGGGGGGTAAGTGAAGTTATTACCTCTGGTTCAGGAGCTGATGGTTGAGGGGTAATAACCTGGTGGTGTGAGTTCTGAGGCTCCTGTACCACGTTCTTGATGACAGCAGTGAAAAGAGGGCATGACCTGGATAAGGGAAGTCCCTGATGATGATGGATTCTGATTTACTGCCACATCACTCTTTGTGTAGATGTGCTCAATAGTGGGGAGGGCTTTACACATGATGAATTGGACTGTATCCATTACTTTTTGTAGGATTTTCCGTTCAAGGGCATTGGCCTTTCCAAACCAGGCAGTGATGCAGCCAGTCAATATACTCTCCATTACACATCTACATAGATATGTCATGTCAATTTTTTGCAAACTCCTAAGGAAGTAGAGGTGCTGTTGTGCTTTGTTTGTAATTGCACTGAAGTGCTGGGCCCTGGACAGATCCACTGAAATAATGACACCAAGGAATTTAAAGTTGCCGACCCTCTCCAACTCTGATCCCCAATGAGGACTGGCTCATGGACCTCCGGTTCCCTCCTCCTCTAGTCAATAATCAACTCCTTGGGCTTGCTGGCACTGAATAAGAGGTTGTTGTTGTGGCACCACTCAGCTAGATTTTCAATCTTCTTCCTATATGAGAGATATATCCTCTATATGGACCAAAGAGCAACAAATTTTTGTTCTTTTGTTTAAGAAGGACTTCAAAGGCAAATCGGGAAATTAAAAGCCAATGGGCCTTATGTCAGTAGACAGCATTTAATAGTAAATGAAACACTTTGAAGTGTAAGATGTGAGATCAAGGTTCAATTCCTGCCGCTCTCTATTAGCAGTTTATACCTTCTCCCTGTAACCATGCGGGTTTCCTCTGGGTACCCCGGTTTCATTCCCCATTCCAAAGATGTATGCATTAGGGTTGGTAACTTGTGGGAATGCTCTGTTGGTGCCAGAAGCATGGTGACACTTGGGGGCTGCCTCCAGCACACCTTTGGATAATGTTGGTTGTTGACACAAAACAAAACATTTCATTGTACTGTATATTTCAATGTATATGTGACAAATAAAGCTAATCTTTAGTCTTTATCTTGCTTTATTAGGGATTTTATTTACTTTTGAATTGTATTTAGAGATACAGCAGGAACACACTTTTCCAGTCCACAAAGCTGCACCGCCCAGCAACCCACAGATTTAACTCTAACCTAATCACAGGAAAATTTACAATGAACAATTAACCTGCTAACCAGTATAGTTTTGGACTGTTGGAAGAAACCAGAGCACCCAGAGAAAACCGATGTGCTTCACGACAAGGACATATAAACTTCCGTACAGAGGATGCCAGAATTGTAATCTGAATAGTCAGCATTGCTTTTTTTTTGATGATCCTGTTCAACACATTTGATTAAGATTTTTTCAGAAAGTTATCAGAGATATTAATTTACTGGAGCCTGAGAGGCTTGCTTACCTGCTTGCTCGTTTATTTATTTGGTGAGATAGAGTGTGGAGTGAGCCCTTCCAGCCTCTGGAGCTACACCGCCCATCAAAACTATCCTAATTATTGATCGATTTCACGATGACCAACACGCCTCCCAACTGGTATGTCTTTGGACTATGGAAGGGAATCGGAGCTCCTGAAGGAAACCCACAAGGTCACGGGGAGAATGTACAATCACTTTACAGACCATGATGGGAACTGAACCCAGTTTGCTGTTATTGTAAAGTGTTGTGCTAACCACTACGCTACTATGCCACTGACTTCAGCTTTCTAGCACCACAGCACGATTTTTCCAAAGGGTCAGAGTTGTTTGTGACAAAGTTAAACTTCTAACAAATACTCCTTGCTCAGCTTCTTGTTGTAAGTGGGAGCCAATCTTCAGTTATTAATGTGGTTAAAAGCACAGTTCTGCAGTGTTACAGAGCACAGGCCGCTGGCTGACAGAAGGGAGGGTTGGCTGCTAAGAGACATGGTTTGCAAAGTGAAGTGACAGTATGACTTCTTGTCTGCATCACCAACATAAGACACTGAGGTTATGTTGACAGGCCTACGTCAAACCAGACAACAACAGTTAAATTATTTGCATCATTGGCATAACAGGCAGTAAGTAAGTATTTGCATCACTCTGATAAAGATCATGAAAATTTCCAGACCAAGCTTATTTAGTTACTTAGCACATTAAACATGCTCCATTCAATGGTTGAGATATTTGTGTACGCAGGAAGACAACCCTCAGCATTGAGGCATCGAGCAAGGTTGAAGTCAACAAAGGTGAGAGCAGAGGGCAGGTGCATTTAACTGGTCTTCCTCTTCCTCTCCCTCTCACTAACTGCCGTCAAAGGAAAATGCATGAGTCTTGGGATCCGCATTGCCAAAATTGATCAGAGAGGCTGTGGACTCATTTTGGGGGACTTTGAGGTTCATGTTGCATATGTTCCTGGATTTTGGTTACTCATTTTTTGGGCAACACACCCAACATGCTGGAGGAACACAGACCAGGCAGCATCTATGGAAGAGAATAAACAGTCAAAGTTTTAGGACAAGACTCTTCATGAGGACTGCTGAAAAAAGATCAGAACTAAGAGTAAGAAGGTATGGGGAGGGGCAGAACAAGTACAAGGTAGTCGATGATAGGTGAAACTAGGAGAGGGGGAGGGATGAATTAAAGGACTGAGAGGGAAGGGGGAGGAACACCAGAGGGAGGTGATGGACAAGTAAAGTGAGAGAAGGAAATGCCTCTCTCACCTTATCTCCTTACCTGCCCGTCACCTCCATCCGGTGCTTCTCCCCCTTCCCTTTCTTCCATGGCCTTCTGTCCTCTCCTATCAGATTTCCCCTTCTCCAGTTCTTTCATCAATCGACTTCCCAGCCCTTTACTTCACGATTCCCCCCTCCCAGTTTCACCTATCACCTACTACCTTGTACTTCTTCCTCCCCTCCCCCTGCCTTATTACTCTGACTTCTCATCTTTTTTCTCCAGTCCTGATGAAGCGTCTCAGCCCAAAACGTCAACTGTTTTCTCTTTTCCATAGGTGCTGCCTGGCTTACTGAGTTCCTCCAGCATTTTGTGTGTGTTGCTCTGGATTTCTAGTCTGCAGATTTTCTCTTGTTTACTCTTTTTTTTTGGCTATTATTGAACAGTTTAATCAGGGCAATCAATGCAGACTGGGGTGTTGGCGAAGGATGACTTTGCGGCCTGCAGCACCTAGCGGCATGACGTTAAACTGAACTAAACTGAATACTGTAATGTTGTCTACTGGCATAAGGCCATTGACTTATAATTTCCTGATTTGCCCTTGATGCCCTCCTTAAACAAAGGAACAAGATTGGTAGCTCTTTTTGTCTATATAAAGGATACCTCTGTCATATAGAAAGAAGATTGAAACTGATTTGATGCTGATATTCTGTGTGTTCACTCACCTTTTTCCATTTGCACAATTTGTTCTTATTTTTCACAGACTGGGTGTTTGATGTTTCCTTGAGTGGGTCCATGGTGTTCCTTTGTTTTGCAGCAGCCTGCAGAATGACGAACCTCAGAGTTACATTCTGTATACATACTTCGATAATAAATGTACTTTAGATCTTTGAATCCTGAATCTGATTGTGGGTGTCTGGGATCTCTGTCTCAAGAAGTCTTTAGACTATCTGTATGAGTGGTTTGCAAAATTTATAGGTCACAAGAGTATTGTGCAATGAAACTTGCCACTTGATACCACCAAATACATCCAGGTATACCCGAGACCATAAGTGTATTATTTGGCCAGAAGGCACAAAACAAATGCATCAACCACAGTCTGGAACTATGAAATCAAGGTTTTTTAAAAAAATTCAATTGCATAGTGCACAGAATGGTTGGACAATGCTAGATAATTTTTAAACCATTATTTAAGTGAAAATGAAATTGCTTCAAAGTACAATGTTCTGGTACTATTTAAACAGTGTTTTAAACATAATATAATCAGTGCAGATGCAAGGAGACTTGATTGAATACTGAAGTGGCAAATTGTTAGGTAAGATTTTTCACTGAAGTTTCAGGTGTCTGATACAGTAATTCACATGAATGCATGGATTTGACAAGAGCTTTTAAAGAGAAGCAGGTAGTTTGTTTATGAGTCCTGGTTATTTTATTGAATATTTACATCAAAGATCAGCAAAACAGAAGCAGAGAAGACCAACTCCAAATCTTGACAAAATGCGTCAAGTGCAGCCTCATCATAATGAACACCCTGTTCCATCGGGGGATGAGTACAAAATTCAAAGCACATTTATTATCAAGGTATGTACGTATACATTATACAACTTTGAGATTCATCCCCTTACAGGCAGTGACAACACAAAGAAACCTCTAAAGAACCCATTAAGAAAAGGACTGTCAAACATCCAATGTGCAGAGAGAAAACATTCAAAGTACACAAACAATAAAAGTATGCAAATAGCCTTCAGAACAAAAGTGAATCCACAGACATGAAGCCTGGAGCAGGGCACACAACTTGTCATGGCAACAACCCCTGTCCAAGTACGGGTGCCTGTACAATTATTGCTTCATCAAAGCAAGGGACTGCGAAGATCGTCACATCACCTATTCCATAACAGGCCCCAATGACTGCTGGACTGGCCACTGCATCAATGTACTATGAGAAGATCAGTGTTGTTGCTTTCAAGGACTCATAAAGGCAGCTTCTTTTTGACAGTATCTCACAACAATCTGTGAATGCCTTTTCTATGAAAACCACATTGTTAGCTGCTTATGGGCTGCTCTGAGGAGATCTTTGGTTTTTGCTCCAAGAAGAACCATAGCAGGTGTGATGAAGATGACAGATCTGGGAGTTAATCAACTGCAAACATAAGGTGTTCCTGGATTTGAAGAGTGACCTTTATTCAAGTGAAAACTGCAGCTATTCTGGCATATAAGGGCAGAAAACTTATGTCCTGCAGAGCGGATAGTACATGGAGAGAATGCAGGCAACTCAACTACTCTCTGATAGCCTAGTTTTTCAGTAAAATCAAGATCACCTATGCCCCAAGAACCCAAGGCTCCACTGCACCAGGAGCTAGGAACAGGGGCTGAACTCATCAAAGACAGATAGATAGGCAATATCTTCTGGAAGGAGCATTTCAGTGACTTTTCCATCCATGATGTGAGCACCTACACTCCATTCCACAGCAATCTCTCTGGGCCACTTCTGACCAATCTACAATGGCAAGGTCTTGGAAGCAAATAGTATACCAGTAAAGTCCTAAACCTCAGTGGTGAAAATCTTCAGTCATATATCCACAAACTTAGTGTCATATTGGGGAAGAGGAGGATATATTAAGCAGCTTTGCTGTAATTATGATCAATTTTGGGAAACCTCTGACTGTGGTAACTGCAGGAAGCTCCTGTCATCCACACAAGCAGGAAAAGACATCACCGGAGTCCTCTTCAGGTACTTCCTTCCAGTGGCCAAAGAGTTGCTCTTGTAATATAATATGGATTCTGTCCATTTAAAGGCAATATGGGCATGTGTTAGCTATGTGATAAATCCAAGAAAAATGCATGGAGTAGTACCAGGCACTGAACATGACCACCTTTGACTTCATTTAGGCCGTTATCTCCCATTGTTCTGAAAGGATTCGTGAATGCCTTTTTCCAAATTTGACACATCACAGAAATTTTCCGCCATCTTGAACTCATTCCATGATGACTTGCAGGTCACAATACTAACAAAGGTGTCTACAATAGAAAGATTCTCAGTGAAGACTGGTGTCAAACAAGGCTGTGTTATTGTCCCAGTATTTTTAACAATGTTTCTGTCTGAAGAGTTGTGTTTCAGCACTAACAAAACTGCCCCTGGGAGTGAGGTTGATCTTCATAACTATTCTCTCTTTGGCTCTAGAGCCAAGGTTATCTGAACCTCCACAATAAATCTGTAGTAGGCAGATAATGCTTAACTGTGCACATATTTAGTGGTTGAACTCGAGGATATTTTCTTCTCATACACTGAAGCACAAACAGATCTTACTCTCATGAAACACAAGATCAAGTTTCTCCATTAACCTGCCCCGATTACACCTCACTTCTCTCTGCTTATAAACTTCACATTGAGACCCTGGAAACCATAGACCTGTTCCCAAATCTTGGGAGCCACCTCTTAGTGACAGCAGATGTCAGTGATAAAATTCACCACCACTTTCAATATAGCTGCACAGCCTGGGTGTCAACATCTCCAAAGGTCTATCCTGGACCAAATGTACATTGATGCAACTACAAAGAAGGCAGGTCAGCAGTTATATTTCATTAGGAGTTTGAGGAGATCTGATACGTCACCAAAGACTGGCAAATTTTTACAGATGTACTGTAGAGAGCATTCCAACTAGTACCACCATCTGGTATGGAGGAGCCACTGCAGAGGATTGTAAAGAAGCTGCAAAGCCTTGCAAGCTCAGCCAGCTTCATCATGAGCACTAGCCTCTCCACATGGAGGACTTCTTCAAAAGGTGGCATCCATCATTAACAACCCCTATCACCCAGGACATGCCCTCTTCTCATTGCTACTATCAGAGAGGAGGAAGAGGAGCCTGAAGACACACACTCAATGTCCCAGGAACAGCTTCTTCCCCTCCCCATCAAATTTCTGAATGGGCAATGAACCAACTGACAAACACTACCGCACTATTTTTACTCTCTTTTTGCCCCAATTAGCTGAAGTCTCATGGAAATAGTTTAAAAAGGTATAAAAAAGACAAACTACCATTTACCAGAGTAACAAATTATGTATTTAAATGACATACAGAACAAATTATAACACTATCAATAGTACGACAGTACTATAAAACTCTGTATTAGTTTCTGTTGGGACCTTGATGGCAGTTATATACAGGCCTCCAACAGTAGCTGGGATGTGGACTACAGATTACAACAGAAAATAGAAAAGGTGTGTCAAAAGGGCAATGTTATGATAGTCATGGGGGATTTTAACATGCAGGTACATTGGGAAAATGAGGTTGGTAATGGATCTCGAGAGTGAATTTGTTGAATGCCTTAAGATGGCTTTTTAGAGGTCTTTGTCATTGAGCCTACTAAGGAATCAGCTATACTAGATTGTTATGTGATGAACCAGAGACAATGAGGAAGCTTAAAGTAAAGGTACCCTTAGGAGTCAGTGGTCACAATATGATTGAGTTTAACTTGAAATTTGATTGGGAGAAAGTAAAGTCTGACGTAGCAGTATTTCAGTGGAGTAAAG
This sequence comes from Mobula birostris, assembly GCF_030028105.1. NCBI lineage: Eukaryota > Metazoa > Chordata > Chondrichthyes > Myliobatiformes > Myliobatidae > Mobula > Mobula birostris. The sequence continues at coordinate 9,930,602 of NC_092378.1, read as the reverse complement.
GAAATTACAGTGGTATGAAAGAGGAGTTGGTTAAAATAAATAAGAAGGAGATGCTGGCATGGATGGTGTGAGTTTCTGGGAAAAATGGGGAAGGTGCAGGATAATGTATTCTAAAAACAATGAAATACTCAAATGGCAAAATAGTACAGCCGTGGCTGACAAGGGAAGTCAAAGCAATGTAAAAGCAAATGAGAGGGCATACAGAAAGCAAAAGATAACAGAAAGATAGAAGATTGGGAAGCTTTTTAAAACCTACAGAAAGCATCTAAAAGAATCATTAGGAGGGAAATAATGAAATACGAAAGCAAACTAGCAAACAATATCAAGGTGGATGGAAAAGGTTTTTTTATGTATATAAAAAAATAAGAGAGATGAAAGTGGATATGGGACTGCTAGAAAATGAGACCGGAGAAATAATAATGGGGACAAGGAGATGGCAGATGAGCTAAATGAATAGTTTGCGTCAGTCTGCACTGTGGAAAACACTATCAGAGTGCCAGATGTTGAAGGGTGTGAGGGAAGAGAGGTAAATGCAGTTACTAATACAAGGGAGAAGGAGCTTAAAAAGACCTAAAGGTGCATAAGTCACCCAGACCAGATGATCTGCACCCTAGGGTTCTGCAAGTGCTAACAGTAGAGATTGTGGAGACATTAGTAATGATTTTTCAAGCATCATTGGACTCTGGCATGGTTCCAGACGACTGGAAAATTGCAAATGTCACTTCATTCTTTCAGAAAGGAGGGAGGCAGCTGAAAGGAAATTATAGACCTGTTAGCCTGAGCTCAGTGGTTAGGAAGATATTGGAGTAAATTGTTAAGGATGAGGTTATGGAGTACTTGGTGGTACAGGACAAGATAGGACAAAGTCAGCATGGTTTCCTTAAGGGAAAATCTTGCCTGACAAATCTGTTGAAATTATTTGAGGTGATTACAAATAGGATAGATAAAGGGGTTGTAGTGGATGTCATGTATTTGGATTTTCAGAAGATCTTTGACAAAGTGCCACACATGAGGCTGCTTACCAAGTTAAGAGCCCATGGTATTACAGGGAAGTTACTAGCATGGTTAGAGCATTGGTTGATTGGTAGGAGGCAGCAAGTGGAAATAAACAGATCATTTCTGGTTGCCAGTGACTAGTGGTGTTCCACAGGCATTGGTGTAGCCAAGTTTGCAGATAATACGAAGATTGGTGGAGGGGCAGGTAGTGTTGAGGTAACAGGAGGGCTGCAGAAGGACTTAGACAGATTAAGAGAATGGGCAAGTAAGTGGCAAATGAAAAACAATGAAGGAAAATGCATGGTTATGCACTTCAGTAGAAGAAATAAATGTGCAGACTATTTTTTAAATGGGGTGAAAATCCAAAAATCTGAGATGCAAAGGGGCTTGGGAGTCCTTGTGCAGAACACCCTAAAGGTTAACTTCTAGGTTGAGTCGGTGGTGAGGAAGGCAAATGCAATGTTAGCATTCATTTCAAGAGATCTAGAATATAAGAGCTGGGATGTGATGCTGATGATTTATAAGGCACCGGTGAAGCCTCATCCTGAGTATTATGAACATCTGTGGGTTCCTTATCTCAAAAAAGATGTGTTGGCATTGGAGAGAGTTCAGAAGATGTTCACAAGGATTATTCCAGGAATGAAAGGGTTATCATATGAGGAAAGTTTGATGGTTCTGGGCCTGTACTCACTGGAATTTGGAAGGATGAGGGGGGGAGGGGGATTTCATTGAAACCTTTCGAACATTGAAGGGCCGAGACAGAGTAGATTTGGAAAGGATGTTTCCCATGGTGGGGGAGACTAGGACAAGAGGGCACAGCCTCAGGATAGAGGAGCATGCATTTAATACAATGATGCGGAGAAATTTCTTTGGCCAGAGGGTGGTGAATTTGTGGAACTTGTTACTGCAGGCAGCTGTGGAGGCCAGATCATTGGGATATTTAAGGCAGGGATTGATAGGCTTCACGATTGGACACAGCATCAAAGGTTATGGGGAGAAGGCTAGGGAGTGGATCTGAGGAGGAGGAAAAAGGATCAGCCAAGATTGAATAGCAGAGCAGACTCGATAGGCCAAGTGGCCTAATTCAGCTCCTATGTCTTATGGTCTTACGAGTGGAGGAATTCTTCCAATATATGCTGCCATATATGAGTGTCTGAGGCAGCTCACTTACCTTTGGTACCCACTGGACACTCAGCTCGCACTTATGGCTACAAGTGGCTGTTTGTTTGAAACAGTGGCTATACCCCAGTACACCATTTTGACAGGTGAGCTCAACTAGGTGAGGGTAGATGAGATAGGGACATGCCTGTCCTAGCATGTGAAGTCATCTCTGGCAGACTGGGTGGATGAGGTTAACAGGGCAATCAAATGGCCAAGAAGGCTGTTCTGCAATACTTAGTGGAAAGCAAAGGACAGAAGAAGTCATGGTTATCCACTGCAACCAAGGAAGACCCCAGTTTGTGATGACTACTTATACAACTAGACCAGGACTTCCAAGGTTGAGAGATTGGAACTATCCCAGTGCAACTGCTTTTCCACCTTAAAAGCTCTCCCACACAGGTTTCACTGTCACCATGGGATATAGAAGACAACCAACACATTGCTGTGTTCTTTTGATTGACTGTAAATGCTCAAAATTAATGTAGGCACCTAGTGCAGATAATGGACTGTCTTCATACAATGCTTTCGGTGATTTCATTCTTCAAATCTTCATTTTCATTGTAACATTCAGGATGATTTTGATACTTCCAAATTCTTTGTTGTTCCTTACTTCTGTTTCTCCTCTGTAACTATGGAGGGAGTGCAAAACATAAATCAAAATTGAATTGTAGAGGAACATTGGAATCAGAAAGTGGAAAGAGAGAGCAATTTCAAGTTCCTGGGTGACAACATCCCTGAGCATCTATCCTGAGCACAACATATGGATGCAGCTATAAAGAAGACACGACAGTGGCTATATTTCATTTGGAGTTTGAGAAAAATTGGTTTGTCACCAAAGACACTCACAAATTTCTACAGTGTACCATGGAGAGCCGTCTTAACTGGCTGCATCAACGCCTCATTTGGGGGTCCACTGCACAGGATTGAAATAAATTGCAGACAGTTGTAAACTCAGTCAGCTCAATCATGGACACTAACCTCCTTATCATCCAGGACAATGCCTCAAAAAGGCGACATCCATCATTAAGGATCCCTGTCACCCAGTTCATGCGTTGTTTTCATTACTGCCATCAAGAAGGAGGTATAGAAACCAGAAGGCACACACTCAGTGAATCAAGAACAGCTTCTTCCTCTCTGCCATCAAATTTCTGAATGGACATTAAACCCATGAACAGTACTTCAATACACACACACACACACACACACACAGTCCCTGCCATTCCTTTGGGTTCATCAAATGTGTGGCGAGGGGGAACTTACTACATGGGCAACAGGTTGCTCTCCATATCATACTGCCTGGGCTTGTGTATCTACACAGATAAAGGCAATATCCATGGTCATCTCTGACCAAAGGAAGCCTTCAGCTCACCTCATACAGTGCCTATAAAAAGTGGATTTAATCTGGCTTTTTTGACGCTGGTCAACAGAAAAAGACTCTTTTGTGTCAAAGTGAAAACAGATCTCTACAAAGTGAGCTAAATTAATTGCAAATATCAAACAAAATTATTGATTTCCTAAGTATTCACCCCTTCATGTCAGTATTTAGTAGGTGCACCTTTGGCAGCAATTATAGCCTTGAGTCTGTGTGTCGATAGGTCTCTATCAGCTTTGTACATCTGGACACTATAATTTTTCCCCATTCTTTTTTACAAAACTGCACAAGCTCTGTTTGATTGCAGGGGTATCCTGAGTGAACATCTCTTTTCAAGTCCAGCCACAAATTCTCAATTCGATTGCGTTCTGGACACTGACTTGGCCACTCCAGGACATTAACTTTGTTGTTTTTAAGCTATTCCTGTGTAGCTTTGGCTTTATGCTTGGGGTCATCATCTTGCTGGAAGACAAATCTTCTCCCAAGTTACAGTTCTCTTGCAGACTCTATCAGGTTTTACTCTAAGATTTCCATGTATTTTGCTGCATTCATTTTACCCTCTACCTTCATAAGCCTTTCAGGGCCTACTGCAGTGAAGCATCTCCATAGCATGATGCAGCTACGATAGGGATGGTGTGTTTTTGTTGACATGCGGTGTTTGGCTTATGCCAAACATAGCATTTACTCCTATGGCCAAAAAGCTCAATTTTGTTTCATCAGGCGATAGAACCTTTATCCTGCTGAATTTAGAGTCTCCCACTTGCCTTCTGGCAAACTCTACCTGGGATTTCATGTGAGTTTTTTTTTCAACTGTGGCTTTGACTTTTCCACTCTCCCATAAAGCTGCAACTGATAAAACACTCGGGCAACAGTTGTATATGCAGTGCCTCCCATCTCAGCTGCTGAAGCTTGTAACTCCTTCCGAGTTGTCATGGGTCTCTTGCTGGCCTCTCTTACTAGTCTCCTTCTTTCACAGTCACTCAGTTTTGAGGACTGTCTGTTCTAGGCAGATTTACAGCTGTGCCATATTCTTCCATTTCTTGATGTTTGACTTAACTGTACTCCGAGAGATATTCAGTGACTTGGAGATTTTCTTGTATCCATCTCCTGACTTGTGTTTTTCAGTAACATTTTCACAAAGTTGCTTGAGGTGTTCTTTTGTCTTCATGGTGTAGTTTTTGCCGGGATACTGACTCACCAGCAGTTGGACCTTCCAGATACAGGGGTATTTTTACTATAATCAATTGAAACATCTTGAATGCACATGCTAATCTTCATTTAACTAATTATGTGACTTCTAAATCCAGTCGACTGCATCAATGATGATTTGGTGTGTCATGTTAAAGGGGTGAATACTTGCATTTTGTATTTGAAATTAATTTAGATCTTTTCACAGGGATCAATTTTCACTTTGACACAAAAGAGTCTTTTCCTGTTGATCGGTGTCGAAAAAGCCAAATTAAATCCTCTGTGATTCAATGTTGTAAAACAATAAAACATGAACATTTCCAAGTGGGGTGAATACCTTAGTTAGGCAATGCGCAGTTACTGTAGTTGACATTTTCTTCTGCTGCCACAAAGATAACAATTTTCACAACATATGCCGGCAATGTGTTACAAAACTCATTGATGAAGGTGGAGCAGTGGATGTAGTGTATATGGATTTCAGTAAGGTATTTGACAAGGTTCTCCATGCAAGATTCCTTCAGAAAGTAAGGAGGCATGAGATCTAAGGAGACCTTGCTTTGTGGATCCAGAATTGGCTTGCCCACAGAAGACAAAGGATGGTTGTAGGTGGTATGTATTCTGCATGGAGGATGATGACCATTGGTGTTCCATGGGGATCTGTTCTTGGACCTCTTCTCTCTGAGATTTTTATTAATGACCTGGATGAGGGTGGGTTAGTAAGTTGGCTGATGACACAAAAGTTAGGGGTATTGTGGGTAGTCTGGAGGGTTGTCAGAGGTTACAGCGGGACATTGATAGGATGCAGAAATGGGCTGAGAAGTGGCAGATGGAGCTCAACCCAGGTAAGTGTGAAATGATTCATTTCGGTAGGTCAAATTTGAAAACAGAATATAGTATTAATGGTAAGACTCCTGGCAGTGTGAAGGATCAGCGAGATCTTGGGGTCCATGCCAGAGGACATTCAAGCTGCTGCGCAGGTTGACAGTGTTGTTAAGAAGGCATATGGTCTGATGGCCTTCATCAACCATGGGATTGAGTTCGAGAGCCGTGAGGTAATGATAAAGCTATATAAGACTTAGAACATAGAATAGTACAGCACAGTACAGGCCCTTCTGCCCACAATGTTGTGCCAACCCTCAAACCCTGCCTCCCATATAAGCCCCCACCTTAAATTCCTCCATATACCTGTCTAGTAGTCTCTTAAACTTCACTAGTGTATCTGCCTGCACCACTGACTCAGGCAGTGCATTCCACGCACCAACCACTCTCTGAGTAAAAAACTTAGTTAGATTCCACTTGGAGTACTGTGTTCAATTCTGGTCACCTCTGTACAGGAGGAATGTAGATACTATGGAGAATGCAGAGGAGATATTGCCTGGATTGGAGAGCATGCCTTATGAGAATCAGTTGAGTGAACTCGACCTTTTCTCCTTGGAGCGACGGAGGATGAAAGGTGACCTGATAGAGGTGTATAAGATAATGATTGTGTGGATAGCCAAAGGCTTTTTCCCAGGGCTGAAATGGCCAACTCGAGAGTGCATTGGTTTAAGGTGCTTGGAAGTAGGTACAAGGAGGATGTCAGAGGTAAGTTTTCTTACACAGAGAGTGGTGGTTGTGTGGAATGTACTGTCAGCGAAGGTGGTAGAGGTGGATACAATAGGATCTTTTAAGAGACTCTTAGATAGGTCCATGGAGCTTAGAAAAATAGAGGGCTATGCGGTAAGGTAATTCTAGGCAGTTCCTAGAGTAGGTTACATGGTCAGCATAACCTTGTGGGCCGAAGGGCCTGTAATGTGCTGTAAATTTCTTTGTTCTATGCTAATATTAAATCTGTTTCTGATTCTGATTACTGACTAGGTTTTCTGCGATTCCTGCAGCAAAGTTACAGCCGGCAAGTGGGAGAATCATGTTCAGAAATACTGTGGTGCTCTTAGAGCTCAAAGGCCTTTTAATCAGCTGATTAACTTATCCATCCGACACATCCACTCCCTCAAAAATCAGTTGTTTTTTTTTCCCATTCATAGGTTTAAAATCTAGCAGTATTCTGGATTGAACACTGGAAATCAATCTTAAGTGTTGCTAAGTACTAAACTATCATCAGGATTTTTTGTGCTTTAGCTTTTAAGACATAGTGAAGCATAATGGGCTGCCTTTTAGCATTGTTATTTATACAGATTAAGGATGCTACAAGGGTGGTGATAAAAATTTGGCAATAACTTGGCCAGGATAAACAAATTGAGCTGATTGTTGAGGTAGCTTGCAGCACCATTGCAGAATGGCTTTGGAAAGTTGAAATTTGATTATAAGAAGAATCTGATCATGACAAACAGATTCCAGTACAGTATAACAAAATCTCACTGTTGGGATGCTTGCAAACTTGGCACCATTTTTTTTTTACCTGTTAGACTGCAAGCACATCTGCTTTCCCTGAATGTAGCTGGTCAGGTTGGCAGAGGGAAAAAGTCTTACATTGGGAGTATAACACGAAAACAGAATCAGAATCAGGTTTAATATCACCAGCGTATGTCATGAAATTTGTTAACTTTGCAGCAGCAGTACAATGCAATGCATAACAAGAGAGAAAAAAAGCTGTATATATTGGAACAGTTAAATTAAGTAGTGAAAAAAGAAATAATAAAATAGTGAGGTAGTGTTCATGGGTTCAGTGATCATTCAGAAATCAGATAGCAGAGGAGAAAAAGCTGTTCCTGAATGGTTGAGTCTGTGCCTTCAGGCTTCCATACCTCCTTCCTGATGGTAACAATGAGAACAGGGTATGTCCTGGGTGATGGGGGTCCTTAATGATGGATGCCACCTTTCTGAGGCACTGCTCCTTGAAGATGTTCTGGGTACTACTGAAGCTAGTGCCCATAATGGAGGTCAATAATTTTACAACTCTCTGCAGCTCATTTTGTCCCTGTGCAGAACACCCCCCAACCAGACAGTGATGTAGGCAGTTAAAACGCAATCCTCGGTAGATCTGTGGAAATTTATGAATGTTTTGGTGACATATCAAATTTCATCAAACTCCTAATATAGCCACTGTCTTTTCTTTTTTATAGTTGCATCAATATGTTGTGTTCGGGTGAGGTTCTCAGGGATATTGACACCCCAGAATTTGAAATTGGTCACTCTTTCCACTTCTGATCCCTCTATGAGGACTGGTGTGTGTTTGCTTGTCTTACCCTTTCTGGAGTCCACAATCATCTCTTCGGTCTTACTGACGTTGAGTGCAAGGTTATTGCTGCGACACCACTCAACTAGCTGGTATATCTCGCTCCTGTACACCCTCTCATCACTATATGTGGTTTTGCTAACAATGGTTGTATCATCAGCAAATTTGTAGATAGGGATTTGGTTCCCTATTTGCTTCAATAAGTATTTAATGCTGTTAATAGCAAGCCAAATCCCACTTTCTGGCTGCCTAGAAATATGCAGAAATTCATGTCTATCTGTTTTAGGGGAGATTATTAGTCACACATATATTATTCATGGAGACACATACATGTACTGAATGATTAAAAGCACTGTACCTTTGTTGTCCTCAACGCCTCTTCTGCTTGTGCTTATAGTCACCATATTGAAGGCTTAGTTTGCCACTTCGTGATTGAGAAATGAGCAAAGCATGTTCAAATTCCTCAGACTGAGACTTAGACCTATTAATATGCAGACCAGTTATAATGCTGGTTGTAGAGCTGCATTCTGCTATTCAGCCAAGCTTAGCTTCTTCAAGTTATATATGGCAATGCCCAATGGTCCCATTAAATTTGCTTATATATTGTTAATTTGCTCTATGCCTAGCTCATTACAGCTTTCATATTGTAAAATAATTGACACGCTCCGTGGAATACAAATTCGTGATGTTCTCTGTAAAGTAATTTAACTATTGTTTTGTGTGATTTATTGAAAAATCTTACAACTCTTTCCCCCTGTTTGTTCATTCTGGAATATTTATATCTCAGCCCATCTCATCAGCCTTTTCCTTCCAGCTACCATATGTGGCTAATTATAGACCTACTGAGAATTTCCCAGCTGACAACATCTGATTCCACAAACTGATAGCAGATTTCTAAGGTCCTTTGTGATGTTTTCCTCATTTAACCAATGACTGATTATTGTACTTGCATTACAAGGTAGTAAAGGAATGAGGGGGTTTTTCTACTTTAGTATTTGGTCCAAACTCGAGATAACTGTAGTTTCAGTTTCTGTTATTGTTTGGTAGGGAAGCCTGCTGACCAAGATTCCCACCTCAGCTAATCTCATTTACCTGCACTAGGACCACATCCCTTTAAACCAGGGGTTCACAACATGGGGTCAACAGACCTTTGTTTAATGGTATTGGTCCATGGCATAAAAAAGGTTAGGAACCCCTGGTATAAACTTTCCCTGCCCATTTGCCTCTCTAAGTGTCACTTAAATGCTGTTATTGCACCTGCCTCAACTGCTTGCTCTGGCAGCTCGCTCCATATACTTTGGGTGAAAACATTCCTCCTCAGGTTCAATTAAACTTCATTCCTCTCACCATAAATCTCTGCCCTCTAGTTCTTGGTTCTAATAGGAGATCTGAAAAGTATTGCTAAAGCTTCTCATAAAGGCTGCTCATAGTTGCGAATGGGACTTGAAAGTGAATAGGAAACTTGTCTGAACAAAAATCACATAGCTGATGGAACGACACTAAGATAGAGGAGATGAGGAGTGGAGAATACCCATTGTTTATGTTGTATGTCAATCTTGTAGAAACTCAACCAAATTGGTTATCAAACCAGAACTGCTTCTATGGAGACAGTTATAGACCAAAATATCCCCAACATGCAACTTCAAAATTGATAATCCAAAATATGACAGAAGTGTGACAAAAGTATTATAAGAATCATGGTAAAGTAGTGCACATTAGAAAGAATTCTAGTCTCTATTGTAGTGACTAAAATATCGATATCACTTAAGCTCTGTACATATCCAGTCATGGCAGACAAAGCCTTCAGGGTTTTGTACCTCTTTCCTGACGGTAGCAATGAGAACAATGCATGACCTGTGTGACGTGGGTCCTTAATGATAGATGCAACCTTTTTGAGCCATCGCTCTTTGAAGATGTCCTGGACACTACAAAGGCTAGTGCCCATGGTGAAGCTAACTCTCTGCAGCTAATTTCGATCCTGTGCAGTAGCCCCTCCATCCCAGACTGTGATGCAGCCAATTAGAATGCTCTCCACCATACATCTGTAGAGATTTGCAAGTTTTTTTTTGACATACCAAATCTCAATGAAAGACCATTGCTGTCATGCTTTCTTTTTAATTGCATCAATATGCTTGGCCCTATTGTAGGATGTCTGGATATGTCTGGATAGCCTCCAACCTGATGGCACGAATATTGACTTCTCCTTCTGATTTAAAAAAAAGTCCCTCCCCCTCCCCTCTTCTCTTCCGCACTCTGACTTCTTACCACCTCTCACCTGCCTATCCCCTCCTCCTTCTCCTTCTCCAGAGAGGAAGCAGTCTGATAGGAGAGGAGCGTGGACCATAGGCTTCACCCATCTGGCTTCACCTATCACCTTTTAGCTATCCTCCCTCCCCTCCACCCACCTTTTTGTTCTGGCAACTTCCCCCTTGCTTTCCAGTCCTAAAGGAAGGTCCCGGCCCAGAATGTTGACTGTTTACTGTTTTCCATAGATGCTGCCTGACCTGCTGAGTTCCTCCAGCATTTTGTGTGCATTGCTTTGGATTTCCTGCATCTGCAAACTTTTTCATGTCTGTTCAAGTACCTGTTGAAATTGGTAATGGACATTTGGTTTATTCTTGTCACATGTATTGAAATAAACTGTATGTTGCTTTATAACAGCAGGATGGAAGCTCTCCTTCAAATACATTAAAGGTTATGATTGTATCTGTTTCCACCACCTCCTCTGGCAACACATTCTAAATACCAAACACCCTCTGTATAAAGAATTTTCTGCCAAATCCACTTTAAAATTCTTTCCATATCCACTTTAAAATTCCTTCCTCTCATTTATGTCCTCCCTGTCATGGGGAAAAAAGGATTCTGACTATCTACCCTACCTATGCCTCTTACAATTTCATGTACCTTTCTGAGCTGAACGGTAGCATAGTGGTTAGCACAGTGCTTTATAGTATAGGTGACATGGGTTACGACCTGGGAGAAGAAGCTGTTTTCCATCCTAACTTTCCTTACCTGAAACTACGGCACCCCTGCTTGATGGTAGAGGGTCAAAGATTTTGTTGGATGGATAGAAGGGTGCCTTGACAATGCTAAGGGCTTTGAGTTGGTGCTAAATAGTGATCAGCTAAAAATTACAGTGTAGGTAATATTCAAACTGAATTCTAAACAAGGGAATAGAGATTTCTTTAGCTCTTTGATGTGCAGATGAGACCTGTTGTGTGCAGTCCATGCACTATGTGGGAATTTCACAATAGCTTACATTCTATTGGGGAGCTCAAGAGAACATTAAACCCATGTGGAGAGAGATGTCGTCACATGAATGAGCATAAGATTAGGGCTTTGAAGAGTTAAAAGATTGGCTAGAGGCAGGGAAGCTGAGAACTTTCTAGACAGTATGTTACAGAAAGCAGCCACTCATTTAGGTAGAGAAAGTTCAATGCGTGAATGGATGCCCATCTGGAAGAGACAAGAAATGCAAGAATCTTCAGGTATATATCACTCTGAGACTGCTACTCGGCCTCAGATACTGTCGGGCCTCACTATATCTTGAAGGGCATGTTACTAAAAGGCAAGAAATTGCAGAGGGGAAATGGAAAAATAGAGTGTAGTTGTTTTGGCCAGGTCCTCAGTTAGAGGCATAGATGGGCATTCCTGTAACCACCACCATCAGACCCATCCATTGTGTTGCCTCCCTGATGCCAAGGGTAAAGATATACTGTACTTAAAATAGAAAGGACACTTGGCTAAGATTGCTTGTATCTTGCAATCTAAGCAGTGGGCTTAGCCCACTGCTCTACTCTCACTATACCCATGACTGTCTGGCTATGCACAGCTCCAATGCCAACTATAAATTTGCTGACGGTACAACTATTGTTGGCAGAATTTCAGATGGTAACAAGAGAGCGTAGATGAGCGACATATACCAGCTATTTGAATGGTGTTGCAGCAATGAGCTTGCGCCCGGCATCAGTAAGACCAAAGAACTGATTGTGAATTTCAGAAAAGGTAAACTGAAGGAACACAAACCAATCCTCATAGAGGGATCAGAAGTGGAGGGAGTGAGCAATTTCAAGTTCCTGGGTGTCAACATCTCTGAGGACCTTGCCTGGACCTAACTTATTGATGTAACTATAAAGAAGACAAGACAGTGGCTATATTTCATTAGCAATATGAGGAGATTTGGTATGTCACCTAAAATACTCGCAAATTTCTACAGATGTACCGTGAAGAGCATTCTAACCAGCTGCATCACTCTCTGGTATGAGGGGGTACTGCACAGGATCGATGTAAACTGCAGAGAGTTGTAAAATTAGTCAGCTCCATCATGGACATCAGCCTTGGTAATATCCAGGACATCTTCAAGGAGTGGTGCTTCAGAAAAGTGGTGCCCATCATTAAGGACCTCACCACCCAGGACATGCCCTGTTTGCATTGCTGCCATCAGGGAGGAGATACAAAAGCCTAAAGGCACACACACACTGAGTGATTCAGGAACAGCTTCTTCACCTCTGCCATCCAATTTCTGAACGGACATTGAACAATATCTCATTACTTTTTTTATTTCTATTTTTGCACTACTCATTTAATTTAGCAAATATATATAGTACTTACTGTAAGTCACAGTTTGTTTTCCTTCTGTTATCATGTTGCTGCTGCAAAGTTAACGAATTTCACGATGTACTGAATGCCAGTGATATTAAACCGGATTCTGATTCTGATCTCAAGTTGTTAGGAGAAATGTGGGTGCCTTGAAGTGGCATTAAAGGCCTTAACATTATCTTCAATCATCTCTGTTTCTGAAGGGAGTACCAGAGAATGAGCAATGGCAAATGTCATTCCCTTGTGCAAAGGAGAGTTCAAGGTCATTCCAATACCTACTAAGCACACAGTTTCATTTAAGGTTTTAGAAACACTAATTAGAAAAATAAATAGAAAATACATTTAAAAATTTAAATTAATTAAGGAGAACCTGCACAAATTTTTAAAAAGATGTGTCATGCTTGACTAACCTAATGAATTTTTTTTTACTGTAGTAACAGAGCAGGTTGGTGAAGGAGTATCATCTGTGTGCATTTTTAAGCAAGTGTTTGACAACGTACTATATAAAGTGTTGGGTTTTGCAGCACTGAGGTTATGAAGTAGAAGGCTTGTGTCAGCTTGGATTAAAATTTGGTTCAAAAGGAGAAAAGAGCATGCTCTGCTCGTGGTTGCCTTCTAGCATGGAGGGTCTTAGATGGCGATGTTCTGCAAAGGTCACTGCTGGGATCCATGTTTATATCCACTAATGAATATTCAATGCCATACAATTTTTCACAATTTGGACCAAATGAGTAAGTGTGACAAACATTGAGAATGAAGCTAATTGGCTAAAAGAAGACATAGATAGGATGGCAGATAGGCAGGCAGTTGGCATATAGAATGTAATATGAAGTTTGAGGTGATATATTTTTGTAGCTGAACAGAGAGAAACAACATGGTCGTGGTTCTGAAGAAAATGCTGAAGCGGAGACCGTAAAGGACTCATATGTAGGTCTTTGAAGTTGGTAGGACATATTCAGGGTATGCATGGCATATAAAAGGTATTCCATAGAAACCATAGAAAAACTACAGCACAGAAACAGGCCTTTTGGACCTTCTTGGCTATGCCAAACTATTTTCTGCCTAGTCCTACTGACCTGCACATGGACCATATCCCTCCATACACCTCCCATCCATATATCTGTCCAATTTATTCTTAAATGTTAAAAAAGAACCTGCATTTACCACCTTGTCTGGCAGCTCATTCCACACTCCCACCACTCTCTGTGTGAAGAAGCACACCGCCCCCCCCATGTTCCCTTTAAACTTGTCCTCCTTCACCCTTAACCCATGTCCTCCCCTTGCCTCAGTGGAAAAAACCTGCTTGTATTCACTCTATCTATACCCATCATAATTTTATATACCTCTGTCAAATCTCCCCTCATTCTTCTACGCTCCAAGGAATAAAGTCCTAACCTATTCAACCTTTCTCTGTAACTGAGTTTCTCAAGTCCCAGCAACATCCTTGTGAACATTCTCTGCACTCTTTCAACCTTATTAATATCCTTCCTGTAATTTGGTGACCAAAACTGAACACAGTACTCCAGATTCAGCCTTACCAATGTCTTATACAACCTCATCATAACATTCCAGCTCTTATACTCAATACTTTGATTAATAAAGGCCAATGTACCAAAAGCTCTCTTTACGACCCTATCTACCTGTGACACCACTTTTAGGGAATTTTGTATCTGTATTCCCAGATCCCTCTGTTCTACTGCACTCCTCAGTGCCTTACCATTAACCCTGTATATTCTACCTTGGTTTGTCCTTCCAAAGTGCAATACCTCACACTTGTCTGTATTAAACTCCATCTGCCATTTTTCAGCCCATTTTTTCAGCTGGTCCAAATCCCTCTGCAGGCTCTGAAAACCTTCCTCACTGTCTACTACACCTCCAATCTTTGTATCATCAGCAAATTTGCTGATCCAATTTACCACATTATCATCCAGACCATTGATATAGATGACAAATAACAATGGACCCAGCACTGATCCCTGTGACACACCACTAGTCACAGGCCTCCACTCGGAGAAGCAATCCTCTACTACCACTCTTTGGCTTCTTCCATTGAGCCAATGTCTAATCCAATTTACCACCTCCCCATGTATACCTAGCGAATGAATTTTCCTAACTAACCTTCCATGCGGGACCTTGTCAAAGGCCTTGCTGAAGTCCATGTGGACAACATCCACTGCCCTCCCTTCATCCACTTTCCTGGTAACCTCCTCAAAAAACTCCAATAGTTTGGTCAAACATAACCTACCACGCACAAAGCCATGTTGACTCTCCCTAATAAGTCCCTGTCTATCCAAATGCTTGTAGATTCTGTCTCTTAGTACTCCCTCCAATAACTTACCCACTACTGACGTCAAACTTACCGGCCTATAATTTCCCAGATTACTTTTCAATCCTTTTTTAAACAACGGAGCAACATGAGCCATTCTCCAATCCTGCGGCACCCCACCCGTAGACACCGACATTTTAAATATATCTGCCAAGGCCCCTGAAATTTCAACACTTGTCTCCTTCAAGGTCCGAGGGAATACCCTGTCAGGTCCTGGGGATTTATTCACTTTAATTTGCCTCAAGATAGCAAACACCTCCTTCTTTTCAATCTGTACAGTTTCTATGATCTCACTACTTGTTTCCCTTAATTCCATAGACTTCATGCCAGTTTCCTTAGTAAATACAGACGCAAAAAAACCATTTAAGATCTCCCCATTTCTTTTGGTTCCGCACATAGCCGACCACTCTGATCTTTAAGAGGACCAATTTTATCCCTTACAATCTTTTCACTTTTAATATACCTGTAAAAGCTCTTTGGATTATTCTTCACTTCGACTGCCAAGGCAACCTCATGTCTTCTTTTAGCCCTCCTGATTACCTTCTTAAGTCTCTGCTTGCACTTTTGATACTCCTTAAGCACCTTATTTACTCCCTGTTTCCTATACATGTCATACAACTCTCTCTTCTTCTTTATCAGAGTTGCAATATCCCTTGAGAACCAAGGTTCCTTATTCCTATTCACCTTGCCTTTAATCCTGACAGGAACATACAAGCTCTGCACTCTCAAAATTTCTCCATTGAAGGCTTCCCACTTACCGATCACATCCTTGCCAGAGAACAACCTGTCTCAATCCACGCTTTTTAGATTCTTTCTCATTTCTTCAAATTTGGCCTTCTTCCAGTTTAGAACCTCAACCCTAGGACCAGATCTATCTTTATCCATGATCAAGTTGAAACTAATGATGTTATGATCACTGGAACCAAAGTGTTCCCCTACACACATTTCCATCACTTGTCCTAACTCATTTTCTAATAGGAGATCTAATATTGCGTCCTTTCTCGTTAGTACCTCTATATATTGACTTAGAAAACTTTCCTGAAGACATTTTACAAACTCTAACCCCTAACAGTATGGGAGTCCCAATCAATATGTGGAAAATTAAAATCCCCTACCACTACAACTTTATGTTTCCTGCAGTTGCCTGCTATCTCTCTGCAGATTTGCTCCTCCAATTCTCGCTGACTATTGGGTGGTTTATAATACAACCCCACTAATGTGGCCATACCTTTCCTGTTTCTCAGCTCCACCCATAAGGACTCAGCAGACAAGCCCTCTAATCTGTCCTGCCTGAGCACTGCTGTAACATTTTCCCTGACAAGCAATGCTACCCCCCCCCCCCACCTTTTATTCCTCTACCTCTATCATATCTGAAACATCAGAACCCTGGAATACTAAGCTGCCAGTCCTGCCCCTCCTGTAGCCAAGTTTCACTAATTGCTATAACGTCATAATTCTACATGTCAATCCACGCCCTCAACTCATCCGCCTTCCCCGCAATACTCATAGCTTTGAAATATATACACCTCAGAAGACTTTTACCACCACTCACAACCTTTCTATTTGTGGCTTTGCTTGAACTTTTAACATCATTTATTTTCACCCCAGCCCCACTGTCAGCTCTGGCACTCTGGTTCCCATTCCCCTGCAAATCTAGTTTAAAGCCTCCCCAATAGCACTAACAAACCTCCCTGAAAGGATATTGGTTCCCTTGTAGTTCAAGTGTAACCCGTCTCTCTTGTACAGGTCCCACCAGCCCCAGAAGAGGTTCATCTCTCCCCTTTTGGAAGTTTTTGTGTTTTATTGCTTCACAACATTGAATCACAATGGATTTAATTTGGCTCTTTTGACAATGAACAAAAGAAAAGGACTCTTTTGTGTCAGAGTGAAAACAGATCTCTACAAAGTGATCTAAATCAATTACAAATATAAAACACAAAATAATTGATTGCATAGGTATTCGCCCCTTTAATATGACACACCAAGTCATCACTGGTGCAGCCAATTGCTTTTAGCAGTCACATAATTAGTTAAATGGAGATCGCCTGTCCAGCCAAGATACTTCAGCTGATTGTATTAAAAATACCCCTGTAACTGCTGGTGAATCAGTCTCCTGGCAAAAACTACACCATGAAGACAAAAGAACACTCCAAACAACTTTGCAAAATGGTTATTGAAAAGCATGAGTCAGGAGATGGATACAAGAAAATTTCTAAGTCACTTAATATCCCTTGGACTACAGTTAAGTCAATCATGAAGAAATGGAAAGAATATGTCACAGATGTAAATCTGCCTAGAGCAGGCTATCCTCACAAATTGAGTGACCGTGCAAGAAGGGAGATAGTGAGCAAGACCACCAAGAGACTTATGACAACTCTGGGGAGTTACAAGCTTCTGCGGCTAAGATGGGTGAGACTGCAGATACAACAACTGTTGCCTGGGTGCTTCACCAGTCGCAGCTTTATGGTACAGTGGCAAAGAGTAAGACACTGTTGAAAAAAAAACTCATGTGAAACCTTGGCTAGAGTTTGCCAGACAGCATGTGGGAGACTAAGAGGTCAGCTGGAAGAAGGTTCTATGGTCTGATGAAACCAGAATTGAGCTTTTGGCCATCAGACTAAATGCAATACAAGCCAAACACTGTACATCATCAAAAACACACCATCTCTATTGTGAAGCATGGTGGTGGCTGCATCATGCTGTTGGGATGCTTCATTGCTGCAGGCTCTGGAAGGCTTGTGAAGGTAGAGGGTAAAATGAATGCAGCAAAATATGTGGAAATCCTGGAGGAAAACCTAATAAAATCTGCAAGAGAACTATGACTTTGGAGAAGATTTGTTTTCCAGCAAGACAATGACCCCAAGCATAAAGTCAAAGCTACACAGGAATGGATTAAAAACAACAAAATTAATTTTCTGGAAGTGCCCAAGTCAGAGTCCAGACCTCAATCCAATTGAGAAGTTGTGGGCTGGACTTGAAAAGGGCTGTTCACCCATGATCCCTATGCAATCTGACAGAGCTTGAGCAGTTTGGTAGAGAAGAATGGGGAAAAATTGCAGGATCCAGCTGTGAAAAAGTGATAGGGATCTATCTACACAGACTCAAGGCTGTAATTGCTGCCAAAGGTGCATCTACTAAATACTGACTTGAGGGGGGTGGGGGGTGAATACTTATGCAATCAATAATTTTGTGTTATATTTGCAATTAATTTAGATCACTTTTCGGAGATCAGTTTTCACTTTGACATGAAAGAGTCTTCTTCTGTTGATCAGTGTTTTAAAAAAGCCAAATTAAATCCACTGTGATTCAATTTTGTAAAACCATAAAACATAAAAACTTCCAAGTGGGGTGAGTGCTTTTTATTGGCAGTGTAAATTGTAAGTATGTCAAATGATAAACATGAGCTTCATAAATAGTGGTATTATAGTGGTATTGAGTACAAAGTCAGGGAAAATATATTGAACTTTAAAAAGCCCTGGCTAGATATAACTGGTGTATTATGTCCCACTGTGGTCATTATGCTATTGGCTAGATGCAAGTGTATTTGAGATGGTGCAGAGGAGAATTAGACTGATATCAGGATGAGGGATTTTAACTAAAAGTTAGGTGGGGACTGACCTTAGAACGAAGTATGTTAGGAGCAGGGTGAGAAGAGATTTGTTAGAAGTGTACAAGTTCATGAAAGATTTAGATAGGCAACAAAAAAAGGTTTTCATTTGCTAATGGTATATTTTCAGGTATTTATGCTTCCAGGTGAGAGGTACAGGCTCAATGTGCAAGCTTCATACTTCAGTGAATGAGTGATGAAAACAGTGATTCCAGAATGAAATTAGAAAAGGGTTTGGAGAAAATTAATTTAAGAGCACTTCGGAGATAGAGGAGGTAATGGAACTAACTGGTTTGCTCTTTAGTGAGTTGGGGGGTATACTATGAGCCAAATTTCAACCACTTGTACTGCAGTATCTTTATGCTGCTTCCTTTAAAAGTCTCAGCAAGTGATGGTGGAGATAGGAACATTACTATCCATCCTGGCCAGAGCCTTTCTCCACAATTCTCCTTTAACCTCCTCTGGTAAGGAGGCCTCATTTCTGTGCCATTCTCCTCCTGAACTTGGTCATACTGGATGCTTACATTTAGATCTCCCATATTTCAAACAACAAGGTACATTTCAGTCCACAAATCTTCGCATATTTCTAACTTCCTGTCAAGTTCAGAGAGTTTGACTGCAAGTCAGATGCTAACCAACTTTCAGATAATCAGTGGTCCTTGCAGACTGGCTGGTTGGATCCTTTCTCTTATACATGGTTTATGCAGTTCTTGTTGCACAGTTTTACTAAGCAGGCATCAAAGTGTGGTCATTTGTGGACTAATGATGTCACTCTCAACTCTGAAGACATCTTTTTCTTCTTCTTTTGCCCATTACACTGCTGGCAGTTAGGATATCAATGAATGTCCTCCATCACTGACAGCATTCATAGCTTCCTTCATTGTATCTGTAGCTTCCTCTCTGTTTTCACTACTGTCAGTCGTGCAAGTCCTGGGTGGAGACTCAGGAATACCATTGCACACAGATATAGAAGTATTCTTCATTGTTGTTTTTGTAACAATTTTGTTTGACCAGTCAGGGTTGTTAGTCCTGAGCTGAACCCCCAAACCTAGAGGACTGGTGGAATACCCCTAGTCTGGGCTGTACCATTTGAGCTGTTTGGCATGGGTGACCCTACCAAAAGCCAAGGCATTAAGCCTTGACTCCAGCCATTGGAGTCCGGGTCATTGAGGCATGCAAGCCTCCAAACCATGACGAGGCTGTTGTCCTCTTTGGGGTCTGAAGACATCTGATGCACATAAATAAGATGAATGGAATTATGTTATTAACTTTGATGTAACATATCTGCTCTACCATGTTGTAATTTCACATTTAAATAATGCTCACCTCTAAATCAAAACTGCAACATTGAATGAAGCAGTACTGTCTGATCCATTTACTATGAGGGTGGTTTTAACATCTTTTCTCTTAAAGTTTCACCTCTGTAAAGATATTTTTGTAAGCAATACAATATCCTGCCACAGATACCTGACATTTCATCAACAATTGTCATTTTTAAAATGCAACAACACTTTATCAAATTTAGCTGCAGTTAATTGTTTCACCGAGAGTGTCTCTTGTTCCGTGACTTTCCATGTACACTTCATTTAGTTATTACTAAGCCTGCTGGCAGTGAAAACAGCCTTGCTTCAGGCTGCTTTTTTTTTTAAATCATGATTTGCAGACAACCTAAGTTTGTCAGATAGCTGACATCTTTTTCCTTGCATAATTTAGTTCAGCCAATAAAACGAAGGATGTTCTAAAGCAGTCTATTTGCTCTTGGAGTTCAGGTACTGCTTAAAGTCAGTTCAAAAGCTTAGTGAAATTAAAAATAAAACTGCAGGTACTAGAGAAACATAAGGAAATTGGACAAAGATAATCGATGGAAAGAGAAACAGAGTTAATATTTCTGATTCTAAGATTCAAGATATATTATCAAAGCATGTATGCAATATACAATGCTGAGATTTGTCTTCCTACAATCACAAAAGAAAGAAAACAGAACTCTTTCAAAGAAAAACATCAATCCCTTCCCCAAAACACAAAAAAAAATCACAAATCACACAAACTGCAAAAAAAGTGGGGGAAAAAAAACACACAATATAAAAGAGAAAATGAAAGGAGTCTGTGCTTATTCAGTTCAGCTCAGTTCAGTTAAATCTAGCGCTGTGACATTCATTATCTGCAGGTTGCCCTGATCAAAATAGTCCAAAATAGCAACAATAAAAACGAGGAACCAGAAACCAGAAGCATATTATAATGTGAAGTACAGAGTCTAATCCACAAACCATGTCAATTAAACCTTCCCTAAGACCCAGGCACCATCCTTCACAGCACTGAGGGAAAAAGAGACTATTCAAATGCAGGGACTTCTTTCTGTGAGCAAAGAGTGAAAGGGAGAGAGAAACTGTTACCCATAGATTTCTACCTCCAGTGGCAGCAAGAAGAGGTTGGTAGGTGGAGGGTGAACAATTGCTCGCCTTCTACTCTTGCCTTGATGATTTCAATCTTCCTCGACACTTTAATCAACGAGATTGTCCCAGATTGTTAACTCCCTCCTTCCTCAGAGGCTGCCAACCTGTTGAGTATATCCAACAGGTTAGTAGCTGGTTGAAATCTAGATAGTGGTGCTTATTAACAAGATAAAGACTTCATTGACAAGTCCAGCATTTGTTTCCCACTACCAGTGATTTTGAGCACCTAAATAGCATGTGAGACCATTTGACAGGGTGGCCCTTTGGTGCTGCTATTTGAGCCACAGCCTTACAGCACCAGAGTCTTTTATTCAATGCCACTCTCAGCTGCTGACTCTCTGGAGGTTACATGTTCTACTGTCACCTTGTGGATTTCTTCCAGTACTCAGTTTCTTCACACGTCCCAAAGACAGGTTGATAGGTTAATTGTGGTGCCTCAGGTGTGTTAGGGATGCTAGATCAGTGGGGGGGGGGGGAGGGGGAGAGTTCAGATGTGGGGAGAATTAAAAAATAGGATTCATGTAAGATGATCGCAAATTATCGGTTGATGACTGGCACAGAATCAAAGGTCCAAAGGAACTGTTTCCACACTGTAGCTCTCTAAATTTAAGTTTCTCAAAAGCCAATGAACCAAAGGAAAGATCTTGACTCAAAACATAAACTGTCCAATTCCCCTTACATATATGAGAAAGTCTGCAGATGCTGGAAATGCAAAGCAACACACACATACTGGAGGAACTCAGCAGGTCAGACAGCGTCTATAGAAACAGTCGATATTTCAGGACTGAGAAGGAAGTGGGAAGAGGCCAGAATAGAAAGGTAGAGGGAGGGGAAAGAAGCTTGCTGGGAGGTGATAGCTGAAGAGCCAGGTGGGAGGAAAAGATCAAGGGCTGGAGGAGAAAGAATCAGATAGGAGAGGAGAGTGGACCATAGGAGGAGGGGACCCAGTGGTAAGTAAAAGGCAGGTGAGAAGAAGTAAAAGGTCAGAGAGGAGAATAGAGGAGGTGAGGCAAGGGGAATTTGTTCATCAGAAGGAGAAATTGTTATTCATGCCATCAGGTCGGAGGAAACCCAGACGGAATATAAGGTGTTGCGCTTCCACTCTGAGGGTGGTCTTACCTTGGCACAAAAGCAGGTCCTTTGCACATACTGTTTGGCACACTGAGTTTCCCAAGTATGTAGTTTGTTGCCCCAGATTGGAACATCTGCACCATCTGCATCACGAGATGGTGAGGTAATGAGTATTTTGTCAAGGAACCTCTGGTACAGCCTCACCTCATGAGTGCCTCTTCTCAAATCCTGCTCTAGCTTCTCTGAAATAACTTGCACTTTCCTGCTTTTCCAGTGGCTAGCTGTAATAGACACTATGTGTTCAAGAACTAACACTATTTATCAAATACAAGTCAAACCACCCTTCTGATCTGGTGAGTTTGGTATTGTTAGATCACCACAGAGCTTGCTGAAGGGATGGTCCTGATTAATATGCTTTATTATCTTCAGCTCACCAAAGGCTTTGCATGAAGGTTACACAGCAGCGCGACAGATACTCTTGCTGCCTCATACCCCAGCAATTTAGATTAAATACTGATCTCTAGAATTGCTTTTATGGAGTTGGTACTTTCTCCCCGTGACTGCATAGGTTCCCGCCCACATCCCGAATATGTTCTGGCTGGAAGACTAATTGCTTACTGTAAATTACTCCTGCTCCAAAGGAATTCATGTGCAAACTGGCATTTTCAGACCAAATTTGAATCACTCAAGGTCTCTCAACAGCTGTGTCAGGACTTGAATGCTATCACCTCCTACAAAGTGAAACCAAGCAATATAGATGACAACAAGGCTTCCAGATGAACTCAATAACTTTTATGCTTGCTTTCACCATCAAACCATGAAGACTTTCATGAAATCCTCCAGCCATGTGATTTCAGTCCCAGAGGCCGATCTGATAGCACCCTTCAGGAGGGTGAAGCATGCGACCCAAACGAGGTACCTGGCCGTGTATTTAAGACCTGTTCAGACAACTGACTGGAGTGTTTACCAATATCTTTAACCTCTCACGTCAACAATCTGAGGTTACCACCCACTTCGAGCAGGCTTCATCTAGACCAGTGCCTAAGAAGAACATAGGAGTCTGTCTCTTTGACTATCATCCAGAAGCACTTATATAACTGTAATTAAGTACTTTGAGAGGTTGGTGATGAAGCATATCAATTCCTGCCTGAGAAGCAAATTGAATCCGCTACAATTTGCTTACTGTCACAATAGGTCAACAGCAGATGCCATTTCATTGGCACTTCACTCAGCCCTTGAGCATCTGCACAGCAAAGTCATATACATCCGGATGCTCTTCAGTGACTTCTGCTAGGCATTCAATACTATCATCCTGAAACTAATCAATAAGTGTTATGGTTTGTAACTCCAAAACTTCAAACTAATCAAAATAAAAAGACAGAGCTGAGAATAACATGTCTAACTTCATTTTTACTTTAAATGAAGAATGACATGGTGGTTTGATGATGTGTACATTTGCATATTCGTAGCTAATTAATTAAACAACAATGAATGCTTAATCAAACATATTTACAATGTTACTCAAATATTGATGAAATATTAAATACACAACAATAAGCTTCAAGACATAGTTCTCAATACTTTCTTATGCAACTGGGTCCTCAATTCCTTCACTTGCAGACCCCAGTCAGTTTGGATTGGCAACAACATTTACACAGCTCTTACCACTCTTACACAGGTGGACAAAACAGGTGGTTGTATAGGACCAGGTCATTTGTAGCATGCACACTCTCACGTGGTTACTCACTGCAGACAGATTGCTAGGAAGGGGATACAAGTGAAGGAAGCCATAGGAGGAATGGAGAGCAGAGTTCCAGATACATTGCTCTGGTTGAATTGAAGCAAGCTTCAATTGCAAGTTTAGTAAAGAATGGTTCCTCGTAAAAACAATGAGTTAATGCTGGTACCTTGCCATGTCCAAGTTTTCCTGAGCCCATCAGAAGTGAAAAACAATTGAGCTGTCTGCCATGTATGGTGGGGTTCATCACTGTCTTCACTTCAGCCTCTTTATTAATCATGGTTTGCAATTTAGCAAGGGTCTCAGCAACAACTTGCCAGCAACAATTCTGTTAGCAGCTTCATTGCATATTTACAGTAATATAACCAATCTCATCAGGAGCATGATGATAAATGTTAGAATCAGAATCAGAATCAGGTATATGTATTACCAGCATATGTCATGAAATTTATTGTCTTATTAAGAATGAGGTCTCAGGGTACTTGGAATCACATAATAAAATAGGCCATAGTGGGCATGGTTTCTTCAAGGGAAAATCTTGCCTTTGAAATCCGTTGGAATTCTTTGAAGAAGTAACAAGCAGGATAGACAAAGGAGAATCAATTGATGTTGCGTACTTGGATTTTCAGAAGGCCTTTGACAAGGAGCCGCAAGGAGGCTGCTTAACAGGCTAACAAGTCCATTGTATTACAGGAAAAATTCTAGCATAGTTAAAGCAGTGGCTGACTGGCAAGAAACAAAGAGTGGGAATAAAGGGAACTTCTTCTGGTTAGCTGTCGTTGACTACTGATGTTCCACAGGGGTCTTTGTTGGGACTGATTCTTTTTATGTTATATGTCAATGATTTGGCTGATGGAATTGATGGCTTTGTTGCAATGTTTTCAAATGAAATGAAGATATGTGGAGGGGCAGGTGTCTTGGACTAGTGGTTTCTGCAGGGGTCTTTGTTGGGACTGATTCTTTTTACGTTATATGTCAATGATTTGAATGATGGAATCGATGGCTTTGTTGCAAAGTTTTCAGACGATATGAAGATAAGTGGAGGGGCAGGTAATTCTGAGGAAGTAGGGAGACTACAAAAGGACTCAGACAGATCTGGAGAATGGGCAAAGAAATGGCAGATGGAATACAGTGTCAGGAACTGTATGGTCATGCACTTTGGTAGAAGAAATGAAAGGGTTGACCATTTTCTAAATGGAGAGAAAATACAAAAATCTGAGGTGCAAAGGGATTTGGGAGTTCTTGTGTAGGATTCCCTAAAGGTTAATTTGCAGGTTGAGTCTGTGGTGAGGAAGGCAAGTGTGATGTTATTATTTTCTTCAAGAGGACTAGAATATACTGTTAAAGCAAGGATATAATGTTGAGACTTCATAAAGCACTGGTGAGGCCTTGAGCAGTTTTGGGCACCTTATCTTAGAAAGCATATGCTGAAACTGGAGAGGGTTCAAAGGAGATTCACAAAAATGATTCCAGGATTGAATGGCGTCATGTGAAAAGCACTTGATGGCTCTGGGGCCTGTACTGACTAGAATTAAGAAAAATGAGGAGTGACCTCATTGAAACCTATCGAATGGCGAAAGTCCTTGATAAGGTGGATTTGGAGAGGATATTTCCTTTGATGGGAGAGGCTAAGACCAGAGGACATAACTTCAGAATAGAGAGACATGAAGGGATATGGGGAGAAGGCAGAAGATTAGGCTGAGAGGAAAATTGAATCAGCCAATGGTGAAATAACAGAG
Source organism: Mobula birostris (assembly GCF_030028105.1). Taxonomy (NCBI): domain Eukaryota; kingdom Metazoa; phylum Chordata; class Chondrichthyes; order Myliobatiformes; family Myliobatidae; genus Mobula; species Mobula birostris. The sequence goes on along the minus strand of NC_092378.1, from coordinate 9,905,177 downwards.
CAGACTCGATAGGTTAAATCGCCTAATTCTGCTCCTATATCTTATGGTTTTTGCGGCAGCTGTACAATGTAATACATAATAATAGAGGAAAAACTGTGAATTACAATAAGTGTATTTATATTAAATAGTTAAATTAAATACTACTACTACTACTACTAGGTCGACTCAGGCCTAGGGGGCCGGCGTCAGGCACGATGATGGACTCTCCACTTCTCCCTCTCCCTCATCAGTGTGTTCAGTTCATCTACATTAGCCGCGCCGCTGTCATCTGGGAGCGTGTTGACCATAGTCTTGGGAGGGCGCCCAGGGTTCATCCTCCCGTGCTTGGGCTCCCATATGATGACTAGGCTGGCAGGTAGCTCGGAGTGGCATAAACAGTGCCCCGCTAGTTGCAGTCTTCTCGCCTCGATTTTAGTGGTGAGCATCAGTAGGTCGTTATAGAGCTCGACGTTCGTCATGTGCTGTTGCCAACACACATCAAGACCCATCCAGAACATTCGTGTATAGCAACCATCTAGAGACTTTCACATAGTCTTGGTGAGTGTCCACGTCTCGCATCCGTACATGAGAATGGACTCAATAACTTAAATTAAAGTATAAATATTAATTAAATATAAATTAAATAAGTAGTGCAAAAAAAGTGGTGAGGTAGCTTTAACTGATTGATAAGTACTTAAATGCCAAGCATTCAGACGGCACAACACAATCAACAGCGCATGGACGAAGTCTCCTCGCATGGTAACAAAACGTTTGCCAGTAAATTGCCAAGATCGGAGAACAACTCAATCCAACCATTGTAAAGCATTTGTTTTGCAAGTCTAGTTTTAATTTACTGTAAATAATAATTGAATAATTCTTTTGTCTGCTACAAGTTTTATTGTAACCAACCAAATCACTTGAAACTGTTGTTTCCAATTTCAATAATTGCATGTTTACTTTCTCTTTCAGTTTATTGCCTTTGCATCGTTATTGTTCATCCTCGTCTCTATCACCACCTTCTGCCTTGAGACACATGAGGCATTTAACGAGATTGTTAATAAAACAGAGCGTGTAAAAAATGGGAATTCATCTCAATTAATCCAACACCTTGAGATTGAAACAGACCCGGCACTAACATATGTTGAAGGAGTCTGTGTATTCTGGTTTACTATTGAATTTTTAGTCCGGGTTACATTCTGCCCTGACAAACTTGAATTTGTCAAAAATCTTCTAAATATTATTGACTTTGTGGCAATTTTACCCTTTTACTTGGAAGTGGGACTCCGTGGACTCTCCTCAAAAGCTGCAAAGGATGTACTGGGCTTTCTCAGGGTGGTAAGGTTTGTCAGAATTCTTCGAATCTTCAAGCTGACCCGTCACTTTGTGGGACTTAGAGTGCTTGGACACACTCTCCGTGCAAGCACAAATGAATTTCTACTCTTAATCATTTTCTTGGCTCTGGGTGTGTTGATATTTGCTACTATGATTTACTATGCTGAGCGAATAGGAGCGAACCCCAACGATCCAACGGCCAGTGACCATACCAAGTTCAAAAACATCCCTATTGGATTCTGGTGGGCTGTTGTCACGATGACAACACTTGGATATGGAGACATGTACCCTCAGACATGGTCAGGGATGTTGGTAGGAGCTCTCTGTGCTCTTGCAGGTGTCCTCACAATAGCGATGCCTGTACCTGTTATTGTCAATAATTTTGGAATGTACTATTCACTGGCCATGGCAAAACAAAAACTTCCAAGAAAGAGAAAGAAGCACATCATGCAAGCTCCTCAAGCAGGGTCTCCAACATACTGCAAAACTGACCTGACTACACCTTGCAACAGTACTCAGAGTGACACATGTCCTTTTGGGAAGGATAAGATGGAGTGCAACAGAACAGGTAAGACACACCTGCACTGAATGGAAAATACGTAATCTGGTAAGCTATGGATTTAGACTGGTATGCACACTGTGGCTGAACATTGACTTTAGTGTATATCTGCCCATTTAAAAAGTTATATTTTCTAACTTTTTAATTTCTGTCATGAGCAAGTTAAGATATATGAGTCTGTATAATGGGATTGTGTAATTGTAAAATAAGGTAGCTTGTTCATTTGAGCACAATCAAAGCTTCCTAATAGAAATTCACAAGTGATAAGCAACAAATGTTTATTCAGCTGTCCCTGTTATACTTCATGATATTGACCAAATGCCACTTTTATGTGACACCCGCTTTTACCAGATGTTCACATCCCCAATAAAAGGAAAAAAATGAGAATAAATGAGCAAAAGTCCATAGGAGACAAGCCTCAACTTCCATCTACCTCTGTCACATTAGAGAAACAGTGTCAACCCAAGCTGAGTTGTCTGCAGATAGGTACCTTAGGTGTGACGTTGATATCCAATTGTACCTACTTTTAACATTAGGAGGCTACTTCAACACCCATTGGATGATTTTAGTCCTCAGGACAAATGGACAAAGTATGCATTCAGCACTTTCTGTTCATTTGCACCAGGCATTGAGAGGTCAAATTGCTAAAACCTGGTTCCCGTCAATTGAAGTTTTTGTGAAGCTAGGTGACGCCTGCCTTGTTTGCTTCACCTCTGCAGCTCACAGACTAGTTTGGCTATCCTGAACAAACATTGCACTGACTTCTTGGGTATCACAGGGAGGAAGTAGAGATTCACAAGCACGAGCAAATCTTGCTGATGCTGGAAATCCAAGCAATGCACACAGAATGCTGGAGGAACTCAGCAGGCCAGGAGAAATCTATGGAAGAGAGTAAATAGTCCACTTTTCAGGCTGAGACCCTTCATCAGGACTCGGCCCGAAACAATGACTGTTTACTCTTTTCCATAGATGCTGCCTGGCATGCTGAGTTCCTCCAGAATTTTGTGTGTGCTGCTTAGGAAGAAGAGACCCATGTTTTTCTTTTTAACCAAAGTCCTTACCCACTCTCAATAAACAAAGCAGCTGACAAACAGGAAGTATCACAAAGGCTTGTTAAAATACTAGCTATTTGCACATGCAATGTTGACAATTAAAACTGCTTCTGCCTAGCCTCAGAGCAATACTAATAACATCTAAATCGGTCTAGAGACCTTTCTATAGCTTCAGCAGTGACAATGCACATTGTAACATCCTGCTGTTAATGGGTAAATTGGAAGCCAACTGCCAAGGACACCCAATCCAAAGAGTGAATTTATTTATAAGTAGCCTGCACTCCTTCCTCTTCCTGAGTCTGATTAAAAACTTACGGATATTTATTACTTGAAGGCAATGATCCAATATGGTCATTGAAAATGGCAACATCTGGATCAACTAGGCGGTGTTTGAAGTGCACGCAGGTGATTTGCAGTTGGGTATAAAATTCCTCTTGGGCAATAAATTGTTAGCATGGATTGAAATAAGTATTGCAACTGGGTAATTCTCACCATTTTGTAAAAATGAATTTTCATGAAGATCTTAGATTTTCTCCTTAAGCATAAATGATCACCTGAATGTCAAACATAGAAGGATATCTGTCAGGTAGAATGCACATGCATTTTGAACTTGTCTTTCGTTTCACCTGCCAGGTATAACACTTCTTAAAGCTTTTTGTCCCATCATTTCTTTATTTGAGTAAAAGGAAGGAAAAATAGCCTCTGGTTCTAAGTGAATCAATCATGAACCCATGAGAATTCTGAATGAATGCAATGCTGGTTTATCTTTTAAAGATTTGTGGTTGCATTTGATTGAACATCTGACTTACAACTACACATATCTTGTTAACAACTAATGTAAAACTGAAATAATTCCGCAGCACAGATTTCTCGAGAACTTTAGTTAACGTAGTAATGTGTAAGATTACTTCATTATATTTACTTGAAAGTCTTAACAATAAAGTGTTGCCATTTTATACCCTAACTGGTTATTTCTGCATCAGATCTTGAATGATTTAAATTTGTCAAATGTTAATGTGTCATTTTGAAATGTACATTCTTGGGAATTCCATATCAATTAGCTATTATGATTAATGTTGAATGAATCATTATTTGTTATATAGAGTGCCAAATTTTAGAACAAATGAAACAAGCTTTACAAATTTTTTTCCAATTGATAAATTTAGCTTTATTTCTGAGGGATGGTGTTACTCTTTTGCTCATGATGTATTTTCATATTTGACAAAAATGTCTATATATTAATAATCCTTAACATTTGCAACAATAGCGCATGTTGTTAGTTTTGATTTCTTGACTTCACTGAATAATGCTCTTTGTGGATGTGCATGTTAATGTGACAATTGCAGGCCGTTACAGAATCCTTCCCACTGAGTGCTGGTATCCTCGCTTAATGTGTTCGGCATTTTCACCGCTATCCCTTGTCAGTGCGCTTATTGATAAGAAATAGATATTTGAAACAGAAACATCACCTCAAGCTTGCATGCATCGGTTGTGAATTCGGATTGTAAACTGTTATTTTGATATAGTGATATATGTTCAGTAACAATAAATGGAATGGTGATGTGAACAGTGTTGTCAGGTGACGACAGTGCAGGAAGTGACCAGCCACTATCACCTGAAGACAGGCTTCCAATCAGACGGTCTAGCACCAGGGACAAAAGCAGAAGAGGGGGAACGTGTTTCTTGCTCTCAACGGGTGACTATGCTTGTACAACCGATGGAGGGATCAGGAAAGGTACGCAATTCTCCTTAAAAAGCTTTAAAAAACTTTCTGGAAGTTATTGCAGAAGCTAATTTAGAAAAAAAGTTCATTTTCCATATCATACTACTTCTCTGTGCAGTCATTTTTCTCGTAATGCATTAGCTAATGAACATCCAAGTATACATTTTTGAGTCTGTGTTTGTGTATGTTTTAAATTGAGATTGTTCCTACATGTAAAAACCCATCAATGCTCCAGTTAGCCCAGACGTATCTGAGGAGTTCACCTTTAATATTTAACCTGTAACTTATATTGTTACTCGATTTCTAGAAGTAGCACAGAATATAATTAAGCAATTAAGTTATGCATATCTTATTTACCTTTATCGCAGTTTACTTTTTAAATAGAAGCCGTAAACTATGAATTTGAGGGCTTTATACAATTACAGAATTCTGAAAGTTAATACATTTGCATTAATAAGTTAGCATCTGTTTCAGTAGAACTGCTATGTTCACCCAGTGGACAGAATTAACTATGTTATGCTAAAATTAATACAAATAGTCAGTGCCCTTAGAATAGAAACAAGTGTAATCTCTGATGTAACTTGTGTAGAACTCCTGTTAATGTGTTTGTCCCACTTTTTCTCTGCACAATTTAGCACATTCATTGATGCATTTGGCACAGAAAGGTTTACGAGCCCCAAATCACTCTTAAAGTAATAGACTTTAACCAAGCCACTTTGTTGTAAAGCAAATCGTGTTTCATTGCATTGAATTTTGTAATGTTGTTTTCTTGGCTATTAATTGATGAAAACTGATATCTCTGCATTTTTTTTATTTTTGTAAAAGGATATGAAAAGTCCAGAAGCCTAAACAACATATCTGGCTTGGCTGGTAATGCTCTAAGACTGTCTCCAGTAGCTTCACCCTACAGTTCACCTTGTCCCCTGAGACGTTCTCGATCTCCCATCCCATCTATACTGTAAACAAGCTTAGAATAAATTATTCAAGATATATTCTACTGCATTACAATATAATTGAGACAGCAGCTTTAAGTGTGGCCCTACCAGTAATATTTAAAACCTGCATGATATAACTGTAAATATAAAAAAATTGCATTAATTGAAGTTTCTGACCTTTGCATTTAATCTTTGCAAAGTAATGCGTCTTGCTTATATGTTAATTTTATTACATTACCATTGCAAATTAAGGGGATTTAGAAGATCTGCTTAGCCACTATGTTCAATGATAAGTGTTTTTCAGGGAGATACTGAATACAAATATGTGCTTCCAAATGATATCACTCCATTGGAACTTCATTTCTGTGACTTTGATCCATTTCGAAGATGTCTTGACTTCTGTCTGAATTCACACAATGTGACTTGGGTTAAATCATTTGCATGGAACATTCTGTCTCATCGTCTGCAAGCAATGTGCACTTTCTGGGACGTGGATGGCTCTGGATATTTGTGTGTATTGCACCATTTGCTGAACAAAGCATTGACCGACTGTTCTGCATGTTGGAATTTATTACTGTTCTATAGAGAAGATGAGTAATGAAGTGTGTAGAACTGAGTGTTTCCGATTGTTTACATGCAGATAACTGCAAAGATGTTGTCTTTACTGGTTACACGCAAGCAGAGACAAGCGCACATTCTTAATGGCATCAGGAAGGCACAAACATGAAAAGAGGTAACATATCCATCATCTGGGTAACATTTTCAATCCAACGAGAAATGCCTAGCTGGTTTAACTGAAACCATAAAGGACCTCCATATTCATGTCTTAATTAATAACATATATATGTATCTGTTAACTAGATGAGTTACTATATGTGTATATAGTTCTATAAGCATGATCTGCATGATAAATTCTTGTAAAATATGTATCAATGGAAATATACATTTCTGATATTTAGAGATGTACATTGTTCAGTTTTGTTAACATTATCAGCAAATATATTTATTTTAAAGATTTCAGCAATGGATTTATTACTATATTGGTGCTGCTGTTACTGACTGCAGTGTTATCAAAGGATTTCAGACCTTTTGAAATGGTAAAAGGGATTTTAGCCATAATGATTTTTCTGGATGAATGCTGCATATAAAGTGGTGTTAAGCAGAGCTTATCTCGGAAGTGACATGGGTAAGACTTCAATAGAGTTAAAATATCATTTTACAAAAGTACCTGGAATCAGTTGTCCATAAGTGAATCTGTGGTAAAGTGGATGAGCTAATTATAAATATTGTGTATACATGGTCTGGGGTGCTTCAGCTGATTACTGAGGCAGGAGCTAGTTATGCTGAAATCAGACATTACTGAAACTGTATATAAAACATGTATATCATTGGTAAGAACAATGTTTTTTTTCTGTATTAACCCTGTTCCCTGCAATAAGTCTACACTATAGTGCTATAGACATGTAAAAGCACGCAATTACAGGAAACACAGCTGGAATTAAATTTTAAAAAAAGATCATCTGGCATTTAATCATATCCATCCTGAATTATTTTCTGCTATTTTTGTGAAGTCGTTAAAATAAAATATTTTTGTGCAATTTTGTTACAACCTATTGTTATTGTTCAATATTTTATGTTTGTGAACATATGAACATATTAAACATTTATTTTTTAATTTACTGTATGTTTTTGTGGTCTGTGATGTACATGATCTGGGTACAGTCAGTAAATCTTTGAACTGTGTGTATGAAGTTCATGGTAGTGTTGAAAGTGGCCTGATGATTGATATTAATGTTATTTCTTATCAACTGTTAATCATATAAAATTCTATTTGTTTGTTGAGATACAGTGTGGAATAGGCCCTTCTGGCCCTTGGAGCCATGCCACCCACCAACCCTCTGATTTAATCCCAGCCCAATCATGAGACAATTTACAATGATCAATTAACCTACTAACCTGCATGTCTTTGTATTGTGGGAGGAAATCTGAGCACCCGGAGGAAACTCACGCAGACACAGGGCGAACGAACAAACTCCTTCCAGCAGCGGCGGGAATTGAACCTGGGTTGCCTGTACAACAGAGCTTTGTGGTAACCACTGTGCTACCATGCTGCCCTGAATACATGATGCTATCTTTAATAGGAAGGACGGAGAGAGTTTGATACACTCTAGCATTGATGGTATTAGCCTCAGGAAGACCGAGCGCACAAAAAGTGTTATTTTATTTACGAACAAGGCCATAAAATTTTAAACAGAGGATATTTAAAAGAGCATTACTGGATATATTATTTCTGGAGCAGGAAGACTAAATGAGGAGTACCATCAGATTAGGAGAGAAAAGCATGTTTTCTTTGGATGACAACAGTTTCTAAAATAGAAATAATAGCCTTTCTTCATTACTTGGTTTTGTTGCATTTGAAGATAAAGTGACACGGAGGATGTCGTAACTTAACATCAATATTGTCACAGCTGTGACTGGAGAAATAGTCTCATTTGCTCAGTCTTGGGTGACTTGTTTATATGTGGCAGTATAGTCACTGAAGGATTGCTTTCCCAGTGCCTTGGTTTTCTCTACCATGATTGAAAGTGTTGTGACTATGAGCGAAGTTACCCTAGAGACACTGAAGCTAGTGGATATAGAAGTCTTTATTCTGTAAAATGTACAGCAGGCATCATACTGGTGACACTTAGTAAAAGCCCCATGACCCAATGGTACATTGCATTTTTATATGTTGAAGAAGAGGTCACAACAGGATGACTTCTTTAGTTACAATGCATTCATAATGCTTCCTTTGATTTACATATAATTTTCAAATACCTAGGACTTCACACCAACACACCCAAAATGAGTGTTAATTACTGCTGTCGGAGCTGCATTCATGCATATGCAGACATCTCAGGTGAATGGGGTGTTTAGTGCATTCATGCATATACAGACATCACAGATCAATTGGGTGTTTCCTAGTCTGCCATTAACCCTGAAGAGCAGCTCCAGGAAGGCCAATGTTCTGAACTGCATTTTAAATTCAATTCATAATACATATTCAGATCTGAAGACTCGTTACTGTTGAAAGTAATATTTGCTATATTCCATATCTCCAGAATACGCCCTAACAAAAGTAAGATGGGCATCAGGACGTATACAGGCAGTACGTCCTATTTATCTTCATAAGCGGAACAACATGAATGCATTGTTATATTGTATATATAGTATAACAGGCTGAGCAGTGTAGTGCATGCTCGAAGTATAACCTTATTACATTGTCATAATACAGATCCAAAAGATTTTGAGAGGGAGCAGATTTTAATCACTGATATTAACACAGTCTGTGTTGTGAGATGCAACAACATGGTTTGACCAGGATTATTGTTCCTCAGAGCATAGAAGATTGAGGGGGAGACATGATAAAGATATTAAAAAAATGCAATCAGGGTTTTTCCACTGAGGTTGGGTGGGACTACAATCAGAGGTCATGGGTTAAGGATGAAAAGTGAAAAGTTTAAGGGGAACATGAGGGGAAACTTCTTCACTCAGAGGGTGGTGAGAGTGTGGAATGAGCTGCCAGTGCAAGGGGAGCATGCGAGAAGTTTGAGAGAAGTTTGGATAGGTAAATGGGAGGGACGTGGATGGCTATGATCCAGGTGCAGGTTCATGGGACTACATAGCTTAAATGTTTCAACATGGACAAGATGAGCTGTAATTTTCTCTGACTCAGAGACTCGGTAAATTACAGGATATTGATGAAACTATATTTCATTGCCCCACAGTGAAGCTTTTTATTGTCCCCATTAATGTTTGGAAAGTAGAAAACAGGAGTGGTATTGTTCGACATTTTCCTCAGAAAGGCTTTTCTAAGGAAATGTAAACCAATTCCCCATAAAATATATATGAAAAATTATGAAATGCCCAATTTGTGCTTTGCATTTCTACTGCAGAAGCTAGAACATTTAAGCATACACACAGAAAAGAAAAAAGAACAAATATTGCAGGTGCTGAAATTTGAATTAAAATACTGTAAGTAATTAGTAGATCGGTTAGTACCTATGGTGAAGGAATTTGCCGTAGGTACGAACTGTTTCAGAGTTACAGGCTTTCATCAAAGCTTCTCACTTTTCGATGATACTCTCAGACCTGATGAATATTTACTTTGTTTTCCAAATTTTATGCAGGAAACCATAAGCTATTACAAAAATTAGACTCATTGTGATTTGCTCATTTATCTCATAGTAGCATCTCATATTAAACTGATTCTTCTTCAAAATGTTGAAACCACATAAACTTATTTGTGTTAACCATTCATTTCTAATTTACTGCCCTGGGGAATATTTCTCTGATGAACATGAGGAAACAGCAATAAGTTTGAGGTTCAGAATTGATATTGAAAATATTATTTTCTCTTAGAAGTGCTGGAAGAGGTCATTTTGACTTTGGCAATATTGTAAGTCAATGAGAAAAGTTAGGGATAAATAAAGGGCAGACAATAATAATGACAATAAAGTTAATACAAAACAATTTAAAAATAACCCCAGAGAAATACTCACAAATCAAAATTTAATAGCAGAGTAATTATTTCTGTAGCCTTACCGTATCTCCTTCATTGATTAGAGAACTAATACTAATGTTGGGTTCAAACAAACCAATGGCAAATGACAAGCTGGCCTTCAAAACAAGTTGAGCTTCTGAGAGCTTTGTCCACATTGAAATTTATATTTTTGTATTTTGCTGTCCCTCATTGATAGTTATAGTCATACTTTATTGATCCTGGGGGAAATTGGTTTTCGTTGATCTTGTATCTTAAATGATCAAGTTTCTCTTAAACTATGTATTGTTACCCAACTGATGAAACATGGTTTACTGCAAGAATGCAAGTAAGCTAATTCATTTTACTCTCCTCCAAACATTAGTTGCAACAGAAAGGATTCTGTTATAAGCAGAGATCAAGTTATCCCAGTCTCTTCTCAAAGTTAAAGCAAGGCCAGCAGTTTAGGAAGCTAGCTGAAGATCCAGTCCTCACAGGCCAATAAATTTATTAAATTCAGTTGAAGTAGCTGAATCATGCAACAGAGGATCAGGACCTACAACCCACTGAGTCCACATTGACGAAGGGTCTCGGCCCGAAACGTCGACTGTACCTCTTCCTAGCCTGCTGCGTTCACCAGCAACTTTGATGTGTGTTGCTTGAATTTCCAGCATCTGCAGAATTCCTCGTGTTTACTAATTTACACTGGTCCATTCTTCCTACATTCTCTTCAACACCCTTAGAATATATCACTACCATTACAGTATCATCACTCTAGCTGGCCAATTAATCTACTCATCATTGACATGTTGAAAATGGAAAACCTGGAGGAAACCCAAGAAGTCTTTATTGAGATACAGCGCCGAGTAGTCTCTTCGAGCTGTGACAGGCAGCAACCCCCGATTTAATCCTAGCCTAATCATGGGACAATTTACAATGACCAATTAACCTATCAACTGCTACATCTTTAGACTGTTGGAGGAAACCTATGCGGTCACGGGGAGAACATATAAACTCCTTACAGACAGCGGTGGAAATTGAACCCATGTCCCCTGTACTGTAAAGCATTGTGCTAACCACTATGCTACCATGCTGTCACGGGATGAGTGTGCAAACACCACACAGATGGAACCTGAGGCGAGAATTAACCCTAGATCCTGAAGTTCTGCTAGCTGTAGCACAGTGTTGCCCAAATCCAGATTAATATCTCTTCTACACCCAGCCAAATTATAATTGGAATTAATAAAACTGAAAATTCTGGAAGTTTGAAATATAAAGCAAAAAAATTCTAGAAACACTCAGCAGCTCAGGCAGCATCTGTGGAAAGAGAAACTGTTAACATTTCAGTTCTGGAGCCTTTTATCAGTTCTGAATAGATACTGTCTGACTTGCCAAGTTTTGCCAGCATTTTCTGTCTTTATTTCAACACTCCTTGTTACGTTCATGCCAAAGGATAAAAATATATCCTTGACACTTGCTCTAAATATTCCAAAATTTTATAGTCTGTTTCCAAAATTAAGCTCCAAGTCAATGTAGCCAAATCTCAGAAATGGAAAGAGTTCAGACATCACAATATGTATGCAAATAAATAAGATGGATTTCTATCCTGAAGAATTTACAATGTTATTTATTTATTGAGATACACTGTGGAATAGGCTCTTCGAGTTGCATTGCCCAGCAGCCACTGATTTAACCCTAGCTTAATTATGGGACAATTTGCAATGACCAATTAACCTACCAACCTGTAAGTCTTTGGGCCGTGGGAAGAAACCAGAGCACCTGGAGGAAATCCATGTAGTCATGGGGAGAACGTACAAGCTCCTTACAGACAGCGGTGGGAAATGAACCCAAGTCACTGGTACTGTAAGGTGCTGTGCTAACCACTACACTACCTTTCAATTGTGTTCCTTGAGTCTGATATCAGAGTTGTCTGTGAATTTAAAAAAAAAACTGATATCTGAACAGGTAAGCATAAGTTTACCTCATAGATTTAAGGGATAGATTTTAAGGAGAACCTTAAAGGACTGGGATGGTATGACACAGCAGAATGGAATAACTGGGCAAGAGGTCAGCATTTATATGTTTTGCATTAATTACTGTCATATATCCTGTTTGATCAAAAGATGTGTTTCTGTGCTGGGATGATGCTGTTTTAATTTTGATAATGGTTAAATGTAGATACACATAGACTGTAAAACAATTCTGCAAATACTTTTATAAATATATGTTTAGATATTTACCATGCATCAATGACAGAATTTTATATAGAAATTGAATATATCTGCTTTTCCTCCTTTAAGCTCCTTCTTAAGATCTAACTTAATATACTTTGTACCCTGTAATTGGAAGGGAGTGTAAATATACTGAAGCGATATGTGACTATGACAAGAAATCAGAAATATAGTGTTAGTGTTTAATTGACGTGGGCTCTTTTAGGGAAGATTAAAATATTAGCATCAGTTTGTGATTAATCCAAGGCTGAAGGAAGTGTATGGAGCAATGCTAATGATTGGCTTTTATAAGAATTCAAGTCAAGTCTATTATCATTTAACTATGTACATGTATACCATCAAACGAGACAATGTTTTTCTGAACTAGGGTGTAAAGCACAATAGTACACATAGCACACATAACACACAATAACTTATGAAAGTAAGGATAAAAACTGCAGATGAATTACTTATAAATAAGCAAACTAAAGTACATAAATTAAATATTGTAAGGTACAGAAAAGATTAACCAGAGATACTTCGAATATGATGCAGCAGGGAGCTCAGAAGTCTAATGGCCTAAGGGTAGAAACTGTTTCCTACCTTCACCGTTCTTGTCTTTATGCATCAGAGTCTCCTGCCTGATGGTAGAAAGTCAAAGAGGATGCTGGATGGATGGATGAGATCCTTAATAATACTAAAGGCCCTGTGAGCTCAGCGCTCCTGGTAAATGTCCCTGATGGATGGTGGGGAGATCCCTATGAACCTCCCAGCCATTCCCTTGTGGGGACCTCTGGTCCGATGTTTGGCTGCTCCCATCAAAGATGGAGGTGCAACATGTCTGGATGCTGTCAGTGGTGGTCCTATAAAATGCGGTTAAGATTTGGGGCTGTAAGGAGCCTCGCTTACCTCAGTCGCCTTAGGAAGTTGAGGCGCAGCTGTGCCTTCTTGTTCAGGGAGATGAACACAAGAAATAGGAACAGGAGTTGACGAAATAGCTTCCTGAGTTTGCTCCATCTTCCAGTAACCTCATGGTTGATTTGGGCTTAAACCCTTCTTTACTGTTTGTTCCCCAAAGCCTTTGATTTTCCCTTTAATCCCTAATCCATGAAAGTGTTCAGTAACTCACTAAGGACAGAGAGGAGTAGCTCTGTGGAATTGACTTTACATTGATATGAATGTAGGAAGTCCAATATAGGGATAAACTAGCATAGGAGAGATTCATATCAGTTAGCATTGACACATGGACACAGCAGAGGTTCAGTCAGTAGATTTAATTTGGGATTGACAGGAATATAGTCAGGATTTAGCCATTGGAACTAATATGAGAGTACAGGGGAGATTCAGACAAGGATTAGATTGAGATTAATATGCTGGGATTAGTTTGGGACTGATTAGTGACATGCGAAAGAATTATATTGCTATCCATTTTGAGGAGCATTTTAAATTAAACATTTTCATTATTACTGTTGAGAGATGGCTATTTCGAGGGGTTGTGGCCCCTTCACCCTCCAACCTACCTTACCCACACACACACACACACACACACACACACACACACACACACACACAATTGACACAGTAAAGTAGGGAGAGAATAGAGTAAGGGCTTTAGTTTAGGGTTGTTTAAAACTAACATGAAATGGGAGGAGGAGAAACCATTAGAATAATTAATTGAGCTCAAAAAGTAATATGTAAGACTCAAACTGAAGAAGTAATAAATAAGCCTCTGGGTGGCAGGAACAGTAGGTGGGCACAGGAATAAACTGAAGATAACTCAGGTAGGTATATGAGAAGGTCAGCCAGTAAATTTTAAATTTGGTTTGACCAACAGTAAATATAGTTTGACGCACTCGTAGTGGGCCAAAGGGTCTTTTACTATTGCTTGGAATAAATCTCAGTAGCTGAATATTTTCTTTGTGATCATATGAATGGCAACACTGTTATGGCATGTTTGTCTTTACATTTTTTTTCTGTCTCTGCTTGGCAAGAAGAAAAAACCAATGATTTATTGCAAAAATCAGTTTGCACTTCTGGTTTTCATTGTGATATGATGTTCTATGTGCTATCCATGGCATAAAAAATTCATGGTCACCTGGTCTAGTTTCTACCCTCCCATAATGACCCGTATATTAATTTTAAAAATAATTTGGAGTAACTTACCTGTACAATCCATTCCTTTGTGGTGGGAATATCAATATTATAATATTCTTCTAGTAATAATTTAAATGTATCAATTATCTAGTAATTCAAAGCAAGGATTAATTAACTCTCGCACCTATTTCCAGCAGTTCATTTATTTACATTGTACATTTCCAAGGCCTCTTAGATAAAATTTTCCAATTCAACTTCTTTTTGAAGGTTATAACAAAACATACACATATAAAATAATTTAAATGTGTTCTTAATTGAAACTGTCACCTCCTGCTGAATGGATTGTCAATGAATCTTAGAAAGTGAAATTGGAACAGACACTGATATAATTGGACTCTGGCTAGATCTAATATTGCTATAAAATCTTAAGGGTTTGAGTTGATAATGGAAATTTCATTATGTTGTTTGTGGGATTTAACAGCAGAAGATAGATCAGCTCCCCTCCGATTCACCAGGCTCTGGGTTCAAGTCCCACTCTACGATTGAGCATAATAATTTAGACTGATAATGCAGTTGTGTTCTTAGTGCTGAACTTCCCAATTGCAATAGTCCTTCCCCTCAGTTGTTTATCTGATGCCTATCTGTTCTTTCAAGTTTATGTTAAAAATCCCCAGGCACTATTTGGAAAGCAGAGACATTTTCCTGGGTGTCCCAGCCCATACTTATTTCTCATTCAGTTTTTCAAAAATATTATCCAGAGATTATCATATTCCTATTGTGATATGCTAATTGCCAGCCATGTTTCTCACTCACAACAATGACTACACTTGAAGAGCAAGTTTGTAGTTCTATTAAATTAATACACAGGATAGCATTAACAATCTATTTATCCATTCATTAAAATAGTGCATAAAGAATGTGTGCCCTTTACTGTTTATCAGACTTAAAGTACTCTGCCATTCGGGGAAGTTGTTAGTTCTATCATTGAAGCTGCAATGAGAAGCATTGGTTCTGATATTATCTATATAAAATGAGCTGGAAATCTAGAACAACATATACAAAATGCTGGAGGAACTCAGCAGGTCAGGCAGCATCTATGGAGAGGAATAAAGGGCTGATGAAGAGTCTTTATGGTGAACTTCCTGATGGCATTAGTCTTTCCCATCAGCTGTTCATCTGTTGCCTCATTTAAAGACCTTTCTTCAGTCCTTTATTCCTTTCTATAGATGCTGCCTGGCCTACTGAGTTCCTCCAGCATTTTGTGTGTGGAACTCAGTATTTTTACACAATAGAAAACCAAAACGGAGATAATACATAAAAATAAATTAACTTTATATTCCTATTGTCCTTTATTATGCATGATGATATGTTAATCATTTCTAATCTGGCACTGATCACCAACAGAGTATCACACTTTAGAATTCCATATTTAGCTGATAGGTAGGATGGCCACGTCTTTTAAGAGATCAGAGCAGGAATGTGTAGTGTAGTCAACCACTAAAGCCAAAGGCCAATGAAAGCAGAGATAAAGAATAACCCTATTTTAAAAAGTCACAGAACAAATTGCTATAACAAATCCATAAGACCATAAGAATGCATCTCTTTCCACTTTGTTGAGATCCTTTACCAAGATCTAGATGTCTGCCTCCAGCCAATGTATAGTTTGCAGGCACTGGAGATAGAGGTATTGAATCTGGGTGACTCATTTGGAGGAAAAGAAAACCTGAAAGCAGACTCGCTGAGCAAACTGATGTGTTTTGTATGCTGTAACATTCTGTGTTTTCTCACCAGTGGCTGATAGAGTTCCTGCTGGAAGCAGACATTTCGACATTTAAATGATGGGCGGTGATGTCAGTTGGACATCCTAGTATAGAGCAGCCTTTATTTTGGGAATTTTCCCTCCATTAATTATCCCAGTCTGCATTGGGCAGCTAAGCCTTCTAAGCAGCTATATAAGGTAAAGTTCTAATGTCTCGAAGTGATCGAGGATATGTTTGAATGAATGCTTTGTGAGTGCTTTTTGATTCACTGAGCTGATAAAAGAAATCTAACATTGCGAGTTCTGATACAGAAAGTTAAGATTATATTAAATAAAACAAAAGGTGATTTAAAGTAATTGGTAAAACAAATAAACACGACTTAAAGAGAAAAAAATCACACTGTGTGCTTTTGAAAAACAGTGATAGAAAGGTTAACACAATCAGATTCATAACTTTTATTTGGATAAATACTTGAGAAAAAAATGAATGAGCAAAATCAGGAAGATAGGATTAATTCAATGAGGTTGTCAAAGTGCCATTACGGGCACAATGCACCAATAGGCCTCCAATGCTCAATTATTTTAAGATTCTTTGACGGCCCCTACAAATGGTGACAATCGGCTTCCCTATGGAATCTGCTATATTTATGTTTCCTGCAGGGAGAAGAGGATTGAAGGCATGCAGAACAGGTAAGATCGCACCAGAAGGGAACAGCATCCAAACGCCATCGTTCTCTAAGTCATGCACACAGCTGGTGGTGGACTTGCCGGGATTAATCCGAAGTTCAGTGTCAGAAGTGGTTAAGGTTGCTACTGGAAGCTGTGATATAGTGGTGCCCATGCTGGATGGAGCCTGCCACCGACCCATGCCAGGGGATTGGCGCTGCCACTCACAGGCAATGTTAATAGTGCACTTATTTTGTTTCGATCAAAATAGATCATCTGCAGTAGAGCTAATATGATGTCCAGTGATCTATGAACAAAAGTTGATGCATCATGCACTTATCATCTGTTCTTCTGTCGACGTGTAATACAAATGGATCATGTTTACACTTGTCTCACTCCTGTGTTCCTGATACAATGCTGTGCTTGATGTAAATCAAAGGTTCCTGCTCCTCTTTTAACAATATTTTTGTTCATCATCTTTGGTCACCTAACTACAGGAAAGATCTAGGTAAGGTTGAAAGAGTGCAGAGAAAATTTACGAGGATATTGCCAGGTCTGGAGAACCTGAGTTATATGGAAATTTTGAATCGGTGAGGACTTTAATCCTTAGAATGCAGAAGATTGTGAGGAAATTTGATAGAGGTATACAAAATTACGAGGGGTATAGATACGGTAAATGCAAGCGGGCTTTTTCTGCTGAGATTGGGTGGGACTACAACCAGAGGTCATAGGTTGAG
This sequence comes from Mobula birostris, assembly GCF_030028105.1. NCBI lineage: Eukaryota > Metazoa > Chordata > Chondrichthyes > Myliobatiformes > Myliobatidae > Mobula > Mobula birostris. Next base: position 9,887,612 of record NC_092378.1, on the reverse strand, counting down.
GATGAAAGAGGGAAAGTTTAAGGGGAACATGAGGGGAAGCTTCTTCACTCAGAGGGTAGTGAGAGTGTGAAATGAGCTGCCAACACAAGTGGTGCACGTGAGCTTGATTTCAACATTTAAGCAAAGTTTGGATAGGCACAAGGATGGTAGGGTTACGGAGGGCTATGGTCCTGGTACAGGCCATTGGGAATAGATAGTTTAAATGGTTTCTGCATGGACTAGATGGGCCAAAGGACCTGTTTCTGTGCTGTACTTTTCTATGACTCTATGACATCTGTTACAGACTGGATTATTTCTGACCCAATTTGCACACTCGGAGAAAGGCTTAAATATGCTCCTAATGTACAATAAAGTGCTGCCCTTTTGCAAGGACAGTGACCATCTCATGGAACCAAATGTATCAGGCTTAAAATATTAGGAAATGGCAGCAGCTGGCTCCAGGAAGCATCTTCCAACCTATCACCCACAAAATACTGGAGGAACTCAGCAGGCTAGGCAGCATCGAGGGGAAAAGAGTGAACAATCGACGTTTCAGGCCAAGACCCTTTGGGCGGTGAGGAAGAACTACAAAGTGGCAGGTGATAGGTGAAACCAGGAGGGGGGAGGGGTTAAAGTGAAGAGCTGGGAAAGAGTGAAAGAGATAAAGGGGGAATCTGATAGGCGGGAACAGAAGACTTTGTGTGTGTTGTTTTGGATTTCCAGCATCTGCATATTTTCGTATATCTGTGATCTTCCAACACAGCTCATTGTACCACACTGTTCCATAAACATTGTACATATCCTGTATTCCCCTCTGTGGGGTTGTAAGAAAGAGGGAGGCAAGATATAATAATTATGACTTAAGAACTTACATTTATTAACTGCCTTTAACATTGGTAGGATATCCCAAATAGCTTCACAGCTGATGAACTACTATTGAAAAATATTCACTGCTTTGACGTTGACCTGTCTGACAGTTGATTAGTTCATTGAAGGATCCGCATTCTGAACCATGCAAGTTGTTTTATTTTTGCTTGTCGTGTGACTTTTGTTGGCAAAGGCACATTCAAAGCCCATCCATGGATGACCTAGGAACACAGTAGTGTGTGGATCTTTTTGCTGGATAAATCCATGTGATATTATTCAGAATTAGTTTCCAGGATTCGATCCAGCACTAATGTCAACATTCTTGGGTTTTCGTTGCTCATTGTTGAAAGACAAGAAAAAGGCAATTTCACTGAAAATCAACTCATGTGTGCAAAGGCTTTGAACTGTTTGGCCCTGTGGGTAACCATGGTGAGCAATGAACAATGTATGAAGTCTGCTTTAGGATCACCCTGCTATAAACATCTGACTTCTTCCCAATACCATTTAGTGGCATGCATGTTTACTCTAACATGAATAAAGCAGAAACACGAGGAATTCTGCAGATGCTGGAAATTCAAGCAACACACATCAGAGTTGCTGGTGAATGCAGCAGGCTAGGCAGCATCTCTAGGAAGAGGTACAGTCGACGTTTCGGGCCGAGACCCTTCGTCAGGACTAACTGAAGGAAGAGCTAGTAAGAGATTTGAAAGTGGGAGGGGGAGGGGGAGATTCAAAATGATAGGAGAAGACAGGAGGGGGAGGGATGGAGCCAAGAGTTGGACAGGTGATTGGCAAAAGGGATATGAGAGGATCATGGGACAGGAGGCCTAGGGAGAAGGAAAAGGGGGAGGGGGGGAAAACCCAGAGGATGGGCAAGGGGTATAGTCAGAGGGACAGAGGGAGAAAAAGGAGAGAGAGAGAAAGAATGTGTGTATATAAATAAATAACAGATGGGGTACGAGGGGAAGGTGGGGCATTAGCGGAAGTTAGAGAACTCAATGTTCAATGTTTTCCTGGCTTTGGAAGTTTATCCAATTGGTTCTTCAGGATTCCTGCCTTTCTTCCATCGGCACCACACATGGGGTTGAAATTCATCCTGATGTCTCTGCACAATCTCTAACCATGAATACTACCTATAGCTTCCTAGCTGAGCATGCTAGCACATGCAAAGTGATGTTGATGTTTTACCATTTCATCCTGGGCCAGAAAAGAACTACTGCAAACTCTTAAGTGTCTGTCACCTTGAAGGCAAATTTGCTTCTGGTCCGAATAAACTGAGAACACATCTCAGGATCCATATCCTGTTTTGTCTCACAGTTATCACTTGTCCTGAGCTAGTTAACAATTCTTTCTGCCAGGCTATTGCAGTCCCCTTCCTGAGACCCTGAGGTCTTGCCAATTTCCTCCTTCAATTCCACCACCACCTTCTCAATGCCTGAACATCCCATCTGCCACAGTTGCAATCTTCCTCAAAAATGGTTGGTTCTGATAATTAACAATAATTGGAGAGAGCGTAATTTTGCAACACTATATTTTTGCATGTGCTTCCCAATTACTCAAGCCTGGAAAATTAGAGAAGTTTGAATCTCCGGACTTGCTTTCTTGCAGAAATATTAGGTTATGCTATGGTGTATTCCGCAAATGTTCAGCATGATGTGCTTTTGTGTATTTTCCCAATCAAGTGGATGTCTAGCCCGGCTAAGTCACACATCAGAGAATTGGATGCTGTTGCATACAGCATGATGTTATGTGGTGGCAACTGGCAAGCTTTTAGTGGCAAAATTCCAAATACTGCTTAGATAGCCAGTTTAAGTCTCCACAGGTCATTCTTCTGTGCCCAGATCCTCAGAGTGGCAGTGAGTGGAATTTCTGTCACAGTGCCAGTATACCGTTCCTGCTCACAAGATGTGCATTCATGTTTACATCAAAGACTTGCACTGTTCCTGTTCAATGAGAAATTGCTTCATTTCAGAAAAGAAAGAAGAAATAGAAGCAGGAGTAGACTATTTGACCCATCATGCCTGCTGGTCCATTCACTGAAATGGCTGATTACCTTTTACGGCAACATCATTTCCTTGCAGTAACCCCATATCGCCTGAATCCCTGATAATCAATCTGATGTTAAAGCAGAGATGTGTTTGCTTTTTTGAGTGGTCAAAGGATCCAATGATATTATTTTGAATAAGATCAATAGCAACCCTCTCACGCTTACTCATTCAATCACTCAACCATCATCAGAAACCATTTGGCCTTATCACATAACTGCTGTTTTCTGGATCTTGCTTTGTGCAATTGGAAATCATATTCCCTACTTGGCAACTTAAACAATACCTCACTGGCTGTAAAGCTAACTGGAATGCCATGAAAACAAAAAAGCAGCTATATATAGCACTATGCAAAAGTTCAAAGGTTCATTTATTAACAAAATATACAACTCTTAAATTCTTCAACTCTCCAGGTAGCCATGAAATCTAGAAAGAAAATCCTCAACCCCCAAATCCCATCTCCCTGCCAAAAAAAACAAACAAAAATGGAACAGACACATTGAACCCCAAATCCCTCCTTCCGCACAACAACCAAGCATAACGTATCAGGCACAACGATTATCAAATTCCTCCTCCCCAACAGAAAAAAGAAAAATATGGATCAGGAACATCAACTCCCCCAAATCCCTCTTCCTGCACAAAAAGACCAAACAAAATGGATCAGGCACATTGACTCCCAAATCCCTCCTCCCACACTAACGAACGAACAAAATAGATTAGGTACATCCACTCCTAAAACCCCATCTCTGCACAAAAAAAAAGATCTAGCTAAAAAAAACACAGAATATAAAAACTATAAGACCAAAAAAAGTATATAGTCTTCGGCGCAGATAGATATATATATATATATATATATTTACAGTACTGTCGTAATTTTATGTATTGCACTGCACTGCTGCCACAAAACGAAGCAAGTTTCTTGACATGTAAGTGAAGATAAACCTGATTCTGGCATGGGTTTCTATTGTGGACTGAGTGGAAAGTGGGCAGGGAGAAGGGAATCATGGTTGGTAGGGGGAATGGAGAGGGGAGGGAGCTGGAAGAACAGAAGAAATAAGAGCAGGAGTAGGCTATCTGGCCTGCTGGGCCTGCTCCACCATTCAGTAAGATCATGACTGATCTGGCCATGGATTCATCTCCACCTACCTTGCCTTTTCCCCTACAACCCTTAATTCCCCTACTATGCAAAAATATCACCAGAGAGACATTCTGTAATGATCAATAAACGAAGTGTTTGGATCAAATGACCTTGCCTGGTGTCTCAGAGCTGGGTGTGTCTGCACCCACACCACCCCACCACCCCTGACACTCTTTCTCTGTCCCTGGTCCCACACCACTCCCACGGTACTCCACCCTCGCCATTCCCAACATCCTTTGCTCCCGCCAGATTTAGAAATGCTCCACATTGACAAATACAGTACTGTACAAAAGTCTTAGGCACCCTAGCTATATATACAGTATGTGCCTAAGACTTTTGCACAGGACTGTGAATGCAATTTTTCTAACTATATTTAGGATTTTGAGTGTTGTGAAACTTCCCAGAGTGTTGCATACTGGAGAAACAGAGCAATACGACAGTGGTGATTCAATCAAACAGCTGAGCTTCTGCAATACAAACCTTTAGTTCTCCGTCACACCCTTGTCATTCTATGGTTAGTTGATCTGCGCTTCCAACTTATGCTCCAAGTGGATTTACTCTGTAATTCATTGGGGCAAATACAGGAAGTTTTAGACATAAGATTTTGTCTTTAGCCTTGTATTAACCTAATATCATCAGTGCCTATTGTACACAGGATTGCCAAGAAGATCCAGAGCACAGGAACTTATAATGGCAATCCCACTCTCACCTCAAGCCTTTAACATTGATGGCCTAGATTTTCATAGCCAGAGGTATCTTCTTTTCTCAGTATACTCACTGTGGTAATCAAAAGCTTTTAACATATGTAATCCATGAATAGGTCTTTCCTTTGGTTGACTCACTGATTCAGAATCCAAGTTGAGTTTATTGTCAACACGAGAAATTCTGTAGATGCTGGAAATCCATAGCAACGGTTCCTCCAGCATTTTGTGTGTGCTGCTTTTCAGTTTATCGTCATATACACAATTACTTGACTGCAGAAGATCAATGAAGAACTTCCTTGCAGGATCACAGGCATAAAGCATTTTAGATGCAACATTCACAAGAAAAACACAAACTAAGCGCTGTATTGTGTTGTCTGTCAAACATTGTGGGCGTGCTATGTTGGTGCTGGATCATGTGACGACATTTGGTTGCTTCCTCCAGAACGTCCTTGGGTACATTGGTTGTTAACACAAATGATGCATTTCTCCCTGTGTTCAATGTACATGTGATAAATAAATCTAAATCAGAATTTAAACACAAATTGTATAAAAGGGAAACACCAGATCAGAACAAAAACTGTCACTTTGCATGCGAAGTGGTACTGAGGTAGTGATTCTGTGGAAGTTCAGCATGTCATCAAAAACCTTGGCAAACTGAACATTGACTTCTCAAACTTCCGCTAATGCCCCACCTCCCCTCGTACCCCATCCGTTATTTATTTATATACACACATTCTTTCTCTCTCTCTCCTTTTTCTCCCTCTGGCCCTCTGACTATACCCCTTGCCCATCCTCTCGGGTTTTTCCCCCTCCCCCTTTTCCTTCTCCCTGGGCCTCCTGTCCCATGATCCTCTCATATCCCCTTTGCCAATCACCTGTCCAGCTCTTGGCTCTATCCCTCCCCCTCCTGTCTTCTCCTATCATTTTGGATCTCCCCCTCCCCCTCCCACTTTCAAATCTCTTACTAGCTCTTCCTTCAGTTAGCCCTGACGAAGGGTCTCGGCCCGAAACGTCGACTGTACCTCTTCCTAGAGATGCTGCCTGGCCTGCTGCGTTCACCAGCAACCTTGATGTGTGTTGCTTGAATTTCCAGCATCTGCAGAATTCCTCGTGTTTGCAAACTTATATAGATGTGTGGTAGAAAATGTGCTGACTGGCTGCATTATGGCCTGGTATGGGAACACAAATGCCTTTGAGCAGAAAATCCTGAAAAAGGTAGTTGATTCAGCTCAGTACCTCACGGGTAAAACCCGCCCAACCATTGAGCACATCTCCATGAAATGTTGCCGTTGCAAAGCAGCATCCATTATCAAAGGTCCTCACCACCCAGGCCATGCTCTCTCACTGCTGCTATTGAGTAGAAGGTACAGGTGCCTCTGGACCCACACCTCTAGGTTCAGGAACAATTACAATCCCTCAACCATTGGGCTCTTGAACAGAAGGGAATAGCTACACTCATTTAAGGACTCTGTTATATGGATGTTATATTGTTATTTCATGTTCATTATTTATTGCTATTTATTTATTATCAGCATTTGCACAGTTTGTTTACAATTACTGTTCTGTACATTTGCTAAATATGCCCGCAGTAAAATAATCTCAGGGTTGTATGTGGTGACATGTATGTACTTTGATAATAAATTTTACTTTGAACTTTGAACTTGGATTTGGGTTGTGCTGGTTGGTTCAATGTGGAAGGGAAGTAGATTTTCCTGAACCTGCTGATATGGAACTTCTCGTTTCTGTACCTTCTGCCCAATGGTAGCTGTGAGAAGATAGCATAGCCTTGATGGTGGGGATTTTTAATAGCTTTGCCTTCTTGAAGTTGTACCTGAGCAGATATTTTAAGTGGTGGGGAGGGATGTGCTAGTGATATGTTGGGCTGAGTCCACCACATTCTGCAGTTTATTAGGTTTCTGTGCATTTGAAGTGCCATAGCAGACCATGATGCAACCAATTAGGACATCTGTCATAGTTTGTTAGTGAGTTCAAAACCTCCTTAAGCTTTTAACAAAGTAAAGACCTTGGCACATCTTCCTTGTGATTGATCTAGGAAAAACCCATGTTGGAATGGCCTCCAAGATTGACTCTGCCAGCATTTTTGGTTTCAGTATATTCTCTTGTCTCATACAGTGAGAAAGTAACCACCTAAACACCTTGAAAAGCCGAGACACAGGTGAATGCAGCTGCGGAAAATTGGAGTGAAATTTTTTTTGGGTCAAGATGTCCAGAAGAAGTGTCTCAACCCAAAATATCGACTGTCCATTCTCCTTCACAGATGCTGGGTTTCTCTAGCAACTCATAGTTCTGCACCTTGAAAAGTTGCTAAAGCCATTCTGGTGCAACTGACCACCTGCTGAGGAGAATCTAATTTCCCTTCTGTGAGCCATCTTGACATCTCCACAGTGCAGTGTCATCCATTCCTGCTCTGATGGGCTAGTGGAAATTCTTGACATGAAGAGCATCTCTGTCTCCTGTGGTCCCTGTAATATTTCCTTAGCAAAAAAAGATTGAGCAGTGATTCCACCCTTTGTTGGCCAACAGGGAACAATTGGATGCAGTGTAATCAGGGTGCTGACATTTTCTTCAAGGTTTCATCAGCTGGTCACTGTGCTTACAGCAAAGGTCCTTAAGAACTTGCGCCTCCCACCCTACCACCAAAAGCTGCTATACAAATGCATGTTTTCATGTCAAGTCAAGTTTATTGTCAAGAGCAGCAATACAGTGGGGTATAGCAACAAAGGAAACATGGGGGGGGGCATGGTAGCATAGTGGTTAGCGCAATGCTTTACAGTATGTGTGACCTAGGTTCAATTCCCGCCACTGCCTGTAAGGAGTTTTATACGTTTTCCCCGCGACCATGTGGGTTTCCTCTGGGTGCTCCAGTTTCCTCCCACAGTCCAAAAACATACAGGGAGTTGGTAGGTTAATTGGTCGGTGTAAATTGTCCCATCATTAGACTCAGATTAAATCAGGGGATTGCTGCGTGACGTGGCTTGAAGGGTTGGGAGGACCTATTCCACACTGTGTCTCACTATCACCTTGCTTGTTGTGGGAACAGCCAACACACAGAATATAAGTTTTATATAAATCATACATAAAATTAAAATCATGATCACAATCAGATTTATTATCACTGGCATATGTTGTGAAATTTGCTAGTTTGTGGCAGCAGTACAGTACCAGCTACATAAAAGTACTTTTAACCCAAAGTAACTAATAGATAAATAGTGCAGAAAAGGATTGGTGAGGTCGTGTTACTGGGTTCGTGGGCCTTTTAGAAACCTGATGGCAGAGGGAAAAAGCTGGCCCTGCTGCACTGAGTGTCTGTCTTTAGGCTCCTGTACCTCATACCATACAATGAAAATAGCATGAAAAATAATCCAAAGAAACAATTGAAGATGAGTCTATGGTCATGCAAGAAGTGGTCTGTAGTGTTCCTAGCTGAGCTAGGGTCGGGTTGTTTAGGTCAGTCAAGGGCATTATTTCTGTGGGAAGGTAGCTGTTCCTAAACCAGCTGGTGTGTGACTTTAGGCTTCTGTATCTCTTGCCTGATGGTAGCAATGAGAAGAGGACATGGCCTAGATGGTGGACATCCTCAGTGAGAGATGTTGCCTTCTTGAGGTACTGCCATTGTAGAGGCTGTCAGTGGTGGGGAGGGCTGTGCTGCATGGAACTGTGAAAACTCCGAGGGTACTTCATACTGAGAAGATACTCATTGGGAGAGCATTTTGGAGATAGTGATCACAATTCTTTCTCTTTTACCATAGCATTGGAGAGGGATAGGAACAGACAAGTTAGGGAAATGTTTAATTGGAGTAAGGGGAAATATGAGGCTATCAGGCAGGAACTTGGAAGCATAATTTAGAAACAAATTTCTCAGGGAAACGTACAGAAAAAATGTGGCAAATGTTCAGGGATTATATTTGCGTGGAGTTCTGAATAGGTACGTTCCAATGAGACATGGAAAGGATGGTAGAGTACAAGATCCGTGGTGTACAAAGGCTGTTGTAAATCTCGTCAAGAAGAAAAGAAGAGCTTACGAAAGGTTCAAAAACTAGGTAATGATAGGAATCTAGAAGATTATAAGGCTAGTAGGAAAGAGCATAAAAATGAAATTAGGAGTGCCAGAAGGGGCCATGAGAAAGCCTTGGCGGACAGGATTGAGGAAAACCACAAGGCATTCTACAAGTATGTGAAGAGCAAGATGATAAGACGTGAGAGAATAGGACCAATCAAGTGTGACTGTGGAAAAGCATGTATGGAACCGGAGGAAATAGTGGAGGTACTTAATGAATACTTTGCTTCAGTATTTACTATGGAGAAAGATCTTGGCAATTGTAGGAATGACCTGCAGTGGACTGAAAAGCTTGAGCATGTAGATATTAAGGAAGAGGATGTACTGGAGCTTTTGGAAAGCATCAAGTTGGGTAAGTCACCGGGACCAGACCGGAAGTACCCCAGGCTACTGTGGGAAGTGAGATTACTGAGCCTCTGGCAATGATCTTTGCATCGTCAATGAGGATGGGAGAGATTCCAGAGGATTGGAGGGTTGCTGATGTTGTTCCCTTATTCAAGAAAGGGAGTAGGGATAGCCCAGGAAGTTATAGACCAGTGAGTCTTACTTCAGTGGCTGGTAATTTGATGGAGAAGATCATGAGAGGCAGGATTTATGAACAGTTGGCGAGGCATAATATTATTAGGAATAGTCAGCATGGTTTTATCGAAGGCAGGTTGTGCCTTATGAGCTTGATTGAATTTTTTGAGGATGTGACTAAACACATTGATGGAGGTGGAGCAGTAGATGTAGTGTATATGGATTTCAGCAAGGCATTTGATAAGGTACCCCATATGCAAGGCTTATTGAGAAAGTAAGGAGGCATGGGATCCAAGAGGACATTACTTTGTGGATCCAGAACTGGCTTGCACACAGAAGGCAAAGAGTGGTTGCGGACAGGTCATATTCTACATGGAGGCTGGTGACCAGTGATGTGCCTCAAGGATCTGTTCTGGGACCCCTACTCTTTGTAATTTTTATAAATGACCTGGATGAGGAAGTGGAGGGATGGTTTAGTAAATTTGCTGATGACACAAAGGTTGGGGGTGTTGTGGATAGTGTGGAGGGCTGTCAGAAGTTACAACGGGACAATGATAGGATGCAAAAATGGGCTGAGAAGTGGCAGATGGAGTTCAAACCAGATAAGTGTGAGGTGGTTCATTCTGGTAGGTCAAATATGATGGCAGAATATATTATTGATGGTAAGACTCTTGGCAGTGTGGAGGATCAGAGGGATCTTGAGGTCTGAGTCCATAGGACACTCAAAGCTGCTCCGCAGGTCGACTCTGTGGTTAAGAAGGCATACTGTGTATTGGCCTTTATCAATCATGGGACTGAGTTTAAGAGCCAAGAGGTAATGTTGCAGCTATAAAGGACCCTGGTCAGGCCCCACTTGGTGTACTGTGCTCATTTCTGGTTGCCTCAATTGAACCCAGATCACGGGTGCTGTAATAGCGTTACACTACATGCCAGTTCTCTGGCATGCTGTTGTCATTCAGTGATTTGGTTAAGAATCCTGCACTGCATGGTAGAAGGACTTATAATTCTTGCTCCTTAAAGAAACAAGTCAATTAATAGCAACAAATCTCTCTGAATAAGGAAAGGGACCAAATTGTATTTATCTCTGGACTGCAGTGACACTTCCTTCATGGGTCAGCTTGTTAGAGGCACGAGCATGTGTACGTTGAACTGTGAGAATCAGAGACTTGCTGATGTATCAGATCTTCCACTCCACCACTGGTGTCACTGCTGATTCCAGGAGTGGATTGTGAATTAAATATAGTGTAGGTCATGTGACCTTCATAGAAAGACAATCAGAGGAATAATTTGTTAATTTTTCTTTATTTACTCTACGTGCTGTATATTATAAGACATGGAAAATAGGACCATACAGCAGAGTATGGGCCTCGGTCCAGGATGCTGTGCTGACCTTTGAATCTACCGCACAATCAAACTAACTCTCCCCTCCTACAAAATCAGAATCAGGTTTAATATTACCGGCATATGTCGCGACATTTGTTGACTCTGCGGCGGCAGTACTATGCAATACATGATTATATAGAAAAAAAACTATGAATTACAATGTAGAAACATACATAGAAACATACATAGAAAATAGGTGCAGGAGTAGGCCATTCGGCCCTTCGAGCCTGCACCGCCATTTATTATGATCATGGCTGATCATCCAACTCAGAACCCCGCCCCAGCCTTCCCTCCATACCCCCTGACCCCCGTAGCCACAAGGGCCATATCTAACTCCCTCTTAAATATAGCCAATGAACTGGCCTCAACTGTTAAATATGTTAAATATATATGTTAAATAGTTAAGTAAGTAGTGCAAAAACTAGAAACAAAAGAGTAGTGAGGGTGTATTCAACACGCACAAAATGCTGGAGGAACTCAGCAGGCCAGGCAGCATCTATGGAAAGAAGTACAGTTGACACTTCAGGCCTGCCGAAGGCTCTCAGCATTTTATGTGTGTTGCTTTGATTTCCAGCAGCTGCAGATCTCTTGCTAGTTTGGATGTATTCCTGGGTTCAATGTCCAGTCAGAAATCAGAAGGCAGAGGGGAAGGAGCTATTCTTGAATCATTGAGTGTGTGCCTTCAGGCTTCTGTACCTCCTTCCTGATGGTAGCACTGAGAAGAGGGCACGTGCAGAGTCGTGGAGGTCCTTAATGATGGACGCTGTCTTTCTGAGACACCGCTCCTTGAAGATGACCTTGATACTACAGCCCATGATGGAGCTGGCTAATTTTACAACTCTCTGCAGTTTACTTTGATCCCATACAGTAGTTCGCCTCACCACCACCCCCACCCCCCACCCCCATACCAGACAGTGATGCAACCAGTTAGAATGCTCTCCACGGTACAACTATAAAAATTTGCAAATGTTTTTTGCTGATATGCCAAATCTCATCAAACTCCTAAAGAAATATAACTGCTGACTCACCTCCTTTATAGCCAGTAGCTCTCCATTTTTCTTTCATCTATGTGCCTAGCCAGGAGTCTCTTACATGCCCCTAATGTATCAGGCTCTAGCATCAAACCTAGCAGTGCATTCCGGCCACTTTCCACACTCTGTATTAAAAAAAAACACCTCTAACATCTCCCCTAAACTTCCCTACTTCCCTCCACTCACCTTAATAGTATATTCTCAAGTATTAGCCATTGCCGCCCTGGGGAAAAGCACCGGCTGACCACTCTGTCTATGCCTCTTATCACATCATACACCTCTATCAAGTCACCTCTCATCCTCCTTTGGTCCAAAGAGGTAAGCCCTAGCTTGTTCAGCCTTTCCTCATAAAACTTGCCCTCTAATCAAGGCAACAGGCTGGTAAATCTCCTCTGCACCTTCTCTAATGTTAACTGATTTCAAGTATTTTGTGAAGGTTTAACTAGTTTAGAGTCTCCGCGTTGTTTTAAATGTCTGTGAAATTTCAGAAGTCCTTGACAGCTGAAAGCTGTATAAGGGACATCAGAGAAGCCTGGAGGCAAGGCACTACCGCTTGGCCTGCTCTGCTTCGCACAAGGACACACAATATGACTTCATGCATCATTTTCCTATTTTGTAATTGGCTCATATTACTGCTATATTTCTGTATCAGTCTGAAGTGCCACAATACAGACTGGGGTTTTTTTTGGAGCAGTGGATGGTGATCAGGTCAGACGAAAGTCTGAGGGGCATGTATAGTGCCAATAGTAAGAAACATGATAGTGGTATCTAAAGGTAGAAGGTGATGTTTTATGAGGAGGAGTGTGAGTTTAGAGGGAATCTGAGGAAAAGTGTTTTCAATAAGAGGCAGATTGCAGTCTGGAATGCATTGTCTGAGAAGGTGGCAAAGGCAGAAATTCTCACAACATTTAAGAAGTTTTTGGATGAGGACACAAAATCCAGGCATAGTACACTGTGAACCAAGTACTTTAAATAATTTTGCCTTTCATCCCAAATATAGAAGGTTTCCAAAGATGACCTAATCCTTTCTCATTTCCAAAGATAGGGAGCTAACCTTTCTCCTTCATTCTCCCCGTTGTCTTTATTGAACACTGACAATATTTGCTAAAATTTAACACTTACAATAATATGTTGAATACATTCTTCACTCAAACTTTACTTGAAGGGCTCATTTAACTTTCTAAGAGTACTTTATAAAAGTATGCTGAGGCTTATTTTGGACTTTATCTTTGTTAACAAGCACAGCTGCACTAACCCATTTCTGTTTTGTGAGCTCAAAAGACTTTAATCTCTTGTGAAGATTTCTAGCTATAGCTTTCTATAGAAGAAGAAACTATCTTGACACTCTTGATATCACTTCTTGGCTCAACTGTCAGAAGCTTGTTGGTTGAAATCACAGCTTTCATCTTTTCTGTCATAAATTCAATTGATTCAAAACTTCACTGCTCATGACCTGCTACAAACAAAGACACTACCTGACAGAAATTGGGTGGTATAGACATTAACATCAAAACCATAGGCACAGAGGTGGCTTTGCGTTCTGTGTCTTTCCCAATAAGAGCTTCATGAATATACTCAAAAAGGATCTTTTGCACAAATTGAAATTTGAGGCTATTATTATAATACAAAACAAAACCAGAAAATGTGAGAAGCACTCAGAGGGAAACAGTTAATATTTGAGGTCAAAGGTGAAAGATCTTTGACCTGAAACTGGAATTCTATTTCTCTTTCCATAAGAACATTAGATATAGGAGTAGAATTAGGCCTTTTGGCCGATTGATTTTGCTTTGCCATTTCATCGTGGCTGATCAATTTCCCTCTCATCCCCAATCTCCTGCCTTCTCCCTGTAACTCTTCATGCCCTAACTAATCAAGAATCTATCAACCTCTGCTTTAAATATACCCAATGCCTTCCCCTCCACAGCTTCCTATGCAAAAACTTCCACAGATTCACCACTCCCTGGCTAAAGAAATTCCTCCTTATCTCGGTTCTAAATGGACGTCCCTCTATTCTGAGGCTGTGTCCTCTGGTCTTGGACTCCCCCAGCACAGGAAACATCCTCTCCACATCCACACTATTGAGGCCTTTCAACATTCAATAGGTTTTAATGAGATCTCCCCCAACCCCCATCATTCTTCTGAATTCCGGTGAGTACAGGCCTAGAGCCATCAAACACTCTAGATACTTGCTCACCTGCTGAATGCTTCCAGCATTTCCAGTTTTGACTTCTAAAGTATCTGCAGATTCTTTATTTTTGTTTGCCTTTTTTCTAGCCTACTGTGCAGAATATCTTCTATCAATACATGGTTCAATGGAAGCAGTATGAAGTTAGAACATTGAGATAATCAAAACAGGCTGAAAAAGAAGCATTTCTGTGAGCCAGCAAGAGCAGAAGTGGTCTCACAAAAAATTCTGCACTGTTGCTATTTTCATTTTCCTTATGATGTGGAAGGTAACCATTCAGCCCATCTAGTCTATGCCTGCTTGCGAGGATTCATACCAATGTTGTTCCCCACTTATTTCCCTGTAATCTAGACTATTTCTCATGCCCATTTTCTCATGTCTACTTATTCTTCTGCCATGCATCCACACTAACTTGCAGTACCTAATTAACCCACTGGATGTATATCTTTGGGATGTGGACTGCCTAGGAAGCATGCGTGCAGTCACAGGGAGAACAGTTAAACCCACCCAGGCAGCACCAGCACTCAGAATCGGAACTGCATCGTGCGTACAGACATTGTGGCACCCAATTCCCTCCATTCTGCTCTGTGAGTGCAAGCATTTCTCCTTTGGGCTTCCCCTGGTGGGAGTGATGAAGTTTGGTCAGCTACATTCACGAAGATCTATCAATCAAGTTGCTCTTTCTCCTCAGAACTCTTTCCATGAGTATCTTCACTGACATACCAAGTCCCATCTGCAGCTGGATCATAAACTTCTGGAAAGTGCTACGGGGTAATTAAAACAGCAATAAAAAAAACCACACCAATTTAAAAGTCTCTTCCCCCAGGCAATTAATCTGATCAACGATTCTCGTTAGCCACCCCCTCACCTCAGTCACCGCACTGTAATCACTTTAAACCACTTTTTATAATACTGTTTACATTGTAAATACATGCAGGTGTTTATGTCGTTATGAACATTTTATTTTATATTTGTACCTCTAACTTTATTTTTATTTTGTTCTTTATTCTGTATAATTGATGAATTGTGTCATTTTTTTTTTTCGTTGCCAGTAGTACCAACACACCAGAGCAATTTCCTAACACATGTTAATATACACTCTGTGGACACTTTATTCAGTACAGGAGTGGAATCCGGTGTGGTCATCTGCTGCCGTAACCCATCCACTTCAAGGTTCAACATGTTGTGCATTCAGAGATGCTCTTCTGCACACCACTGTTATAACACGTGGTTACCTGAGTTACCGTCGCCTTCCTGTCAGCTTGAACCAAGCTGGCCATTCTCTCTGGACCTCTTGTTAACAAGGTATTTTTGCCTACAGAACTGCCACTTGCTGGATGTTTGTCTTTTTTCATTTTTTGTTTTTCAAACTCTAGAGATTGTTATGCATGAAAATCATTGGTGATCCACAGTTTTGGAGATACTCTACCACCCCATCATTCCACAGTCAAAGTCATTTGGATCTCATTTCATCCCCGTTCTGATGTTTGATCTGAACAACAACTGAACCTCTTGATCATGAGTGTGTGCTTTTATGCATTGAGTTGCTGCCACGGTTGGCTGTTTAGATATTTACATTAACGAGCAGGTGTACAGCTGTACCTAATAAAGTGGCCACTGAGTGCATTTTCTATTTCTGACTTTGTTGTTCAGAACATTTATCTGAGTTAATGGTGCTGCAAAATATAAAATGCTACTGCTTTACTGCAAATTCAATACTTTTTAGATGGATTTTTGTTTTAAAGAACTTAATTCGGGAACTGGTTGCCAACATCTGGCTGTATGTTAGGTCTGACTTACAACTTAGAAAATCCATGTTTATTATTCACGATCTATTTTGTTGTTACATTGAGACATTCCATGTTGTCATCTCTCACTGAACATAAAATATGCATGTGTATTCAGTCTGTGAAGGGAAAATTATTTATTATGTTTTTATCCTTCCTTTAAGCCTGCTGCTTTTTTTTTCCCTGCATGTCCATTTCATCTTTTCACCCACATTAGATTAAAATAAAAATCAGCAGGGTGGGTACATAATTGCTCAATGTCAGCCGCCTTCATTCTAGTTTCACTGATCAATTGACAGCACACACAGAGAGGACAATCTGTCTGATATAGTCTATTTACAACACATTAAATGGTTAGGCCCAGGGGAATGTTATAAAACAGACAGACCTAGAGTTGCAGGTGAAAGATGATGACGCAGATAGATGAGATGGTGAAGAAAGCAAACGGCATGCTTGCCCCCCTTGGTCAGGATGTTGGGTACGGGAGTTGGGATGACATGTTACTCATGGATTAGGCATTGTTAAGACAACATCCAGAGTATTGTGTATAGTTCTGGTGGTCTGTTATTGGAAACAAGTTATTAAACTGGAGAGAGTGCGAAAAGGACATACGAGAATCACACTCAAAAAAGTGCAAGCTCTCAGTAAGGCCAGTAGCATTAATGGAGGGGAAGAGACTGCCTCTCTTCTCTCCTTTAGTGTCTCTTCTAGCAATGCCGTATGTGTTTCACTAGAAAATATTACATGTACAGATGATCAATTCCATCTACAATTCCCGTGCAGACTGCTTTAAACCAGAGAACACCTTCTTAAATACTTTGTGTGCGTAACAACTTTGAGAGACCTACATACTTAAACCTTAAGATCCCTCTGTTCTTCCACTCTTAGGAGAATCCTGCCATTCATCCTGTACTCTGCCTTCAAGTTTAATCTTGCAAAGTGTATTACTGGGTTGAACTCCATCCGCTACTTATCTGCCCAACTCTGCATCCTATAACAGCAGTAAGGATGTGACTGACAAATTACAATGGGAAACGGACAACGCATGCCAGAAGGGCAATGTTATAATAATCATGGGGGACTTCAATCTGCAGGTAGATTGGGAAATCAGGTTAGTACTGGATTCCAGAAGGGGGTGTTTCTAGAGTCCCTACGAGATGGCTTTTTAGAGTAGCTTGTAGTTGAGCCCACTAGGGGATCAGCTATTCTGGATTGGGTGTTGTGCAATGAACCAGAATTGATTAGAGACATTAAGGTAGAAGAACCCTTAGGGGGAAGCAATCATAATATGATCGAACTCACCCTGAAATTTGAGAAGGAGAAGCTAAAGTTAGATGTATCAGTATTACAGTGGAGTAGAGGGAATTACAGAGGCACAGGAGAGGAATTGGACAGAATTGATTGGAAAAGAACACTATCAGGAACATTGGCAGAGCAGTAATGGCTGGAATTTCTGGAGGCATTTTGGAAGGCACAGGAAATATACATCCCAAAGAGGAAGAAGTATTCTAAAGGCAAGATGACACAAGCGTGGCTAACAAGAGAAGTCAAAGCCAATATAAAATCTAAAGAGAGGGCATATAATAGAGCAAAATATAGTAAGAAGTTAGATGATTGGGAAGCTTTCAAATACCAACAGGAGGCAACTAAAAAGTCACTAAGAAAGTAAAGATGGCGTACAAAAGTAAGCTTGCCAATAATATTAAAGAGGCTACCAAACGTTTCTTCAGATACATAAAGTGTAGAACAGAGGTGAGAGTAAAAGAGAGATGAGAATAAATGTTGAACCACTGAAAAATGATGCAGGAGATGTATTATTGGGGGACAAGAAAGTAGCGGATGAACTGAATTAAGTACTTTGCATCAGTCTTCACTGTGGAAGACACTAGCAGTATGGTGAACGTTCCAGGTGTCAGTGGTGATGAAGAGTGTGAAGTTACCATAACTGGAGAGAAGATTCTTGGAAAACTAAAAAGTCTGAAGGTAGATAAGTCACCTGGACCAGATGGTGAACACCTCAGGGTTCTGAAAAAGGTGGCTAAAGAGATTGTGGAAGCATTAGTAATGATTTTTCAAGAATAAATGGATTCTGGAATGATTCCAGAAGACTGGAAAATTGCAAAGGTCACTACACTCATCAAGAAGGGAGAGAGGCATAAGAAGGGAAATTATAAGCCAGTTAGTCTGACCTCAGAGGTTGGGAAGATGTTGGAGTCGACTATTAAGGATAAGTTCTCAGGGTACATGGAGGCACATGATAAAATAGGCCATAGTCAGCATGGTTTCCTCAAGGGAAAATTTTGCCTGAAAATTCTGTTGGAATTCTTTGAAGAAGTAACAAAGATAGACAAAGGAGAATCAGTTGATGTTGTGTACTTGGATTTTCAGAAGGCCTTTGACAAGGTGCCACACGTCAAGCTACTTAACAAGCTATGAGCCCATGGTATTACAGGAAAGATTCTAGCATGGATAAAGCAGTGGCTGATTGGCAGGAAGCAAAGAGTGGGAATAAATGGAGGCTTTTCAAGTTGGCTGCCAGTGACTAGTGGTGTTTCACAGAGGTCTGTGTAGGGATTAATTCTTTTCATGTTATATGTCAATGATTTGGATGATGGAATTGATGGCTTTGTTGCAAACTTTGCAGACGATATGAAGATAGGTGGAGGGACAGGTAGTTTGAGGAAGTAGAGAGACTACAGAAGGACTTAACCAGATTAGAAGAGTGAGCAAAAAATGGCAGATGGAATATAGTGTTGGGAAGTGTATGATCATACACTTTGGTAGAAGAAATGAAAACGTTGACTATTTTCTAAAGGGAGAGAAAATACAAAAAAACGGAGGTGCAAAGGGACTTGGGAGTCCCTGTGCAGGATCCCCTAAAGTTTAATTTGCAGGTTAAGATTGTGGTATGGAAGGCAAATGCAATGTTAGCATTCATTTCAAGAGAACTAGAATGTAGAAGCAAAGATGTAATTTTGTGTCTTTATCAAACACTGGTGAGGCCTTACTTGGAGTATTGTGAGCAGTTTTACACCCCTTATCTTAGAAAGGATGTGCTGAAACTGAAGAGGGTTCAAAGGAAGTTCACAAAAATGTTTCCAGGATTGAATGGCTTGTCATATGAAGACCATTTGATGGCTCTGGACTTTTGTTCACTAGAATTCAGAAGAAGAAGGGTGACCTCATTAAAACCTATTGAATAGTGAAAGACCTTGATAGAGTGGATGTTGAGAGGATGTTTCCAATGGTGGGAATGCCTAAGACCAGAGGACACAGCCTCAGAATAGAGGTTTGTCCTTTTAGAACGGAGATGAGGAGGAATTTCTTCAGCCAGAGAGTGATGAATCTGTGGAATTCTTTGCCACAGGCAGTTGTCAAGAGCAAGTTTTTATGTATATTTAAGGCAGAGGTTCAGAGACTCTTGATTGGTCAGGGCATGATGGGATATGGAGAGAAGGCAGGAGATTGGGGCTTAGAGGAATATTGGATCAGCCGTAATGAAGCGGCAGAACAGACTCAACGGGCCAAATGGCCTAATTCTGCTCCTCTATCTTATGGTCTTATAGTAACTTATGACAACCTTCTACACTATACAAAACATGATCAACTATCCTGCCATCTGCAAACTTACTAGCTTACCCATCCATTTCCATATCCACGTCATTAATGTAAATCACAAATAGTAGGGGTCTCAGAAGAGATCCCTGCAGACCCCACTGGTCACCAATCTCCAAACAGAATATGCTCTGTCTATTACCATCCTCTGCCTTCCATGTGTAATCCAAGTCTGAAACCACATTGCCAAATTTCTATGCATCCCATGACTCAATGACTTTCTGTAAGAGCCTACCATGAGGAACCTTGTCAAAATGCCTTTCTAAAATCCATATATGCTACACCTACCATTTTAACTTCATAAATTTGTTTTGATGTCTCCTCAGAAGACTGAATTAGGCTTATGAAGCATGACCTGACCCTCACAATTTAAAACAATATTCCATCAATTTCATGTTGTCTTTATAAATAACATACAAATACTAATCTATTATTCCATTTAGCACACTATTTCTAACTTTAAAAAATATTCAGATGCACATTGGGTAACCTTGAATGTCACTTGTCCCTCAGATTATTCAGAGAAATCTGTTCCCACATTAACAGTAACAAGGACGTTATCTTGGATATGCTCTCCCTTAACCTTTCTGCAGGCCTGCTTCTCTTTTCTCCTTCAGTAATGACTTATGTGGCTCGCTGACAAATGTTATGTGCACAGGGATCAATTCCCTTGCAGACTGCTTTAGACAACAGAACAGTACAGCATTATGCAGGCCCTTCAGCCTGTGACATTGTGCTAACCCTTAACTGATTCCATGATCAATCTAATGGTTAGATTCTAACCCTTCCCTCCTACGTAACACTCTATTTTTCTTTCATGCAAGTGCCTGTCTAAGTGCCTCTTTAATGTCTCTAATGTATCTACTTCTACCACCACCCCGGTCGCATATTCTACACACCCATCGCTCTCCGTATAAAGAAATATACCTCCAATCACCTTAAAATTATGCTTCTATATCCTCCGTATAATGAGGCAAACAGAACTGGACTCAATACTTTAAGTATGGTCTACCTAGAGTTTCCCAGATCTACAATTTCTTGGCACTCCCTCCCTATTATGGTTACCCTCTCACCCCTTTCCTTCTCCTTACCTGCCCATCACCTCCCTTTGGTTCCATTGTTCCTTTCCTTTTCTTCCATGGTCCACTATCCTCTCCTATTAGATTTCTTCTTCTGCAACCGTTTACCTCTTTCACCTATCCCCTCCCAGCTACATATTACATACTCCTCCCAGCTCCTACTAGATCCCCCATGCCCACACAAACACCTTCTCAATCTTCTGACTAATGAAGGCCAACGTACTGTGTTCCTTTTTTAACCACCTTATCAACTTGCGCAGCATTTTTGAGAGGTCTGTGGTCCACAGAGTTCAGAGAGTCCAGGCTGACAATTAGATTTAAACAAACACATGTCAGAGTGTGGGCTGATTTCTTTGAAGTCCATCCTATCTTTGTGTCAGTAGCAACATGCACAAAATACTGGAGGAACTCAGCAGGTCAGAGAGCATCGATGGAAATGAATAACCAGTTGACATTTTCAGGACTGAAAAGGAAAGGGGAAGACACCAGAATTAAAAGCTGGGGGGAGAGGAACGAGGCTAGCTAGAAGGTGATCGGTGAAGCCAGGTGTGTAGGAAAGGTCAAGGGCTGGAGAAGAAGGAATCTGATAGGAAAGAAGAGTGGACCATAGCAGAAAAGGAAGGAGAAGTTGACCCAGGAGGGAAGTGATGGGCTGATAAGAAAAGGCAAAAGATCAGAGTGGGGAATGGAAGAAGAGGGGAAGGGGAAGGGAATTTTTAACTGGAAGGAGAATTCAATATTCATGCCATCAGGTTGGAGGCTATTGTGTGAATAGTTCCTCCAGCATTTCCTTCAGCTGGTAGCCAACTTTAGCAGTTAATCTAATATCCGTTGTTTCCTCCTGACACATTGGAATAAGAAGGTTGGTCAATATTTATGAGTGAAGGCCACGACACTGCCCTAGCAGTGCAGTTGCCTGATTGCCTTAAAGCCAGTTTATTTTGAGTTGAAGGATTTCAAGCTTCAGTTCTGTCTGCAGAGCATGCAGATAGAATAATAATTCAACGTGCTTGAGAATATGTGGTGTAATGTCACGAAAAAGCTGTCTGTGAAAACCATATTTCACAGCTGTTACTTCATGAGCTAATTAAAGCAGCTCACTGTATAATGAAGAATTGATTGATATTTATTAAAAATGGAAAGTAATCAATTAGAACAAAGTGACAGGTAATTTCATAAAATATGTTGACTTTAGCATAGTGAGAATTATAATAATAATAATAACTTTATATAGCACCTTTCATACATTAAGATGCAAGCTCGAAGTAGTTTACATAGATTGTAAAGATAAATCAATGTAGTAATAAAAATACAAAACAAAATTAAAAATCATGAGAAAAACCAAATATATAGAATAAAATGTAATTGAATATACCTAATTATATACAACATCAACTGGCATTAAGTAATCTTATATGTAGGCCAAATTAAAAAAAGTAGGTTTTTAGAAGTGTTTTGAAATGTTGCACAGTGCTTTACTGGTGCATCTCAGTCAGTAAAGTATTTCAGATCAACACACACAAAATGCTGGAGGAATTCTATAGGTCAGGCAGCATCCGTAGAAATGAAGAAACAGTCAACATTTCAGGCTAAGATCCTTCTTCATGACTGGAAAGGAAAGGGGGAGTATGGCGGAATAAAAAGGCGGGTGAGAGGAAGGAGGATAACTAGAAGGTGAAAGGTGAAGCCAGGTGGGTAGGAAAGATAAAGAGCTGGAGAGGAAGGAATCTGATAAGAGAGGAGAGTGGACCATGGGAGAAAGGGAAGGAAGAGAGGCACCAGTGGGAGGTGATAGGAAGAAGGCAGCCAGAGTGGGAAATAGAAGAAGAGGGGAGGAGGTGGGGGAGGGAATTTTTTTTATCAGAAGGAGAAATCAATATTCGTGCCATCATGTTGGAGGTTACCTGATGGACTATAAGGTGTTGCTCCTCCACCCTGGGGGTGGTATCATCGTGGCACAAGAGGACGCCATGAACAGACATGTTGAAACAGGAATGGGAATTAGAATTAAAATGTTTGGCCACCAGGAAGTTCCACTTTTGGCAGAAGAAGCAGAGGTGCTCAACAAAGCAGTATCCCAATTTACAACAGGTCTCGCCAATGTAGGGGAGACCCCATAAGGAGGCCTTACTTTTGAATAGTGATCCCAATGTCTAGATCATCCCACAAGTGGAAATGTACTTTTCAAATCCACCACATCAACAATTCACAGGGTCTTATAAATATATATACATAAAATTTCCTCTTCAGTGGATACAACCCCAGCTGTCGAATCTTTCCTCATAAAACAACAGGCCCATTCAAGGTATCAGTCTAATAAACTTTCTCCAATACACAATGAACAACACTCCATAGATAAGAAGAGCAGTAACACACCAAACCCCAGATGTTGTCTTGACAATAACTGAAACATGGCCTCACCACTTTTATAACCAATTCTCTGAGAAATAAACAACAACATGTTGTCAGCTTTTCTAATTATTAGAGTTGTAGGGTTATACATTCGGGCAGATGGGGTTCGTCAGCCATGGTTGGAAGCTCCTCTAGCTGAAGGAAAACTCTGATCTCAAATCTCTGCTGCCTTGCAGCTACACCCCTCGTGGGGAAGTAAACCCCAATGGAAAAGTCCAGAGCTGGAGTCCCTGTGGCAGTCCTATGTTGAGTTCAATGCTGATTGGCAACTCCTGTGACTCTGCTGGTGCCAGACTGTATGGTCTCTGCCGTTCTTTGGGCTCATCAGATGCACGGAGAAGGGGGAGCTTGTTACATGGCCAACAGTTTGCTCTCCATATTGTATTGCCCAGGCTTGTGTATCTAATCAACTAGGATGCAACATTCATGGCCGACCCTTACCGATGAAGACCTCATCAGAGTTATACAGCACAGAAATAAGACCTTTGGCACAATTCATCCTTGGCAACAAAGACGCCTATCCAATCTAGTCCCATTTGCCTGCTGCTGTCCCACGTGTCTCTAAGCCCCTTCTATCCAAATATTTGTTCAAATGTTTTCAAAGTTTGGAATTCTGCTTTCTTTGGCAGTTCATTCCATTTACTGCCATCACCTGTGTGAAAAGTTGCCACTCAGGTCCCTTCTAAATCTCTCCTTCTTCATTTTAACCCATGCCTTCTAGTTTAAGACCCTCTTGCTCTGGAAGAGAGCTATGACCATCCATCTTATTATAATAATAATAACTTTATATAGCACCTTTCATACATTAAGATGCAAGCTCAAAGTAGTTTCAGGTAACCTTCCAGTGTGTCAGGAGGGCTACATATGATTTTATGCACCTTTATAAGATTACCCCTCAGCCTCCCATGCTCCAAGGAAAAAAGTTCCAGTCTATACATCCTTTCCTTATAACTCAAGCTCCATCAGTTCTAGTAAGATCCTTATTAATATTTTTTTGTGTTATCTCTGCCTAAAGACATCCTTCTCATAGATAGGTGACTGTAAATGCACACAATACTGTACCACTGACTAGTACAGTTGCAACATGATATACCAGCTATTATCTTTCTTCTATTCCCCTCTCTAGCCTCTTACCTCTTCTCACCTGCCCATTACCTCCCCTTGGGTCCCCTCCTCCTTCCCTTTCTCTTATGGTCCACTCTCCCGTCCGATCAGATTCCTTCTTCTCCAGCCCTTTATCTTTCCTACCCACCTGACTTCACCTATCACCTTCTAGCTACCCTCCTTTCCATCCCCCCACCTTTTTATTCTGACATCCCCCCCCCCCACCTTACCTTCCAGTCCTGAAGAAGGGTCTCAGCCTGAAACATTGACTGTTTATTCATTTCCATAGATGCTGCCTGACTGGACGAGATCCTCCAGCATTTTGTAAGTGGTGATTTGGATTTCCAACATCTCTGCAGACTTTCTCATGTTTGCAACTATTATACTTCCTGCCGTGAATTTTTTGAGGATGTAACTAGTAGAGTGGATAGGGGAGAACCAGTGGATGTGGTATATTTGGATTTTCAAAAGGCTTTTGACAAGGTCCCACACAGGAGATTAGTGTGCAAACTTAAAGCACACAGTATTGGGGGTAAGGTATTGATGTGGATGGAGAATTGGTTAGCAGACAGGAAGTAAAGAGTGGGAATAAACGGGACCTTTTCAGAATGGCAGGCGGTGACTAGTGGGGTACCGCAAGGCTCAGTGCTGGGACTCCAGTTGTTTAGAATATATATTAATGACTTGGATGAGGGAATTAAATGCAGCATCTCCAAGTTTGCGGATGACACGAAGCTGGGTGGCAGTGTTAGCTGTGAGGAGGATGCTAAGAGGATGCAGAGTGACTTGGATAGGTTGGGTGAGTGGGCAAATTCATGGCAGATGCAATTTAATGCGGATAAATGTGAAGTTATCCACTTTGGTGGCAAAAATAGGAAAACAGATTATTATCTGAATGGTGGCTGATTAGGAAAAGGGGAGGTGCAATGAGACCTGGGTGTCATTATACACCAGTCATTGAAAGTGGGCATGCAGGTACAGCAGGCGGTGAAAAAGGCGAATGGTATGCTGGCATTTATAGCGAGAGGATTCGAGTACAGGAGCAGGGAGGTACTACTGCAGTTGTACAAGGCCTTGGTGAGACCACACCTGGAGTATTGTTTGCAGTTTTGGTCCCCTAATCTGAGGAAAGACATCCTTGCCATAGAGGGAGTACAAAGAAGGTTCACCAGATTGATTCCTGGGATGGCAGGACTTTCATATGATGAAAGACTGGATGAACTGGGCTTGTACTCGTTGGAATTTAGAAGATTGAGGGGGGATCTGATTGAAACGTATAAAATCCTAAAGGGATTGGACAGGCTAGATGCAGGAAGATTGTTCCCGATGTTGGGGAAGTCCAGAACAAGGGGTCACAGTTTGAGGATAAAGGGGAAGCCTTTTAGGGCCGAGATTAGGAAAAACTTCTTCACACAGAGAGTGGTGAATCTGTGGAATTCTCTGCCACAGGAAACAGTTGAGACCAGTTCATTGGCTATATTTAAGAGGGAGTTAGATATGGCCCTTGTGGCTACGGGGATCAGGGGGTATGGAGGGAAGGCTGGGACGGGGTTCTGAGTTGGATGATCAGTCATGATCATAATAAATGGCGGTGCAGGCTTGAAGGGCCGAATGGCCTACTCCTGCACCTATTTTCTATGTTTCTATGTTTCTATGACTGATGAAGACAAGACAAGCATGTCAAAGGCCTTCTTCACCACCCCGTCTACCTACGTTACCAATTCCAGGGAATATGTAGCTAGAGTTCTAGGTCTCTCTGTTTGATAAATGTAGCCACTGTCTTACCATTTACAGTGTAGGTCCAACAATGCTTTAGCTTATCAAAATGCAGCACCTCACACTTGTCCAAGTTAAATTCCATCTGCTGTTCCTTGGCCCGCTTCCCTATGTTAATTAAATTGCCATCCAAATTGTTAATACAGATGACAAACTACAGTGGACCCAGTACTGATTCTTGGAGTTTATCATTGCTTACAGACCTCCAGTCTGAAGAACAATTCTGCATTACCAACCTCTGACTTCTTCAACCAGGTAGATTCTGTAATTTGTCCTGGACCTCATGTGATCTAGCCTGACTGACTAGCCCACCACGGGAGACCTTGTCAAAATCCTTGCTAAAGTCCATGCAGACAGTATCTGCCACCCATTCCTCATGAATCTTCCTCATTATCTCTTCAAAAAAGCAAAGTCAAATTTGTGAGGAACGCCTTCCCACACAAAACCATGCTGATTATCCGTAATCAATCTTTGTCTTTCCATATGCTGGTGTATCCTGTCTCTTAGAATCAGTGGCTCACTGGCCTTAGTTTCCTGGCTTGTCCTGGCAACTTTTCTTAGATAAGTGCATAATGTTAGCCATCCTCCTGTTTTCTGCCCCTCAAACATAGCCAAAGATAATATAAATATCTCTGCAAGGGCCATAGCTTCTTCTGTCACTTCCCACATTTGGAATTCCTGCGTGTGAATCATGCTTATAGATACCCATTTCCCTCTGTCACAGAGCTCTGCAGTCTGTCACCATTTTTTACCTTTTCTGGCAAAATGTATACTCTTTCACTTTGCCCATTTATTTAACCTATCAGTATCCTTCATTGCCTTGGTATGTCTTCTTCACAACATATTTAAAGTCAAAAGCAAATTTAACAACCATATCCTAGGCGTCTTCAGCAAAGTTATTGAAATGAATTAGGTCCAAACACCAATCACTTCAGCGCACAGCTTGCCGACCAGAATTAGGTTTATTGCTATATACAATAGTGTCTGTATATGCAGATGCAAAGAAAAATATAATTGTAGGCCTATAGCATCAGATACATAATATTCACAAGAAGAAACATAAACATAAATTATACAAGAAAAAACACAATTAAAACAAAAGAGATTAGTGATTAGTGCTGTGCAAATTCATTCAAGAATCAAATGATTAAAGGGGAACAGCTTTTAGAACAGTACAGGAACAGGCCCTTTGGCGCACAATGTTGTGAGAAACCAGCTATGAGGTAGATCAAAAAGCACCCAAAAATGAAACCCTGCTACCTCCAGAATTTCCATATCCCTCCATCTTGCTCACATTCATGTCCCTATCTAAGCATCTCTTAAAAGCCTGTAATGCACTTGTCTCTACCACCATACCCGGGAATGCAGTTCCACCACTCTCTGAATAAAAATCTTAATCCTCACATCTCCTTTGATCCAACCCCCTCTCACCTTCAATACATGCCTTCAGGACATGTATGTTCTGCAATAATCTTTAATGAAAGAAATCAGCAGTCAACAACTGGTTCCTTGCCAGCTGATTTCTTCAGGCTGTTGCTTTAACTCTGCAGACATACGAGATTGTAGCTGCTGGAATCCAGAGCAGCCGACAACCTGGGGAAACTCAGCAGATCCTGGTGAGAGATGTTGCTGACATTTCAGGTCACGACCCCTACATTCGGACTGCTGCCAGGAGCTGCATCCTGATGGAGGGTTGCAACCAAGACTGGCAACATTTCCTTTTCCCTGACTTGACCTGCTGAGCTTGTTGCTTTCATTCTGCGAACATTTTCTACAGATGCAGATATCTACAGGACTCAGCCTGGCAGGTGCTAAAGAATTGTCAGCTGCTTTCAAAACTTTGACACAGGCAGCTGCTCTGGGCATTGCGGATGCCCTTTGAAACAAAGTAATATTGGAAGAATCAGAAGAACATGTACAGAGAAGAGCATGCTGATAGAAATGGGAGCAGGCAAATGGGGAGAAAGGCTTTTAGCAGGAAGTCATTACCATCCAGACTCTTCAGGAAACAGTCCTTTGGCTTAAATCCGAGTGAGAAACAATGTGTGAGGCACTTTCTCTTCCATAAGCACCACCCCAATGAAATCTCCTACCGGCTGCAGGAACAAGTGCATCCTTGGAGCCGGGAATAGTCTGGATTACCACATTCATGCATCTGCTCAGGTTTTGAATCTGGAGATATTTGTAATACTCATGTAAGGATCATTATGGTTTCTTATTCCAAGAGAACTAACACTATTCCAGTTTTCTCCTTGGCAGAATCATACAGAAGAAAGTGTCCCACTTTCGGAGGATTGCTAATGAACACATGGTGCAACCTGTCATTGTCTTTTGTGGGAACCATATGTTAATCCTACATATGTCCAAGTGGAAATTGAAAGGGATTCCATTACCTCATAAGACCATAAGACATATGGATAGAATCGGGCCCATCAATTCTGCTTCACCATTCCTTCATGTCTCTCTCAACCCCTTTCTCCTGCCTTGTCCTGTAACCCTTGACGCTCTGACTAATCAAGAATCTATCAACCTCCATTTTAAATATACCCAATGACCTGGCCTTCATAAATGTCCGTAGCAATGAATTCCACAGATTCATTAACCTCTGTCTGAACAAGTTCCTTCTCTGTCTAAAGGGACATTCTTATATTCTGAGGTTGTGCTGACTATCCTAGGCTCATCCACTATAGGAGGCATCCTCTCCACATCTATACTATTGATATTCAATAGATTTCAATGAGACACCTCCCTTATTCTTTTAATCTCCAGCAAGTACAGGCACAGAGCCATCAAAAGCTCCTCATACACTAAGTCTTTCATTTCTGCGATCATCCTCATGACCCACCTCTAGACCCTCACTCATGCAAACATAGGCATCAAATTCCCAATCATAAACACATTCTGCTGATGTTGGAAATCCAGAGCAACATGCAAACTGCTGGAGAAACTCAGCAGGTCAAGCAGTATCTATGACAATGAATAAGTAGTTGACGTTTCGGGCCCTTCATCAAGACTGGAGAGGAAGGGCGAAGACATCAGAATTAAAAAGTGTTGTGAGAGGAAGGAGTACAAGCTAGAGGGTGATAGGTGAAGCCAGCTGAGTGGAAAAGGCCTAGGGCTATAGAAGAAAGAATCTGATAGGAGAGGGGAGTGGACCATAGGAGAAAAGGAAGAAGGGGAGGCACTGGGGGAAAGTGATAGGCAGGTGAGCAGAAGAGGTAAAAGGCCGGAGTAGGGAACAGAAGAGGGAAGGAAGAGAGGAAAAGAGAAAAATATTTACCAGAAAGAGAAATCGATGTTCATGCCATCTATCTGGAGGCTACCTAGACAGAATATGAGATGTCGCTCCTCCACCCTGAAAGTGGTCTCATTGCGGCAGAAGAAGGGGGCATGGACCAACATGTCGGAATGGGAATGGGGATAGAAATTAAAATGGTTGGCCACCAGGAAATTCCGCTTTTGGAAGATGGGGCTGCCATTCCAGGTTGCCTAATAAGCTGCAAAGAAACATCATAGTAAAGCAAAGAGTGATCAGTGCGATTTTCCACAGGAATGGTAGATGATTCCAGATCAACCCTCTGCAGGTGTCTGCAGTATATCCATAACATAGAAATCACAGTGACACAGACTGAAGATGGGGGCACCTTTGGAGGAATTCTCTGTGTGTTCTGTTCATGGAGAAGTTGTCCATGTAGCATGAATACCTGGAATCACAATTCTCCATTTACCAACATCCTGCATCTTCACGGACAATTTGCAATGATGTTGTCAGGATTTGAGGACCTGAATTATAGGGAACTGTTGAATAGTTTGGTACTTTATTCCCTGAAGCATGGCAGAATGCAGGAAGATTTGATAGAAGTATACCAATTATAAAGGATAAAGGTTGGGTAAACGCAAGCAGGTTTTCTCCACTGAGGCTGGGTGAGACTAGAACTAGAGAACATCAGTTAAAGGTGAAAGGTGAAATATTTAAGGGGGACCTGAGGGGGAACTTCTTTACTCAGGGATTGGTGGGAGTGTGGAATGAGCTGCCAGCTGAAGAGGTGGATGCAGGTTTCTTTGCAGCATGTAAGAAAAGTTTGGATAAGTAAATGGATGGGAGGGGTATGGAGGCTTACAATCCAGGTGCATGTCAATGGACTGGGCAGAATAAGAGTTTGGTATGGACTAGTTGGGGCAAAGGAGGTGTTTTTGTGTTACAGTGTTCTATGACTCTATGACTGTATGACAATCATGTCGACTTAGCCACAATAAAAAAAAATCCAGAAATAAATGTTCCAAACAAATTTATCAATAAAATCATGTCATTGTCCACATCACAGTTAACAAATCATCCAGTGTGTCCCTTTAGAAATGGTCTCCCACTTACATTCACTAACTTACAATTTACTCTGCAGTTCTCCTTCCGCTGGGGGCAGCATGACTGGTGCCTTTCAGTGGAGGAGAATCCAAGTGATCATGAAGCATGGCCTCTTAACTCACTATCTTGCTAATGGGAGGAAGGAGTCTGAGTTAGTGTGCTGGGCTCTCTGATATGCAATGGGACAGTCTTAGAAAGTACTTGGCATCATTTGCGTTCTGTGTCAAAAGAGAATGATTTTTGTTGAGAAGTTGATGTGAAGTTGAGGTCAAACGATGAGGAGCCATGCACAAAGCACTGGAGGGACTCAGTGAGTCAGGCAGCAGCTATGGAGAGAAATGGAGAGTTGACTTTTTGGATTGAGACCTCTCTTGAGAACTGGGAGGAAATCACCTTGTTAGTCCACAGCTCACTAAACCTGACCATACATCTTTGGAATGTGGGAGGAAACTGGAGCACCCGGAGGAAACCCACGCGGTCATGGGGAGAACGTACAAACTTCTTACAGATTACAGTTGGAATCGAACCCCAGTCTTATCATAAGTACTGTAAAGTGTTGTACTCACCACTCCCTAGTTTATTTATTTATTTACTTATTACTGTGTTGTTTTGTATTTATCTCCTATGGAGTTTGACAGTTGAGCATAAAGGATCTCATTGTAGCAGCCCTGGCATTAACGTCCAGAGTTCTCCATTCCTATCTGAAGGACCTCTACACAAGCAACCCCAACTGCGTGCAAATGCTGAAGAGATCAACTTTCTGTTTCCCAAGGCCTCGTTGCAGCAGCAAAGAATGTTCAAGCTTGCCCTCTCCAGTGTATGGCAGTCTTCAATATTTCTAGAGTTCAATTTGCTTATAAAACTCTTTTCAGCACTTACTCCAGCTACAACACACTTTCCTTTTGGAATTGCATGCTGACTAACTAGTGCAGTGTTCTGTTTCTGACGCATTTAGCTAATGATCGGCATGACCAGAAGCAAAAGAATAAGGTACTGGGAATGCACAGCAGGTCAGAGAACATCTGAGAAGAGAGAAACAGGGACTAAACAGATATTCTAACTACTTAGTCCTGACTTTCAATGGCATAACTACTGCTGAGTAATGTATTGCAATGCACTGCTGCTGCAGAGTAACAAATTTCACACCATATGCCAGTGATATTAAATCTGATTTTGATTCTGATTCAGAGTACTGCACCATATGCTGAGAGTCACCATTGATCAGAAAGTCTGATGCACTAGCCATATTATAACTGTGGCTATGTTCGGACACTGGGTGTCTTGTGGTGCATGGGTCACCCTTTGATACCTCTTGGCCTTTTGAACATTTTCAAAACACATGCTAGAAGTATAAGACCATAAGACCATAACATATGAGAGCAGAATTTAGGCCATTGTGTCTGCTCCACCATTTCATCGTGGCTGATCCATTTTCCCTCCCAGCCCCAATCTCCTGCCTTCTCCCCATATCCCTGTATGCCTGACCAATGAAGCACCTACCAACCTCTGCCTTAAATATACAGAATGACTTGGCCTCCACAGCTGCCCATGGCAACGAGTTCCACATATCCACCACTGTCTGGCTAAAGACATTCCTCCTCATCTCTGTTCTAGAAGGTCATACATCCATTCCAGACTGTGTCCTCTGGTCTTAGACTCCCACATCGTAGTATAATGGGATTCACTGTCCATGACTGGATAAGCACGGTGCTCACAGCTCTGAAGATGCTCATTACCATCCAGAACAAGGCAGCCTGGTTGACTGGCATCTCCTCAGCCACCCCGCGCCACCCTTAATGCTCAGTGGCTGCCGTGTGCACCATCATCAAAATGTACCGAAATTAGAAGCAAGCAAGTACAGAAGCCTCAAGGCCCACCCACACCACTAGATTCAGGAACAGTTATCCTGCAACCTCCAGGCTCTTGAACCAGTGGAGATAATTTCATTCAACTTTATTTTCCCCCTTACTGAACTTTTCCCACAACTTATGGACTGATTTACAAAGACCTTTCATTTCATGTTCTAAATATTTATTGCTTATCTGTTTATTACTTTTTTTCCTTTTTTTTTGTATTTGAACAGCAGTTTGTTGTCTTTTGCTCGCTGGTGTTTGTCCACCTTGTTAGGTGTGGTCTTTCCCTGAGTCTGTTGTGTTTCTTTGTATTTACACATGCCCGCAAAAATGTATCTCAGGCTTGCATATGGTGACGTATATGTACTTTCTTAGTAAACTTAATTTGAACTTTGGGTTACTTTGTCGGTGCCCCTTAAACCTATAACCGTTACTACTAAGCAAGGCAAGGGAAGCAGTATCTGGGAACATCATCACCTACAGGTTCCTCTCCAATAGAGTTGAATAGAACTTTATTGCCATTGCTCAGAACAAAAAGAACACAATGCTGCTCCAGTCCGTGCAAAACAGATATTTATAGTGCATGTGGTATGGCTTAAATTTTTTAAAGTCCCAATTTACAGTACATAGTTAGAAGTTCCATAACACTCAAAGGTCATTGGCAAGCCGGGTGTAGCAATCATATAGCCTCAAGATTCTAGGGAGTAGATTTAAGACGGAGATAAGGAGGAACTGCTTTCCCCAGAGAGTGGTGAATCTGTGGAATTCTCTGCCCAATGAAGCAGTGGAGGCTACCTCAGTAAATATATTTAAGACTAGGTTGGATAGATTTTTGCATAGTAGGGGAATTAAGGGTTATGGGGAAAAAGCAGATAGCTGAAAATGAGTCCATGGCCAGATCAGCCATGATCTTATTGAACGGTGGAGCAGGCTCGACAGGCCAGATAGCCTATTCCTGCTCCTATTTCTTATATTCTTATGTCTTCCTGACTTGGAAATAGATTTTTATTGCATCATTATTGGGTCTAAATCCTGAAACTCCATTTCCAGTAGAACAGTATGAGCAAATTCACCAGAAAGGCTGAAGTGGTTCAAAGTGATGGCCCACCATCGTTTTCTTGGGGGAATGTAGGGATGGGCAGTAATGTTGGCCAGGTCAACTCTGACGAGAAAATGATTTTTTTTAAAAAGTTAACTTTGCAGCCGCTGCTATTTCACACTTTTCTCCCTTAACAGATATTGTTTAATCTGATGTGTCATTACGGTACTTTCTATTATTTTAGATTTCCAATAACTGCCATGGTTTTGATCAGTGAGACAGTGCTAGCAAGTAACACAAATAAAATGCTTGAGGAACTCAGCAGGTCAGGCAGCATCTATGGATATTAATAAACAGTCGATGTTTCAGGCCGAGACCTTTCATCAGGACTGAGAAGGAAGGGGGAGACACTAGAATAAAAAGGTGGTGGGGAGGGGAAAGAGGCTAGTTAGAAGGTAATAGTTGAAGCCAGGTGGATGGAAAAGGTCAAGAGCTGAAGAAGGAATCCGATAAAAGAGTAGAGTGGACAATAGGAGAAAGAGAAGGAGGAGGGGACCCAGGGGGACGTGATAGGCAGGTGGGAAGGGGTAAAAGGTCAGAGTGGGGAATGGAGAAAGGGGGGATGGAAATTTTTTCACTGGAAGGAGAAATGGATATTCACGCCATCAGATTAGAGGCTGCCCAGACAGAATATAAGATGTTGCTCCTCCACCCTGAGGATGGCCTCATCTTGGCACAAGTGGAGGCCATGGACCAACACTAACTAGCAAGTTGCTAAAATTAGGTGAAGTGAACACTAGGGAAAAGCAGCACACGGTCAGGCTAGACTACTGTCAAGAAGTATAGGTTATACATACAACTATGTCCATTTCTGGGATTGCCGTAATTCATCAATGGAAATGTCCAATTAATAATTAAGTTTCCAAAAATAATATAAATACATTAATTTTGGAGAATGCCAAAGAGTCTTTTACCAAAATCCAAAAAATTACAGGTAGTTATCATGATTACCAGTGTGGTAATGAACATAGAACAGTACAATCTGGATCAGGCCCTTCAGCCCACAATGTTGTGCTGAACCAATTAAATTAGTAATCAATGACCAAATAAACTAATCCCTTCTGACCATAAGACCATAAAAATATGAGCTGTAGGAGGGAATTAGGCCATTTGGCCCACTGAGAATGTTTTCCCATTCCACCATGGCTGATTTATTGTCCCTTTCCACCCCATTCTCCTGCCTTCTCCCGTAACCTCTCTCAGGTGACGGGTAGGTCTCTCTGCCTCTTGTGGTGGGTCTCCCTTTCAAAGAATGTCAGTGCTATTGTAGGATAGTATTGTGGTTCTGCATTTATGGATTGGACTATTGCATTTATGGACTGTGGACTTTTTCCAGATTTATGGTTTTTATATTCTGTGATTTTTTTATTGCCCATTTCTTTTCCATTTTGTTCTGCAGGCAAGGGTGTCTGGGGGTTGATGTTCCGTTCATTTTTTTTGTGCAGGGGAGGGTTCATTTTTTGGGGGGGGTCAATGTTCCTGTTCCGTTTTGTGCAGGGAGAGGGGATTTTTGGGAAGGTGATGATCAGGAAACTGCTCTTTTTTGTATGGCGGTTTGGATTTTGTTGTTCCTCCCTGAATGACTTTCATGCTCTTTCTTTGTTTTGTGGCTATCTGGAGAAATACAAATTTCAGAGTTGCATATGAATACATGCTCTGATAATAAATGAACCTTTGAACCTTTGAAACTATCAGCCTCTGCTTTAAATATACTCAATGACTTGGCCTCCACAACTGTTTGTGGCAATGAATTCCACAGATTCACCATCTCTCGCTCAAGAAGTTCCTCTGCATCTAAATGAACTAACTCTATTATGAGTCTGTGCCCTCTGATCGTGGACTCACCTATGAAAGGAAACATCTTCTCCACATCCACTCTATCTAGGTCTTTCAATATTCAATAGGTTTCATTGAGACCCATCTTCATTTCTAAATGCCAGCGAGCACAGGCTCAGAGCCATCAAATGCTTCTCATACATTAACCTTTTCATTCCTGGACCCTTTCCAAAGTCAGCACAACTTTCTTAGATAAGGGGCGTAAGTCTACTCACAATACTTCAAAATGTGGTCGGACCAATATCTTATAAAGCGTCAGCATTACATCCTAGTTCTTATCTTCTAGTCCTTTCAATGTAAATGCTAATACAATGTCCAAGTAGAATACAAATAATTTGATATTATAAAATGATCCTTGTTTTTGATAATCTAGCCTCACAAGAAGATAAAATTTCTCCTTCATTAAATGTGCAAAACTTGCTTGGGTAAATGGAATCTGATTTTAGAAGTGGAGTTCCGTGATGCCCTATAATATTACGTGACTAGTACTTGGAAACAAGAACACTCCTTTAACCACACCTCCACCCCCCCCCAACCCTACCCAACCCAACTTTTCCCAGCACAGTTCTGAACAGGTTTAACATTCCCCTAACTTTCACATTTAGACGTAAGGGAATTTCTGTGTCCTTTGATCCTGCAGCTATGAAAGGCTATTTTATGCCTGTGTATGGAGTAGTCTTGCTCATGTGGACAATTATAAAAAAAATCAATTTGAATTAATAATTCATGGAGGTTATTTTTGTGCCTTCCATTCAAAACATAAAGCAAGAGAAGAATTCTAAATATATTCAATCGCTTCCAGTCCTGGCTGTTTCACACCAAAAGCAATAAAATTATTTTGACAAGGCCCTGCTTTTTAACTTGGAAAATGCCTTAAATAAAACTGAATGAATGTTACCAGATTTATAACACCAAATGAATATTTATAACTTCCTTTATTTCAATACTGTAGCTTTTGAATGTAGATTTTTGCTGCACAAATATTTATATAAAATGCATTTCAGTACGTGGAACTTATCAATCACAGCCTCTCAGCTTGGCAAATGTAGGGGAGGCACCATTTTCCTAATAGAAAGTCAATGGACAATTTTTGTACCATGAATATTTATCAGGTAAACACATAGAAGGAGATACAATATTGCATTGTTCACAATGAAAATCAATTATTCTTTGTTTCAAGCGGAGCTAAGCAGGATATAAAGGCCAGATTAATATCTATACATATAGTATCTTTTAGAATATTATTCTACATGCACCATGCTGGAGAGATGTCTGCAGAGGTGTAAGTAATTTTAGCTAAATCATGGAAAATTTTTGACACTATTTGACTCATTGTGTCTCTGCAGTTGTAAGAGCTCCCTATTATTTACTTATTTATTTATTATTAAACTACATCACAAAATAGGTCTTTCTGGCCCTTCAGGTCAGTAATCCACCAATTTCAATCCTAGTCTAATCACAGGACAATTTACAATGACCAAATAACCTACCAACCAATATGTCTTTGGACTGTGGGAGCAAACCAGAGCACCTGGACGAAACTTACACAGTCACAGGGAGAACGTACAAACTCCTTACCCAGGGATGGGAACTGAACCTGACTCACCTGTACTTTGAAGTGTTATACTAACCACTACGTTACCGTGCCACCTGCATAATCCCAGATCTTCCAGCATAAATTCTGAAGTCTGCAGTACATGGTTCTTCGAGCTAACACAATTGCAAAATGTGAGAAATAATGTGGTGACAGTCTGAGAAACACAATGATATTAAAGAACATATATGCCAGCATAGAGTAGCTGGGCTGAATGACTTAGTTCATTCTTTGTAATGTGGATCCAGATATCAACAATCTGCATGAACATATGCTTCCAGCAAAGATTAAGGTGTTAAAAGTACATTGTCATATTTATTGTGGGTGCTTCCGTTGCCATGGCAGCAGCAGAGATAATTGGGCGATGAGTCAGTGGAATACACGGTTGTCCCAGTAGGTCACATTTATAAAGGGAAACGGCTGTACCGTAAAACCTCTATTGTTGAAAAGTGAGGAAAAAAATCAAATGGAATTAGCCCTGAGTGAAAACAATGCTGGGGGTGGGGGAGGGGAGGGGAACTATGTGTGGAATAAATCAAGTCTTTACTCTGGAAAATGATCAATTGAAAGAATTGGTTTGATTATTATTGGTCAGAATTTTCTGAAATATTTTTATATCTAATAGGGCCTAATAGAGGTGATGTTTCACCTGCGAAGTATAGACACAATTCTTAAGCCCTCATTAAAGCAAGGTGTGAACATCAGGATGCATTCAAGTTATTTTAGAATTAAGAACTGAAGAGCATGAAAGAGCTGTAAGATTCCTAAAAGTTGAGTAAGCAGAACTCAAGTCTTATACCAACTTCAAATCATCCAACGGCTCTTGGAGATATAAAAGACTTTTGCTTGTTGGTGGCACTCAAAGAGATCCTCACCAGATTGTTTGTTGCCATGATGGAAAGGCAGAGCAGATGCAAAGGGCTGAATGGCCTAATTCTGCTTCTATGACTTATGAATTCTACCCAATATGTCAACAGTTTCTTCCCCTCCCCACAACACTGTTGCTGTTTGGCTAGTTGAATTCCTTCAGCAGTTTGTTGTAAACAAGAGCTCTTCCACTGCAAAATTCATTAATCATTGAGTGTAATCACTAAAGCAATCCTTTTGGGCATACATGAACTAATCTTGCAGCACATATTTATTCAAAGTGAAGACTATATTTCATGTTCTACACAGACAAATGTTCATTCTTAGGGGACATGGGCTTTCCCCTCTTTCCTTACCTTCTCATTTCAGTTTGCCTCCTTTATTATGGTGAACTCTACATTAAATTTTGGCTATAGGGATGAAGTTCCAGGAGGAGATGTGTAGAGATCTATTCCTGACTCATATTAAAACAACGCAGGACTCAATCCAAGCTATCAGCTTCACAGCTTCAGTCATCAGACTCAGCTCTCCTCTACCCCGAATACCCCTTCCACTCTCTGACTTGCCAAAGGGTCACATTGGACTACTCAAATTTTATTAATGTCTTTAACAAAACTGTAATAGATGAGTTGCCTCCTCCTCTTATGCTGCCTTCTTTCAGCTAATAAGCCAAAATTTTTAAGCCTTTTAAGATCAAAGTTCAGAGTTCAAGTAAATTTATTATTAAAGTGCAAAGTATATGTCGCCATAAACAACCCTGAAATTCATTTTCTTGCGGGCATAGTCAGGAAATCCAAGGACCATAATGGAATCAATGAAAGTTCACATCCAATAGGGCAGACAAACAACCAATGTGCAAAAAACAACAAACTGAGCAAATACAAAAACAGAAGGAAATAATAATAATAAAAATAAATAAGCAATAAATATCGAGAACATGAGGTAAAGAGTCCTTGAAAGTGAGTTTAAAGCTTGTGGGAACAGTTCAATGATGGGGCAGGTGAAGTTATCCCCAATGGTTCAAGAGCCTGATGGTGAAGGGGGTCATAACCCTTCCTGGACCTTATTAGTGGATATACTATGTTCTGTTTCCCTGTCCATTTTCTCTCTTTTTCTTCACCTGGCTATCTAATCCATTTATGAAGGTTGGTATGTATCCATCTTTGAACAACTACTCTGTAGCCTCATAGTCTTCTTGTCAAAAAGCCTCTCATCCGCTGTCATACCTTTCAACTTTAATCTTATATATATTCCTTCATTTCAAGCCTTTCAGAAACCGGAAACAGTATACATCCATCTGCCATTACTTTATAATCAAGTCAGCTTGGGCTAGAAATCCATGACCAGAGAGATCATGCTCTAAAGTAGTGATGTGCTCGGAACCTTATGGAGGAGACAGTTGTGAGCAACCAAGGGTCTCATCTGTCTCCCTCTCCATTTCTGCTGCTTCTTTCCCTGCTGTTGTATGGTGGACAAGCTCTCAAGATTTCCAGATTGAATCGCATGTCTGAATATCACTGCAAGGTTCTCGCAGACATATCTAGGAGCAGAATCTTATCCTGAGGTCACTAATAACACTCCCCACTTATCTCCTGGTGAATAAACGGATGTAATTGTGAATTCAGTTGCAGCAATCTCAGAAGTTCAAACTGGAGCTAGATAGATGATATAGTCCTTATTCACCAGGAGCCAATGAACTGGACAAATGAGGAAATTTATGTGGTGTAATTCCACAAGACAAACAGAACTTGCAAGGTTTGGGTTGGGAGGTCATTTGGCCATATAGTAAATCTTATTAAGGGTGTCGGTGAGTGGTAGAGTCTAGAAGGAGTTGATTAGAAAATGGGGGAAATTAAATATGATTAATGTAAGATTAGTGTAAAATGGGTTCTCAGAGGTAACTAATAAAAGGAAAACGTTTGGTATGCGCTCGGTAAGCTGAAGGCTCTGCTTTCATTGTGTATGACTCTTTGACAAATACAGCCTTGTGTAACCAATCAGGAGCTTCATTGCTGACAATATGGTCATGACATTTAGATTATGTTTCCCTAAATATTTTACACATTTCTTCAGCACATCAAAGACTGCACAGCGTCACCAAATTTCAAGGTCCTTATAACTAGGTTCTTCAACAAAAAACAGGCCTAATTCATTCCTCAGACTAGTCAACAGTGCTGTGAGTTATCCATTTTCTCAGCATCCTTCTTACAGCGTGAAGCATAAAGTTGCTAGCCAGACGCATCTTAGTGGGTCTGCCACTTCTGTTGCCAAAAGATAATTAAAGTGAAGCTGTTCCGTTGTGCTTAAGCTTTGCCTATTGCTATCTAGAATTTTAATTTTCTTATTCTAAGTCAATGTAATGTGTTCTCTTCCTACTCTTGCACCATTTTCAGCAGTCTATCATTGGCTACTTCCTGTTTTCATCTCCAGAATGCCTTTCAGTTCCTCAGCTGCATCCTCCTCAGTTTTCCAAAGGATTTCCCCATTGACCTGTGATACAATTGAAGGCTTTTGATAAATAGAAAATACATCAAACTAAAACTAAAACTAAAAGTATAGAATGGTGAGACCATTCCAAACCCCATTTCAAGCCCCCTAATCAACAAATCCTTCCCTCTTCTTGATAATTGATGAAATTGAACCAGACTGTTGATATATTGGCCTCATAATTGATTCCAAAATATCTGAGCCTTCATTAACCCATTTATCTTCACCTCCACAGTTCTATCCAGATCTGCAACTGCCTCAACTAATCACTGCATTAAGCCTCAGCCATAAAGATGTACTTGAGAGTCCCTAACTTTCCTATATCCTAAGCATGTACACAGCTAGTCCTGTTCACCTATTATGCATGTACCCTGTGCTATGTGTTTGCTTAAACAAACAGTTAAGCAAACCCTTAATTTTTAAAATACTTATCCAAGTTTTAAAATCTCCCCATGGCCTTACCCCTCCGTACATATGTAATTTCCATCCAACAACGTTTTATGGTCATTCTTGAATTTCATCACTCCATCACAAGATGTTGGTTGCTGAAGTCATAATCTGTGGAATTCACTCTCTAAAGCAATCTATTTTTTAATTCTTCTATTCTGGTTTTTGACGGTCCTTAAAATTCCCATCCATTCTAGTATCTCCTGATATGGCTTGGTTGCTAACATTATTGCCATGTTTTGTTACATTAAAAACACTAAAAAATGCTGCTGTATACATATCTAATCTGAGAAATAAAAACCTTCATTTTGAACAAAAAGAACATTACCCATATATTCCTGTTGGTTTTGGTTAAAAAGTCCAAAGAAATTTGTTAGGTTTTGTGAGAATCTGAAACCCAACTTCCCCTTCCCATCGCTGCTTTCAAAATGTTGAATTGGAAATCCAGAATTCTTCAGAGATTTCACCTGTCCTGTGCCCCTCAACTGGAGATTGGGAGAAGCCTCCTACAGCAATTGTCATGGGATAATTTCTTGCAGCTCCCCTTCGGTCTTAAAATGGGCAAACCTCTGCCCATCTTTGACACGACAATAGAACCGGCAACATGGTTCGGTAAAAGGGAAATCAAACACAAATTAAATGGCTGATAAAGGGGTTGCCTGGAGCAATGAGTCCTGTAAGGGTGATTTAGGCCAAGAGTAATTGGTTGCCAAGTGTTCTAATTTGCCTGTTTGATGATATTCTGTTCTATTGAGTTGCTCTCTCACTGACCCTACAAACTCCAGGGGAAGGCTGGAACTGCACAGGAGCACTGGTCAGACAAATCAACGCAAGCATTAAAACTGCAAGCAACAACATTTAGTCCTAAGAACATATTTGCTCCACAATTAGCATTGACAATCCTAAACATAATTTTAGTCACAAAGTTCACGTTTGATGTAACCCAATTTCTGTTTTTGCACTATTTTTAATTTAACTATTTAATATACATATGTATACTTACTGTAATTCATTTACTATTTTATATTATCATGTATTGCATTGCCATCAAGTTAGAAACATAGAAAAACTACAGTGCAATACAAGCCCTTTGGCCCACAATGCTGTGAGAACCTTACTTACTTTAGAAATTACCTTGGGTTACCCATAGCCCTCTATTTTTCTAAGCTCCATGTACCTGTCCAGGAGTCTCTTAAAAGACCGTATCATAGCCGTCTCCACCACTATTGTCGGCAACCCATTCCAAGCACTCACCACTCTCTGCATAAAAAATTTACCTCTGACATCTCCTCTGTACCTACTTCCAAGCACCTTAAGACTGTGCCCTCTCATGTTAGTCATTTCAGCCCTGGGAAAAAGGCTCTGACTATCCACACGATCAATGCCTTTCATCATCTTATACACGTCTATCAGGTTACCTCTCATCCTCTGTCACTCCAAGGAGAAAAGGCCAAGTTCACTCAACCTATTCTCATAAGGCATGCTCCCCAATCCAGATAACATCCTTATAAATCTCCTCTGCGCCCTTTCTATAGTTTCCACATTCTTCCTGTAGTGAGGTAACCAGAAATGAGCACAGTACGCCAAGTCGGGTCTGACCAGGGTCCTATAACATTACCCCTCAGCTCTTAAATTCAATCCCACGGTTGATGAAGGCCAATGCACCGTATGCTTGCTTAACTACAGAGCCAACCTGTGCAGCAGCTTTGAGTGTCCTGTGGACAGGGACCGCAAGATCTCTCTGATCCTTCACACTGCCAAGGGTCTTACCATTAAAACTATATTCTGCCATCATATTTGACCTACCAAAATGAACCACCTCACTCTTATCCGAGTTGAACTCCATCTGCCACTTCCCAGCCCATTCTTTCGATGTCCCGCTGTAACCTATGACAGCCCTCCACACTATCCACAACACCCTCAACCTTTGTGTCATCAGCAAATTTATTAAACCCACCGCTCCACTTCTTTATCCAGGTCATCCCAGAACAGATCCCTGAGGCACACTACTGGTCACTGACCTCCATGCAGAATATAACCCATCTACAACCACTCTTTGCCGTCTGTGGGCAAGCCTATTCTGGATCCACAGAACAAGGTTCCCTAGGATCCCATGCCTCCTTACTTTCTCAATAAGCCTTGCAAGGGGTACCTTATCAAATGCCTTGCTGAAACCCATATGCACCACATCTACTGCTCTACCTTCATCAATGTGTTTAGTCACATCTTCAAAAAATTCAATCAGGTTCGTAAGGCACGACCTGCCTTTGACAAAGCCATGCTGGCTATTCCTAATCATATTATGCCTCTCCAAATGTTCATAAATCCTACCCCTCAGGATTTTCTCCATCAACTTACCAACCACTGAAGTAAGACTCACTGGTCTATACTTTCCTGGGCTGCCTCCATTCCCTTTCTTGAATAAGGGAGCAATATCTGCTACCCTCCAATCCTTCAGAACCTCCCCTATCCCCATTGATGATGCAAAGGCTCAGAAATCTCCTCCCTCATCTCCCACAGTAGCCTGGGCTACATCTCGTCCGGTCCCGGAGACTTATCCAACTTGATGCTTTCGAAAAGCTGCAATACATCCTCTTTCTTAATGTCTATATGCTCAAGATTTTCAACCTGCTGTATGTCATCCCTACAATTGCCAGGGTTCTATTCCGTAGTGAATACTGAAGCAAAGTATATATTAAGTACTTTAGCTATCTCCTCCTGTCCCATACACACTTTTCCACTATCATACTTGATCGGTCCTATTCTCTCACGTCTTATCCTTTTGCTCTTCACATACTTGTAGAATGCCTTGGGGTTTTCTTTAATCCTGCTCACCAAGGCCTTCTCATGGTCCCTTCTGGCTCTCCTAATTTCGCTCTTAAGCTCATTCCTACTCACCTTATAATCTTCTAGATCTCTATCATTACCTAGTTTTTGAACCTTTCGTAGGCTTTTCTTTTCTTCTTGACTACATTTTCAATTGCCTTTGTATACCATGGTTCCTGTACCCTACCATCCTTTCCCTGTCTCATTGGAAAGTACCAATGCAGAACCCCACACAAATATCCCCTGAACATTTGCCACATTTCTGCTGTACATTTCCCTGGGAACA
This sequence comes from Mobula birostris, assembly GCF_030028105.1. Taxonomy (NCBI): domain Eukaryota; kingdom Metazoa; phylum Chordata; class Chondrichthyes; order Myliobatiformes; family Myliobatidae; genus Mobula; species Mobula birostris. The sequence continues at coordinate 9,844,252 of NC_092378.1, read as the reverse complement.
TCTGTTCCCAATTTATGCTTCCAAGTTCCTGCCTGGTAGCTTCATATTTCCCCTTAGTCCAATTAAATGTTTCCCTAACTTGTCTATTCTTATCCCTCTCCAATGCTGTGGTAAAGGAGATAGAATTGTGTTCACTATCTCCAAAATGCTCTCCCACTGAGAGACCTGACACCTGACCAGGTTCATTTCCCAATACCAGATCAAGTACAGCCTCTCCTCTTGTAGGGTTATCTACATATTGTGTCAGGAAACCTTCCTGAACACACCTAACGAACTCCACCCCATCTAAACCCCTTGCTCGAGGGAGATGCCTATCAATATTTGGGAAATTAAAATCTCCCACCACGACAACCCTGTTATTATTACACCTATCCAGAATCTGTCTCCCTATCTGCTCCTCGATGTCCCTGTTACTATTGGGCGGCCTATAAAAAACACCCAGTAAAGTTATTGACCCTTTCCTGTTCCTAACCTCCAACCACAGTGACTCCGCAGACAATCCCTCCATGGCGTTCCATGGCGTTCACCTTTTCTGCAGCCGTGACACTATCTCTGATCGACAGTGCCACACCTCTGCCTCTTTTGCCTCCCTCCCTGTCCTTTCTGAGACATCTAAAACCCAGCACTTGAAGTAACCATTCCTGTCCCTGACCCCTCCAAGTCTCTGTAATGGCCACAACATCATGGCTCCAAGGACTGATCCACGCTCTAAGCTTACCCGCTTTGTTCATGATGCTTCTTGCATTAATATAGAGACATCTCAAACCATCGTATCCCTTCTCTATCACCTGTCTGTCCTCCCTCTCGCACTGTCTGCAAGGTTTCTCTATATGTGAGCCAACTGCCTCTTCCTCCATTTCTTCAGTTCGGATCCCACCCCGCAGCAATTCTAGTTTAAACTCTCCCCAATAGCCTTATCAAACCTTTCTGCCAAGATATCAGTCCCCCTCAGATTCAAGTGGAACCCATCCTTTTTGTACAGGTCACGCCTGCCCCAAAAGAGGTCCCAATGATCCAGAAAGCTGAATCCCTGCCCTGTGCTCCAATCCCTCAGTCATGCATTTCTCCTCCACCTCACTCTATTCCTATACCCACTGTCGCATGGCACAGGTAGTAATCCGGAGATTACTACCTTTGAGGTCCTGCTTCTCAACTTCCTTCCTAAATCCCTGCAGCCTGTTTTCAGGACCTCCCTCCTTTTCCTATCTATGCTGTTGGTACAAATATGTACCACGACCTCTGGCTGTTCACCTTCCCACTTCAGGATATTGTGGACGCGATCAGAAACATTCCAGACCCTGGCACATGGTAGGCAAACTACCATCCGTGTCTCTTTCCTGCGTCCACAGAATCGCCTGTCTGACCCCCTAACTATAGAGTCCCCAAGTCAATAAATTTCATGACATATGCAGGTGGTATTAAACCTGACTCTGATTCTGATTCTGTAGTTTATTGAGGAAGGATTTGTTGTAGTTGAACTTGATTTGTTTTGTTTTTTTATTAAGATACAGCGCAGATTAAGCACTTCTGGCCCTTCGAGCTGTGCTGCCCAGCAATCCCCTATTTAATCCCAGCCTAATGAGGGGACAATTTACAATGACCAATTAACCTACCAACTGGTACATCTTTTGTCTGTGTAAGGAAACCTGTGTAGGGAGGAGAAGATGGCGGCGCGACGTGGCGCGCGTGGCCTCTCCGGTGAATGATATCTGTATTTTTCAAGTAGGATGCCGTGCACAATCCTGATTTGATGGAGACAGACGTGAGAAGCACAGAGGAACATCTGGAGAAACTTTTGAAATGCCAGCTTTGCTGCCGCTGCTACTGTGTGATCGAGAATCTCCGGAGGGGAAGGCCCCAAATCCTTGGCTTTGCCTATTGCTCGGCGGCCGGGGCCGGGGTCGAAGCGCTCAGCAGAGATGGTGCTTGGTGCTCGGTGTCGGTGGGCTGGTCGGAGGCTCGAAGTTTTCCGACGGACTCAGAGTCGGCTGTGGTCGGGTGCCGCATCGCCAAGTTTGCAGCGCGGGAGGTTCGTGGCAGGGAGAGTTTTCTTCCTTCTACCGTCTGCGTGAGATGATGGGAGTTTCGAGAGACTTTGAGACTATTTTTTGCCGCGCCCATAGTCTGTCCTTTGTCAGATTATGGTATTGCTTTGCACTGTTGTAACTATTCTTATAATTATGTGGTTTGTGTCAGCTTTTCAGTCTTGGTTTGTCTTGTGTTTCTGTGATATCACACTGGAGGAACATTGTATCATTTCTTAATGCATGCATTACTAAACAACAATAAAAGAGGACTGCGTGTCCTCATAATCTAATCTAATCTAAACCGGAGCACCTGGAGGAAACCCATGCGGGCACGAGGAGAACGTATATGCTCCTTACAGGCAGCAGCGGGATTTGAACCTGAGTTGCCTGACAGTAAAGCGCTGTGCTAACCACTACATTGCCACATGTTTTATGATGAAATCCCATCTGTTTATGCTGTTGTCTCTTCTGCAATAATTTGCATTTCAAAGACGAAGTCTAGTAACCTTCTTCAAAACCTGCCATAAACCTGAGAATTTCTTTTCTTAAAGTCTACTAGGCAAACGATACTGACTCAGAATCTGAATCAGGTTTATAACCTTGACATATGACATGAAATTTGTTGTCTACTAGCAGCAGGAAGTGCAAAGATGTAATAAGTATTATAAATTACAGAAATAAATAAGTAGTGCAGAACAAAAAAGGAATAACAAGGTCGTGTTCTTGGGTTCGTGGAACGTTCAGGAATCTGATGGCAGAGGGGAGGGAGATGTTTCTGATTTGTTGAGTGTGGGTCCTTAGGTTCCTGTATCTCCACACAGTCCACACACCACTGATTGTTAATTCACATGAATACCAATATAAGCATTTTACCATTCATTCATTATTCTTTCTAAGTATATTTGGAACAACGAGAATGATAAAAAGGAAAACTGTCATATGCCTTGATTAACTCTGATGGGGAGAAGAATGATTGACAGCTCCTCACCTGCTCATTTTGTGATTTTACCAAAGAATGATCCAATGAATACAGTGTTTGTTCTGAACTCAAATAACACTGGACATCAAATTTTTTTGGAAGTATTCCTTCTTCAGAATTTTATTTTTGTTTTTGATAGACCACAAACATAATTTCAGACTTTTTGTATCACATAGGAATTTGGAGGAACAAGAAATTAACTTTCATTGAATAATGCATTTACTTGCATAACACTGTTGACACTTTGCAATAATTCAACTAAGCTAAGAGTTTTTTGTTGGCGATTTTGATTTGTACTCAGTGTCTGATGCTTCTCGCTTGAATGTCCAACAATAATCAGCCAGCATTGATGGATCCAGTTGCCCTGATACCGTTTCTCCATGATCACAATGTCCTGGTGAAACCTTTCACCATGCTCGTCACTGACAGCACCAAGATTTGCAGGGAATATGTCTAAATGGGAATGCAGAAAATGAATCTTTAGTGACATGTTGCACTTCATGGTTTTGTATGTTTGAAGATTGCTGTCAACCAGCTGCATGTAGTTTGATGCTCTGTAGTTGCAGGGAAATTTTCAACAACATCTCTGAATGTCTTTCCTATGATTTTCTCCCATCCCACTAGAAGTTCTTCAAATTCCCTGTCATTGATGACCTGTTTGCTTTGTGGACCAACTAAAATGCCTTCCTTAACCTTGGCATCAGTTATTCTGACTTGAATTATGAATTGAGATTACAAATAAAGGTGATTTAAAAAATAGTGTGTGATAGGGAAATTTCATGTTGATTTTCAAGATCATCATCCCCAAATCCATAAGATACACCCAAAAGTATTCAGGAAGCAAAATCTTTGTTGTCCAGTGTTATGAATACTTTTATTTGCATGGATGACTGGACTAATGATATTGTAATGCTTGCACTGTGTATTTTTCTTTTAATTTAATGCAACTACCAAGCTGCTTAACAAAATGTAACATTTATGGCTCATTCTAGTTAGATCTTGCGAGCTTTCAAGTTTCTATTATATTTACAGATAAATACCCAGACACAAGGAATTAAGATAAAATTTTGATTGCTATATGTATTGCAATATTGTGTTGGACCTGACAAGAAATGCATTTCTTCCTCACATCAAAGAGCCCAGACATAATAAAACCAAGCATAGTGTGTTTGAAAACGTATGCACAATTGAGTTAATATAATGAATACTGGAACCATGGAAAGGGATCAGTAATGACCATTCAGATGAGGTTTATTCAGTATACAGGAAGCTGGGCAATAAATTGTCTTGGATCTGATTGAAGAACATATTGGGTTTCAACAGGAAGTAGAAGATTCCTTTCCAATTCATTTTGTATTTAATGTATGTAAGAAATAGGTAATGATTCTTCAGGATGAATACTACATGAAGTATGAATAACCAGGTACATCTGAGCAATGGCAAACAATGGCAGGGTAACGTATTATACTGACAGGAAATTTGCAGTCGGCACTGGCTGATGCTCGGCTGACTGTGATTAATTCAAAAGCTTTTGAAGCAAATGCAAAATTGTTATGCGACTGATAAATGATTCATTTAAATGGCTGTATCGCATTAATAAAATATTGTGAATTGCGTCACAGTTGTGCAGCTGTTTTATTTGCTTTGAATGAATTTCTGTGCTCATTGAGATGATGGAATAGTGGTACTGAATATTTTGAGCTGGTCAAAATATTGGACAAAATCTCCTTCCAGATCTAGTGAAAACACAGTATCAGCGTTTGGAAACAGCATTAATAAATTTAAGTTGATCATCAATTTTACTTGAGTGTAAGGTGATGGCTTTCCTTGGAGAATTATTTCATTTTTAGTTTTCAAAGAGCTTAGACTGTGGTTGGGCCACCTGACACTTTTAACATGCAACCTATTTAACATAGAAACATAGAAACATAGAAAATACGTGCAGGAGTAGGCCATTCGGCCCCTCGAGCCTGCACCGCCATTTATTATGATCATGGCTGATCATCCAACTCAGAACCCCGCCCCAGCCTTCCCTCCATACCCCCTGACCCCTGTAGCCACAAGGGCCATATCTAACTCCCTCTTAAATATAGCCAATGAACTGGCCTCAACTGTTTCCTGTGGCAGAGAATTCCACAGTTTCACCACTCTCTGTGTGAAGAAGTTTTTCCTAATCTCGGTCCTAAAAGGCTTCCCCTCTATCCTCAAACTGTGACCCCTCGTTCTGGACTTCCCCAACATCGGGAACAATCTTCCTGCATCTAGCCTGTCCAATCCCTTTAGGATCTCATATGTTTCAATCAGATCCCCCCTCAATCTTCTAAATTCCAACGAGTACAAGCCCAGTTCATCCAGTCTTTCTTCATATGAAAGTCCTGCCATCCCAGGAATCAATCTGGTGAACCTTCTTTGTACTCCCTCTATGGCAAGGATGTCTTTCATCAGATTAAGGGACCAAAACTGCACACAATACTCCAGGTGTGGTCTCACCAAGGCCTTGTACAACTGCAGTAGTACCTCCCTGTTCCTGTACTCAAATCCTCTCGCTATAAATGCCAGCATACCATTCGCCTTTCTCACCGCCTGCTGTACCTGCATGCCCACTTTCAATGACTGGTGTATAATGACACCCAGGTCTCGTTGCACCTCCCCTTTTCCTAATCGGCCACCATTCAGATAATAATCTGTTTTCCTATTTTTGCCACCAAAGTGGATAACTTCACATTTATCCACATTAAATTGCATCTGCCATGAATTTGCCCACTCACCCAACCTATCCAAGTCACCCTGCATCCTCTTAGCATCCTCCTCACAGCTAACACTGCCGCCCAGCTTCGTGTCATCCGCAAACTTGGAGATGCTGCATTTAATTCCCTCATCCAAGTCATTAATATATATTGCAAACAACTGGGGTCCCAGCACTGAGCCTTGCGGTACCCCACTAGTCACCGCCTGCCATTCTGAAAAGGTCCCGTTTATTCCCACTCTTTGCTTCCTGTCTGCTAACCAACTCTCCACCCACACCAATACCTTACCCCCAATACCGTGTGCTTTAAGTTTGCACACTAATCTCCTGTGTGGGACCTTGTCAAAAGCCTTCTGAAAATCCAAATATACCACATCCACTGGTTCTCCCCTATCCACTCTACTAGTTACATCCTCAAAAAATTCTATGAGATTCGTCAGACATGATTTTCCTTTCACAAATCCATGCTGGCTTTGTCCGATCATTTCACCGCTTTCCAAATGTGCCGTTATCACATCTTTGATAACTGACTCCAGCAGTTTCCCCACCACCGACATTAGGCTAACCGGTCTATAATTCCCCGGTTTCTCTCTCCCTCCTTTTTTAAAAAGTGGAGTTACATTAGCCACCCTCCAATCCTCAGGAACTAGTCCAGAATCTAACGAGGTTTGAAAAATTATCACTAATGCATCCACTATTTCTTGGGCTACTTCCTTAAGCACCCTGGGATGCAGACCATCTGGCCCTGGGGATTTATCTGCCTTCAATCCCTTCAATTTACCTAACACCACTTCCCTACTAACATGTATTTCGCTCAGTTCCTCCATTTCACTGGACCCTCTGTCCCCTACTATTTCTGGAAGATTATTTATGTCCTCCTTAGTGAAGACAGAACCAAAGTAATTATTCAATTGGTCTGCCATGTCCTTGCTCCCCATAATCAATTCACCTGTTTCTGTCTGCAGGGGACCTACATTTGTCTTTACCAGTCTTTTCCTTTTTACATATCTATAAAAGCTTTTACAGTCCGTTTTTATGTTTCCTGCCAGTTTTCTCTCATAATCTTTTTTCCCCTTCCTAATTAAGCCCTTTGTCCTCCTCTGCTGAACTCTGAATTTCTCCCAGTCCTCAGGTGAGCCACTTTCTCTGGCTAATTTGTATGCTTCTTCTTTGGAATTGATACTATCCCTAATTTCTCTTGTCAGCCACGGGTGCACTACCTTCCTTGATTTATTCTTTTGCCAAACTGAGATGAACAATTGTTGTAGTTCATCCATGCAACCTTTAAATGCTTGCCATTGCATATCCACCGTCAACCCTTTAAGTGTCATTTGCCAGTCTATCTTAGCTAATTCACGTCTCATACCTTCAAAGTTACCCCTCTTTAAGTTCAGAACCTTTGTTTCTGAATTAACTATGTCACTCTCCATCTTAATGAAGAATTCCACCATATTATGGTTACTCTTACTCAAGGGGCCTCTCACGACAAGATTGCTAATTAACCATTCTTCATTGCTCAAAACCCAGTCCAGAATAGCCTGCTCTCTAGTTGGTTCCTCGACATGTTGGTTCAAAAAACCATCCCGCATGCATTCCAAGAAATCCTCTTCCTCAGCACCTTTACCAATTTGGTTCACCTAATCTACATGTAGATTGAAGTCACCCATTATAACTGTTGTTCCTTTATTGCACACATTTCTAATTTCCTGTTTAATACCATCTCCGACCTCACTACTACTGTTAGGTGGCCTGTACACAACTCCCACCAGCGTCTTCTGCCCCTTAGTGTTACGCAGCTCTACCCATATCGATTCCACATCTTCCCGGCTTCTGTCCTTCCTTTCTATTGCGTTAATCTCTTCTTTAACCAGCAACGCCACCCCACCTCCCCTTCCTTCATGTCTATCCCTCCTGAATATTGAATATCCCTGAGCATTGAGCTCCCATCCCTGGTCACCCTGGAGCCATGTCTCTGTGATCCCAACTGTATCATAATCATTAATAACAATCTGCACTTTCAATTCATCCACCTTATTACGAATGCTCCTTGCATTGACACACAAAGCCTTCAGGCGCTCTTTTACAACTCTCTTAGCCCTTATACAATTATGCTGAGAAGTGGCCCTTTTTAATGCTTGCCCTGGATTTGTCGGCCTGCCACTTTTACTTTTCTCCATAGTACTTTTTGTTTCTACCCTCACTTTACACCCCTCTGTCTCTCTGCACTGGTTCCCATCCCCCTGTAGAGAACTAACCTCCTCACGCCTAGCCTCTTTAATTTGATTCCCACCCCCCAACCATTCTAGTTTAAAGTCACCTCAGTAGCCCCCGCTAATCTCCCTGCCAGGATATTGGTCCCCCTAGGATTCAAGTGCAACCCTTGCTTTTTGTACAGGTCATGCCTGCGCCAAAAGAGGTCCCAATGATCCAAAAACTTGAATCCCTGCCCCCTGCTCCAATCCCTCAGCCACGCATTTATCCTCCACCTCATCGCATTCCTACTCTCACTGTCGCGTGGCACAGGCAGTAATCCCGAGATTACTACCTTTGCAGTCCTTTTTCTCAACTCCCTTCCTAGCTCCCTATATTCTCCTTTCAGGACCTCATCCCTTTTCCTACCTATGTCATTGGTACCTATATGTACCACGACCTCTGGTTCCTCACCCTCCCACTTCAGGATATCTTGGACACGATCAGAAATATCCCAGACCCTGGCACCAGGGAGGCAAACTACCATCCGGGTCTCTGGACTGCGTCCACAGAATCGCCTATCTGACCCCCTTACTATCGAGTCCCCTATCACAACTGCCCTCCTCTTCCTTGCCCTACCCTTCTGAGCTACAGGGCCGGACTCTGTGCCGGAGGCACGGCCACTGTCTCTTCCCCCGGGTAAGCTTTCCCCCCCAACAGTACTCAAACACGAGTACCTGTTGTTAAGGGGCACAGCCACCGGGGTACTCCCTATTACCTGACCTTTCCCCTTCCCCCTCCTAACCGTGACCCACTTGTCTGCCTCCCGTGGCCCCGGCGTGACCACCTGCCTGCAGCTCCTCTCTATCACCTGCTCACTCTCCCTGACCAGACGAAGGTCATCGAGCTGCAGCTCCAGTTCCGTAACGCGGTCCCTTAGGAGCTGCATCTCGATGCACTTGGCGCAGATGTAGATGTCCGGGAGGCTTGGAGACTCCAGGGCCTCCCACATCCGACACCGAGAACAGCAAACTGCCCTCACACTCATACTGCCCCTCTCCTCAAATAACAACAGAAAATGAATGCCAAACCTTCCTCGCCTGTTTCCGCCTAAGCCCGTTGAGCCGAAGCCCTTAAGCCTTCACTCTGCTCCCGGCTCACTCCGCAGCCCGCAAACTACGCTGCCCGCTCTATGAGGCTCTGTTCCTTTTAAATCTGCCGCGCTGCACAGCCCGACGTCACACGCCTGCGCAGTCCCGCCTCTCAGAACGCCGTTGGAGAAAAAAAAAATAACGAAAATTTCAAAAATGTCTTTCTCGGCACTCCCACTCAGACTCTCAGACTCCTTCTTCGAATTTCTATGCAATTAAATGATTAAAAAGCACAGATTCCACTGATGTCCTTGCCCCCTTGCCCTTTAAACATTTAAAATTTTTAAGCACCATTCATGTGTGCACAAGGGTGCTCAGAGCTCCCTTCTCAGACATCATAATTTCAATGTTTCATGGCGACAGCTTGGAGATAGACCTGCAAATATTTAGCGGGTTCATTGTGTGAGATTTTTAAATTTCCTTTCTTTGCACTACTTATTTAATTTAACTATTTAACATCTTCTTACAGCTACCTTTGGACAGCAAGTACAGAAGCCAGAACTGCCACATCACCGGGTCCCTTCAACACTGAACCAACAGGCACAACCCAAATCGCCACCTCAGTGTATCAACGCTTTGACCACTTTGCATGCATATGGACTGATTTGTTCTGGTTGTGTTCTTTTTTTTTGTATTATTTATATTTAGGTTCAAATCCAGATTGGGATCGTGTCTTTATACGTTGTATATCAATGATTTGGATGACGGAATCTGTGGTCAAGCTTGTGGATGATATGAAGACAGATGGATGGGCAGATATTGTTGGGATGCAAGGAGTCTGCAGAAGAAATTAGACAGATTAGAAGAATGGGTAAAGAAGTGCCAGATGGAATGCAATGTTTGGAAGTGCATGGTCATGAACTTTGGTAGTAGAAATAAAAGTGTAGACTATTTTCTAAATATGGAGAAAATTCAAAAACCTGGGATGCAAAGGGACGTAGAAGTGCTTGTGCAGGATTCCCTAACAGTTAGTTTGCAGTTTGAGTTAGTAGTGAGAAGGTAAATGCAATGTTAGCATTCATTCCAAGAGGACTGGAATATAAGAGCAAGGAGGTAATGCTGAGGCTTTATTGGTCAGACTGCACTTGGAGTATTGTGAACAGTTTTGGGCCCTTTATCTAGGAAAGGATGTGCTGACATTGGAGAGGATTCAAAGGAAGTTCATGCAAATGATTCCAGGCTTGAAAGGCTTAAATGAGGAGCATTTGATGGCTCTGGGCCTGTTCTCACTAGAATTTAGAAGAATGAGAGGGAATCTTATTGAAAGATATTAAATGTTGAAAGGGCTGGACAGAGTGGACGTGGAGAGGATGCTTTCTAAATTGGGGGAGCCTAAGACCAGAAGACTCAACCTCAGAATAGAGAGACATCCATTTGGAATGGAGGTAAGTTGGAATTTCTTTAGCTAGAGAGTGGTGAATCTGTGGAATTTGTTGCCACAGGCAGCTGTGGAGGCCAGGTCATTGGGTTATATTTAAGGTGGAGATTAATCGATCCTCAATAAGTCAGGGCATGACCTGTTGCGAGGAGAAGGCAGGAGAATGGGTTTGAGAGGGAAGTGGATCAGCCATGATCAAATGGTAGTGCAGAGTGGATGGGCTGAATGGTCTATTCTGCTCCTACGCCTTATGGTCTTTTGTCATTGCAACAGAGATTAAGTTCAAAGTACATTTATTATCGAAGTATCTGTACAATATACAACATAATATTTGTCTTCCCACAGACGGCCATGAAAGAAAGAAACACCATGGAAACTGTTCAAGGAAAACATCAAGTACCCAATGCGCAAAAAGAGAACAAATCGCGTAATCGGCAAAAATGAGCCAAAATGAGTCAAAGCATAGAACGTTAAACAGGGACATTGAAACAGGAATGTTCAGTTTAGTTCAGTTCACTTCAGCTTAGTGCTGTGTCGTTTACTGACTACAGGACACACTGCCAGTCTGCCCCAATCAAATTGTACAAAATTGCAATTAAAAAAGGAGTAACCAGAAACTGAAACATATACAACATGAACTGCTGTGTCCAATCCACAAACTGTGTCAATTAAACTTTGCCCGTACTGTAACCCAGACTCCTGCAACATCTAGAGAGACTGGTTAAACACAAGCAGGTAGCGCTGAACACCTGCAAATCTTCAGCTCTCATCCTCATTGATTTAAATCTTGCTCAATATTTTCATCTGCAAGACCAGTGAGAAACAGAGTCGATCATTGACTCACAGGCCCACGTTCCATTTGAAACCTGACCGAACCCCCTCGGAGACAGCAAAGCGCCAGAAATGGACCCGAAAACACCATTAACAAATGTAAATCACAGCTTCCAATAGTAGCAGAATCATACTCGAAAGAAGAAGAAGTAAAAGAAGTAGTTTTATGAACTGTCTGAGGGATGTTGCCTTTGGTCATGTTGTGCACTGGTGCCATACTTCTTAAATTGTAAATAATATGAAAAAGGGCTGATTCACCTCAAATCACGTAACTCTAGTTTTAACAGAGATAATTGGCCAGTGACAAACTCACAGAGCTGACCGTGGGAAAAGGGGAAGGAGGAAGGAGGAGTTGTGCTGGTGGAAGTGACAGGCAGGTGAGGATAAAAGAAGAGGTAAGAGGGGATCCAGAGTGAGAAATTGAAGAAGAGGGAAAGGAGAGGGGGACATGCTACCAGAAGTTAGAGAAAATGATGTCCATGCCCTCAGAATGGAGGACACCCAGATAGAATATGAGATATTGCTTCTCCAATTTGAGAGTGGAAGTGCAATAGGACCATAAGAGATAGGAGCAGAATAGGCTATTCAGCCCATTGAGTCTTTATTGTCATTCCATCATGACAAATTTATTAACATGAGAAGGTCTGCAGATGCTGGAAATCCAAAGCAACACATACAAAATACTGGAGGAACTTAGCAAGCCAGGCAGCATCTATGGAAAATAATAAACAGTCAATGTTTCAAGTCAAGACCTTACTTCAGGACTGAGAATGAAGGGAGAAGACAGCAGAATAAAAGGTGGTGGGAGGGGAAGGAGCATAGCTGGAAGGTGATTGGTGGAGCTAGGTGGGTAGGAAAGATAAAGGGCTGGAGAGGAAGGAATCTGATAGGAGAGGAGAATGGACCATAGGAGAAAGGGAAGGAGGAGGGGACCCAGGGACCCAGGAGGTGGTGATAGACAGGTGGAAAGAGGTAAGAGGCCTGAATGAGGAATAGAAGAAGAGGGGAGGGGGAGAAAATTTTTTTTTACCAGAATAAGAAATCAATAATCATGCCATCAGGTTGGAGGCTACCCAGATGGAGAGGGTGGCCTCATCATTACACAAGACGAGGACATGGACTGACATGTTGGAATGGGAATGGGAATTGGAATCAAAAGGTTTGGCCACCAGAAAGATCTGCTTTTGGTGGATGGAGTGGAGTTGCTCAGCAAAGTGGTCCCCCAATTATCATAATCCCTCTCAATCCCATTCTCCTGCATTCTTCACATAACCTTTTGGTGCCCTAATAAAGAAACTATTAACCCCTATTTTAAATATACTCAATGTTTTTACCTCCACAGTAATGTAAATTCCACAGATTCACTTCCCTCTAGTCCTAGACTCATCAACAAAAGGAAACATCCTCTCCACATTCACTCTAGATAGACTTTTCAATATTCTATAGGTTTCAATGAAAGCTCCCATCCTTCTTCTCAACTCCAGTGTGTACAGGCCCAAACCTATTAAATGCTCCTCATATGTTAACCCTTTCATTCTTGGGATGATTCTTATAAAATTCCTCTTTACCCTCTCCATTGCCAGCACAACTTATCTTAAATAAAAAGTTCAAAACTGCTCACAATTCTCCAAATGTGGTTTACCAAAAGTCACAGCATAACATTCTTGCTCTTATATTCTAGTCCTCTCAAATTTGCCATCCTAACCACCAACTCCTGTAAGTCAAACTTCAGGAAATCCAGCACAAGGATCCCAAATCACTTTGTACCTCTGTTTTTCAAATCTTCTCTCTGTTTTTAAATTGGTCTATGCCTTTATTCCTTCTACCAAAGTTCATGACCATGCATTTCCTAACATAATATTCCATCACCTACTTCTTTGCCTATTCTCCAAATCTGTCCAAGTTCTTCTCCAGATTCCCTGATTTCTCAGCGCTATCTGCTCCTCCACCTATCTTCGTATTGTCTGCATCGATTCTGTCATCCAAATCATTGACAGATAATGTGAAAAGAGGTGGTCCCAACACAGACCCTGTGGAACACCACTAGTCACCAGCAGCCAACCAGAAAAGGCCTAATTAATTTCCACTCTTTGCCTCCTGCCAGTCACCCAATCTTCCATCCACGCTTGTATCTTTCCTGTAATGCCATGGCCATGGAGTCTTATGTTGTTAGGCATTCTCATGTGCAACACTTTGTTAAAGGCCTTCTGAAAATCCAAATAAACAACATCCGCTAACTCTCCTTTGTCTAACCTACCTGTTATTTCCTCAAAGAATTCCAATAGATTTGTCATACAAGATTTACCCCTAAGGCAACCGTGCTGATTTTGGCCTATTATATCACGTGCTCCAAGTGACTTGGAACCTCATCCTTAATAATGGACTCCAACAACTTCCCAAGCATGAAGTCAGACAAACTGGCCTATAATTTCCTTTCTTCTGCCTCCCTAGCTTCTTAAAGAGTGGAGTGACATTTGCAATTTTCCAGTCCTCTGGAACCATTTCAGAATCTAGTGGTTCTTGAAAGATCATTACTAATGCCTCCAGAATCTCTTCAGCTTGCTCTTTCAGAACCCTGGGGTGTAATCCATCTGGTTCAGGTGAGTTATCTACATTCAGATCTTTCAGCTTCCCAAGCACCTTCTCCTCAGTAATGGCAACTAAACTTGCTTCTGTCCCCTGACACTCTTGAATTTCTGGCATACTGTTAGTGTCTTCCAAGGTGAAGACTGATGCAAAATACTTGTTAAGTTCATCTGCCACTTCTTTGCCCCCCATTTATACCTCTCCAGTATCATTTTCCAGCCTTATAGTTATTTTTAAAAGCTTCCTAATCCTCTAACTTCCCACTAATCTTAGCTCTATGATAACTCCTCTCTTTTGTTCTTATGCAGTCTTTGACTTCTCTTGTCAGCCACAGTTGCCTCATCCTCCCTTGAGAATACCTTTTCATCTTCGGGGTGTATTTATCCTACACCTTCATAATTGCCTGCAGAATCTCAAGCCATTACTGTTCTGCCACCATTCCTGTTGGTGTCAAGCATTTTTGGCCAGCTCCTCTCTTATGCCTCTGTATTTCCCTTTACTCCACTGTAATAATGAGACATATGACTTTATCGTCACCATCTCAAACTGCAGGGTGAATTCTGTCATTTTATGATCACCGACTCCTAGGGGTTCCTTTACCTTAAGCCCTGTAATCAAATCTGGTTCATTACACAGCACCCAATCCAGAATTGCCTTTCCCCTGGTGGGTTCAACCAGAAGCTGCTTAAAAGTCTATCTCATATACATTCTACAAATTCCCTCTCTTGAGATCTGGCACCAGCCTAATTTTCCCAATCTGCTTGCTATTGAAATCTCCCATGACTATTGTAACATTGCTCTTTTGACAAGTCTTTTCTATCTCCCATTAGAATTTTTAGCCAACATCATGACTACTGTGTTGAATCCTGCATAGCTACTGTAAGGGTCTTTTCACCCCTACAGTTTTTTAGCTCTATCCACAAAGATTCTACATTATCTGATCCTATGTCACCTTTTTCTAAGGTTTTAATTTCATTTTTACAAACAGAGCAAGCCTACCCCCTTGCCTACCTGCCTGTCCTTTCAATAGAATATGTATCCTTAGATGTTAAGCTCCCTACTATAATCTTCTTTAAGCCACATCACAGTGATGCCCACAGCGTTGTACTTGCCAATCTCTAACTGTGAGATAAGATCATCTACCTTATTCTGCATACTTCTTGCATTCAAAAATATAACACCTTCAGTTCTGTATTCATCACCTTTCCATTTTTTCTTCATGTTGCACTTCAACTCATCCCACTGATTGCAACTTTGCCCTATCATCTGCCTATCGGCCTTCACCCTTTCTTGTGTAGCTGGATCCTGGACTTCCTGTCAAATCGCTGACAGGTGGTAAGAGTGGGCTCCCTCACCTCTGCCCCTCTGATCCTCAGCACCGGTGTCCCTCAGGGTTGTGTCCTAAGCCCCCTCCTTTATTCTCTGTATACCCATGACACTGTCACCACCCACAGCTCCAAATTGCTAATTAAAATTGCTGATGACACTACTCTGATTGGCCTAATCTCAAATAATAATGAGGCAGCCTACAGAGAAGAAATCATCACCCTGATACAGTGGTGTCAAGAAAACAACCTCTCCCCTAATATCGCTGTTTCTGTGTGGTCTGGAACCTCCGGAGCAGAAGGCCCCGAATCCTCGGCTTTGCTTGTTTCAGCGGCCGGGGTGAGGTTGAAGGTGCTCAGCAGAGGATTGCGCTCGGGAGGCGTTATTGGAGGGGCTGGTCGGAGGCTCGAAGTTTTCGGATGGATGGACTCAGTGTCGGCTGTTGTCAGGTGCTTCCAATGCATTGGCAGTTGTCGGTGCCTGGAGGTTTATGGCAGGGAGTTTCTCCCTTTTGCCACCTGCTATCGGGGACTCAGGAATTGATCGGGACTTGAGACTTTATTTTTACCGTGCCCATGGTCTGTTCTTTATCAAATTATGGTATTGCTTTGCACTGCTGTAACTATATGTTATAATTATGTGATTCCGTCAATGTTAGTCTTTGGTTTGTCCTGTTTTTCTGTGATATCACTCTGGAGGAACATTGTATCATTCTTTAATACATGCATTTCTAAATGACAATAAACAAGGACTGAGTGTTCTCATAATCTAATCTAATCTAAAAAAAACAAAGGAGCTGGTTGCGGACAGGCTGACCTCTATTGACACCAAAGGATCTGGAGTTGAGAGGGCGAACAGCTTTAAGTTCTTTCGCATACACATCACTGTGGAGCTCTTGTGGTCTGTACATACCGGCTGTGTGGTGAGAAAGGCACAACAGCGCCTCTTTCACCTCAGATGGTTGAAGAAGTTTGGTATGGGCCCCCAGATTCTAAGAACTTTCTACTGGGGCACAGTTGAGAGCATCCTGACTGGCTGCATCACTGCCTGGTATGGGAACTGTACTTCCCTCAATCGCAGGACTCTGCAGAGAGTGGGTCGGACAGCCCAGCACATCTGTACCGCAGCATAAAAGCCAGGACCAACAGGCTCCATGACAGCTCTTTCCACCAGGTCATCAGACTGATTAATTCATGCTGATACAATTGTATTTCTATGCTATATTGACTGTCCTGTTGTACATACTATTTATTATAAATTACTGTAAATTGCACGTTGCACATTTAGATGGAGATGTAACTTAAAGATTTTTACTCCTCTTGTATATGAAGGATGTAAGAAATAAAGTCAATTCAATTTAGTTCTATCCTTTCATGTGGTCTGAATACACACTACTGCCCCATCCTCAGCCATTTCACTCCTGTTCCCGTCCCCTTACCAAATTAGTTTAAAACCTCCACAACAACTCTAGCAATCCTGCCCTCGAGGATATTGCTCTCCCTCGGGTTCAGGTGTTACCATACTTTTTGCACGTTTCATATTTTCCCCAGTGAATCTGAAATCTGAAACCTTTGACTGTAGCTGCAGTCAGCAATGAAGCAACCAGTGATGAGACTTCAAACATTAGAATCAGAATCAAAATCAGATTTAATATAGACAATAGACAATAGGTGCAGGAGTAGGCCATTTGGCCCTTCGAGCCAGCACCGCCATTCACTGTGATCATGGCTGATCATCCACAATCAGTATCCAGTTCCTGCCTTATCCCCATAACCTTTGATTCCGCTATCTTTAAGAGCTCTATCCATCTCTTGGCCTCCACAGCCTTCTGGGGCAGAGCATTCCATATATCCACCACTCTCTGGGTGAAAAAGTTTTTCCTCAATTCCGTTCTAAATGGCCTACCCCTTATTCTTAAATTGTGGCCTCTGGTTCTGGACTCACTCATCAGCGGGAACATGCTTCCTGCCTCCAGCGTGTCCAATCCCTTAATAATCTTATATGTTTCAATAAGATCCCCTCTCAGCCTTCTAAATTCCAGACTATACAAGCCCAATTGCTCCAATCTTCCGACATACGACAGTCCCACCATCCAGGGAATTAACCTTGTGAACCTTCGCTGCACTCCCTCAATAGCAAGAATGGCCTTCCTCAAATTTGAAGACCAAAACTGCACACAGTACTCCAGGTGTGGTCTCACCAGGGCCCCGTACAGCTGCTGAAGGACCTCTTTGCTCTTATACTCAATTCCCCTTGTTATGAAGGCCAGCATGCCATTAGCTTTCTTCACAGCCTGCTGTACCTGCATGCTTGCTTTCAGTGACTGATGTACAAAGGCAGATGTTGTGTAACTCATTAACTTTGCAGCAGCAGTACAATGTCGTACGTAATAAAAATAGAAATTAGATGGCAGAGGGGAAGCTGTTCCTGAACTATTGAGTGTGTGCCTTCAGACTTCTGTACCTCCTCCCTGATGGTAACAGTGAGAAGAGGGCATGTCCTAGGTGGTGGGGGTCCTTAATGTTGGAGGTCGCCTTCCTGAGGCACCGCTCCTTGAAGATGTCTTGGATACTACAAAGGCCAGTGCTCAAGATGGAGCTGACTAATTTTCCAACTTTCTGCAATTTACTTTGATCTTGTGCAGTAGCCCCCCCACCCCCCACCCCCAAACCAGATGGCGGTGCAGCCAATCAGAATGCTCTCCATGGTACATTTGTAGAAGTTTTTGAGTGTTTTAGCTGACAAACAAAATCTCCTCAAACTCCTAATAAAATATGGCCTTTCTTTCTTTATAGCTGCATCAATTTCTTATGTCCAGGTTAAGTCCTCAGAGATATTGACACCCAGAAACTTGAAATTGCTCACTCCCTCCACTTCTGATCCCTCTATGAGGACTGGTTTGTGTTTCCTCGTTCTACCCTTTCCACAATCAACTCTTTGGTCTTACTAATTTTGAGTGCAAGGCTGTTGCTATGACACCACTCATCTAGCTGTTATACCTTGCTTCGCTATGCTCTCTCGTCACCCTCTGAGATTGTGCCAGCAATGTTTGTGTCATCAGCAAATTCATAGACGGCACTTGAGCAGTGCCGAGCCACACAGTCATGGGGGCAGAGAAAGTAGAGAAGCAGGCTGGGCACACATCCCTTTAGTGTGTCAGTCCCGATTGTTAGCGAGGTGGAGACGTTTCAAAGTTTTCAAAGGTTTCAAAGGTTCATTTATTATCGGAGCATGGATCCATATACAACTCTGAAATTTGTATTCTCCAGATAGTCACAAAATAAAGAAGGAACGTGAGGGTCATTCAGAGAGAAACATCAAACCCCTTGCTGCTTCACCATACAAAACAGAACAGCATCCTGACCACCAAGCCCCTCCAAGACCCCCTCCCCCTGGACAAAATGGTACAGGAAGATAGACCTCCCAAAACAACCCCTCCCTGCACAACAGACAGAGCACTAATGGAATACCAATCCCCAAATAGCCTTGCATGGCAGAACATAACAGAAAAGGAATGGGTGATAAGAAGATACAGAATATGTAAGCCGTAAGTTTGAAAATGTCCACGCCCATAAATGCAATAGTCCAATCCATCAACACAGAATCATGATACTATCCTGTGATACCACCAGCATTCATCAAAGACGGGGACACCACACAAGGCAGAGGGGTCTACCCGCTTGCCACAGCGAGCCACACGTTGATAGCCCACTCACAGACGCCTTCTCCAGCAGCAGTCAAAAAGCAAGCAGTCTGTATTGAAGCTTTCACTCACCTTCTGCATTCACCTCAATGTCCCAGTCTTCCTCGATGTTTCAATTAGGGATTAATGGATGCTTTAAACAGTGAAATGGAACCAAGCATTGGCTCGCACCTCGTCTCAAAGTTTCTTAGCATCGAGGCTGTCTGAGTACGTGTTCACTTCCCAGAATCCTCTCAGAGACAGCAAAGCGCTGGATCACTCAAGCATTCTCCAAGCTGTAAGTCACAGGCCCTAACAGTCCCAGAAACGCATTTAAGGTGAAAAACGGTTATAAAAGTAGTAAATAAGATATTTTCTTTTGCTGTCCGGAAGATGTCAACCAAGGGAGCATTGTACATTGGCATCATCTTGACCGGTGCTTCCAATCTGCACAGATTACGGTCTTCTGGTTAGGAAGTCGAGGATCCAGTTGCAGAGTGAGGTACAGAGGCCCAGGCTCTGGAGCTTTTAAATCAGGACCTTAGGAATGACGGTGTTGAAACCTGAGCTACAGACAGTAGGCAGCACCCTGACATAGGTATTTGTATTGTCCAGGTGATCCAAGGCTGCGTGGAGAGCCATTGAGAACATGTCTGCCGTAGACCTATTGTCTAGGCAAATTGCAGAGGTCCAGGTCCTTACTGAGACAGGAGCTGATTTTTGCCATGACCAACCTCTCAAAGCATTTTATCACCATAGATGCAAGCGCTACTGGATGGTAGTCATTAAGGCTGCTTACACTGCTCTTCTTGGGCATTGGTATAATTGTTGCCCTTTTTAAGCAGGTGGGAACTCCCGACCATTGCAATGAGAGATTGAAAATACATTTGAATACCCTCACCAGCTGGTTGGCATGAGTTTTCAGAGCCTTGCCAGGTACTCCATTGGGGCCTGTTGCCTTACGAGAATTCACCCGCCTGCAAGACAGCCAGAAGGCGGCCTCCGAGACTGAGATCACCAGAGGTCACCGGATGCTGCAGGAATCCTCATCACTGTAGTTTTATTCTTCCTTTCAAAGTGAGCAGAAAAGGTGTTGGTCTCATCTGGGAGTGAAGCATCACTGTCATTTGTGATGTCGTGTTTTGCTTTGTAGGAAGGGATTGATGGCCTGCAAACTCTGCCAGTGTTGATGTGCACCTGACATTGCCTCTAACCTCTTTGGAATTGTTTCTAAGCTTTTGAAATAGCCTTTTGCATGTCATACCTAGTTTTTTTTAGCGTTGAGTTGCCAGATTAAATGCCAGAGATCTGGCCCTCAGCATTACGAACCTGCTGGTTGATCCATAGGCTTTGGTTTGGGAATGTACAGTAAGTTTCCGTGGGCACATACTCATCCATGAAGCCAGTGACAGCTGCAGCATACTGATTCCTGAATACAGTCCAGTCCACCGATTCAAAGCAGTCCTGTAGGCGCTCCTGTGCTTCCCTTGTCCATACCTTCTTGGTCCTCACTACTGGTGCTGCAGTCTTCAGTCTCTGCCTATACTCAGGGAGTAGAAGTACAGCCAGGTGATCAGACTTTCCAAAGTGTGGGTGTGGAATACCCCGGAAAGCGCTCTTGATCTTAGTATAACAGTGGTCCAGTGTGTTGTTTCCTCTGGTACTACAAGTGATTTGTTGATAATAATTATTTAGTGACTTTATCAAGCTGGCCTGGTTAAAATCCCCCAAAATGATGGGGTAGGAAACAGGATATGCTACTTCATGCCTGTTCATTGCATCGCTCAGTTCATCTGGTGCCTGTTTGACATTGGCCTAAAGTGGAATGTACATCGCTACCAAAAAATCTCCCGCACAGGAAAAATGGATGATATTTGATCATCAGGTATTCCAGATCTGGTGAACAGGATTGGGAAAGCACCACTACGTTTGTACCCCACGAGGAATTGATCATGAAGCATACACCGCCACCTCTGCTTCTGAGAGACTTCACAGAGCTATTGTGAACCCATCTATTTGAATCGTTGCGCCTGGCATGCAAGAGGTTAACTAAGATTCGATGAAACAAAGGACACAAGCAGCCTTAATGTTCCCTTGATACAGTACCCTAGCTCTGGGATCATCAATTTTATTTACCAGAGTTAATCTCTGAAGAGTATTGATAGTGGCTGGGGTAAAGACATTGCCCAGAAGAAGGCAATGGCAAACGATTTCTGCAGAAAAATTTGCCAAGGACAATCACGGTCATGGAAAGCCCATGACTGCCCACGTCATATGACACGGCACATAATGAATGAATGATACTGTTCTACAACGCTTGGGAGCTCAGGCTTATCCGACAGGACTTAAAGCATAAACCATAAAAATCTTTTATACCCAGTTCAATGAATAAATATTACATTATGGAGAAGACAAATATAAGCTGCAGCTGTGCAAGAGTGGAGACCCCGTAAGTGATGTTCCTGTGATGAGATCCACACTTTTCCCTGATTGTTCAATAACAGAGAGGTTGCCTCGACAAGCCGGAATGCTTTTCGAGTGGAGGAAACCACACTGCCTAACTTGTGAATTCACTCTGTTGCAAGGCTGATGTCAAGTACCCAAGGCAATTTCCTAATGTCATCAGGAAATGGTCACTCTCCATGGTCAGAAATGGAGAGCGTGAGCAATTTCAAGTTCCTGGGTGTTAAAATCTCTGAGAACCTAACTTGGCCCCAACATATCAATGGAGCTATGACAATATTATTGTCTGCTAACATGTGCATACTATTAGTGTCACTCAGGAGAGTTGGTGCAGTGGCTTAGAGTGAGATTTTTTGGTTTATTAAATTAATTTATTAATGTATTTAACATGTAATCTACTTTTAAGATATGGTATAAGATATTTCAATTGCATTCAGTCATCAGGGTTTCATTCGAACTAAAAAAGTATGCGTGGACCCGATCGAAACCCATTTCAAAATATTTTATATTATGTGAATCACGCAACATAAAAAATTGTCCTGCATAAGATTATATTTCATTCTCTTTCATTTAGTATGTTTAAAAGCCATTACATGGAGATTGAAACTATTAGCGTTAATATTTGTGTTTAGCACCTGACACTACGAGTGAAAATAGCCTCTGTGTTTTGTAGTGCAGACTTTTCAGAGTCACAAGGGTCATCAGACAGCCTTGTTTCACATTTAGAGATAAGCTGATGAGGATCATTTTTATCACATCAGTAAGGTTGAAGAAACATCATTCAGTAGAACAGAAATCTAAATCTGTCTTCAGAAATATAGATGCAATATTCTGCCCACAAATATCATGCACATTGTAAGATGACAATCAGAATCAGTAATGCCACTTTGATAAAGTCCCACATTAACCAGATTTTCAAATAGAACGTTATTGTTAGAATAGCTATGCATAGATGAAGAAATAATGACGGTGTATCTACCATCTTGAATAACTGAATAAGGTACATCTCTGCACTCCACACAAAATGCTGGAGGAACTCGTCAAGTCAGGCATCCATGGAAATGAATAAACAGTCAACATTTCGGGCTAAGATACTTCTTCAGGACTGAAAGGGAAGGGGAATAAGCCAGAAGATAAAGGAGGGTAGAGGGGAAGGAGAATAGCTGGAAGGTGATAGGTGAGGCCAGGTGGGTGGGAAAGATCAAGGGCTGGAGAAGAAGAAATCTGATAGGAGAGGAGAGTGGACCATAGGAGGAAGGGAAGGAGGGGGAGACCCATGGAAAGGTGAGAAGAGGTAAAAGGCCAGGTTGGGGAATAGAAGAAGAGGGGAGGGGAGGGAATTTTTTTTTTATCAGAAGGAAAAATGCACTATTGCAATGTTTGACAACTTCCTAGAAGTTATTCATCTTGAACAGGAAGCAAAGGGGTGATTTTCTGTTATTGCCATCTAGACAGTAATCTAGATAAACAGATTACATGCCCATGAAGGAATCTGTCTGATTTCCTTTACATCTCATTCAAAAAGTATGAATTTTATGCAAGTTATATAACAGGCATAGCCTGCTTGTCTTGTTCAATGCCCTGGCAGTGATGATGAAAATTTATCACAACACTACAAATATCTAATATTGAAGCTAGGTTTTTGAAAGAAATTTGATTTTTAGAAATATCATTTCTATATCTTGGTGTAATTATAGCTGAGTTCTTTTATTTATAGATATTGCCAAAAATGAATTGCAATTTCTGGTAGTTTCTAATCAGTTCTAGCATGAAGATATATCTGTACCAAAGGAGATACAAGGAGCTCCTTCCTCCACTAGCCTGCAGGTCACTCCGGGCAAGGTGTAGCATCTGGTTGGCACCCCCACCCCGCCCACCTCACCGATCAGGATCACGTGAAGCCATTGGAGCAGGTGGTGGATGGTCTACGAGCAGCTGCTGCAGATCACAAGTCCTGGTTATGTGAACACTGACACCAAGCAGACAATCTCTGAAGAACATTGGTAACAGCTGGGGTCACCCATCTCGTAAAGACACTGCTCAGAAGGAGGCAATGGGAAACCACTTCTGTAGATAAATTTGCCAAAAGCAGTTATGGTCTTAAGACCATGATGGCCAACATCATATGACACGACACATAATGGTGATAATGGTGGTAGTTTCCAAGCAGGGCCCTGCACATTAACATACCATTCAAGCATCTTTTCTAACAAAAGAACCAACCAATTTCCCTCCACCACCATTCTCCTCCATCTGACAGAAATGGTCCTCACCATCAACAACTTTTCCTTTGGCTCCTCCCACTTTCTCTAAACTTGAGGTGTATCAATGGGCCCTAGCGTTGCCTACCTCGTCACCCGCTACATGGAGCAGCCCACATTCAAAACCTTCCACAGTAATATTCCCCAACTCTTCCTACACTACATCGACAACTGCATTGGCAGTGCTTCATGCACCCATACTGAACTCATCAATTTTAACAACTTTACTTCGCACTTCCTTAAATTCACTTGGTCCATTTCTGACACCTCCCTCCCCCTTCTTAATATCTCTTTCTTCATTTCTGGAGACAAACTGTTAACTAATATATTTTATAAACCTACTGATTCACACTGTTATCTCAACTATACCTCTTCCCACTCTATCTCCTGCAAAAATGCTATTCCCTTTTTTCAGTTTCTTCACCTCTGTTGCTAAGAAGCAACATTCCATTCCAGGACATCAGAGATGTCCTCCTTCTTTAAAGAATGGGGCTTCCCACCGTCCACTGTTGATGCTGCCTTCATCCGCATCTCCTCTATGTCATGTAAATATGCACACCCCCTCAGTAGTGACAGAGTTCCTAGTGTCCTCACCTTCTATCCCATGAGCCTTCATATCCAACACATTATCATCCACAACTTTTACCATCTCCAAAGGGATCCTACCACTAAACATGTCTTTACCACCCCTCCCCCACCACTTTCCACAGAGATCACTCCCTCCATGATTCCATTGTCTATTCATCCCTCCCTCTAATCCTCCTCCAGCAACTTATCCCTACAAGCAGCCTAAGTGCTCCACCTGACCATACACTTCCTCCCTCACCTCCACTCCGGGCCTCAGGCAGTCCTAACAGGTGAGGCAATACTTTACCTGTGAATCTGCTGGGGTCTTCTATTGTATCTGGTGCTCCCGATGCGGCCTCCTCTACAATGGTGGGACCCATTGTAAATTGGGAACTGCTTCGTCGAGCACCTCCACACCATCCACCACAAGCAGGATTTCCTGGTGGCTAAACATTTAAATGTCCATTCCCGTTCCTGTTCCAACATGTCAGTCCATGGCCTACTACTATGTCAAGATGAGGCCACCCTCAGTGTGAAGGAGAAACACCTTATATTCCATCTGGGTAGCCTCCAACCTGATGGCATGAATTTCAATTTCCCCTTCTGGTAAACAGATTTCCCCTCCCCCTCCTCTGTTTCCCACTCTGACTTTTTACCTCTTTTCACCTGCCTGTTACTTCCTCTTGGTTCTCCTCCTCCTTGCTTGTCTCCTATGGTCCACTCTCTTCTCCTATCAGCTTCTTTCTTCTCCAGCCCTTGACCTTTCCCACCCAGTTGGCTTCACCAATCACATTCCAGCTAGCCTCCTTCCCCTCTCCCCTTTTTTTTATTCTGGCATCTTCCTCCATCCTTCTCAGTCCTGAGGAAGGGTCTCAACCCTTCATATCAACTGTTTATTCATTACCATCGATGCCACTTGACTTCCTGAGTTCCTCCAGCGTTCTGTGAGAGTTCCATTCAAGCATTATCGCCTTTCTCCTTTCCAGTAATAATTTTGCCCATCAGATATACTCAAGCGCTGAAGGTTGCTTGGCGGAAAAGACACAGGGTAGTGAGAGGGCAACGAAAGTACCAACAGTAAAAACATTTAATAAATGGTAAAGGGCATTGATCTACAATTCAAGGGCAGGATCTAATTAGCTTGATACTGTGTTTGAAATTTTAATAAGGAAAGCAAACTGAAATAAGGTGACTGAGGCCTCCATTGGTGAGGGTCGTACTTGGATGTTGCATCCTACCTATCTAGATACGCAAGCCTGGGCAGTACAATATGGAGAGCAAGCTGTTGCCCATGTAGCAAACTCCCCCTCTCCACACATCTGATGAACCCAGAGGAATGGCAGAGACCAATACATTTTGGCACACAGGAGTTGCCAGTCAGCTTTGAACTCAACGTAGGACTGCCGTTGGGACTCCAGCTCCAGACTTTTTCCTCGGGCTTTACTCCATCAGCGGGTATAGCCACAAGGCAGCGGAGGTTTGAGATCAAAGTTTTCCTTCTCCTAGATGAGCTGCCAACCATGACTGATGAGCCCCATCTGCCCGAAGCAACTGGTTTTAAGGCGCCAGTAACACAGGCTTACCCCTTCTCCTGTCAGTGGAAACATTTCTACTGGGCTTAGTAGTTAAGCTGCACGTGAAGGCCAGGAGCTTGGTTGTCAGAGGCTATTTCAGAGGCATGCCATTGGGAGCATTTAATAGGTAGTGAGAGCTTATCCCCACTCTCACCCCCAGCTATGACAACGTTAAAGTAACAACAAAGCTAAAACCAGAAGAAAGAAAATAATTCAAATACTTACTTGGAGCTTTGGCTCAGCTCTGCTTGAAGTACAATTCACAATTTGAAGGGTTTGACTATGGCGGGTATAATCACACTATTCAGAGTAGTGAGGGTGAGCAAACAGTTTTAACACCTAGAACCTATTTGTTACAATGTTAACCTGAAAGTGTTGTCAGCAGGAAAATAAGACCATTCTGAAGTGATTTTGAAAACAAGAAGTACAGATGATTTAAACCTCAGATGCAAGGTGGTGCAGTCAGAAAAGACTAGTTGCATGGTGAACTTTGAAGCCACGGTCAGTGCAACCCCATTAGAGCTTGGGCATCCTAGAGTCTGGAGTTCATTTCTGGCACCGTCTGTAGTGGAGGCTGTATATTGTTCACGAAAGTGCATGGGTTTCCTCCAGGTGCTCTGATTTCTTCCCACCATCCAAAAATGCAACGGTTAGTAAATTAATTGGTCGTCATAAGTTTTGTCATTAGGCTGGTGTTAAATAGGTGGGTTGCTGGGTGCTGGAGCCTGTTGGGCTGAAAGGGCCTGTTCAATGCTATATCTCTAAATAAAAATAAAGTAAAATAAATTTTATCTCCTGAAGATTAGTGGTATAAGGATTCCTTCAGACATTAAAATATTAAGTATCTAGAACAGGAGCCCAGCCTGCCTCAAACCTGCTCCATAACTACAAGAAAATCTACAGATGCTGGAAGTCCAAAGCGACACACACAAGATGCTAGAAGATCTCGGCAGGTCAGACAGCACCTATGGAAATGGATAAACAGTTGATATTTCAAGCCGAGACCCTTCATCAGGATTCCTCTTGGCCTGAAACGTTAATTATTTACTCTTTTTGTGTGTGTGTTGCCTCAAACATGATCAATTCTAGTTTAAGTGAAGACGTGACAAAGGCGGGTGAACAATCTGCTAGCTAAAATTTTATAAATATTTAGTTATTATAGCAAAGCTGCCTTCCTACATGTTTATTCTTATATGTTTGAGGAGCCATTTTCCTACAGTGGCAAGAAGACATGATTCTATAGTACTGAATGGTCAGAGGGTGCATTCACTTCAGGCCCAGAAAGCTACCAAGTTAAAAGGCCTGCTGTAGTTACCTGAGAACAAACCAAAATCACTGAGAGACTAAGCAAGTGTAATAGACACAGTATAATGGGCTTCCAATTAATGAATTTCCAAACCGAAAAGGGTGAAACCAGCAAAGATAAATGATCTTGTATCGATAAAAAAGTAACTAAATTAAACTAACGATATAGCGATCAAATCAGCATATTCAAGTGTTCTAATTAGTATAATTAGCGATCGAACAGCATTCCAATTAACGTTCTATACATATTTCAGTGTTCTAATTAACTATCAAATAGTGTAATTAAGCATTCAAATTAGTAATATCAAAATTAGTGCTCTATACGCATTTAACCATTCTGATAATGTTCCAGTTAGGTCCCAATAAGCGGTCAACAACAAAATATCATTCTACCCTTTCTACCAACTAAAATAAACAAGTAACTGAAACAAAGTGAGAATACGTAATATATTCATTCACTTCTACCACTCTCCTGCCCACGTGATAGATTACCATAATAAACATGCCACAAAACACAATGCAGACAGAAAATAGATACATGGCTCCAATGGACAGAGAATGGATACATGGCTCCTACTGAGCCCATCCCCAGAGCATGCTCCATGACTAGTTCTGTCCTCATGACTAAACCACTCGTCGTCGTTAGGTCGCATCTGGAATTTCTAGTTGGCGGACAATTTCCCTCCACGCCGCTCTGACATATTGGGAAATCATGTACGTGGCAAGTTACAGCAGTGGTTTGCCTTTGCCTTCTGCCGGGCGAGTTTAAAGAGATCACCACCTCTTGCAGTGGATGACCAGGACGTCTAAGTGCCTTGTTGTGCTCTTAGCGCTCCACAACACCTGCTGGTCTGCCTTATTGACCATTGGACCATTAATCGGTCTCTTCCGCTCAATCCGCCATGGCCAGACTTCACACGCTGGGGTAGGCAGATCCCCTACCTCATCGAGGGTTGCAGACCCGTCGGCTACCCTCATCTGGTTCGGCCCGTCTGCCGAGACGGTTTACCGGGGTGTGGCCGCTGCGCATGTTACAGCTACTTGGAGCCACAGGTAAGAGCTGAGCGCCAGGTGGGGACCAAAGGTGGACGAGCTGCCCTGAAAAAGGGCACGGCAGGCCCCCCACCCCTACCGTCACAAATAACTATTGTCCGAGACTGAATGAGGCAGACATCCTCCCCAAAAGGTCTCTGAGCCATAAATAGCAGCTCAACAGGAAAGAAAAAAAGACCAATAGAATCTTGCAGCTTGAAGTCTAAAGACATTTGGGAAGCCAGGGATTTGTAACATTATTATAAACCTTTTATTTTACCATTCTGAACTCTTTTCTGAGCTTATGTGCGGGCCTGTGATTTAACTACATATTAAAGATGGTATGGAAGATCAGAATCAGGATTAATATCACTGATGTATGCTTTGAAAATTGTCTTTGAGGCAACAGTACAATGCAATACATTATAATAGGAAAAAATGTGAATTACATTAAGTATAAAATAGTTAAATTAAATAAGTAGTGTAAAAATAGAAATAAAAAAGTAGTGAGGTAGTGTTCATGGGTTTAATGTCCACTCAGAAATTGGATGGTAGATGGGAAGAAATTGTTCCTGAATTGCTGAGTGTGTGCCTTCAAGCTCCTGTACCTCTTTCCTGATGGTAGCAATGAGAACAAGACATGACCTGGGTGATGGGGATGATTAATGCCACCTTCTTGAGCCATTGCTCCTTGAAGATCTCCTGGATACTACACGATTACCATGAGCTGGCCATCCTTGCGTGGTGATGTCATAGACTTTTGACAATGTCAGGTCATTCCTCGTTTCTTTTTGTATTTCAGAATTTGTTACCGGCAATTGGTCCACCAATGTGGTGTGGAACACTTCTGCTGGGTCACAGTATGAAGATCTTTCCTCTTCGGTTGCCAATAGTGGAAGATGTGACAAGCCATCAGTGGTGCTATGTTGCTTGGTACCCTATGTCATAAGGGTGGGCTCTGAGGAATTGTGCCCAACATTGTAACTGGGTAGCAGACATCACTGGAATTCCCTTCCTGGGATTGAAAATAGACACAAAGGGCCGGTGATCTGTCACTAGTGTAAACTTTTGTCCGTAGAAGTAGTGGTGGAACTTCTTTATTTCCCATATTTGACCAAAGGCCAATCAGTCAATCTGTGCGTAGTTGCGTTCTGTGCTCATCAGTTTTCCTGAGGCAAACACAACTGTGCATTCAGATCCATCTTTCATAATGTGTGATAGAATGGCTCCAATGCCACAAGGAGACACAAAGCACGCCAGTCTGATGGGCAGGGATGGGTCATAATGGTGAGCAGTTCCTCCAAAGTTATTCATCTCTTTATTGCCTTGAATGCTTTTTCACATTTTTCTGACCATTCCCACCTTGCTCCTGCCTGCAACAGTGCATTCAAAAGATGCAGCACTGTAACAGTGTTTGGGAGAAACAGGTGGTAGTAGTTTACAAGGCCCAAGTATATCCTAAGTTATGACAAATTTTCTGGTTTGGGTGCCTGACAGTGGGTGATTACCCAGACAATGGGTGTGGCCCATCACTCCACTCAACCTTGGACAGCCTCTAAGCTCTGCATTTGAGCATCTACTTTAGGACGTAGTGCGTAAGGCCACTGGATGCGCTTCATGGAATCTTGGTGTTGCTGTTTCGTCTTGTTCAATTCTGCCCTTCATGCCTTTGAGTTTCCCAGTCCCTTTCTCAAACACCTTCTCATCAGCATTAAGCAGCTGTGAGAGTCTCTGGTTAGTGCTACCATTTGGGCTATTGTTGCCTGTTGTTGCCCATTCTCAGATTAGGTCTCTTTTGGCCGAGACTAGTTCTTGATTTGGATTTAAGTGAGGGAGAGCTGCGCAGCGTCAGCCTCACTCTCTCTTCCCAATTCCCATCTGGATCCAGTGGCAAGACAAGAGTCGAGACGGCTGGAGATGGGACTAGGCGCAATGGATGACCAGGACATCTTCTGTGTCTTGTCGTGCTCTACGCATTCCACGACGCTTGCAGAGACCGCCTTCTTGACCATTGGACCTTCTATTGGTCTCGTCCACTCAATCCACCGGAGTCTGTTCTTCACATGCTGGGATAGACATCTCCCTATCTCACCAAGGGTTTGAGACCCATCGGCTACCCTCACCTGGTTTAGCCAGCTTGTCAAAGCTGTTGCCCGGGGTATGGCCGCTGTCGCATGCAAACAGCTACGGGGAACCACACATGAGAGCTGAGTTTCAGGTGGGGACCAAAGGTGGACAAACCACCCAGAAAAGGATGTGACATGTTCCCCCACCAGAGGTGCTACCCCTCCCCGACACCCCATACACTCCACTAGTCTCGGCACCGTCATCAGCCGGCTGGTGGGGCAGTGACATCAGCGCCGGACTCCGGAGCAAAGGTTCCCAAGTTCAAATCCACTTGAACCGCTCCTGGCCATGCTTTCCATCCGTGCCGGGTTGAGTGTCGAGCTAGCAACTCGACCTTGTAAAAAGTACAAATGGTGTCGAGGTCTTCATTGATGACGATGGACAAAACTTATAGGTCTCTTTTGGACAGTAGTCTTGTCTGAGTGCTTTGACTGTGCATGCCAATATAAGCCTGCCCGTTAATGCATGAGGAAGTCCATCCCTAAAGTTACAGTACTAGGAAAGTTTGCGCAGTTCTGCAATGTATTCAGAAATGCTTTCATCTTTTGACTGGCTCCTTTTGTAAAATCTAAATCTCTCAGCTATTTTCAGAGGTTTAGGGCTCAAGTAATTTTGTAAAATTGTAACAATTTCATCGAACGTCTTGCTTGCTGGCATTTCAGGGGTTACTAAATTGCATAAGAAACTATACATTCTTGGGCGTATTAATCTAAGAAGTGTAGGGGCTTTCTTTTGCTCCTCCACGTTTTTCGCATTACAATACAATTCAACCCTCTTGATAGATGACTCCCAGCTTTCATTAGCACTGCCAATTTCATCAGCTTTCCTGACTGAAGCCATCACCGCATTATCTTCACTTTAAATTCAGCACATTTTTCACTGTTACTATGCACTGTACTCACTCATCTGTTAGTATCCATGACAGCCTTCTCTGTACTGCTTAAGTCTCACTGTTTTGTCCCATAATTGCACCATAACTGTAAGTCAGTTCATGGTATTTTCTGACATTCAGGTTCGTACTCGTCGCCAATTTGTTGTGTCTGTACACAATCACATATTAATTAATAAAAGCACACATGCGGGAGATGGCTTTAGCTGGTATATTCACATTACAGTGAGGGAGAACAATGTGTGTACGCAGCACATGTGCTGATAACAGATCAATACGTACTGCTAATGGGGGGGGGGGGGGGTCATTGCTCTAAACGAAATAGATCCAGACATTATAATGGCAATTTAAAAACATTTCATATTTGAATCATTTTTGTAACTTGAAAGATTATTGTAACTGCTTCCCTCTAATTTTTAACTGTTTAGCTTGTAAAAATATCTTGTAAAGAACTAAATTATTTTACTGGAAACTATTATAATAGCTAGTTCTATTTAGGATATAAATGATAGTTTAAATGCAATTAAGAAAGACAGGTAGAAATAGTTACAGAGTGGGAGAGATGGTTATTTAAATTCTGACTACTTCAGTGAGTGAACTAGGTTATTGGACTTGAGGAAGACAGTTGCATCTCCATGTTGAAGCAAGGGGCTTTGTTTTGAAGGCTGGTAGCAGAAAACAATATACTACAGGTGGTGGAAGACAGGAATAAAGTAAAAGACTGCAGAAGTGAACATTTCAAACAAAAGATCTCAATGTTTTCGGTGGAAAGTCTCAACCCGAAACATTGACAGTCCATCCTCCCCCCCACCAACAGACACTGATTAACCCATTGAGTTCTTCCAGTAGTTTGGTTGTTCTTCCTAATTTCGGCAATATTCTTTTGTCTCCATTTTCAAATAATTCATTTTGTTTTTCTTTGTATTTCCAGCAGCTGAATTCAGATACTGACTGTTGCTTTGATGGGCAATGAAGGAAGTCAATTTCAGTAAAAATAAAGTGTAGTTTGTTCTCGTAAAAATAAATAATCATTTAGCTTTCATCATCATCATTTTGAGCCATGTCATATGACGTGGACAGTCATGGTCTTTGACCATAATTGTTCTTGGGAAATCCTTCTACAGAAGTGGTTTGCCATTGTCTTCTTCTAGGCAGTGTCTTCACAAGACAGGTGACCCCCATCCATTGCCAATACACTTCAAAGATCATCTGCCTGGCTTTAGTGATCACATAACCTGGATTTGTGATATGCATCAGCTGCTCATACAACCATCCATCACCTTCTCTCGTGGCTTCACATGACCCTGATCAGGGGGCTAAGGAGGTGCTAGGCCTGCAGGCTAGTGGCGGGAGGAAGCGTTTTACACCTCCTTTGGCAGAAATGTAACTCCACTCCACCACCTAAATTCAACTTCAGACTATTTTATTTGTTGATTCCAAACTGCTTCTGCTTTGTAAGAAATAATATTAGATTTTTATTTCATGATTGCTTCTAATTGAATTTGAATACGTCAGTCGAGGCTTTCTTTCCTGTTGAATCATTACGCCTTATCCATTATTTAATATCTGACCTATTTTCCCAATGTGGATTATCAGGTTTTTTAATATGCTGCTTAAAATTTGTCTCAAGAGAACTGGTAACAATGAGAGTTGAAATAAAATTAGTTACAGAATGACTAGCACTATTTCACACAAGCTTAAATGACACTGAGCCAAGGGAGAAATCACAGTGCTCTAGGTAATTTAATGTCCTGTATATCTGCAGCATTGTCGGAATTCTATTCATCACTGCGCTGAGGGATGAGGGAGACAGCTCCATTTTACTTTATTAAAATAACAATGGTAAATATTATTAAAAAATAACCTTTATTATGTAACTATTTGCATAAAAAGAGAAATGCTAATTACAGGACTTATTTCTGGAATTTTCATGTGGATTGGGATAAGTTCACAGTGTTATTCAGTTGTTATCGTCTTCAAATCCAATGTTGTTCATTAAATCATGGGTACTATCCTCCCATCTTCAAGGAGCGATACCTCAAAAAGTTGGCATTATCATTAAGGACCCCATCACCCTGGAACATGCCCTCCTCTCATTGCTACTATCAGAGAGGAGGTACAGAAGCCTGAAGGCACACACCCAGTGATCCAGACACAACCTCTTCCCCTCTGCAATCTGATTTCTGAATAGACATTGAACCTATGAAACTATTACCTCACTATTTCTGTTTGGAATGTACCATTGCTGCACAATAACAAATTTCACGACATACGACAGTGATATTAAACCTGATTCTGATTCTGAAATTCTTCAGTTTAGAGTCAATGCCTTCTTAAAAATTATTGACACATTAATAATGTCCAAACGGTGACAGCATTGAAAATATCAGGATCATTATGTTAGTTTCCATGTTTAGTTTTCAGAAGTATTTGTTGACTGGCATTGAACCGTTAAGCACCTCCAAAATTCCTCTTTTGAGGATGCTGAATAAGTACAAGTCATTGACATTATTCATATTTTGTTATATTTGTACATCTTTCATCTAAAATGCTGGTTAGAAAAAAAATTTGGCAAGAGGATGGAAGTATGTAAGACTTACACCTTTATGATGTCATCCTCTATTTCAGAATGTCCCACGATAGGAAATATTGAACATAGAACATTGATTATGTATTCATATATGTATAGGCCTTTCAGCCCATGATGTCGTGCTGACCTTTTAACCTACTCTGAGATCAAACTAACCCTTCCCTTCTTCATAGACTTCCATTTTCTTTCATCCGTGTCTAACTAAGAGTTTCTTCAATGCCCTAATATATCTGATTCAATGCAATAAGCATTCTCTATGTAAAAAGACTTGTGTCTAAAATTCCTCCCCTATGCTTTTCTCCAATTACATTTAAATTATGTTCTCTTCTATTAACCATCCCTGCCCTAGGAAAAGTCTCTGGCTATCCACTCATCAATGCCTCTTCTTAATTTGTGCAGCTCTAACTAGTCACCTCTCATCATCCTTTGCTGCAAAATGAAACATCTAGCTTGCTTAATCTTTCCTCTTAATACATACTCTTATTTATCTTCTCCATTCTCTCTAAAGCTTCCACATCCTTCCTGTTATGAGGCGAATAGAACTGATCACAGTATTCCAAGTCTGGTCTAACCAGGGTTTTATAGGGCTGCAACATTACCTCATAGCCCTTGAACTCAAATCACCAACTACTGAATGCTAACACACCATACACCTTCTTAAGAACGCTATCAACTTGCACAGCAACTTTAAGGAATATATAGACATGGACCCAAAATTCCCTCTGTCCTTCCACACTGCGAAGAATCCAGGAATTAACCCTGTATTCTGCCCCAGATTTGACCTTCTAAAGTCAATGATTTCACACTTTTCCAGGCTGAACTCCATCTGCCACTCCTTAGCCCAGCTGTGCACCTTGTCAATATCCCGTGACAACTTTCCACACTATCCACAACTCCAGAGGGACAGGAGTTGGCAAAAAGGCCCCTTGAACCTGTTCCTCCATCAGCTTCCCTCTTCAGGAAAAGCCTGAAATATGGACAATTAATCCAGTGAACTTTCACTCCACTATTCTCAGGCAAGTGTATCTTTGGTAGGTAATGCTAAACTCCACAGAGATGTGGTTAAGATACACTTTTATCTTACCTTTAATTAATTGTAGCAAGGTTTCCTTGCTGTTATATTTCAGACTTATTGCATTAACCATTAACATACTATTTGTCATCCTGATTCATATCATTTACACGAACTTGATGTGATTCTTGTACAATTGTACAAAAGCCATTTGAGTAAAAACATTCACCAGATTCTGTTCTTCCCAGTAAAGTGCATAATTCCTCACACTGTCTCAACTAATCTTTTAAGATTAAGGTTTAAAATGGCGCTGGGTAATCTCAGTGACTTCTGGTTGGTGACTAATGAAACAAGGAAAACTACAAAATACTTTGTTAATTACAGTTTCAGGGTAAATGTTCATCGTAAACATTGGCCTGTAACTTCCCTTAGGAATTGGACACAATTCGATGTGGGAGAACTGAGACAAAGCGAGGCAGCGGGATCATCGCCAAGAGTGAGGAAGACCTGAGGTTCGATCGATTTAAGCTCTGGACCGAACTGGAGAGTTCAGGTACAGGTCGAATTGAGGAGGCGGGGTCCAGGCCCCAGGTCGTATCAAAGCGACTGAACCCGATGCTTGGACAATGATTTATATGCCGGGCCGAATCGGAAAGCTCAGGCCAGATTGAGGCTGTGTGGTCCAGGTCCCAGAGTGCATTGAAATGACCAAACCCGATGTTTGGACAACGATTTAGGTGCCAGGCCAGATTGGAAACATCAGAGTGTCGGGTCCCCGGTCGGGGGATGGGCCAGTTCAACCAGCTGCTCTGCTCTGTGCTGTACGAAGGGTTTATAGATGGTCACTATTTGTGGACTTCAGTTCAGAATGCTATTTGCTTGCATTTGTTGTTTTCATGTTTTGTATTTTTTCTCTCTGAACATTGGGTGTCTGATGGTCTTTTTAAGGGGTTCTTTTGGGTTTCTTTGTTCTGTGGCTGCCTGCTGGGAGATGAATTTCAAGATTGTATAATGTGTACATACTTTGATAATAAATGTACTTTGAACTTTAAACTTTTATCACTTCACCAGTCTGTATCACCGAGCTACGTACTGTATCTGTTTGCATTTTCTCCTTCTGAGCCCTGTAGCATCAATAAACTTGCCAACCATAGTAGATCACCTCTACTAAACTGCTAATGGAGATTGTAAATAGCTAAAAGCTAAGCCAAATAACTGCTTTTGAAATAAAGCTAAAAAATGTTGGAAAGAAAGAAATAGAGTTAATATTTCAAATGAATGATATTTTTTTCTCATCAGGGCAAAGTTAATTGATCTGAAATATTGAGGCACAATTGAAAGGCAAAGATTGGCAGATACTTCAAATCTGAAATAACCACAGAAAAATGTCAACAAGGTCAGGGAGAATCTCTGATGAGAGAAATAGAGGTAATATTTAATATTCTCATGAGAGCTGGACGATGTCAGAGATGATTCAAGTTTTCAGCTGTGGACAAGGAACCAGGAAAATAAAATGGATCTGTGATAGATGGAGAACAGGAGAAAGCTAATTTCCAAAATAGTTCTATCGACCCTGAGGGGTGCAGAGAATTTGTGTACAGAATAATGTGTTATAATACCCATACAGGAGGTTCATCAGCAATTTTAGAATTGGAGGTAATATATTGACATGAATGATGAATTATCAATGAGAAATTGAATGGAATAAGTCCTTTCCAGATCAGCAGGTCACTGATACGGGGCACCACATAAATCAGTGCTCAGGAACAAAATTGCTGTGGAATTTGTTAACTTAGTGACAGCAGTACAATGCAATTCATGATAAGTATAGAAGAAAAGTAAGTAAATCCATTATGGTAAGTATTTATGCATATTAAATAGTTAAATTGAAAATTGTTGTACATGAACAGAGGTAATAAAAGAAAGTGAGGTAGTGTTCATTGGTTCAATGTCCATTAGAAATTGGGTGGCAGAGGGGAAGAAGCTGTTCCTGGGTGATGGGGGTCCTTAATAATAGATGCAGCCTTTCTGTGGCACTACATCTTGAAGTTGCCTTGGATACTATGAACACTAGTACCCATGATTGAAGGAGGATACTAGCGGGGATGACGGCAGAGCAGAGATGGCTGAATTTTCTGGGAATAGTTCACAAGGTGCAGGATAGATATGTCCCACAGTGGAAGAAGTTCTCAAATGGCAGGGGTAGGCAACTGTAGATGACAAAGGAAGTTAAGGACTGCATAAAAGCCAAGGTAAAGGCATATACGGTAGCAAAAGTGAGTGAGAAGTTGGATGATTGGGATGCTTTTAAAATCCAACAGAAGGCAACGATAAAAGCTTTAAGAATGGAAAAGATGAAATATGAGGGCAGACTAGCCAATAATATAGAGCAATTTACCAAATGTTTTCCAGTTTTATAAAGAGTAAAAGGGAGGTGAGAGTTGATATTGGACCACTGTAAAATGATGCTGGTGAGGTAGTATTTGGGGAAGAAGAAATGGCAGATAAACTTTGCTTATATCTTCACTGTGGAAGACACTAGCAGTCTGCCAGAAGTCTGTGAGTGTCAGGGAGCAGGGAGCATTGCAATTACAAAGGAAAAAGTGCTAGGGAAACTCTAAGGTTTTAAGGTGGATAAGCCACCTGGGCCAGATGGACTACATCCCAGAGTCCTGAGAGTGGTTGCTGAAGAGATAATGGATGCATTGGTCATGATCTGTTAAGAATCACTTGATCCTGGCATGGTCCCAGAGGACTGGAAAATTGCAAATGTCACTCCACTCTTTAAGAAGGGAGGAAGGAAAAATAAAGGAAATTATAGGCCAGTTAGCCTAATCCCAGTAGTTGGGGAAGTGTTGAAATTTATTATTAAGGATGAGTTGTTGGGATACTTGGAGACTAATGATAAAATAAGTTAAAGTCAGCAAGATTTTATGTAAAGGGAAATCTTGCCTGACAAATTTATTGGAGTTCTTTGAGGAATTAACAAGCTGGGTGGACAAAGGAGAGTCAGTAGAAGTTATTTACTTGGAGTTTCAGAAGGCATTTGATAAGGTGCCACACATGAGGTTGCTTAACAAGATAAAATCCTATGGCATTACAAGAAAGAAATTGACTTTTATTGAATATAATGCGTTTAATTGCTGATGCTTTGCAATAGTTCAACTAAGCTAAAAAGTCTTTGTAGATGATTTTCATTTGTACTCAGTATCTACCTCTTGCTTAACTGTCCAGCAATAATCAGCCAGCATTGTTGGATTCCAGTTGTCCTGATACCATTTCTCCATGTCCGCAATGTCCTGGTGAAACCATTCCCCATGCTTGTCACTGACAGTGCCAAGATTTGCAGGGAAGAAGTCTAAATGGGAATGCAGAAAATGAATCTTTAATGACATGTTGCATTGCACTTCATGGTTTTGTGTGCTTGAAGCATGTTTTCAACCAGCTGCAGGTAGTTTGGTGCTCTGTAGTTGTCTAGAAAATTTTCAACAACATCCCTGAACGCCTTCCATGTGATTTTATCCAGTCTCACTAGAAGTTCCTCAAATTTCCTGTCATTAATGACCAGTTTGATTCGTGGACCAACAAAACTGCCTTCCTTAACCTTGGCATCAGTTATTCTGGGAAACGTTTGTCTCAAATCTCGAAATCTTTCACAGAAATTTATAGCCTTTCTAAAATCTTTCCGGCTATGCAGCATCCACCTGCCTGAGCATTCCAGGTATGCCTGGACAAGATAGAAACCTTTTCAGCTTACATTGCGGGGAACATTTTAATTGACTTGAATTATGAATTGAAATAACAAATATACGTGTGATTTTTTTTTTGAAAAAAGGTGTGTGATAGGGAAATTTCTTTGTGATTTTCATGATCAGCAGTCTAAAATCCATAAGATACGCCAAAGTATTCAGGAAGCAAAACTTTTGTTGTGCAGTGTTATCAATCCAAGCAGTGGTGAGATTTTGGTCTAGTTCTGAGGAGAAAACAGATGGGCACAATTCCCAAATGCATTTACTTTGCCAGTAGCAGAGCAAAAATCTATGCCAACAAGTCTCTTGTCATGCTTGTGCATTTTGGTACAATTGTCTTACAGGCTTCACTGATAGGATGTCAATGTTAGCTATGGAAGGTGGAAATGCAAGTCAAAACTTAAAGATTTGACATTTGTTTTACTACAGGTACTAGCTTATCTGTGAACATATGGCCATTTCATTTTCTGTCTTTATTGACAGCATGTTCACTCCAACTTCAGCATCCATGCAAGATGGAAAAGAACTCGAAAAGTCTTAGTATATGTAACTCAAAATAGCCTTGGATAGAAATATAAATCCTGATTTAAACTGGTGCTATTGAAAAAAGACACTCATTACAGCTTTCAATTACAAACAAATGAGTTTTTGTTTGCATAATTTTGGAAGAAAGGTGCAATGAAGAGTTGAAGTCTTAAATCCTCTCATGAAATTTGGAACAATAAATGGCAGTTAATTATGAGCATAAAATATTACTAATGTTAACAGTTTTAAGAAGTTATTGGCTGTTGCTCTTAAGTGCATAGCAATATATGAATGGCAATAAAGGGAGGGAGCTTTTTGTGTGGAAAAACATCCTCTGTTAAGTCAGAATGCTGATGCAGCATCATTAATTTGACTGTTGGCAATCACGTTATTTATGATATAGAGGTTATGTGGAAAAGAATATTTCTGATAGAGAGATTGAGGTGGAAATAATACTTGCACGATGAGAGCTCTGTGGTTATTGTTCACCCACACTGAACCTGGCCAAATAAGCTGCTCATAATATCCAGACAATCCGCTGTCATCCAACTATGCTGTGGAGTTAAACACAAGAAGAGCCCTGGGGTCTATAGCGAAGGGCAAAGTAGTAAGAAGGTGCCATATGAGGAAAGCATTGGCCAGAAATGTAGGTTGTGCAGGGGACCATTAAGACATTGTGCAGGGAGTGGGACAGCATGGTAGTGTAGCGGTTAGGATAACCCTGTTACAGAGCCAGGAACCTGGGTTCAATTCCACCGATATCTGTAAGGAATTTGTCCTTTCTTCTGATTGCGCTGTGACTTGGCAAGGGTTTAACAGGCTGCTCCCTGGTGCAGCTTGTTCCACACTGTATCCCAATCAATCAATCAATCAATCAGTCAATCAACTAATAAGTATAAATTTCATTCCACACCAGTATGCGTTCTAATACCTTATATAAAAAAATCTTCTAGAAGTCTAAGTATAGCACATCCACTAGTTCC
This sequence comes from Mobula birostris, assembly GCF_030028105.1. Lineage (NCBI taxonomy): Eukaryota > Metazoa > Chordata > Chondrichthyes > Myliobatiformes > Myliobatidae > Mobula > Mobula birostris. The sequence continues at coordinate 9,804,279 of NC_092378.1, read as the reverse complement.
TATGTTTCTATTTTGCAGGTTACAAACTAATGAAATTCTAACAATTTTGTTAAACATGATTTTCCATGTAGTCCATGTTGACTCTGCTGTTACTATCAGTATTTTCTCAGTGTCCTATTACCACTTCCTTATAGATTCCAACATTTTCTACACTACTAATGTCGTTTTAACAGGTTGACAACTACCAATTATTTCCCTTGTTCCTTTCAGAAATAGAGCATTTACATTTGCTACCTTCCATTCTACGGGATCGTTCCAAAATCAATGGAGTTTTGGAAAATGGCTAACACTGCATCCACTGTATTCATAGTCATCTCTTCCAATACCTCAGATTCCTGACCATGTATTGCTTCTCAGGCTTAGTAATTTCTCCAATATTATTAATTGGAGGAAATCTGGAGGAAAACACACAGAGGGGGATCACAAAGCCAAGGAAAGAGGACCAGGTCAAGACAACAGAGACTTTTGGAGAAGAGGAGTTCAGTGGGTAATACCATTCTGCCTGACCGGAAGTGCACTGAGAGTGGTAAGCGTGAAGGAGTGGGGTGCTTACTGATCTGGCTAACAATGGATGGTGCAATCCAGGGTATACTACAATCGAGGAACGTGTTTGTAGACTGGATATTGATATTTTGCAGACTGGATATTGACTGGATATTTTTACTGTTGGACTTCGGCCACATTCCACCGTGATACAACACATGGCGGCACGGGAGGTCGTTCCTGCCTGTGGCTATCGAACGTGCAGCTCTTCCCATGGAGGGTCAGACACCCTGAGCCAATAGACTGGTCCTGGACTTATTTTCCATCTGGCATAGTTTTGCATTTTGTTGTTTGATTGTTGGGGTTTTTGTATTGCTATAATTACGCTCTATTCTTGGTTGGTGCGGCTGTAACGAAACCAAATTTCCCTCGAGATTAATAAAGTATATCTATCTATCTGTCTGTCTATCTATCTAATTTATTAATTTGTTTTGTTTCCTCAGTTACTTATTCTGATAATCTTTGGGAGACTTGCTCTGTCTGCTTTCAGAAGCAAAAATCTCTGGGTGATCCGGTTTCCTCCCACGTTCCAAAAACATACGGATTAGTATGTGAATCAGCCAAAGAGGTGTAATTGAGCAGTGCAGGCTCACTGTGCTGGAAAGGCATGTTACTGTGCTGTATTTCCAAATGAATAAATAAAATAAAAAATAAAAACACTTCATGTAAGTTGGCTATTTGGCCTTTCCCTTCTGCGCCATCATTCAATAGGATCGTTACTGATATTTTAGCTCAATGTCACTTTCCTGCTCAATATCTGAATCTCCTGATTTGCTCAGTATTAGCAAATTTATTGATCTGCATTAAATATACACAGCAACAGAAATTCCAAGTCCTTCAAGAGCAGAGTATCTCAAAGTTTAGCTACTTTCTTGGTGAAACAAGTTCATTTCATCTGAGTCCCAAATGGTCATTTGGAAACAGGAGCCTCTCATCTGATTTCCTCAGCTGGTGGAGACATCGTCCTGACATCTCCAGCTTCTATTCATTTGTTTTGCTTTCTCAGTTACTCTAAACTTATTCTGATCATCTCAGGAAGATTTGCTATATTTGTTTTCAGATACAAAATCTTGGCTTGGTTCTCCTGTCTTGGACTAGGATTTAAGTGTTTTTCTCTATTTTACATATCTATAGAAGTTCTTCTAGATTATTGTTTCATGAAAGCACTCTCTGTGAAAACCCCAGGATATCAGCAGTTTCTGAGATACCCAAACCACCCCGCCTGGCACCAACAATCTTTTCATGGTCAAAGTCACTTTGATCGTATTCTTCACCATTTTACATCATGAAGTTCTACTACCATTAACCGAAGGGTTTGTGGACCCCAGGGTGGGAACCCCTGTTCTCCATTTTTGATGTTTGGACAGAACAATAACTGAACCTCTTCACCATGTCTGTGTGCTTTTATGCACTGAGTTGCTGATTAGTTATTTGCATAAATGAGCAGGTAGACAGGTGTACCTGAAACCGAGTGTATATTGCAGTGTTTCAGGTCATTTGTGAAGCCAGAATGGGTTTATTCTTGAAATGTCAGCCAACTCACTTCAAACATTCATATTAAGAACAACACCCAACTGAACTAAATTGCTTTCAATCTTAGTATAAAATTCCATCATATTGTGATCACTCTTCCTAAGAGAATCCTGAGTTATCAGATTATTAATTAATCTTCTCTCACTGAACAACTCTATCTCCTGCCAGAATCAGAATCCAGTTTATTAGCACCGGTATGTGACATGAAACTTGTTATCTTAGCAGCAGTAGTTCAATGCAATACATAATCTAGCAGAGAAAAAAAGCAGTGGGAATGAAAAGTATTGGTGTATTATCCAGATATGAATTCTCTATCCTTGAGGGTTGTGGAGATGAGATCTATGTTTTTTTTTAATGAGGAAGTAGATACATTTTGAAAGATCAGGAAAGTGTGGATTATGTTGAACAGTCTTCATTTCAAGAGGACTAGAATACAAATGCGAGGAGATAATGTTGTGGCTTTATAAAGCACCTCTGAGGCGTCACTGGGACTATTGTGAGCAGTTTTGGGAAGGATGAGCTGCTTTGGAAAGGGTTCAAAGGAGGTTCATGAAAATAATTGCAGGATTGAATGGCTCATCGTATGAGGAGTATTTGATGTCTCTGGGCCCGTATTCACTGGAACTCAGAAGAATGATGGAGTCAGGGCATCTGATTGAAAGTTATCGCATGATGAAAAGTCTAAATAGAGTCGATGTGGAAAGGATGTTTCCTATGGTGGGACACACATCAAAGTTGCTGGTGAACGCAACAGGCCAGGCAGCATCTCTAGGAAGAGGTACAGTCGACGTTTCAGGCCGAGACCCTTCGTCAGGACTAACTGAAGGAAGAGTTCGTAAGAGATTTGAAAAAGTCTGTTTGCATTTCCTATGGTGGGGATGTCTTTGACCAGTTGACACAGCCTCAGAATAGCGGGACGTCCATTTAGAATGGAGATAAGGAGGAATTTCTTTTGCCAGAGAGTAGTGAAACTGTGCAATTCGTTGCTGCAGGTGGCTGTGGATGCCAAGCCTTTAGGCATACTTAAGACAGAGATTGATAGATTCCTGATTAGTCAGGGCATGAAAGGGTTACGGGGAGAAGGCAGGTGATTGGGGCTAGGAGGGAAATGGATCAGCAATGACGGAATGGCGGAGCAGACTCGATGGGCGAAATGGCCTGATTCTGCTCCTATATCTTATGTCCTTATGGTCAAAGAGAAAATGACACCTGGAGCAGTTCAGCCACAATCATATTGAATGGTTTAGAAGACATGGGGCTGAGCTACTTACTCATGCTCCTGTTGTCTTGGTTACACCAACCACGTGTACATTTTCCCTCTTTTGATGCATCTTATACATGGAAGACCTAGAAGGAAACTAAGAGATTTTATGATCCATATGCAAACCCCTGCTTTAGTTTCCTATAAATTCTCTCAGAAATAGAATTGTTTTAATGCATGTAATATTTAATATGAAAACGTGCTCAGTAGGTAGATGAATGGTAGAAATTGCAGATAGGGAGATGGAGGGAATAAAATGTGATTAATGAAGAATGGTTGATCATGCTTGGGCAAGGTGCAGCACCTGCTTAGGCTTCACCCCACCCCCAGTCAGGGTCACGTGAAGCCATGGGGGCTGGTGGTGGATGGACGTATGAGCAGCTGGTGCACATCACGTCCTGGTCATGTGACCACCGACGCCAGGCAGACAGTCTCTGAGGAGTATTGACAATGGCTGGGGTCACCCCTCTTGTGTAGAAAAATTTGCCGAAAACAAAAACAATCATGGTCAAGAGCATGATGACCCACGTCATATGACAAGGCACATAATGAGTGGTGACCACCAGCACAGGTTTGGTGGAGTGAGGGACTGTTTCCATTATTGATCTCTCGTGTACCATTTGAGATATTTGTGCTTGTCCAATCCTACACTTTCCAGTAGTTCCTTCATTTTCTGAAGCCCTGAACGCTGGAGCATCCTCCCCAAAACTCCCTTCTTCACTACTTCTCCTAATTCCTCTGTAATGCTGGTTAAGACCAACCTCTGTGTCCATTAACACAGACCACGACAGTACTGGAACAGGTCCTTTGGCCCACAATGTTGTGCAGAACTAATTAAGCTAACAACACTTGAACCCTTCTGTCTGTATTTGGTCCATACCCCTCCATTCTCTGCTTATTTGTGTGGTATGCTAAAAGCCTGTTGAATTCCTCTATTGCATCTGCTTCCATCACAACAACCAACTATGCAATCCCGGCACTCGCCACTCTCTGTGTAAGATATCCTCCCCTGCACATCTCCTTTGAATTGTCCCTCTTGTATGGTAAATGTCTGCCACCTAGCATTAGACGTTTCAACCCTGGGAAAAAAGATACCTGCTATGTACTCTATGTAGTAGGCAGCTGTCGATCTCAGGGGAAGATAGGTTTGCACCTCTAGTAGACTGTGTCCTCCCAGGGCATGTCTAGGTGGGAAGATTTGAAGAACCAGCTGTCGATCCCAGGAGATAATGGGTTTGCGCCTCTAGTAGACTGTGTCCTCCCAGGGCACACGCCTTCGTGGGAAGGTTTGAAGAACCAGCTGTAGCCCATGCAGCGGGATCCCCCGCTCCGCATCACTGATGTTATCCAAGGGAAGGGCAAGCGCCGATATGGCTTGGCACTAGTGTCGTCGCAGTGGTTGCCAGACTGAAGTAGTGGGTTCCGGCAAACTTGCAACAGAGGAGCGGAAGGCAGTGTGGACAGGCCCAATGAACTTAACCTGTTCTTTAACAGATTTGACATTGTGGCCCCTGCCCATCCCCCACATGAGCCATCTGTTGTCAGCCCCCAACCAACACGTATTCCACTCTCCCCTCCTACCCCTCCTCACAGTCCCCCACCCTGCTCTCATGACTATACCCCTCCCCCACACGAAACCACCATGGTGGGCTTCACAGCTGAGCAGGTGAGAAGACAGCTGAAACGTCTCAACCCAAGCAAGGCTGCAGGACCGGATGGTGTCAGTACCAGGGTGCTCAAAGCCTGTGTCCCTCAGCTATGTGGAGTATTTCGCCATGTATTCAACCTGAGCCTGAGGCTCCGGAGGGTTCCTGTACTGTGGAAGACATCCTGCCTCGTCCCTGTGCCGAAGACGCCGCGCCCCAGCAGCCTCAATAACTACAGACATTGGCATTGACCTCCCACATCAGGAAGACCCTGGAGAGACTTGTTCTGGAGCTGCTCCGGCCTATGGTCAGGCCACACTTAGATCCCCTCCAGTTCGCCTACCAGCCCCGACTAGGAGTTGAGGATGTCATCGTCTATCTGCTGAATCATGTCTACGCCCACCTGGACAAGCCAGCGAGCACTGTGAGGGTCATGTTTTTTGACTTCTCCAGTGCGTTCAACACCATCCGCCCTGCTCTGGTGGGGGAGAAGCTGACAGTGATGCAGGTGGATGCTTCCCTGGTATCATGGATTCTTGATTACCTGACTGGCAGACCACAGTACGTGTGCTTGCAACACTGTGTGTCCGACAGAGTGATCAGCAGCACTGGGGCTCCACAGGGGACTGTCTTGTCTCCCTTTCTCTTCACCATTTACACCTCGGACTTCAACTACTGCTCAAAGTCTTGTCATCTTCAGAAGTTTTCTGATGACTCTGCCATAGTTGGATGCATCAGCAAGGGGGATGAGGCTGAGTACAGGGCTACGGTAGGAAAATTTGTCACATGGTGTGAGCAGAATTATCTGCAGCTTAATGTGAAAAAGACTAAGGAGCTGGTGGTAGACCTGAGGAGAGCTAAGGTACCGGTGACCCCTGTTTCCATCCAGGGGGTCAGTGTGGACATGGTGGAGGATTACAAATACCTGGGGATACGAATTGACAATAAAATGGACTGGTCAAAGAATACTGAGGCTGTCTACAAGAAGGGTCAGAACCGTCTCTATTTCCTGAGGAGACTGAGGTCCTTTAACATCTGCCGGATGATGCTGAGGATGTTCTACGAGTATGTGGTGGCCAGTGCTATCATGTTTGTTGTTGTGTGCTGGGGCAGCAGGCTGAGGGTAACAGACACCAACAGAATCAACAAACTCATTCGTAAGGCCAGTGATATTGTGGGGATGGAACTGGACTCTCTCACAGTGGTGTCTGAAAAGAGGATGCTGTCTAAGTTGCATGCCATCTTGGTCAATGTTTCCCATCCACTACATAATGTACTGGGTGGGCACAGGAGTACATTCAGCCAGAGACTCATTCCACCGAGATGCAACACAGAGCGTCATAGGAAGTCATTGCTGCCTGTGGCCATCAAACTTTACAACTCCTTCCTTGGAGGGTCAGACACCTTGGACTTATTTCATAATTTACTTGCATAATTTACATATTACTATTTAACTATTATGGTTCTATTACAATTTATTATTTATGGTGTAACTGTAACGAAAACCAATTTCCCCCGGGATCAATAAAGTATGACTATGACTAACAAAATCAAACTGCCTTAGGGACCCTGATTCTGGATTTCTTCCTAGGGGTTTACTCCTGAAGTCTTTGGTCGCAAGGCAGCAGAGGTTTAAAATCAGAGTTTTCCTTTTCCTAAGCGGGCTGCCGTCCAAGGCTGATGAGCCGCTCCTGCCCAAAGCAACTAGTTTTGAGGTGCCAGTAGTCTGCCTTTGCCTCTTCTCCTGTCAGTAGAACCAGCTCCGCCGGGCCTAGTAGCTGAGCCAGACGCGAAGGCCAAGAGTTGGACTTGGTTGTCAGGGGCTGTCAGAGTCACATGACATTTGGAGAACTTTATAGGTGGTGGGAGCCTATGACAACTTTAGCAACCATACTCTATTTATGCTTCTCACAATCATATTAACTTCTAACAGCCTCCTCCACTCCAGTGAAAACAACAAATTTTGTTCAAACTCTCCTTATAGCAGAAACCCTCTGATCCAAAGCAACACACCTAAAATGCTTGAGGAACTCAGTAGTTCAGACAGCCTCTATGGAAACGAATAAACAGTCAATGTTTCAGGCCGAGACCCTTCTTCAGGACTAGAAAGGAAGGGGAGAAGTCAGAGTAAGAGGGTTGGGGGAGGGAGGAAGAAGTACAAGGTGGAAGGTGCTAGGTGAAACCGGGAGGGGTGGGCAGGGGTGAAGTAAAGAACCCTATACTCCACGTAGTATCTTGTTAAAGTTCATCTGAACCCCCTCCATAGCCTCCACAACTTTTCATCATGGTGGATCAATTTCCCTCTCAGCCCCAATCTCCTGCCTTCTCCCTGTAACCCTTCACACCCTGACTAATCAAGAATTTATCAACCTCTGCCTTAAATATACCCAGTGTCTTGGCCTCCACAGCTGCCTGCAGCAATGAATTCCACAATTTCACCACTCTCTCGCTAAAGAAATTCCTCCTCATCTCCGTTTTAAATGGACGTCCCTCTGTTCTGAGGCTGTGCCCTCTGGTCCTAGACTTCTCAACAGGGTGAATAGGATGAACTTAATGCAATACTCCAGATGTGACCTAGGTAGAGTTTTATAAAGCTACAACATAATTTCCCAGCTCTGAATTAATAAGGCAAGGATAACATACACCTTTCCAACTTTTCATTTTTTTCCACTGAGGTTGGGTGAGACTGGAACTCAAAGTCATTGGTTAAGGGTAAAAGGTGAAATATTTAAGGAGAACCTGAAAGGGAACTGCTTCACTCAGAGGGTGGGACGAGCTGCCAGCGGAAGTGCTGGATGTGGGCTTGATTGCAACAATTAAGAGGAATTTGAATAAGTTCATGAATGGAAGGGCTATGGTCCTGGTGTGGGTTGATGTGACGAGGCAGAATATCACTTCAGCATGGACTAGGTGGGTCAAAGGCCTGTTTTCTGCACTGTAGTGTTCTAGGACTCTATTATTCAATAGGTCTCAACTGCTTTCTGAAATAACCCTGGTGGCAAATCAGTTAATAAGAATGCTACTCCTCACCATCATATCAGGGGTAGTTGAGGATGGGCAACAGATGCTTGCCCTGCTTGTCACACCAAGATCAGAAACAGAACCAGGTTTAACATCACTGGCAGCTCATGTGAATCAGTGACTTATAAGTAAACTGGAGAAAGATAGAGGTTTGTTTTCTGTAAAATCAACAACCTTCAAAATGGCTGATATTGAATGGCACGAAGAGATCTCACCCAGCTTGGCTGGTAAAGCTGCAAAGTGTTTGATTCTATCTGAAAGCCTGAGATTCAGCAGCAGCAACAGCATTGAAGAGAGGTAGGCAATCCTTCACTTGTCAGAGCTTCAGCTCTTTGTGGAAAAAAAAGCAGGAAGTAGGGAAAGGAAAGATGAATGCTAAGCTAGGTGAGCATGAACATTTCAACATGGCCTCAAACTTTAAGTTTAGCTGATTATTAGTGAGTGGGTGCAATGAAAGCCCAGTACGCTGGAAAAAATCATATAAGCACATAAGACCATAAGATATAGGAGCAGAGTTAGGCCATTTGGCCCATCAAGAAGCTCTGCCATTTCATCACGACCGATCCAGTTCCCTCTCAGCCCCAGTTTCCTGTCTTCTCCCTGTAATCCTTCATTTCCTGACTAGCCAAGAATCTATCAACGGCTACCTTAAATATATCCAACAAATTGGCCTCCACAGCTCCCTGTGGCAACGAACTGCACAGATTCACCACTCTCTGGCTAAATAAGTTCCTTCCCTTCCCTGTTCTAAATGGATCTCCCTCTATTTTGATGCTCCGACTCCTGGTAGCAGACTCCCTGACCACAGGAAACATTCTCTCCACATCCACTTTATTGAAACCTTTCAACATTTAATAAGTTTCAATGAAGTCTCCCCTCATTCTTCTAAATTCCAGTGAGAAGAGGTCCAGAGCCATCAATCGCTCCTCATATGACAGGCCTTTCAATCCCAATATCTAAAGAAATTTAGCATGTGTGAACAAGGACCTACTTGGAACAGGTTTGAAAACTGCTCTGCAATATAAACACAGATTGCCTGATCACCTCAGTTTATAAGTACATTTAAAAAGTGGATAAGAAGCTAGAAGTGCTAAAAACCCAAACTACAAAATAATGCTGGTGCACATCAGATCATTTCATAACTGTTGCAAGGAAAAAGAATTCAGTAGCCTGGAGACTCTGTCACGTTTATAATGTATATACCAATTGAATAGAGAAGCAAACGATATTGTACCCAATACGAAGCTGTCCCGTGGGCCTTTGTGAAACAGCATACTTTGCATGGAAGCTACTGGGTACAGTCCATGCAGATAGTCTAAAATTCAAAAATATTGTAAACACTTAAGAAGGTCAGGCGGTATCTGTTCAAATAGAATAATAAAGTTAAATTTCAGTATCGTAACATAGAAAGTGCAAAGAGACTGATAAAATTAAGTGGAAATCTCTAGTTGTGTTGATAGGGATAGTTGGAGTAGCATCTACGAGCGCATTGTTCCAAAAAAAATTATTCTATGGAAATAATTCAGAAGATGTGTACCTCGAGTGGTTGTTGGTTGGGTTGAGTTGTTCTCCGATCTTGACAATTTGTGATGTGAGCAGGAAATTCTGTAAACAGACAAGTAGACCTCGATCATATTTATAAACCAATGCGGGCAAAATTCCAGACCACAACGCATAATGTTCACCACACAACCAACCAATGATGAAATTTCCTCCCCACATCACAACTGAGTTTTGGAATTGATGTCTACTCAGCTGATTGACAGGTATACAAATGCCAAGTACTCTGAGGAATCACCACAATCAACATCGCACTGATGACATCTCCTTGTATGATGACAAAACGTTTGGAAGTAAATTACCAAGATTGGAGGACAACTGAACCTAAACATTACTCAATTTTGTCGGTGGTACATAATGACACAGCAAGTCAGCCAATTTGCATTGGAAGAGAAAAAAAGGGAACCAAAATATTGATGATCAGAAAGGGCCATTTCTGAAAATGAAGAGCCAGCTACCTGAAATTGGAGTAGGTGATACTGAGTCCAAAAGGCTGCAACATGCCCAGATCGAAGATTAAGTCTTGCTCTTCAAGCTTACTTTGGGAATCCTTGTAATAAGGCTCACTGTCAGCACATGAAAAGCAGGATCCAATGACTGACCTTTCACCCCAGCTCCCCCCACACCCAGAAGACATTCAGTGCAATGTTGGTGGTTTTGGCTTGACAACCCTTCAAAGCATGCAAGGCCCAACTCTACCACAATTACCTAGCTCTGTCATGGTATTTTTTAAAAGTATCCAATATTTAGAGAGAAATTACTTTTTAAAAATCTAAAAAGTAGAAGAATTGATAAAACAGATTTAGTGCTTTCCCAGCATATATGATGACTAAACTCTTGTCAGGCTTCCAACCGGGTACGGATATCGATTTTAACTGATGTTTCGATGACAAACTTTGCCACCTTTATTAGGGATGGTGCCTGGGCATGTATAGTCCTGTGGTATACACACCCTCATTGGCCATCCCTCCTGATTAGTTAGTCCTCATCCAATCAGGTTTCCGCTGTCCCACCATGTTTCAAATCATATTCCCGTTCTTACTTAGAATGAGACCTTCGACTTTGTTAAAATTATTTTCTCTAGTTTTATTTCAATGGCTTCCTTCACCAGGGGGTCCTAAAAGTCATTGATGCAGCACGGTAGTTTTGTGCCGTCAGAGTCAATCCTATGGCCATTGCAAATGCATTGTTCTTTTGCTGCCAATTTCTCCAGGAAACCCAAGCTGATGCACCTCCTGTGCTCCTTGATGCAGGTTTCCATCGTAAATCACGGGGAATCTGTAGTCGTTGGCTGATCTGAGTCCCAGGTCATCTTTGATCTGCATAAGCTGCGGTTTGAGCTTCCTTACGTGTTTGTGGATGGTATTAATCTGGTATTTCTTCAGGATCCTAGTGATCCCTCCTGAAACCATGGAAATATAGGAAAGACAGGTGGTAGCGACAGGTTCCTCCTCGTAGTGGGTTTCTTGGTTTTTCCGTTCGCCCTTCTAAGGAAGTGATTGATTTTCTTGCCCAGGCACCATCCGTGTTGAAGATGGCAGAGCTTATTATTGAAACGTCAGTTAACGTCGATAACTGTACTAGGCTGGAAACTTGAGAAGAGTTTATTAAATTACAAAGCATTAAAATAGTAGGAAAATATTTAAAGAAAATAGATTAAAAGTTGAATAACTGAATTTACCTTTCTCCACATAATCTGCTACTCAAAGATCTGAATTCAGTCTGTACCAGGCCCAGCTGATAAGTAACCCATACAAAATTCTTGAGGAACTCAGCAACCTGGTTCAGAGGAAAGTTGTCTTGTTTGGCAGTATACACGTTTACCGTTGAATAACAATTAACTTGAACTTGAAGTCATTCAGCATCTATGAAGAGGAAAAAACAAATGATATTTTGGGCCGAGACCCCTCATCAGGATTCGAGAACTGTGCAGGCAAATTCTCTGCCATAATGGATTCGTCAGAGAAAACCTGAGCAAAGATGAAAGTATTGTTCCTGAACACAAAACTGCATACCAGTGGGGTGACATGGCTGAGAGATTTGAGGAAGGAACGTTGACCCCCTCGCCCACTTCTAATGCATGGAGATGTTCAACAACTTCACCAGAGCAGCAGAGATGAGTGGATTTATTCATCACTCTCTTTCTCATCAACCTTTCTCAACCAGAACAAACTCTGAGGAATCCATTTTGTCAAGTATTTTCCATAATGACAGAGAAAACTCCACCAGACTCCTGGAGATAATGACTACTATCTGCAGAAGGTATCGAATATACCATCACAGCTTCCAAGTGATCACCAAATAACCTGCTGTAAGCTCCAACAGACATCCATGGCTGCCTTACAAAAAACCTTCAGTTGCCCTGCAATTGACGTCAGCCTTTCCATCAACCATTCCATTTTTTTCAGCACAGCCTGAGTGGCACAGTCTTCCACTGAGCCTGGTTCTCAACATTCAGGTTTGTTGGAGAGTAAATAGAAAATCATTTTGATGTTTGTCCACACATCCAGGTTCACCAGTTGTCAAATATTGCCTTTGATGTTCATAAACATTAAGTAGGAAGTTAACCAAAACATTAGTTGATTCAGCGTTAATTGGTTAACATCAGAATTAAATTTGTTAGTTCATTATGTGCTGCGTTGTGTGACGTAGGTGATCATGGTCCATGACCATGATTGTTCTTGGCAAATTTTTCTACAGAAGTGGTTTGCCATTGTTTTCCTCTGCACAGTGCCTACAAGATGGGTGACCCCGGCCATTATCAATACTCTTCAGAGATTGTCTGCCTGGTGTCAGTGGTCACATAACCTGAGCTTTTGATACATACCAGCTGCTCACATGACCACCTGCTCCCATGGCTTCAGGTGACCCAGATCAGGGACTAAACAGATGCTACACTTTGCCCAAGGGTGACCTGCCAAAGGTCTACATCAACCAAAGGAGGTGTGAGGAGGGAGTGAGCACCTTACACTTCCTTCGGTAGAGATATATCCCAAAATTTAGAAATTTAAAATAAAACAATCATTTTGCTCTGGCCAAATATTTCTCACATTTTTTTAGAAAGGGTCAGCTGCAATTGTGTCAAGTTTAACCACCCTGTTCGGCCAGTAGTAGTGATTCTGAGTTTCTCAGTAGACTTGCATTTTAATTTTCCATCCCTCTACAACTCAGACCTCACACTGTTCCAAGGAAACTCAATAGAAGCTCAGGGGATAAGTTGGTGTTGGTGAATCTCAGTGACTTCTAACAAAGCAACTAAATTGTTCATCACCCTATTTGGCAAATGATCATTGCAAGCAATCTGTAACTTCCCTTTGGATTCTGGAGGCAATTCAATGTGGCAAAACAGAGGCGAGGCAGCGGGCACGTTGCCAATAGTGAGGGAAATCCAAGGTTCAATCAATTTAAGCACCAGATGAATGGGAAAGGTCGAATCAAGGCAGTGGGATCCAGGCCCCAGAACATGTGGAAGTGACTAAGCCCGATGTCTGGATGACGATTTAGGTGGCAGGGCACATTGAAAAGGTCAGGGTGTCTGGGCCTGAGACAAGGGTTGGGCCAGTTCATGCTGCTGCTCCACTCTGTGCTGAACAAAGTGTCTGTGGATGGTCTCTCTTTGTGGATTTTAGTTCAGAACACTATTTGTTTGCATTTATTTTTGCATTATTTGTTTTGTTTCTCTCTCTGCACATTGGGTGTTTGATGGTCTTATTTTTCAATGGGTTCTTTTGGGTTTCTTTGTTTCATGGCTGCCTGTTAAGAGACAAATCTCAAGGTAGTATAATGTATACATACTTTACACCCCGTCGTCATGGCTATCTCTCGAGGTCGAAGATGATGGTCTTCGTTCCGTACAGAGCAAGGATGCCTGTGCGTGTATTTGTTTAACGCGTACTTGATGTTGCACTCCAAGAAGCTCAGGATACTTCACAAATCAACCAACTGATTCGAATGGCTTCCAATTGTGAATCCTTTGATGTCTTTGATACTTCTCAAGATATTTTCACTATACAGGTTGAATAAGTCTGGCGAAAAGACACAACCTTGCCTGACTCCTCTCATGATATTCACATACTCACTCACTTCTCCTTCTGTTCTGATGGATGCTGTCTGGTCCCAGTATAAGTTTCTTAAGAAACGTATATCTTTCCTATCTATGTCAAGATCTTGAAGCATTTCCAGAAGATCTTGCTGTCTGACAGTGTCAATAGCTTTTGTATAATCAATGAAACATAGGTAGATGCCTTTTTGTACCTGGATGGCTCGTTCACAGATCATCCGTAGCATGAAAATTGCATTTCTGGTTCCAGTGTTTTCCATAAAGCTGCATTGTTCTTTACTGATTTCTGGTTTTATACAGCGCCTTGCTCTCATCATGATTACTCTGAGAATAATTTTTGTCACGTGGCTCATCAGGCTTATTGTATGATGTAACTCACATTCTGTTGCTCCCTCTTTCTTTGGAAGTGTGATGAACACTGAGTTACTTAAATCGTCAGCTATTTCCCCATGATCATAGATTTCATTTGCTATTTCTGTTATTTTCTCTATTCCAAAATCTTCTAAGGCCAGTATCATCTCAATAGTGATGTTATCTGGACCAGTTTCTCTGTTATGTTTTGTTTTATTTACGGCTGCTCAAATTTCTGATTTTAGAATGCTAGGTCCTTCAAGATTCTTCTTTATGTTCGTTTTTTCTCCTCTTTGGTCTTCAAAAAGTTCTTTTATATATTCCGTCCATCTGTTTAGGATTTCCTCTTTGTTCATAATTAAGCTGCCATCTTTTGCTTTGATGCATCCACTTGCTGAGCAAGATAATTTCCCCGTTAGTTCTTTAATCTTACTGTGCATCAACTTTGTTCCAGGGTTATGGGTTTGTAGCATTTCTATCTCTGAGCATTTCTCATTTAGCCATGTGTCTTTAGCTTCTCTGCATTTTCTTTTTATTGTCTTATCAAGTTGTTTGTATTCTTCGCTGTCTCTTAGTTTGATTGTCTGTTTTCGTTTCATCAATTGTATCTTCAGTGATCCTTTCCTTCTTACTTTTCCGGTCTTTTTGTGGGATGGTTTCTTTTGCAGCTACAACCATGGATTCCTTCAGTATGTCCCAGGAAGATTTGCCTCCTTCATCCTGCGGCAATTGAAAACGGTTTTTCACCTTGATTGTGTATTCTGTTTTCAGATGAGGGTTGTTTTGTAGTTGTTGATAATCCAGTGGTTCTGATCTTTTAGGTTTCTTTAATTTTCTCATCTTTATTTTCATTTTGCAATTGACTGGTATGTGGTCACTTCCACAGTCTGCTTCAGGGTAGCTTTTCGATTGAGTTATCGAGTTTTTGAATCTGTTATTGATCGTTATGTAGTCGATTTGATTTTTGTTGTTCCCATCTGGGCTTCTCCATGTGGATTTCCTTCTTGGATGATGTTTGAACCAAGTGCTGATGATTATCTGATTGTTTGTTTTACACCATGATATAAGCTTTTCTCCTCTTTCATTTCTTTCTCCCAATCCCTGGTCTCCAACAATACAGTCTTCTCTTCCCTCACCAACTTTTGCATTGAAGTTGCCCATGACTATGATGGCTTCTTGTGATTTGCATTCTTCTAGTGCTTTGTCTAGGGAGTGGTAGAAAGCATCAATTTCTTCCTCTGAGCTTGCCATTGTGGGTGCATATACTTGGATGATAGAGATGTTGTTTTGTTGTCCTTTTAGTTTGATTAGCATCATTCTGACTGAGATATGCCAGTATCCTAGCAGGCTCTTGGATGTTTCTCTGTCTGAGATGATTGCAACACCCTTTTCATGTTTATCTCCACCAGAGTATATCATCTTGTAGTTGTCTGATTGGAATACTCCAGTGCCCTTCCATCTTATTTCACTTAGGCCTAGGATGCCGACCTCCAGCCTCTTCATTTCTAATTTTACATTTTTTAGTTTACCAGCTTGGTGCAGGGTTCGAACATTCCAAGTGGCAATTCGCAGTCTCTTGTTCTTGCAGACAATAGTGGTATGACGATCCGGGCTCACCTGTCTGTTGACATGATATCCCATACCGAGCGAGGTGCCCGCACTATTTGGAAGTGGGCTACCATTTACGCTGTTGTCTTTTACATTTGTGTATGTATTAAGCATGGTTGTACTAGGGATAAAATACAAGAAGTAGCTTCCCCTTGCTTGCTTCCGATGCAGTGTCTTTACAAGATGGGTGACCCTGAACATTGTCCTATTAAAAGGATCTACTGCTCAGCGTCTGAGAAGCAGGAACCATCGATTATGTTACTCACAACTTGCCTTCTGCTTCATCCACCACCTGCATTCCATGGCTTCACTGTAACCCAAGTAGGGAGGCTGTCAACTGTAACACCTTGCCTAAGGGTCACCTGGAGGTAGCTGTGGTTAATGGTAACCTCATTACCCAAAGCAAACGCTCCACAGCCGGATGTAGTTTATCCTCATACCCAGATGTGCTTGACTTGTTCAATATTTCCAGAATTTTCTGTTTATATTTCATTTTTGCAGCACCTGCAATATTTTGTTTTAGAAACAAATTATATTAGCAGCTGCGAATGAGGAAAGTAATATTCTTCATCTGTTAGGAATGGAAAAGCTAATTGTAAGAACAAAAAACTGTAAAACAATGCTTTTACAAGGGGATGGATTAATATAAAATTACTCTAATTAATTGGTATTTTATTAAACATGAATCATTTTTGCTGACTGCTGAACGTATAATTGACAAATGTCTGCATCATTTAAAACCCATCAATCCAGTTAATAATGCCACATGAGAGATTCATTCATTTCAAGATGGTTAAGGTGGGTTTCGAAGAGAAGCATAATAATATATCTTAATTGAGGTCATACATTCTCATTTTAATTTCACGGCCGAAAAGTTACATGTGACAAATCATGTTAAAAGCCTTTTCAAAAGTGCCCAATAACTACAACCTGGTTAATTATAAAAGAATATATTTTATCCAATTATCCAATTAAATTAGACATATTGTAAAAAAAATACACCCAGAAGGCAATGCCTGGCTATCATTGAGAGATCAGGGTTAAGGAATTAGAATAGTTGGATATATAATGAAAAAAAATTATAACCACAGATTGGAACTGATTCCACTTGCACAAGTCAAATAAATGACAGTGTTATATGTTAACTGGAATGATTAGCCTTAGAAACGTATGAATGTATACTTGAGTTACGGTCACCATTAACAAAAGCCGCTTAATGGTTGCAGACAAACATAAAGGTTGTTTGATGGATTGGTTCTACTGCAGGCAGTGCACAGATGTCTGTTCAACTGAACTGAAGTGACAGCACAAGGCTTATTTATAAAGTTGTTTCAGGGTGAAATTTTTTTTTGTTGCCAGTGCGATAGTAGTCAGCAGAATGAGTAAAATACCCAGGACAAAATAAATTTCACTTTTGCTGGAAGACTGTAATTTTGTTGCAGTATTATGTTTCAATGTAAGAGTAAAATGGAATAAAATTTAGAAGTCCACTTGATCTGTCATTCATGAAAAGAAATTTGGATATGTGCATGGTTGAGAGAGGTATGGAGGGCTACGTTCCGGGTTCAGAGAGATAGGAATATGCAGAAAGCTAGGCTGACACAAGCCAAATAGACTAAAAGGCCTCTTCATGTGCTGTAGTGCTCTATGACTAATTTCATGGATGATCTTCCCCCCATCTGCTTTTTCATACTCTTTGATTTTCTTATACAATACTGTGTGTAATGTATGGATCTATTTCTTTGAGAGCAATGACTCCCCTTAGCACTGATTATGCAGTGATAATGCCACATGCCTATTGATCTGTTGTCCATGCACATGGACTGCTCTCTCTCTGCAATGTGAATACACCAGCAAAAGCCATCCTACGTGTGTGCTTTTGTTTTAATTGATATGTAGTTGCATGTACACAACAAACTTGCGGCAAGCACGAACTTGAATGTCAGCGAATATAACCAACGGCATCGAGTGTTACGGGATGACAGAATTCAGAAAGGAGAGAGACAGCGGGAGGAAAGAGGTAATCAGTATGGAGAAGAAACTATCAAAGGGACGCATGAGTAAAAGCGCACAGTACACAGTGAAAGGCGCACAGCTAATAAAGTTAAAGTGAAAATGACATGACGATGGCTTTAGCTGGGAAAGCTGATGTATTTGACCGTGCTAATAAAGACTGGGAATCATATCTGAAAGGGGGTTGAACTGTATTGTAAAGGGGAACGACGTTGATGAGGAAAAGAAAGCTTCACGTTTCTTAGCTAAAATGTAACTTAGTAACTCCTGGAAAGCCAACAAGCAAGAAGTTTGATGAAATTGTTACAATTATACAAATTTATTTGAGTCCTAAACCACTGGTAATAGCTGAGAGATCATTTAAGAAGCGGATGTGGATGTCCAAAACGCCCTAGACATCAAATGGCTGAAAACTGGTGGTTTTCCATTGAAATAGCAAGCTAATTTCAGTCCATTATCCTGAGGCCACGTCCTCTAGATTTGGTCTCAAAGTACATGCCTGCTAATCTCGCTCAGAATCCTGCTTCAGTGAAATTCCTTTTGTTTTTTTTTTCTAACTTCCATAGAGTTCAGGCTTGGTCTATTCAATTTATCTAGTAGAACAAAGATTCAAAGGACATTTATTATCAAAGTATATACTGTATGCAGTATATAACCCTGAGGTTATACTTCCCCACAGACAGCCATGAAACAAAGAAAACCATGGAACTCATTCAAAGAAAAACATCAAACAACACCTCCCATGCACAAAAAAAACACATCACGCAAATGGCAACAAAGAAAAATAAGCCAACAACACAGAACATAAATCACTTAATTGAAAGAGTCCAGGCATATACAGTTCAGCTCAATGTTGAATGTTGGTTGTCTGTAGTCCTCCTTGATTCAAAATAGCAACAAAAAAGGTGTGTCCAGACACAAGAAACTTTTCATAATATGAACTATAGAGTCCAAACCACAAACCACAAACCACATCAATTAAATCTCTCCCAAGACCCAGGACTCCAGCACTATCCTCTGTCTGCATCGAACAATACCCAGGAACTAGTTCAGAAAACTTTGTTGCAGTGCATTAAGGGTAAGTATATTCTTTATGAGGGCTTTGTTTCACCAAAGCCCTGAGTAATTGTAGTAACTGCAATTGCAGTAAATTGTTACCTCTGCATAATTAAGCTTGGCACAAGAGCATCACACAATGAAGCAGGATATAGGAAAATGGCAAAATATAGGGTGCTTTGGGTGGTATGGTAGCGTAGTGGCCAGCATAACACTATTACAGTGCCAGTGACTTAGGTTCACTTCTCTAAGGAGTTTGTACTGTACTTTCTCTCTGTGACCGCATGGGTTTCCTCCAAGTGCTCCCACATTCCAAAGATTTTTGGGTTAATAAGTTAATTGGGCACCTGGGTGTAATTGGGCCACGTGAGCTCATTGGGCCAGCTGGTCCTGTTACCGTGGTGAATCTCTGTCAAGGGTGTAATTGGGCCGTGCGAGCTCATTGGGCCAGACGGTCCTGTTACCGTGGTGAATCTCTCTCATGGGTGCAATTGGGCGGCTTTGAGCCTTAAGAGCCTGTTAGCGTGCCATTACCTCTTAAAAAAAAGACCATAAGACCATAAGATATAGGAGCTGAATTAGACCATTTCATCATGGTTGATTTATTATCACTGTCTGTGTCATTCTCCTACCTTCTCTTCGTAACCTTTGACACCCTTATTAATCAAGAACCTATCGACCTCCGCTTTAAATATACTCAATGACTTGGGCTCCAGAGCTGTCTGTGACAAAGAATTCCACAGATTCACCACCCTCTCTCTAAAGAAATTCCTCCTCATCTCTGGTCTAAATGAATATCCTTGCACTCTGAGGCTGTTCCCACTGGTTGTAGATTCCCACACTAAACCAGACATCTTATCCACATCCACACTATTGAGGCCTTTCAATATTTGATAGGTTTCAATGACATTTCCCCCACCCCCACCCCACACATTTTTTAACCGCCAGTGACTACAGGCATAGAGCCATCACAACTCACATATTAACCCTTTCATTTCCAAGATCATTCTCATGAACCTCCTCTGTACTCTCTCCAGTGCTAGCACATCCTTTCTTAGATACAGTAAGGGGCCTAAAACTGTTCACAATACTCTATGTGCCTTATAAAGCTTCAGCATTGCATCCTTACTTTTATATTCTTGTCCTTCTCTAAATGAATGCTCACATTGCATTACAAAAAGATATATGGAAATCTTCTGCCAGGAAGTGCACAAAACAAAATCAAAAGATCCACATGCTTCCTTCATATATGAAGGAAGTCACTATGAGGAAGGCTAGTATGATGAAGACAATCAGGAGCTTCAAGTTTCACAGTCAGTCAATTAATAAAGAATTTCAGAATTCCTTCCAAGCTTCATGAAGAGAGTATAAATATTGTCAGAAATTATCAATGGGAACATCTCTGGCAGCACCACTATAACAAAACCATTGTTGGATTTGTAAAGATTGCAAAGGATGCCAGAGGAGATGTTTCAAGCTCTAAAATATTGTTTTTGTGTATAAGATTGAAAATGCCGTGGTGTTCTACACTTAGCACTGTGCTGCAAGTTTCTCAGCATGACTGTATGGAAATTAATGCATTTCACTGTCACCTTTTGAAATATCTATAGACTTCTGAGAGAGTACTCTTGTACAAAGAAAGTTTTAAAAATAATTATACAGTATTAACTTTTCTCAAATATCTGTACAATCAGTTCATGAAATCATCCAGAAGGAATTGATGCAAGATATGCTATGTCCATTTTATTTAATAAAGATGCATATTTCAACAATGTATTTTCATTAATATTAATATTGTCTTATTTCAATATAGTATAGAGAAGATCAAACGAGTTGCCTGGTCTATTTAAGGCATTCAATTGCTTGGCAATGCACAGTGTGCTAAGTCATTTTGATGTATGGCTCTTTGAAATGGAAAATATGCCCCCATATTTGGTGCACAACACATCCAACATGAAAATAGTCCAGGAGAGCTGTCAGCAATGAAAGAGAGCACTTTTTAATCCACAAACCAAAGAGGTTAATCTCTCCTATGGTGATATATATTCATATCTAAACAACCCCAAACCTAACATCTATAGCATTTGTAACTAAGCTCCTGTTATGAGCAAGCAGGTTCACGGGGTTGGTGAGTGGGACAGAAGACACTGATTATAAAGAAATACTTTAATCATTTATTTGCAGACAAACAGTAAAATATTCAACCAAAAAGCCACCTTAATTGACAAGTCAAGTTTATTGTAATTTAACTATATACATGTATATAATGTATATAATCATATAATGAATATAGAAACAAAACGTTTCTCTGAACCAGGGTGTAAAGCACAGTAGTGCAGATAACACATAATAACTTACGAAGAGAAGGGTAAAGTCTACAGATGAATCACACATAAATAACAAACTCAAGTGCATAAATTAAATACTCTAAGGTATGGAACAGATTAACAAGCGACACTTCAAAGACGATGAACGATGAAGTTCAGAAGCCTAATGGCCTGGGGGGAAAGCTGTTTCCCATCCTGACCGTTCTTGTTTTTATGCATCAGAGTTGCCTGCCTGATGGTAGAAAGTCAAAGAGGATGCTGGATAGATGGGTAGGATAAGGGACCTGTGTATGTAGTGCTCCTGATGAATGTCCCCAATGGATGGTAGGGAGACCCCTATGATTCTCCCAGCTGTTCTCACAGAACTTTGTAGGGACTACTGGTCCAATTCTTGGCTGCTCCCATACCAGCTGGAGATCCAACTTGTCAGGTACTTCTCTGAAACACAGTTAAGATGAGTGTGGGGAGCTTTACTTGTCTCAATCTTCTTAGGAAGTGAAGGCTACAACCTGCAAAACTAAATATTCAACATACAGAATCTTAGCTAAATGTCCTGCATCTGCAGCATACTTTCCCAGTGGTTCTCCAGCACTGATTGCAACCTCAGTGTGAGAGTGCCCAGAGACACAAAAAAGGATGAGGCACCTGAAACCAGACACTGGTACAGTAGCACAAATGACAAACAATGTGAAAGAGCTACTACATTCTTTGAACAGACCAAATGATAACTGACATGGTAGAAATGGCTTTTGACTGACAAGTAAACAAACCCTTTAGATTACATCTTCTAAGATATTCCTAACTTTTAATGATTTTACTAAATAATTTCCGTCAATAAAACGTTGCTGCTAGAGTTCATATGGGCCAAATCACGATTACCCCGGTATTATCCTTTTTTGTCATTGCATGTTAGATACTGGCATTTTTGTTATAGCACATTATAATTCATTTTCCAATTGCTGAAATAATTTTGTTTTGTCATATTTCTAAATATTTAAAACAAATAAAGCATTAACCTGTCATCTGTGATATTCCTTCTTAACGTGTTGTAATTTAAAACCAATTTGATGATCTAATTAGCACCCATCACTATGATGATGTAGCTGTCAAAAAGCACTTGACAGGTGTCAGGAAATTAATTTTGCTATAGTTTGAGAAGGTTGAGCAGAATAATGGCAGCATAATTAAGTATATATTTTAGAAGGTCACTACTTTGTGAAAACATGTAATAAATAGGGTAAATGCAAGCAGGCTTTTTCCACCGAGGTTGGGTAGGACTTCAAACAGAGGTCACAGGTTAAGGGTGAATGGTGAAAAGTTTAAAGGGAACATAAAGTGAAACTTCTTCAGTCAGACTGTTGTGAGTGTGTGGAACAAGCAGCCAGCACAAGTGTTGCATGTGAGTTTGATTTCAATGTTTAAGAGAATTTTGGATAGGTACATGGATGGTAGGGGTATGGAGGGCTATGGTCTGGGTGCAGATCGATGAGACTAGGCAGGTTAAATGGTTTGGCATGGACTAGATGGGCTGAAGGTCCTGACTCTGAGCTGTTCCTTTCTCTGACTCTATGAATCTATATTTGTAAATAATACTTGCTGGAACTTCATATTAGCATTCTTGATATTCGAGAAAGAAAACAAGGGCCCCATACATCTATTTTAAAGACTGGTTACATGTACATCAGAATATGGAAGCGTGCAATGAAATTCATTGTTTATGTTAATGACCAACACAGTCTGACAGCAGGCTGCAAGTGTCACCATGCTTCTGTCACAGCAGGCTCACAAATTACTAACCCTAACCTGGATGTCACTGGAATATGGAAGGAAACTGGAGCACCCAGAGGAAACACATGCAGTCATGGGAAGAAAGTGCAAACTTCCTACAAACAGCCTCGGTGTATGAATCCAGATCCCTAGTACTGAAAAGCATAATGCTTATCATTACGCTACATTGCCAGTACATAATGTACAAACAATAAATGTAATGAACCTTTATGTAAAGAATCAATTGATCGCAAGTTAACCTGTTTGAAACATGAAACCCCCATACATAGCAGTTCAGTCTCAATCTTGTGCAACCAGTTTGATCCAGTCAAATTTATTTATTTTTGTCACCAACCCATTTTACTGTGAGACAATATTCTTTTTTTAGTATTTGACCATTTCTTTGGCATATAATTTTGACAGATTATAGTTTATTCAGAGGTCTTACAAAATTGTAGTTGTTTTAGTGTATCGCAAACTAATTCAGCGTTCATTGTACATTCTTGTTGTAGATCATTATATGTTAAAGAGTTGTCCATCTACTGGGTATAAAGAAAAGTTCTCTGAAGACTTTCTTTTACTGTTTCTCCAAGATAGTGCATGAATCTTAAAAAGTCCAATGACTTGTGTTTCGGTCTTGCCCTCCGTCAAAACTTCATTAATCTTCTGCATGATAAAATATCTCCTTATTGCATCAATAAATATGAGAAAAGGTAGAGGCTGAATTTTGTCATTTAGGAAGTTGAAGCTTCTGAGTGGTCATATTTATCAACCAAAAACACAATCTTATGAACGATCAAAACAGTAAGATAAGATAACTCTCTTTCAGATTCAGATGTTTCTATCACTCATTCTTTGGAGTTTCTTGTTTTGTGGATTTCTGTGAAGAGTAAGAATTTCAGGTTGTATTCTGTATACATTCTCTCATATTAAATTGAACCATTTGATCCATTTGATTGAAAAGTACTGCTGGAAAAGAACAACTATGAACTATGTCCATTTAATTATATACATTATTGCATTACCCTCACTAAGGTAATTCAAAAAGGAAACAAGGAGACTGCAGATATTGTAAATCTGGAGAAACACAAAAAGGAGTTGGGTTTGTCAGGCAGCATCTATGGAGGGAAATGAATAGTCAATATCTTGAAATTAAATCTGTTGAAGGGTCTCAACTTAGTACTTTGCCCTGTGACTTCTTGATACAGAGCTGTACAATTTTAAGTTCAGGTGTAGAATTTTCTGGTCACCTGGCTTCACATTCAGTCTGGTATTATTAGTGTAAGGTAATGTCCAGTGTCAAGTTTTATGTCAATCATTTTCATGATTCTAACCGATCAATGATTCTACTTTTGTTCATTAAGTCTCTTTAACATTTAACAGTGTGAACATTACCTTTATATTAGAGTCTTCAAAAGCTTCCTTTATATTAAAGGAATTGCAAAATGTTTGTGTGCCTTTCTTTAATTTCATACATTCACCTTGTTTGCCCAACTTTGTTTGTTTATACAAGCTCTGACAATGTGGCCATTTTAACCACATTAATGACATTTTTGTTGCTGAATTAGCAAGATGGCATATTTTTCCGTTAATACTTACTGCCCATTACACTGGGCAGCAATGAAAGTCCTCCATCTCTGTCAGTCCATACCGCTGCACACAGATATTGAGGGATTCTTCATTGATGTTTTCATAACAATTTTTTTACCAGTCTGTGTTGTTGGACCTGAGCTGAACCTCCTAATCTGGAGGACCAGTGGACCACTCTTAGTCTGGCCTCTTTCTTTGACCTGCTTGGTATGGGTCACCTACCAAGAGCCAAAGCATGAGACACTGACTCCAACCAATATAGCTCTCTGGGTCATTGAGATACACAAGCCGCCACATCCTATGATGCGGTTGTTGTCCTCTTGGAGGTTGCTTTTATTAAAGTAATATTTGGTTTGCAACAGAACAGGGAGTTTTATCCTTCGTCCACTGTTACAAGGAAAATGTGGTCAATAAAAAGTCTTGCATGCTTTTTTACCATGCAGTTCCACTGACGGGGTAACTTTCAGTGTACCTTTAAAGGTCAAATTCAGCTCTGGCAATGATCGCGTCTGAATCTAGTATCATTAATTCTGCACACATCTGTGAGAGTGTGTTTCCATAATTACAGTCCTCTGATAAATTCCTCAGTTCATCTCGAAACACAACCAATGTTTAGTTTGGTTTTCTTAACTATGAATCAAACTTAAATTTGTGCACATAAATCACTTCAGTGTGGATTAAAGTAATTCTTTAACAAATACTCCAATTACTTAAGTATTATATCACCGGGCTTCTCTGAACTCAGCAGATTTCCCATTAAACACTATGTAGTAACTCCGACCACACTGATTAGAATGGGCCTGTCTTTATTTTTATCATTGAAGCTGTCTGCAGCAAAGAAATGTGCCAGAGTCTCATTGATCTTCTGTCTACAATGTCTGAAAATTCAGTGCTGCAATTGAGCCTGCTGTTGTGGCCATTTTCCTTTCCTGGTTATTTTTTAACTGGACATTGTTAGACTTCCCTCCTTTCTCCATGAGTATTTTTTCTCTATGATGAACAATTCCTCTATCTTACCTCACTTAGCTCTATCCTTTTTATTTTCCATTCCTGGGATTATTTCAGTGTGACTACAAGCAATGTTAAATAGTTTTAATTACGCTTCTGGTAAAAGCTGCCCAAATCTATACTGATTATCTCAACAAAAGCAACACACACAAAATGCTGAAGGGAATCAGCAGGTCAGGCAGCATCCATGGAAAAGAGTAAACAGTCACTGTTTCTGGCTGAGACCCTTCTTCAGTACTGGAAAGGAAAGGGGGAAATGAGAGTTAGAAGGTGGGGTGGGAGGGGAGGAAGACGTACGAGGTGGCAGGTGATAGGTGAAACCGGGAGGGGGGAGGGCTGAAGTAAAGAGCTGGGAAGTTGATTGGTGAAAGAGATAAAGGGCTGGAGAAAGGGGGTATCTGATAGGAGAAGATAGAAGACAGTGGAAGAAAGGGAAGGGGGAAGAGCACCAGATGGATGTGATAGGCAGGTAAGGAGATAAGGTGAGAGAGGGAGACAGGAATGGGGAATGGTGGTAGGGGGGAGGCAATTACTGGAAGTTCGAGCCATCAGGTTGGAGGCTACCCAGATGGAATACAAGGTGATGCTCCTCCAACCTGAGTGTGACCTCATTGTGGCAGCAGAGGAGGCCACAGACTGACATGTCGGATTGGGAATGGAAAGCAGAATTTTGGATTTCCAGCATCTGCAGATTTTGTCATGTTGAGAATCTCAACAAATGCTTTGTGTTCAACAGTCATCTTACTAATGCATTGATGAAAATCATTGTTGCATCCAAAGTACTCTCGATGTGACGTGTTGTATGATGCAGGCAATCATGGCCTCGAGACCGTGATTGTTCTTGGCAATTTTTTCAACAGATGTGGTTTATCATTGTCTTCTTCTGGGCAGTACCTTTACAAGATGGGTGACCGCGGCCATTATCAATACCCTCCAGTGGTCACATGATCAGGACTTGTGATATGCACCAGCTGCTCATACAATCATCCACCACCTTCTCCCGTGGCTTCATGTGACCCTGGTCAGTGGAAGACACGAAGCAGGTGCTACACCTTGCCCAAGGGTGACCTGCAGGCTGGCGGAGGGAAGGCACGCCTTACACCTCCTTTGGTAGAGACATGCTGTCTCTCCACCCTGCCACCCAACGTGCACACCTGCTCATTAACACAAATATCTAATCACGTAGCAGCAACTCAATGCATAAAAGCATGCAAACATGGTTAAGATGTTCAGTTGCTGTTCGGACTAAGCATCGGTATGGGGAAGAACTGTGATTGTGGGATGATTGTTGGTGCCAGATGAGGTGGTTTGATTGCTTCAGGAACCGCTGACCTCCTGGGATTTTCACGCCCAACAGTCTCCATACTTTACAGAGAACAGTGAGGAAAGCAATTAGTATCTAGTGAGCAGTTGTTTGGGTGAAAAAGCCTTGTTGATGAGAGAGTTCAAAGGAGAATAGCCAGATTGATTCAAGCTGACAGGAAGGTGACAGTAACTCAAATAACATGCTATAACAGTGGCATTAGAAGAACATCTTTGAATGCACAACACGTCGAACCTTGAAGAGGGTGGGCTGTACCGGGATCTCAGGTGTACCTAATAAAGTGGCCACTGAGTATATATTTGTATTACTTCATATTTGCATATACTGCCAAACTTCTTTAAGATTTTCACAGTTTCCCTCATTTTTCTTACACTTCTATGCTTATTTCTTAGTTGAACTGCCAAGTGAATCTGATAGAATTGACAGCTTTCACTTTTGACCATATTGTGTAAGGATGCTTAGAGAGGACACCAAGAATGTTGGCCTGTTGCAGCAACTTCATCATCGTTCATTGAGCTGATTTATTTAAATGCACCTACTTGGCCAAAAGAGCATCAGAGAGGCATGGTTTTCCATCTATAATGTAATGTTATATCTGTAAATCAATTATCTAAATTCAATCTAAACAGGCTTTACATCTGAACTTCAGTCAGAGGTTTGCATCAATGTACAGTATGACAATACCTCCTAAATGATTTAGAGACAAATTATTGAAGATTCTTCACATGGAGCTGTTCTTCATTATGTAGAGATGAAATGAAGCAAAAGAAGGGGGAGAGAGAGGGAGTCTAAGTGCCAACACCTGCCCATATACCTCCTCCCTCACCTCCATTCAGGGCCCCAGGCAGTCCTTCAGGGTCTTCAGCTGTGAACCTGCTGGGGTTGTGTACTGTGTCTGGTGCTCCCGATGTGGCCTCTTCTACACTGGTGAGACCCGTCGTAAATTGGGGGAACCGCTTTGTTGAGCACCTCCGCACCATCCACCACAAGCGGGACTTCCTGGTGGCCAAACATTATAATGCTGATTCCCTTTCCCATTCCGACGGTCCATGGCCTCCTCTTGTGCCAAGGTGAGGCCACCCTCAGGGTAGAGGAGCAACACCTTATGTTGTATCTGGGTAGTCTCCAACTTGATGGCATGAATATTGATTTCTCCTTCCAGTGAACAAAATTCCAACCCCCCCCACTTCCTCTATTCACCACTCTGATCTTTTACCTCTTCTCACCTGCTTATTCCTTCCATCTGGGTCCCCTCCTCCTTCCCTTTCTCCTATGGTCCACTCTCCTCTCCTATCAGAGTCCTTCTTCTCCAGCCCTTGACTTTTCTCACCCACCTAGCTGCGCCCCTCCCCCAACCTTTTTTAGTCTGGCATCATCCCCCTTCCTTCTCAGTCCTGAAGAAGGGCCTTAGCCCAAAACATCGACTATCTATTCATTTCCATAGGTGCTGCATGAGCTGCTGAGTTCCCCTAATATTTTGTGTGTGTTGGCTTGAGAGAGATGGGGTTTGGTTCAGATAAAAAAAAATAACTATCAACCCATTGCTGATCCATTCTTCCTGAGGGTTAAGAGAATTCCACCCCACCATAGAAAGTAGAGGGTAGCAGTTGATGAGACCTTCAGGCTGGAGGTCTGTGACTACTGGAGATCCATGGGGATCTGCGCTGGGACATCTGCTGCCTATGTTGTATATAACTGACCTGCAACAAAATGTAAATGGGTGAATGAGTAAGTTTGCAGATGATATGAATGATGGTTGTGTTGCGGATAACATAGAAGGCTGGCAAAGGATGTGGGCAGAGAAATGGCAGATAGTGTTTAACCTAACCAAATGTGAAGTATTGCACTTTGTGAGATCAAATATAAAGGGACAGTATACTGTTAATGACAAGGTTTTTACCACTTTTATTGAGTAAAAGGATCTTGGGGTCCAAGTTCATAGCTTGCTCAAGTAGCTGCACAGGTTGATAGGGTAACATATATAACATGTTTGCCTTTGTTAGTCAAGGAGTCATGTTGTGGGCTTATAACACTTTATTCTTAAGGAGAAGTTGAATAAACTTTGGTTCCTTAGAATTGCCACAATTGGGGTGGTAATGGGGATAAGCTCCCACTACTTAATAAATGCTCCCAATGGTGTGCATCACAAATAGTCTCTGACAACCAAGTCCCACTCCTGGCCTTCATGTGTGGCTTAGCCACTAAGCCCGGCAGAACTGTTTCTACTGACAGGGCAAAGGCGGGTTTCTGCTGCCTTAAAACCAGTCACTTCTGGCAGATGGGGCTCATCAGCTCATCTAGGAGAAGGAAAACTCTGATGTCAAACCTCCACAGCCCTGCAGCTATACCCACTCATGAAGAAGACTTCGGGAGTAAATTCCAAGGAAGAATCTGGAGCTGAAGTCCCTAAGATAGTCTTACGTTGAGCTCAACACAGACTGGCAACTCCTACAATACCACTGCTGCTAGTCTGTATCAGTCTCTGCTGTTCCTTCGGATTCATCCACTGCATCCATGATTGAGCCCAACCAATGGAGAGTCCCCTCGTATAAAACTTTAGTTAGGTGACGTCTGGAGTATTGCATTCAGTTCTGTTTTCCCTGTTATAAGAATGATGCCAGGGCTTTGGAGATGGTGCAGAAGAGGTTTACTTGGATATTGCCTGGATTAAAGGGCATTGGCTGTAAGGAGAAGCTGGACAAACTTTAGTTGTTTTCTCTGGAGCAGCAGAGACTGAGGGGAAAGAAGATGTTTATAAGATTACAGGAGGCCAGTACCTTTTTACCAAAGTTGAAATTTCTAGAAACAGATCGCATACATTTAAGAAGAGAGGTAACTTCAAAGGAGACGTGTGGGCAAGTTTCATTTTTAAACAAGGAGGTGGTGGAGGAAATTATGATAGAGGCAATTGAGCGGCTCTTATGTAAACACACAAATTTGCAGGAAATAGGAGGATGTGGACATCATGTAAGCAGAAGGAATTCGTTTTGTTGGGAATTTGATTTCTGTTTTAATTAGCTCAGCACAACACTGTGGCTGAAGGGCCTGTCTCTCTGCTGTACTGTGCTATGTTCTATGTTCTATTCTCCAAACCACTCCTAAGAGAGACACATTGGCTTTAGATTCCCACTCAGTTTGCTCTTCTCTGCAATATCCTCATACTGAGTCGGCAAGTTTTCATTTGTTAATGAAATTTCCTGAAAGATTTCCAAGTGCCATTATTTTTGTTTGCTTCTCTTTGTCTTTTCAAAGACAAATTTCACCTTACTGTCAGCAAAATAGTCTGTCCTTTTGGAAGGAATGGAACATGTTTGGAACTTTCAACTACCTGTTTATGGACAATAATATTTTTCTAGGTTGACATGCCTGAGTGTTAGTTTTAAACAACTCAGACACAGAATAAACAAAAAAGAAAACATTGAAGAACTTGAAAATTGAAAAACTTGAAACAACAGCAAAGAAGATTCATTGTTGATTAATGGAACTTTAGATTTCAATCAGTCTGTCCAGACCATGTGGCAAATGCTTGCATCATTGCCCTTGTTGCAAGTGCAGAATAGATATGCTGGATATTTATCTGCATGCTTTCCACAAGGATAAAATACCACAAGTCGTATCTGACAACTCAAAATGCCCTTCCAGTGAATGAAGTTCCATGTCAGGAGTGCTGAAAACCTGATTTTTATTATTTTTATGAACTACTAATAAATAATAAATGAGTTGTGGAACACTTTGTGAAGCTTAAATCAATGTTATGGATCTGTACATAAAACAGTGACTTCAAATGAATCATAATACTCTACATAAGAATTTCTCCTTCATTGAGACAGAAGCACCCAATTGCTTTTAAATATTTTTATATAGAATATACTCACATGTTGGGTGGCAAGGTGCAATATATCCCTACCAAAGGAGGCGTAAGACACTCCTTCCCCCACTAGCCTGCAGGTCACCCTTGGGCAAGGTGTGGCACCTGCTTAGCTCCCCAGTCAGGGTTACGTGAAGCCATGGGAGCAGGTGGTGCATATCATAAATCCTGGTTATGGGACTACAGATTTTCGTAAATAAAATGGCAAAGCCATTTTAAGTTTAAGGGAAACCATAACAACTCGCTTCATTGTCAACCAAATACAGAACATAAAGCACAGTAAAACATTTCATGTCATTCCGTCATCCTGATCGACCAGCCTCTTGAAATGAATCCCAACTCAATGTTGCTAGTTGTGAATTTCTACTCCTTACATTAATTTACACGACTATAGATGCCAGGCAGAGCTTCTCTGAAGAGTGTTGATAATGGCTGGGATCATCCGATTTGTAAAGACACTGCCCAGAAGGCAATAGCAAGCCACTTCTGCAGAAAAATTTGCCAAGAACAATCATGGTCAAAGACCATGATTACCTACGACATATGACACGGCACATAACAAACAAACAAAGGATTTCTCCTTTGTTGAGCCAGAAACACCCAAGTGATTTTAAATATTTATATATCGTAAAGCACCGCATTGCATACAAATAACACTTAGAATTTAAATTTGGTATACAAAAGCACCAGGGTTAAAAATTGAAAGAGATTTCAAGTCTATTGTCATTTAACTATATGGATGTATACGATCAATTGAGATGTTTCTCTGTAGTACGCATAACACATATATAACGCACATTAAGTTATGAAAGTAAGGATAAAATATACAGATGAATTATGCATAAATAAACAAAGTAAAGTGCATAAATTAAATATTGTCAGCGCCAGAACAGATTAACCGGTGACAATTTGAATGTGAAGCGATAGGGAGTTCACAAGCCAAATGGCCTGAGGAAAGAACCTGTGCTTGTGTCCATTACCTAAATTTATTTGTCCCCTGAATATTGCTTGGTTTCATGGATTTTGGATTGGAGATCTTGCACCCTGTAGCTTTTGTGGTCATGAAAACAGGCAATAAGTACCGAGTAAGCACAACATAGGAGTGGCTTGGCAGGACTTTGAGGAGAACGTGCTTAGACCTTGCAGGCACTCAGTTTTAATTTAGTGATTAATTGGAGAAGTGGGACTCATTTTTAGTCATTAGATTTCTCAATGGTCCATGAGCCCATGAACACTACCTCATTATTCATCTTCTGTACCATTTCTTTATTTATGTAACTTGGACTAATTTTTATGTCTTGTACCGTCCTGCTGCTGCGAAACAACAAATTTCACTGATAATAAACCTGATTCAGACCACTGTATAGAGTCCAAGACTGAATTTATGAAGCAGTTGCAGTCTGTCTGCCCATTATGCCCCTGGTGTTTAGGGCAGCAATGAAAATCCTCCATCTCTGGCAGTGTTTGGGTCTTCATTCATCAGTCTTCACTGTGGAAGACACTAGCAGTGTGCTAGATGTTGAGGGGTGTGAGGGAAGAGAAGTGAGTACAGTTACTATTACAAGGGAGAAGGTGCTCCAAAAGCTGAAAGGCCTAAGGGTACATAAATCACCTGGGCCAGATGAACTGCACCCTAGGGTTCTGAAAGCGGTAGCAGTAGAGATTATGGAGGCATTAGTAATAACCTTTCAAAAGCATTGTACTCTGGTATGGTGCCAGAGGACTGGAAAATTTCAAATGTCACTCCACTCTTTAGGGAACGTTGACTCAGACCATGAGAGGCCTGTGTCAGGCATTTTCATGCCTTACAAGATGCAGATTGGAAGTCTGTGTGGGGCGCCACTGCTCGCACAGACACTAGAGCAATGTGTGGTTAAGTGCCTTGCTCAAGGACACAAACACGCTGCCACAGCTGAGGCTCGAACTAGTGACCTTCAGATCACTAGACGAACACCTTAACCACTTGGTCCCTTAAGGAAGGAGGAAGGCAGCAGGAAGGAAATTATGGACCAGTTAGCCTGACCTCAGTGGTTGGGAAGATGGTGGAGTCAGTTGTTAAGGATGTACTTGGTGACACAGGACAAGATAGGACGAAGTCAGCATGGTTTCCTTCTGAAAAAATCTTGCCTTACAAACCTGTTGGAATACTTAGAGATTACAATTAGGATAGATAAAGGAGATACTGTGGTTGTTGTATATTTGGACTTTCAGAAGGCCTATGACAAGGTGCCACACGTGAGGCTGCTTACCAAGTTAAGAGCCTGTGGTATTACAGGAAAGTTACTGGCATGGTTAGAGCATTGGCTGATTGGTAGCAAGTGGGAATAAAAGGATCCTTTTCTGGTTGGTTGCCAGTGAATAGTGGCGTTCCACAGGGGTGGTGTTGGGACTGCTTCTTTTTATGCTGTATATAAATGATTTAGATGATGGAATAGATGGCTTTGTTGCCAAGTTTGCAGATAATACGAAGATTGGTGGAGGTGCAGGTATTGTTGAGGCAACAGATAGACTGCAGAAGGGACTTAGACAGGTTAGGAGAATGGATAAGAGAATGGCAAATGAAATTCAGTGTAGGAAAATGCATGGTCATGCACTTTGGTAGTAGAAATAAATGTGTGGACTATTTTCTAAACGAAGAGAAAATTCAAAAATCTGAGATGCAAAGGGCCTTGGGAGTCCTTGTGCAGAATACCCTAAGGGTTAACTTGTAGGTTGAGTCGGAGGTGAGATAGGCAAATGGAATGTTAGCATTCATTTCAAGAGGTCTAGAATACAAGAGCAGGGATGTCATGCTGAGGTCTTATAAGGCACTGGTGAGGTCTCACCTTGAATATTGTGAACAGATTTAGCTCCTCATCTAAGAAAAGATGTGCTGGCATTGGAGAGAATTCAGAGGAGCTTAACAAAGATAATTCCAGGAACATATGATGGCTCTGGGTCTGTACTCACTAGAATTAAGAAGGATGAGGGTGGTTTCACCTTTTGAATGTTGAAAGGCCTAGACAGAGTAGATATGGAAAGGATGTTTCCCATGGTGGTGGAGTCTAGGACAAGAAGGAACGGCCTCAGGAAAGAGGGGCATCCATTTGAAAAAGAGATGCGGAGAAATTTTTTTAGCCAGAAGGTGGTGAATTTGTGGATCTTATTACCACAGGCATCTGTGGTGACCAGGTCATTGGGTGTATTTAAGGTAGAACATAATTGGCTCTTGATTGAATATGGCATCAAAGGTTACAGGAAGAAGGCTGGGGAGTGGGGCTAAGGAGGGGAAAAAAGCCATGATTGAATGTCAGAGCAGACTTGATGGGCCAAATAGCCTAATTTTGCTTCTATGTCTTATGGTCTATGGTCTTATATGAGTAGCTTCCTCTCGGTCAGTCATGCAAGTTTTTACTACTGTCAGTCATGCAAGTCCCAGGTGGAGATTCAGGAATACCACTGCACTCAGATGTAGATCATTGCTGTTTCCATAACAATTATGTTTGACCAGACATGGTTGTTACCCCTAAGCTGAACCGACTATCCTGGAGGACCGGTGGACCACTGGCCTTTAAAGTTTGACCTGTTTGGCATGGGTGACCCAACCAAGAGCTGAAGCATAAAGCCTTGACTCCAGACAATGTAGTCCTCTGGGTCATTGAGGCATGCAAGCCTCCAAACCATGAGAAGGTTGTGGTCCTCTAGGAACGAAGGGGTTACAGTAGTCAGAATACACATTTTGCAGGAGAATTTAGCAATCTGGCACAGTTATACATCACTCAGCATCCAGGTACATGGAGCTTAGAAAAATACAGGGTGATGGGTAACCTGAGGTAATTTCTAAAGTAAGTACATGTTTGGCACAGCATTGTGGGCTGAAGGGCCTGTATTGTGCTGTAGGTTTTACTATGTTTCTATCTATGCATATCACTTAAGGCTGCCCATTAACAAATATTTTCTACCTCTCACTAATTTGAAGTAACTGGATAGAGTAAGAAAGGTCTTGGCCCAAAACATTGACTTTTTATTCATCTCCATAGATGCTTCTTGACCTGCGAAGTTGGTCCAAAATTTCTGTGTGTTCGTCTCGAGTTCTAGCAACTACAGAATCTCTTGTGTTTAGAATCTGGATAGAATCCCTTTTTTATTACAAAAATAAACTTTATTTAAAATAATAATATATTTGCAAAATGTAATCAGTGGAAAACTTTGCATTCTTGAGGTCATTCATAAGCCCTGCCAACACATTTAGGATGATGGTGAATATTGGTAGCTCAGGTTGAGGTGTTTGATGTTGTGGTGTTCATCGAGCTTGGCAATTAGCTTGCAGACATTTCATCACCAGTAGACGTGACATCCTCAGTGTGCAGTTGTTGGTGGTGTTGATGTTTCTCTCTGGGAATGCTTGCATTTATATAGTCTCCTGTCTGCTTGCCTCGGTCCTGATTGGCTACCCCGTCAGCCGACCTTTGAATTCTATCAGTTCGCGTTTCTTTAGCTCATAGGGGTTTGTACCTTGGTGTCTATTTTGATATTTACTCCCAGAGAGAAACACTAACAACTGTGCACTGAGTATGGATGTCACCTCAACTAGGAATGAAACGTCTGCAAGCTAATTGCCAAGTTCAGCGAGTACCGCAACATCAAACTGAAAACACATATTTTTAGACATAACATCATTGCCACTCATGTGGCCCATTAGTCTCAGTTCCAGAATGTCCAGCAGCAGAAGAACCATTGACTGTGGTTCCTTCCTACAGAGCCTTTGTGTTGGCAAGGCTTCAGCGTGTACCTTAGCAAGCACGCCTGCCGCCTGGAATGTGCTAGTTGGCAGCTTTCACTTACAGACACCTCTCTAGAAAACCAGCAAATTCTGGGCAGACCAGAAAGTGAGCTGATGATCTGCCAGCAGAACTTCAGGCAGGAGAGAGTCTAGCAAGGGCTAATGTCCTTTCGTGGAGCTATGGAACCTGAGGACATCAATGACACAGGCAAAGTTATAAAGGAGCAAACTGTAGAGAAGCTCTTAAAAATTCAATAATAATCATTAATTCAGTAAAGTAAATATAAAACAAGGATCTCCCATTACTGCAATAGCTGCTCGCCTTTGCTTTGTTCCCAGTCGGTCTTCCTGTTCACATCACTGCTTTTCAGCCTCTGGTTTACCAAGTGGTCATTACCAAATGCATTTCATTCCATCAACTATTTATGTAAATAATGATCCAGTGCAAACTATGAAAGAGGCGATTTAACTCAGGATCCTCTATCCAACTATCCATAATCTGAATGGCTCTGGATTTTAAAGGCCTCAGCTGTGCCTGATTACACCCCGGCTATTATCTTTTGTATAACTGCCAAACTTCTCTATTCTGAATTACTCTTGCTGGCAGCAGAGAAGGAGAGTTTCTGGGATTCCTCTGAGGGCTCCTGTTTCCTCCCACAGTCCAAAGACACAGCGGCTGGCAGGTTAATTGGTCATTGTAACTTCTCCCGTGATTAGGCTAGGATTAAATTGTGGGTTGCTGGGAAGCACAGCTCAGAGGGCCGGAAGGGCTTATTCCATGCTGTATCTCAATAAGTACATTACTAAGTAAATTTATATTGCATAAGTTATTTTGTTTATCTTATATAAGGGACTTGGGAGTGTTTAAGTTGGTTTGCAGGTGCAACCAGCAGCAAGTCGGCCAAGGAGGCGACAGGGCACATTGTGTCCGGAAGTTGACCAAGAGGTTCAGGTGAGGGAAGCCTGAAAAAATAATTTATGGATAAGCTAAGTCCTCCAGTGCCTATGCAGCTTACTGGCAACCAACTGATACCTGAAAATGCTTCAAACAGTGATTCAATATATATTTAGCAGCAAGTAGAGCCTGAGGCATGGAGAAAAAATTGTAAGTGTCTATCCTAGACATAATTGCTGAAGATGCTTTGGACATCTATAGCAGCTTTCATATTGATGAGACAGTCTTGACATTGGACTCTCTATGACAAAACTTGAGGAGTATTTTGTCCCAAGTAAAAACATCACGTTCTTTTCCAGTAAACAGAAATGAATTGTTAGCTTTATTTAGCTGAGTTTCACACACTGAGTACGTCCTATGAGTTTGGAGACTTGAGAGGCTCTCTAGTCAGAGACAAAATAGTTTGTGGAATTTCAGATAATGGTCTCAGAGAAAGCTTGCTCTGTGAAAAAGATCTGAGAATAGAAGAGGCTGTGAATATGTGCAGGGCAGCAGAGACTACACAAGCACAATCTAAGGAGCTGCACAAAGCAGAAACAGCAGTGCAGGCTGTGAATAGAGAGGGGCAGAGCACAAGGTGTTTCCCAAAGCAAAAGCAAAGCAAAGAGGTAGATCAAACAATAAATGCAGCAAATGTGGAGGGAGACACGTCCCGAAGACATGTCCTGCAGTTCACCGTGCTGATTCTGGAGATGAAGGGGTCAAACTTGAGGAGAGATTGAGTCACCTGGGATCTTAAGAAGGCAGCAATCATGCATGTGAGAATGCAGATTACAGTCAAATTGGGGTTCTTTGTAATTATATTTAGCTCCCTTCCTTTCATTTCAGTTTTGTCAAGTCTTGATCGAAGGACAGTGATGGCAAAGGTCCATGTTCCAGGAAAGAAGATTATTGATTTAGACAGATGCTGTTAAAGGAGTGGTATTAATTTAGTACTGAGATAATGCTTTGGGGACACAGTTAGATTTAATTTGACAGTTTTTATTTTGTGGCCCTTTTGACCTCCCATTTATTGTTTTCATTGCTCTGTACGGTTCTTACTACAACTCAGTGAACTTTTTGTTCTGTTTCTTTGTCTCTCCCTCCACACTTGGGCCATCACTGAACTCTTGTCAGCAATTCTTGACCACCAAAATTGACCCAGCAGAGAGTGAACAGCCAGGTAGGTAAAATATTAAAGTCAGTGGAGGCTGGGTTGGCGGAAGTGGCTCTCGCAGTGCGACAACTACTCTCAGAGTGCCAAACCCAGTCCGAGTTTAATCTCACTGGTCAGATGAAGGAGAAGTTAAAGTCAGTGGAGGCTGGGTTGACAGAAATGGCTCTCACTGCAACAGTGACTCTCTCAGAGGGGTAAGCCCTGTCCAAGCTGGAAAACCAGGTGTCAGCACTTGCAAGCAATGAGGCTTCAGCACCTCATAACCGACAGCCAGAATCAGTTGGCGGCCATTACTGCTCTCACTGTTGCTATTCAGCAGCTCTCTGTCAGGCTGGCCCCATTTCCAGTACTGACACCTACCCTATCTGCTTCTATTACAGTCTCTTAGCCTCCTCAATTAATGCCCCGCTACTTCTGGCCACTCTGTACCTGAGCCGAGCATACCTCCACCAGACAGATGCTCCCTTGACCTTGACAGCTGCGGAAACTTTATTACCCGGTGCCAGCTGCCTTTCCAAGTTCAGTTAGGGTAGGTCAGGGATGATGCGTGCGAACTGGTCAACCTCTCAGATAGATCACCTACTCAGCCTGTTCAATGCCCTCTGAGAATGAGGTTCCCTTGCAGCCCAGTCTTTCCAGCGATTTATCGTCAGATTCAAGAAAGTGTTTGAGCTTCCAGTAGGGGATCAGGAGGTTGCCCACAGACTCCTGGACCTGCGCCATTAGAGAGGCTCAGTGACAGACAATGCAGTAAAGTTATACACCCTTGCAACTGAAACAAGGGATCTCTCATGACTGCTTTTCTGTGTGGGCTGATCACAGGGGTCCAGCATGAGATCACAGTGCATAATGAGAAAAACAGCCCGGATGAACTGATAAATCTGGCCATTTGAACAGACGTCCGGGCAGCTGAATGTTGCAGAGAGAGAATGCCCCGAGTCTCCTACAGTCTTCATCCCCTCTATCATCACCCAGTACACAGTCCACTGAGGTGCTCATGCAGGTGTGGAAGGCCCTGCGCTTACCTCAGGGGGATTGTAATTGGTGCAGAACAGGCCGCTGCCTCTAATGCCTGTGTCCAAGTGACTCCCAGGCATCGTGTCCTAAGTGCCCAGAAAAAGAGAACACTCTTCAGCAAGAAGGGGAGTTCTGATGGGTTGATTCTCCCTGCAAGCAGCTTCCCCTAATTGAGCAATGCTCCCAGTTTCCCAATCGGTGAGGTTCCGGATCCATGAGCTTCTAGCTTTTATTGATTCCGGGGCCGATGTGAATCTCATGGATATCTCTCAGGCTGAAAGATGGGAAGTTCCCATTCAGCAATTGAGAGAGAACATCGATATCAAGACTCTGGATGGTCAGCCTCTGGGCATCAGCAAGATCCACCTTTCCACAGAATCCTTCTGGCTTCGCCTGAACTGCTGCTGGTGCTTGGCTTTCCCTGGCTCTCTCAATACAACCCATGAATCGATTGATCCCTAAAGACACTCCAAGGGTGGAAACCAGTATGCCTGTCTACCTGTCTGGGTCCAGCTCAAGCCCCTATCAGCATATCCTCCTGAGCCAACTGCTAGTGTGGATCTGTATGGTGATCCAGCTGAATATGCTGACCATTTTGAGGTCATCAGTAAGAAGACCCAGACCAGCCATATGAATGCAATATTGACCTCTTATCTGATTCTAGTCCTCCTCAGGGTCGGCTCTTTTCTCTCTCTGGTCCTGAAATGGTGGCCAGGGAAGAATACATAAAGGAGGCATTGGCTTTATGATTCATCCATCCATCAATTTCACCAGCAGGAGCAGGCTTCTGTTTTGTGAGCAAGCTCCATCCTTGCATTGATTATTGGCCCCTCAACAACATCATGTTGAAGAACCGGTACCCTCTTCGCCTGCTGGACTCTGCATTTGAACACCTCCAGGGTGCAACCATTTTCTCTAAGGCAAATCTGCGCAATGCTTACAGCCTGGTTCGTATCTGAGAAGGGAACGAGTGGAAGACAACATTCAACTCCTCTGCTGACAACTAGGCATACCTTGTGATGCCGTTTGGGCTGGCCAATGCCCTTGATGTTTTTCCTGTCATGGTTAACAATAATCTCCAGGACATGACGAATCAATTGCTTTTGTGTATTTGGATGACATTCTTATCTATCCCCACTCTCGCCAGGAACACATCCAGCATGTCTGGAAGTTCTCAGACAGCTCCTAGAGGTCAAGCTTAATGCCAAGTCAGAGAGGTATGAGTTCCACAAAGAGCGGGTGTCATTCTTGGGCTCATCCTCATCCCCTTCAGTACACAAATGGACCCGAGTAAAGTTCAGGCATTCACAGAGTGGCCCAAACCATCTCCAGTCAAACAAGTGAGGCACTTCATGAGGTTTGCAAACTTTTATCACCGTGTCATCAGAAACTTCCAGTTCCATCAGTTAAGAAGAAGACATCTGCAGAATTCCAATGAACAAGTGAAGCGGAT
The DNA here is from genome assembly GCF_030028105.1 of Mobula birostris. NCBI lineage: Eukaryota > Metazoa > Chordata > Chondrichthyes > Myliobatiformes > Myliobatidae > Mobula > Mobula birostris. The sequence goes on along the minus strand of NC_092378.1, from coordinate 9,764,400 downwards.
CTTAGGGCGAAAGCCGTGCTTTACTATAGCCCCAGTGCTGAAGGATCCAGACCTATCCCACCCATTCATTGGGAGCTGGGAACTTCTGACTGTCAAAGAAGTCCTGGAGGCACGATGACACTGACTGGAGGGAGCAGAGCACTGCTTTCTGGTATGGACAAATCTAAAAAGCTCTCCTGCGTTTGTGATGCCAAGAGACTCTACTCCCGTCATACCCATTTGGCTCCTTTCTTCACCTGGTTTAATTTCACCCTCACCGACCATCCTGGCAACAAGAATGTCAAGGCCGATGCTACCAGATTGACATCTCTGAGGGCAACGTCAATCCAGACCCCATCCTTCCCCACACATGCATCGCTGTTCCAGTGATTTGAGGAATAGAAACTGTCGGATCTCGGCCCTGGTGGGGAACTTCCCAATCAGCTGTTTGTCCCTGGCACTATGCACCCCAGTATGTTGGAGTGGGGTCACTTTGCCTGTCTGATTGGTCACCAAAAGATTCAATGGACCCTACAATTTCAAAGAGGTGATTTTGCTGGCCTGTCTTACTTGTACCCACAACATCGCATCAGTGCCCTGCTGGTCAGCTCTACCCACTGACTGTGCCTCAACAGCCCTGTCCCATCTCTCGGTGGATTTCATCACTGGTCTGCCTCCATCACGTGGGAACACTACCATTCTGGTAGTTGTGGACTGATTCTCCAAAGTAGCTCACTGCATTAATCCCAATCTCCCACCGGCTTGTGAGACTGCCACCCATATGGTTCAGCACGTGTTCAAACTGCACAACTTCCCTCGGGACATCATGTCTGTTCGTGGACCACAGTTTAGTTCCTATTTTTGGAAGGTTTACTCTCCTCTTCAGGAGCCACAGCCAGGTTTCCACCCCCAATCTATCGATCAGACAGAGAGAGTCAATCAGGAGCCAGAGACAACCCTTCAATTCTTTGTCTCTTCTAACCCCACAGTCAACAGATTTGGACAGAGGTAGCCTCAAATAACCTCCAGTCATCCTCACCTTTGAATAGCAAAAGGGATTCCAACCACTACTCCTCCCTGATCGAGAGACTGATGTGGGGGTCCCTGCTGCTGAACTGCTGGTCCAGTGCTACAAGCACAAATAGTGGTGGGGCAGGGCTTCTTTGCAGCACACCCAGAAACAATATGTCTAGCAGACTGATCAGCTCTGCCCACAGGTGAAGCCTCTCAAGCCAGGGGAGAAAGTTTGGCTCGCATATAGAAAACTTCCATTAAGAGTAGAGAGCTGCAAGTTGGCCTCACAATACGTGGGACCATTCAGATTGGAGAAGCCTATCAACGGAGCCTCCTATACATGCACATATGATCATCCATGGGGATTCACCCTGTGTTGCATGTTTCCTAACTCAAGTCAGTGACTTCCTTCCTCTTGCTCCAGTCACCCCATCCCCTTCTCTGCTTGGTGGATGAGTCCCTGGTCTATTCTGTGCGGCACATCCTAGTATCTTACTATGTGTGAGGCAACATCCATACCTTGGAGGGGTATGGCTTAACACATCCCAGACAAGTCTCCTATCTGAGACTTCCAGCGGGCACGGGTCTCTGTCGCCTCAGGCTTTGTGTCTAGGGAGGGGTCTGGACACTCTTGCAGGTGGGCAACTGGAAGAAGGTGGCAATCATGCACGTTAGAGTGCACATTCCAGTCAATTTGGGTTTCTTTGTAATTGTATTTAACTCCCTTCCTTTCATTTCGGTTTTGTCAAGTTTTCACAGAAGCGCAGCACCAGCACCTTCTCTGCTTACCTTAGTCCACTTTCCAGGAAGGAAGATTATTGATTTAGACAGACACTGTTAAAGAGGGAGTATTAATTTAGCACTAGTGTACTGCTTTACAGCCACAGTGATGGTGTTAGTTTTTAGTTTGAGAGTTTTCAGTTAACAGCTCTGTTGTCCTAGCATCTATTATTTTCATTGTTTTGCACAGTTCTTATTAAAACTCAGGAAACTGTTTGTTCCAGTTCCGTGTCTCTCCCTATGCACTTTTGCCATCACTGAACACTTGTCAAAGCGAGACTAGAGCAATAGTACTTGGCCCCAGGATTCAGGACAATAGGACAGAGATGAGTATAAACTATTTTTCCCAGTGATGAATCTGTGAAATTCTCCATCCAGGAAAGCAGTAGAAGTGAATTGATTAAATATATTTAAGACATGGTTAGATTTTTGCATAGCAGGGTAATTAAAAATTATGGGGAAAAGGCAGGTAGGCGGAGCTGAGACTTTGGCCAGATTAGCCATGATTTTACTAAATGGCGGAAAACACTTGATGGGCCAAATGGCCTATACCTGCTCCTATATCTTATATTTGTATATATTTATTATCCTTATACTGTTTACTCACAGGTAAAGGACAGTATTACACACAACTAAAATTTAAAAATTAAATCAGGTGCAAAAGCACCTGTATAAAAGATGAAAAAGATTGGTATCTATTCTATAATTGCCCTCTGAATAGAACCAATGAATGAAACATTCCAAGTCCATACAACCATTAGCTTCTCACTTTTACTGGACCCTTACCCTATCCACCTTTGTTCTCCTAAAATCTCATTAACTCCTCCCAGGTTCCACTTTTTACCTACACAGTATCCAGCTAACCT